>NC_090930.1:1384782321-1386032315 GCF_040938575.1 Ambystoma mexicanum
GTGACAAGGACTCGAAATACAACACAACCTGGCGGCAGTTACAGAGCAGGACTCCCTTGTAAGCTGGTCAGTCAACTGGATGGCCCAGAGACACTTCCGAAGGCTTACTTGGAGGGGGTGATGAAGTCGCCTGGAATAGCTGTTCCTGCTATTCCAAAGGTCGAAGCACCAGTACAGAAACTTCTGGTTCGATCCAAGGAGGAAAGGGTTTCACAGGACGACAGCAGTGCAAAGGAGGATTCCTTCAGCGGGTCACCAGCAATTCCTCGGTCCAGCCTCTTGGTTGCAGGATACTTGGCTCCTGTATTCCTTTGTTCGTGAGAACTCAGGAGATCGACATGGTAGTGGTGTTTCCAGCTCCCTCTTATCCACGGTTCCCTTCGCGCCAAAATGGAGGGGAGCCAATGGGAGATCCGCACATCAACACACATACCATTCGTGGACCAATCACGGACCACAGTGGTCCCAGGCATTCACACCACCCCAGACTCTCTGGCACCCAGGATGTGTATTGGGACCAGACATCCCAGCCCACACCCTGGAGGCACACAAACGACATGTAGAAGCCCGCGAAAGCAACCACGTTTCGCGGGAAAGTACATGCCCAAATAAGGAAGGCCCCGGGTCGCCCGACCTGGGGAAGGTGAAGGGAGCAAGACGGTCAGTGGACAGGACAAAGGAGCCTTGTGGACTGGCCATTTTGGGAGCCAGGCCACCATTTTGGGTTCAGTGCGAAAAACGTGCTCAGAACGCCAAAAGGAGCTCAAAATAAACAAAACGATCGCTGCCACCATTCCAGTCCCTGAATGACTTGCACCGATCAAATACCATCCTAAAAGAGTATCTAGGGCCCGTAGAAGGCTAGAGACCCAAGAGAGCTGTAACTTAGCTTACAGTGCCCTCTTGTGTCATGTTGCACTAAAGCCGCAACATGATAAACGAAACTACGGGAAACAGCGTTCCCCGGTACTGAATGTCTTAAGGGCATGTCAGTTTCCCCGTAAGAAAAGGAGCGAAAGCCCAGAGAAGTGCGGCAGAAGGCTGTACTTCTCTGGCAAAGTCAAGAACAAGGTTAAAAACAATAGCAAAAAGTTTAGAGGTTGCTACATGGAAGGAAAATTCCCTACAATTACGAAATCTTTCCTAACACTCGCCCCTCCCAGACTATGGACAGGGGGAACTAATCCACCCCTGGATGAGTCTCTTGTTCAGGTCGGTTAAACATTCTGGACAACCCATCAGCATTGCTATGTTGGACACCTGGCCTATGCTCAATAGTGAAGTCGAAGCCTTGTAGACTTATGGACCACCTAAGCAACTTTGGATTCTCCCCCTTCATGTTCATTAGCCACTTTAACGGCTTATGGTCAGTCTGCACAGTGAAGTGGGTCCCATAGAGGTAGGGCCTCAGCTTCCTTAGGGACCACACAACAGAGAAACATTCTTTCTCTACCGTGGACCATCTGAGCTCTCTGTCCTTAAGCTGGCGACTAATAAAACCGATAGGGTGTTCCTTACCCTTCTCATGTACTTGTGATAGTACAGCTTCTATCCCAGTGTCAGAGGCATCCGTCTGCACGATAAAAGGTCTTTGATAATCAGGGGCCCTGAGCACAGGGGCCTGGCACAACGAGTCTTTTAAGCCATTGAAGGCCTTCTCACACTCGTCAGTCCAAGTTGCCTTCTTGGGTTTCTTCGGAGTTGTGAGGGCAGTCAGAGGAGCAGCTATGGTGCCATAGTCTGCCACAAAATTGCGATAATAACCCGTGAGTCCTAAGAAGGCTCTCACTTGGGTTTGCGTAGTGGGGGTAGGCCAGTCTTGTACTGCTTGTACTTTACTGGGTAGAGGCTGTATCCTCCCTCCACCTACTTCATGTCCAAGGTAAACCACTGAGCCTTGTCCAATCTGGCATTTACTAGCCTTTATGGTCATGTGGGCTTTCTGAAGGGCCTGGAGCACAATCCTGAGGTGTTTCACATGGTCTTCCCAGGTGGCACTGAAAACTGCTATATCGTCTAGATATGCAAGACAGAATTCGTCCAACCCATTCAACACATGATTCACAAGCCTCTGGAAAGTGGCAGGTGCATTCTTCAACCCGAACGGCATTACCCGGAATTGGTAAAGGCCGTCTGGAGTAGAAAATGCTGTCTTCTCCTTGGCATGTTCTGCTAAAGCTATTTGCCAATAGCCAGCAGTGAGGTCAAACGTGCTGAGGTACTTGGAGGCACCCAACGTATCCACCAGCTCATCTGTTCGAGGCAAGGGGTGTGCATCTGTCTTGGTGACAGCATTCAGAGCCCTGTAATCCACGCAGAACCTCAATTCAGAAGTGCCTGCTTTTGGAACCAAAACCACAGGACTGGACCAAGGACTACTAGAGGGTTCAATCACCCCAAGGTCTAACATCTTGTTGACCTCGGTCTTAATATAAGACCGTACTTTATCTGACATCCTGTATCCCCTACTTTTGGTAGGTACACTGTCTCCTGTGTCAATGTTATGTTTGCACCAAGGTGTCAAACCAGGGGACTGTGAAAACAGGGGGGAAAACTGCCTAAGCAAACTTTTCACCTCAGCCTGCTGATCAGAAGTCAGGTGAGGGGCCACTCGGACACCCTCAACGGAGCCATCTGAAGGACCGCTTTGGAACAGGTCGGGGAGAGGTTCTGACTCCTCTTCCTCAACATCTGAAGCCAGTAGCAGTGCTGCGATTTCGACTCTTGGGACGAAAGCCTTCAGCCTATTCACGTGAAACACTTTTGGAGCCTGCCCAGGCCTTCCAAGGTCCACTAAATAGTTCACCTCACCCAGGGGCTCCACCACTGTGTAAGAGCCTGACCATTTGTCCTGTAAAGCGCGAGGCCTTATTGGATTCATGATCAGGACGTGCTGACCAGGTGTAAAGTTGATGAGGGAAGCTTTCTGGTCGTACCAATGTTTCACCAGCGCTTGCCCTGCCTTCAATTTATCACTAGCCAAGCCCATCAGAAGTACCATCCGTTTTCTGAGCCCTAGCACATAATCAACTACATTGGTAGTAACAGGGGGAGTGGGCATCTCCCATCCCTCTTTGACGATGGCTAAGGGTCCCCGTACGGGATGACCGAACAGAAGTTCGAAGGGGCTGAAGCCAACACCCTCCTGTGGTACCTCTCGGTAGGCAAACAGTAGGCATGGTAAAAGAAGATCCCATTTTCTTCTCTGGGGCTCCTCCAGAGCCCCAATCATGCTTTTTAACGTTCTGTTGAAACGTTCCACCAGACCATTGGTCTGGGGGTGGTATGCAGAAGAGAACTTGTAGGTGACCCCACATTCTTTCCACATAGCCTGCATATACTTCGACATAAAGTTGCTGCCATGATCTGACACAACTTCTTTAGGGAAGCCAACCCTAGTAAATATGCAGAGTAAAGCTTTTGCAACTGACTTGGCAGTTACAGTTTTCAATGGGATGGCCTCAGGATACCTGGTTGCATGGTCGACCAGCACCAGGATAAACCTATTGCCCGAGGATGTTTGCGGGTCAAGGGGACCAACGATGTCGATCCCTACCCTTTCAAATGGTACCCCCACAACTGGGAGCGGTACCAACGGAGCTTGGATTGTCGCGCCAACCTTACCAGACAACTGGCAGGAGGCACAACTCCTGCAGTGACTTTCTACTTGCACCCCCATCTTGGGCCAGTAGAAGTGCATGGATAACCTTTGCTTGGTCCTCTTCATACCAAGGTGACCAGCAAGGGGAACTTCATGCGCCAACTGCAGGAGGAAGGGCCTAACAGCAAGGGGAACCACCAACCTCCTATGGTCTCCTTCTGTAGACTCTGTGGGCTCACTATACAGGAGTCCACCTTCCCAATAAATCCTATGCTTCCCAGGAGGCTCACCCTCAAGCTGGGAGCAGGCCTGTCTCCTTAGGCCTTCCAGAGATGGGCACTCACGTTGGCCTTTACTGAATTCGTCCCTATCAGGACCTCCTTCAACTAACAAGTCTTTTAGTTCAGGATGATCGTTGGGGTCGAAAACTTCAGGCATCGCCACCTCCTCGTCAGGCCCGGGCGATTGACCAACTTCCTCCACCGCAGTGGTAGGCGAGCTCGGGGGAATATTCTCTTTCCCTCGTCTTGACTTGTAGACTCCCTTCGCCTTGGGTTTCCCCTTCGGCTGGGGCGGCGTATTGGACTTGGCCAATGCTGCCCGTGCTTGAGACCGTGTGTAGGGTCTTTCGGCAGTGTCTCCTACGAGCCCTAAAGCTCTGAGATCATTACCCAGCAAGACCTTTCCCGGGACGTTTCTCTGAATGCTCACTGGAATCCTGACTGCTGTACCATTTAAAGTAAGATTTACAGGGATCACGGGAAACATACAGAGGGGGCCGTCAGCAAACTTAGTGGGCATCAGAGTAGCTCTGGCAACTTCCTCTGAGTCTACCAAGGTAGAATCCACTACTGTTCGACTGCACCCACTATCCCTAAGAGCTGGAGTATCCACTCCATTGATCAGCACGCTGTCTTTAAAGTAGTGCTTGGTATTATCCGGAATCCTAGCATAAGCCTCTGCGACTTTAGGCTCCCAGGAACCCAGGGACACTAAAACTACCTCAGCCTCTATCCCGCTGGGAAATGAGTCTGAGGAGAAGGATGCTCCTGTAATCTCTTCTTCCTCGTAGGAGGAGAAGGCCAGATTAGCGGAGTGGACCCCCAAAGGTCTAACCTTACACCGGGGATCCCCCTTCACATGGTCAGTTGCTCCACAAGAAAAACAAGCCCCAGTGGGTCTGTTTACGTAGGGAGGCTTATTGTAACCAGAGTTCTGTTTCGGAGGCGAACCTCCACTACCCTGTGAGTTCTCTTGTGTCTTACCCTTGTTTTTCTTTTTGTGGCCCTTATGGGAAGAAGATTTAGCAGATTCCCCACCCTCCATATCTTTGGACTTTTTCCCTTCCTCCTGCTTACCAGGATTTTTGTCCTTATGGGACACTCGATGTGACACCCATAAGTCTGCTGCAATGGCCAGCTTCTTAGGATCAATCTCCTTCGAATAGGCCAAATGCTGCTTAAGCTCCGGGGAAGAAGAAGCAAAAATGTGTTCCAGCATGACCAGATTGATCATGCCTTCGAAGGTAGAAGCCTTATAACCTTCGACCCAGCCAGTTAAGTTTTTCAAAGATTCAGCGACATAAGATACCCAAGTACCACCTTCCTTTTTCTTATACTCTCGAAAACGCTTTAAATATTGGGCCGGAGTCTTCCCAAACTTTAAAATGAGAGTTTGCTTTAACATTGCGAAATCAGCCCGCTCAGCCTTCGACATTTCCATAATGGCACTGCAGCCAGAATGGGGCAGTCTACTGAGCAACCAAGCAATCTTATCAGCATTGTCAACTTCTTGAACCTCGCATGCATACTCAAACGCATTCAGCCAGTCCATAATGTCATTCCTTTCTTCATACACACTGAGCAGATCTTTCGGAAACCGTGGATGAGAGGAAGCCCCAGAGCCATGTCCAGGACCCTTGGACCCATTTGCAACCTGAAGCTTGGCCAGTTCCAACTGGTGATCCCTGTCTTTCTGTTTTTCTGCCTGTTCGATTTTTAGTTTGGCTATGCTGAATTCAAGTTCCTGCTGCCTAAACCGCAGCTCTTGCTTCTTGAATTCAAGCATAGCCTCCCCATCAACACTGGCAGAGGAAACATTAGACATCACATCCTCCCTGTCCTCGTGGTCGTGATGGATCAGTGCAGCGGCAGAACCGTCGGTTCTACCAGTGAGAGCAGCCCCACCACCTTCTGCACTGTCCTCGGAAGTTATAGCGTCAAGCTGCGCTTCTTGCCACGCCACGATTCTCTGGATCATTTCCAATTTAGTGCCTTGAGAGGAAACACCTCTCTCCGCACACATCTTCTTCAATGTTTCTGATTTGGAAGCATTTAAAGTTAACAAGGTATTTGCTTCCATACTGTTTGATAGGACTATGGCCTTTTTAAAGTTATATTACAACAATTCACTACGTGTACTGTTTGGAATAACCTGAAATGCCTCAGTTCGAGCGCAACACTGGATACCTTCAGTCGTATCCCACCGCTGTACACCAATTTGTTAAGACGGATTTCTGAACTCTGTCCTGGTGGCGCAGAAGTTCAGAAGGCCAACCTAATTACTTGGAACAGGGTAACCTCTGGACGAGCCAGACCAATCAAGGTAGCGATCGCGGCGGTCAAGACTAGGTCTCAAGAGGGGTGAGGGTGACTGAAAGCCCGCAATGAGCACACAAAGCAAGAGCGCTTACAAACTACTCCAAACAGTTGTTATATCAAAAATAGATACACATTTATTTTAAGGCCTTTAAAATAATGACCGTAGCGAGAAAATCACAATATCACAATATTAAACCAACACATACCATATCAACACAATATATATACAAATACACAGTCGCAAGCGTTTAAAGCACGAAATATGTAGTCCACCTGAAAGGAAAGGAAAACAGGCAGTGCGATAACGCTTTAGACTCAGTTCGCCTTCAGAGGCACCTAACTAGATGGAAGTCCGAGCCCTGCGAAGAGTGGAGCCTTGTGCTCAAAGTACCTGCCACGCCGGTGCCAACGGGCAAAAGGGGAAGCTCTTCGGAGGAAGTCAGGCAGTTCGGGTTAGTGCACAGCAGAAGGAGAACAGGTTCCGCAACTCAAGCGCAGCCTCCACAGCGGGCAGAAGCAGAGCGCGAGTACGGCCAAAAGGGTGCTGTTTTTACACAGCAGGGAAAGCAATGGGATACTGCAGGAGGGCGACCAGATCCTAGCTAAACTACTCACCGGTCCCCGAAGCAAGCAGACCCAGGCTTCTCCACGTTAGTTTCAGCAGCTGGCAGGTTCAGAAGAGCAGGGAACGCCTCGAAGTCGTGTAGAGCAAAAAGACGTCCCAATCGACGAAACCAGCACAGTTTGTTGCCGCAGCAGGACAACGGAGCGGCCGTGTGTATTCAAGCCAAATGTACACTCCTCCCTTCAGACTTGGGAACGCCAAGTGTACGAAGCGTGGGAGAGTGACAAGGACTCGAAATACAACACAACCTGGCGGCAGTTACAGAGCAGGACTCCCTTGTAAGCTGGTCAGTCAACTGGATGGCCCAGAGACACTTCCGAAGGCTTACTTGGCAGGAGATGATGAAGTCGCCGGGAATAGCTGTTCCTGCTATTCCAAAGGTCGAAGCACCAGTACAGGCCTTCTGGTTCGATCCAAGGAGGAAAGGGTTTCACAGGACGACAGCAGTGCAAAGGAGGATTCCTTCAGCGGGTCACCAGCGATTCCTCGGTCCAGCCTCTTGGTTGCAGGATACTTGGCTCCTGTATTCCTTCGTTCGTGAGAACTCAGGAGATCGACATGGTAGTGGTGTTTCCAGCTCCCTCTTATCCACGGTTCCCTTCGCGCCAAAACGGAGGGGAGCCAATGGGAGATCCGCACATCAACACACATACCATACGTGGACCAATCACGGACCACGGTGGTCCCAGGCATTCACACCACCCCAGACTCTCTGGGCCTCATTACGACCCTGGCGGTAAGGGGTTAACGCCAGCGTTAGCTGCGCCGACCCCTTACCGCCAATTACGAGGTCCCCTAGCGCCATGGTGCTTTTAACACCTGCTTTTAGCGGGTGTTAAAATCCATGGCGCTAAGGGACCATGGAGTTAATTACGCCACCGTAATTTACGGTGGCGTAATTAACGCCTTCCCCACTCCCATTATGCCCTATGGGGCAAAAATGGGAATGGGGAAGGGTAAATGGGGATTGGGGACTTACCGCCCCGCCAAGGTCGGAATGGGGCGGTAAGTCCGCCAACCACCATGGCGTAAACGTAGTTTACGCCATGGTGGTAAAGTCACGGCCCAGGCGGTAACTTACCGCCTGGGTCGTAATGAGGCCCTCTGGCACCCAGGATGTGTATTGGGACCAGACATCCCAGCCCACACCCTGGAGGCACACAAACGACATGTAGAAGCCCGCGAAAGCAACCACGTTTCGCGGGAAAGTACATGCCCAAATAAGGAAGGCCCCGGGTCGTCCGACCTGGGGAAGGTGAAGGGAGCAAGACGGTCAGTGGACAGGACAAAGGAGCCTCGTGGACTGGCCATTTTGGGAGCCAGGCCACCATTTTGGGTTCAGTGCGAAAAACGTGCTCAGAACGCCAAAAGGAGCTCAAAATAAACAAAACGATCGCTGCCACCATTCCAGTCCCTGAATGACTTGCACCGATCAAATACCATCCTAAAAGAGTATCTAGGGCCCGTAGAAGGCTAGAGACCCAAGAGAGCTGTAACTTAGCTTACAGTGCCCTCTTGTGTCATGTTGCACTAAAGCCGCAACATGATAAACGAAACTACGGGAAACAGCGTTCCCCGGTACTGACTGTCTTAAGGGCATGTCAGTTTCCCCGTAAGAAAAGGAGTGAAAGCCCAGAGAAGTGCGGCAGAAGGCTGTACTTCTCTGGCAAAGTCAAGAACAAGGTTAAAAACAATAGCAAAAAGTTTAGGGGTTGCCACATGGAAGGAAAATTCCCTACAATTACGAAATCTTTCCTAACAAGATGTGATATCCAAGTCCTTCCCATTCCAATCCTGAGACCCTTCCTATAACATGAGATGTGATATCCAACTCCTTCTATTCCAACCTGAGACCCTTCCTATAGCATGAGATGGGATATCCAACTCCTTCCAAATCCAATCCTGATACCCTTCCGATAGCATGAGATGTGATATCCCAATGCTTCTACAAAACCTGACACCCATACCATGGCATGAGATGTGATATCAAACTCCCGTCCTATACCATGAGACTTGATATCTCAATGCTTCTAATACCAAACCTGAGACCGGTCCAATAACATGAGATGTGATATCCAAATCCTTCCCCTTCCAAACCTTAGACCCTTCCTTTATCATGAGATGTGATATCCAAGTCCTTTCCATTCCATTCCTGAGACCCTTCCTATAGCAAGAGATGTGATATCCAAGTCCTTCCCATTCCAATCCTGAGACCCTTCCTATAGCATGAGATGTGATATCTCAATGCTTCTAATACCAAACCTGAGACCCTTCCTATAACATGAGATGTGATATCCAAGTCCTTCCCATTCCAATCCTGAGACCCTTCCTATAGCATGAGATGTGATATCTCAATGCTTCTAATACCAAACCTGAGACCCTTCCTATAACATGAATTGTGATGTCCAAATCCTTCCCATTCCAATCCTGAGACCCTTCCGATAGCAGAGATGTGATATCTCAATGCTTATACCAAACCTAAGACCCTTCCGATAGCATGAGATGTGATATCTCAATGCTTCTAATACCAAACCTGAGATCCTTCCAATAACATGAGATATGATGTCCAAATCCCTCCCCTTCCAAACCTTAGACCATACCTTTAGCATGAGATTTGATATCCAACTCCTTCCCATTCCAATCCTGAGACCCTTCTGATGGCATGAGATGTGATATCTCAATGCCTCTAAAACCAAACCTGAGATCCTACCTCTAACATGAAATGTGATATCCAACTCCTTCCCCTTCCAACCCTGAGAGCCTTCGTATAGAATGAGATGTGATATCCAAGTCCTTCCCATTCCAATCCTGAGACCCTTCCTATAACATGAGATGTGATATCCAACTCCTTCCCATTCCAAACATGAGACCCTTCCTATAGCTTGAGATGTGATATCCAACTCCTTCTCATTCCAATTCTGAGACCCGTCCTATACCATGAGACTTGATATCTCAATGCTTCAAATACCAAACCTGAGACCGGTCCTATAACATGAGATGTGATACCCAAATCCGTCCCCTTCCAAACCTTAGACCCTTCCTATAGCATGAGATGTGATATCTCATTGCTTCTAATACCAAACCTGAGACCCTTCCTATAACGAGATTGGATATCCAACTCCTTCCCATTCCAATCCTGAGACCCTTCAGATAGCAGAGATGTGATATCCAACTCCTTCCCATTCCCAACCTGAGACCCTTCCGATAGCATGAGATGTGATATCTCAATGCTTCTAAAACCAAACATGAGAACCATCCTATAACATGAGATGTGAAATCCAAATCCTTCCCTTTCCAAACCTGAGACCCTTCCTATAGCTTGAGATGAAATATCAAACTCCTTCCCATTCCAATCCTGAGATAGCTTGAGATGTGATATCCAACTCCATCCGATTCCAATCCTGAGACCCTTCCGAAAGCATGAGATGTGATAGCTCAATGCTTCTAATATCAAAACTGAGACCCTCCCTATAGTATGAGATGTGAATTCTAAGTCCTCCCCATTCCTATCCTGAGACCCTTCCGATAGCAGAGATGTGATATCTCAATGCTTATACCAAACCTGATGACCCTTCCTATGGCATTAGATGTGATATCCAACTCCTTCCCATTCCAATCCTGAGTTCCTTCCTATAGCATGAGATGTGATATCTCAATGCTTCTATCAAACCTGATACCCTTCCTTTAGCATGAGATGTGATATTCAACTCCTTCCCATTCCAATCCTGAGACCCTTCGTATAACATGAAACGTGATATCCAACTCCTTCCCATTCCAATCCTGAGACTCCTCCTATAGCATGAGATGTGATATCTCAATGCTTCTAATACCGGACCTGGGACCGGTCCTATAACATGAGATATGATATCCAATTCCTTCCCATTCCAATCCTGAGACCCTTCCTATAACGAGATGTGATATCCAACTCCTTCCCATTCCAATTCTGAGACCCTTCCTATACCATGAGACTTGATATCTCAATGCTTCTAATACCAAACCTGAGACCTGTCCTATAACATGAGATGTGATATCCAAATCCTTCCCCTTCCAAACCTTAGACCCTTCCTTTATCATGAGATGTGATATCCAACTCCTTCCCATTCCAATCCTGAGACGACCCTTCCGATATCATGAGATGTGATATCTCAATGCTTCTAATATCAAACTCGAGACCCTCCCTATAGCATGAGATGTGATATCCAAGTCCTTCCCATTCCAATCCTGAGACCCTTCCTACAGAATGAGATGTGATGTCTCAATGCTTCTAATACCAAACCTGAGACCCTTCCTATAACATGAGATGGGAATATCCAACTCCTTCCCATTATAATCCTGAGACCCTTCCGATAGCAAACATGTGATATCTCAATGCTTATACCAAACCTGAGATCCTTCCTATAACATGGGATGTGATATCCAACTCCTTCCCATTCCAATCCTGAGACACTTCCTATAGCATGAGATGTGATATCTCACTGTTTATACCAAACCTGAGACCCTTCCTATAGCATGAGATGTGATATCCAAGTCCTTCCCATTCCAATCCTGAGACACTTCCTATAGCATGAGATTTGATATCTCAATGCTTCTAATACCAAACCTGAGACCCTTCCTATGGCATGAGATGTCATATACAGATCCTTCCCATTCCAATCCTGAGACCCTTCCTATAGCATGAGATGTGATATCTCAATGCTTATACCAAACCTAAAACCCTTCCTATAGCATGAGATGTGATATCCAACTCCTTCCCATTCCAATCCTGAGACCCTTCCTATAGCATGAGATGTGATATCCAATGGCTCTAATATCAAACCTGAGATCCTTCCTCTAACATTAAATGTGATATCCAACTCCTTCCCTTTCCAAACCTGAGAGCCTACCTATAGCATGAGATGTGATATCCAAGTCCTTCCATTCCAATCCTTAGACCCTTCCTACAGCATGCAATATGATATCTCAATGATTCTAATAACAAACCTGAGACCCGTCCTATAACATGAGAAATGATATCCAACTCCTTCCCATTCCAATCCTGAGACACTTCCGATAGCAGAGATGTGATATCTCAATGCTTCTAATACCAAACCTGAGACCAGTCCTATAACATGAGATGGGATATCCAACTCCTTCCCGTTCCAAACCTGAGACCCTTCCTATAGCATGAGATGTGATATCCAACTCCTTCCCATCCCAATCCTGAGACACTTCCGATTGCAGAGATTTGATATCTCAATGCTTATACCAAACCTGAGACTCTTCCTATAACATGAGATGTGATATCCAACTCCTTCCCGTTCCAAACCTGAGACCCTTCCTATAGCATGAGATGTGATATCCAACTCCTTCCCATTCCAATCCTGAGACCCTTATGATAGCATGAGATGTGATATCTCAATGCCTCTAATACCAAATCTGAGATTCTTCCGATAGCATGAGATGTGATATCTCAATGCTTCTTATACCAAACCTGAGATCCTTCCTATAACATGAGATGTGATATCCAAATCCTTCCCCTTCCAAACCTGAGACCCTCCCTTTAGCATGAGATGTGATATCCAACTCCTTCCCATTCCAACCTGAGACCCTTCCTATAGCATGAGATGGGATATCCAACTCCTTGGAATTCCAATCCTGATACCCTTCCGATAGCATGAGATTTGATATCCCAATGCTTATACCAAACCTGAGACCCATACTATGGCATGAGATGTGATATCAAACTCCTTCCCATTCCAATCCTGAGACCCTTCCTATAGCTTGAGATGTGATATCCAACTCCTTCCCATTCCAATTCTGAGACCCTTCCTATACCATGAGACTTGATATCTCAATGCTTCTAATACCAAACCTGAGACCCGTCCTATAACATGAGATGTGATATCCAAATCCTTCCCCTTCCAAACCTTAGACCCTTCCTTTATCATGAGATGTGATATCCAACTCCTTCCCATTCCAATCCTGAGACCCTTCCGATATCATGAGATGTGATATCTCAATGCTTCTAATATCAAACTCGAGACCCTCCCTATAGCATGAGATGTGATATCCAAGTCCTTGCCATTCCAATCCTGAGACCCTTCCTATAGCATGAGATGTGATGTCTCAATGCTTCTAATACCAAACCTGAGACCCTTCCTATAACATGAGATGGGAATATCCAACTCCTTCCCATTCCAATCCTGAGACCCTTCCGATAGCAAACATGTGATATCTCAATGCTTATGCCAAACCTGAGATCCTTCCTATAACATGAGATGTGATATCCAACTCCTTCCCATTCCAATCCTGAGACACTTCCTATAGCATGAGATGTGATATCTCACTGCTTATACCAAACCTGAGACCCTTCCTATAGCATGAGATGTGATATCCAACTCCTTCCCATTCCAATCCTGAGACCCTTCCTATAGCATGAGATGTGATATCTCAATGCTTCTAATATCAAACTTGAGACCCTCCCTATAGCATGAGATGTGATATCCAAGTCCTTCCCATTCCAATCTTGAGACACTTCCTATAGCATGAGATGTGATATCTCAATGCTTCTAATACCAAACCTGAGACTCTTCCTATAACATGAGATGGGATATCCAACTCCTTCCCATTGCAATCCTGAGACCCTTCCGATAGCAGAGATGTGATATCTCAATGCTTATACCAAACCTGAGACCCTTCCTACGGCATGAGATGTCATATACAACTCCTTCCCATTCCAATCCTGAGACCCTTCCTATAGCATGAGATGTGATATCTCAATGCTTATACCAAACCTGAGACCCTTCCTATAGCATGAGATGTGATATCCAACTCCTTCCCATTCCAATCCTGAGACCCTTCCTATAGCATGAGATGTGATGTCTCAATGCTTCTAATACCAAACCTGAGATCCTTCCTATAACATGAGATGTGAAATCCAACTCCTTCTATTCCAATCCTGAGACCCTTCCTATAGCATGAGATGTGATATCTCAATGCTTATACTAAACCTGAGACCCTTCCTTTAGCATGAGATGTGATATCCAACTCCTTCCCATTCAAATCCTGAGACCCTTCCTATAGCATGAGATGTGATATCTCAATGCCTCTAATACCAAACCTGAGATCCTTCCTCTAACATGAAATGTGATATCCAACTCCTTCCCTTTCCAAACCTGAGAGCCTATCCATAGCATGAGATGTGATATCCAAGTCCTTCCCATTCCAATCCTTAGACCCTTCCTACAGCATGCAATAACACTACTCACTTCAGACCTGGGAACGCCAAGTGTACGAATCATGTGAGAGTGACAAGGACTCGATATACTACACAACCTGGCGGCGGTTACAGAGCAAGACTCCTGTGTAGGCTGGTCAGTCTTCTGGATGGCCCAGAGACGCTTCCGAAGGCTTACTAGCAGGAGATGGTGAAAATGCCGAGAATAGCTGTCCCCGCTATTCCAAGGGTCGAAGTACCAGTACATGCCTTCTGGTTCGATCAAAGGTGAAAAGGGTTTCACAAGGCGACAGCAGTGCAGAGGAGCAGTCCTTCAGCGGGTCACCAGCGATTCCTCGGTTCAGCCTCTTGGTTGCAGGATACTTGGCTCCTGTATTCCTTCGTTCGTGAGAACTCAGGAGATCGACATGGTAGTGGTGTTTCCAGCCCCCTCTTATCCACGGTTCCCTTCGCGCCAAAACGGAGGGGACCCAATGGGAGATCCGCTCATCAACACTCACACCATTCGTGGACCTATCACGGACCACGGTGGTCCCAGGCATTCACACCACCCTAGACTCTCTGGCACCCAGGATGTGTATTGGGACCAGACATCCCAGCCCACATCCTGGAGGCACACACAAGACATGTAGAAGCCTGCGAAAGCATCTGTGTTTCGCGGGAAAGCACATGCCCAAATAAGGAAGGCCCCAGGTCGGCTCGACCTGGGGAAGGTGAAGGGAGCAAGACGGTCAGCGGACAGGACAAAGGAGCCTCGTGGTCTGGCCATTTTGGGATCTAGGCCACCATTTTGGGTTAAGCGCGAGAAACGCGCTTAGCACGCCAAAAGGATCTCAAAACACAAGAAACGATCGCTGCCACCATTCCCGTCCGTGAATCACTTGCACCGATCAGTTACAATCCTGAAAGAGTATCTAGGGCCTGTAGAAGGCTAGAGACCCAAGAGAGCAGTAACTTAGCTTACAGTGCCCTCTTGTGTCATGTTGCACGAAAGCTGCAACATGATACAAGAAACTACGGAAACCAGCGTTTCCTGGTACTGACTGTCTTAAGGGCATGACAGTTTCCCCTTAAGAAAGGAGCGAAAGCCCAGAGGAGTGCCGCAGAAGGCTGCACTTCTCGGGCAAAGTCGAGAACAAGGTGAAAAACAACAGCAAAAAGTTTAGGGGTTGCCACATGGAAGGAAAATTACCTACAATTACGAAATCTTTCCTAACACTCGCCCCTCCCAGACTATGGACAGGGGGAACTAATCCACCCCTGGATGAGTCTCTTGTTCAGGTCGGTTAAACATTCTCCACAACCCATCAGCATTGCTATGTTGGACACCTGGCCTATGCTCAATAGTGAAGTCGAAGCCTTGTAGACTTATGGACCACCTAAGCAACTTTGGATTCTCCCCCTTCATGTTTATTAGCCACTTTAAGGGCTTATGGTCAGTTTGCACAGTGAAGTGGGTCCCATAGAGGTAGGGCCTCAGCTTCCTTAGGGCCCACACAACAGAGAAACATTCTTTCTCTACCGTGGACCATCTGAGCTCTCTGTCCTTAAACTGGCGACTAATAAAACCAATAGGGTGTTCCTTACCCTTCTCATCTACTTGCGATAGTACAGCTCCTATCCCAGTGTCAGAGGCGTCCGTCTGCACGATAAAAGGTCTTTGATAATCAGGGGCCCTGAGGACAGGGGCCTGGCACAAGGAGTCTTTTAAGCCATTGAAGGCCTTCTCACACTCGTCGGTCCAAGTTACCTTCTTGGGTTTCTTCAGAGTTGTGAGGGCAGTCAGAGGGGCAGCTATGGTGCCATAGTCTGCCACAAAATTGCGGTAATACCCCGTGAGTCCTAAGAAGGCTCTCACTTGGGTTTGTGTAGTGGGGGTAGGCCAGTCTTGTACTGCTTGTACTTTACTGGGTAGAGGCTGTATCCTCCCTCCACCTACTTCATGTCCAAGGTAAAACACTGAGCCTTGTCCAATCTGGCATTTACTAGCCTTTATGGTCAAGTGTGCTTTCTGAAGAGCCTGGAGCACAATCCCGAGGTGTTTCACATGGTCAGGTGGCACTGAAAACTGCTATATCGTCCAGATATGCAAGACAGAATTCGTCCAACCCATTCAAAACATGATGGACAAGCCTCTGGAAAGTGGCAGGTGCATTCTTCAACCCGAACGGCATTACCCGGAATTGGTAAAGGCCGTCTGGAGTAGAAAACGCTGTCTTCTCCTTGGCATGTTCTGCTAAAGCTATTTGCCAATAGCCAGCAGTGAGGTCAAACGTGCTGAGGTACTTGGAGGCACCCAAAGTATCCACCAGCTCATCTGTTCGAGGCAAGGGGTGTGCATCTGTCTTGGTGACAGCATTCAGAGCCCTGTAATCCACACAGAACCTCAATTCAGAAGTGCCTGCCTTTGGAACGAAAACCACAGGGCTGGACCAAGGACTACTAGAGGGTTCAATCACCCCAACGTCTAACATCTTGTTGACCTCGGTCTTAATATAAGACCGTACTTTGTCTGACATCCTGTATCCCCTACTTTTGGTAGGTACACTGTCTCCTGTGTCTATGTTATGTTTGCACCAAGGTGTCAAACCAGGCGACTGTGAAAACGGGGGAAAACTGCCTAAGCAAACTTTTCACCTCAGCCTGCTGATCAGAAGTCAGGTGAGGGGCCACTCGGACACCCTCAAAGGAGCTATCTGAAGGACCGCTTTGGAACAGGTCGGGGAGAGGTTCAGACTCCTCTTCCTCAACATCTGAAGCCAGTAACAGTGCTGCGATTTCGACTCTTGGGACGAAAGCCTTCAGCCTATTCACGTGAAACACTTTTGGAGCCTGTCCAGGCCTTCCAAGGTCCACTAAATAATTAACCTCACCCAGGGGCTCCACCACTGTGTAAGGGCCTGACCATTTGTCCTGTAAAGCTCAAGGCCTTATGGGATTCATGATCAGGACTTGCTGACCAGGTGTAAAGTTGATGAGGGAAGCTTTCTGGTCGTACCAATGTTTCACCAGCGCTTGTACTGCCTTCAATTTATCACTAGCCAAGCCCATCAGAAGTACCATCCGTTTTCTGAGCCCTAGCACATAATCAACTACGTTGGTAGTAACAGGGGGAGTGGGCATCTCCCATCCCTCTTTGACTATGGCTAAGGGTCCCCGTACAGGATGACCAAACAGAAGTTTGAAGGGGCTGAAGCCAACACCCTCCTGTGGTACCTCTCGGTAGGCAAACAGTAAGCATGGTAAAAGAAGATCCCATTGTCTTCTCTGAAGCTTCTCCAGAGCCCCAATCATGCTTTTTAACGTTCTGTTGAAACGTTCCACCAGACCATTGGTCTGGGGGTGGTATGCAGAAGAGAACTTGTAGGTGACCCCACATTCTTTCCACATAGCCTGCATATACTTCGACATAAAGTTGCTGCCACGATCTGACACAACTTCTTTAGGGAAGCCAACCCTAGTAAATATGCCAAGTAAAGCTTTTGCAACTGACTTGGCAGTTACAGTTTTCAATGGGATGGCCTCAGGATATCTGGTTGCATGGTCGACCAGCACCAGGATAAACCTATTGCCCGAGGATGTTTGCGGGTCAAGGGGACCAACGATGTCGATCCCTACCCTTTCAAATGGTACCCCCACAACTGGGAGCGGTACCAACGGAGCTTGGATTGTCGAGCCAACCTTACCAGATAACTGGCAGGAGGCACAACTCCTGCAGTGACTTTCTACTTGCACCCCCATCTTGGGCCAGTAGAAGTGCATGGATAACCTTTGCTTGGTCCTCTTAATACCAAGGTGACCAGCAAGGAGCACTTCATGCGCCAACTGCAGGAGGAAGGGCCTAACAGCAAGGGGAACCACCAACCTCCTATGGTCTCCTTCTGTAGACTCTGTGGGCTCACTATACAGGAGTCCACCTTCCCAATAAATCCTATGCGTCCCAGGAGGTTCACCCTCAAGCTGGGAGCAGGCCTGTCTCCTTAGGCCTTCCAGAGATGGGCACTCACGTTGGCCTTTACTGAATTCGTCCCTATCAGGACCTCCTTCAACTAACAAGTCTTTTAGTTCAGGATGGTCGTTGGGGTCAAATACTTCAGGCATCGCCACCTCCTCCTCAGGCCCGGGCGATTGACCAACTTCCTCCACCGCAGTGGTAGGCGAGCTCGGGGGAATATTCTCTTTCCCTCGTCTTGACTTGTTGACTCCTTTCGCCTTGGGTTTCCCCTTCGGCTGGGGCGGCGTATTGGTCTTGGCCAATGCTGCCCGTGCTTGAGACCGTGTGTAGGGTCTTTCGGCAGTGTCTCCTATGAGCCCTAAAGCTCTGAGATCATTGCCTAACAAGACCTTTCCCGGGACGTTTCTCTGAATGCTCACTGGAATCCTGACTGCTGTACCATTTAAAGTAAGATTTACAGGTATTACTGGGAACATACGGAGTGGGCCGTCAGCCAACTTAGTGGGCATCAGAGTAGCTCTGGCAACTTCCTCTGAGTCTACCAAGGTAGAATCCACTACAGTTCGACTGCACCCACTATCCCTAAGAGCTGGAGTATCTACTCCATTGATCAGCACACTGTCTTACAATAAGCCTCCCTATGTAAACAGACCCAATGGATCTTGTTTTGCTTGTGGAGCAACTGACCACGTGAAGGGGGATCCCCGGTGTAAGGTTAGACCTTTGGGGGTCCACTCCGCTAATCTGGCCTTCTCCTCCTACGAGGAAGAAGAGATTACAGGAGCATCCTTCTCCTCAGACTCATTTCCCAGCGGGATAGAGGCTGAGGTAATTTTAGTTTCCCTGGGAGGAGGGTCTCAGGTTTGGAAGGGGAAGGATTTGGATATCACATCTCATGTTATCGGAAGGATCTCACGTTTGGTATTAGAAGTATTGAGATATCATATCTCATGCTATAGGAAGGGTCTCAGGATTGGAATGGGAAGGAGTTGGATATCACATCTCATGCTATAGGAAGTGTCTCAGGATTGTAATGGGAAGGACTTGGATATCACATCTCATGCTATAGGTAGGGTCTCAAGTTTGATATTAGAAGCATTGAGATATCACATCTCATGCTATAGGAAGGGTCTGAGGATTGGAATGGGAAGGAGTTGGATATCACATATCATGCTATGGGAAGGGTCTCAGGTTTGGTATAAGTAGTGAGATATCACATCTCATGCTATAGGAAGTGTCTCAGGATTGGAATGGGAAGGAGTTGGATATCACATCTCATGTTATAGGAAGGATCTCAGGTTTGGTATAAGCATTGAGATATCACATCTCTGCTATCGGAAGGGTCTCAGGATTGGAATGGGAAGCAGTTGGATATTCCCATCTCATGTTATAGGAAGGGTCTCAGGTTTGGTATTAGAAGCATTGAGATATCACATCTCATGCTATAGGAAGGGTCTCAGGATTGGAATGGGAAGGACTTGGATATCACATCTCATGCTATAGGGAGGGTCTCAAGTTTGATATTAGAAGCTTTGAGATATCACATCTCATGATATCGGAAGGGTCTCAGGATTGGAATGGGAAGGAGTTGGATATCACATCTCATGATAAAGGAAGGGTCTAAGGTTTGGAAGGGGAAGGATTTGGATATCACATCTCATGTTATATTACGGGTCTCACCTTTGGTATTAGAAGCATTGAGATATCAAGTCTCATAGTATAGGAAGGGTCTCAGAATTGGAATGGGAAGTTGTTGGATATCACATCTCAAGCTATAGGAAGGGTCTCAGGATTGGAATGGGAAGGACTTGGATATCACATCTCATGCTATAGGAAGGCTCTCAGGTTTGGAAGGGGAAAGAGTTGGATATCACATTTCATGTTAGAGGTAGGATCTCAGGTTTGGTATTAGAGGCATTGAGATATCACATCTCATGCTATCAGAAGGGTCTCAGGAATGGAATGGGCAGGAGTTGGATATCACATCTCATGCTAAAGGGAGGGTCTCAGGTTTGGAAGGGGAAGGATTTGGATATCACATCTCATGTTATCGGAAGGATCTCACGTTTGGTATTAGAAGTATTGAGATATCATATCTCATGCTATAGGAAGGGTCTCAGGATTGGAATGGGAAGGAGTTGGATATCACATCTCATGCTATAGGGAGGGTCTCAGGATTGGAATGGGAAGGACTTAGATATCACATATCATGCTATAGGGAGGTTCTCAGTTTTGATATTAGAAGCATTGAGATATCACATCTCATGCTATCGGAAGTGTCTCAGGATTGGAATGGGAAGGAGCTGGATATCACATCTCATGCTAAAGGAAGGGTCTCAGGTTTGGAACGGGAAGGATTTGGATATCACATCTCATGTTATAGGAAGGGTCTCAGGTTTGGTATAAGCATTGAGATATCACATCTCTGCTATCGGAAGTGTCTCAGGATTGGAATGGGAAGGAGTTGGATATCCCATCTCATGTTATAGGACGGGTCTCAGGTTTGTTATTAGAATCATTGAGATATCATATTGCATGCTGTAGGAAGGGTCTAAGGGTTGGAATGTGAAGGACTTGGATATCACATCTTATGCTATAGATAGGCTCTTAGGTTTGGAAAGGGAAGGAGTTGGATATCACATTTCATGTTAGAGGAAGGATCTCAGGTTTGGTATTAGAAGCATTGAGATATCACATCTCATGCTATAGGAAGGGTCTCAGGATTGGAATGGGAAGCAGTTGGATATCACATCTCATGCTATAGGAAGGGTCTCAGGTTTGGTATAAGCATTGAGATATCACATCTCATGCTATAGGACGGGTCTCAGGATTGGAATGGAAGGAGTTGGATATCACATCTCATGTTATAGGAAGGATCTCAGGTTTGGTATTAGAAGCATTGAGACATCACATCTCATGCTATAGGAAGGGTCTCAGGGTTGGAATGGGAAGGAGTTGGATATCACATCTCATCCAATAGGAAGGGTCTCAGGTTTGGAATGGGAAGGAATTGGATATCACATCTCATGTTATAGGAAGGATCTCAGGTTTCGTATTAGAAGCATTGAGATATCACATCTCATGCTATAGGAAGGGTCTCAGGATTGGAATGTGAAGGATTTGGATATCACATCTCATGCTAAAGGAAGGGTCTCAGGTTTGGTAGAAGCATTGAGATATCACGTCTCTGCTTTCGGAAGGGTCTCAGGATTGGATTGGGAAGGAGTTGGATATCCCTTCTCATGCTATAGGAAGGGTCTCAGGATTTGAATGGCAAGGAGTTGGATTTCACATCTCATGCCATAGGAAGGGTCTCAGGTTTGGTATAAGCATTGAGATATCACATCTCTGCTATCAGAACGGTCTCAGGATTGGATTGGGAAGGAGTTGGATATCCCTTCTCATGCTATAGGAAGTGTCTCAGGTTGGAATGGGAAGGAGTTGGATATCACATCTCATGTTATAGGAAGGGTCTCAGGATTGGAATGGGAAGGATTTGGATATCACATCTCTTGCTATAGGAAGGGTCTCAGGATTGGAATGGGTAGGAGTTGGATATTACTTTCTTGCTATAGGAAGGGTCTCATGTTTGGAATGGGAAGGAGGTGGGTATCACATATGCTATAGTTAGTGTCTCAGGTTTGGAACGGGAAGGAGTTGGATATCACATCTCATGTTATAGGAAGGGTCTCAGGTTTGGTATAAGCATTGAGATATCACATCTCTGCTATCGGAAGCGGCTCAGGATTGGAATGGGAAGGAGTTGGATATCCCATCTCATGTTATAGGAAGAGTCTCTGGTTTGGTATTAGAATCATTGAGATATCACATCGCATGCTGTAGGAAGGGTCTAAGGATTGGAATGGGATGGACTTGGATATCACATCTCATGTTATAGGTAGGCTCTCAGGTCTGGTATAAGCATTGAGATATCACATCTCATGCTATAGGAAGGGTCTCAGATTGGTATAAGCATTGAGATATCACATCTCATGCTAAAGGAAGGGTCTCAGGATTGGAATGGGAAGGAGTTGTATATAACATCTCAGGCCATAGGAAGGTTCTCAGGTTTGGTAAAAGCATTGAGATATCACATCTCTGCTATCGGAAAGGTCTCAGGATTGGAATGGGAAGGAGTTGGATATCCCATCTCATGTTATAGGAAGGGTCTCAGGTTTGGTATTAGAAGCATAGAGATATCACATCTCATGCTATAGGAAGGGTCTCAGGATTGGAATGGGAAGGACTTGGATGTCACATCTCATGCTATAGGGAGGGTCTCAAGTTTGATATTAGAAGCATTGAGATAACAAATCTCATGATATCGGAAGGGTCTCAGGATTGGAATGGGAAGGAGTTGGATATCACATCTCATGATAAAGGAAGGGTCTAAGGTTTGGAAGGGGAAGGATTTGGATATCACATCTCATGTTATAGGACGGGTCTCAGGTTTGGTATTAGAAGCATTGAGATATCAAGTCTCATGGTATAAGAAGGGTCTCAGAATTGGAATGGGAAGGAGTTGGATATCACACCTCAAGCTATACGAAGGGTCTCAGGATTGGAATGGGATGGAGTTTGATATCACATCTCATGCCAGAGTATGGGTCTCAGGTTTGGTAGAAGCATTGGGATATCACATCTCATGCTATCGGAAGGGTATCAGTATTGGATTTGGAAGAAGTTGGATATCCCATCTCATGCTATAGGAAGGGTCTCAGGTTGGAATGGGAAGGAGTTGGATATCACATTTCATGTTATAGGAAGGGTCTCAGGATTGGAATGGGAAGTACTTGGATATCATATCTCATGCAATAGGACGGGTCTCAGGTTTGTTATTAGAATCATTGAGATATCATATTGCATGCTGTAGGAAGGGTCTAAGGATTGGAATGGGAAGGACCTGGATATCACATCTCATGCTATAGATAGGCTCTTAGGTTTGGAAAGGGAAGGAGTTGGATATCACATCTCATGTTATAGGATGGATCTCAGGTTTGGTATTAGAAGTATTGAGATATCACATCTCATGTTATCGGAAGGATCTCAGGTTTGGTATTAGAAGTATTGAGACCCTTCCGATAGCAGAGACGTGATATCTCAATGCTTCTACCAAACCTGAGACCCTTCCTTTAGCATGAGATGTGATATCCAAATCCTTCACATTCCAATCCTGAGACCCTTCCTATAGCATGAGATGTGATATCTCAATGCTTCTAATACCAAACCTGAGATCCTTCCTATAACATGAGATGTGATATCCAATTCCTTCCCATTCCAAACCTGAGACCCTTCCTATTGGATGAGATGTGATATCCAACTCCTTCCCATTCCAACCCTGAGACCCTTCCTATAGCATGAGATGTGATGTCTCAATGCTTCTAATACCAAACCTGAGATCCTTCCTATAACATGAGATGTGATATCCAACTCCTTCCATTCCAATCCTGAGACCCGTCCTATAGCATGAGATGTGATATCTCAATGCTTCTAATACCAAACCTGAGATCCTTCCTCTAACATGAAATGTGATATCGAACTCCTTCCCTTTCCAAACCTGAGAGCCTACCTATAGCATGAGATGTGATATCCAAGTCCTTCCCATTCCAATCCTTAGACCCTTCCTACAGCATGCAATATGATATCTCAATGATTCTAATAACAAACCTGAGACCCTTCCTATAGCATGAGATGTGATATCCAACTACTTCCCATTCCAATCCTGAGACCCTTCCTATAGCATGAGATGTGATATCTCAATGCTTCTAATACCAAACCTGAGATCCTTCCTCTAACATGAAATGTGATATCGAACTCCTTCCCTTTCCAAACCTGAGAGCCTACCTATAGCATGAGATGTGATATCCAAGTCCTTCCCATTCCAATCCTTAGACCCTTCCTACAGCATGCAATATGATATCTCAATGATTCTAATAACAAACCTGAGACCCGTCCTATAGCATGAGATATGATATCCAAGTCCTTCCCATTCCAATCCTGAGACCCTTCCTATAACATGAAATGTGATATCCAACTCCTTCCCATTCCAACCTGAGACCCTTCCTATAGCATGAGATGGGATATCCAACTTCGTCCAAATCCAATACTGATACCCTTCCGATAGCATGAGATGTGATATCCCAATGCTTCTACCAAACCTGAGACCCATACTATGGCATGAGATATGATATCAAACTCCTTCCCATTCCAATCCTGAGACCCTTCCTATAGCTTGAGGTGTGATATCCAACTCCTTCCCATTCCAATTCTGAGACCCTTCTTATACCATGAGACTTGATATCTCAATGCTTCTAATACCAAACCTGAGACCGTCCTATAACATGAGATGTGATATCCAAATCCTTCCCCTTCCAAACCTTAGACCCTTCCTTTATCATGAGATGTGGTATCCAACTCCTTCCCATTCGAATCCTGAGACCCTTCCTATAACATGAGATGTGATATCCAACTCCTTCCCATTCCAACCTGAGACACTTCCTATAGCATGAGAAGGGATATCCAACTCCTTCCCAATCCAATCCTGAGACCCTTCCGATAGCAGAGATGTGATATCTCAATGCTTATACCAAACCTGAGACCCTTCCTATGGCATGAGATGTGATATCCAACTCCTTTCCATTCAAATCCTGAGACCCTTCCTATAGCATGAAAAGGGATATCCAACTCCTTCCCAATCCAATCCTGAGACCCTTCCGATAGCAGAGACGTGATATCTCAATGCTTCTACCAAACCTGAGACCCTTCCTTTAGCATGAGATGTGATATCCAAATCCTTCACATTCCAATCCTGAGACCCTTCCTATAGCATGAGATGTGATATCTCAATGCTTCTAATACCAAACCTGAGATCCTTCCTATAACATGAGATGTGATATCCAATTCCTTCCCATTCCAAACCTGAGACCCTTCCTATTGGATGAGATGTGATATCCAACTCCTTCCCATTCCAACCCTGAGACCCTTCCTATAGCATGAGATGTGATGTCTCAATGCTTCTAATACCAAACCTGAGATCCTTCCTATAACATGAGATGTGATATCCAACTCCTTCCATTCCAATCCTGAGACCCGTCCTATAGCATGAGATGTGATATCTCAATGCTTATACCAAACCTGAGACCCTTCCTAAAGCATGAGATGTGATATCCAACTCCTCCCCATTCCAATCCTGAGACCCTTCCACTAGCATGAGATGTGATATCTCAATGCTTCTAATACCAAACCTGAGATTCTTCCTCTAACATGAAATGTGATATCCAACTCCTTCCCTTTCCAAACCTAAGAGCCTATCTATAGCATGAGATGTGATATCCAAGTCCTTCACATTCCAACCCTTAGACCCTTCCTACAGCATGCAATATGATATCTCAATGATTCTAATAACAAACCTGAGACCCGTCCTATAACATGAGATGGGATATCCAACTCCTTCCCATTCCAATCCTGAGACACTTCCGATAGCAGAGATGTGATATCTCAATGTTTATACCAAACCTGAGACCCTTCCTATAACATGAGATGTGATATCCAACTCCTTCCCGTTCCAAACCTGAGACCCTTCCTTTAGCATGAGATGTGATATCCAGCTCCTTCCCATTCCAATCCTGAGACACTTCCGATAGCATGAGATGTGATATCTCAATGCTTCTAATATCAAAACTGAGACCCTCCCTATAGCATGATATGTGATATCTAAATCCTTCCCATTCCAATCCTGAGACCCTTCCTATAGCATGAGATGTGATATCTCAATGCTTCTACCAAACCTGAGACCCTTCCTTTAGCATGAGATGTGATATCCAACTCCTTCCCATTCCAATCCTGAGACCCTTCCTATAGCATGAGATGTGATATCTCAATACTTCTAATACCAAACCTGAGATCCTTCCGATAACATGAGATGTGATATCTCAATACTTCTAATACCAAACCTGAGATCCATCCTATAACATGAGATGTGATATCCAACTCCTTCCCTTTCCAAACCTGAGAGCCTATCTATAGCATGAGATGTGATATCCAGGTCCTTCCCATTCCAACCCTTAGACCCTTCCTACAGCATGCAATATGATATCTCAATGATTCTAATAACAAACCTGAGACCCGTCCTATAGCATGAGATGGGATATCCAACTTCGTCCAAATCCAATACTGATACCCTTCCGATAGCATGAGATGTGATATCCCAATGCTTCTACCAAACCTGAGACCCATACTATGGCATGAGATATGATATCAAACTCCTTCCCATTCCAATCCTGAGACCCTTCCTATAGCTTGAGGTGTGATATCCAACTCCTTCCCATTCCAATTCTGAGACCCTTCTTATACCATGAGACTTGATATCTCAATGCTTCTAATACCAAACCTGAGACCGTCCTATAACATGAGATGTGATATCCAAATCCTTCCCCTTCCAAACCTTAGACCCTTCCTTTATCATGAGATGTGGTATCCAACTCCTTCCCATTCGAATCCTGAGACCCTTCCTATAACATGAGATGTGATATCCAACTCCTTCCCATTCCAACCTGAGACACTTCCTATAGCATGAGAAGGGATATCCAACTCCTTCCCAATCCAATCCTGAGACCCTTCCGATAGCAGAGATGTGATATCTCAATGCTTATACCAAACCTGAGACCCTTCCTATGGCATGAGATGTGATATCCAACTCCTTGCCATTCAAATCCTGAGACCCTTCCTATAGCATGAAAAGGGATATCCAACTCCTTCCCAATCCAATCCTGAGACCCTTCCGATAGCAGAGACGTGATATCTCAATGCTTCTACCAAACCTGAGACCCTTCCTTTAGCATGAGATGTGATATCCAAATCCTTCACATTCCAATCCTGAGACCCTTCCTATAGCATGAGATGTGATATCTCAATGCTTCTAATACCAAACCTGAGATCCTTCCTATAACATGAGATGTGATATCCAATTCCTTCCCATTCCAAACCTGAGACCCTTCCTATTGGATGAGATGTGATATCCAACTCCTTCCCATTCCAACCCTGAGACCCTTCCTATAGCATGAGATGTGATGTCTCAATGCTTCTAATACCAAACCTGAGATCCTTCCTATAACATGAGATGTGATATCCAACTCCTTCCATTCCAATCCTGAGACCCGTCCTATAGCATGAGATGTGATATCTCAATGCTTATACCAAACCTGAGACCCTTCCTATAGCATGAGATGTGATATCCAACTCCTCCCCATTCCAATCCTGAGACCCTTCCACTAGCATGAGATGTGATATCTCAATGCTTCTAACACCAAACCTGAGATTCTTCCTCTAACATGAAATGTGATATCCAACTCCTTCCCTTTCCAATCCTGAGACACTTCCGATAGCAGAGATGTGATATCTCAATGTTTATACCAAACCTGAAACCCTTCCTATAACATGAGATGTGATATCCAACTCCTTCCCGTTCCAAACCTGAGACCCTTCCTTTAGCATGAGATGTGATATCCAGCTCCTTCCCATTCCAATCCTGAGACACTTCCGATAGCATGAGATGTGATATCTCAATGCTTCTAATATCAAAACTGAGACCCTCCCTATAGCATGATATGTGATATCTAAGTCCTTCCCATTCCAATCCTGAGACCCTTCCTATAGCATGAGATGTGATATCTCAATGCTTCTACCAAACCTGAGACCCTTCCTTTAGCATGAGATGTGATATCCAACTCCTTCCCATTCCAATCCTGAGACCCTTCCTATAGCATGAGATGTGATATCTCAATACTTCTAATACCAAACCTGAGATCCTTCCGATAACATGAGATGTGATATCTCAATACTTCTAATACCAAACCTGAGATCCATCCTATAACATGAGATGTGATATCCAACTCCTTCCCTTTCCAAACCTGAGAGCCTATCTATAGCATGAGATGTGATATCCAGGTCCTTCCCATTCCAACCCTTAGACCCTTCCTACAGCATGCAATATGATATCTCAATGATTCTAATAACAAACCTGAGACCCGTCCTATAGCATGAGATATGATATCCAAGTCCTTCCCATTCCAATCCTGAGACCCTTCCTATAACATGAAATGTGATATCCAACTCCTTCCCATTCCAACCTGAGACCCTTCCTATAGCATGAGATGGGATATCCAACTTCTTCCAAATCCAATACTGATACCCTTCCGATAGCATGAGATGTGATATCCCAATGCTTCTACCAAACCTGAGACCCATACTATGGCATGAGATGTGATATCAAACTCCTTCCCATTCCAATCCTGAGACCCTTCCTATAGCTTGAGGTGTGATATCCAACTCCTTCCCATTCCAATTCTGAGACCCTTCTTATACCATGAGACTTGATATCTCAATGCTTCTAATACCAAACCTGAGACCCGTCCTATAACATGAGATGTGATATCCAAATCCTTCCCCTTCCAAACCTTAGACCCTTCCTTTATCATGAGATGTGATATCCAACTCCTTCCCATTCCAATCCTGAGACCCTTCCGATATCATGAGATTTGTTATCTCAATGCTTCTAATATCAAACTTGAGACCCTCCCTATAGCATGAGATGTGACATCCAAGTCCTTCCCATTCCAATCCTGAGACCCTTCCTATAGCATGAGATGTGATATCCAACTCCTTCCCATTCCAACCTGAGACCCTTCCTATAGCATGAGATGGGATATCCAACTTCTTCCAAATCCAATACTGATACCCTTCCGATAGCATGAGATGTGATATCCCAATGCTTCTACCAAACCTGAGACCCATACTATGGCATGAGATGTGATATCAAACTCCTTCCCATTCCAATCCTGAGACCCTTCCTATAGCTTGAGGTGTGATATCCAACTCCTTCCCATTCCAATTCTGAGACCCTTCTTATACCATGAGACTTGATATCTCAATGCTTCTAATACCAAACCTGAGACCCGTCCTATAACATGAGATGTGATATCCAAATCCTTCCCCTTCCAAACCTTAGACCCTTCCTTTATCATGAGATGTGATATCCAACTCCTTCCCATTCCAATCCTGAGACCCTTCCGATATCATGAGATTTGTTATCTCAATGCTTCTAATATCAAACTTGAGACCCTCCCTATAGCATGAGATGTGACATCCAAGTCCTTCCCATTCCAATCCTGAGACCCTTCCTATAGCATGAGATGTGATATCTCTATGCTTCTAATACAAAACCTGAGACCCTTCCTATAACATGAGATCGGATATCCAACTCCTTCCCATTCCAATCCTGAGACCTTTTCCGATAGCAGAGATGTGATATCTCAATGCTTATACCAAACCTGAGAACCTTCCTATGGCCTGAGATGTCATATACAACTCCTTCCCATTCCAATCCTGAGACCCTTCCTTTAGCATGAGATGTGATATCTCAATGCTTATACCAAATCTGAGACCCTTCCTATAGCATGAGATGTGATATCCAATTCCTTCCCATTCCAATCCTGAGACCCTTCCTATAGCATGAGAAGTGATATCTCAATGCTTATACCAAACCTGAGAGCCTACCTATAACATGAGATGTGATATCCAAGTCCATCCCATTCCAATCCTTAGACCCTTCCTACAGCATGCGATGTGATATCTCAATGATTCTAATACCAAACCAGAGACTCTTACTATAACATGAGATGGGATATCCAACTCCTTCCCATTCCAATCCTGAGCCGCTTCCGATAGCAGAGATGTGATATCTCAATGCTTATACCAAACCTGAGACCCTTCCTATAACATGAGATGTGATATCCAACTCCTTCCCGTTCCAAACCTGAGACACTAACTATAGCATATGTGATATCCAACTCCTTCCCATTCCAAACATGAGACCCTTCCTATAGCAAGAAAGTAATATCCAACTCCTACCCATTCCAATCCTGAGACCCTTCCTATAGCAAGAGATGTGATATCCAAATCCTTCCCATTCCAATCCTGAGACCCTTCCTATAACATGAGATGTGATATCCAACTCCTTCCCATTCCAACCTGAGACACTTCCTATAGCATGAGAAGGGATATTCAACTCCTTCCCAATCCAATCCTGAGACCCTTCCGATAGCAGAGATGTGATATCTCAATGCTTATACCAAACCTGAGACCCTTCCTATGGCATGAGATGTGATATCCAACTCCTTGCCATTCAAATCCTGAGACCCTTCCTATAGCATGAGAAGGGATATCCAACTCCTTCCCAATCCAATCCTGAGACCCTTCCGATAGCAGCGACGTGATATCTCAATGCTTCTACCAAACCTGAGACCCTTCCTTTAGCATGAGATGTGATATCCAAATCCTTCACATTCCAATCCTGAGACCCTTCCTTTAGCATGAGATGTGATATCTCAATGCTTATACCAAATCTGAGACCCTTCCTATAGCATGAGATGTGATATCCAATTCCTTCCCATTCCAATCCTGAGACCCTTCCTATAGCATGAGATGTGATATCTCAATGCTTATACCAAACCTGAGAGCCTACCTATAGCATGAGATGTGATATCCAAGTCCATTCCATTCCAATCCTTTGACCCTTCCTACAGCATGCGATGTGATATCTCAATGATTCTACCAAACCAGAGACTCTTCCTATAACATGAGATGGGATATCCAACTCCTTCCCATTCCAATCCTGAGCCGCTTCCGATAGCAGAGATGTGATATCTCAATGCTTATACCAAACCTGAGACCCTTCCTATAACATGAGATGTGATATCCAACTCCTTCCCGTTCCAAACCTGAGACACTAACTATAGCATATGTGATATCCAACTCCTTCCCATTCCAAACATGAGACCCTTCCTATAGCAAGAAAGTAATATCCAACTCCTACCCATTCCAATCCTGAGACCCTTCCTATAGCAAGAGATGTGATATCCAAATCCTTCCCATTCCAATCCTGAGACCCTTCCTATAACATGAGATGTGATATCCAACTCCTTCCCATTCCAACCTGAGACACTTCCTATAGCATAAGAAGGGATATCCAACTCCTTCCCAATCCAATCCTGAGACCCTTCCGATAGCAGAGATGTGATATCTCAATGCTTATACCAAACCTGAGACCCTTCCTATGGCATGAGATGTGATATCCAACTCCTTCCCAATCCAATCCTGAGACCCTTCCGATAGCAGAGACGTGATATCTCAATGCTTCTACCAAACCTGAGACCCTTCCTTTAGCATGAGATGTGATATCCAAATCCTTCACATTCCAATCCTGAGACCCTTCCTATAGCATGAGATGTGATATCTCAATGCTTCTAATACCAAACCTGAGATCCTTCCTATAACATGAGATGTGATATCCAATTCCTTCCCATTCCAAACCTGAGACCCTTCCTATTGGATGAGATGTGATATCCAACTCCTTCCCATTCCAACCCTGAGACCCTTCCTATAGCATGAGATGTGATGTCTCAATGCTTCTAATACCAAACCTGAGATCCTTCCTATAACATGAGATGTGATATCCAACTCCTTCCATTCCAATCCTGAGACCCGTCCTATAGCATGAGATGTGATATCTCAATGCTTATACCAAACCTGAGACCCTTCCTATAGCATGAGATGTGATATCCAACTGCTTCCCATTCCAATCCTGAGACCCTTCCTATAGCATGAGATGTGATATCTCAATGCTTCTAATACCAAACCTGAGATCCTTCCTCTAACATGAAATGTGATATCCAACTCCTTCCCTTTCCAAACCTAAGAGCCTATCTATAGCATGAGATGTGATATCCATGTCCTTCCCATTCCAACCCTTAGACCCTTCCTACAGCATGCAATATGATATCTCAATGATTCTAATAACAAACCTGAGACCCGTCCTATAAGATGAGATGGGATATCCAACTCCTTCCCATTCCAATCCTGAGACACTTCCGATAGCAGAGATGTGATATCTCAATGCTTATACCAAACCTGAGACCCTTCCTATAACATGAGATGTGATATCCAAATCCTTCCCGTTCCAAACCTGAGACCCTTCCTTTAGCATGAGATGTGATATCCAGCACCTTCCCATTCCAATCCTGAGACACTTCCTATAGCATGAGATGTGATATCTCAATGCTTCTAATATCAAAACTGAGACCCTCCCTATAGCATGATATGTGATATCTAAGTCCTTCCCATTCCAATCCTGAGACCCTCCCTATAGCTTGAGATGTGATATCCAACTCCTTCCCATTCCAATCCTGAGACCCTTCCTATAGCATGAGATATGATATCTCAATACTTCTAATACCAAACGTGAGATCCTTCCGATAACATGAGATGTGATATCCAAATCCTTCCCCTTCCAATCCTGAGACCCTCCCTTTAGCATGAGATGTGATATCCAACTCCTTCCTATTCCAATCCTGAGACTCTTCTGATAGCATGAGATGTGATATCTCAATGCTTCTAATACCAAACCTGAGATCCTTCCGATAGCATGAGATGTGATATCTCAATGCTTCTAATACCAAACCTGAGATCCTTCCTATAACATGAGATGTGATATCCAAATCCTTCCCCTTCCAAACCTGAGACCCTCCCTTTAGCATGAGATGTGATATCCAACTCCTTCCCATTCCATTCCTGAGACCCTTCTGATAGCATGAGATGTGATATCTCAATGCCTCTAATACCAAACCTGAGATCCTACCTCTAACATGAAATGTGATATCCAACTATTTCCCCTTCCAAACCTGAGAGCCTTCCTATAGCATGAGATGTGATATCCAAGTCCTTCCCATTCCAATCCTGAGACCCTTCCTATAGCTTGAGATGTGATATCCAACTCCTTCCCATTCCAATTCTGAGACCCTTCCTATACTATGAGACTTGATATCTCAATGCTTCTAATACAAACGTGAGACCCGTAATATAACATGAGATGTGATATCCAAATGCTTCCCCTTCCAAACCTTAGACCCTTCCTTTATCATGAGATGTGATATCCAACTCCTTCCCATTCCAATCCTGAGACCCTTCCGATATCATGAGATGTGATATCTCAAAGCTTCTAATATCAAACTTGAGATCCTCCCTATAGCATGAGATGTGATATCCAAGTCCTTCCCATTCCAATCCTGAGACCCTTCCTATAGCTTGAGGTGTGATATCCAACTCCTTCCCATTCCAATTCTGAGACCCTTCTTATACCATGAGACTTGATATCTCAATGCTTCTAATACCAAACCTGAGACCCGTCCTATAACATGAGATGTGATATCCAAATCCTTCCCCTTCCAAACCTTAGACCCTTCCTTTATCATGAGATGTGATATCCAACTCCTTCCCATTCCAATCCTGAGACCCTTCCGATATCATGAGATTTGTTATCTCAATGCTTCTAATATCAAACTTGAGACCCTCCCTATAGCATGAGATGTGACATCCAAGTCCTTCCCATTCCAATCCTGAGACCCTTCCTATAACATGAGATGTGATATCCAACTCCTTCCCATTCCAACCTGAGACACTTCCTATAGCATGAGAAGGGATATCTAACTCCTTCCCAATCCAATCCTGAGACCCTTCCAATAGCAGAGATGTGATATCTGAATGCTTATACCAAACCTGAGACCCTTCCTATGGCATGAGATGTGATATCCAACTCCTTGCCATTCAAATCCTGAGACCCTTCCTATAGCATGAGATGTGATATCTCTATGCTTCTAATACCAAACCTGAGACCCTTCCTATAACATGAGATGGGAAATCCAACTCCTTCCCATTTCAATCCTGAGACCCTTCCGATAGCAGAGATGTGATATCTCAATGCTTATACCAAACCTGAGAACCTTCCTATGGCCTGAGATGTCATATACAACTCCTTCCCATTCCAATCCTGAGACCCTTCCTTTAGCATGAGATGTGATATCTCAATGCTTATACCAAATCTGAGACCCTTCCTATAGCATGAGATGTGATATCCAATTCCTTCCCATTCCAATCCTGAGACCCTTCCTATAGCATGAGATGTGATATCTCAATGCTTATACCAAACCTGAGAGCCTACCTATAGCATGAGATGTGATATCCAAGTCCATCCCATTCCAATCCTTAGACCCTTCCTACAGCATGCAATGTGACATCTCAATGATTCTAATACCAAACCAGAGACTCTTCCTATAACATGAGATGGGATATCCAACTCCTTCCCATTCCAATCCTGAGCCGCTTCCGATAGCAGAGATGTGATATCTCAATGCTTATACCAAACCTGAGACCCTTCCTATAACATGAGATGTGATATCCAACTCCTTCCCGTTCCAAACCTGAGACACTAACTATAGCATATGTGATATCCAACTCCTTCCCATTCCAAACATGAGACACTTCCTATAGCAAGAAAGTAATATCCAACTCCTACCCATTCCAATCCTGAGACCCTTCCTATAGCAATAGATGTGATATCCAAATCCTTCCCATTCCAATCCTGAGACCCTTCCTATAACATGAGATGTGATATCCAACTCCTTCCCATTCCAACCTGAGACACTTCCTATAGCATGAGAAGGGATATCCAACTCCTTCCCAATCCAATCCTGAGACCCTTCCGATAGCAGAGATGTGATATCTCAATGCTTATACCAAACCTGAGACCCTTCCTATGGCATGAGATGTGATATCCAACTCCTTCCCAATCCAATCCTGAGACCCTTCCGATAGCAGAGACGTGATATCTCAATGCTTCTACCAAACCTGAGACCCTTCCTTTAGCATGAGATGTGATATTCAAATCCTTCACATTCCAATCCTGAGACCCTTCCTATAGCATGAGATGTGATATCTCAATGCTTCTAATACCAAACCTGAGATCCTTCCAATAACATGAGATGTGATATCCAATTCCTTCCCATTCCAAACCTGACACCCTTCCTATTGGATGCGATGTGATATCCAACTCCTTCCCATTCCAACCCTGAGACCCTTCCTATAGCATGAGATGTGATGTCTCAATGCTTCTAATACCAAACCTGAGATCCTTCCTATAACATGAGATGTGATATCCAACTCCTTCCATTCCAATCCTGAGACCCGTCCTATAGCATGAGATGTGATATCTCAATGCTTATACCAAACCTGAGACCCTTCCTATAGCATGAGATGTGATATCAAACTGCTTCCCATTCCAATCCTGAGACCCTTCCTATAGCATGAGATGTGATATCTCAATGATTCTAATAACAAACCTGAGACCCGTCCTATAACATGAGATGGGATATCCAACTCCTTCCCATTCCAACCCTTAGACCCTTCCTACAGCATGAAATATGATATCTCAATGATTCTAATAACAAACCTGAGACCCGTCCTATAACATGAGATGGGATATCCAACTCCTTCCCATTCCAATCCTGAGACACTTCCGATAGCAGAGATGTGATATCTCAATGCTTATACCAAACCTGAGACCCTTCCTATAACATGAGATATGATATCCAAATCCTTCCCGTTCCAAACCTGAGACCCTTCCTTTAGCATGAGATGTGATATCCAGCACCTTCCCATTCCAATCCTGAGACACTTCCTATAGCATGAGATGTGATATCTCAATGCTTCTAATATCAAAACTGAGACCCTCCCTATAGCATGATATGTGATATCTAAGTCCTTCCCATTCCAATCCTGAGACCCTCCCTATAGCATGAGATGTGATATCCAACTCCTTCCCATTCCAATCCTGAGACCCTTCCTATAGCATGAGATATGATATCTCAATACTTCTAATACCAAACATGCGATCCTTCCGATAACATGAGATGTGATATCCAAATCCTTCCCCTTCCAATCCTGAGACCCTCCCTTTAGCATGAGATGTGATATCCAACTCCTTCCTATTCCAATCCTGAGACTCTTCTGATAGCATGAGATGTGATATCTCAATACTTCTAATACCAAACCTGAGATCCTTCCGATAGCATGAGATGTGATATCTCAATGCTTCTAATACCAAACCTGAGATCCTTCCTATAACATGAGATGTGATATCCAAATCCTTCCCCTTCCAAACCTGAGACCCTCCCTTTAGAATGAGATGTGATATCCAACTCCTTCCCATTCCATTCCTGAGACCCTTCTGATAGCATGAGATGTGATATCTCAATGCCTCTAATACCAAACCTGAGATCCTACCTCTAACATGAAATGTGATATCCAACTCTTTCCCCTTCCAAACCTGAGAGCCTTCCTATAGCATGAGATGTGATATCCAAGTCCTTCCCATTCCAATCCTGAGACCCTTCCTATAACTTGAGATGTGATATCCAACTCCTTCCCATTCCAATTCTGAGACCGATATCTCAATGATTCTAATAACAAACCTGAGACCCGTCCTATAACATGAGATGTGATATCCAACTCCTTCCCATTCCAATCCTGAGACACTTCCGATAGCAGAGATGTGATATCTCAATGCTTCTAATACCAAACCTGAGACCAGTCCTATAACATGAGATGGGATATCCAACTCCTTCCCGTTCCAAACCTGAGACCCTTCCTATAGCATGAGATGTGATATCCAACTCCTTCCCATCCCAATCCTGAGACACTTCCGATTGCAGAGATTTGATATCTCAATGCTTATACCAAACCTGAGACTCTTCCTATAACATGAGATGTGATATCCAACTCCTTCCCATTCCAAACCTGAGACCCTTCCTATAGCATGAGATGTGATATCCAACTCCTTCCCATTCCAATCCTGAGACCCTTATGATAGCATGAGATGTGATATCTCAATGCCTCTAATACCAAATCTGAGATTCTTCCGATAGCATGAGATGTGATATCTCAATGCTTCTTATACCAAACCTGAGATCCTTCCTATAACATGAGATGTGATATCCAAATCCTTCCCCTTCCAAACCTGAGACCCTCCCATTAGCATGAGATGTGATATCCAACTCCTTCCCATTCCAACCTGAGACCCTTCCTATAGCATGAGATGGGATATCCAACTCCTTGGAATTCCAATCCTGATACCCTTCCGATAGCATGAGATTTGATATCCCAATGCTTATACCAAACCTGAGACCCATACTATGGCATGAGATGTGATATCAAACTCCTTCCCATTCTAATCCTGAAATCCTGAGACCCTTCCTATAGCTTGAGATGTGATATCCAACTCCTTCCCATTCCAATTCTGAGACCCTTCCTATACCATGAGACTTGATATCTCAATGCTTCTAATACCAAACCTGAGACCTGTCCTATAACATGAGATGTGATATCCAAATCCTTCCCCTTCCAAACCTTAGACCCTTCCTTTATCATGAGATGTGATATCCAACTCCTTCCCATTCCAATCCTGAGACCCTTCCGATATCATGAGATGTGATATCTCAATGCTTCTAATATCAAACTCGAGACCCTCCCTATAGCATGAGATGTGATATCCAAGTCCTTCCCATTCCAATCCTGAGACCCTTCCTATAGCATGAGATGTGATGTCTCAATGCTTCTAATACCAAACCTGAGACCCTTCCTATAACATGAGATGGGAATATCCAACTCCTTCCCATTATAATCCTGAGACCCTTCCGATAGCAAACATGTGATATCTCAATGCTTATACCAAACCTGAGATCCTTCCTATAACATGAGATGTGATATCCAACTCCTTCCCATTCCAATCCTGAGACACTTCCTATAGCATGAGATGTGATATCTCACTGCTTATACCAAACCTGAGACCCTTCCTATAGCATGAGATGTGATATCCAAGTCCTTCCCATTCCAATCCTGAGACACTTCCTATAGCATGAGATGTGATATCTCAATGCTTCTAATACCAAACCTGAGACCCTTCCTATGGCATGAGATGTCATATACAGATCCTTCCCATTCCAATCCTGAGAACCTTCCTATAGCATGAGATGTGATATCTCAATGCTTATACCAAACCTAAAACCCTTCCTATAGCATGAGATGTGATATCCAACCCCTTCCCATTCCAATCCTGAGACCCTTCCTAGCATGAGATGTGATATCCAATGGCTCTAATATCAAACCTGAGATCCTTCCTCTAACATTAAATGTGATATCCAACTCCTTCCCTTTCCAAACCTGAGAGACTACCTATAGCATGAGATGTGATATCCAAGTCCTTCCATTCCAATCCTTAGACCCTTCCTACAGCATGCAATATGATATCTCAATGATTCTAATAACAAACCTGAGACCCGTCCTATAACATGAGATGTGATATCCAACTCCTTCCCATTCCAATCCTGAGACACTTCCGATAGCAGAGATGTGATATCTCAATGCTTCTAATACCAAACCTGAGACCAGTCCTATAACATGAGATGGGATATCCAACTCCTTCCCGTTCCAAACCTGAGACCCTTCCTATAGCATGAGATGTGATATCCAACTCCTTCCCATCCCAATCCTGAGACACTTCCGATTGCAGAGATTTGATATCTCAATGCTTATACCAAACCTGAGACTCTTCCTATAACATGAGATGTGATATCCAACTCCTTCCCGTTCCAAACCTGAGACCCTTCCTATAGCATGAGATGTGATATCCAACTCCTTCCCATTCCAATCCTGAGACCCTTATGATAGCATGAGATGTGATATCTCAATGCCTCTAATACCAAATCTGAGATTCTTCCGATAGCATGAGATGTGATATCTCAATGCTTCTTATACCAAACCTGAGATCCTTCCTATAACATGAGATGTGATATCCAAATCCTTCCCCTTCCAAACCTGAGACCCTCCCTTTAGCATGAGATGTGATATCCAACTCCTTCCCATTCCAACCTGAGACCCTTCCTATAGCATGAGATGGGATATCCAACTCCTTGGAATTCCAATCCTGATACCCTCCCGATAGCATGAGATTTGATATCCCAATGCTTATACCAAACCTGAGACCCATACTATGGCATGAGATGTGATATCAAACTCCTTCCCATTCCAATCCTGAGACCCTTCCTATAGCTTGAGATGTGATATCCAACTCCTTCCCATTCCAATCCTGAGACCCTTCCTATAGCATGAGATATGATATCTCAATACTTCTAATACCAAACATGCGATCCTTCCGATAACATGAGATGTGATATCCAAATCCTTCCCCTTCCAATCCTGAGACCCTCCCTTTAGCATGAGATGTGATATCCAACTCCTTCCTATTCCAATCCTGAGACTCTTCTGATAGCATGAGATGTGATATCTCAATACTTCTAATACCAAACCTGAGATCCTTCCGATAGCATGAGATGTGATATCTCAATGCTTCTAATACCAAACCTGAGATCCTTCCTATAACATGAGATGTGATATCCAAATCCTTCCCCTTCCAAACCTGAGACCCTCCCTTTAGAATGAGATGTGATATCCAACTCCTTCCCATTCCATTCCTGAGACCCTTCTGATAGCATGAGATGTGATATCTCAATGCCTCTAATACCAAACCTGAGATCCTACCTCTAACATGAAATGTGATATCCAACTCTTTCCCCTTCCAAACCTGAGAGCCTTCCTATAGCATGAGATGTGATATCCAAGTCCTTCCCATTCCAATCCTGAGACCCTTCCTATAACTTGAGATGTGATATCCAACTCCTTCCCATTCCAATTCTGAGACCGATATCTCAATGATTCTAATAACAAACCTGAGACCCGTCCTATAACATGAGATGTGATATCCAACTCCTTCCCATTCCAATCCTGAGACACTTCCGATAGCAGAGATGTGATATCTCAATGCTTCTAATACCAAACCTGAGACCAGTCCTATAACATGAGATGGGATATCCAACTCCTTCCCGTTCCAAACCTGAGACCCTTCCTATAGCATGAGATGTGATATCCAACTCCTTCCCATCCCAATCCTGAGACACTTCCGATTGCAGAGATTTGATATCTCAATGCTTATACCAAACCTGAGACTCTTCCTATAACATGAGATGTGATATCCAACTCCTTCCCATTCCAAACCTGAGACCCTTCCTATAGCATGAGATGTGATATCCAACTCCTTCCCATTCCAATCCTGAGACCCTTATGATAGCATGAGATGTGATATCTCAATGCCTCTAATACCAAATCTGAGATTCTTCCGATAGCATGAGATGTGATATCTCAATGCTTCTTATACCAAACCTGAGATCCTTCCTATAACATGAGATGTGATATCCAAATCCTTCCCCTTCCAAACCTGAGACCCTCCCATTAGCATGAGATGTGATATCCAACTCCTTCCCATTCCAACCTGGGACCCTTCCTATAGCATGAGATGGGATATCCAACTCCTTGGAATTCCAATCCTGATACCCTTCCGATAGCATGAGATTTGATATCCCAATGCTTATACCAAACCTGAGACCCATACTATGGCATGAGATGTGATATCAAACTCCTTCCCATTCTAATCCTGAAATCCTGAGACCCTTCCTATAGCTTGAGATGTGATATCCAACTCCTTCCCATTCCAATTCTGAGACCCTTCCTATACCATGAGACTTGATATCTCAATGCTTCTAATACCAAACCTGAGACCTGTCCTATAACATGAGATGTGATATCCAAATCCTTCCCCTTCCAAACCTTAGACCCTTCCTTTATCATGAGATGTGATATCCAACTCCTTCCCATTCCAATCCTGAGACCCTTCCGATATCATGAGATGTGATATCTCAATGCTTCTAATATCAAACTCGAGACCCTCCCTATAGCATGAGATGTGATATCCAAGTCCTTCCCATTCCAATCCTGAGACCCTTCCTATAGCATGAGATGTGATGTCTCAATGCTTCTAATACCAAACCTGAGACCCTTCCTATAACATGAGATGGGAATATCCAACTCCTTCCCATTATAATCCTGAGACCCTTCCGATAGCAAACATGTGATATCTCAATGCTTATACCAAACCTGAGATCCTTCCTATAACATGAGATGTGATATCCAACTCCTTCCCATTCCAATCCTGAGACACTTCCTATAGCATGAGATGTGATATCTCACTGCTTATACCAAACCTGAGACCCTTCCTATAGCATGAGATGTGATATCCAAGTCCTTCCCATTCCAATCCTGAGACACTTCCTATAGCATGAGATGTGATATCTCAATGCTTCTAATACCAAACCTGAGACCCTTCCTATGGCATGAGATGTCATATACAGATCCTTCCCATTCCAATCCTGAGAACCTTCCTATAGCATGAGATGTGATATCTCAATGCTTATACCAAACCTAAAACCCTTCCTATAGCATGAGATGTGATATCCAACCCCTTCCCATTCCAATCCTGAGACCCTTCCTAGCATGAGATGTGATATCCAATGGCTCTAATATCAAACCTGAGATCCTTCCTCTAACATTAAATGTGATATCCAACTCCTTCCCTTTCCAAACCTGAGAGACTACCTATAGCATGAGATGTGATATCCAAGTCCTTCCATTCCAATCCTTAGACCCTTCCTACAGCATGCAATATGATATCTCAATGATTCTAATAACAAACCTGAGACCCGTCCTATAACATGAGATGTGATATCCAACTCCTTCCCATTCCAATCCTGAGACACTTCCGATAGCAGAGATGTGATATCTCAATGCTTCTAATACCAAACCTGAGACCAGTCCTATAACATGAGATGGGATATCCAACTCCTTCCCGTTCCAAACCTGAGACCCTTCCTATAGCATGAGATGTGATATCCAACTCCTTCCCATCCCAATCCTGAGACACTTCCGATTGCAGAGATTTGATATCTCAATGCTTATACCAAACCTGAGACTCTTCCTATAACATGAGATGTGATATCCAACTCCTTCCCGTTCCAAACCTGAGACCCTTCCTATAGCATGAGATGTGATATCCAACTCCTTCCCATTCCAATCCTGAGACCCTTATGATAGCATGAGATGTGATATCTCAATGCCTCTAATACCAAATCTGAGATTCTTCCGATAGCATGAGATGTGATATCTCAATGCTTCTTATACCAAACCTGAGATCCTTCCTATAACATGAGATGTGATATCCAAATCCTTCCCCTTCCAAACCTGAGACCCTCCCTTTAGCATGAGATGTGATATCCAACTCCTTCCCATTCCAACCTGAGACCCTTCCTATAGCATGAGATGGGATATCCAACTCCTTGGAATTCCAATCCTGATACCCTCCCGATAGCATGAGATTTGATATCCCAATGCTTATACCAAACCTGAGACCCATACTATGGCATGAGATGTGATATCAAACTCCTTCCCATTCCAATCCTGAGACCCTTCCTATAGCTTGAGATGTGATATCCAACTCCTTCCCATTCCAATTCTGAGACCCTTCCTATACCATGAGACTTGATATCTCAATGCTTCTAATACCAAACCTGAGACCCGTCCTATAACATGAGATGTGATATCCAAATCCTTCCCCTTCCAAACCTTAGACCCTTCCTTTATCATGAGATGTGATATCCAACTCCTTCCCATTCCAATCCTGAGACCCTTCCGATATCATGAGATGTGATATCTCAATGCTTCTAATATCAAACTCGAGACCCTCCCTATAGCATGAGATGTGATATCCAAGTCCTTCCCATTCCAATCCTGAGACCCTTCCTATAGCATGAGATGTGATGTCTCAATGCTTCTAATACCAAACCTGAGACCCTTCCTATAACATGAGATGGGAATATCCAACTCCTTCCCATTCCAATTCTGAGACCCTTCCGATAGCAAACATGTGATATCTCAATGCTTATACCAAACCTGAGATCCTTCCTATAACATGAGATGTGATATCCAACTCCTTCCCATTCCAATCCTGAGACACTTCCTATAGCATGAGATGTGATATCTCACTGCTTATACCAAACCTGAGACCCTTCCTATAGCATGAGATGTGATATCCAACTCCTTCCCATTCCAATCCTGAGACCCTTCCTATAGCATGAGATGTGATATCTCAATGCTTCTAATATCAAACTTGAGACCCTCCCTATAGCATGAGATGTGATATCCAAGTCCTTCCCATTCCAATCTTGAGACACTTCCTATAGCATGAGATGTGATATCTCAATGCTTCTAATACCAAACCTGAGACTCTTCCTATAACATGAGATGGGATATCCAACTCCTTCCCATTGCAATCCTGAGACCCTTCCGATAGCAGAGATGTGATATCTCAATGCTTATACCAAACCTGAGACCCTTCCTACGGCATGAGATGTCATATACAACTCCTTCCCATTCCAATCCTGAGACCCTTCCTATAGCATGAGATGTGATATCTCAATGCTTATACCAAACCTGAGACCCTTCCTATAGCATGAGATGTGATATCCAACTCCTTCCCATTCCAATCCTGAGACCCTTCCTATAGCATGAGATGTGATGTCTAAATGCTTCTAATACCAAACCTGAGATCCTTCCTATAACATGAGATGTGAAATCCAACTCCTTCCATTCCAATCCTGAGACCCTTCCTATAGCATGAGATGTGATATCTCAATGCTTATACTAAACCTGAGACCCTTCCTTTAGCATGAGATGTGATATCCAACTCCTTCCCATTCCAATCCTGAGACCCTTCCTATAGCATGAGATGTGATATCTCAATGCCTCTAATACCAAACCTGAGATCCTTCCTCTAACATGAAATGTGATATCCAACTCCTTCCCTTTCCAAACCTGAGAGCCTATCCATAGCATGAGATGTGATATCCAAGTCCTTCCCATTCCAATCCTTAGACCCTTCCTACAGCATGCAATAACACTACTCACTTCAGACCTGGGAACGCCAAGTGTACGAATCATGTGAGAGTGACAAGGACTCGATATACTACACAACCTGGCGGCGGTTACAGAGCAAGACTCCTGTGTAGGCTGGTCAGTCTGCTGGATGGCCCAGAGACGCTTCCGAAGGCTTACTAGCAGGAGATGGTGAAAATGCCGAGAATAGCTGTCCCCGCTATTCCAAGGGTCGAAGTACCAGTACAGGCCTTCTGGTTCGATCAACGGTGAAAAGGGTTTCACAAGGCGACAGCAGTGCAGAGGAGCAGTCCTTCAGCGGGTCACCAGCGATTCCTCGGTTCAGCCTCTTGGTTGCAGGATACTTGGCTCCTGTATTCCTTCGTTCGTGAGAACTCAGGAGATCGACATGGTAGTGGTGTTTCCAGCCCCCTCTTATCCACGGTTCCCTTCGCGCCAAAACGGAGGGGACCCAATGGGAGATCCGCTCATCAACACTCACACCATTCGTGGACCTATCACGGACCACGGTGGTCCCAGTCATTCACACCACCCTAGACTCTCTGGCACCCAGGATGTGTATTGGGACCAGACATCCCAGCCCACATCCTGGAGGCACACACAAGACATGTAGAAGCCTGCGAAAGCATCTGTGTTTCGCGGGAAAGCACATGCCCAAATAAGGAAGGCCCCAGGTCGGCTCGACCTGGGGAAGGTGAAGGGAGCAAGACGGTCAGCGGACAGGACAAAGGAGCCTCGTGGTCTGGCCATTTTGGGATCTAGGCCACCATTTTGGGTTAAGCGCGAGAAACGCGCTTAGCACGCCAAAAGGATCTCAAAACACAAGAAACGATCGCTGCCACCATTCCCGTCCGTGAATCACTTGCACCGATCAGTTACAATCCTGAAAGAGTATCTAGGGCCTGTAGAAGGCTAGAGACCCAAGAGAGCAGTAACTTAGCTTACAGTGCCCTCTTGTGTCATGTTGCACGAAAGCTGCAACATGATACAAGAAACTACGGAAACCAGCGTTTCCTGGTACTGACTGTCTTAAGGGCATGACAGTTTCCCCGTAAGAAAGGAGCGAAAGCCCAGAGGAGTGCGGCAGAAGGCTGCACTTCTCGGGCAAAGTCGAGAACAAGGTGAAAAACAACAGCAAAAAGTTTAGGGGTTGCCACATGGAAGGAAAATTACCTACAATTACGAAATCTTTCCTAACACTCGCCCCTCCCAGACTATGGACAGGGGGAACTAATCCACCCCTGGATGAGTCTCTTGTTCAGGTCGGTTAAACATTCTCCACAACCCATCAGCATTGCTATGTTGGACACCTGGCCTATGCTCAATAGTGAAGTCGAAGCCTTGTAGACTTATGGACCACCTAAGCAACTTTGGATTCTCCCCCTTCATGTTTATTAGCCACTTTAAGGGCTTATGGTCAGTTTGCACAGGGAAGTGGGTCCCATAGAGGTAGGGCCTCAGCTTCCTTAGGGCCCACACAACAGAGAAACATTCTTTCTCTACCGTGGACCATCTGAGCTCTCTGTCCTTAAACTGGCGACTAATAAAACCAATAGGGTGTTCCTTACCCTTCTCATCTACTTGCGATAGTACAGCTCCTATCCCAGTGTCAGAGGCGTCCGTCTGCACGATAAAAGGTCTTTGATAATCAGGGGCCCTGAGGACAGGGGCCTGGCACAAGGAGTCTTTTAAGCCATTGAAGGCCTTCTCACACTCGTCGGTCCAAGTTACCTTCTTGGGTTTCTTCAGAGTTGTGAGGGCAGTCAGAGGGGCAGCTATGGTGCCATAGTCTGCCACAAAATTGCGGTAATACCCCGTGAGTCCTAAGAAGGCTCTCACTTGGGTTTGTGTAGTGGGGGTAGGCCAGTCTTGTACTGCTTGTACTTTACTGGGTAGAGGCTGTATCCTCCCTCCACCTACTTCATGTCCAAGGTAAAACACTGAGCCTTGTCCAATCTGGCGTTTACTAGCCTTTATGGTCAAGTGTGCTTTCTGAAGAGCCTGGAGCACAATCCCGAGGTGTTTCACATGGTCAGGTGGCACTGAAAACTGCTATATCGTCCAGATATGCAAGACAGAATTCGTCCAACCCATTCAAAACATGATGCACAAGCCTCTGGAAAGTGGCAGGTGCATTCTTCAACCCGAACGGCATTACCCGGAATTGGTAAAGGCCGTCTGGAGTAGAAAACGCTGTCTTCTCCTTGGCATGTTCTGCTAAAGCTATTTGCCAATAGCCAGCAGTGAGGTCAAACGTGCTGAGGTACTTGGAGGCACCCAAAGTATCCACCAGCTCATCTGTTCGAGGCAAGGGGTGTGCATCTGTCTTGGTGACAGCATTCAGAGCCCTGTAATCCACACAGAACCTCAATTCAGAAGTGCCTGCCTTTGGAACGAAAACCACAGTGCTGGACCAAGGACTACTAGAGGGTTCAATCACCCCAAGGTCTAACATCTTGTTGACCTCGGTCTTAATATAAGACCGTACTTTGTCTGACATCCTGTATCCCCTACTTTTGGTAGGTACACTGTCTCCTGTGTCTATGTTATGTTTGCACCAAGGTGTCAAACCAGGCGACTGTGAAAACAGGGGGGAAAACTGCCTAAGCAAACTTTTCACCTCAGCCTGCTGATCAGAAGTCAGGTGAGGGGCCACTCGGACACCCTCAAAGGAGCTATCTGAAGGACCGCTTTGGAACAGGTCGGGGAGAGGTTCAGACTCCTCTTCCTCAACATCTGAAGCCAGTAACAGTGCTGCGATTTTGACTCTTGGGACGAAAGCCTTCAGCCTATTCACGTGAAACACTTTTGGAGCCTGTCCAGGCCTTCCAAGGTCCACTAAATAGTTAACCTCACCCAGGGGCTCCACCACTGTGTAAGGGCCTGACCATTTGTCCTGTAAAGCTCAAGGCCTTATGGGATTCATGATCAGGACTTGCTGACCAGGTGTAAAGTTGATGAGGGAAGCTTTCTGGTCGTACCAATGTTTCACCAGCGCTTGTACTGCCTTCAATTTATCACTAGCCAAGCCCATCAGAAGTACCATCCGTTTTCTGAGCCCTAGCACATAATCAACTACGTTGGTAGTAACAGGGGGAGTGGGCATCTCCCATCCCTCTTTGACTATGGCTAAGGGTCCCCGTACAGGATGACCAAACAGAAGTTTGAAGGGGCTGAAGCCAACACCCTCCTGTGGTACCTCTCGGTAGGCAAACAGTAAGCATGGTAAAAGAAGATAATACCAAACCTGAGATCCTACCTCTTACATGAAATGAGATATCCAACTCTTTCCCCTTCCAAACCTGAGAGCCTTCCTATAGCATGAGATGTGATATCCAAGTCCTTCCCATTCCAATACTGAGACCCTTCCTATAGCTTGAGATGTGATATCCAACTCCTTCCCATTCCAATTCTGAGACCCTTCCTATAGCATGAGATGTGATATCTCAATGCTTATACCAAACCTGAGAGCCTACCTATAGCATGAGATGTGATATCCAAGTCCATCCCATTCCAATCCTTAGACCCTTCCTACAGCATGCGATGTGATATCTCAATGATTCTAATACCAAACCAGAGACTCTTCCTATAACATGAGATGGGATATCCAACTCCTTCCCATTCCAATTCTGAGACCCTTCCTATACTATGAGACTTGATATCTCAATGCTTCTAATACCAAACCTGAGACCCGTAATATAACATGAGATGTGATATCCAAATCCTTCCCCTTCCAAACCTTAGACCCTTCCTTTATCATGAGATGTGATATCCAACTCCTTCCCATTCCAATCCTGAGACCCTTCCGATATCATGAGATGTGATATCTCAAAGCTTCTAATATCAAACTTGAGACCCTCCCTATAGCATGAGATGTGATATCCAAGTCCTTCCCATTCCAATCCTGAGACCCTTCCTATAGCATGAGATGTGATATCTCAATGCTTCTAATACCAAACCTGAGACCCTTCCTATAACATGAGATGGGAATATCCAACTCCTTCCCATTCCAATCTTGAGACCGTTCCGATAGCAGAGATGTGATATCTCAATGCTTATACCAAACCTGAGATCCTTCCTATAACATGAGATGTGATATCCAACTCCTTCCCATTCCAATCCTGAGACACTTCCTATAGCATGAGATGTGATATCTCACTGCTTATACCAAACCTGAGACCCTTCCCATAGCAGGAGATGTGATATCCAACTCCTTCCCATTCCAATCCTCAGACCCTTCCTATAGCATGAGATTTGATATCCCAATGCTTATACCAAACCTGAGACCCATACTATGGCATGAGATGTGATATCAAACTCCTTCCCATTCCAATCCTGAGACCCTTCCTATAGCTTGAGATGTGATATCCAACTCCTTCCCATTCCAATTCTGAGACCCTTCCTATACCATGAGACTTGATATCTCAATGCTTCTAATACCAAACCTGAGACCCGTCCTATAACATGAGATGTGATATCCAAATCCTTCCCCTTCCAAACCTTAGACCCTTCCTTTATCATGAGATGTGATATCCAACTCCTTCCCATTCCAATCCTGAGACCCTTCCGATATCATGAGATGTGATATCTCAATGCTTCTAATATCAAACTCGAGACCCTCCCTATAGCATGAGATGTGATATCCAAGTCCTTCCCATTCCAATCCTGAGACCCTTCCTATAGCATGAGATGTGATGTCTCAATGCTTCTAAAACCAAACCTGAGACCCTTCCTATAACATGAGATGGGAATATCCAACTCCTTCCCATTCCAATCCTGAGACCCTTCCGAAAGCAGAGATGTGATATCTCAATGCTTATACCAAACCTGAGACCCTTCCTATGGCATGAGATGTCATATACAGATCCTTCCCATTCCAATCCTGAGACCCTTCCTATAGCATGAGATGTGATATCTCAATGCTTATACCAAACCTAAAACCCTTCCTATAGCATGAGATGTGATATCCAACTCCTTCCCATTCCAATCCTGAGACCATTCCTATAGCATGAGATGTGATATCCAATGGCTCTAATATCAAACCTGAGATCCTTCCTATAGCATGAGATGTGATGTCTCAATGCTTCTAATACCAAACCTGAGACCCTTCCCATAGCAGGAGATGTGATATCCAACTCCTTCCCATTCCAATCCTCAGACCCTTCCTATAGCATGAGATTTGATATCCCAATGCTTATACCAAACCTGAGACCCATACTATGGCATGAGATGTGATATCAAACTCCTTCCCATTCCAATCCTGAGACCCTTCCTATAGCTTGAGATGTGATATCCAACTCCTTCCCATTCCAATTCTGAGACCCTTCCTATACCATGAGACTTGATATCTCAATGCTTCTAATACCAAACCTCAGACCCGTCCTATAACATGAGATGTGATATCCAAATCCTTCCCCTTCCAAACCTTAGACCCTTCCTTTATCATGAGATGTGATATCCAACTCCTTCCCATTCCAATCCTGAGACCCTTCCGATATCATGAGATGTGATATCTCAATGCTTCTAATATCAAACTCGAGACCCTCCCTATAGCATGAGATGTGATATCCAAGTCCTTCCCATTCCAATCCTGAGACCCTTCCTATAGCATGAGATGTGATGTCTCAATGCTTCTAATACCAAACCTGAGACCCTTCCTATAACATGAGATGGGAATATCCAACTCCTTCCCATTCCAATCCTGAGACCCTTCCGAAAGCAGAGATGTGATATCTCAATGCTTATACCAAACCTGAGACCCTTCCTATGGCATGAGATGTCATATACAGATCCTTCCCATTCCAATCCTGAGACCCTTCCTATAGCATGAGATGTGATATCTCAATGCTTATACCAAACCTAAAACCCTTCCTATAGCATGAGATGTGATATCCAACTCCTTCCCATTCCAATCCTGAGACCATTCCTATAGCATGAGATGTGATATCCAATGGCTCTAATATCAAACCTGAGATCCTTCCTCTAACATTAAATGTGATATCCAACTCCTTCCCTTTCCAAACCTGAGAGCCTACCTATAGCATGAGATGTGATATACAAGTCCTTCCCATTCCAATCCTTAGACCCTTCCTACAGCATGCAATATGATATCTCAATGATTCTAATAACAAACCTGAGACCCGTCCTATAACATGAGATGTGATATCCAACTCCTTCCCATTCCAATCCTGAGACACTTCCGATAGCAGAGATGTGATATCTCAATGCTTCTAATACCAAATTTGAGACCAGTCCTATAACATGAGATGGGATATCCAACTCCTTCCCGTTCCAAACCTGAGACCCTTCCTATAGCATGAGATGTGATATCCAACTCCTTCCCATCCCAATCCTGAGACACTTCCGATTGCAGAGATTTGATATCTCAATGCTTATACCAAACCTGAGACTCTTCCTATAACATGAGATGTGATATCCAACTCCTTCCCATTCCAAACCTGAGACCCTTCCTATAGCATGAGATGTGATATCCAACTCCTTCCCATTCCAATCCTGAGACCCTTATGATAGCATGAGATGTGATATCTCAATGCCTCTAATACCAAATCTGAGATTCTTCCGATAGCATGAGATGTGATATCTCAATGCTTCTTATACCAAACCTGAGATCCTTCCTATAACATGAGATGTGATATCCAAATCCTTCCCCTTCCAAACCTGAGACCCTCCCTTTAGCATGAGATGTGATATCCAACTCCTTCCCATTCCAACCTGAGACCCTTCCTATAGCATGAGATGGGATATCCAACTCCTTGGAATTCCAATCCTGATACCCTTCCGATAGCATGAGATGTGATATCCCAATGCTTATACCAAACCTGAGACCCATACTATGGCATGAGATGTGATATCAAACTCCTTCCCATTCTAATCCTGAAATCCTGAGACCCTTCCAATAGCTTGAGATGTGATATCCAACTCCTTCCCATTCCAATTCTGAGACCCTTCCTATACCATGAGACTTGATATCTCAATGCTTCTAATACCAAACCTGAGACCTGTCCTATAACATGAGATGTGATATCCAAATCCTTCCCCTTCCAAACCTTAGACCCTTCCTTTATCATGAGATGTGATATCCAACTCCTTCCCATTCCAATCCTGAGACCCTTCCGATATCATGAGATGTGATATCTCAATGCTTCTAATATCAAACTCGAGACCCTCCCTATAGCATGAGATGTGATATCCAAGTCCTTCCCATTCCAATCCTGAGACCCTTCCTATAGCATGAGATGTGATGTCTCAATGCTTCTAATACCAAACCTGAGACCCTTCCTATAACATGAGATGGGAATATCCAACTACTTCCCATTATAATCCTGAGACCCTTCCGATAGCAAACATGTGATATCTCAATGCTTATACCAAACCTGAGATCCTTCCTATAACATGAGATGTGATATCCAACTCCTTCCCATTCCAATCCTGAGACACTTCCTATAGCATGAGATGTGATATCTCACTGCTTATACCAAACCTGAGACCCTTCCTATAGCATGAGATGTGATATCCAAGTCCTTCCCATTCCAATCCTGAGACACTTCCTATAGCATGAGATGTGATATCTCAATGCTTCTAATACCAAACCTGAGACCCTTCCTATGGCATGAGATGTCATATACAGATCCTTCCCATTCCAATCCTGAGAACCTTCCTATAGCATGAGATGTGATATCTCAATGCTTATACCAAACCTAAAACCCTTCCTATAGCATGAGATGTGATATCCAACTCCTTCCCATTCCAATCCTGAGACCCTTCCTAGCATGAGATGTGATATCCAATGGCTCTAATATCAAACCTGAGATCCTTCCTCTAACATTAAATGTGATATCCAACTCCTTCCCTTTCCAAACCTGAGAGACTACCTATAGCATGAGATGTGATATCCAAGTCCTTCCATTCCAATCCTTAGACCCTTCCTACAGCATGCAATATGATATCTCAATGATTCTAATAACAAACCTGAGACCCGTCCTATAACATGAGATGTGATATCCAACTCCTTCCCATTCCAATCCTGAGACACTTCCGATAGCAGAGATGTGATATCTCAATGCTTCTAATACCAAACCTGAGACCAGTCCTATAACATGAGATGGGATATCCAACTCCTTCCCGTTCCAAACCTGAGACCCTTCCTATAGCATGAGATGTGATATCCAACTCCTTCCCATCCCAATCCTGAGACACTTCCGATTGCAGAGATTTGATATCTCAATGCTTATACCAAACCTGAGACTCTTCCTATAACATGAGATGTGATATCCAACTCCTTCCCGTTCCAAACCTGAGACCCTTCCTATAGCATGAGATGTGATATCCAACTCCTTCCCATTCCAATCCTGAGACCCTTATGATAGCATGAGATGTGATATCTCAATGCCTCTAATACCAAATCTGAGATTCTTCCGATAGCATGAGATGTGATATCTCAATGCTTCTTATACCAAACCTGAGATCCTTCCTATAACATGAGATGTGATATCCAAATCCTTCCCCTTCCAAACCTGAGACCCTCCCTTTAGCATGAGATGTGATATCCAACTCCTTCCCATTCCAACCTGAGACCCTTCCTATAGCATGAGATGGGATATCCAACTCCTTGGAATTCCAATCCTGATACCCTTCCGATAGCATGAGATTTGATATCCCAATGCTTATACCAAACCTGAGACCCATACTATGGCATGAGATGTGATATCAAACTCCTTCCCATTCCAATCCTGAGACCCTTCCTATAGCTTGAGATGTGATATCCAACTCCTTCCCATTCCAATTCTGAGACCCTTCCTATACCATGAGATGTGATATCCAATGGCTCTAATATCAAACCTGAGATCCTTCCTATAGCATGAGATGTGATGTCTCAATGCTTCTAATACCAAACCTGAGACCCTTCCCATAGCAGGAGATGTGATATCCAACTCCTTCCCATTCCAATCCTCAGACCCTTCCTATAGCATGAGATTTGATATCCCAATGCTTATACCAAACCTGAGACCCATACTATGGCATGAGATGTGATATCAAACTCCTTCCCATTCCAATCCTGAGACCCTTCCTATAGCTTGAGATGTGATATCCAACTCCTTCCCATTCCAATTCTGAGACCCTTCCTATACCATGAGACTTGATATCTCAATGCTTCTAATACCAAACCTCAGACCCGTCCTATAACATGAGATGTGATATCCAAATCCTTCCCCTTCCAAACCTTAGACCCTTCCTTTATCATGAGATGTGATATCCAACTCCTTCCCATTCCAATCCTGAGACCCTTCCGATATCATGAGATGTGATATCTCAATGCTTCTAATATCAAACTCGAGACCCTCCCTATAGCATGAGATGTGATATCCAAGTCCTTCCCATTCCAATCCTGAGACCCTTCCTATAGCATGAGATGTGATGTCTCAATGCTTCTAATACCAAACCTGAGACCCTTCCTATAACATGAGATGGGAATATCCAACTCCTTCCCATTCCAATCCTGAGACCCTTCCGAAAGCAGAGATGTGATATCTCAATGCTTATACCAAACCTGAGACCCTTCCTATGGCATGAGATGTCATATACAGATCCTTCCCATTCCAATCCTGAGACCCTTCCTATAGCATGAGATGTGATATCTCAATGCTTATACCAAACCTAAAACCCTTCCTATAGCATGAGATGTGATATCCAACTCCTTCCCATTCCAATCCTGAGACCATTCCTATAGCATGAGATGTGATATCCAATGGCTCTAATATCAAACCTGAGATCCTTCCTCTAACATTAAATGTGATATCCAACTCCTTCCCTTTCCAAACCTGAGAGCCTACCTATAGCATGAGATGTGATATACAAGTCCTTCCCATTCCAATCCTTAGACCCTTCCTACAGCATGCAATATGATATCTCAATGATTCTAATAACAAACCTGAGACCCGTCCTATAACATGAGATGTGATATCCAACTCCTTCCCATTCCAATCCTGAGACACTTCCGATAGCAGAGATGTGATATCTCAATGCTTCTAATACCAAATTTGAGACCAGTCCTATAACATGAGATGGGATATCCAACTCCTTCCCGTTCCAAACCTGAGACCCTTCCTATAGCATGAGATGTGATATCCAACTCCTTCCCATCCCAATCCTGAGACACTTCCGATTGCAGAGATTTGATATCTCAATGCTTATACCAAACCTGAGACTCTTCCTATAACATGAGATGTGATATCCAACTCCTTCCCATTCCAAACCTGAGACCCTTCCTATAGCATGAGATGTGATATCCAACTCCTTCCCATTCCAATCCTGAGACCCTTATGATAGCATGAGATGTGATATCTCAATGCCTCTAATACCAAATCTGAGATTCTTCCGATAGCATGAGATGTGATATCTCAATGCTTCTTATACCAAACCTGAGATCCTTCCTATAACATGAGATGTGATATCCAAATCCTTCCCCTTCCAAACCTGAGACCCTCCCTTTAGCATGAGATGTGATATCCAACTCCTTCCCATTCCAACCTGAGACCCTTCCTATAACATGAGATGGGATATCCAACTCCTTGGAATTCCAATCCTGATACCCTTCCGATAGCATGAGATGTGATATCCCAATGCTTATACCAAACCTGAGACCCATACTATGGCATGAGATGTGATATCAAACTCCTTCCCATTCTAATCCTGAAATCCTGAGACCCTTCCAATAGCTTGAGATGTGATATCCAACTCCTTCCCATTCCAATTCTGAGACCCTTCCTATACCATGAGACTTGATATCTCAATGCTTCTAATACCAAACCTGAGACCTGTCCTATAACATGAGATGTGATATCCAAATCCTTCCCCTTCCAAACCTTAGACCCTTCCTTTATCATGAGATGTGATATCCAACTCCTTCCCATTCCAATCCTGAGACCCTTCCGATATCATGAGATGTGATATCTCAATGCTTCTAATATCAAACTCGAGACCCTCCCTATAGCATGAGATGTGATATCCAAGTCCTTCCCATTCCAATCCTGAGACCCTTCCTATAGCATGAGATGTGATGTCTCAATGTTTCTAATACCAAACCTGAGACCCTTCCTATAACATGAGATGGGAATATCCAACTACTTCCCATTATAATCCTGAGACCCTTCCGATAGCAAACATGTGATATCTCAATGCTTATACCAAACCTGAGATCCTTCCTATAACATGAGATGTGATATCCAACTCCTTCCCATTCCAATCCTGAGACACTTCCTATAGCATGAGATGTGATATCTCACTGCTTATACCAAACCTGAGACCCTTCCTATAGCATGAGATGTGATATCCAAGTCCTTCCCATTCCAATCCTGAGACACTTCCTATAGCATGAGATGTGATATCTCAATGCTTCTAATACCAAACCTGAGACCCTTCCTATGGCATGAGATGTCATATACAGATCCTTCCCATTCCAATCCTGAGAACCTTCCTATAGCATGAGATGTGATATCTCAATGCTTATACCAAACCTAAAACCCTTCCTATAGCATGAGATGTGATATCCAACTCCTTCCCATTCCAATCCTGAGACCCTTCCTAGCATGAGATGTGATATCCAATGGCTCTAATATCAAACCTGAGATCCTTCCTCTAACATTAAATGTGATATCCAACTCCTTCCCTTTCCAAACCTGAGAGACTACCTATAGCATGAGATGTGATATCCAAGTCCTTCCATTCCAATCCTTAGACCCTTCCTACAGCATGCAATATGATATCTCAATGATTCTAATAACAAACCTGAGACCCGTCCTATAACATGAGATGTGATATCCAACTCCTTCCCATTCCAATCCTGAGACACTTCCGATAGCAGAGATGTGATATCTCAATGCTTCTAATACCAAACCTGAGACCAGTCCTATAACATGAGATGGGATATCCAACTCCTTCCCGTTCCAAACCTGAGACCCTTCCTATAGCATGAGATGTGATATCCAACTCCTTCCCATCCCAATCCTGAGACACTTCCGATTGCAGAGATTTGATATCTCAATGCTTATACCAAACCTGAGACTCTTCCTATAACATGAGATGTGATATCCAACTCCTTCCCGTTCCAAACCTGAGACCCTTCCTATAGCATGAGATGTGATATCCAACTCCTTCCCATTCCAATCCTGAGACCCTTATGATAGCATGAGATGTGATATCTCAATGCCTCTAATACCAAATCTGAGATTCTTCCGATAGCATGAGATGTGATATCTCAATGCTTCTTATACCAAACCTGAGATCCTTCCTATAACATGAGATGTGATATCCAAATCCTTCCCCTTCCAAACCTGAGACCCTCCCTTTAGCATGAGATGTGATATCCAACTCCTTCCCATTCCAACCTGAGACCCTTCCTATAGCATGAGATGGGATATCCAACTCCTTGGAATTCCAATCCTGATACCCTTCCGATAGCATGAGATTTGATATCCCAATGCTTATACCAAACCTCAGACCCATACTATGGCATGAGATGTGATATCAAACTCCTTCCCATTCCAATCCTGAGACCCTTCCTATAGCTTGAGATGTGATATCCAACTCCTTCCCATTCCAATTCTGAGACCCTTCCTATACCATGAGACTTGATATCTCAATGCTTCTAATACCAAACCTGAGACCCGTCCTATAACATGAGATGTGATATCCAAATCCTTCCCCTTCCAAACCTTAGACCCTTCCTTTATCATGAGATGTGATATCCAACTCCTTCCCATTCCAATCCTGAGACCCTTCCGATATCATGAGATGTGATATCTCAATGCTTCTAATATCAAACTCGAGACCCTCCCTATAGCATGAGATGTGTTATCCAAGTCCTTCCCATTCCAATCCTGAGACCCTTCCTATAGCATGAGATGTGATGTCTCAATGCTTCTAATACCAAACCTGAGACCCTTCCTATAACATGAGATGGGAATATCCAACTCCTTCCCATTCCAATTCTGAGACCCTTCCGATAGCAAACATGTGATATCTCAATGCTTATACCAAACCTGAGATCCTTCTTATAACATGAGATGTGATATCCAACTCCTTCCCATTCCAATCCTGAGACACTTCCTATAGCATGAGATGTGATATCTCACTGCTTATACCAAACCTGAGACCCTTCCTATAGCATGAGATGTGATATCCAACTCCTTCCCATTCCAATCCTGAGACCCTTCCTATAGCATGAGATGTGATATCTCAATGCTTCTAATATCAAACTTGAGACCCTCCCTATAGCATGAGATGTGATATCCAAGTCCTTCCCATTCCAATCTTGAGACACTTCCTATAGCATGAGATGTGATATCTCAATGCTTCTAATACCAAACCTGAGACTCTTCCTATAACATGAGATAGGATATCCAACTCCTTCCCATTGCAATCCTGAGACCCTTCCGATAGCAGAGATGTGATATCTCAATGCTTATACCAAACCTGAGACCCTTCCTACGGCATGAGATGTCATATACAACTCCTTCCCATTCCAATCCTGAGACCCTTCCTATAGCATGAGATGTGATATCTCAATGCTTATACCAAACCTGAGACCCTTCCTATAACATGAGATGTGAAATCCAACTCCTTCCATTCCAATCCTGAGACCCTTCCTATAGCATGAGATGTGATATCTCAATGCTTATACTAAACCTGAGACCCTTCCTTTAGCATGAGATGTGATATCCAACTCCTTCCCATTCCAATCCTGAGACCCTTCCTATAGCATGAGATGTGATGTCTAAATGCTTCTAATACCAAACCTGAGATCCTTCCTATAACATGAGATGTGAAATCCAACTCCTTCCATTCCAATCCTGAGACCTTTCCTATAGCATGAGATGTGATATCTCAATGCTTATACTAAACCTGAGACCCTTCCTTTAGCATGAGATGTGATATCCAACTCCTTCCCATTCCAATCCTGAGACCCTTCCTATAGCATGAGATGTGATATCTCAATGCCTCTAATACCAAACCTGAGATCCTTCCTCTAACATGAAATGTGATATCCAACTCCTTCCCTTTCCAAACCTGAGAGCCTATCCATAGCATGAGATGTGATATCCAAGTCCTTCCCATTCCAATCCTTAGACCCTTCCTACAGCATGCAATAACACTACTCACTTCAGACCTGGGAACGCCAAGTGTACGAATCATGTGAGAGTGACAAGGACTCGATATACTACACAACCTGGCGGCGGTTACAGAGCAAGACTCCTGTGTAGGCTGGTCAGTCTGCTGGATGGCCCAGAGACGCTTCCGAAGGCTTACTAGCAGGAGATGGTGAAAATGCCGAGAATAGCTGTCCCCGCTATTCCAAGGGTCGAAGTACCAGTACAGGCCTTCTGGTTCGATCAAAGGTGAAAAGGGTTTCACAAGGCGACAGCAGTGCAGAGGAGCAGTCCTTCAGCGGGTCACCAGCGATTCCTCGGTTCAGCCTCTTGGTTGCAGGATACTTGGCTCCTGTATTCCTTCGTTCGTGAGAACTCAGGAGATCGACATGGTAGTGGTGTTTCCAGCCCCCTCTTATCCACGGTTCCCTTCGCGCCAAAACGGAGGGGACCCAATGGGAGATCCGCTCATCAACACTCACACCATTCGTGGACCTATCACGGACCACGGTGGTCCCAGGCATTCACACCACCCTAGACTCTCTGGCACCCAGGATGTGTATTGGGACCAGACATCCCAGCCCACATCCTGGAGGCACACACAAGACATGTAGAAGCCTGCGAAAGCATCTGTGTTTCGCGGGAAAGCACATGCCCAAATAAGGAAGGCCCCAGGTCGGCTCGACCTGGGGAAGGTGAAGGGAGCAAGACGGTCAGCGGACAGGACAAAGGAGCCTCGTGGTCTGGCCATTTTGGGATCTAGGCCACCATTTTGGGTTAAGCGCGAGAAACGCGCTTAGCACGCCAAAAGGATCTCAAAACACAAGAAACGATCGCTGCCACCATTCCCGTCCGTGAATCACTTGCACCGATCAGTTACAATCCTGAAAGAGTATCTAGGGCCTGTAGAAGGCTAGAGACCCAAGAGAGCAGTAACTTAGCTTACAGTGCCCTCTTGTGTCATGTTGCACGAAAGCTGCAACATGATACAAGAAACTACGGAAACCAGCGTTTCCTGGTACTGACTGTCTTAAGGGCATGACAGTTTCCCCGTAAGAAAGGAGCGAAAGCCCAGAGGAGTGCGGCAGAAGGCTGCACTTCTCGGGCAAAGTCGAGAACAAGGTGAAAAACAACAGCAAAAAGTTTAGGGGTTGCCACATGGAAGGAAAATTACCTACAATTACGAAATCTTTCCTAACACTCGCCCCTCCCAGACTATGGACAGGGGAACTAATCCACCCCTGGATGAGTCTCTTGTTCAGGTCGGTTAAACATTCTCCACAACCCATCAGCATTGCTATGTTGGACACCTGGCCTATGCTCAATAGTGAAGTCGAAGCCTTGTAGACTTATGGACCACCTAAGCAACTTTGGATTCTCCCCCTTCATGTTTATTAGCCACTTTAAGGGCTTATGGTCAGTTTGCACAGGGAAGTGGGTCCCATAGAGGTAGGGCCTCAGCTTCCTTAGGGCCCACACAACAGAGAAACATTCTTTCTCTACCGTGGACCATCTGAGCTCTCTGTCCTTAAACTGGCGACTAATAAAACCAATAGGGTGTTCCTTACCCTTCTCATCTACTTGCGATAGTACAGCTCCTATCCCAGTGTCAGAGGCGTCCGTCTGCACGATAAAAGGTCTTTGATAATCAGGGGCCCTGAGGACAGGGGCCAGGCACAAGGAGTCTTTTAAGCCATTGAAGGCCTTCTCACACTCGTCGGTCCAAGTTAAATTCTTGGGTTTCTTCAGAGTTGTGAGGGCAGTCAGAGGGGCAGCTATGGTGCCATAGTCTGCCACAAAATTGCGGTAATACCCCGTGAGTCCTAAGAAGGCTCTCACTTGGGTTTGTGTAGTGGGGGTAGGCCAGTCTTGTACTGCTTGTACTTTACTGGGTAGAGGCTGTATCCTCCCTCCACCTACTTCATGTCCAAGGTAAAACACTGAGCCTTGTCCAATCTGGCGTTTACTAGCCTTTATGGTCAAGTGTGCTTTCTGAAGAGCCTGGAGCACAATCCCGAGGTGTTTCACATGGTCAGGTGGCACTGAAAACTGCTATATCGTCCAGATATGCAAGACAGAATTCGTCCAACCCATTCAAAACATGATGCACAAGCCTCTGGAAAGTGGCAGGTGCATTCTTCAACCCGAACGGCATTACCCGGAATTGGTAAAGGCCGTCTGGAGTAGAAAACGCTGTCTTCTCCTTGGCATGTTCTGCTAAAGCTATTTGCCAATAGCCAGCAGTGAGGTCAAACGTGCTGAGGTACTTGGAGGCACCCAAAGTATCCACCAGCTCATCTGTTCGAGGCAAGGGGTGTGCATCTGTCTTGGTGACAGCATTCAGAGCCCTGTAATCCACACAGAACCTCAATTCAGAAGTGCCTGCCTTTGGAACGAAAACCACAGGGCTGGACCAAGGACTACTAGAGGGTTCAATCACCCCAAGGTCTAACATCTTGTTGACCTCGGTCTTAATATAAGACCGTACTTTGTCTGACATCCTGTATCCCCTACTTTTGGTAGGTACACTGTCTCCTGTGTCTATGTTATGTTTGCACCAAGGTGTCAAACCAGGCGACTGTGAAAACAGGGGGGAAAACTGCCTAAGCAAACTTTTCACCTCAGCCTGCTGATCAGAAGTCAGGTGAGGGGCCACTCGGACACCCTCAAAGGAGCTATCTGAAGGACCGCTTTGGAACAGGTCGGGGAGAGGTTCAGACTCCTCTTCCTCAACATCTGAAGCCAGTAACAGTGCTGCGATTTTGACTCTTGGGACGAAAGCCTTCAGCCTATTCACGTGAAACACTTTTGGAGCCTGTCCAGGCCTTCCAAGGTCCACTAAATAGTTAACCTCACCCAGGGGCTCCACCACTGTGTAAGGGCCTGACCATTTGTCCTATAAAGCTCAAGGCCTTATGGGATTCATGATCAGGACTTGCTGACCAAGTGTAAAGTTGATGAGGGAAGCTTTCTGGTCGTACCAATGTTTCACCAGCGCTTGTACTGCCTTCAATTTATCACTAGCCAAGCCCATCAGAAGTACCATCCGTTTTCTGAGCCCTAGCACATAATCAACTACGTTGGTAGTAACAGGGGGAGTGGGCATCTCCCATCCCTCTTTGACTATGGCTAAGGGTCCCCGTACAGGATGACCAAACAGAAGTTTGAAGGGGCTGAAGCCAACACCCTCCTGTGGTACCTCTCGGTAGGCAAACAGTAAGCATGGTAAAAGAAGATAATACCAAACCTGAGATCCTACCTCTAACATGAAATGAGATATCCAACTCTTTCCCCTTCCAAACCTGAGAGCCTTCCTATAGCATGAGATGTGATATCTAAGTCCTTCCCATTCCAATACTGAGACCCTTCCTATAGCTTGAGATGTGATATCCAACTCCTTCCCATTCCAATCCTGAGCCCTTCCTATAGCATGAGATGTGATATCTCAATACTTCTAATACCAAACCTGAGATCCTTCCGATAACATGAGATGTGATATCTCAATCCTTCTAATACCAAACCTGAGATCCATCCTATAACATGAGATGTGATATCCAACTCCTTCCCTTTCCAAACCTGAGAGCCGTTCTATAGCATGAGATGTGATATCCAGGTCCTTCCCATTCCAATCCTTAGACCCTTCCTACAGCATGCAATATGATATCTCAATGCTTATATCAAACCTGAGAACCTTCCTATGGCCTGAGATGTCATGGCCTGAGATGTCATATACAACTCCTTCCCATTCCAATCCTGAGACCCTTCCTTTAGCATGAGATGTGATATCTCAATGCTTATACCAAATCTGAGACCCTTCCTATAGCATGAGATGTGATATCCAATTCCTTCCCATTCCAATCCTGAGACCCTCCCTATAGCATGAGATGTGATATCTCAATGCTTATACCAAACCTGAGAGCCTACCTATAACATGAGATGTGATATCCAAGTCCATCCCATTCCAATCCTTAGACCCTTCCTACAGCATGCGATGTGATATCTCAATGATTCTAATACCAAACCAGAGACTCTTCCTATAACATGAGATGGGATATCCAACTCCTTCCCATTCCAATCCTGAGCCGCTTCCGATAGCAGAGATGTGATATCTCAATGCTTATACCAAACCTGAGACCCTTCCTATAACATGAGATGTGATATCCAACTCCTTCCCGTTCCAAACCTGAGACACTAACTATAGCATATGTGATATCCAACTCCTTCCCATTCCAAACATGAGACCCTTCCTATAGCAAGAAAGTAATATCCAACTCCTACCCATTCCAACCTGAGACACTTCCTAAAGCATGAGAAGGGATATCCAACTCCTTCCCAATCCAATCCTGAGACCCTTCCGATAGCAGAGATGTGATATCTCAATGCTTATACCAAACCTGAGACCCTTCCTATGGCATGAGATGTGATATCCAACTCCTTGCCATTCAAATCCTGAGACCCTTCCTATAGCATGAGAAGGGATATCCAACTCCTTCCCAATCCAATCCTGAGACCCTTCCGATAGCAGCGACGTGATATCTCAATGCTTCTACCAAACCTGAGACCCTTCCTTTAGCATGAGATGTGATATCCAAATCCTTCACATTCCAATCCTGAGACCCTTCCTGTAGCATGAGATGTGATATCTCAATGCTTCTAATACCAAACCTGAGATCCTTCCTATAACATGAGATGTGATATCCAATTCCTTCCCATTCCAAACCTGAGACCCTTCCTATTGGATGAGATGTGATATCCAACTCCTTCCCATTCCAACCCTGAGACCCTTCCTATAGCATGAGATGTGATGTCTCAATGCGTCTAATACCAAACCTGAGATCCTTCCTATAACATGAGATGTGATATCCAACTCCTTCCATTCCAATCCTGAGACCCGTCCTATAGCATGAGATGTGATATCTCAATGCTTATACCAAACCTGAGACCCTTCCTATAGCATGAGATGTGATATCCAACTGCTTCCCATTCCAATCCTGAGACCCTTCCTATAGCATGAGATGTGATATCTCAATGCTTCTAATACCAAACCTGAGATCTTTCCTCTAACATGAAATGTGATATCCAACTCCTTCCCTTTCCAAACCTAAGAGCCTATCTATAGCATGAGATGTGATATCCAAGTCCTTCACATTCCAACCCTTAGACCCTTCCTACAGCATGCAATATGATATCTCAATGATTCTAATAACAAACCTGAGACCCGTCCTATAACATGAGATGGGATATCCAACTCCTTCCCATTCCAATCCTGAGACACTTCCGATAGCAGAGATGTGATATCTCAATGCTTATACCAAACCTGAGACCCTTCCTATAACATGAGATGTGATATCCAAATCCTTCCCATTCCAAACCTGAGACCCTTCCTTTAGCATGAGATGTGATATCCAGCTCCTTCCCATTCCAATCCTGAGACACTTCCGATAGCATGAGATGTGATATCTCAATGCTTCTAATATCAAAACTGAGACCCTCCCTATAGCATGATATGTGATATCTAAGTCCTTCCCATTCCAATCCTGAGACCCTCCCTATAGCATGAGATGTGATATCCAACTCCTTCCCATTCCAATCCTGAGACCCTTCCTATAGCATGAGATATGATATCTCAATACTTCTAATACCAAACGTGAGATCCTTCCGATAACATGAGATGTGATATCCAAATCCTTCCCCTTCCAAACCTGAGACCCTCCCTTTAGCATGAAATGTGATATCCAACTCCTTCCTATTCCAATCCTGAGACTCTTCTGATAGCATGAGATGTGATATCTCAATGCTTCTAATACCAAACCTGAGATCCTTCCGATAGCATGAGATGTGATATCTCAATGCTTCTAATACCAAACCTGAGATCCTTCCTATAACATGAGATGTGATATCCAAATCCTTCCCCTTCCAAACCTGAGACCCTCCCTTTAGCATGAGATGTGATATCTAACTCCTTCCCATTCCATTCCTGAGTCCCTTCTGATAGCAAGAGATGTGATATCTCAATGCCTCTAATACCAAACCTGAGATCCTACCTCTAACATGAAATGAGATATCCAACTCTTTCCCCTTCCAAACCTGAGAGCCTTCCTATAGCATGAGATGTGATATCCAAGTCCTTCCCATTCCAATACTGAGACCCTTCCTACAGCTTGAGATGTGATATCCAACTCCTTCCCATTCCAATTCTGAGACCCTTCCTATAGCATGAGATGTGATATCTCAATGCTTATACCAAACCTGAGAGCCTACCTATAGCATGAGATGTGATATCCAAGTCCATCCCATTCCAATCCTTAGACCCTTCCTACAGCATACGATGTGATATCTCAATGATTCTAATACCAAACCTGAGACCCTTCCTATAACATGAGATGGGAATATCCAACTCCTTCCCATTCCAATCTTGAGACCCTTCCGATAGCAGAGATGTGATATCTCAATGCTTATACCACACCTGAGATCCTTCCTATAACATGAGATGTGATATCCAACTCCTTCCCATTCCAATCCTGAGACACTTCCTATAGCATGAGATATGATATCTCAATGCCTCTAATACCAAACCTGAGATCCTTCCTCTAACATGAAATGTGATATCCAACTCCTTCACTTTCCAAACCTGAGAGCCTATCTATAGCATGAGATGTGATATCCAAGTCCTTCGCATTCCAATCCTTAGACCCTTCCTACAGCATGCAATATGATATCTCAATGATTCTAATAAAAAACCTGAGACCCGTCCTATAACATGAGATGGGATATCCAACTCCTTCCCATTCCAATCCTGAGACACTTCCGATAGCAGAGATGTGATATCTCAATGTTTATACCAAACCTGAGACCCTTCCTATAACATGAGATGTGATATCCAACTCCTTCCCGTTCCAAACCTGAGACCCTTCCTTTAGCATGAGATGTGATATCCAGCTCCTTCCCATTCCAATCCTGAGACACTTCCGATAGCATGAGATGTGATATCTCAATGCTTCTAATATCAAAACTGAGACCCTCCCTATAGCATGATATGTGATATCTAAGTCCTTCCCATTCCAATCCTGAGACCCTTCCTATAGCATGAGATGTGATATCTCAATGCTTCTACCAAACCTGAGACCCGTCCTTTAGCATGAGATGTGATATCCAACTCCTTCCCATTCCAATCCTGAGACCCTTCCTATAGCATGAGATGTGATATCTAAATACTTCTAATACCAAACCTGAGATCCTTCCGATAACATGAGATGTGATATCTCAATACTTCTAATACCAAACCTGAGATCCATCCTATAACATGAGATGTGATATCCAAATCCTTCCCCTTCCAAACCTGAGACCCTCCCTTTAGCATATGTGATATCCAACTCCTTTCCATTCCAATCCTGAGACCCTTCTGATAGCATAAGATATGATATCTCAATGCTTCTATACCAAACCTGAGATCCTTCCGATAGCATGAGATGTGATATCTCAATACTTCTAATACCAAACCTGAGATCCTTCCTATAACATGAGATGTGATATCCAAATCCTTATCTTCCAAACCTGAGACCCTCCCTTTACCATGAGATGTGATATCCAACTCCTTCCCATTCCAATCCTGAGACTCTTCTGATAGCATAAGATATGATATCTCAATGCTTCTATACCAACCTGAGATCCTTCTGATAGCATGAGATGTGATATCTCAATGCTTCTAATACCAAACCTGAGATCCTACCTCTAACATGAAATGTGATATCCAACTCTTTCCCCTTGCAAACCTGAGAGCCTTCCTATAGCATGAGATGTGATACCCAAGTCCTTCCCATTCCAATCCTGAGACCCTTCCTATAACATGAGATGTGATATCCAACTCCTTCCCATTCCAACCTGAGACCCTTCCTATAGCATGAGATGGGATATCCAACTCCTTCCAAATCCAATCCCGATACCCTTCCGATAGCATGAGATGTGATAACCCAATGCTTCTACCAAACCTGAGACCCATATTATGGCATGAGATGTGATATCAAACTCCTTCCCATTCTAATCCTGAGACCCTTCCTATAGCTTGAAATGTGATATCCAACTCCTTCCCATTCCAATTCTGAGACCCTTCCTATACCATGAGACTTGATATCTCAATGCTTCTAATACCAAACCTGAGACCCGTCCTATAACATGAGATGTGATATCCAAATCCTTCCCCTTCCAAACCTTAGACCCTTCCTTTATCATGAGATGTGATATCCAACTCCTTCCCATTCCAATCTTGAGACCCTTCCGATATCATGAAATGTGATATCTCAATGCTTCTATCAAACTTGAGACCCTCCCTATAGCATGAGATGTGATATCCAAGTCCTTCCCATTCCAATCCTGAGACCCTTCCTATAGCAAGAGATGTGATATCCAAATCCTTCCCATTCCAACCTGAGACACTTCCTAAAGCATGAGAAGGGATATCCAACTCCTTCCCAATCCAATCCTGAGACCCTTCCGATAGCAGAGATGTGATATCTCAATGCTTATACCAAACCTGAGACCCTTCCTATGGCATGAGATGTGATATCCAACTCCTTGCCATTCAAATCCTGAGACCCTTCCTATAGCATGAGAAGGGATATCCAACTCCTTCCCAATCCAATCCTGAGACCCTTCCGATAGCAGCGACGTGATATCTCAATGCTTCTACCAAACCTGAGACCCTTCCTTTAGCATGAGATGTGATATCCAAATCCTTCACATTCCAATCCTGAGACCCTTCCTGTAGCATGAGATGTGATATCTCAATGCTTCTAATACCAAACCTGAGATCCTTCCTATAACATGAGATGTGATATCCAATTCCTTCCCATTCCAAACCTGAGACCCTTCCTATTGGATGAGATGTGATATCCAACTCCTTCCCATTCCAACCCTGAGACCCTTCCTATAGCATGAGATGTGATGTCTCAATGCGTCTAATACCAAACCTGAGATCCTTCCTATAACATGAGATGTGATATCCAACTCCTTCCATTCCAATCCTGAGACCCGTCCTATAGCATGAGATGTGATATCTCAATGCTTATACCAAACCTGAGACCCTTCCTATAGCATGAGATGTGATATCCAACTGCTTCCCATTCCAATCCTGAGACCCTTCCTATAGCATGAGATGTGATATCTCAATGCTTCTAATACCAAACCTGAGATCTTTCCTCTAACATGAAATGTGATATCCAACTCCTTCCCTTTCCAAACCTAAGAGCCTATCTATAGCATGAGATGTGATATCCAAGTCCTTCACATTCCAACCCTTAGACCCTTCCTACAGCATGCAATATGATATCTCAATGATTCTAATAACAAACCTGAGACCCGTCCTATAACATGAGATGGGATATCCAACTCCTTCCCATTCCAATCCTGAGACACTTCCGATAGCAGAGATGTGATATCTCAATGCTTATACCAAACCTGAGACCCTTCCTATAACATGAGATGTGATATCCAAATCCTTCCCATTCCAAACCTGAGACCCTTCCTTTAGCATGAGATGTGATATCCAGCTCCTTCCCATTCCAATCCTGAGACACTTCCGATAGCATGAGATGTGATATCTCAATGCTTCTAATATCAAAACTGAGACCCTCCCTATAGCATGATATGTGATATCTAAGTCCTTCCCATTCCAATCCTGAGACCCTCCCTATAGCATGAGATGTGATATCCAACTCCTTCCCATTCCAATCCTGAGACCCTTCCTATAGCATGAGATATGATATCTCAATACTTCTAATACCAAACGTGAGATCCTTCCGATAACATGAGATGTGATATCCAAATCCTTCCCCTTCCAAACCTGAGACCCTCCCTTTAGCATGAAATGTGATATCCAACTCCTTCCTATTCCAATCCTGAGACTCTTCTGATAGCATGAGATGTGATATCTCAATGCTTCTAATACCAAACCTGAGATCCTTCCGATAGCATGAGATGTGATATCTCAATGCTTCTAATACCAAACCTGAGATCCTTCCTATAACATGAGATGTGATATCCAAATCCTTCCCCTTCCAAACCTGAGACCCTCCCTTTAGCATGAGATGTGATATCTAACTCCTTCCCATTCCATTCCTGAGTCCCTTCTGATAGCAAGAGATGTGATATCTCAATGCCTCTAATACCAAACCTGAGATCCTACCTCTAACATGAAATGAGATATCCAACTCTTTCCCCTTCCAAACCTGAGAGCCTTCCTATAGCATGAGATGTGATATCCAAGTCCTTCCCATTCCAATACTGAGACCCTTCCTACAGCTTGAGATGTGATATCCAACTGCTTCCCATTCCAATTCTGAGACCCTTCCTATAGCATGAGATGTGATATCTCAATGCTTATACCAAACCTGAGAGCCTACCTATAGCATGAGATGTGATATCCAAGTCCATCCCATTCCAATCCTTAGACCCTTCCTACAGCATACGATGTGATATCTCAATGATTCTAATACCAAACCTGAGACCCTTCCTATAACATGAGATGGGAATATCCAACTCCTTCCCATTCCAATCTTGAGACCCTTCCGATAGCAGAGATGTGATATCTCAATGCTTATACCACACCTGAGATCCTTCCTATAACATGAGATGTGATATCCAACTCCTTCCCATTCCAATCCTGAGACACTTCCTATAGCATGAGATGTGATATCTCAATGCCTCTAATACCAAACCTGAGATCCTTCCTCTAACATGAAATGTGATATCCAACTCCTTCACTTTCCAAACCTGAGAGCCTATCTATAGCATGAGATGTGATATCCAAGTCCTTCGCATTCCAATCCTTAGACCCTTCCTACAGCATGCAATATGATATCTCAATGATTCTAATAAAAAACCTGAGACCCGTCCTATAACATGAGATGGGATATCCAACTCCTTCCCATTCCAATCCTGAGACACTTCCGATAGCAGAGATGTGATATCTCAATGTTTATACCAAACCTGAGACCCTTCCTATAACATGAGATGTGATATCCAACTCCTTCCCGTTCCAAACCTGAGACCCTTCCTTTAGCATGAGATGTGATATCCAGCTCCTTCCCATTCCAATCCTGAGACACTTCCGATAGCATGAGATGTGATATCTCAATGCTTCTAATATCAAAACTGAGACCCTCCCTATAGCATGATATGTGATATCTAAGTCCTTCCCATTCCAATCCTGAGACCCTTCCTATAGCATGAGATGTGATATCTCAATGCTTCTACCAAACCTGAGACCCGTCCTTTAGCATGAGATGTGATATCCAACTCCTTCCCATTCCAATCCTGAGACCCTTCCTATAGCATGAGATGTGATATCTAAATACTTCTAATACCAAACCTGAGATCCTTCCGATAACATGAGATGTGATATCTCAATACTTCTAATACCAAACCTGAGATCCATCCTATAACATGAGATGTGATATCCAAATCCTTCCCCTTCCAAACCTGAGACCCTCCCTTTAGCATATGTGATATCCAACTCCTTTCCATTCCAATCCTGAGACCCTTCTGATAGCATAAGATATGATATCTCAATGCTTCTATACCAAACCTGAGATCCTTCCGATAGCATGAGATGTGATATCTCAATACTTCTAATACCAAACCTGAGATCCTTCCTATAACATGAGATGTGATATCCAAATCCTTATCTTCCAAACCTGAGACCCTCCCTTTACCATGAGATGTGATATCCAACTCCTTCCCATTCCAATCCTGAGACTCTTCTGATAGCATAAGATATGATATCTCAATGCTTCTATACCAACCTGAGATCCTTCTGATAGCATGAGATGTGATATCTCAATGCTTCTAATACCAAACCTGAGATCCTACCTCTAACATGAAATGTGATATCCAACTCTTTCCCCTTGCAAACCTGAGAGCCTTCCTATAGCATGAGATGTGATACCCAAGTCCTTCCCATTCCAATCCTGAGACCCTTCCTATAACATGAGATGTGATATCCAACTCCTTCCCATTCCAACCTGAGACCCTTCCTATAGCATGAGATGGGATATCCAACTCCTTCCAAATCCAATCCCGATACCCTTCCGATAGCATGAGATGTGATAACCCAATGCTTCTACCAAACCTGAGACCCATATTATGGCATGAGATGTGATATCAAACTCCTTCCCATTCTAATCCTGAGACCCTTCCTATAGCTTGAAATGTGATATCCAACTCCTTCCCATTCCAATTCTGAGACCCTTCCTATACCATGAGACTTGATATCTCAATGCTTCTAATACCAAACCTGAGACCCGTCCTATAACATGAGATGTGATATCCAAATCCTTCCCCTTCCAAACCTTAGACCCTTCCTTTATCATGAGATGTGATATCCAACTCCTTCCCATTCCAATCTTGAGACCCTTCCGATATCATGAAATGTGATATCTCAATGCTTCTATCAAACTTGAGACCCTCCCTATAGCATGAGATGTGATATCCAAGTCCTTCCCATTCCAATCCTGAGACCCTTCCTATAGCATGAGATGTGATATCTCAATGCTTCTAATACCAAACCTGAGACCCTTCCTATAACATGAGATGGGAATATCCAACTCCTTCCCATTCCAATCCTTAGACCCTTCCTACAGCATGCAATATGATATCTCAATGATTTTAATAAAAAACCTGAGACCCGTCCTATAACATGAGATGGGATATCCAACTCCTTCCCATTCCAATCCTTAGACACTTCCGATAGCAGAGATGTGATATCTCAATGTTTATACCAAACCTGAGACCCTTCCTATAACATGAGATGTGATATCCAACTCCTTCCCATTCCTATCCTGAGACCCTTCCTATAGCATGAGATGTGATATCCAACTCCATCCCATTCCAATCCTGAGACCCTTCCTATAGCATGAGATGTGATGTCACAATGCTTCTAATACCAAACCTGAGATCCTTCCTTTAACATGAGATGTGATATCCAACTCCTTCCATTCCAATCCTTAGACCCTTCCTACAGCATGCAATATGATATCTCAATGATTTTAATAAAAAACCTGAGACCCGTCCTATAACATGAGATGGGATATCCAACTCCTTCCCATTCCAATCCTGAGACACTTCCGATAGCAGAGATGTGATATCTCAATGTTTATACCAAACCTGAGACCCTTCCTATAACATGAGATGTGATATCCAACTCCTTCCCGTTCCAAACCTGAGACCCTTCCTTTAGCATGAGATGTGATATCCAGCTCCTTCCCATTCCAATCCTGAGACACTTCCGATAGCATGAGATGTGATATCTTAATGCTTCTAATATCAAAACTGAGACCCTCCCTATAGCATATGTGATATCTAAATCATTCCCATTCCAATCCTGAGACCCTATAGCATGAGATGTGCTATCTCAATGCTTATCCTTGATTCCTGTAGTAAATTGATTTCCTTTGCAGGCCGACTCCTGTCACGAATGCCTTGTCTGCATGCATTCTCTCCTGGCCATTCGCTCACCGTGGCTATTTGCCTACCCCCTTCCTCTCTCAGTGGATGGACTTCTCCATCCTAGCCTCCTACCACTCAACTCCGCCTACTTGGAGAATTCAACATGAACCTGTATGCTTCCTGACCTGGACTTTTACGAGATCTGCAACTCTTCATGTCGCTGGCCCTACACACTGCAGGGAATACTCAGGATTTTCTGATCTCAGACCTCCCCCTCTGTAACCCTCTCAACAATCCTCTCCCGTGGTGATCAAGTTCTCATCTCCAAAGAAGGCTAACTGCCAGCTATTCCTCCTCAGAGGAGTTCTCCCTTTCTGTCCCTGCTCCCTGCACAGTTTCGCGTTGCAAACACTCGCTTTCCTGCTCTCTGGCTTAGACGCTTTTCCTTCTCAGAGGCCTTCTTCCTTTCTGCCCTTTTCGCGTTGCAAGTACTCGCTTCCCAGCTCTCTGGTTTAGACGCGTGTTCCCTGCCTTCTCTCCTCTTCCCGCTGCCTTCAAATCAAAAAATGAGCTCCAAAAGATACACAGTGCTCAGAATGCTCTATAACACCCATTATTCAACATATAGCCGTAACCCGCTAGACGTATTGAAACGTGCTGTAAACTAGCAAAAACAGCTAGAAAATGTACTTTCCTCGCGTTTTTGTAAATGCTAATTCTGATGGGTTCCCATGTATGTACTGTCCGTGCGTTTGTTGTCGAATCCTGAAGTTTTTAACCACTGTTCTCCCATACAAGGGGAGGTCAACGTCTACTGCTGTTCACAGGCTGAATGTATACGGCTGAAATCTTCAAGGCATTATCAGCTTTCTTGACTGTTTTGGAACGTGTATTTGCCATCTGTTAATGCAGTCGCCCTGTGTTCATCGTCCCTTCTACTTCACAGGCTGCACTCCCCTGGTGATCACATTCTCGTCTCCAGAGCAGGCTGACTACCAGCTGCTCCTCCTCATAGGCGTTCATCCTTTCTGTCCCTGCTCCCTGCACCGTTCCGCGTTGCATGTACTCGCTTCCCAGCTCTCTGGTTTAGATGCGTGTTCCCTGCCTTCTCTCCGCTTCCTACAGCCTTCCAATGAGCTCCACAAGATAGTGTTCAGAATGCTTTATAACCCCATTATTCAACATATAGCTGTAACCCGATAGACGTATTGAAACGTGCTAAAAACTAGCAAAAATAGCTAGAAAATGTACTTCCCTCGCGTTTTTGTAAATGCGAATTCTGGTGGGTTCCCATGTTGTATGTACTGTGTCCGTGCGTTTGTGTCGAATCCTGACGTTTTTAACCACTGTTCTCCCATACTAGGGAGGGGGGGGGGTCAACATCTGCTGTTCACAGGCTGAATGTACACGGCTGAAAACTTCAAGGCATTATCAGCTTTACTGACTGTTTTGGAACGTGTATTTGCCATCTGTTAATGCAGTCGCCCTTTGTTCATCGTTCCTTCTAGTTTACAGGCTGCACTCCCCTAGTGATCACATTCTTCTCTCCTATGCAGGCTAACTACCAGCTGCTCCTCCTCATAGGTGTTCATCCTTTCTGTCCCTGCTCCCTGCACCGTTTCGCGTTGCATGTACTCGCTTCCCAGCTCTCTGGTTGAGATGCGTGTTCCCTGCCTTCTCTCCTCTTGCTACAGCCTTCCAATTTGCTCCACAAGATACAGTGTTCAGAATGCTTTATAACACCCATTATTCAACATATAGCTGTAACCCGATAGACGTATTGAAACGTGCTAAAAACTAGCAAAAACAGCTAGAAAATGTACTTCCCTCGCGTTTTGGTAAATGCAGGGTACACACGTCTAAACCAGAGAGCAGGGAAGCGAGCATTTCAGCAGTATAAATTCAGCCTGTCAACAACACATTTTGACCCTCCCTTGTATGGGAGAAGAGTGGTTCAAAAGACCAGGATTCGACTGAACAAACGCACGAACAGAGTACAAAATGGGAATCCACCAGAATTCGCATTTACCAAAACGCGAGGAAAGTACATGTTCTAGCTGTTTCTGCTCGTTTTTAGCACGTTTCAATACGTCTAGCGGGTTACAGCTATATGTTGAATAATGGGTGTTATAAAGCATTCTGAACACTGTATCTTGTGGAGCTCATTGGAAGGCTGTAGGAAGAGGAGAGAAGGCAGGGAACACGCATCTAAACCAGAGAGCTGGGAAGCGAGTACATGCAACGCGAAACAGTGCAGGGAGCAGGGACAGAAAGGATGAACGCCTATGAGGAGGAGCAGCTGGTAGTCAGCCTGCTCTGGAGAGGAGAATGTGATCACCAGGGGAGTGCTGCCTGTAAAGTAGAAGCGACTATGAACACAGGGCGACTGCATTAACAGATGGCAAATACACGTTCCAAAACAGTCAGGAAAACTGATAATGCCTTGAAGATTTCAGCCGTATACATTCAGCCTATGAACAGCAGTAGACGTTGACCCCCCCCCCCCCCCCTTGTATGGGAGAACAGTGGTTAAAAACTTCAGCATTCGACAACAAACGCACGGACAGTATACATGGGAACCCATCAGAATTAGCATTTACAAAAACGCGAGGGAAGTACATTTTCTAGCTGTTTTTGCTAGTTTACAGCACGTATCAATACGTCTAGCGGGTTACGGCTATATGTTGAATAATGGGTGTTATAGAGCATTCTGAGCACTGTGTATCTTTTGGAGCTCATTTTTTGATTTGAAGGCAGCGGGAAGAGGAGAGAAGGCAGGGAACACGCGTCTAAACCAGAGAGCTGGGAAGCGAGTACTTGCAACGCGAAAAGGGCAGAAAGCAAGAAGGCCTCTGAGAAGGAAAAGCGTCTAAACAAGAGAGCAGGGAAGCGAGTGTTTGCAACGCGAAACGGTGCAGGGAGCAGGGACAGAAAGGGAGAACTCCTCTGAGGAGGAACAGCTGGCAGTTAGCCTTCTTTGAAGATGAGAACTTGATCACCACGGGAGAGGATTGTTGAGAGGGTTACAGAGGGGGAGGTCTGAGATCAGAAAATCCTGAGTATTCCCTGCAGTGTGTAGGGCCAGCGACATGAAGAGTTGCAGATCTCGTAAAAGTCCAGGTCAGGAAGCATACAGGTTCTTGTTGAATTCTCCAAGTAGGCGGAGTTGAGTGGTAGGAGGCTAGGACGGAGAAGTCCATCCACTGAGAGAGGAAGGGGGTAGGCAAATAGCCACGCTGAGAGAATGGCCAGGAGAGAATGCATGCAGACAAGGCATTCGTGACAGGAGTCGGCCTGCAAAGGAAATCAATTTACTACAGGAATCAAGGATAAGCATTGAGATATCACATCTCATGCTATAGGAAGGGTCTCAGGATTGGAATGGGAAGGACTTAGATATCACATATCATGCTATAGGGAGGGTCTCAGTTTAGATATTAGAAGCATTGAGATATCACATCTCATGCTATCGGAAGTGTCTCAGGATTGGAATGGGAAGGAGCTGGATATCACATCTCATGCTAAAGGAAGGGTCTCAGGTTTGGAACGGGAAGGAGTTGGATATCACATCTCATGTTATAGGAAGGGTCTCAGGTTTGGTATAAACATTGAGATATCACATCTCAGGCTATAGGAAGGGTCTCAGGATTGGAATGGGAAGGAGTTGGATATCACATCTCATGCTATAGGAAGGGTCTCAGGATTGGAATGGGAAGGAGTTGGATATCACATTGGATATTCCCATCTCATGTTATAGGAAGGATCTCAGGTTTGGTATTAGAAGCATTGAGATATCACATCTCATGCTATAGGAAGGGTCTCAGGATTGGAATGGGAAGGACTTGGATATCACATCTCATGCTATAAGGAGGGTCTCAAGTTTGATATTAGAAGCATTGAGATATCACATTTCATGATATCGGAAGGGTCTCAAGATTGGAATGGGAAGGAGTTGGATATCACATCTCATGATAAAGGAAGGGTCTAAGGTTTGGAAGGGGAAGGATTTGGATATCACATCTCATGTTATAGGACGGGTCTCAGGTTTGGTATTAGAAGCATTGAGATATCAAGTCTCATGGTATAGGAAGGGTCTCAGAATTGGAATGGGAAGGAGTTGGATATCACATCTCAAGCTATAGGAAGGGTCTCAGGATTAGAATGGGAAGGAGTTTGATATCACATCTCATGCCATAGTATGGGTCTCAGGTTTGGTAGAAGCATTGGGATATCACATCTCATGCTATCGGAAGGTTATCAGGATTGGATTTGGAAGGAGTTGGATATCCCATCTCATGCTATAGGAAGGGTCTCAGGTTGGAATGGGAAGGAGTTGGATATCACATCTCATGTTATAGGACGGGTCTCAGGATTGGAATGGGAAGGACTTGGATATCACATCTCATGCTATAGGAAGGCTCTCAGGTTTGCAAGGGGAAAGAGTTGGATATCACATTTCATGTTAGAGGTAGGATCTCAGGTTTGGTATTAGAAGTATTGAGATATCACATCTCATGCTATCAGAAGGATCTCAGGTTTGGTATAGAAGCATTGAGATATCATATCTTATGCTATCAGAAGAGTCTCAGGATTGGAATGGGAAGGAGTTGGATATCACATCTCATGGTAAAGGAAGGGTCTCAGGTTTGGAAGATAAGGATTTGGATATCACATCTCATGTTATAGGAAGGATCTCAGGTTTGGTATTAGAAGTATTGAGATATCACATCTCATGCTATCGGAAGGATCTCAGGTTTGGTATTAGAAGTATTGAGATATCACATCTCATGCTATCGGAAGGATCTCAGGTTTGGTATAGAAGCATTGAGATATATCTTATGCTATCAGAAGGGTCTCAGGATTGGAATGGGAAGGAGTTGGATATCACATCTCATGGTAAAGGAAGGGTCTCAGGTTTGGAAGATAAGGATTTGGATATCACATCTCATGTTATAGGAAGGATCTCAGGTTTGGTATTAGAAGTATTGAGATATCACATCTCATGCTATCGGAAGGATCTCAGGTTTGGTATAGAAGCATTGAGATATATCTTATGCTATCAGAAGGGTCTCAGGTTTGGAAGGGGAAGGATTTGGATATCACATCTCATGTTATAGGATGGATCTCAGGTTTGGTATTAGAAGTATTGAGATATCACATCTCATGTTATCGGAAGGATCTCAGGTTTGGTATTAGAAGTATTGAGATATCACATCTCATGCTATAGGAAGGGTCTCAGGATTGGAATGGGAAGGAGTTGGATATCACATCTCATGCTAAAGGAAGGGTCTCAGGTTTGGTAGAAGCATTGAGGTATCACATCTCATGCTATAGGAAGGCTCTCAGGATTGGAATGGGAAGGACTTAGATATCACATATCATGCTATAGGGAGGGTCTCGGTTTTGATATTAGAAGCATTGAGATATCACATCTCATGCTATCGGAAGTGTCTCAGGATTGGAATGGGAAGGAGCTGGATATCTCATCCATCCATCTCATGCTAAAGGAAGGGTCTCTGGTTTGGAACGGGAAGGAGTTGGATATCACATCTCATGTTATAGGAAGGGTCTCAGGTTTGGTATAAACATTGAGATATCACATCTCTGCTATCGGAAGTGTCTCAGGATTGGAATGGGAAGGAGTTGAATATCCCATCTCATGTTATAGGACGGGTCTCAGGTTTTTTATTAGAATCATTGAGATATCATATTGCATGATGTAGGAAGGGTCTAAGGATTGGAATGGGAAGGACTTAGATCTCACATCTCATGCTATAGATAGGCTCTCAGGTTTGGAAAGTGAAGGAGTTGGATATCACATTTCATGTTAGAGGAAGGATCTCAGGTTTGGTATTAGGGGCATTGAGATATCACATCTCAGGCTATAGGAAGGGTCTCAGGATTGGAATGGGAAGGAGTTGGATATCACATCTCATGCTATAGGAAGGGTCTCAGGTTTGGTAGAACCATTGAGATATCACATCTCATGCTATAGGAAGGGTCTCAGGATTGGAATGGAAGGAGTTGGATATCACATCTCATGTTATAGGAAGGATATCAGGTTTGGTATTAGAAGCATTGAGACATCACATCTCATGCTATAGGAAGGGTCTCAGGATTGGAATGGGAAGGAGTTGGATATCACATCTCATGCTATAGGAAGGGTCTCAGGATTGGAATGGGAAGGAGTTGAATATGACAACTCATGCCGTAGGAAGGGTCTCAGGTTTGGTATAAACATTGAGATATCACATCTCTGCTATCAAAAGGGTCTCAGGATTGGAATGGGAAGGAGTTGGATTCCCCATCTCATGTTATAGGAAGAGTCTCAGGTTTGGTATTAGAAGCATTGAGATATCACATCTCATGCTATAGGAAGTGTCTCAGGATTGGAATGGGAAGGACTTGGATATCACATCTCATGCTATGGGAAGGGTCTCAGGTTTGGTATAAGCAGTGAGATATCACATCTCATGCTATAGGAAGTGTCTCAGGACATCTCATGTTATAGGAAGGATCTCAGGTTTGGTATAAGCAGTGAGATATCACATCTCTGCTATCGGAAGGGTCTCAGGATTGGAATGGGAAGGAGTTGGATATTCCCATCTCATGTTATAGGAAGGGTCTCAGGTTTGGTATTAGAAGCATTGAGATATCACATCTCATGCTATAGGAAGGGTCTCAGGATTGGAATGGGAAGGACTTGGATATCACATCTCACGCTATAGGGAGGGTCTCAAGTTTGATATTAGAAGCTTTGAGATATCACATCTCATGATATCGGAAGGGTCTCAGGATTGGAATGGGAAGGAGTTAGATATCACATCTCATGCTAAAGGAAGGGTCTCAGGTTTGGTAGAAGCATTGAGGTATCACATCTCATGCTATAGGAAGGCTCTCAGGATTGGGATGGGAAGGACTTAGATATCACATATCATGCTATAGGGAGGGTCTCGGTTTTGATATTAGAAGCATTGAGATATCACATCTCATGCTATCGGAAGTGTCTCAGGATTGGAATGGGAAGGAGCTGGATATCTCATCCATCCATCTCATGCTAAAGGAAGGGTCTCAGGTTTGGAACGGGAAGGAGTTGGATATCACATCTCATGTTATAGGAAGGGTCTCAGGTTTGGTATAAACATTGAGATATCACATCTCTGCTATCGGAAGTGTCTCAGGATTGGAATGGGAAGGAGTTGAATATCCCATCTCATGTTATAGGACGGGTCTCAGGTTTTTTATTAGAATCATTGAGATATCATATTGCATGATGTAGGAAGGGTCTAAGGATTGGAATGGGAAGGACTTAGATCTCACATCTCATGCTATAGATAGGCTCTCAGGTTTGGAAAGTGAAGGAGTTGGATATCACATTTCATGTTAGAGGAAGGATCTCAGGTTTGGTATTAGGGGCATTGAGATATCACATCTCAGGCTATAGGAAGGGTCTCAGGATTGGAATGGGAAGGAGTTGGATATCACATCTCATGCTATAGGAAGGGTCTCAGGTTTGGTAGAACCATTGAGATATAACATCTCATGCTATAGGAAGGGTCTCAGGATTGGAATGGAAGGAGTTGGATATCACATCTCATGTTATAGGAAGGATATCAGGTTTGGTATTAGAAGCATTGAGACATCACATCTCATGCTATAGGAAGGGTCTCAGGATTGGAATGGGAAGGAGTTGGATATCACATCTCATGCTATAGGAAGGGTCTCAGGATTGGAATGGGAAGGAGTTGAATATGACAACTCATGCCGTAGGAAGGGTCTCAGGTTTGGTATAAACATTGAGATATCACATCTCTGCTATCAAAAGGGTCTCAGGATTGGAATGGGAAGGAGTTGGATTCCCCATCTCATGTTATAGGAAGAGTCTCAGGTTTGGTATTAGAAGCATTGAGATATCACATCTCATGCTATAGGAAGTGTCTCAGGATTGGAATGGGAAGGACTTGGATATCACATCTCATGCTATGGGAAGAGTCTCAGGTTTGGTATAAGCAGTGAGATATCACATCTCATGCTATAGGAAGTGTCTCAGGACATCTCATGTTATAGGAAGGATCTCAGGTTTGGTATAAGCATTGAGATATCACATCTCTGCTATCGGAAGGGTCTCAGGATTGGAATGGGAAGGAGTTGGATATTCCCATCTCATGTTATAGGAAGGGTCTCAGGTTTGGTATTAGAAGCATTGAGATATCACATCTCATGCTATAGGAAGGGTCTCAGGATTGGAATGGGAAGGACTTGGATATCACATCTCACGCTATAGGGAGGGTCTCAAGTTTGATATTAGAAGCTTTGAGATATCACATCTCATGATATCGGAAGGGTCTCAGGATTGGAATGGGAAGGAGTTGGATATCACATCTCATGCTAAAGGGAGGGTCTCAGGTTTGGAAGGGGAAGGATTTGGATATCACATCTCATGTTATCGGAAGGATCTCACGTTTGGTATTAGAAGTATTGACATATCATATCTCATGCTATAGGAAGGGTCTCAGGATTGGAATGGGAAGGAGTTGGAGATCACATCTCATGCTATAGGGAGGGTCTCAGGATTGGAATGGGAAGGACTTAGATATCACATATCATGCTATAGGGAGGGTCTCAGTTTTGATATTAGAAGCATTGAGATATCACATCTCATGCTATCGGAAGTGTCTCAGGATTGGAATGGGAAGGAGCTGGATATCACATCTCATGCTAAAGGAAGGGTCTCAGGTTTGGAACGGGAAGGATTTGGATATCACATCTCATGTTATAGGAAGGGTCTCAGGTTTGGTATAAGCATTGAGATATCACATCTCTGCTATCGGAAGTGTCTCAGGATTGGAATGGGAAGGAGTTGGATATCCCATCTCATGTTATAGGACGGGTCTCAGGTTTGTTATTAGAATCATTGAGATATCACATCTCTGCTATCGGAAGGGTCTAAGGGTTGGAATGTGAAGGACTTGGATATCACATCTCATGCTATAGATAGGCTCTTAGGTTTGGAAAGGGAAGGAATTGGATATCACATTTCATGTTAGAGGAAGGATCTCAGGTTTGGTATTAGAAGCATTGAGATATCACATCTCATGCTATAGGAAGGGTCTCAGGATTGGAATGGGAAGCAGTTGGATATCACATCTCATGCTATAGGAAGGGTCTCAGGTTTGGTATAAGCATTGAGATATCACATCTCATGCTATAGGACGGGTCTCAGGATTGGAATGGAAGGAGTTGGATATCACATCTCATGTTATAAGGAAGGATCTCAGGTTTGGTATTAGAAGCATTGAGACATCACATCTCATGCTATAGGAAGGGTCTCAGGGTTGGAATGGGAAGGAGTTGGATATCACATCTCATCCAATAGGAAGGGTCTCAGGTTTGGAATGGGAAGGAATTGGATATCACATCTCATGTTATAGGAAGGATCTCAGGTTTGGTATTAGAAGCATTGAGATATCACATCTCATGCTATAGGAAGGGTCTCAGGATTGGAATGTGAAGGATTTGGATATCACATCTCATGCTAAAGGAAGGGTCTCAGGTTTGGTAGAAGCATTGAGATATCACGTCTCTGCTATCGGAAGGGTCTCAGGATTGGATTGGGAAGGAGTTGGATATCCCTTCTCATGCTATAGGAAGAGTCTCAGGATTTGAATGGCAAGGAGTTGGATATCACATCTCATGCCATAGGAAGGGTCTCAGGTTTGTTATAAGCATTGAGATATCACATCTCTGCTATCGGAAGGGTCTCAGGATTGGATTGGGAAGGAGTTGGATATCCCTTCTCATGCTATAGGAAGTGTCTCAGGTTGGAATGGGAAGGAGTTGGATATCACATCTCATGTTATAGGAAGGGTCTCAGGATTGGAATGGGAAGGATTTGGATATCACATCCCTTGCTATAGGAAGGGTCTCAGGATTGGAATGGGTAGGAGTTGGATATTACTTTCTTGCTATTGGAAGGGTCTCATGTTTGGAATGGGAAGGAGTTGGATATCACATATGCTATAGTTAGTGTCTCAGGTTTGGAACGGGAAGGAGTTGGATATCACATCTCATGTTATAGGAAGGGTCTCAGGATTGGAATGGGAAGGATTTGGATATCACATCCCTTGCTATAGGAAGGGTCTCAGGATTGGAATGGGTAGGAGTTGGATATTACTTTCTTGCTATTGGAAGGGTCTCATGTTTGGAATGGGAAGGAGTTGGATATCACATATGCTATAGTTAGTGTCTCAGGTTTGGAACGGGAAGGAGTTGGATATCACATCTCATGTTATAGGAAGGGTCTCAGGTTTGGTATAAGCATTGAGATATCACATCTCATGCTATAGGAAGGCTCTCAGGATTGGGATGGGAAGGACTTAGATATCACATATCATGCTATAGGGAGGGTCTCGGTTTTGATATTAGAAGCATTGAGATATCACATCTCATGCTATCGGAAGTGTCTCAGGATTGGAATGGGAAGGAGCTGGATATCTCATCCATCCATCTCATGCTAAAGGAAGGGTCTCAGGTTTGGAACGGGAAGGAGTTGGATATCACATCTCATGTTATAGGAAGGGTCTCAGGTTTGGTATAAACATTGAGATATCACATCTCTGCTATCGGAAGTGTCTCAGGATTGGAATGGGAAGGAGTTGAATATCCCATCTCATGTTATAGGACGGGTCTCAGGTTTTTTATTAGAATCATTGAGATATCATATTGCATGATGTAGGAAGGGTCTAAGGATTGGAATGGGAAGGACTTAGATCTCACATCTCATGCTATAGATAGGCTCTCAGGTTTGGAAAGTGAAGGAGTTGGATATCACATTTCATGTTAGAGGAAGGATCTCAGGTTTGGTATTAGGGGCATTGAGATATCACATCTCAGGCTATAGGAAGGGTCTCAGGATTGGAATGGGAAGGAGTTGGATATCACATCTCATGCTATAGGAAGGGTCTCAGGTTTGGTAGAACCATTGAGATATAACATCTCATGCTATAGGAAGGGTCTCAGGATTGGAATGGAAGGAGTTGGATATCACATCTCATGTTATAGGAAGGATATCAGGTTTGGTATTAGAAGCATTGAGACATCACATCTCATGCTATAGGAAGGGTCTCAGGATTGGAATGGGAAGGAGTTGGATATCACATCTCATGCTATAGGAAGGGTCTCAGGATTGGAATGGGAAGGAGTTGAATATGACAACTCATGCCGTAGGAAGGGTCTCAGGTTTGGTATAAACATTGAGATATCACATCTCTGCTATCAAAAGGGTCTCAGGATTGGAATGGGAAGGAGTTGGATTCCCCATCTCATGTTATAGGAAGAGTCTCAGGTTTGGTATTAGAAGCATTGAGATATCACATCTCATGCTATAGGAAGTGTCTCAGGATTGGAATGGGAAGGACTTGGATATCACATCTCATGCTATGGGAAGAGTCTCAGGTTTGGTATAAGCAGTGAGATATCACATCTCATGCTATAGGAAGTGTCTCAGGACATCTCATGTTATAGGAAGGATCTCAGGTTTGGTATAAGCATTGAGATATCACATCTCTGCTATCGGAAGGGTCTCAGGATTGGAATGGGAAGGAGTTGGATATTCCCATCTCATGTTATAGGAAGGGTCTCAGGTTTGGTATTAGAAGCATTGAGATATCACATCTCATGCTATAGGAAGGGTCTCAGGATTGGAATGGGAAGGACTTGGATATCACATCTCACGCTATAGGGAGGGTCTCAAGTTTGATATTAGAAGCTTTGAGATATCACATCTCATGATATCGGAAGGGTCTCAGGATTGGAATGGGAAGGAGTTGGATATCACATCTCATGCTAAAGGGAGGGTCTCAGGTTTGGAAGGGGAAGGATTTGGATATCACATCTCATGTTATCGGAAGGATCTCACGTTTGGTATTAGAAGTATTGACATATCATATCTCATGCTATAGGAAGGGTCTCAGGATTGGAATGGGAAGGAGTTGGAGATCACATCTCATGCTATAGGGAGGGTCTCAGGATTGGAATGGGAAGGACTTAGATATCACATATCATGCTATAGGGAGGGTCTCAGTTTTGATATTAGAAGCATTGAGATATCACATCTCATGCTATCGGAAGTGTCTCAGGATTGGAATGGGAAGGAGCTGGATATCACATCTCATGCTAAAGGAAGGGTCTCAGGTTTGGAACGGGAAGGATTTGGATATCACATCTCATGTTATAGGAAGGGTCTCAGGTTTGGTATAAGCATTGAGATATCACATCTCTGCTATCGGAAGTGTCTCAGGATTGGAATGGGAAGGAGTTGGATATCCCATCTCATGTTATAGGACGGGTCTCAGGTTTGTTATTAGAATCATTGAGATATCACATCTCTGCTATCGGAAGGGTCTAAGGGTTGGAATGTGAAGGACTTGGATATCACATCTCATGCTATAGATAGGCTCTTAGGTTTGGAAAGGGAAGGAATTGGATATCACATTTCATGTTAGAGGAAGGATCTCAGGTTTGGTATTAGAAGCATTGAGATATCACATCTCATGCTATAGGAAGGGTCTCAGGATTGGAATGGGAAGCAGTTGGATATCACATCTCATGCTATAGGAAGGGTCTCAGGTTTGGTATAAGCATTGAGATATCACATCTCATGCTATAGGACGGGTCTCAGGATTGGAATGGAAGGAGTTGGATATCACATCTCATGTTATAAGGAAGGATCTCAGGTTTGGTATTAGAAGCATTGAGACATCACATCTCATGCTATAGGAAGGGTCTCAGGGTTGGAATGGGAAGGAGTTGGATATCACATCTCATCCAATAGGAAGGGTCTCAGGTTTGGAATGGGAAGGAATTGGATATCACATCTCATGTTATAGGAAGGATCTCAGGTTTGGTATTAGAAGCATTGAGATATCACATCTCATGCTATAGGAAGGGTCTCAGGATTGGAATGTGAAGGATTTGGATATCACATCTCATGCTAAAGGAAGGGTCTCAGGTTTGGTAGAAGCATTGAGATATCACGTCTCTGCTATCGGAAGGGTCTCAGGATTGGATTGGGAAGGAGTTGGATATCCCTTCTCATGCTATAGGAAGAGTCTCAGGATTTGAATGGCAAGGAGTTGGATATCACATCTCATGCCATAGGAAGGGTCTCAGGTTTGTTATAAGCATTGAGATATCACATCTCTGCTATCGGAAGGGTCTCAGGATTGGATTGGGAAGGAGTTGGATATCCCTTCTCATGCTATAGGAAGTGTCTCAGGTTGGAATGGGAAGGAGTTGGATATCACATCTCATGTTATAGGAAGGGTCTCAGGATTGGAATGGGAAGGATTTGGATATCACATCCCTTGCTATAGGAAGGGTCTCAGGATTGGAATGGGTAGGAGTTGGATATTACTTTCTTGCTATTGGAAGGGTCTCATGTTTGGAATGGGAAGGAGTTGGATATCACATATGCTATAGTTAGTGTCTCAGGTTTGGAACGGGAAGGAGTTGGATATCACATCTCATGTTATAGGAAGGGTCTCAGGTTTGGTATAAGCATTGAGATATCACATCTCTGCTATCGGAAGCGGCTCAATTTTGGAATGGGAAGGAGTTGTGTTAAGACGGATTTCTGAACTCTGTCCTGGCGGCGCAGAAGTTCAGAAGGCCAACCTAATTACTTGGAACAGGGTAACCTCTGGACAAGCCAGACCAATCAAGGTAGCGATCGCGGCGGTCAAGACTAGGTCTCAAGAGGGGTGAGGGTGACTGAAAGCCCGCAGTGAGCACACAAAGTAAGAGCGCTTACAAACTACTCCAAACAGTTGTTTATATCAAAAATAGATACACATTTATTATAAGGCCTTGAAACTAATAACCACAGTAAAAGCAGCAATATACAACGATATTAAACCAACACATACACTATCCACCCAATATATATACAGAATACACAGTTTCACAGCATTAGCAGCACGAAATATGTTATCCACCTGCAGGGGAAGGAAAACAGGCAGTGCGAACCAATGCGTGTGATATGTCCGCCTTCTGAGGCCCCTAACTGGATGGTAGTCCAATCCCTACGAAGAGTGGAGCCTAGCGCTCAAAAGTACCTGCACACGCCGGTGCCAATGGGCAGAAGGTGAAGCTCTTCGGAGGACGTTGGACAGCTCTGTAGGGTGCCCTAATGAAGGAGAACACGGTCCGCGACTCTAGCGCAGCCTCCACTGTGAGGCAGAAGTAGGGCGCGAGTACGGACAAGGGGTGCTGTATTTACAGCGGGGAAAAGCAAGGGGCACTGCAGGAGGGCGACCAGATCCTAGCTAATCTACTCACCGGTCCCCGAAGCAAGCAGGCCCGAGCTTCTCCTCGATAGATGCAGCTTCTGGCAGGTTCTGAAGAGCAGGGAACGTCTCGTCGTCGTGCAGAGTAAAAAGACGTCCCGATCGAAGAATCCTGCACAGTTTTGTCGCCACGGCAGGGCAACGGAACGGCCGGGTGTATTCAAGCCAAACGAGCACCGTTCACCTCTAGCTTAGGGTTGCTAAGCAAACGAAGCGTGTGAGCGTGCCCCGGACTCAGAATACCACCCAACCTGTCGGCGATTACAGAGCAGGACTCCTTAGTAAGCTGGTCAGTCAACTGGATGGCCCAGAGACACTTCCGAAGGCTTACGGCAGGAGTTGATGAAGGTGCCGGGAATAGCTGGTCCTGCTATTCCAATAGGTCGAAGCGCCAGTACAGGCCTTCTTGTTCGATCTTAGGTGGAAAGGGCTTCACCGGACGACAGCAATGAGGAGCAGAAGTTCTTCAGGGGGTCACCAGCGATTCCTCGGTCCAGCCTCGTGTTCGCAGGATACTTGGCTCCTGTATCCCTGGGTCCGTAAGAACTCAGGAGATCGACCTGGTAGTGGTGTTTCCAGCTCCCTCTTATCCACGGTTCCCTTCGCGCCAAAACGGAGGGGAGCCAATGGGAGATCCGCTCATCAACACACATACCATACGTGGACCAATCACGGACCACGGTGGTCCCAGGCATTCACACCACCCTAGACTCTCTGGCACCCAGGATGTGTATTGGGACCAGACAGCCCAGCCCACATCCTGGGGGCACTCAAACGACATGTAGAAGCCCGCGAAAGCAACCGTGTTTCGCGGGAAACTACATGCCCAAATAAGGAAGGCCCCGGGTCGCCTGACCCGGGGGAAGGTAAAGGGGCAAGACGGACAGTGGACGAGACAAAGGAGCCTCGTGGTCCGGCCATTTTGGGTAGCCGGGCCACCCTTTTGTGTTCGCGGCAAAAAGGTGCTCAGAACGGCAAAAGGAGCTCAAAATAAACCAAATGATCGCTGCCACCAGCCCAGTCCCTGAATGACTTGCACCGATCCAAAAACCATCCTACAAGAGTGTCTAGGGTCTGTAGAAGGCTAGAGACCCAAGAGAGCTGTAACTTAGCTTACAGTGCCCTCTTGTGTCGTGTTGCACTAAAATGGCGACACGGTAAAAGAAACTACGGGAAACAGCGTTCCCCGGTACTGACTGTCTTAAGGGCATGTCAGTTTCCCCGTAAGAAAGGAGCGAAAGCCCAGAGGAGTACGCCAGAAGGCTGCACTTCTCTGGCAAAGTCAAGAAAACAGGTTGAAAACAATAGCAAAAAGTTTAGGGGTTGCCACATGGAAGGAAAGTTCCCTACAATTACAAAATCTTTCCTAACACTCGCCCCTCCCAGACTATGGACAGGGGGAACTAATCCACCCCTGGATGAGTCTCTTGTTCAGGTCGGTAAAACATTCTGGACAACCCATCAGCATTGCTATGTTGGACACCTGGCCTATGCTCAATAGTGAAGTCGAAGCCTTGTAGACTTATGGACCACCTAAGCAACTTTGGATTCTCCCCCTTCATGTTCATTAGCCACTTTAACGGCTTATGGTCAGTCTGCACAGTGAAGTGGGTCCCATAGAGGTAGGGCCGCAGCTTCCTTAGGGCCCACACAACAGAGAAACATTCTTTCTCTACCGTGGACCATCTGAGCTCTCTGTCCTTAAGCTGGCGACTAATAAAACCGATAGGGTGTTCCTTACCCTTCTCATCTACTTGTGATAGTACAGCTCCTATCCCAGTGTCAGAGGCATCCGTCTGCACGATAAAAGGTCTTTGATAATCAGGGGCCCTGAGCACAGGGGCCTGGCACAAGGAGTCTTTCAAGCCATTGAAGGCCTTCTCACACTCGTCAGTCCAAGTTACCTTCTTGGGTTTCTTCGGAGTTGTGAGGGCAGTCAGAGGAGCAGCTATGGTGCCATAGTCTGCCATAAAATTGCGGTAATAACCCGTGAGTCCTAAGAAGGCTCTCACTTGGGTTTGTGTAGTGGGGGTAGGCCAGTCTTGTACTGCTTGTACTTTACTGGGGAGAGGCTGTATCCTTCCTCCACCTACTTCATGCCCAAGGTAAACCACTGAGCCTTGTCCAATCTGGCATTTACTCGCCTTTATGGTCAAGTGGGCTTTCTGAAGAGCCTGGAGCACAATCCCGAGGTGTTTCACATGGTCTTCCCAGGTGGCACTGAAAACTGCTATATCGTCCAGATATGCAAGACAGAATTCGTCCAACCCATTCAACACATGATTCACAAGCCTCTGGAAAGTGGCAGGTGCATTCTTCAATCCGAACGGCATTACCCGGAATTGGTAAAGCCCGTCGGGAGTTGAAAATGCTGTCTTCTCCTTGGCATGTTCTGCTAAAGCTATTTGCCAATAGCCCGCAGTCAGGTCAAACGTGCTGAGGTACTTGGAGGCACCCAAGGTATCCACCAGCTCGTCAGTTCGAGGCAAGGGGTGAGCGTCTGTCTTGGTGACAGCATTCAGAGCCCTGTAATCCACGCAGAACCTCAATTCAGAAGTGCCTGCCTTTGGAACCAATACCACAGGACTGGACCAAGGACTACTAGAGGGTTCAATCACCCCAAGGTCTAACATCTTGTTGACCTCGGTCTTAATATAAGACCGCACTTTATCCGACATCCTGTATCCCCTACTTTTGGTAGGTACACTGTCTCCTGTGTCAATGTTATGTTTGCACCAAGGTGTCAAACCAGGCGACTGTGAAAACAGGGGGGAAAACTGCCTAAGCAAACTTTTCACCTCAGCCTGCTGATCAGAAGTCAGGTGAGGGGCCACTCGGACACCCTCAACGGAGCTATCTGAAGGACCGCTTTGGAACAGGTCGGGAAGAGGTTCTGACTCCTCTTCCTTAACGTCTAACGCCAGTAGCAGTGCTGCGATTTCGACTCTTGGGACGAAAGCCTTCAGCCTATTTACGTGGAACACTTTTGGAGCCTGTCCAGGCCTTCCAAGGTCCACTAAATAGTTCACCTCACCCAGGGGCTCCACCACTGTGTAAGGGCCTGACCATTTGTCCTGTAAAGCGCGAGGCCTTATAGGGTTCATGATCAGGACTTGCTGACCAGGGGTAAAGTGAATTAAGGAAGCTTTCTGGTCGTACCAATGTTTCACCAGCGCTTGTCCTGCCTTCAACTTTTCACTAGCCAAGCCCATCAGGAGTACCATCCGTTTTCTGAGCCCTAGCACATAGTCAACTACATTGGTAGTAACAGGGGGAGTGGGCATCTCCCATCCCTCTTTGACGATGGCTAAGGGTCCCCGTACGGGATGACCGAACAGAAGTTCGAAGGGGCTGAAGCCAACACCCTCCTGTGGTACCTCTCTGTAGGCAAACAGCAAGCATGGTAAAAGAAGATCCCATTTTCTTCTCTGGGGCTCCTCCAGAGCCCCAATCATGCTCTTTAACGTTCTGTTGAAACGTTCCACCAGACCATTGGTCTGGGGGTGATATGCAGAAGAGAACTTGTAGGTGACCCCACATTCTTTCCACATAGCCTGCATATACTTCGACATAAAGTTGCTGCCACGATCTGACACAACTTCTTTAGGGAAGCCAACCCTAGTAAATATGCCGAGTAAAGCTTTTGCAACTGACTTGGCAGTTACAGTCTTTAATGGGATGGCCTCAGGATACCTGGTTGCATGGTCGACCAGCACCAGGATAAACCTATTGCCTGAGGATGTTTGCGGGTCAAGGGGACCAACAATGTCGATCCCTACCCTTTCAAATGGTACCCCCACAACTGGGAGCGGTACCAACGGAGCTTGGATTGTCGCGCCAACCTTACCAGACAACTGGCAGGAGGCACAACTCCTGCAGTGACTTTCTACTTGCACCCCCATCTTGGGCCAGTAGAAGTGCATAGATAACCTTTGCTTGGTCCTCTTCATTCCAAGGTGACCAGCAAGGGGAACTTCATGCGCCAACTGCAGGAGGAAGGGTCTAACAGCAAGGGGAACCACCAACCTCCTATGGTCTCCTTCTGTAGACTCTGTGGGCTCACTGTACAGGAGTCCACCTTCCCAATAAATCCGATGCTTCCCAGGAGGTTCACCCTCAAGCTGGGAGCAGGCCTGTCTCCTTAGGCCTTCCAGAGATGGGCACTCACGTTGGCCCTTACTGAAGTCGTCCCTATCAGGACCTCCTTCAACTAACAAGTCTTTTAGTTCAGGATGGTCGTTGGGGTCGAACACTTCAGGCATCGCCACCTCCTCGTCAGGCTCGGGCGATTGACCAACTCCCTCCACCGCAGTGGTAGGCGAGCTCGGGGGAATATTCTCTTTCCCCCGTCGGGACTTGTTGACTCCTTTCGCCTTGGGTTTCCCCTTCGGCTGGGGTGGCGTATTGGACTTGGCCAATGCTGCCCGTGCTTGAGACCGTGTGTAGGGTCTTTCGGCAGTGTCTCCTACGAGCCCTAGAGCTCTGAGATCATTGCCCAACAAGACCTTTCCCGGGACGTTTCTCTGAATGCTCACTGGAATCCTAACTGCTGTACCATTTAAAGTTAGATTAACAGGGATCACGGGAAACATACGGAGGGGGCCATCAGCCAACTTAGTGGGCATCAGAGGAGCTCTGGCAACTTCCTCTGAGTCTACCAAGGTAGAATCCACTACAGTTCGACTGCACCCACTATCCCTAAGAGCTGGAGTATCCACTCCATTGATCAGCACACTGTCTTTAAAGTAGTGCTTGGTATTATCCGGAATCCTAGCATACGCCTCTGCGACTTTAGGCTCCCAGGAACCCAGGGACACTAAAACTACCTCAGCCTCTATTCCGCTGGGAAATGAGTCTGAGGAGAAGGATGCTCCTGTAATCTCTTCTTCCTCGTAGGAGGAGAAGGCCAGATTAGCGGAGTGGACCCCCAAAGGTCTAACCTTACAACGGGGATCCCCCTTCACATGGTCAGTTGCTCCACAAGAAAAACAAGCCCCATTGGGTCTGTTTACGTAGGGAGGCTTATTATAACCAGAGTTCTGTTTCGGAGGCGAACCTCCGCTACCCTGTGAGTTCTCGTATGGCTTACCCTTATTTTTCTTTTTGTGGCCCTTTTGGGAAGAAGATTTAGCAGATTCCCCACCCACCACATCCTTGTACTTTTTCCCTTCCTCCTGCTTATCAGGATGAGTTTTGTCCTTATGGGACACTCGATGTGACACCCATAAGTCTGCTGCAATGGCCAGCTTCTTAGGATCTATCTCCTTCGAATCGGCCAAATGCTGCTTAAGCTCCGGGGAAGAAGAAGCAAAAATGTGTTCCAGCATGACCAGATTGATCATGCCTTCGAAGGTAGAAACCTTATAACCTTCAACCCAGCCAGTCAAGTTTTTCAGGGACTCAGCTACATACGACACCCAAGTACCACCTTCCTTTTTCTTATACTCTCTAAACCTTTTCAAATATTGGGTCGGAGTCTTCCCAAACTTTAAAATGAGAGTCTGCTTCAACATTGCAAAATCAGCGCGCTCAGCCTTCGACATTTCCATAATGGCACTGCAACCAGAATGGGGCAGTCTGCTGAGTAACCATGCAATCTTATCCGCATTATCAACCTCTTGAACCTCGCATGCATACTCAAACGCATTTAACCAGTCCATAATGTCATTTCGTTCCTCATACACACTGAGCAGATCTTTTGGAAACCGTGGATGAGAGGAAGCCCCAGAACCATGTCCAGGACCCTTGGACCCATTTGCGAACTGAAGCTTGGCCAGTTCCAACTGGTGATCCCTGTCTTTTTGTTTTTCTGCCTGGTCGATTTTCAGTTTGGCTATGCTGAATTCAAGCTCCTGCTGCCTAAACCGCAGCTCTTGCTCTTGAATTCAAGCATAGCCTCCCCATCAACACTGGCAGAGGAAACGTTAGACATTACATCCTCCCTGTCCTCGTGGTCGTGATGGATCAGTGCAGCGGCAGAACCGTCGGTTCTGCCAGTGAGAGCAGCCCCACCACCTTCTGCACTGTCCTCGGAAGTTATAGCGTCAAGCTGCGCTTCTTGCCACGCCACGATTCTCTGGATCATTTCCAATTTAGTGCCTTGATAGGAAACCCCTCTCTCCGCACACATCTTCTTCAATGTTTCAGATTTCGAAGCATTTAAGGTTAATAAAGTATTCGTTTCCATACTGTTGATAGGACTATGGCCTTTTTAACGTTATATTCAATACTTTACTGCGTGTCCTGGTTGGAATAACCTGAAAACGCCTTAGCTCGTGCGCAACACTGGATACCTTCAGTCGTATCCCACCGCTGTACACCAATTTGTTAAGACGGATTTCTGAACTCTGTCCTGGCGGCGCAGAAGTTCAGAAGGCCAACCTAATTACTTGGAACAGGGTAACCTCTGGACAAGCCAGACCAATCAAGGTAGCGATCGCGGCGGTCAAGACTAGGTCTCAAGAGGGGTGAGGGTGACTGAAAGCCCGCAGTGAGCACACAAAGTAAGAGCGCTTACAAACTACTCCAAACAGTTGTTTATATCAAAAATAGATACACATTTATTATAAGGCCTTGAAACTAATAACCACAGTAAAAGCAGCAATATACAACGATATTAAACCAACACATACACTATCCACCCAATATATATACAGAATACACAGTTTCACAGCATTAGCAGCACGAAATATGTTATCCACCTGCAGGGGAAGGAAAACAGGCAGTGCGAACCAATGCGTGTGATATGTCCGCCTTCTGAGGCCCCTAACTGGATGGTAGTCCAATCCCTACGAAGAGTGGAGCCTAGCGCTCAAAAGTACCTGCACACGCCGGTGCCAATGGGCAGAAGGTGAAGCTCTTCGGAGGACGTTGGACAGCTCTGTAGGGTGCCCTAATGAAGGAGAACACGGTCCGCGACTCTAGCGCAGCCTCCACTGTGAGGCAGAAGTAGGGCGCGAGTACGGACAAGGGGTGCTGTATTTACAGCGGGGAAAAGCAAGGGGCACTGCAGGAGGGCGACCAGATCCTAGCTAATCTACTCACCGGTCCCCGAAGCAAGCAGGCCCGAGCTTCTCCTCGATAGATGCAGCTTCTGGCAGGTTCTGAAGAGCAGGGAACGTCTCGTCGTCGTGCAGAGTAAAAAGACGTCCCGATCGAAGAATCCTGCACAGTTTTGTCGCCACGGCAGGGCAACGGAACGGCCGGGTGTATTCAAGCCAAACGAGCACCGTTCACCTCTAGCTTAGGGTTGCTAAGCAAACGAAGCGTGTGAGCGTGCCCCGGACTCAGAATACCACCCAACCTGTCGGCGATTACAGAGCAGGACTCCTTAGTAAGCTGGTCAGTCAACTGGATGGCCCAGAGACACTTCCGAAGGCTTACGGCAGGAGTTGATGAAGGTGCCGGGAATAGCTGGTCCTGCTATTCCAATAGGTCGAAGCGCCAGTACAGGCCTTCTTGTTCGATCTTAGGTGGAAAGGGCTTCACCGGACGACAGCAATGAGGAGCAGAAGTTCTTCAGGGGGTCACCAGCGATTCCTCGGTCCAGCCTCGTGTTCGCAGGATACTTGGCTCCTGTATCCCTGGGTCCGTAAGAACTCAGGAGATCGACCTGGTAGTGGTGTTTCCAGCTCCCTCTTATCCACGGTTCCCTTCGCGCCAAAACGGAGGGGAGCCAATGGGAGATCCGCTCATCAACACACATACCATACGTGGACCAATCACGGACCACGGTGGTCCCAGGCATTCACACCACCCTAGACTCTCTGGCACCCAGGATGTGTATTGGGACCAGACAGCCCAGCCCACATCCTGGGGGCACTCAAACGACATGTAGAAGCCCGCGAAAGCAACCGTGTTTCGCGGGAAACTACATGCCCAAATAAGGAAGGCCCCGGGTCGCCTGACCCGGGGGAAGGTAAAGGGGCAAGACGGACAGTGGACGAGACAAAGGAGCCTCGTGGTCCGGCCATTTTGGGTAGCCGGGCCACCCTTTTGTGTTCGCGGCAAAAAGGTGCTCAGAACGGCAAAAGGAGCTCAAAATAAACCAAATGATCGCTGCCACCAGCCCAGTCCCTGAATGACTTGCACCGATCCAAAAACCATCCTACAAGAGTGTCTAGGGTCTGTAGAAGGCTAGAGACCCAAGAGAGCTGTAACTTAGCTTACAGTGCCCTCTTGTGTCGTGTTGCACTAAAATGGCGACACGGTAAAAGAAACTACGGGAAACAGCGTTCCCCGGTACTGACTGTCTTAAGGGCATGTCAGTTTCCCCGTAAGAAAGGAGCGAAAGCCCAGAGGAGTACGGCAGAAGGCTGCACTTCTCTGGCAAAGTCAAGAAAACAGGTTGAAAACAATAGCAAAAAGTTTAGGGGTTGCCACATGGAAGGAAAGTTCCCTACAATTACGAAATCTTTCCTAACAAGTTGGATATCCCATCTAATGTTATAGGAAGAGTCTCTGGTTTGGTATTAGAATCATTGAGATATCACATCGCATGCTGTAGGAAGGGTCTAAGGATTGGAATGGGATGGACTTGGATATCACATCTCATGCTATAGGTAGGCTCTCAGGTTTGGTATAAGCATTGAGATATCACATCTCATGCTATAGGAAGGGTCTCAGGATTGGAATGGGAAGGAATTGGATGTCACATCATGCTATAGGAAGGGTCTCAGATTTGGTATAAGCATTGAGATATCACATCTCATGCTAAAGGAAGGGTCTCAGGATTGGAATGGGAAGGAGTTGTATATGACATCTCAGGCCATAGGAAGGTTCTCAGGTTTGGTATAAGCATTGAGATATCACATCTCTGCTATCGGAAGTGTCTCAGGATTGGAATGGGAAGGAGTTGGATATCCCATCTCATGTTATAGGACGGGTCTCAGGTTTGTTATTAGAATCATTGAGATATCATATTGCATGCTGTTGGAAGGGTCTAAGGGTTGGAATGGGAAGGACTTGGATATCACATCTCATGCTATAGATAGGCTCTTAGGTTTGGAAAGGGAAGGAGTTGGATATCACATTTCATGTTAGAGGAAGGATCTCAGGTTTGGTATTAGAAGCATTGAGATATCACATCTCATGCTATAGGAAGGGTCTCAGGATTGGAATGGGAAGCAATTGGATATCACATCTCATGCTATAGGAAGGGTCTCAGGTTTGGTATAAGCATTGAGATATCACATCTCATGCTATAGGACGGGTCTCAGGATTGGAATGGAAGGAGTTGGATATCACATCTCATGTTATAGGAAGGATCTCAGGTTTGGTATTAGAAGCATTGAGACATCACATCTCATGCTATAGGAAGGGTCTCAGGGTTGGAATGGGAAGGAGTTGGATATCACATCTCATCCAATAGGAAGGGCCTCAGGTTTGGAATGGGAAGGAATTGGATATCACATCTCATGTTATAGGAAGGATCTCAGGTTTGGTATTAGAAGCATTGAGATATCACATCTCATGCTATAGGAAGGGTCTCAGGGTTGGAATGGGAAGGAGTTGGATATCACATCTCATCCAATAGGAAGGGCCTCAGGTTTGGAATGGGAAGGAATTGGATATCACATCTCATGTTATAGGAAGGATCTCAGGTTTGGTATTAGAAGCATTGAGATATCACATCTCATGCTATAGGAAGGGTCTCAGGATTGGAATGTGAAGGATTTGGATATCACATCTCATGCTAAAGGAAGGGTCTCAGGTTTGGTAGAAGCATTGAGATATCACGCCTCTGCTATCGGAAGGGTCTCAGGTTTGGATTGGGAAGGAGTTGGATATCCCTTCTCATGCTATAGGAAGTGTCTCAGGTTGGAATGGGAAGGAGTTGGATATCACATCTCATTCATGTTATAGGAAGGGTCTCAGGATTGGAATGGGAAGGATTTGGCTATCACATCTCTTGCTATAGGAAGGGTCTCAGGATTGGAATGGGTAGGAGTTGGATATTACTTTCTTGCTATAGGAGGGGTCTCATGTTTGGAATGGGAAGGAGTTGGATATCACATATGCTATAGTTAGTGTCTCAGGTTTGCAACGGGAAGGAGTTGGATATCACATCTCATGTTATAGGAAGGGTCTCAGGTTTGGTATAAGCATTGAGATATCACATCTCTGCTATCGGAAGCGGCTCAGGATTGGAATGGGAAGGAGTTGGATATCCCATCTCATGTTATAGGAAGAGTCTCTGGTTTGGTATTAGAATCATTGAGATATCACATCGCATGCTGTAGGAAGGGTCTAAGGATTGGAATGGGATGGACTTGGATATCACATCTCATGCTATAGGTAGGCTCTCAGGTGGTTTGGTATAAGCATTGAGATATCACATCTCATGCTATAGGAAGGGTCTCAGGATTGGAATGGGAAGGAATTGGATATCACATCTCATGCTATAGGAAAGGTCTCAGATTTGGTATAAGCATTGAGATATCACATCTCATGCTATAGGAAGGGTCTCAGGATTTGAATGGCAAGGAGTTGGATATCACATCTCATGCCATAGGAAGGGTCTCAGGTTTGGTATAAGCATTGAGATATCACATCTCTGCTATCGGAAGGGTCTCAGGATTGGAATGGGAAGGAGTTGGATATCCCATCTCATGTTATAGGAAGGGTCTCAGGTTTGGTATTAGAAGCATAGAGATATCACATCTCATGCTATAGGAAGGGTCTCAGGATTTGAATGGCAAGGAGTTGGATATCACATCTCATGCCATAGGAAGGGTCTCAGGTTTGGTATAAGCATTGAGATATCACATCTCTGCTATCGGAAGGGTCTCAGGATTGGATTGAGAAGGAGTTGGATATCCCTTCTCATGCTATAGGAAGTGTCTCAGGTTGGAATGGGAAGGAGTTGGATATCACATCTCATTCATGTTATAGGAAGGGTCTCAGGATTGGAATGGGAAGGATTTGGATATCACATCTCTTGCTATAGGAAGGGTCTCAGGATTGGAATGGGTAGGAGTTGGATATTACTTTCTTGCTATAGGAAGGGTCTCATGTTTGGAATGGGAAGGAGTTGGATATCACATATGCTATAGTTAGTGTCTCAGGTTTGGAACGGGAAGGAGTTGGATATCACATCTCATGTTATAGGAAGGGTCTCAGGTTTGGTATAAGCATTGAGATATCACATCTCTGCTATCAGAAGCGGCTCAGGATTGGAATGGGAAGGAGTTGGGTATCCCATCTCATGTTATAGGAAGAGTCTCTGGTTTGGTATTAGAATCATTGAGATATCACATCGCATGCTGTAGGAAGGGTCTAAGGATTGGAATGGGATGGACTTGGATATCACATCTCATGCTATAGGTAGGCTCTCAGGTTTGGTATAAGCATTGAGATATCACATCTCATGCTATAGGAAGGGTCTCAGGATTGGAATGGGAAGGAATTGGATATCACATCTCATGCTATAGGAAGGGTCTCAGGATTGGAATGGGAAGGAGTTGTATATGACATCTCAGGCCATAGGAAGGTTCTCAGGTTTGGTATAAGCATTGAGATATCACATCTCATGCTAAAGGAAGGGTCTCAGGATTGGAATGGGAAGGAGTTGTATATGACATCTCAGGCCATAGGAAGGTTCTCAGGTTTGGTATAAGCATTGAGATATCACATCTCTGCTATCGGAAGGGTCTCAGGATTGGAATGGGAAGGAGTTGGATATCCCATCTCATGTTATAGGAAGGGTCTCAGGTTTGGTATTAGAAGCATAGAGATATCATATCTCATGCTATAGGAAGGGTCTCAGGATTTGAATGGCAAGGAGTTGGATATCACATCTCATGCCATAGGAAGGGTCTCAGGTTTGGTATAAGCATTGAGATATCACATCTCTGCTATCGGAAGGGTCTCAGGATTGGATTGGGAAGGAGTTGGATATCCCTTCTCATGCTATAGGAAGTGTCTCAGGTTGGAATGGGAAGGAGTTGGATATCACATCTCATGTTATAGGAAGGGTCTCAGGATTGGAATGGGAAGGATTTGGATATCACATCTCTTGCTATAGGAAGGGTCTCAGGATTGGAATGGGTAGGAGTTGGATATTACTTTCTTGCTATAGGAAGGGTCTCATGTTTGGAATGGGAAGGAGTTGGATATCACATATGCTATAGTTATTGTCTCAGGTTTGGAACGGGAAGGAGTTGGATATCACATCTCATGTTATAGGAAGGGTCTCAGGTTTGGTATAAGCATTGAGATATCACATCTCTGCTATCAGAAGCGGCTCAGGATTGGAATGGGAAGGAGTTGGATATCCCATCTCATGTTATAGGAAGAGTCTCTGGTTTGGTATTAGAATCATTGAGATATCACATCGCATGCTGTAGGAAGGGTCTAAGGATTGGAATGGGATGGACTTGGATATCACATCTCATGCTATAGGTAGGCTCTCAGGTTTGGTATAAGCATTGAGATATCACATCTCATGCTATAGGAAGGGTCTCAGGATTGGAATGGGAAGGAATTGGATATCACATCTCATGCTATAGGAAGGGTCTCAGATTTGGTATAAGCATTGAGATATCACATCTCATGCTAAAGGAAGGGTCTCAGGATTGGAATGGGAAGGAGTTGTATATGACATCTCAGGCCATAGGAAGGTTCTCAGGTTTGGTATAAGCATTGAGATATCACATCTCTGCTATCGGAAGGGTCTCAGGATTGGAATGGGAAGGAGTTGGATATCCCATCTCATGTTATAGGAAGGGTCTCAGGTTTGGTATTAGAAGCATAGAGATATCACATCTCATGCTATAGGAAGGGTCTCAGGATTTGAATGGCAAGGAGTTGGATATCACATCTCATGCCATAGGAAGGGTCTCAGGTTTGGTATAAGCATTGAGATATCACATCTCTGCTATCGGAAGGGTCTCAGGATTGGATTGGGAAGGAGTTGGATATCCCTTCTCATGCTATAGGAAGTGTCTCAGGTTGGAATGGGAAGGAGTTGGATATCACATCTCATGTTATAGGAAGGGTCTCAGGATTGGAATGGGAAGGATTTGGATATCACATCTCTTGCTATAGGAAGGGTCTCAGGATTGGAATGGGTAGGAGTTGGATATTACTTTCTTGCTATAGGAAGGGTCTCATGTTTGGAATGGGAAGGAGTTGGATATCACATATGCTATAGTTAGTGTCTCAGGTTTGGAACGGGAAGGAGTTGGATATCACATCTCATGTTATAGGAAGGGTCTCAGGTTTGGTATAAGCATTGAGATATCACATCTCTGCTATCAGAAGCGGCTCAGGATTGGAATGGGAAGGAGTTGGATATCCCATCTCATGTTATAGGAAGAGTCTCTGGTTTGGTATTAGAATCATTGAGATATCACATCGCATGCTGTAGGAAGGGTCTAAGGATTGGAATGGGATGGACTTGGATATCACATCTCATGCTATAGGTAGGCTCTCAGGTTTGGTATAAGCATTGAGATATCACATCTCATGCTATAGGAAGGGTCTCAGGATTGGAATGGGAAGGAATTGGATATCACATCTCATGCTATAGGAAGGGTCTCAGATTTGGTATAAGCATTGAGATATCACATCTCATGCTAAAGGAAGGGTCTCAGGATTGGAATGTGAAGGAGTTGTATATGACATCTCAGGCCATAGGAAGGTTCTCAGGTTTGGTATAAGCATTGAGATATCACATCTCTGCTATCGGAAGGGTCTCAGGATTGGAATGGGAAGGAGTTGGATATCCCATCTCATGTTATAGGAAGGGTCTCAGGTTTGGTATTAGAAGCATAGAGATATCACATCTCATGCTATAGGAAGGGTCTCAGGATTTGAATGGCAAGGAGTTGGATATCACATCTCATGCCATAGGAAGGGTCTCAGGTTTGGTATAAGCATTGAGATATCACATCTCTGCTATCGGAAGGGTCTCAGGATTGGATTGGGAAGGAGTTGGATATCCCTTCTCATGCTATAGGAAGTGTCTCAGGTTGGAATGGGAAGGAGTTGGATATCACATCTCATGTTATAGGAAGGGTCTCAGGATTGGAATGGGAAGGATTTGGATATCACATCTCTTGCTATAGGAAGGGTCTCAGGATTGGAATGGGTAGGAGTTGGATATTACTTTCTTGCTATATGAAGGGTCTCATGTTTGGAATGGGAAGGAGTTGGATATCACAAATGCTATAGTTAGTGTCTCAGGTTTGGAATGGGATGGACTTGGATATCACATCTCATGCTATAGGAAGGGTCTCAGATTTGGTATAAGCATTGAGATATCACATCTCATGCTAAAGGAAGGGTCTCAGGATTGGAATGGGAAGGAGTTGTATATGACATCTCAGGCCATAGGAAGGTTCTCAGGTTTGGTATAAGCATTGAGATATCACATCTCTGCTATCGGAATGGTCTCAGGATTGGAATGGGAAGGAGTTGGATATCCCATCTCATGTTATAGGAAGGGTCTCAGGTTTGGTATTAGAAGCATTGAGATATCACATCTCATGCTATAGGAAGGGTCTCAGGATTGGAATGTGAAGGATTTGGATATTACATCTCATGCTAAAGGAAGGGTCTCAGGTTTGGTAGAAGCATTGAGATATCACGTCTCTGCTATCGGAAGGGTCTCAGGATTGGATTGGGAAGGAGTTGGATATCCCTTCTCATGCTATAGGAAGGGTCTCAGGATTTGAATGGCAAGGAGTTGGATATCACATCTCATGCCATAGGAAGGGTCTCAGGTTTGGTATAAGCATTGAGATATCACATCTCTGCTATCGGAAGGGTCTCAGGATTGGATTGGGAAGGAGTTGGATATCCCTTCTCATGCTATAGGAAGTGTCTCAGGTTGGAATGGGAAGGAGTTGGATATCACATCTCATGTTATAGGAAGGGTCTCAGGATTGGAATGGGAAGGATTTGGATATCACATCTCTTGCTATAGGAAGGGTCTAAGGATTGGAATGGGTAGGAGTTGGATATTACTTTCTTGCTATAGGAAGGGTCTCATGTTTGGAATGGGAAGGATTTGGATATCACATATGCTATAGTTAGTGTCTCAGGTTTGGAACGGGAAGGAGTTGGATATCACATCTCATGTTATAGGAAGGGTCTCAGGTTTGGTATAAGCATTGAGATATCACATCTCTGCTATCGGAAGCGGCTCAGGATTGGAATGGTAAGGAGTTGGATATCCCATCTCATGTTATAGTAAGAGTCTCTGGTTTGGTATTAGAATCATTGAGATATCACATCGCATGCTGTAGGAAGGGTCTAAGGATTGGAATGGGATGGACTTGGATATCACATCTCATGCTATAGGAAGGGTCTCAGATTTGGTATAAGCTTTGAGATATCACATCTCATGCTAAAGGAAGGGTCTCAGGATTGTAGGCTCTCAGGTTTGGTATAAGCATTGAGATATCACATCTCATGCTATAGGAAGGGTCTCAGGATTGGAATGGGAAGGATTTGGATATCACATCTCATGCTATAGGAAGGGTCTCAGATTTGGTATAAGCATTGAGATATCACATCTCATGCTAAAGGAAGGGTCTCAGGATTGGAATGGGAAGGAGTTGTATATGACATCTCAGGCCATAGGAAGGGTCTCAGGTTTGGTATAAGCATTGAGATATCACATCTCTGCTATCGGAAGGGTCTCAGGATTGGAATGGGAAGGAGTTGGATATCCCATCTCATGTTATAGGAAGGGTCTCAGGTTTGGTATTAGAAGTATAGAGATATCACATCTCATGCTATAGGAAGGGTCTCAGGATTGGAATGGGAAGGACTTGGATGTCACATCTCATGCTATAGGGAGGGTCTCAAGTTTGATATTAGAAGCATTGAGATAACAAATCTCATGATATCGGAAGGGTCTCAGGATTGGAATGGGATGGAGTTGGATACCACATCTCATGATAAAGGAAGGGTCTAAGGTTTGGAAGGGGAAGGATTTGGATATCACATCTCATGTTATTGGACGGGTCTCAGGTTTGGTATTAGAAGCATTGAGATATCAAGTCTCATGGTATAAGAAGGGTCTCAGAATTGGAATGGGAAGGAGTTGGATATCACACCTCAAGCTATAGGAAGGGTCTCAGGATTGGAATGGGAAGGAGTTTGATATCACATCTCATGCCATAGTATGGGTCTCAGGTTTGGTAGAAGCATTGGGACATCACATCTCATGCTATCGGAAGGGTATCAGTATTGGATTTGGAAGAAGTTGGATATCCCATCTCATGCTATAGGAAGGGTCTCAGGTTGGAATGGGAAGGAGTTGGATATCACATTTCATGTTATAGGAAGGGTCTCAGGATTGGAATGGGAAGGACTTGGATATCATATCTCATGCTATAGGACGGGTCTCAGGTTTGTTATTAGAATCATTGAGATATCATATTGCATGCTGTAGGAAGGGTCTAAGGTTTGGAAAGGGAAGGAGTTGGATATCACATTTCATGTTAGAGGAAGGATCTCAGGTTTGGTATTAGAAGCATTGAGATATCACATCTCATGCTATAGGAAGGGTCTCAGGATTGGAATGGGAAGTAGTTGGATATCACATCTCATGCTATAGGAAGGGTCTCAGGTTTGGTATAAGCATTGAGATATCACATCTCATGCTATAGGACGGGTCTCAGGATTGGAATGGAAGGAGTTGGATATCACATCTCATGTTATAGGAAGGATCTCAGGTTTGGTATTAGAAGCATTGAGACATCACATCTCATGCTATAGGAAGGGTCTCAGGGTTGGAATGGGAAGGAGTTGGATATCGCATCTCATCCAATAGGAAGGGTCTCAGGTTTGGAATGGGAAGGAATTGGATATCAAATATCATGTTATAGGAAGGATCTCAGGTTTGGTATTAGAAGCATTGAGATATCACATCTCATGCTATAGGAAGGGTCTCAGGATTGGAATGTGAAGGATTTGGATATCACATCTCATGCTAAAGGAAGGGTCTCAGGTTTGGTAGAAGCATTGAGATATCAGATCTCTGCTATCGGAAGGGTCTCAGGATTGGATTGGGAAGGAGTTGGATATCCCTTCTCATGCTATAGGAAGGGTCTCAGGATTTGAATGGGAAGGAGTTGGATATCACATCTCATGTTATAGGAAGGGTCTCAGGATTGGAATGGGAAGGATTTGGATATTACTTTCTTGCTATAGGAAGGGTCTCATGTTTGGAATGGGAAGGAGTTGGATATCACATATGCTATAGTTAGTGTCTCAGGTTTGGAACGGGAAGGAGTTGGATATCACATCTCATGTTATAGGAATGGTCTCATGTTTGGTATAAGCATTGAGATATCACATCTCTGCTATCGGAAGCGGCTCAGGATTGGAATGGGAAGGAGTTGGATATCCCATCTCATGTTATAGTAAGAGTCTCTGGTTTGGTATTAGAATCATTGAGATATCACATCGCATGCTGTAGGAAGGGTCTAAGGATTGGAATGGGATGGACTTGGATATCACATCTCATGCTATAGGTAGGCTCTCAGGTTTGATATAAGCATTGAGATATCACACCTCATGCTATAGGAAGGGTCTCAGGATTGGAATGGGAAGGATTTGGATATCACATCTCATGCTATAGGAAGGGTCTCAGATTTGGTATAAGCATTGAGATATCACATCTCATGCTAAAGGAAGGGTCTCAGGATTGGAATGGGAAGGAGTTGTATATGTCATCTCAGGCCATAGGAAGGGTCTCATGTTTGGTATAAGCATTGAGATATCACATCTCTGCTATCGGAAGGGTCTCAGGATTGGAATGGGAAGGAGTTGGATATCCCATCTCATGTTATAGGAAGGGTCTCAGGTTTGGTATTAGAAGCATAGAGATATCACATCTCATGCTATAGGAAGGGTCTCAGGATTGGAATGGGAAGGACTTGGATGTCACATCTCATGCTATAGGGAGGGTCTCAAGTTTGATATTAGAAGCATTGAGATAACAAATCTCATGATATCGGAAGGGTCTCAGGATTGGAATGGGAAGGAGTTGGATACCACATCTCATGATAAAGGAAGGGTCTAAGGTTTGGAAGGGGAAGGAGTTTGATATCACATCTCATGCCATAGTATGGGTCTCAGGTTTGGTAGAAGCATTGGGATATCACATCTCATGCTATCGGAAGGGTATCAGTATTGGATTTGGAAGAAGTTGGATATCCCATCTCATGCTATCGGAAGGGTCTCAGGTTGGAATGGGAAGGAGTTGGATATCACATTTCATGTTATAGGAAGGGTCTCAGGATTGGAATGGGAAGGACTTGGATATCATATCTCATGCTATAGGACAGGTCTCAGGTTTGTTATTAGAATCATTGAGATATCATATTGCATGCTGTAGGAAGGGTCTAAGGATTGGAACGGGAAGGACTTGGATATCACATCTCATGCTATAGATAGGCTCTTAGGTTTGGAAAGGGAAGGAGTTGGATATCACATTTCATGTTAGAGGAAGGATCTCAGGTTTGGTATTAGATGCATTGAGATATCACATCTCATGCTATAGGAAGGGTCTCAGGATTGGAATGGGAAGTAGTTGGATATCACATCTCATGCTATAGGAAGGGTCTCAGGTTTGGTATAAGCATTGAGATATCACATCTCATGCTATAGGACGGGTCTCAGGATTGGAATGGAAGGAGTTGGATATCACATCTCATGTTATAGGAAGGATCTCAGGTTTGGTATTAGAAGCATTGAGATATCACATCTCATGCTATAGGAAGGGTCTCAGGATTGGAATGAGAAGGATTTGGATATCACATCTCATGCTAAAGGAAGGGTCTCAGGATTGGTAGAAGCATTGAGATATCACGTCTCTGCTATCGGAGGGGTCTCAGGATTGGATTGGGAAGGAGTTGGATATCCCTTCTCATGCTATAGGAAGGGTCTCAGGATTTGAATGGCAAGGAGTTGGATATCACATCTCATGCCATAGGAAGGGTCTCAGGTTTGGTATAAGCATTGAGATATCACATCTCTGCTATCGGAAGGGTCTCAGGATTGGAATGGGAAGGAGTTGGATATTCCCATCTCATGTTATAGGAAGGGTCTCCGGTTTGGTATTAGAAGCATTGAGATATCACATCTCATGCTATAGGAAGGGTCTCAGGATTGGAATGGGAAGGACTTGGATATCACATCTCATGCTATAGGGAGGGTCTCAAGTTTGATATTAGAAGCTTTGAGATATCACATCTCATGATATCGGAAGGGTCTCAGGATTGGAATGGGAAGGAGTTGGATATCACATCTCATGATAAAGGAAGGGTCTAAGGTTTGGAAGGGGAAGGATTTGGATATCACATCTCATGTTATATTACGGGTCTCAGGTTTGGTATTAGAAGCATTGAGATATCAAGTCTCAGAGTATAGGAAGGGTCTCAGAATTGGAATGGGAAGGAGTTGGATATCACATCTCAAGCTATAGGAAGGGTCTCAGGATTGGAATGGGAAGGACTTGGATATCACATCTCATGCTATAGGAAGGCTCTCAGGTTTGGAAGGGGAAAGAGTTGGATATCACATTTCATGTTAGAGGTAGGATCTCAGGTTTGGTATTAGAGGCATTGAGATATCACATCTCATGCTATCAGAAGGGTCTCAGGAATGGAATGGGAAGGAGTTGGATATCACATCTCATGCTAAAGGGAGGGTCTCAGGTTTGGAAGGGGAAGGATTTGGATATCACATCTCATGTTATAGGAAGGATCTCAGGTTTGGTATTAGAACCATTGAGATATCACATCTCATGCTATCGGAAGGATCTCAGGTTTGGTATTAGAAGCATTGAGATATCACATCTCATGCTATCAGAAGGTTCTCAGGATTGGAATGGGAAGGATTTGGATATCACATCTCATGCTAAAGGGAGGGTCTCAGGTTTGGAAGGGGAAGGATTTGGATATCACATCTCATGTTATCGGAAGGATCTCACGTTTGGTATTAGAAGTATTGAGATATCATATCTCATGCTATAGGAAGGGTCTCAGGATTGGAATGGGAAGGACTTAGATATCACATATCATGCTATAGGGAGGGTCTCAGTTTTGATATTAGAAGCATTGAGATATCACATCTCATGCTATCGGAAGTGTCTCAGGATTGGAATGGGAAGGAGCTGGATATCACATCTCATGCTAAAGGAAGGGTCTCAGGTTTGGAACGGGAAGGATTTGGATATCACATCTCATGTTATAGGAAGGGTCTCAGGTTTGGTATAAGCATTGAGATATCTCATCTCTGCTATCGGAAGTGTCTCAGGATTGGAATGGGAAGGAGTTGGATATCACATCTCTTGCTATAGGAAGGGTCTCAGGATTGGAATGGGTAGGAGTTGGATATTACTTTCTTGCTATAGGAAGGGTCTCATGTTTGGAATGGGAAGGAGTTTGATATCACAAATGCTATAGTTAGTGTCTCAGGTTTGGAATGGGATGGACTTGGATATCACATCTCATGCTATAGGAAGGGTCTCAGATTTGGTATAAGCATTGAGATATCACATCTCATGCTAAAGGAAGGGTCTCAGGATTGGAATGGGAAGGAGTTGTATATGACATCTCAGGCCATAGGAAGGTTCTCAGGTTTGGTATAAGCATTGAGATATCACATCTCTGCTATCGGAATGGTCTCAGGATTGGAATGGGAAGGAGTTGGATATCCCATCTCATGTTATAGGAAGGGTCTCAGGTTTGGTATTAGAAGCATTGAGATATCACATCTCATGCTATAGGAAGGGTCTCAGGATTGGAATGTGAAGGATTTGGATATTACATCTCATGCTAAAGGAAGGGTCTCAGGTTTGGTAGAAGCATTGAGATATCACGTCTCTGCTATCGGAAGGGTCTCAGGATTGGATTGGGAAGGAGTTGGATATCCCTTCTCATGCTATAGGAAGGGTCTCAGGATTTGAATGGCAAGGAGTTGGATATCACATCTCATGCCATAGGAAGGGTCTCAGGTTTGGTATAAGCATTGAGATATCACATCTCTGCTATCGGAAGGGTCTCAGGATTGGATTGGGAAGGAGTTGGATATCCCTTCTCATGCTATAGGAAGTTTCTCAGGTTGGAATGGGAAGGAGTTGGATATCACATCTCATGTTATAGGAAGGGTCTCAGGATTGGAATGGGAAGGATTTGGATATCACATCTCTTGCTATAGGAAGGGTCTCAGGATTGGAATGGGTAGGAGTTGGATATTACTTTCTTGCTATAGGAAGGGTCTCATGTTTGGAATGGGAAGGATTTGGATATCACATATGCTATAGTTAGTGTCTCAGGTTTGGAACGGGAAGGAGTTGGATATCACATCTCATGTTATAGGAAGGGTCTCAGGTTTGGTATAAGCATTGAGATATCACATCTCTGCTATCGGAAGCGGCTCAGGATTGGAATGGGAAGGAGTTGGATATCCCATCTCATGTTATAGTAAGAGTCTCTGGTTTGGTATTAGAATCATTGAGATATCACATCGCATGCTGTAGGAAGGGTCTAAGGATTGGAATGGGATGGACTTGGATATCACATCTCATGCTATAGGAAGGGTCTCAGATTTGGTATAAGCTTTGAGATATCACATCTAATGCTAAAGGAAGGGTCTCAGGATTGTAGGCTCTCAGGTTTGGTATAAGCATTGAGATATCACATCTCATGCTATAGGAAGGGTCTCAGGATTGGAATGGGAAGGATTTGGATATCACATCTCATGCTATAGGAAGGGTCTCAGATTTGGTATAAGCATTGAGATATCACATCTCATGCTAAAGGAAGGGTCTCAGGATTGGAATGGGAAGGAGTTGTATATGACATCTCAGGCCATAGGAAGGGTCTCAGGTTTGGTATAAGCATTGAGATATCACATCTCTGCTATCGGAAGGGTCTCAGGATTGGAATGGGAAGGAGTTGGATATCCCATCTCATGTTATAGGAAGGGTCTCAGGTTTGGTATTAGAAGTATAGAGATATCACATCTCATGCTATAGGAAGGGTCTCAGGATTGGAATGGGAAGGACTTGGATGTCACATCTCATGCTATAGGGAGGGTCTCAAGTTTGATATTAGAAGCATTGAGATAACAAATCTCATGATATCGGAAGGGTCTCAGGATTGGAATGGGAAGGAGTTGGATACCACATCTCATGATAAAGGAAGGGTCTAAGGTTTGGAAGGGGAAGGATTTGGATATCACATCTCATGTTATTGGACGGGTCTCAGGTTTGGTATTAGAAGCATTGAGATATCAAGTCTCATGGTATAAGAAGGGTCTCAGAATTGGAATGGGAAGGAGTTGGATATCACACCTCAAGCTATAGGAAGGGTCTCAGGATTGGAATGGGAAGGAGTTTGATATCACATCTCATGCCATAGTATGGGTCTCAGGTTTGGTAGAAGCATTGGGACATCACATCTCATGCTATCGGAAGGGTATCAGTATTGGATTTGGAAGAAGTTGGATATCCCATCTCATGCTATAGGAAGGGTCTCAGGTTGGAATGGGAAGGAGTTGGATATCACATTTCATGTTATAGGAAGGGTCTCAGGATTGGAATGGGAAGGACTTGGATATCATATCTCATGCTATAGGACGGGTCTCAGGTTTGTTATTAGAATCATTGAGATATCATATTGCATGCTGTAGGAAGGGTCTAAGGTTTGGAAAGGGAAGGAGTTGGATATCACATTTCATGTTAGAGGAAGGATCTCAGGTTTGGTATTAGAAGCATTGAGATATCACATCTCATGCTATAGGAAGGGTCTCAGGATTGGAATGTGAAGTAGTTGGATATCACATCTCATGCTATAGGAAGGGTCTCAGGTTTGGTATAAGCATTGAGATATCACATCTCATGCTATAGGACGGGTCTCAGGATTGGAATGGAAGGAGTTGGATATCACATCTCATGTTATAGGAAGGATCTCAGGTTTGGTATTAGAAGCATTGAGACATCACATCTCATGCTATAGGAAGGGTCTCAGGGTTGGAATGGGAAGGAGTTGGATATCGCATCTCATCCAATAGGAAGGGTCTCAGGTTTGGAATGGGAAGGAGTTGGATATCAAATCTCATGTTATAGGAAGGATCTCAGGTTTGGTATTAGAAGCATTGAGATATCACATCTCATGCTATAGGAAGGGTCTCAGGATTGGAATGTGAAGGATTTGGATATCACATCTCATGCTAAAGGAAGGGTCTCAGGTTTGGTAGAAGCATTGAGATATCAGATCTCTGCTATCGGAAGGGTCTCAGGATTGGATTGGGAAGGAGTTGGATATCCCTTCTCATGCTATAGGAAGGGTCTCAGGATTTGAATGGGAAGGAGTTGGATATCACATCTCATGTTATAGGAAGGGTCTCAGGATTGGAATGGGAAGGATTTGGATATTACTTTCTTGCTATAGGAAGGGTCTCATGTTTGGAATGGGAAGGAGTTGGATATCACATATGCTATAGTTAGTGTCTCAGGTTTGGAACGGGAAGGAGTTGGATATCACATCTCATGCTATAGGTAGGCTCTCAGGTTTGATATAAGCATTGAGATATCACATCTCATGCTATAGGAAGGGTCTCAGGATTGGAATGGGAAGGATTTGGATATCACATCTCATGCTATAGGAAGGGTCTCAGATTTGGTATAAGCATTGAGATATCACATCTCATGCTAAAGGAAGGGTCTCAGGATTGGAATGGGAAGGAGTTGTATATGACATCTCAGGCCATAGGAAGGGTCTCATGTTTGGTATAAGCATTGAGATATCACATCTCTGCTATCGGAAGGGTCTCAGGATTGGAATGGGAAGGAGTTGGATATCCCATCTCATGTTATAGGAAGGGTCTCAGGTTTGGTATTAGAAGCATAGAGATATCACATCTCATGCTATAGGAAGGGTCTCAGGATTGGAATGGGAAGGACTTGGATGTCACATCTCATGCTATAGGGAGGGTCTCAAGTTTGATATTAGAAGCATTGAGATAACAAATCTCATGATATCGGAAGGGTCTCAGGATTGGAATGGGAAGGAGTTGGATACCACATCTCATGATAAAGGAAGGGTCTAAGGTTTGGAAGGGGAAGGATTTGGATATCACATCTCATGTTATAGGACGGGTCTCAGGTTTGGTATTAGAAGCATTGAGATATCAAGTCTCATGGTATAAGAAGGGTCTCAGAATTGGAATGGGAAGGAGTTGGATATCACACCTCAAGCTATAGGAAGGGTCTCAGGATTGGAATGGGAAGGAGTTGATATCACATCTCATGCCATAGTATGGGTCTCAGGTTTGGTAGAAGCATTGGGATATCACATCTCATGCTATCGGAAGGGTATCAGTATTGGATTTGGAAGAAGTTGGATATCCCATCTCATGCTATAGGAAGGGTCTCAGGTTGGAATGGGAAGGAGTTGGATATCACATTTCATGTTATAGGAAGGGTCTCAGGATTGGAATGGGAAGGACTTGGATATCATATCTCATGCTATAGGACAGGTCTCAGGTTTGTTATTAGAATCATTGAGATATCATATTGCATGCTGTAGGAAGGGTCTAAGGATTGGAACGGGAAGGACTTGGATATCACATCTCATGCTATAGATAGGCTCTTAGGTTTGGAAAGGGAAGGAGTTGGATATCACATTTCATGTTAGAGGAAGGATCTCAGGTTTGGTATTAGAAGCATTGAGATATCACATCTCATGCTATAGGAAGGGTCTCAGGATTGGAATGGGAAGTAGTTGGATATCACATCTCATGCTATAGGAAGGGTCTCAGGTTTGGTATAAGCATTGAGATATCACATCTCATGCTATAGGACGGGTCTCAGGATTGGAATGGAAGGAGTTGGATATCACATCTCATGTTATAGGAAGGATCTCAGGTTTGGTATTAGAAGCATTGAGATATCACATCTCATGCTATAGGAAGGGTCTCAGGATTGGAATGTGAAGGATTTGGATATCACATCTCATGCTAAAGGAAGGGTCTCAGGATTGGTAGAAGCATTGAGATATCACGTCTCTGCTATCGGAGGGGTCTCAGGATTGGATTGGGAAGGAGTTGGATATCCCTTCTCATGCTATAGGAAGGGTCTCAGGATTTGAATGGCAAGGAGTTGGATATCACATCTCATGCCATAGGAAGGGTCTCAGGTTTGGTATAAGCATTGGGATATCACATCTCTGCTATCGGAAGGGTCTCAGGATTGGAATGGGAAGGAGTTGGATATTCCCATCTCATGTTATAGGAAGGGTCTCCGGTTTGGTATTAGAAGCATTGAGATATCACATCTCATGCTATAGGAAGGGTCTCAGGATTGGAATGGGAAGGACTTGGATATCACATCTCATGCTATAGGGAGGGTCTCAAGTTTGATATTAGAAGCTTTGAGATATCACATCTCATGATATCGGAAGGGTCTCAGGATTGGAATGGGAAGGAGTTGGATATCACATCTCATGATAAAGGAAGGGTCTAAGGTTTGGAAGGGGAAGGATTTGGATATCACATCTCATGTTATATTACGGGTCTCAGGTTTGGTATTAGAAGCATTGAGATATCAAGTCTCAGAGTATAGGAAGGGTCTCAGAATTGGAATGGGAAGGAGTTGGATATCACATCTCAAGCTATAGGAAGGGTCTCAGGATTGGAATGGGAAGGACTTGGATATCACATCTCATGCTATAGGAAGGCTCTCAGGTTTGGAAGGGGAAAGAGTTGGATATCACATTTCATGTTAGAGGTAGGATCTCAGGTTTGGTATTAGAGGCATTGAGATATCACATCTCATGCTATCAGAAGGGTCTCAGGAATGGAATGGGAAGGAGTTGGATATCACATCTCATGCTAAAGGGAGGGTCTCAGGTTTGGAAGGGGAAGGATTTGGATATCACATCTCATGTTATAGGAAGGATCTCAGGTTTGGTATTAGAACCATTGAGATATCACATCTCATGCTATCGGAAGGATCTCAGGTTTGGTATTAGAAGCATTGAGATATCACATCTCATGCTATCAGAAGGGTCTCAGGATTGGAATGGGAAGGAGTTGGATATCACATCTCATGCTAAAGGGAGGGTCTCAGGTTTGGAAGGGGGAGGATTTGGATATCACATCTCATGTTATCGGAAGGATCTCACGTTTGGTATTAGAAGTATTGAGATATCATATCTCATGCTATAGGAAGGGTCTCAGGATTGGAATGGGAAGGACTTAGATATCACATATCATGCTATAGGGAGGGTCTCAGTTTTGATATTAGAAGCATTGAGATATCACATCTCATGCTATCGGAAGTGTCTCAGGATTGGAATGGGAAGGAGCTGGATATCACATCTCATGCTAAAGGAAGGGTCTCAGGTTTGGAACGGGAAGGATTTGGATATCACATCTCATGTTATAGGAAGGGTCTCAGGTTTGGTATAAGCATTGAGATATCACATCTCTGCTATCGGAAGTGTCTCAGGATTGGAATGGGAAGGAGTTGGATATCCCATCTCATGTTATAGGACGGGTCTCAGGTTTGTTATTAGAATCATTGAGATATCATATTGCATGCTGTAGGAAGGGTTGGAATGGGAAGGACTTGGATATCACATCTCATGCTATAGATAGGCTCTTAGGTTTGGAAAGGGAAGGAGTTGGATATCACATTTCATGTTAGAGGAAGGATCTCAGGTTTGGTATTAGAAGCATTGAGATATCACATCTCATGCTATAGGAAGGGTCTCAGGATTGGAATGGGAAGGAGTTGGATATCACATCTCATGCTAAAGGGAGGGTCTCAGGTCTGGAAGGGGAAGGATTTGGATATCACATCTCATGTTATAGGAAGGATCTCAGGTTTGGTATTAGAACCATTGAGATATCACATCTCATGCTATCGGAAGGATCTCAGGTTTGGTATTAGAAGCATTGAGATATCACATCTCATGCTATCAGAAGGGTCTCAGGATTGGAATGGGAAGGAGTTGGATATCACATCTCATGCTAAAGGGAGGGTCTCAGGTTTGGAAGGGGAAGGATTTGGATATCACATCTCATGTTATCGGAAGGATCTCACGTTTGGTATTAGAAGTATTGAGATATCATATCTCATGCTATAGGAAGGGTCTCAGGATTGGAATGGGAAGGACTTAGATATCACATATCATGCTATAGGGAGGGTCTCAGTTTTGATATTAGAAGCATTGAGATATCACATCTCATGCTATCGGAAGTGTCTCAGGATTGGAATGGGAAGGAGCTGGATATCACATCTCATGCTAAAGGAAGGGTCTCAGGTTTGGAACGGGAAGGATTTGGATATCACATCTCATGTTATAGGAAGGGTCTCAGGTTTGGTATAAGCATTGAGATATCACATCTCTGCTATCGGAAGTGTCTCAGGATTGGAATGGGAAGGAGTTGGATATCCCATCTCATGTTATAGGACGGGTCTCAGGTTTGTTATTAGAATCATTGAGATATCATATTGCATGCTGTAGGAAGGGTCTAAGGGTTGGAATGGGAAGGACTTGGATATCACATCTCATGCTATAGATAGGCTCTTAGGTTTGGAAAGGGAAGGAGTTGGATATCACATTTCATGTTAGAGGAAGGATCTCAGGTTTGGTATTAGAAGCATTGAGACATCACATCTCATGCTATAGGAAGGGTCTCAGGATTGGAATGGGAAGTAGTTGGATATCACATCTCATGCTATAGGAAGTGTCTCAGGTTTGGTATAAGCATTGAGATATCACATCTCATGCTATAGGACGGGTCTCAGGATTGGAATGGAAGGAGTTGGATATCACATCTCATGTTATAGGAAGGATCTCAGGTTTGGTATTAGAAGCATTGAGACATCACATCTCATGCTATAGGAAGGGTCTCAGGGTTGGAATGGGAAGGAGTTGGATATCACATCTCATCCAATAGGAAGGGTCTCAGGTTTGGAATGGGAAGGAATTGGATATCACATCTCATGTTATAGGAAGGATCTCAGGTTTGGTATTAGAAGCATTGAGATATCACATCTCATGCTATAGGAAGGGTCTCAGGATTGGAATGTGAAGGATTTGGATATCACATCTCATGCTAAAGGAAGGGTCTCAGGTTTGGTAGAAGCATTGAGATATCACGTCTCTGCTATCGGAAGGGTCTCAGGATTGGATTGGGAAGGAGTTGGATATCCCTTCTCATGCTATAGGAAGGGTCTCAGGATTTGAATGGCAAGGAGTTGGATATCACATCTCATGCCATAGGAAGGGTCTCAGGTTTGGTATAAGCATTGAGATATCACATCTCTGCTATCGGAAGGGTCTCAGGATTGGATTGGGAAGGAGTTGGATATCCCTTCTCATGCTATAGGAAGTGTCTCAGGTTTGAATGGGAAGGAGTTGGATATCACATCTCATGTTATAGGAAGGGTCTCAGGATTGGAATGGGAAGGATTTGGATATCACATCTCTTGCTATAGGAAGGGTCTCAGGATTGGAATGGGTAGGAGTTGGATATTACTTTCTTGCTATAGGAAGGGTCTCATGTTTGGAATGGGAATGAGTTGGATATCACATATGCTATAGTTAGTGTCTCAGGTTTGGAACGGGAAGGAGTTGGATATCACATCTCATGTTATAGGAAGGGTCTCAGGTTTGTTATAAGCATTGAGATATCACATCTCTGCTATCGGAAGCGGCTCAGGATTGGAATGGGAAGGAGTTGGATATCCCATCTCATGTTATAGTAAGAGTCTCTGGTTTGGTATTAGAATCATTGAGATATCACATCGCATGCTGTAGGAAGGGTCTAAGGATTGGAATGGGATGGACTTGGATATCACATCTCATGCTATAGGTAGGCTCTCAGGTTTGATATAAGCATTGAGATATCACATCTCATGCTATAGGAAGGGTCTCAGGATTGGAATGGGAAGGATTTGGATATCACATCTCATGCTATAGGAAGGGTCTCAGATTTGGTATAAGCATTGAGATATCACATCTCATGCTAAAGGAAGGGTCTCAGGATTGGAATGGGAAGGAGTTGTATATGACATCTCAGGCCATAGGAAGGGTCTCATGTTTGGTATAAGCATTGAGATATCACATCTCTGCTATCGGAAGGGTCTCAGGATTGGAATGGGAAGGAGTTGGATATCCCATCTCATGTTATAGGAAGGGTCTCAGGTTTGGTATTAGAAGCATAGAGATATCACATCTCATGCTATAGGAAGGGTCTCAGGATTGGAATGGGAAGGACTTGGATGTCACATCTCATGCTATAGGGAGGGTCTCAAGTTTGATATTAGAAGCATTGAGATAACAAATCTCATGATATCGGAAGGGTCTCAGGATTGGAATGGGAAGGAGTTGGATACCACATCTCATGATAAAGGAAGGGTCTAAGGTTTGGAAGGGGAAGGATTTGGATATCACATCTCATGTTATAGGACGGGTCTCAGGTTTGGTATTAGAAGCATTGAGATATCAAGTCTCATGGTATAAGAAGGGTCTCAGAATTGGAATGGGAAGGAGTTGGATATCACACCTCAAGCTATAGGAAGGGTCTCAGGATTGGAATGGGAAGGAGTTTGATATCACATCTCATGCCATAGTATGGGTCTCAGGTTTGGTAGAAGCATTGGGATATCACATCTCATGCTATCGGAAGGGTATCAGTATTGGATTTGGAAGAAGTTGGATATCCCATCTCATGCTATAGGACGGGTCTCAGGTTGGAATGGGAAGGAGTTGGATATCACATTTCATGTTATAGGAAGGGTCTCAGGATTGGAATGGGAAGGACTTGGATATCATATCTCATGCTATAGGACAGGTCTCAGGTTTGTTATTAGAATCATTGAGATATCATATTGCATGCTGTAGGAAGGGTCTAAGGATTGGAACGGGAAGGACTTGGATATCACATCTCATGCTATAGATAGGCTCTTAGGTTTGGAAAGGGAAGGAGTTGGATATCACATTTCATGTTAGAGGAAGGATCTCAGGTTTGGTATTAGAAGCATTGAGATATCACATCTCATGCTATAGGAAGGGTCTCAGGATTGGAATGGGAAGTAGTTGGATATCACATCTCATGCTATAGGAAGGGTCTCAGGTTTGGTATAAGCATTGAGATATCACATCTCATGCTATAGGACGGGTCTCAGGATTGGAATGGAAGGAGTTGGATATCACATCTCATGTTATAGGAAGGATCTCAGGTTTGGTATTAGAAGCATTGAGACATCACATCTCATGCTATAGGAAGGGTCTCAGGGTTGGAATGGGAAGGAGTTGGATATCACATCTCATCCAATAGGAAGGGTCTCAGGTTTGGAATGGGAAGGAATTGGATATCACATCTCATGTTATAGGAAGGATCTCAGGTTTGGTATTAGAAGCATTGAGATATCACATCTCATGCTATAGGAAGGGTCTCAGGATTGGAATGTGAAGGATTTGGATATCACATCTCATGCTAAAGGAAGGGTCTCAGGATTGGTAGAAGCATTGAGATATCACGTCTCTGCTATCGGAGGGGTCTCAGGATTGGATTGGGAAGGAGTTGGATATCCCTTCTCATGCTATAGGAAGGGTCTCAGGATTTGAATGGCAAGGAGTTGGATATCACATCTCATGCCATAGGAAGGGTCTCAGGTTTGGTATAAGCATTGAGATATCACATCTCTGCTATCGGAAGGGTCTCAGGATTGGAATGGGAAGGAGTTGGATATTCCCATCTCATGTTATAGGAAGGGTCTCAGGTTTGGTATTAGAAGCATTGAGATATCACATCTCATGCTATAGGAAGGGTCTCAGGATTGGAATGGGAAGGACTTGGATATCACATATCATGCTATAGGGAGGGTCTCAAGTTTGATATTAGAAGCTTTGAGATATCACATCTCATGATATCGGAAGGGTCTCAGGATTGGAATGGGAAGGAGTTGGATATCACATCTCATGATAAAGGAAGGGTCTAAGGTTTGGAAGGGGAAGGATTTGGATATCACATCTCATGTTATATTACGGGTCTCAGGTTTGGTATTAGAAGCATTGAGATATCAAGTCTCAGAGTATAGGAAGGGTCTCAGAATTGGAATGGGAAGGAGTTGGATATCACATCTCAAGCTATAGGAAGGGTCTCAGGATTGGAATGTGAAGGACTTGGATATCACATCTCATGCTATAGGAAGGCTCTCAGGTTTGGAAGGGGAAAGAGTTGGATATCACATTTCATGTTAGAGGTAGGATCTCAGGTTTGGTATTAGAGGCATTGAGATATCACATCTCATGCTATCAGAAGGGTCTCAGGAATGGAATGGGAAGGAGTTGGATATCACATCTCATGCTAAAGGGAGGGTCTCAGGTTTGGAAGGGGAAGGATTTGGATATCACATCTCATGTTATAGGAAGGATCTCAGGTTTGGTATTAGAACCATTGAGATATCACATCTCATGCTATCGGAAGGATCTCAGGTTTGGTATTAGAAGCATTGAGATATCACATCTCATGCTATCAGAAGGGTCTCAGGATTGGAATGGGAAGGAGTTGGATATCACATCTCATGCTAAAGGGAGGGTCTCAGGTTTGGAAGGGGAAGGATTTGGATATCACATCTCATGTTATCGGAAGGGTCTCAGGTTGGAATGGGAAGGAGTTGGATATCACATTTCATGTTATAGGAAGGGTCTCAGGATTGGAATGGGAAGGACTTGGATATCATATCTCATGCTATAGGACAGGTCTCAGGTTTGTTATTAGAATCATTGAGATATCATATTGCATGCTGTAGGAAGGGTCTAAGGATTGGAACGGGAAGGACTTGGATATCACATCTCATGCTATAGATAGGCTCTTAGGTTTGGAAAGGGAAGGAGTTGGATATCACATTTCATGTTAGAGGAAGGATCTCAGGTTTGGTATTAGAAGCATTGAGATATCACATCTCATGCTATAGGAAGGGTCTCAGGATTGGAATGGGAAGTAGTTGGATATCACATCTCATGCTATAGGAAGGGTCTCAGGTTTGGTATAAGCATTGAGATATCACATCTCATGCTATAGGACGGGTCTCAGGATTGGAATGGAAGGAGTTGGATATCACATCTCATGTTATAGGAAGGATCTCAGGTTTGGTATTAGAAGCATTGAGATATCACATCTCATGCTATAGGAAGGGTCTCAGGATTGGAATGTGAAGGATTTGGATATCACATCTCATGCTAAAGGAAGGGTCTCAGGATTGGTAGAAGCATTGAGATATCACGTCTCTGCTATCGGAGGGGTCTCAGGATTGGATTGGGAAGGAGTTGGATATCCCTTCTCATGCTATAGGAAGGGTCTCAGGATTTGAATGGCAAGGAGTTGGATATCACATCTCATGCCATAGGAAGGGTCTCAGGTTTGGTATAAGCATTGAGATATCACATCTCTGCTATCGGAAGGGTCTCAGGTTTGGAATGGGAAGGAGTTGGATATTCCCATCTCATGTTATAGGAAGGGTCTCCGGTTTGGTATTAGAAGCATTGAGATATCACATCTCATGCTATAGGAAGGGTCTCAGGATTGGAATGGGAAGGACTTGGATATCACATCTCATGCTATAGGGAGGATCTCAAGTTTGATATTAGAAGCTTTGAGATATCACATCTCATGATATCGGAAGGGTCTCAGGATTGGAATGGGAAGGAGTTGGATATCACATCTCATGATAAAGGAAGGGTCTAAGGTTTGGAAGGGGAAGGATTTGGATATCACATCTCATGTTATATTACGGGTCTCAGGTTTGGTATTAGAAGCATTGAGATATCAAGTCTCAGAGTATAGGAAGGGTCTCAGAATTGGAATGGGAAGGAGTTGGATATCACATCTCAAGCTATAGGAAGGGTCTCAGGATTGGAATGGGAAAGACCTGGATATCACATCTCATGCTATAGGAAGGCTCTCAGGTTTGGAAGGGGAAAGAGTTGGATATCACATTTCATGTTAGAGGTAGGATCTCAGGTTTGGTATTAGAGGCATTGAGATATCACATCTCATGCTATCAGAAGGGTCTCAGGAATGGAATGGGAAGGAGTTGGATATCACATCTCATGCTAAAGGGAGGGTCTCAGGTTTGGAAGGGGAAGGATTTGGATATCACATCTCATGTTATAGGAAGGATCTCAGGTTTGGTATTAGAACCATTGAGATATCACATCTCATGCTATCGGAAGGATCTCAGGTTTGGTATTAGAAGCATTGAGATATCACATCTCATGCTATCAGAAGGGTCTCAGGATTGGAATGGGAAGGAGTTGGATATCACATCTCATGCTAAAGGGAGGGTCTCAGGTTTGGAAGGGGAAGGATTTGGATATCACATCTCATGTTATCGGAAGGATCTCACGTTTGGTATTAGAAGTATTGAGATATCATATCTCATGCTATAGGAAGGGTCTCAGGATTGGAATGGGAAGGACTTAGATATCACATATCATGCTATAGGGAGGGTCTCAGTTTTGATATTAGAAGCATTGAGATATCACATCTCATGCTATCGGAAGTGTCTCAGGATTGGAATGGGAAGGAGCTGGATATCACATCTCATGCTAAAGGAAGGGTCTCAGGTTTGGAACGGGAAGGATTTGGATATCACATCTCATGTTATATGAAGGGTCTCAGGTTTGGTATAAGCATTGAGATATCTCATCTCTGCTATCGGAAGTGTCTCAGGATTGGAATGGGAAGGAGTTGGATATCACATCTCTTGCTATAGGAAGGGTCTCAGGATTGTAATGGGTAGGAGTTGGATATTACTTTCTTGCTATAGGAAGGGTCTCATGTTTGGAATGGGAAGGAGTTGGATATCACAAATGCTATAGTTAGTGTCTCAGGTTTGGAATGGGATGGACTTGGATATCACATCTCATGCTATAGGAAGGGTCTCAGATTTGGTATAAGCATTGAGATATCACATCTCATGCTAAAGGAAGGGTCTCAGGATTGGAATGGGAAGGAGTTGTATATGATATCTCAGGCCATAGGAAGGTTCTCAGGTTTGGTATAAGCATTGAGATATCACATCTCTGCTATCGGAATGGTCTCAGGATTGGAATGGGAAGGAGTTGGATATCCCATCTCATGTTATAGGAAGGGTCTCAGGTTTGGTATTAGAAGCATTGAGATATCACATCTCATGCTATAGGAAGGGTCTCAGGATTGGAATGTGAAGGATTTGGATATTACATCTCATGCTAAAGGAAGGGTCTCAGGTTTGGTAGAAGCATTGAGATATCACGTCTCTGCTATCGGAAGGGTCTCAGGATTGGATTGGGAAGGAGTTGGATATCCCTTCTCATGCTATAGGAAGGGTCTCAGGATTTGAATGGCAAGGAGTTGGATATCACATCTCATGCCATAGGAAGGGTCTCAGGTTTGGTATAAGCATTGAGATATCACATCTCTGCTATCGGAAGGGTCTCAGGATTGGATTGGGAAGGAGTTGGATATCCCTTCTCATGCTATAGGAAGTGTCTCAGGTTGGAATGGGAAGGAGTTGGATATCACATCTCATGTTATAGGAAGGGTCTCAGGATTGGAATGGGAAGGATTTGGATATCACATCTCTTGCTATAGGAAGGGTCTCAGGATTGGAATGGGTAGGAGTTGGATATTACTTTCTTGCTATAGGAAGGGTCTCATGTTTGGAATGGGAAGGATTTGGATATCACATATGCTATAGTTAGTGTCTCAGGTTTGGAACGGGAAGGAGTTGGATATCACATCTCATGTTATAGGAAGGGTCTCAGGTTTGGTATAAGCATTGAGATATCACATCTCTGCTATGGGAAGCGGCTCAGGATTGGAATGGGAAGGAGTTGGATATCCCATCTCATGTTATAGTAAGAGTCTCTGGTTTGGTATTAGAATCATTGAGATATCACATCGCATGCTGTAGGAAGGGTCTAAGGATTGGAATGGGATGGACTTGGATATCACATCTCATGCTATAGGAAGGGTCTCAGATTTGGTATAAGCTTTGAGATATCACATCTCATGCTAAAGGAAGGGTCTCAGGATTGTAGGCTCTCAGGTTTGGTATAAGCATTGAGATATCACATCTCATGCTATAGGAAGGGTCTCAGGATTGGAATGGGAAGGATTTGGATATCACATCTCATGCTATAGGAAGGGTCTCAGATTTGGTATAAGCATTGAGATATCACATCTCATGCTAAAGGAAGGGTCTCAGGATTGGAATGGGAAGGAGTTGTATATGACATCTCAGGCCATAGGAAGGGTCTCAGGTTTGGTATAAGCATTGAGATATCACATCTCTGCTATCGGAAGGGTCTCAGGATTGGAATGGGAAGGAGTTGGATATCCCATCTCATGTTATAGGAAGGGTCTCAGGTTTGGTATTAGAAGTATAGAGATATCACATCTCATGCTATAGGAAGGGTCTCAGGATTGGAATGGGAAGGACTTGGATGTCACATCTCATGCTATAGGGAGGGTCTCAAGTTTGATATTAGAAGCATTGAGATAACAAATCTCATGATATCGGAAGGGTCTCAGGATTGGAATGGGAAGGAGTTGGATACCACATCTCATGATAAAGGAAGGGTCTAAGGTTTGGAAGGGAAAGGATTTGGATATCACATCTCATGTTATTGGACGGGTCTCAGGTTTGGTATTAGAAGCATTGAGATATCAAGTCTCATGGTATAAGAAGGGTCTCAGAATTGGAATGGGAAGGAGTTGGATATCACACCTCAAGCTATAGGAAGGGTCTCAGGATTGGAATGGGAAGGAGTTTGATATCACATCTCATGCCATAGTATGGGTCTCAGGTTTGGTAGAAGCATTGGGACATCACATCTCATGCTATCGGAAGGGTATCAGTATTGGATTTGGAAGAAGTTGGATATCCCATCTCATGCTATAGGAAGGGTCTCAGGTTGGAATGGGAAGGAGTTGGATATCACATTTCATGTTATAGGAAGGGTCTCAGGATTGGAATGGGAAGGACTTGGATATCATATCTCATGCTATAGGACGGGTCTCAGGTTTGTTATTAGAATCATTGAGATATCATATTGCATGCTGTAGGAAGGGTCTAAGGTTTGGAAAGGGAAGGAGATGGATATCACATTTCATGTTAGAGGAAGGATCTCAGGTTTGGTATTAGAAGCATTGAGATATCACATCTCATGCTATAGGAAGGGTCTCAGGATTGGAATGAGAAGTAGTTGGATATCACATCTCATGCTATAGGAAGGGTCTCAGGTTTGGTATAAGCATTGAGATATCACATCTCATGCTATAGGACGGGTCTCAGGATTGGAATGGAAGGAGTTGGATATCACATCTCATGTTATAGGAAGGATCTCAGGTTTGGTATTAGAAGCATTGAGACATCACATCTCATGCTATAGGAAGGGTCTCAGGGTTGGAATGGGAAGGAGTTGGATATTGCATCTCATCCAATAGGAAGGGTCTCAGGTTTGGAATGGGAAGGAATTGGATATCAAATCTCATGTTATAGGAAGGATCTCAGGTTTGGTATTAGAAGCATTGAGATATCACATCTCATGCTATAGGAAGGGTCTCAGGATTGGAATGTGAAGGATTTGGATATCACATCTCATGCTAAAGGAAGGGTCTCAGGTTTGGTAGAAGCATTGAGATATCAGATCTCTGCTATCGGAAGGGTCTCAGGATTGGATTGGGAAGGAGTTGGATATCCCTTCTCATGCTATAGGAAGGGTCTCAGGATTTGAATGGGAAGGAGTTGGATATCACATCTCATGTTATAGGAAGGGTCTCAGGATTGGAATGGGAAGGATTTGGATATTACTTTCTTGCTATAGGAAGGGTCTCATGTTTGGAATGGGAAGGAGTTGGATATCACATATGCTATAGTTAGTGTCTCAGGTTTGGAACGGGAAGGAGTTGGATATCACATCTCATGTTATAGGAAGGGTCTCATGTTTGGTATAAGCATTGAGATATCACATCTCTGCTATCGGAAGCGGCTCAGGATTGGAATGGGAAGGAGTTGGATATCCCATCTCATGTTATAGTAAGAGTCTCTGGTTTGGTATTAGAATCATTGAGATATCACATCGCATGCTGTAGGAAGGGTCTAAGGATTGGAATGGGATGGACTTGGATATCACATCTCATGCTATAGGTAGGCTCTCAGGTTTGATATAAGCATTGAGATATCACATCTCATGCTATAGGAAGGGTCTCAGATTTGGTATAAGCATTGAGATATCACATCTCATGCTAAAGGAAGGGTCTCAGGATTGGAATGGGAAGGAGTTGTATATGACATCTCAGGCCATAGGAAGGGTCTCATGTTTGGTATAAGCATTGAGATATCACATCTCTGCTATCGGAAGGGTCTCAGGATTGGAATGGGAAGGAGTTGGATATCCCATCTCATGTTATAGGAAGGGTCTCAGGTTTGGTATTAGAAGCATAGAGATATCACATCTCATGCTATAGGAAGGGTCTCAGGATTGGAATGGGAAGGACTTGGATGTCACATCTCATGCTATAGGGAGGGTCTCAAGTTTGATATTAGAAGCATTGAGATAACAAATCTCATGATATCGGAAGGGTCTCAGGATTGGAATGGGAAGGAGTTGGATACCACATCTCATGATAAAGGAAGGGTCTAAGGTTTGGAAGGGGAAGGATTTGGATATCACATCTCATGTTATAGGACGGGTCTCAGGTTTGTTATTAGAAGCATTGAGATATCAAGTCTCATGGTATAAGAAGGGTCTCAGAATTGGAATGGGAAGGAGTTGGATATCACACCTCAAGCTATAGGAAGGGTCTCAGGATTGGAATGGGAAGGAGTTGATATCACATCTCATGCCATAGTATGGGTCTCAGGTTTGGTAGAAGCATTGGGATATCACATCTCATGCTATCGGAAGGGTATCAGTATTGGATTTGGAAGAAGTTGGATATCCCATCTCATGCTATAGGAAGGGTCTCAGGTTGGAATGGGAAGGAGTTGGATATCACATTTCATGTTATAGGAAGGGTCTCAGGATTGGAATGGGAAGGACTTGGATATCATATCTCATGCTATAGGACAGGTCTCAGGTTTGTTATTAGAATCATTGAGATATCATATTGCATGCTGTAGGAAGGGTCTAAGGATTGGAACGGGAAGGACTTGGATATCACATCTCATGCTATAGATAGGCTCTTAGGTTTGGAAAGGGAAGGAGTTGGATATCACATTTCATGTTAGAGGAAGGATCTCAGGTTTGGTATTAGAAGCATTGAGATATCACATCTCATGCTATAGGAAGGGTCTCAGGATTGGAATGGGAAGTAGTTGGATATCACATCTCATGCTATAGGAAGGGTCTCAGGTTTGGTATAAGCATTGAGATATCACATCTCATGCTATAGGACGGGTCTCAGGATTGGAATGGAAGGAGTTGGATATCACATCTCATGTTATAGGAAGGATCTCAGGTTTGGTATTAGAAGCATTGAGATATCACATCTCATGCTATAGGAAGGGTCTCAGGATTGGAATGTGAAGGATTTGGATATCACATCTCATGCTAAAGGAAGGGTCTCAGGATTGGTAGAAGCATTGAGATATCACGTCTCTGCTATCGGAGGGGTCTCAGGATTGGATTGGGAAGGAGTTGGATATCCCTTCTCATGCTATAGGAAGGGTCTCAGGATTTGAATGGCAAGGAGTTGGATATCACATCTCATGCCATAGGAAGGGTCTCAGGTTTGGTATAAGCATTGAGATATCACATCTCTGCTATCGGAAGGGTCTCAGGATTGGAATGGGAAGGAGTTGGATATTCCCATCTCATGTTATAGGAAGGGTCTCCGGTTTGGTATTAGAAGCATTGAGATATCACATCTCATGCTATAGGAAGGGTCTCAGGATTGGAATGGGAAGGACTTGGATATCACATCTCATGCTATAGGGAGGGTCTCACGTTTGATATTAGAAGCTTTGAGATATCACATCTCATGATATCGGAAGGGTCTCAGGATTGGAATGGGAAGGAGTTGGATATCACATCTCATGATAAAGGAAGGGTCTAAGGTTTGGAAGGGGAAGGATTTGGATATCACATCTCATGTTATATTACGGGTCTCAGGTTTGGTATTAGAAGCATTGAGATATCAAGTCTCAGAGTATAGGAAGGGTCTCAGAATTGGAATGGGAAGGAGTTGGATATCACATCTCAAGCTATAGGAAGGGTCTCAGGATTGGAATGGGAAGGACTTGGATATCACATCTCATGCTATAGGAAGGCTCTCAGGTTTGGAAGGGGAAAGAGTTGGATATCACATTTCATGTTAGAGGTAGGATCTCAGGTTTGGTATTAGAGGCATTGAGATATCACATCTCATGCTATCAGAAGGGTCTCAGGAATGGAATGGGAAGGAGTTGGATATCACATCTCATGCTAAAGGGAGGGTCTCAGGTTTGGAAGGGGAAGGATTTGGATATCACATCTCATGTTATAGGAAGGATCTCAGGTTTGGTATTAGAACCATTGAGATATCACATCTCATGCTATCGGAAGGATCTCAGGTTTGGTATTAGAAGCATTGAGATATCACATCTCATGCTATCAGAAGGGTCTCAGGATTGGAATGGGAAGGAGTTGGATATCACATCTCATGCTAAAGGGAGGGTCTCAGGTTTGGAAGGGGGAGGATTTGGATATCACATCTCATGTTATCGGAAGGATCTCACGTTTGGTATTAGAAGTATTGAGATATCATATCTCATGCTATAGGAAGGGTCTCAGGATTGGAATGGGAAGGACTTAGATATCACATATCATGCTATAGGGAGGGTCTCAGTTTTGATATTAGAAGCATTGAGATATCACATCTCATGCTATCGGAAGTGTCTCAGGATTGGAATGGGAAGGAGCTGGATATCACATCTCATGCTAAAGGAAGGGTCTCAGGTTTGGAACGGGAAGGATTTGGATATCACATCTCATGTTATAGGAAGGGTCTCAGGTTTGGTATAAGCATTGAGATATCACATCTCTGCTATCGGAAGTGTCTCAGGATTGGAATGGGAAGGAGTTGGATATCCCATCTCATGTTATAGGACGGGTCTCAGGTTTGTTATTAGAATCATTGAGATATCATATTGCATGCTGTAGGAAGGGTCTAAGGGTTGGAATGGGAAGGACTTGGATATCACATCTCATGCTATAGATAGGCTCTTAGGTTTGGAAAGGGAAGGAGTTGGATATCACATTTCATGTTAGAGGAAGGATCTCAGGTTTGGTATTAGAAGCATTGAGATATCACATCTCATGCTATAGGAAGGGTCTCAGGATTGGAATGGGAAGGAGTTGGATATCACATCTCATGCTAAAGGGAGGGTCTCAGGTCTGGAAGGGGAAGGATTTGGATATCACATCTCATGTTATAGGAAGGATCTCAGGTTTGGTATTAGAACCATTGAGATATCACATCTCATGCTATCGGAAGGATCTCAGGTTTGGTATTAGAAGCATTGAGATATCACATCTCATGCTATCAGAAGGGTCTCAGGATTGGAATGGGAAGGAGTTGGATATCACATCTCATGCTAAAGGGAGGGTCTCAGGTTTGGAAGGGGAAGGATTTGGATATCACATCTCATGTTATCGGAAGGATCTCACGTTTGGTATTAGAAGTATTGAGATATCATATCTCATGCTATAGGAAGGGTCTCAGGATTGGAATGGGAAGGACTTAGATATCACATATCATGCTATAGGGAGGGTCTCAGTTTTGATATTAGAAGCATTGAGATATCACATCTCATGCTATCAGAAGTGTCTCAGGATTGGAATGGGAAGGAGCTGGATATCACATCTCATGCTAAAGGAAGGGTCTCAGGTTTGGAACGGGAAGGATTTGGATATCACATCTCATGTTATAGGAAGGGTCTCAGGTTTGGTATAAGCATTGAGATATCACATCTCTGCTATCGGAAGTGTCTCAGGATTGGAATGGGAAGGAGTTGGATATCCCATCTCATGTTATAGGACGGGTCTCAGGTTTGTTATTAGAATCATTGAGATATCATATTGCATGCTGTAGGAAGGGTCTAAGGGTTGGAATGGGAAGGACTTGGATATCACATCTCATGCTATAGATAGGCTCTTAGGTTTGGAAAGGGAAGGAGTTGGATATCATATTTCATGTTAGAGGAAGGATCTCAGGTTTGGTATTAGAAGCATTGAGACATCACATCTCATGCTATAGGAAGGGTCTCAGGATTGGAATGGGAAGTAGTTGGATATCACATCTCATGCTATAGGAAGTGTCTCAGGTTTGGTATAAGCATTGAGATATCACATCTCATGCTATAGGACGGGTCTCAGGATTGGAATGGAAGGAGTTGGATATCACATCTCATGTTATAGGAAGGATCTCAGGTTTGGTATTAGAAGCATTGAGACATCACATCTCATGCTATAGGAAGGGTCTCAGGGTTGGAATGGGAAGGAGTTGGATATCACATCTCATCCAATAGGAAGGGTCTCAGGTTTGGAATGGGAAGGAATTGGATATCACATCTCATGTTATAGGAAGGATCTCAGGTTTGGTATTAGAAGCATTGAGATATCACATCTCATGCTATAGGAAGGGTCTCAGGATTGGAATGTGAAGGATTTGGATATCACATCTCATGCTAAAGGAAGGGTCTCAGGTTTGGTAGAAGCATTGAGATATCACGTCTCTGCTATCGGAAGGGTCTCAGGATTGGATTGGGAAGGAGTTGGATATCCCTTCTCATGCTATAGGAAGGGTCTCAGGATTTGAATGGCAAGGAGTTGGATATCACATCTCATGCCATAGGAAGGGTCTCAGGTTTGGTATAAGCATTGAGATATCACATCTCTGCTATCGGAAGGGTCTCAGGATTGGATTGGGAAGGAGTTGGATATCCCTTCTCATGCTATAGGAAGTGTCTCAGGTTTGAATGGGAAGGAGTTGGATATCACATCTCATGTTATAGGAAGGGTCTCAGGATTGGAATGGGAAGGATTTGGATATCACATCTCTTGCTATAGGAAGGGTCTCAGGATTGGAATTGGTAGGAGTTGGATATTACTTTCTTGCTATAGGAAGGGTCTCATGTTTGGAATGGGAATGAGTTGGATATCACATATGCTATAGTTAGTGTCTCAGGTTTGGAACGGGAAGGAGTTGGATATCACATCTCATGTTATAGGAAGGGTCTCAGGTTTGTTATAAGCATTGAGATATCACATCTCTGCTATCGGAAGCGGCTCAGGATTGGAATGGGAAGGAGTTGGATATCCCATCTCATGTTATAGTAAGAGTCTCTGGTTTGGTATTAGAATCATTGAGATATCACATCGCATGCTGTAGGAAGGGTCTAAGGATTGGAATGGGATGGACTTGGATATCACATCTCATGCTATAGGTAGGCTCTCAGGTTTGATATAAGCATTGAGATATCACATCTCATGCTATAGGAAGGGTCTCAGGATTGGAATGGGAAGGATTTGGATATCACATCTCATGCTATAGGAAGGGTCTCAGATTTGGTATAAGCATTGAGATATCACATCTCATGCTAAAGGAAGGGTCTCAGGATTGGAATGGGAAGGAGTTGTATATGACATCTCAGGCCATAGGAAGGGTCTCATGTTTGGTATAAGCATTGAGATATCACATCTCTGCTATCGGAAGGGTCTCAGGATTGGAATGGGAAGGAGTTGGATATCCCATCTCATGTTATAGGAAGGGTCTCAGGTTTGGTATTAGAAGCATAGAGATATCACATCTCATGCTATAGGAAGGGTCTCAGGATTGGAATGGGAAGGACTTGGATGTCACATCTCATGCTATAGGGAGGGTCTCAAGTTTGATATTAGAAGCATTGAGATAACAAATCTCATGATATCGGAAGGGTCTCAGGATTGGAATGGGAAGGAGTTGGATACCACATCTCATGATAAAGGAAGGGTCTAAGGTTTGGAAGGGGAAGGATTTGGATATCACATCTCATGTTATAGGACGGGTCTCAGGTTTGGTATTAGAAGCATTGAGATATCAAGTCTCATGGTATAAGAAGGGTCTCAGAATTGGAATGGGAAGGAGTTGGATATCACACCTCAAGCTATAGGAAGGGTCTCAGGATTGGAATGGGAAGGAGTTTGATATCACATCTCATGCCATAGTATGGGTCTCAGGTTTGGTAGAAGCATTGGGATATCACATCTCATGCTATCGGAAGGGTATCAGTATTGGATTTGGAAGAAGTTGGATATCCCATCTCATGCTATAGGACGGGTCTCAGGTTGGAATGGGAAGGAGTTGGATATCACATTTCATGTTATAGGAAGGGTCTCAGGATTGGAATGGGAAGGACTTGGATATCATATCTCATGCTATAGGACAGGTCTCAGGTTTGTTATTAGAATCATTGAGATATCATATTGCATGCTGTAGGAAGGGTCTAAGGATTGGAACGGGAAGGACTTGGATATCACATCTCATGCTATAGATAGGCTCTTAGGTTTGGAAAGGGAAGGAGTTGGATATCACATTTCATGTTAGAGGAAGGATCTCAGGTTTGGTATTAGAAGCATTGAGATATCACATCTCATGCTATAGGAAGGGTCTCAGGATTGGAATGGGAAGTAGTTGGATATCACATCTCATGCTATAGGAAGGGTCTCAGGTTTGGTATAAGCATTGAGATATCACATCTCATGCTAAAGGAAGGGTCTCAGGATTGGAATGGGAAGGATTTGGATATCACATCTCATGCTATAGGAAGGGTCTCAGATTTGGTATAAGCGTTGAGATATCACATCTCATGCTAAAGGAAGGGTCTCAGGATTGGAATGGGAAGGAGTTGTATATGACATCTCAGGCCATAGGAAGGGTCTCAGGTTTGGTATAAACATTGAGATATCACATCTCTGCTATCGGAAGGGTCTCAGGATTGGAATGGGAAGGAGTTGGATTTCCCATCTCATGTTATAGGAAGGGTCTCAGGTTTGGTATTAGAAGCATAGAGATATCGCATCTCATGCTATAGGAAGGGTCTCAGGATTGGAATGGGAAGGACTTGGATGTCACATCTCATGCTATAGGGAGGGTCTCAAGTTTGATATTAGAAGCATTGAGATAACACATCTCATGATATCGGAAGGGTCTCAGGATTGGAATGGGAAGGAGTTGGATACCACATCTCATGATAAAGGAAGGGTCTAAGGTTTGGAAGGGGAAGGATTTGGATATCACATCTCATGTTATAGGACGGGTCTCAGGTTTGGTATTAGAAGCATTGAGATATCAAGTCTCATGGTATAAGAAGGGTCTCAGAATTGGAATGGGAAGGAGTTGGATATCACACCTCAAGCTATAGGAAGGGTCTCAGGATTGGAATGGAAAGGAGTTTGATATCACATCTCATGCCATAGTATGGGTCTCAGGTTTGGTAAAAGCATTGGGATATCACATCTCATGCTATCGGAAGGGTATCAGTATTGGATTTGGAAGAAGTTGGATATCCCATCTCATGCTATAGGAAGGGTCTCAGGTTGGAATGGGAAGGAGTTGGATATCACATTTCATGTTATAGGAAGGGTCTCAGGATTGGAATGGGAAGGACTTGGATATCATATCTCATGCTATAGGACGGGTCTCAGGTTTGTTATTAGAATCATTGAGATATCATATTGCATGCTGTAGGAAGGGTCTAAGGATTGGAATGGGAAGGACTTGGATATCACATCTCATGCTATAGATAGGCTCTTAGGTTTGGAAAGGGAAGGAGTTGGATATCACATTTCATGTTAGAGGAAGGATCTCAGGTTTGGTATTAGAAGCATTGAGATATCACATCTCATGCTATAGGAAGGGTCTCAGGATTGGAATGGGAAGTAGTTGGATATCACATCTCATGCTATAGGAAGGGTCTCAGGTTTGGTATAAGCATTGAGATATCACATCTCATGCTATAGGACGGGTCTCAGGATTGGAATGGAAGGAGTTGGATATCACATCTCATGTTATAGGAAGGATCTCAGGTTTGGTATTAGAAGCATTGAGACATCACATCTCATGCTATAGGAAGGGTCTCAGGGTTGGAATGGGAAGGAGTTGGATATCACATCTCATCCAATAGGAAGGGTCTCAGGTTTGGAATGGGAAGGAATTGGATATCACATCTCATGTTATAGGAAGGATCTCAGGTTTAGTATTAGAAGCATTGAGATATCACATCTCATGCTATAGGAAGGGTCTCAGGATTGGAATGTGAAGGATTTGGATATCACATCTCATGCTAAAGGAAGGGTCTCAGGTTTGGTAGAAGCATTGAGATATCACGTCTCTGCTATCGGAAGGGTCTCAGGATTGGATTGGGAAGGAGTTGGATATCCCTTCTCATGCTATAGGAAGGGTCTCAGGATTTGAATGGCAAGGAGTTGGATATCACATCTCATGCCATAGGAAGGGTCTCAGGTTTGGTATAAGCATTGAGATATCACATCTCTGCTATCGGAAGGGTCTCAGGATTGGAATGGGAAGGAGTTGGATATTCCCATCTCATGTTATAGGAAGGGTCTCAGGTTTGGTATTAGAAGCATTGAGATATCACATCTCATGCTATAGGAAGGGTCTCAGGATTGGAATGGGAAGGACTTGGATATCACATCTCATGCTATAGGGAGGGTCTCAAGTTTGATATTAGAAGCTTTGAGATATCACATCTCATGATATCGGAAGGGTCTCAGGATTGGAATGGGAAGGAGTTGGATATCACATCTCATGATAAAGGAAGGGTCTAAGGTTTGGAAGGGGAAGGATTTGGATATCACATCTCATGTTATATTACGGGTCTCAGGTTTGGTATTAGAAGCATTGAGATATCAAGTCTCAGAGTATAGGAAGGGTCTCAGAATTGGAATGGGAAGGAGTTGGATATCACATCTCAAGCTATAGGAAGGGTCTCTGGATTGGAATGGGAAGGACCTGGATATCACATCTCATGCTATAGGAAGGCTCTCAGGTTTGGAAGGGGAAAGAGTTGGATATCACATTTCATGTTAGAGGTAGGATCTCAGGTTTGGTGTTAGAGGCATTGAGATATCACATCTCATGCTATCAGAAGGGTCTCAGGAATGGAATGGGAAGGAGTTGGATATCACATCTCATGCTAAAGGGAGGGTCTCAGGTTTGGAAGGGGAAGGATTTGGATATCACATCTCATGTTATAGGAAGGATCTCAGGTTTGGTATTAGAAGCATTGAGATATCACATCTCATGCTATCGGAAGGATCTCAGGTTTGGTATTAGAAGCATTGAGATATCACATCTCATGCTATCAGAAGGGTCTCAGGATTGGAATGGGAAGGAGTTGGATACCACATCTCATGATAAAGGAAGGGTCTAAGGTTTGGAAGGGGAAGGATTTGGATATCACATCTCATGTTATAGGACGGGTCTCAGGTTTGGTATTAGAAGCATTGAGATATCAAGTCTCATGGTATAAGAAGGGTCTCAGAATTGGAATGGGAAGGAGTTGGATATCACACCTCAAGCTATAGGAAGGGTCTCAGGATTGGAATGGAAAGGAGTTTGATATCACATCTCATGCCATAGTATGGGTCTCAGGTTTGGTAGAAGCATTGGGATATCACATCTCATGCTATGGGAAGGGTATCAGTATTGGATTTGGAAGAAGTTGGATATCCCATCTCATGCTATAGGAAGGGTCTCAGGTTGGAATGGGAAGGAGTTGGATATCATATCTCATGCTATAGGACGGGTCTCAGGTTTGTTATTAGAATCATTGAGATATCATATTGCATGCTGTAGGAAGGGTCTAAGGATTGGAATGGGAAGGACTTGGATATCACATCTCATGCTATAGATAGGCTCTTAGGTTTGGAAAGGGAAGGAGTTGGATATCACATTTCATGTTAGAGGAAGGATCTCAGGTTTGGTATTAGAAGCATTGAGATATCACATCTCATGCTATAGGAAGGGTCTCAGGATTGGAATGGGAAGTAGTTGGATATCACATCTCATGCTATAGGAAGGGTCTCAGGTTTGGTATAAGCATTGAGATATCACATCTCATGCTATAGGACGGGTCTCAGGATTGGAATGGAAGGAGTTGGATATCACATCTCATGTTATAGGAAGGATCTCAGGTTTGGTATTAGAAGCATTGAGACATCACATCTCATGCTATAGGAAGGGTCTCAGGGTTGGAATGGGAAGGAGTTGGATATCACATCTCATCCAATAGGAAGGGTCTCAGGTTTGGAATGGGAAGGAATTGGATATCACATCTCATGTTATAGGAAGGATCTCAGGTTTGGTATTAGAAGCATTGAGATATCACATCTCATGCTATAGTAAGGGTCTCAGGATTGGAATGTGAAGGATTTGGATATCACATCTCATGCTAAAGGAAGGGTCTCAGGTTTGGTAGAAGCATTGAGATATCACGTCTCTGCTATCGGAAGGGTCTCAGGATTGGATTGGGAAGGAGTTGGATATCCCTTCTCATGCTATAGGAAGGGTCTCAGGATTTGAATGGCAAGGAGTTGGATATCACATCTCATGCCATAGGAAGGGTCTCAGGTTTGGTATAAGCATTGAGATATCACATCTCTGCTATCGGAAGGGTCTCAGGATTGGAATGGGAAGGAGTTGGATATTCCCATCTCATGTTATAGGAAGGGTCTCAGGTTTGGTATTAGAAGCATTGAGATATCACATCTCATGCTATAGGAAGGGTCTCAGGATTGGAATGGGAAGGACTTGGATATCACATCTCATGCTATAGGGAGGGTCTCAAGTTTGATATTAGAAGCTTTGAGATATCACATCTCATGATATCGGAAGGGTCTCAGGATTGGAATGGGAAGGAGTTGGATATCACATCTCATGATAAAGGAAGGGTCTAAGGTTTGGAAGGGGAAGGATTTGGATATCACATCTCATGTTATATTACGGGTCTCAGGTTTGGTATTAGAAGCATTGAGATATCAAGTCTCAGAGTATAGGAAGGGTCTCAGAATTGGAATGGGAAGGAGTTGGATATCACATCTCAAGCTATAGGAAGGGTCTCTGGATTGGAATGGGAAGGACCTGGATATCACATCTCATGCTATAGGAAGGCTCTCAGGTTTGGAAGGGGAAAGAGTTGGATATCACATTTCATGTTAGAGGTAGGATCTCAGGTTTGGTGTTAGAGGCATTGAGATATCACATCTCATGCTATCAGAAGGGTCTCAGGAATGGAATGGGAAGGAGTTGGATATCACATCTCATGCTAAAGGGAGGGTCTCAGGTTTGGAAGGGGAAGGATTTGGATATCACATCTCATGTTATAGGAAGGATCTCAGGTTTGGTATTAGAAGCATTGAGATATCACATCTCATGCTATCGGAAGGATCTCAGGTTTGGTATTAGAAGCATTGAGATATCACATCTCATGCTATCAGAAGGGTCTCAGGATTGGAATGGGAAGGAGTTGGATACCACATCTCATGATAAAGGAAGGGTCTAAGGTTTGGAAGGGGAAGGATTTGGATATCACATCTCATGTTATAGGACGGGTCTCAGGTTTGGTATTAGAAGCATTGAGATATCAAGTCTCATGGTATAAGAAGGGTCTCAGAATTGGAATGGGAAGGAGTTGGATATCACACCTCAAGCTATAGGAAGGGTCTCAGGATTGGAATGGAAAGGAGTTTGATATCACATCTCATGCCATAGTATGGGTCTCAGGTTTGGTAGAAGCATTGGGATATCACATCTCATGCTATGGGAAGGGTATCAGTATTGGATTTGGAAGAAGTTGGATATCCCATCTCATGCTATAGGAAGGGTCTCAGGTTGGAATGGGAAGGAGTTGGATATCATATCTCATGCTATAGGACGGGTCTCAGGTTTGTTATTAGAATCATTGAGATATCATATTGCATGCTGTAGGAAGGGTCTAAGGATTGGAATGGGAAGGACTTGGATATCACATCTCATGCTATAGATAGGCTCTTAGGTTTGGAAAGGGAAGGAGTTGGATATCACATTTCATGTTAGAGGAAGGATCTCAGGTTTGGTATTAGAAGCATTGAGATATCACATCTCATGCTATAGGAAGGGTCTCAGGATTGGAATGGGAAGTAGTTGGATATCACATCTCATGCTATAGGAAGGGTCTCAGGTTTGGTATAAGCATTGAGATATCACATCTCATGCTATAGGACGGGTCTCAGGATTGGAATGGAAGGAGTTGGATATCACATCTCATGTTATAGGAAGGATCTCAGGTTTGGTATTAGAAGCATTGAGACATCACATCTCATGCTATAGGAAGGGTCTCAGGGTTGGAATGGGAAGGAGTTGGATATCACATCTCATCCAATAGGAAGGGTCTCAGGTTTGGAATGGGAAGGAATTGGATATCACATCTCATGTTATAGGAAGGATCTCAGGTTTGGTATTAGAAGCATTGAGATATCACATCTCATGCTATAGGAAGGGTCTCAGGATTGGAATGTGAAGGATTTGGATATCACATCTCATGCTAAAGGAAGGGTCTCAGGTTTGGTAGAAGCATTGAGATATCACGTCTCTGCTATCGGAAGGGTCTCAGGATTGGATTGGGAAGGAGTTGGATATCCCTTCTCATGCTATAGGAAGGGTCTCAGGATTTGAATGGCAAGGAGTTGGATATCACATCTCATGCCATAGGAAGGGTCTCAGGTTTGGTATAAGCATTGAGATATCACATCTCTGCTATCGGAAGGGTCTCAGGATTGGAATGGGAAGGAGTTGGATATTCCCATCTCATGTTATAGGAAGGGTCTCAGGTTTGGTATTAGAAGCATTGAGATATCACATCTCATGCTATAGGAAGGGTCTCAGGATTGGAATGGGAAGGACTTGGATATCACATCTCATGCTATAGGGAGGGTCTCAAGTTTGATATTAGAAGCTTTGAGATATCACATCTCATGATATCGGAAGGGTCTCAGGATTGGAATGGGAAGGAGTTGGATATCACATCTCATGATAAAGGAAGGGTCTAAGGTTTGGAAGGGGAAGGATTTGGATATCACATCTCATGTTATATTACGGGTCTCAGGTTTGGTATTAGAAGCATTGAGATATCAAGTCTCAGAGTATAGGAAGGGTCTCAGAATTGGAATGGGAAGGAGTTGGATATCACATCTCAAGCTATAGGAAGGGTCTCTGGATTGGAATGGGAAGGACCTGGATATCACATCTCATGCTATAGGAAGGCTCTCAGGTTTGGAAGGGGAAAGAGTTGGATATCACATTTCATGTTAGAGGTAGGATCTCAGGTTTGGTGTTAGAGGCATTGAGATATCACATCTCATGCTATCAGAAGGGTCTCAGGAATGGAATGGGAAGGAGTTGGATATCACATCTCATGCTAAAGGGAGGGTCTCAGGTTTGGAAGGGGAAGGATTTGGATATCACATCTCATGTTATAGGAAGGATCTCAGGTTTGGTATTAGAAGCATTGAGATATCACATCTCATGCTATCGGAAGGATCTCAGGTTTGGTATTAGAAGCATTGAGATATCACATCTCATGCTATCAGAAGGGTCTCAGGATTGGAATGGGAAGGAGTTGGATACCACATCTCATGATAAAGGAAGGGTCTAAGGTTTGGAAGGGGAAGGATTTGGATATCACATCTCATGTTATAGGACGGGTCTCAGGTTTGGTATTAGAAGCATTGAGATATCAAGTCTCATGGTATAAGAAGGGTCTCAGAATTGGAATGGGAAGGAGTTGGATATCACACCTCAAGCTATAGGAAGGGTCTCAGGATTGGAATGGAAAGGAGTTTGATATCACATCTCATGCCATAGTATGGGTCTCAGGTTTGGTAGAAGCATTGGGATATCACATCTCATGCTATGGGAAGGGTATCAGTATTGGATTTGGAAGAAGTTGGATATCCCATCTCATGCTATAGGAAGGGTCTCAGGTTGGAATGGGAAGGAGTTGGATATCATATCTCATGCTATAGGACGGGTCTCAGGTTTGTTATTAGAATCATTGAGATATCATATTGCATGCTGTAGGAAGGGTCTAAGGATTGGAATGGGAAGGACTTGGATATCACATCTCATGCTATAGATAGGCTCTTAGGTTTGGAAAGGGAAGGAGTTGGATATCACATTTCATGTTAGAGGAAGGATCTCAGGTTTGGTATTAGAAGCATTGAGATATCACATCTCATGCTATAGGAAGGGTCTCAGGATTGGAATGGGAAGTAGTTGGATATCACATCTCATGCTATAGGAAGGGTCTCAGGTTTGGTATAAGCATTGAGATATCACATCTCATGCTATAGGACGGGTCTCAGGATTGGAATGGAAGGAGTTGGATATCACATCTCATGTTATAGGAAGGATCTCAGGTTTGGTATTAGAAGCATTGAGACATCACATCTCATGCTATAGGAAGGGTCTCAGGGTTGGAATGGGAAGGAGTTGGATATCACATCTCATCCAATAGGAAGGGTCTCAGGTTTGGAATGGGAAGGAATTGGATATCACATCTCATGTTATAGGAAGGATCTCAGGTTTGGTATTAGAAGCATTGAGATATCACATCTCATGCTATAGGAAGGGTCTCAGGATTGGAATGTGAAGGATTTGGATATCACATCTCATGCTAAAGGAAGGGTCTCAGGTTTGGTAGAAGCATTGAGATATCACGTCTCTGCTATCGGAAGGGTCTCAGGATTGGATTGGGAAGGAGTTGGATATCCCTTCTCATGCTATAGGAAGGGTCTCAGGATTTGAATGGCAAGGAGTTGGATATCACATCTCATGCCATAGGAAGGGTCTCAGGTTTGGTATAAGCATTGAGATATCACATCTCTGCTATCGGAAGCGTCTCAGGATTGGAATGGGAAGGAGTTGGATATTCCCCTCTCATGTTATAGGAAGGGTCTCAGGTTTGGTATTAGAAGCATTGAGATATCACATCTCATGCTATAGGAAGGGTCTCAGGATTGGAATGGGAAGGACTTGGATATCACATCTCATGCTATAGGGAGGGTCTCAAGTTTGATATTAGAAGCTTTGAGATATCACATCTCATGATATCGGAAGGGTCTCAGGATTGGAATGGGAAGGAGTTGGATATCACATCTCATGATAAAGGAAGGGTCTAAGGTTTGGAAGGGGAAGGATTTGGATATCACATCTCATGTTATATTACGGGTCTCAGGTTTGGTATTAGAAGCATTGAGATATCAAGTCTCAGAGTATAGGAAGGGTCTCAGAATTGGAATGGGAAGGAGTTGGATATCACATCTCAAGCTATAGGAAGGGTCTCTGGATTGGAATGGGAAGCACCTGGATATCACATCTCATGCTATAGGAAGGCTCTCAGGTTTGGAAGGGGAAAGAGTTGGATATCACATTTCATGTTAGAGGTAGGATCTCAGGTTTGGTGTTAGAGGCATTGAGATATCACATCTCATGCTATCAGAAGGGTCTCAGGAATGGAATGGGAAGGAGTTGGATATCACATCTCATGCTATAGGAAGGGTCTCAGGGTTGGAAGGGGAAGGATTTGGATATCACATCTCATGTTATAGGAAGGATCTCAGGTTTGGTATTAGAAGCATTGAGATATCACATCTCATGCTATCGGAAGGATCTCAGGTTTGGTATTAGAAGCATTGAGATATCACATCTCATGCTATCAGAAGGGTCTCAGGATTGGAATGGGAAGGAGTTGGATACCACATCTCATGATAAAGGAAGGGTCTAAGGTTTGGAAGGGGAAGGATTTGGATATCACATCTCATGTTATAGGACGGGTCTCAGGTTTGGTATTAGAAGCATTGAGATATCAAGTCTCATGGTATAAGAAGGGTCTCAGAATTGGAATGGGAAGGAGTTGGATATCACACCTCAAGCTATAGGAAGGGTCTCAGGATTGGAATGGAAAGGAGTTTGATATCACATCTCATGCCATAGTATGGGTCTCAGGTTTGGTAGAAGCATTGGGATATCACATCTCATGCTATCGGAAGGGTATCAGTATTGGATTTGGAAGAAGTTGGATATCCCATCTCATGCTATAGAAAGGGTCTCAGGTTGGAATGGGAAGGAGTTGGATATCACATTTCATGTTATAGGAAGGGTCTCAGGATTGGAATGGGAAGGACTTGGATATCATATCTCATGCTATAGGACGGGTCTCAGGTTTGTTATTAGAATCATTGAGATATCATATTGCATGCTGTAGGAAGGGTCTAAGGATTGGAATGGGAAGGACTTGGATATCACATCTCATGCTATAGATAGGCTCTTAGGTTTGGAAAGGGAAGGAGTTGGATATCACATTTCATGTTAGAGGAAGGATCTCAGGTTTGGTATTAGAAGCATTGAGATATCACATCTCATGCTATAGGAAGGGTCTCAGGATTGGAATGGGAAGTAGTTGGATATCACATCTCATGCTATAGGAAGGGTCTCAGGTTTGGTATAAGCATTGAGATATCACATCTCATGCTATAGGACGGGTCTCAGGATTGGAATGGAAGGAGTTGGATATCACATCTCATGTTATAGGAAGGATCTCAGGTTTGGTATTAGAAGCATTGAGACATCACATCTCATGCTATAGGAAGGGTCTCAGGGTTGGAATGGGAAGGAGTTGGATATCACATCTCATCCAATAGGAAGGGTCTCAGGTTTGGAATGGGAAGGAATTGGATATCACATCTCATGTTATAGGAAGGATCTCAGGTTTGGTATTAGAAGCATTGAGATATCACATCTCATGCTATAGGAAGGGTCTCAGGATTGGAATGTGAAGGATTTGGATATCACATCTCATGCTAAAGGAAGGGTCTCAGGTTTGGTAGAAGCATTGAGATATCACGTCTCTGCTATCGGAAGGGTCTCAGGATTGGATTGGGAAGGAGTTGGATATCCCTTCTCATGCTATAGGAAGGGTCTCAGGATTTGAATGGCAAGGAGTTGGATATCACATCTCATGCCATAGGAAGGGTCTCAGGTTTGGTATAAGCATTGAGATATCACATCTCTGCTATCGGAAGGGTCTCAGGATTGGAATGGGAAGGAGTTGGATATTCCCATCTCATGTTATAGGAAGGGTCTCAGGTTTGGTATTAGAAGCATTGAGATATCACATCTCATGCTATAGGAAGTGTCTCAGGATTGGAATGGGAAGGACTTGGATATCACATCTCATGCTATAGGGAGGGTCTCAAGTTTGATATTACAAGCTTTGAGATATCACATCTCATGATATCGGAAGAGTCTCAGGATTGGAATGGGAAGGAGTTGGATATCACATCTCATGATAAAGGAAGGGTCTAAGGTTTGGAAGGGGAAGGATTTGGATATCACATCTCATGTTATATTACGGGTCTCAGGTTTGGTATTAGAAGCATTGAGATATCAAGTCTCAGAGTATAGGAAGGGTCTCAGAATTGGAATGGGAAGGAGTTGGATATCACATCTCAAGCTATAGGAAGGGTCTCAGGATTGGAATGGGAAGGACTTGGATATCACATCTCATGCTATAGGAAGGCTCTCAGGTTTGGAAGGGGAAAGCGTTGGATATCACATTTCATGTTAGAGGTCTCAGGTTTGGTATTAGAGGCATTGAGATATCACATCTCATGCTATCAGAAGGGTCTCAGGAATGGAATGAGAAGGAGTTGGATATCACATCTCATGCTAAAGGGAGGGTCTCAGGTTTGGAAGGGGAAGGATTTGGATATCACATCTCATGTTATAGGAAGGATCTCAGGTTTGGTATCAGAAGCATTGAGATATCACATCTCATGCTATCGGAAGGATCTCAGGTTTGGTATTAGAAGCATTGAGATATCACATCTCATGCTATCAGAAGGGTCTCAGGATTGGAATGGGAAGGAGTTGGATATCACATCTCATGCTAAAGGGAGGGTCTCAGGTTTGGAAGGGGAAGGATTTGGATATCACATCTCATGTTATCGGAAGGATCTCACGTTTGGTATTAGAAGTATTGAGATATCATATCTCATGCTATAGGAAGGGTCTCAGGATTGGAATGGGAAAGAGTTGGATATCACATCTCATGCTATAGGGAGTGTCTCAGGATTGGAATGGGAAGGACTTAGATATCACATATCATGCTATAGGGGGGGTCTCAGTTTTGATATTAGAAGCATTGAGATATCACATCTCATGCTATCGGAAGTGTCTCAGGATTGGAATGGGAAGGAGCTGGATATCACATCTCATGCTAAAGGAAGGGTCTCAGGTTTGGAACGGGAAGGATTTGGATATCACATCTCATGTTATAGGAAGGGTCTCAGGTTTGGTATAAGCATTGAGATATCACATCTCTGCTATCGGAAGTGTCTCAGGATTGGAATGGGAAGGAGTTGGATATCCCATCTCATGTTATAGGACGGGTCTCAGGTTTGTTATTAGAATCATTGAGATATCATATTGCATGCTGTAGGAAGGGTCTAAGGGTTGGAATGGGAAGGACTTGGATATCACATCTCATGCTATAGATAGGCTCTTAGGTTTGGAAAGGGAAGGAGTTGGATATCACATTTCATGTTAGAGGAAGGATCTCAGGTTTGGTATTAGAAGCATTGAGATATCACATCTCATGCTATAGGAAGGGTCTCAGGATTGGAATGGGAAGTAGTTGGATATCACATCTCATGCTATAGGAAGGGTCTCAGGTTTGGTATAAGCATTGAGATATCACATCTAATGCTATAGGACGGGTCTCAGGATTGGAATGGAAGGAGTTGGATATCACATCTCATGTTATAGGAAGGATCTCAGGTTTGGTATTAGAAGCATTGAGACATCACATCTCATGCTATAGGAAGGGTCTCAGGGTTGGAATGGGAAGGACTTGGATATCACATCTCATGCTATAGGAAGGGTCTCAGGATTGGAATGGGAAGTAGTTGGATATCACATCTCATGCTATAGGAAGGGTCTCAGGTTTGGTATAAGCATTGAGATATCACATCTCATGCTATAGGACGGGTCTCAGGATTGGAATGGAAGGAGTTGGATATCACATCTCATGTTATAGGAAGGATCTCAGGTTTGGTATTAGAAGCATTGAGACATCACATCTCATGCTATAGGAAGGGTCTCAGGGTTGAAATGGGAAGGAGTTGGATATCACATCTCATCCAATAGGAAGGGTCTCAGGTTTGGAATGGGAAGGAATTGGATATCACATCTCATGTTATAGGAAGGATCTCAGGTTTGGTATTAGAAGCATTGAGATATCACATCTCATGCTATAGGAAGGGTCTCAGGATTGGAATGTGAAGGATTTGGATATCACATCTCATGCTAAAGGAAGGGTCTCAGGTTTGGTGGAAGCATTGAGATATCACGTCTCTGCTATCGGAAGGGTCTCAGGATTGGATTGGGAAGGAGTTGGATATCCCTTCTCATGCTATAGGAAGGGTCTCAGGATTTGAATGGCAAGGAGTTGGATATCACATCTCATGCCATAGGAAGGGTCTCAGGTTTGGTATAAGCATTGAGATATCACATCTCTGCTATCGGAAGGGTCTCAGGATTGGAATGGGAAGGAGTTGGATATTCCCATCTCATGTTATAGGAAGGGTCTCAGGTTTGGTATTAGAAGCATTGAGATATCACATCTCATGCTATAGGAAGGGTCTCAGGATTGGAATGGGAAGGACTTGGATATCACATCTCATGCTATAGGGAGGGTCTCAAGTTTGATATTAGAAGCTTTGAGCTATCACATCTCATGATATCGGAAGGGTCTCAGGATTGGAATGGGAAGGAGTTGGATATCACATCTCATGATAAAGGAAGGGTCTAAGGTTTGGAAGGGGAAGGATTTGGATATCACATCTCATGTTATATTACGGGTCTCAGGTTTGGTATTAGAAGCATTGAGATATCAAGTCTCAGAGTATAGGAAGGGTCTCAGGATTGGAATGGGAAAGAGTTGGATATCACATCTCATGCTATAGGGAGTGTCTCAGGATTGGAATGGGAAGGACTTAGATATCACATATCATGCTATAGGGAGGGTCTCAGTTTTGATATTAGAAGCATTGAGATATCACATCTCATGCTATCGGAAGTGTCTCAGGATTGGAATGGGAAGGAGCTGGATATCACATCTCATGCTAAAGGAAGGGTCTCAGGTTTGGAACGGGAAGGATTTGGATATCACATCTCATGTTATAGGAAGGGTCTCAGGTTTGGTATAAGCATTGAGATATCACATCTCTGCTATCGGAAGTGTCTCAGGATTGGAATGGGAAGGAGTTGGATATCCCATCTCATGTTATAGGACGGGTCTCAGGTTTGTTATTAGAATCATTGAGATATCATATTGCATGCTGTAGGAAGGGTCTAAGGGTTGGAATGGGAAGGACTTGGATATCACATCTCATGCTATAGATATGCTCTTAGGTTTGGAAAGGGAAGGAGTTGGATATCACATTTCATGTTAGAGGAAGGATCTCAGGTTTGGTATTAGAAGCATTGAGATATCACATCTCATGCTATAGGAAGGGTCTCAGGATTGGAATGGGAAGTAGTTGGATATCACATCTCATGCTATAGGAAGGGTCTCAGGTTTGGTATAAGCATTGAGATATCACATCTAATGCTATAGGACGGGTCTCAGGATTGGAATGGAAGGAGTTGGATATCACATCTCATGTTATAGGAAGGATCTCAGGTTTGGTATTAGAAGCATTGAGACATCACATCTCATGCTATAGGAAGGGTCTCAGGGTTGGAATGGGAAGGAGTTGGATATCACCTCTCATCCAATAGGAAGGGTCTCAGGTTTGGAATGGGAAGGGATTGGATATCACATCTTATGTTATAGGAAGGATCTCAGGTTTGGTATTAGAAGCATTGAGATATCACATCTCATGCTATAGGAAGGGTCTCAGGATTGGAATGTGAAGGATTTGGATATCACATCTCATGCTAAAGGAAGGGTCTCAGGTTTGGTAGAAGCATTGAGATATCACGTCTCTGCTATCGGAAGGGTCTCAGGATTGGATTGGGCAGGAGTTGGATATCCCTTCTCATGCTATAGGAAGGGTCTCAGGATTTGAATGGCAAGGAGTTGGATATCACATCTCATGCCATAGGAAGGGTCTCAGGTTTGGTATAAGCATTGAGATATCACATCTCTGCTATCGGAAGGGTCTCAGGATTGGATTGGGAAGGAGTTGTATATCCCTTCTCATGCTATAGGAAGTGTCTCAGGTTGGAATGGGAAGGAGTTGGATATCACATCTCATGTTATAGGAAGGGTCTCAGGATTGGAATGGGAAGGATTTGGATATCACATCTCTTGCTATAGGAAGGGTCTCAGGATTGGAATGGGTAGGAGTTGGATATTACTTTCTTGCTATAGGAAGGGTCTCATGTTTGGAATGGGAAGGAGTTGGATATCACATATGCTATAGTTAGTGTCTCAGTATTGAGATACTTCTAATACCAAACCTGAGATCCTTCCGATAGCATGAGATGTGATATCGCAATGCTTCTAATACCAAACCTGAGATCCTTCCTATAACATGAGATGTGCTTCTAATATCAAACTTGAGACCCTCACTATAGCATGAGATGTGACATCCAAGTCCTCCCCATTCCAATCCTGAGACCCTTCCTATAGCATGAGATGTGATATCTCAATGCTTCTAATACCAAACCTGAGACCCTTCCTTTAACATGAGATGGGATATCCAACTCCTTCCCATTCCAATCCTGAGACCCTTCCGATAGCAGAGATGTGATATCTCAATGCTTATACCAATCCTGAGACCCTTCCTATGGCCTGAGATGTCATATACAACTCCTTCCCAATCCAATCCTGAGACCCTTCCTATAGCATGAGATGTGATGTCTCAATGCTTCTAATACCAAACCTGAGAACCTTCCTACAGCATGCGATGTGATATCTCAATGCTTCTAATACCAAACCTGAGACCAGTCCTATAACATGAGATTGGATGTCCAACTCCTTCCCCTTCCAAACCTGAGACCCTTCCTATAGCATGAGCTGTGATATCCAACTTCTTCCCATTCCAATCCTGAGACCCTTCCTATAGCATGAGATGTGATATCTCAATGCTTATACCAAATCTGAGACCCTTCCTATAGCATGAGATGTGATATCCAACTCCTTCCCATTCCAATCCTGAGACCCTTCCTATAGCATGAGATGTGATGTCGCAATGCTTCTAATACCAAACCTGAGATCCTTCCTATAACATGAGATGTCATATCCAACTCCTTCCCATTCCAATCCTGAGACCCTTCCTATAGCATGAGATGTGATGTCTCAATGCTTCTAATACCAAACCTGAGAACCTTCCTACAGCATGCGATGTGATATCTCAATGCTTCTAATACCAAACCTGAGACCAGTCCTATAACATGAGATTGGATGTCCAACTCCTTCCCCTTCCAAACCTGAGACCCTTCCTATAGCATGAGCTGTGATATCCAACTTCTTCCCATTCCAATCCTGAGACCCTTCCTATAACATGAGATGTGATGTCTCAATGCTTCTAATACCAAACCTGAGATCTTTCCTATAACATGAGATGTGATATCCAACTCCTTCCCATTCCAATCCTGAGACCCTTCCTATAGCATGAGATGTGCTATCTCAATGCTTATACCAAACCTGAGACCCTTCCTAAAGCTTGAGATGTGATATCCAACTCCTTCCCATTCCAATCCTGAGACCCTTCCTATAGCATGAGATGTGATATCTCAAGGCCTCTAATACCAAACCTGAGATCCGTCCTCTAACATAAAATGTGATATCCAACTCCTTCCCCTTCCAAACCTGAGAGCCTTCCTATAGCATGAGATGGGATATCCAAATCCCTCCCATTCCAATCCTGAGACCCTTCCTATAGCATGAGATGTGATATCTCAATGCTTATATCAAACCTGAGAGCCTACCTATAGCATGAGATGTGATATCCAAGTCCATCCCATTCCAATCCTTAGACCCTTCCTACAGCATGCGATGTGATATCTCAATGATTCTAATACCAAATCAGAGACTCTTACTATAACATGAGATGGGATATCCAACTCCTTCCCATTCCAATCCTGAGCCGCTTCCGATAGCAGAGATGTGATATCTCAATGCTTATAACAAACCTGAGACCCTTCCTATAACATGAGATGTGATATCCAACTCCTTCCCGTTCCAAACCTGAGACACTAACTATAGCATATGTGATATCCAACTCCTTCCCATTCCAATCCTGAGACCCTTCCTATAGCAAGAGATGTGATATCCAAATCCTTCCCATTCCAATCCTGAGACCCTTCCTATAACATGAGATGTGATAGCCAACTCCTTCCCATTCCAACCTGAGACACTTCCTATAGCATGAGAAGGGATATCCAACTCCTTCCCAATCCAATCCTGAGACCCTCCCGATAGCAGAGATGTGATATCTCAATGCTTATACCAAACCTGAGACCCTTCCTATGGCATGAGATGTGATATCCAACTCCTTGCCATTCAAATCCTGAGACCCTTCCTATAGCATGAGAAGGGATATCCAACTCCTTCCCAATCCAATCCTGAGACCCTTCCGATAGCAGAGACGTGATATCTCAATGCTTCTACCAAACCTGAGACCCTTCCTTTAGCATGAGATGTGATATCCAAATCCTTCACATTCCAATCCTGAGACCCTTCCTATAGCATGAGATGTGATATCTCAATGCTTCTAATACCAAACCTGAGATCCTTCCTATAACATGAGATGTGATATCCAATTCCTTCCCATTCCAAACCTGAGACCCTTCCTATTGGATGAGATGTGATATCCAACTTCTTCCCATTCCAACCCTGAGACCCTTCCTATAGCATGAGATGTGATGTCTCAATGCTTCTAATAGCAAACCTGAGATCCTTCCTATAACATGAGATGTGATATCCAACTCCTTCCATTCCAATCCTGAGACCCGTCCTATAGCATGAGATGTGATATCTCAATGCTTATACCAAACCTGAGACACTTCCTATAGCATGAGATGTGATATCCAACTACTTCCCATTCCAATCCTGAGACCCTTCCTATAGCATGAGATGTGATATCTCAATGCTTCTAATACCAAACCTGAGATCCTTCCTCTAACATGAAATGTGATATCCAACTCCTTCCCTTTCCAAACCTAAGAGCCTATCTATAGCATGAGATGTGATATCCAAGTCCTTCCCATTCCAACCCTTAGACCCTTCCTACAGCGTGCAATATGATATCTCAATGATTCTAATAACAAACCTGAGACCCGTCCTATAACATGAGATGGGATATCCAACTCCTTCCCATTTCAATCCTGAGACACTTCCGATAGCAGAGATGTGATATCTCAATGCTTATAACAAACCTGAGACCCTTCCTATAACATGAGATGTGATATCCAACTCCTTCCCGTTCCAAACCTGAGACACTAACTATAGCATATGTGATATCCAACTCCTTCCCATTCCAATCCTGAGACCCTTCCTATAGCAAGAGATGTGATATCCAAATCCTTCCCATTCCAATCCTGAGACCCTTCCTATAACATGAGATGTGATATCCAACTCCTTCCCATTCCAACCTGAGACACTTCCTATAGCATGAGAAGGGATATCCAACTCCTTCCCAATCCAATCCTGAGACCCTCCCGATAGCAGAGATGTGATATCTCAATGCTTATACCAAACCTGAGACCCTTCCTATGGCATGAGATGTGATATCCAACTCCTTGCCATTCAAATCCTGAGACCCTTCCTATAGCATGAGAAGGGATATCCAACTCCTTCCCAATCCAATCCTGAGACCCTTCCGATAGCAGAGACGTGATATCTCAATGCTTCTACCAAACCTGAGACCCTTCCTTTAGCATGAGATGTGATATCCAAATCCTTCACATTCCAATCCTGAGACCCTTCCTATAGCATGAGATGTGATATCTCAATGCTTCTAATACCAAACCTGAGATCCTTCCTATAACATGAGATGTGATATCCAATTCCTTCCCATTCCAAACCTGAGACCCTTCCTATTGGATGAGATGTGATATCCAACTCCTTCCCATTCCAACCCTGAGACCCTTCCTATAGCATGAGATGTGATGTCTCAATGCTTCTAATAGCAAACCTGAGATCCTTCCTATAACATGAGATGTGATATCCAACTCCTTCCATTCCAATCCTGAGACCCGTCCTATAGCATGAGATGTGATATCTCAATGCTTATACCAAACCTGAGACACTTCCTATAGCATGAGATGTGATATCCAACTACTTCCCATTCCAATCCTGAGACCCTTCCTATAGCATGAGATGTGATATCTCAATGCTTCTAATACCAAACCTGAGATCCTTCCTCTAACATGAAATGTGATATCCAACTCCTTCCCTTTCCAAACCTAAGAGCCTATCTATAGCATGAGATGTGATATCCAAGTCCTTCCCATTCCAACCCTTAGACCCTTCCTACAGCATGCAATATGATATCTCAATGATTCTAATAACAAACCTGAGACCCGTCCTATAACATGAGATGGGATATCCAACTCCTTCCCATTCCAATCCTGAGACACTTCCGATAGCAGAGATGTGATATCTCAATGCTTATACCAAACCTGAGACCCTTCCTATAACATGAGATGTGATATCCAAATCCTTCCCGTTCCAAACCTGAGACCCTTCCTTTAGCATGAGATGTGATATCCAGCTCCTTCCCATTCCAATCCTGAGACACTTCCTATAGCATGAGATGTGATAGCTAAATGCTTCTAATACCAAACTTGAGACTCTTCCTATAACATGAGATGGGATATCCAACTCCTTCCCATTCCAATCCTTAGACCCTTCCTACAGCATGCAATATGATATCTCAATGATTCTAATAACAAACCTGAGACCCGTCCTATAACATGAGATGGGATATCCAACACCTTCCCATTCCAATGCTGAGACATTCCCGATAGCAGAGATGTGATATCTCAATGCTTATACCAAACCTGAGACCCTTCCTATAACATGAGATGTGATATCCAACTCCTTCCCGTTCCAAACCTGAGACCCTTCCTATAGCATATGTGATATCCAACACATTCCCATTCCAAACATGAGACCCTTCCTATAGCATGAGATGTGATATCCAACTTTCTCCCATTCCAATCCTGAGACCCTTCCTATAACATGAGATGTGATGGCTCAATGCTTCTAATACCAAACCTGAGATCTTTCCTATAACATGAGATGTGATATCCAACTCCTTCCCATTCCAATCCTGAGACCCTTCCTATAGCATGAGATGTGCTATCTCAATGCTTATACCAAACCTGAGACCCTTCCTAAAGCTTGAGATGTGATATCAAACTCCTTCCCATTCCAATCCTGAGACTCTTCCTATAGCTTGAGATGTGATATCCAACTCCTTCCCATTCCAATTCTGAGACCCTTCCTATACCATGAGCTTGATATCTCAATGCTTCTAATACCAAACCTGAGACCCGTCCTATAACATGAGATGTGATATCCAAATCTTTCCCCTTCCAAACCTTAGACCCTTCCTTTATCATGAGATGTGATATCCAACTCCTTCCCATTCCAATCCTGAGACCCTTCCGATATCATGAGATTTGTTATCTCAATGCTTCTAATATCAAAATTGAGACCCTCCCTATAGCATGAGATGGGATATCCAACTCCTTCCCATTCCAATCCTGAGACCCTTCCGATAGCAGAGATGTGATATCTCAATGCTTATACCAAATCTGAGACCCTTCCTATAGCATGAGATGTGATATCCAACTCCTTCCCATTCCAATCCTGAGACCCTTCCTATAGCATGAGATGTGATGTCTCAATGCTTCTAATACCAAACCTGAGATCCTTCCTATAACATGAGATGTGATATCCAACTCCTTCCCATTCCAATCCTGAGACCCTTCCTATAGCATGAGATGTGCTATCTCAATGCTTATACCAAACCTGAGACCCTTCCTAAAGCTTGAGATGTGATATCCAACTCCTTCCCATTCCAATCCTGAGACCCTTCCTATAGCATGAGATGTGATATCTCAAGGCCTCTAATACCAAACCTGAGATCCTTCCTCTAACATGAAATGTGATATCCAACTCCTTCCCCTTCCAAACCTGAGAGCCTTCCTATAGCATGAGATATGATATCCAAGTCCTTCCCATTCCAATCCTGAGACCCTTCCTATAACATGAAATGTGATATCCAACTCCTTCCCATTCCAACCTGAGACCCTTCCTATAGCATGAGATGGGATATCCAACTCCTTCCAAATCAAATACTGATACCCTTCCAATAGCATGAGATGTGATATCCCAATGCTTCTACCAAACCTGAGACCCATACTATGGCATGAGATGTGAGAAACTCCTTCCCATTCCAATCCTGAGACTCTTCCTATAGCTTAAGATGTGATATCCAACTCCTTCACATTCCAATTCTGAGACCCTTCCTATGCCATGAGACTTGATATCTCAATGCTTTTAATACCAAACCTGAGACCCGTCCTATAACATGAGATGTGATATCCAAATCTTTCCCCTTCCAAACCTTAGACCCTTCCTTTATCATGAGATGTGATATCCAACTCCTTCCCATTCCAATCCTGAGACCCTTCCGATATCATGAGATTTGTTATCTCAATGCTTCTAATATCAAACTTGAGACCCTCACTATAGCATGAGATGTGACATCCAAGTCCTCCCCATTCCAATCCTGAGACCCTTCCTATAGCATGAGATGTGATATCTCAATGCTTCTAATACCAAACCTGAGACCCTTCCTTTAACATGAGATGGGATATCCAACTCCTTCCCATTCCAATCCTGAGACCCTTCCGATAGCAGAGATGTGATATCTCAATGCTTATACCAATCCTGAGACCCTTCCTATGGCCTGAGATGTCATATACAACTCCTTCCCAATCCAATCCTGAGACCCTTCCTATAGCATGAGATGTGATATCTCAATGCTTATACCAAATCTGAGACCCTTCCTTTATCATGAGATGTGATATCCAACTCCTTCCCATTCCAATCCTGAGACCCTTCCTATAGCATGAGATGTGATGTCTCAATGCTTCTAATACCAAACCTGAGATCCTTCCTATAACATGAGATGTCATATCCAACTCCTTCCCATTCCAATCCTGAGACCCTTCCTATAGCATGAGATGTGATGTCTCAATGCTTCTAATACCAAACCTGAGAACCTTCCTACAGCATGCGATGTGATATCTCAATGCTTCTAATACCAAACCTGAGACCAGTCCTATAAAATGAGATTGGATATCCAACTCCTTCCCCTTCCAAACCTGAGACCCTTCCTATAGCATGAGATGTGATATCCAACTTCTTCCCATTCCAATCCTGAGACCCTTCCTATAACATGAGATGTGATGTCTCAATGCTTCTAATACCAAACCTGAGATCTTTCCTATAACATGAGATGTGATATCCAACTCCTTCCCATTCCAATCCTGAGACCCTTCCTATAGCATGAGATGTGCTATCTCAATGCTTATACCAAACCTGAGACCCTTCCTAAAGCTTGAGATGTGATATCCAACTCCTTCCCATTCCAATCCTGAGACCCTTCCTATAGCATGAGATGTGATATCTCAAGGCCTCTAATACCAAACCTGAGATCCGTCCTCTAACATAAAATGTGATATCCAACTCCTTCCCCTTCCAAAACTGAGAGCCTTCCTATAGCATGAGATGGGATATCCAAATCCTTCCCATTCCAATCCTGAGACCCTTCCTATAGCATGAGATGTGATATCTCAATGCTTATATCAAACCTGAGAGCCTTCCTACAGCATGCGATGTGATATCTCAATGATTCTAATACCAAACCAGAGACTCTTACTATAACATGAGATGGGATATCCAACTCCTTCCCATTCCAATCCTGAGCCGCTTCCGATAGCAGAGATGTGATATCTCAATGCTTATACCAAACATGAGACCCTTCCTATAACATGAGATGTGATATCCAACTCCTTCCCGTTCCAAACCTGAGACACTAACTATAGCATATGTGATATCCAACTCCTTCCCATTCCAAACATGAGACCCTTCCTATAGCAAGAAAGTAATATCCAAATCCTTCCCATTCCAATCCTGAGACCCTTCCTATAACATGAGATGTGATATCCTACTCCTTCCCATTCACATCCTGAGACCCTTCCTATAGCATGAGAAGGGATATCCAACTCCTTCCCAATCCAATCCTGAGACCCTTCCGATAGCAGAGATCTGATATCTCAATGCTTCTACCAAACCTGAGACCCTTCCTTTAGCATGAGATGTGATATCCAAATCCTTCACATTCCAATCCTGAGACCCTTCCTATAGCATGAGATGTGATATCTCAATGCTTCTAATACCAAACCTGAGATCCTTCCTATAACATGAGATGTGATATCCAATTCCTTCCCATTCCAAACCTGAGACCCTTCCTATTGGATGAGATGCGATATCCAACTCCTTCCCATTCCAACCCTGAGACCCTTCCTATAGCATGAGATGTGATGTCTCAATGCTTCTAATACCAAACCTGAGATCCTTCCTATAACATGAGATGTGATATCCAACTCCTTCCATTCCAATCCTGAGACCCGTCCTATAGCATGAGATGTGATATCTCAATGCTTATACCAAACCTGAGACCCTTCCTATAGCATGAGATGTGATATCCAACTACTTCCCATTCCAATCCTGAGACCCTTCCTATAGCATGAGATGTGATATCTCAATGCTTCTAATACCAAACCTGAGATCCTTCCTCTAACATGAAATGTGATATCCAACTCCTTCCCTTTCCAAACCTAAGAGCCTATCTATAGCATGAGATGTGATATCCAAGTCCTTCCCATTCCAAGCCTTAGACCCTTCCTACAGCATGCAATATGATATCTCAATGATTCTAATAACAAACCTGAGACCCGTCCTATAGCATGAGATATGATATCCAAGTCCTTCCCATTCCAATCCTGAGACCCTTCCTATAACATGAAATGTGATATCCAACTCCTTCCCATTCCAACCTGAGACCCTTCCTATAGCATGAGATGGGATATCCAACTTCTTCCAAATCCAATACTGATACCCTTCCGATAGCATGAGATGTGATGTCCCAATGCTTCTACCAAACCTGAGACCCATACTATGGCATGAGATGTGATATCAAACTCCTTCCCATTCCAATCCTGAGACCCTTCCTATAGCTTGAGGTGTGATATCCAACTCCTTCCCATTCCAATTCTGAGACCCTTCTTATACCATGAGACTTGATATCTCAATGCTTCTAATACCAAACCTGAGACCCGTCCTATAACATGAGATGTGATATCCAAATCTTTCCCCTTCCAAACCTTAGACCCTTCCTTTATCATGAGATGTGATATCCAACTCCTTCCCATTCCAATCCTGAGACCCTTCCGATATCATGAGATTTGTTATCTCAATGCTTCTAATATCAAACTTGAGACCCTCACTATAGCATGAGATGTGACATCCAAGTCCTCCCCATTCCAATCCTGAGACCCTTCCTATAGCATGAGATGTGATATCTCAATGCTTCTAATACCAAACCTGAGACCCTTCCTTTAACATGAGATGGGATATCCAACTCCTTCCCATTCCAATCCTGAGACCCTTCCGATAGCAGAGATGTGATATCTCAATGCTTATACCAATCCTGAGACCCTTCCTATGGCCTGAGATGTCATATACAACTCCTTCCCAATCCAATCCTGAGACCCTTCCTATAGCATGAGATGCGATATCTCAATGCTTATACCAAATCTGAGACCCTTCCTATAGCATGAGATGTGATATCCAACTCCTTCCCATTCCAATCCTGAGACCCTTCCTATAGCATGAGATGTGATGTCTCAATGCTTCTAATACCAAACCTGAGATCCTTCCTATAACATGAGATGTCATATCCAACTCCTTCCCATTCCAATCCTGAGACCCTTCCTATAGCATGAGATGTGATGTCTCAATGCTTCTAATACCAAACCTGAGAACCTTCCTACAGCATGCGATGTGATATCTCAATGCTTCTAATACCAAACCTGAGACCAGTCCTATAACATGAGATTGGATATCCAACTCCTTCCCCTTCCAAACCTGAGACCCTTCCTATAGCATGAGATGTGATATCCAACTTCTTCCCATTCCAATCCTGAGACCCTTCCTATAACATGAGATGTGATGTCTCAATGCTTCTAATACCAAACCTGAGATCTTTCCTATAACATGAGATGTGATATCCAACTCCTTCCCATTCCAATCCTGAGACCCTTCCTATAGCATGAGATGTGCTATCTCAATGCTTATACCAAACCTGAGACCCTTCCTAAAGCTTGAGATGTGATATCCAACTCCTTCCCATTCCAATCCTGAGACCCTTCCTATAGCATGAGATGTGATATCTCAAGGCCTCTAATACCAAACCTGAGATCCGTCCTCTAACATAAAATGTGATATCCAACTCCTTCCCCTTCCAAACCTGAGAGCCTTCCTATAGCATGAGATGGGATATCCAAATCCTTCCCATTCCAATCCTGAGACCCTTCCTATAGCATGAGATGTGATATCTCAATGCTTATATCAAACCTGAGAGCCTACCTATAGCATGAGATGTGATATCCAAGTCCATCCCATTCCAATCCTTAGACCCTTCCTACAGCATGCGATGTGATATCTCAATGATTCTAATACCAAACCAGAGACTCTTACTATAACATGAGATGGGATATCCAACTCCTTCCCATTCCAATCCTGAGCCGCTTCCGATAGCAGAGATGTGATATCTCAATGCTTATACCAAACATGAGACCCTTCCTATAACATGAGATGTGATATCCAACTCCTTCCCGTTCCAAACCTGAGACACTAACTATAGCATATGTGATATCCAACTCCTTCCCATTCCAAACATGAGACCCTTCCTATAGCAAGAAAGTAATATCCAAATCCTTCCCATTCCAATCCTGAGACCCTTCCTATAACATGAGATGTGATATCCAACTCCTTCCCATTCACATCCTGAGACCCTTCCTATAGCATGAGAAGGGATATCCAACTCCTTCCCAATCCAATCCTGAGACCCTTCCGATAGCAGAGATCTGATATCTCAATGCTTCTACCAAACCTGAGACCCTTCCTTTAGCATGATATGTGATATCCAAATCCTTCATATTCCAATCCTGAGACCCTTCCTATAGCATGAGATGTGATATCTCAATGCTTCTAATACCAAACCTGAGATCCTTCCTATAACATGAGATGTGATATCCAATTCCTTCCCATTCCAAACCTGAGACCCTTCCTATTGGATGAGATGCGATATCCAACTCCTTCCCATTCCAACCCCGAGACCCTTCCTATAGCATGAGATGTGATGTCTCAATGCTTCTAATACCAAACCTGAAATCCTTCCTATAACATGAGATGTGATATCCAACTCCTTCCATTCCAATCCTGAGACCCGTCTTATAGCATGAGATGTGATATCTCAATGCTTATACCAAACCTGAGACCCTTCCTATAGCATGAGATGTGATATCCAACTACTTCCCATTCCAATCCTGAGACCCTTCCTATAGCATGAGATGTGATATCTCAATGCTTCTAATACCAAACCTGAGATCCTTCCTCTAACATGAAATGTGATATCCAACTCCTTCCCTTTCCAAACCTAAGAGCCTATCTATAGCATGAGATGTGATATCCAAGTCCTTCCCATTCCAAGCCTTAGACCCTTCCTACAGCATGCAATATGATATCTCAATGATTCTAATAACAAACCTGAGACCCGTCCTATAGCATGAGATATGATATCCAAGTCCTTCCCATTCCAATCCTGAGACCCTTCCTATAACATGAAATGTGATATCCAACTCCTTCCCATTCCAACCTGAGACCCTTCCTATAGCATGAGATGGGATATCCAACTTCTTCCAAATCCAATACTGATACCCTTCCGATAGCATGAGATGTGATGTCCCAATGCTTCTACCAAACCTGAGACCCATACTATGGCATGAGATGTGATATCAAACTCCTTCCCATTCCAATCCTGAGACCCTTCCTATAGCTTGAGGTGTGATATCCAACTCCTTCCCATTCCAATTCTGAGACCCTTCTTATACCATGAGACTTGATATCTCAATGCTTCTAATACCAAACCTGAGAACCGTCCTATAACATGAGATGTGATATCCAAATCCTTCCCCTTCCAAACCTTAGACCCTTCCTTTATCATGAGATGTGGTATCCAACTCCTTCCCATTCCAATCCTGAGACCCTTCCGATATCATGAGATTTGTTATCTCAATGCTTCTAATATCAAACTTGAGACCCTCCCTATAGCATGAGATGTGACATCCAAGTCCTTCCCATTCCAATCCTGAGACCCTTCCTATAGCATGAGATGTGATATCTCTATGCTTCTAATACCAAACCTGAGACCCTTCCTATAACATGAGATGGGATATCCAACTCCTTCCCATTCCAATCCTGAGACCCTTCCGATAGCAGAGATGTGATATCTCAATGCTTATACCAAACCTGAGACCCTTCCTATGGCCTGAGATGTCATATACAACTCCTTCCCATTCCAATCCTGAGACCCTTCCTTTAGCATGAGATGTGATATCTCAATGCTTATACCAAATCTGAGACCCTTCCTATAGCATGAGATGTGATATCTCAATGCTTATACCAAACCTGAGAGCCTACCTATAGCATGAGATGTGATATCCAAGTCCATCCCATTCCAATCCTTAGACCCTTCCTACAGCATGCGATGTGATATCTCAATGATTCTAATACCAAACCAGAGACTCTTACTATAACATGAGATGGGATATCCAACTCCTTCCCATTCCAATCCTGAGCCGCTTCCGATAGCAGAGATGTGATATCTCAATGCTTATAACAAACCTGAGACCCTTCCTATAACATGAGATGTGATATCCAACTCCTTCCCGTTCCAAACCTGAGACACTAATTATAGCATATGTGATATCCAACTCATTCCCATTCCAAACATGAGACCCTTCCTATAGCAAGAAAGTAATATCCAACTCCTACCCATTCCAATCCTGAGACCCTTCCTATAGCAAGAGATGTGATATCCAAATCCTTCCCATTCCAATCCTGAGACCCTTCCTATAACATGAGATGTGATATCCAACTCCTTCCCATTCCAACCTGAGACACTTCCTATAGCATGAGAAGGGATATCCAACTCCTTCCCAATCCAATCCTGAGACCCTTCCGATAGCAGAGATGTGATATCTCAATGCTTATACCAAACTTGAGACCCTTCCTATGGCATGAGATGTGATATCCAACTCCTTGCCATTCAAATCCTGAGACCCTTCCTATAGCATGAGAAGGGATATCCAACTCCTTCCCAATCCAATCCTGAGACCCTTCCGATAGCAGAGACGTGATATCTCAATGCTTCTACCAAACCTGAGACCCTTCCTTTAGCATGAGATGTGATATCCAAATCCTTCACATTCCAATCCTGAGACCCTTCCTATAGCATGAGATGTGATATCTCAATGCTTCTAATACCAAACCTGAGATCCTTCCTATAACATGAGATGTGATATCCAATTCCTTCCCATTCCAAACCTGAGACCCTTCCTATTGGATGAGATGTGATATCCAACTCCTTCCCATTCCAACCCTGAGACCCTTCCTATAGCATGAGATGTGATGTCTCAATGCTTCTAATAGCAAACCTGAGATCCTTCCTATAACATGAGATGTGATATCCAACTCCTTCCATTCCAATCCTGAGACCCGTCCTATAGCATGAGATGTGATATCTCAATGCTTATACCAAACCTGAGACACTTCCTATAGCATGAGATGTGATATCCAACTACTTTCCATTCCAATCCTGAGACCCTTCCTATAGCATGAGATGTGATATCTCAATGCTTCTAATACCAAACCTGAGATCCTTCCTCTAACATGAAATGTGATATCCAACTCCTTCCCTTTCCAAACCTAAGAGCCTATCTATAGCATGAGATGTGATATCCAAGTCCTTCCCATTCCAACCCTTAGACCCTTCCTACAGCATGCAATATGATATCTCAATGATTCTAATAACAAACCTGAGACCCGTCCTATAACATGAGATGGGATATCCAACTCCTTCCCATTCCAATCCTGAGACACTTCCGATAGCAGAGATGTGATATCTCAATGCTTATACCAAACCTGAGACCCTTCCTATAACATGAGATGTGATATCCAAATCCTTCCCGTTCCAAACCTGAGACCCTTCCTTTAGCATGAGATGTGATATCCAGCTCCTTCCCATTCCAATCCTGAGACACTTCCGATAGCATGAGATGTGATATTTCAATGCTTCTAATATCAAAACTGAGACCCTCCCTATAGCATGATATGTGATATCTAAGTCCTTCCCATTCCAATCCTGAGACCCTTCCTATAGCATGAGATATGATATCTCAATACTTCTAATACCAAACGTGAGATCCTTCCGATAACATGAGATGTGATATCCAAATCCTTCCCCTTCCAAACCTGAGACCCTCCCTTTAGCATGAGATGTGATATCCAACTCCTTCCCATTCCAATCCTGAGACCCTTCTGATAGCATGAGATGTGATATCTCAATGCTTCTAATACCAAACCTGAGATCCTTCCGATAGCATGAGATGTGATATCTCAATGGTTCTAATACCAAACCTGAGATCCTTCCTATAACATGAGATGTGATATCCTAATCCTTCCCCTTCCAAACCTGAGACCCTCCCTTTAGCATGAGATGTGATATCCAACTCCTTCCCATTCCAATCCTGAGACCCTTCCTATAGCATGAGATGTGATATCTCAATGCTTCTAATACCAAACCTGAGATCCTTCCTCTAACATGAAATGTGATATCCAACTCCTTCCCTTTCCAAACCTAAGAGCCTATCTATAGCATGAGATGTGATATCCAAGTCCTTCCCATTCCAACCCTTAGACCCTTCCTACAGCATGCAATATGATATCTCAATGATTCTAATAACAAACCTGAGACCCGTCCTATAACATGAGATGGGATATCCAACTCCTTCCCATTCCAATCCTGAGACACTTCCGATAGCAGAGATGTGATATCTCAATGCTTATACCAAACCTGAGACCCTTCCTATAACATGAGATGTGATATCCAAATCCTTCCCGTTCCAAACCTGAGACCCTTCCTTTAGCATGAGATGTGATATCCAGCTCCTTCCCATTCCAATCCTGAGACACTTCCGATAGCATTAGATGTGATATCTCAATGCTTCTAATATCAAAACTGAGACCCTCCCTATAGCATGATATGTGATATCTAAGTCCTTCCCATTCCAATCCTGAGACCCTTCCTATAGCATGAGATATGATATCTCAATACTTCTAATACCAAACGTGAGATCCTTCCGATAGCATGAGATGTGATATCTCAATGGTTCTAATACCAAACCTGAGATCCTTCCTATAACATGAGATGTGATATCCAAATCCTTCCCCTTCCAAACCTGAGACCCTCCCTTTAGCATGAGATGTGATATCCAACTCCTTCCCATTCCATTCCTGAGACCCTTCTGATAGCATGAGATGTGATATCTCAATGCTTCTAATACCAAACCTGAGATCCTTCCGATAGCATGAGATGTGATATCTCAATGCCTCTAATACCAAACCTGAGATCCTACCTCTAACATGAAATGTGATATCCAACTCTTTCCCCTTCCAAACCTGAGAGCCTTCCTATAGCATGAGATGTGATATCCAAGTCCTTCCCATTCCAATCCTGAGACCCTTCCTATAGCTTGAGATGTGATATCCAACTCCTTCCCATTCCAATTCTGAGACCCTTCCTATACTCTGAGACTTGATATCTCAATGCTTCTAATACCAAACCTGAGACCCGTAATATAACATGAGATGTGATATCCAAATCCTTCCCCTTCCAAACCTTAGACCCTTCCTTTATCATGAGATGTGATATCCAACTCCTTCCCATTCCAATCCTGAGACCCTTCCGATATCATGAGATGTGATATCCCAAAGCTTCTAATATCAAACTTGAGACCCTCCCTATAGCATGAGATGTGATATCCAAGTCCTTCCCATTCCAATCCTGAGACCCTTCCTATAGCATGAGATGTGATATCTCAATGCTTCTAATACCAAACCTGAGACCCTTCCTATAACATGAGATGGGAATATCCAACTCCTTCCCATTCCAATCCTGAGACCCTTCCGATAGCAGAGATGTGATATCTCAATGCTTATACCAAACCTGAGACCCTTCCTATGCCATGAGATGTGATATCCAACTCCTTGCCATTCAAATCCTGAGACCCTTCCTATAGCATGAGAAGGGATATCCAACTCCTTCCCAATCCAATCCTGAGACCCGTCCTATAGCATGAGATGTGATATCTCAATGCTTATACCAAACCTGAGACACTTCCTATAGCATGAGATGTGATATCCAACTACTTCCCATTCCAATCCTGAGACCCTTCCTATAGCATGAGATGTGATATCTCAATGCTTCTAATACCAAACCTGAGATCCTTCCTCTAACATGAAATGTGATATCCAACTCCTTCCCTTTCCAAACCTAAGAGCCTATCTATAGCATGAGATGTGATATCCAAGTCCTTCCCATTCCAACCCTTAGATCCTTCCTACAGCATGCAATATGATATCTCAATGATTCTAATAACAAACCTGAGACCCGTCCTATAACATGAGATGGGATATCCAACTCCTTCCCATTCCAATCCTGAGACACTTCCGATAGCAGAGATGTGATATCTCAATGCTTATACCAAACCTGAGACCCTTCCTATAACATGAGATGTGATATCCAAATCCTTCCCGTTCCAAACCTGAGACCCTTCCTTTAGCATGAGATGTGATATCCAGCTCCTTCCCATTCCAATCCTGAGACACTTCCGATAGCATGAGATGTGATATCTCAATGCTTCTAATATCAAAACTGAGACCCTCCCTATAGCATGATATGTGATATCTAAGTCCTTCCCATTCCAATCCTGAGACCCTTCCTATAGCATGAGATATGATATCTCAATACTTCTAATACCAAACGTGAGATCCTTCCAATAACATGAGATGTGATATCCAAATCCTTCCCCTTCCAAACCTGAGACCCTCCCTTTAGCATGAGATGTGATATCCAACTCCTTCCCATTCCAATCCTGAGACCCTTCTGATAGCATGAGATGTGATATCTCAATGCTTCTAATACCAAACCTGAGATCCTTCCGATAGCATGAGATGTGATATCTCAATGGTTCTAATACCAAACCTGAGATCCTTCCTATAACATGAGATGTGATATCCAAATCCTTCCCCTTCCAAACCTGAGACCCTCCCTTTAGCATGAGATGTGATATTCAACTCCTTCCCATTCCAATCCTGAGACCCTTCCTATAGCATGAGATGTGATATCTCAATGCTTCTAATACCAAACCTGAGATCCTTCCTCTAACATGAAATGTGATATCCAACTCCTTCCCTTTCCAAACCTAAGAGCCTATCTATAGCATGAGATGTGATATCCAAGTCCTTCCCATTCCAACCCTTAGACCCTTCCTACAGCATGCAATATGATATCTCAATGATTCTAATAACAAACCTGAGACCCGTCCTATAACATGAGATGGGATATCCAACTCCTTCCCATTCCAATCCTGAGACACTTCCGATAGCAGAGATGTGATATCTCAATGCTTATACCAAACCTGAGACCCTTCCTATAACATGAGATGTGATATCCAAATCCTTCCCGTTCCAAACCTGAGACCCTTCCTTTAGCATGAGATGTGATATCGAGCTCCTTCCCATTCCAATCCTGAGACACTTCCGATAGCATGAGATGTGATATCTCAATGCTTCTAATATCAAAACTGAGACCCTCCCTATAGCATGATATGTGATATCTAAGTCCTTCCCATTCCAATCCTGAGACCCTTCCTATAGCATGAGATATGATATCTCAATACTTCTAATACCAAACGTGAGATCCTTCCGATAACATGAGATGTGATATCCAAATCCTTCCCCTTCCAAACCTGAGACCCTCCCTTTAGCATGAGATGTGATATCCAACTCCTTCCCATTCCAATCCTGAGACCCTTCTGATAGCATGAGATGTGATATCTCAATGCTTCTAATACCAAACCTGAGATCCTTCCGATCGCATGAGATGTGATATCTCAATTGTTCTAATACCAAACCTGAGATCCTTCCTATAACATGAGATGTGATATCCAAATCCTTCCCCTTCCAAACCTGAGACCCTCCCTTTAGCATGAGATGTGATATCCAACTCCTTCCCATTCCATTCCTGAGACCCTTCTGATAGCATGAGATGTGATATCTCAATGCCTCTAATACCAAACCTGAGATCCTACCTCTAACATGAAATGTGATATCCAACTCTTTCCCCTTCCAAACCTGAGAGCCTTCCTATAGCATGAGATGTGATATCCAAGTCCTTCCCATTCCAATCCTGAGACCCTTCCTATAGCTTGAGATGTTATATCCAACTCCTTCCCATTCCAATTCTGAGACCCTTCCTATACTCTGAGACTTGATATCTCAATGCTTCTAATACCAAACCTGAGACCCGTAATATAACATGAGATGTGATATCCAAATCCTTCCCCTTCCAAACCTTAGACCCTTCCTTTATCATTAGATGTGATATCCAACTCCTTCCCATTCCAATCCTGAGACCCTTCCGATATCATGAGATGTGATATCTCAAAGCTTCTAATATCAAACTTGAGACCCTCCCTATAGCATGAGATGTGATATCCAAGTCCTTCCCATTCCAATCCTGAGACCCTTCCTATAGCATGAGATGTGATATCTCAATGCTTCTAATACCAAACCTGAGACTCTTCCTATAACATGAGATGGGAATATCCAACTCCTTCCCATTCCAATCCTGAGACCCTTCCGATAGCAGAGATATGATATCTCAATGCTTATACCAAACCTGAGACCCTTCCTATGGCATGAGATGTGATATCCAACTCCTTGCCATTCAAATCCTGAGACCCTTCCTATAGCATGAGAAGGGATATCCAACTCCTTCCCAATCCAATCCTGAGACCCCTCCGATAGCAGAGACGTGATATCTCAATGCTTCTACCAATCCTGAGACCCTTCCTTTAGCATGAGATGTGATATCCAAATCCTTCACATTCCAATCCTGAGACCCTTCCTATAGCATGAGATGTGATATCTCAATGCTTCTAATACCAAACCTGAGATCCTTCCTATAACATGAGATGTGATATCCAATTCCTTCCCATTCCAAACCTGAGACCCTTCCTATTGGATGAGATGTGATATCCAACTCCTTCTCATTCCAACCCTGAGACCCTTCCTATAGCATGAGATGTGATGTCTCAATGCTTCTAATACCAAACCTGAGATCCTTCCTATAACATGAGATGTGATATCCAACTCCTTCCATTCCAATCCTGAGACCCGTCCTATAGCATGAGATGTGATATCTCAATGCTTATACCAAACCTGAGACCCTTCCTATAGCATGAGATGTGATATCCAACTACTTCCCATTCCAATCCTGAGACCCTTCCTATAGCATGAGATGTGATATCTCAATGCTTCTAATACCAAACCTGAGATCCTTCCTCTAACATGAAATGTGATATCCAACTCCTTCCCTTTCCAAACCTAAGAGCCTATCTATAGCATGAGATGTGATATCCAAGTCCTTCCCGTTCCAATCCTTAGACCCTTCCTACAGCATGCAATATGATATCTCAATGATTCTAATAACAAACCTGAGACCTGTCCTATAGCATGAGATATGATATCCAAGTCCTTCCCATTCCAATCCTGAGACCCTTCCTATAACATGAAATGTGATATCCAACTCCTTCCCATTCCAACCTGAGACCCTTCCTATAGCATGAGATGGGATATCCAACTTCTTCCAAATCCAATACTGATACCCTTCCGATAGCATGAGATGTGATATCCCAATGCTTCTACCAAACCTGAGACCCATACTATGGCATGAGATGTGATATCAAACTCCTTCCCATTCCAATCCTGAGACCCTTCCTATAGCTTGAGGTGTGATATCCAACTCCTTCCCATTCCAATTCTGAGACCCTTCTTATACCATGAGACTTGATATCTCAATGCTTCTAATACCAAACCTGAGACCCGTCCTATAACATGAGATGTGATATCCAAATCCTTCCCCTTCCAAACCTTAGACCCTTCCTTTATCATGAGATGTGGTATCCAACTCCTTCCCATTCCAATCCTGAGACCCTTCCGATATCATGAGATTTGTTATCTCAATGCTTCTAATATCAAACTTGAGACCCTCCCTATAGCATGAGATGTGACATCCAAGTCCTTCCCATTCCAATCCTGAGACCCTTCCTATAGCATGAGATGTGATATCTCTATGCTTCTAATACCAAACCTGAGACCCTTCCTATAACATGAGATGGGATATCCAACTCCTTCCCATTCCAATCCTGAGACCCTTCCGATAGCAGAGATGTGATATCTCAATGCTTATACCAAACATGAGACCCTTCCTATGGCCTGAGATGTCATATACAACTCCTTCCCATTCCAATCCTGAGACCCTTCCTTTAGCATGAGATGTGATATCTCAATGCTTATACCAAATCTGAGACCCTTCCTATAGCATGAGATGTGATATCCAAATCCTTCCCATTCCAATCCTGAGACCCTTCCTATAGCATGAGATGTGATATCTCAATGCTTATACCAAACCTGAGAGCCTACAATCCTGAGACCCTTCCTTTAGCATGAAATGCGATATCTCAATGCTTATACCAAATCTGAGACCCTTCCTATAGCATGAGATGTGATATCCAAGTCCATCCCATTCCAATCCTTAGACCCTTCCTACAGCATGCGATGTGATATCTCAATGATTCTAATACCAAACCAGAGACTCTTACTATAACATGAGATGGGATATCCAACTCCTTCCCATTCCAATCCTGAGCCGCTTCCGATAGCAGAGATGTGATATCTCAATGCTTATACCAAACCTGAGACCCTTCCTATAACATGAGATGTGATATCCAACTCCTTCCCGTTTCAAACCTGAGACACTAACTATAGCATATGTGATATCCAAATCCTTCCCATTCCAAACATGAGACCCTTCCTATAGCAAGAAAGTAATATCCAACTCCTACCCATTCCAATCCTGAGACCCTTCCTATAGCAAGAGATGTGATATCCAAATCCTTCCCATTCCAATCCTGAGACCCTTCCTATAACATGAGATGTGATATCCAACTCCTTCCCATTCCAACCTGAGACACTTCCTATAGCATGAGAAGGGATATCCAACTCCTTCCCAATCCAATCCTGAGACCCTTCCGATAGCAGAGATGTGATTTCTCAATGCTTATACCAAACCTGAGACCCTTCCTATGGCATGAGATGTGATATCCAACTCCTTGCCATTCAAATCCTGAGACCCTTCCTATAGCATGAGAAGGGATATCCAACTCCTTCCCAATCCAATCCTGAGAACCTTCCGATAGCAGAGACGTGATATCTCAATGCTTCTACCAAACCTGAGACCCTTCCTTTAGCATGAGATGTAATATCCAAATCCTTCACATTCCAATCCTGAGACCCTTCCTATAGCATGAGATGTGATATCTCAATGCTTCTAATACCAAACCTGAGACCCTTCCTATAACATGAGATGGGATATCCAACTCCTTCCCATTCCAATCCTGAGACCCTTCCGATAGCAGAGATGTGATATCTCAATGCTTATACCAAACCTGAGAACCTTCCTATGGCCTGAGATGTCATATACAACTCCTTCCCATTCCAATCCTGAGACCCTTCCTTTAGCATGAGATGTGATATCTCAATGCTTATACCAAATCTGAGACCCTTCCTATAGCATGAGATGTGATATCCAAGTCCATCCCATTCCAAACCTGAGACACTAACTATAGCATATGTGATATCCAACTCCTTCCCATTCCAAACATGAGACCCTTCCTATAGCAAGAAAGTAATATCCAACTCCTACCCATTCCAATCCTGAGACCCTTCCTATAGCAAGAGATGTGATATCCAAATCCTTCCCATTCCAATCCTGAGACCCTTCCTATAACATGAGATGTGATATCCAACTCCTTCCCATTCCAACCTGAGACACTTCCTATAGCATGAGAAGGGATATCCAACTCCTTCCCAATCCAATCCTGAGACCCTTCGGATAGCAGAGATGTGATATCTCAATGCTTATACCAAACCTGAGACCCTTCCTATGGCATGAGATGTGATATCCAACTCCTTGCCATTCAAATCCTGAGACCCTTCCTATAGCATGAGATGTGATATCTCTATGCTTCTAATACCAAACCTGAGACCCTTCCTATAACATGAGATGGGATATCCAACTCCTTCCCATTCCAATCCTGATACCCTTCCGATAGCAGAGATGTGATATCTCAATGCTTATACCAAACCTGAGAACCTTCCTATGGCCTGAGATGTCATATACAACTCCTTCCCATTCCAATTCTGAGACCCTTCCTTTAGCATGAGATGTGATATCTCAATGCTTATACCAAATCTGAGACCCTTCCTATAGCATGAGATGTGATATCCAATTCCTTCCCATTCCAATCCTGAGACCCTTCCTATAGCATGAGATGTGATATCTCAATGCTTATACCAAACCTGAGAGCCTACCTATAGCATGAGATGTGATATCCAAGTCCATCCCATTCCAATCCTTAGACCCTTCCTACAGCATGCGATGTGACATCTCAATGATTCTAATACCAAACCAGAGACTCTTCCTATAACATGAGATGGGATATCCAACTCCTTCCCATTCCAATCCTGAGCCGCTTCTGATAGCAGAGATGTGATATCTCAATGCTTATACCAAACCTGAGACCCTTCCTATAACATGAGATGTGATATCCAACTCCTTCCCGTTCCAAACCTGAGACACTAACTATAGCATATGTGATATCCAACTCCTTCCCATTCCAAACATGAGACCCTTCCTATAGAAAGAAAGTAATATCCAACTCCTACCCATTCCAATCCTGAGACCCTTCCTATAGCAAGAGATGTGATATCCAAATCCTTCCCATTCCAATCCTGAGACCCTTCCTATAACATGAGATGTGATATCCAACTCCTTCCCATTCCAACCTGAGACACTTCCTATAGCATGAGAAGGGATATCGAACTCCTTCCCAATCCAATCCTGAGACCCTTCCGATAGCAGAGATGTGATATCTCAATGCTTATACCAAACCTGAGACCCTTCCTATGGCATGAGATGTGATATCCAACTCCTTGCCATTCAAATCCTGAGACCCTTCCTATAGCATGAGATGTGATATCTCAATGCTTATACCAAACCTGAGACCCTTCCTATAACATGAGATGGGATATCCAACTCCTTCCCATTCCAATCCTGAGACCCTTCCGATAGCAGAGATGTGATATCTCAATGCTTATACCAAACCTGAGAACCTTCCTATGGCCTGAGATGTCGTATACAACTCCTTCCCATTCCAATCCTGAGACCCTTCCTTTAGCATGAGATGTGATATCTCAATGCTTATACCAAATCTGAGACCCTTCCTATAGCATGAGATGTGATATCCAATTCCTTCCCATTCCAATCCTGAGACCCTTCTTATAGCATGAGATGTGATATCTCAATGCTTATACCAAACCACCTGAGAGCCTACCTATAGCATGAGATGTGATATCCAAGTCCATCCCATTCCAATCCTTAGACCCTTCCTACAGCATGCGATGTGATATCTCAATGATTCTAATACCAAACCAGAGACTCTTCCTATAACATGAGATGGGATATCCAACTCCTTCCCATTCCAATCCTGAGCCGCTTCCGATAGCAGAGATGTGATATCTCAATGCTTATACCAAACCTGAGACCCTTCCTATAACATGAGATGTGATATCCAACTCCTTCCCGTTGCAAACCTGAGACACTAACTATAGCATATGTGATATCCAACTCCTTCCCATTCCAAACATGAGACCCCTCCTATAGCAAGAAAGTAATATCCAACTCCTACCCATTCCAATCCTGAGACCCTTCCTATAGCAAGAGATGTGATATCCAAATCCTTCCCATTCCAATCCTGAGACCCTTCCTATAACATGAATGAGATGTGATATCCAACTCCTTCCCATTCCAACCTGAGACACTTCCTATAGCATGAGAAGGGATATCCAACTCCTTCCCAATCCAAACCTGAGACCCTTCCGATAGCAGAGATGTGATATCTCAATGCTTATACCAAACCTGAGACCCTTCCTATGGTATGAGATGTGATATCCAACTCCTTCCCAATCCAATCCTGAGACCCTTCCGATAGCAGAGGCGTGATATCTCAATGCTTCTACCAAACCTGAGACCCTTCCTTTAGCATGAGATGTGATATCCAAATCCTTCACATTCCAATCCTGAGACCCTTCCTATAGCATGAGATGTGATATCTCAATGCTTCTAATACCAAACCTGAGATCCTTCCTATAACATGAGATGTGATATCCAATTCCTTCCCATTCCAAACCTGAGGCCCTTCCTATTGGATGAGATGTGATATCCAACTCCTTCCCATTCCAACCCTGAGACCCTTCCTATAGCATGAGATGTGATGTCTCAATGCTTCTAATACCAAACCTGAGATCCTTCCTATAACATGAGATGTGATATCCAACTCCTTCCATTCCAATCCTGTGACCCGTCCTATAGCATGAGATGTGATATCTCAATGCTTATACCAAACCTGAGACCCTTCCTATAGCATGAGATGTGATATCCAATTGTTTCCCATTCCAATCCTGAGACCCTTCCTATAGCATGAGATGTGATATCTCAATGCTTCTAATACCAAACCTGAGATCCTTCCTCTAACATGAAATGTGATATCCAACTCCTTCCCTTTCCAAACCTAAGAGCCTATCTATAGCATGAGATGTGATATCCAAGTCCTTCCCATTCCAACCCTTAGACCCTTCCAACAGCATGCAATATGATATCTCAATGATTCTAATAACAAACCTGAGACCCGTCCTATAACATGAGATGGGATATCCAACTCCTTCCCATTCCAATCCTGAGACACTTCCGATAGCAGAGATGTGATATCTCAATGCTTATACCAAACCTGAGAACCTTCCTATGGCCTGAGATGTCATATACAACTCCTTCCCATTCCAATCCTGAGACCCTTCCTTTAGCATGAGATGTGATATCTCAATGCTTATACCAAATCTGAGACCCTTCCTATAGCATGATGTGATATCCAATTCCTTCCCATTCCAATCCTGAGACCCTTCCTATAGCATGAGATGTGATATCTCAATGCTTATACCAAACCTGAGAGCCTACCTATAGCATGAGATGTGATATCCAAGTCCATCCCATTCCAATCCTTAGACCCTTCCTACAGCATGCGATGTGATATCTCAATGATTCTAATACCAAACCAGAGACTCTTCCTATAACATTAGATGGGATATCCAACTCCTTCCCATTCCAATCCTGAGCCGCTTCCGATAGCAGAGATGTGATATCTCAATGCTTATACCAAACCTGAGACCCTTCCTATAACATGAGATGTGATATCCAACTCCTTCCCGTTCCAAACCTGAGACACTAACTATAGCATATGTGATATCCAACTCCTTCCCATTCCAAACATGAGACCCTTCCAATAGCAAGAAAGTAATATCCAACTCCTACCCATTCCAATCCTGAGACCCTTCCTATAGCAAGGGATGTGATATCCAAATCCTTCCCATTCCAATCCTGAGACCCTTCCTATAACATGAGATGTGATATCCAACTCCTTCCCATTCCAACCTGAGACACTTCCTATAGCATGAGAAGGGATATCCAACTCCTTCCCAATCCAATCCTGAGACCCTTCCGATAGCAGAGATGTGATATCTCAATGCTTATAACAAACCTGAGACCCTTCCTATGGCATGAGATGTGATATCCAACTCCTTGCCATTCAAATCCTGAGACTCTTCCTATAGCATGAGAAGGGATATCCAACTCCTTCCCAATCCAATCCTGAGACCCTTCCGATAGCAGAGACGTGATATCTCAATGCTTCTACCAAACCTGAGACCCTTCCTTTAGCATGAGATGTGATATCCAAATCCTTCCCATTCCAATCCTGAGACACTTCCGATAGCAGAGATGTGATATCTCAATGCTTATACCAAACCTGAGACCCTTCCTATAACATGAGATGTGATATCCAAATCCTTCCCGTTCCAAACCTGAGACCCTTCCTTTAGCATGAGATGTGATATCCAGCTCCTTCCCATTCCAATCCTGAGACACTTCCGATAGCATGAGATGTGATATCTCAATGCTTCTAATATCAAAACTGAGACCCTCCCTATAGCATGATATGTGATATCTAAGTCCTTCCCATTCCAATCCTGAGACCCTCCCTATAGCATGAGATGTGATATCCAACTCCTTCCCATTCCAATCCTGAGACCCTTCCTATAGCATGAGATATGATATCTCAATACTTCTAATACCAAACGTGAGATCCTTCCGATAACATGAGATGTGATATCCAAATCCTTCCCCTTCCAAACCTGAGACCCTCCCTTTAGCATGAGATGTGATATCCAACTCCTTCCTATTCCAATCCTGAGACTCTTCTGATAGCATGAGATGTGATATCTCAATGCTTCTAATACCAAACCTGAGATCCTTCCGATAGCATGAGATGTGATATCTCAATGCTTCTAATACCAAACCTGAGATCCTTCCTATAACATGAGATGTGATATCCAAATCCTTCCCCTTCCAAACCTGAGACCCTCCCTTTAGCATGAGATGTGATATCCAACTCCTTCCCATTCCAATCCTGAGACCCTTCCGATATCATGAGATGTGATATCTCAAAGCTTCTAATATCAAACTTGAGACCCTCCCTATAGCGTGAGATGTGATATCCAAGTCCTTCCCATTCCAATCCTGAGACCCTTCCTATAGCATGAGATGTGATATCTCAATGCTTCTAATACCAAACCTGAGACCCTTCCTATAACATGAGATGGGAATATCCAACTCCTTCCCATTCCAATCCTGAGACCCTTCCGATAGCAGAGATGTGATATCTCAATGCTTATACCAAACCTGAGATCCTTCCTATAACATGAGATGTCCTGAGACACTTCCTATAGCATGAGATGTGATATCTCACTGCTTATACCAAACCTGAGACCCTTCCCATAGCATGAGATGTGATATCCAAGTCCTTCCCATTCCAATCCTGAGACACTTCCTATAGCATGAGATGTGATATCTCAATGCTTCTAATACCAAACCTGAGACTCTTCCTATAACATGAGATGGGGAATCCAACCCCTTCCCATTCCAATCCTGAGACCCTTTTGATAGCAGAGATGTGATATCTCAATGTTTATACCAAACCTGAGACCCTTCCTACGGCATGAGTTGTCATATTCAACTCCTTCCCATTCCAATCCTGAGACCCTTCCTATAGCATGAGATGTGATATCCAACTCCTTCCCATTCCAATCCTGAGACCCTTCCTATAGCATGAGATGTGATGTCTCAATGCTTCTAATACCAAACCTGATATCCTTCCTATAACATGAGATGTGATATCCAACTCCTTCCATTCCAATCCTGAGACCCTTCCTATAGCATGAGATGTGATATCTCAATGGTTCTACCAAACCTGAGACCCTTCCTATAGCATGAGATGTGATATCCAACTCCTTCCCATTCCAATCCTGAGACCCTTCCTATAGCCTGAGATGTGATATCTCAATGCCCCTAATACCAAACCTGAGATCCTTCCTCTAACATGAAATGTGATATCCAACTCCTTCACTTTCCAAACCTGAGAGCCTATCTATAGCATGAGATGTGAGATCTAAGTCCTTCCCATTCCAATCCTTAGACCCTTCCTACATCATGCAATATGATATCTCAATGATTCTAATAAAAAACCTGAGACCCGTCCCATAACATGAGATGGGATATTCAACTCCTTCCCATTCCAATCCTGAGACACTTCCGATAGCAGAGATGTGATATCTCAATGTTTATACCAAACCTGAGACCCTTCCTATAACATGAGATGTGATATCCAACTCCTTCCCGTTCCAAACCTGAGACCCTTCCTTTAGCATGAGATGTTATATCCAGCTCCTTCCCATTCCAATCCTGAGACACTTCCGATAGCATGAGATGTGATATCTCAATGCTTCTACCAAACCTGAGACCCTTCCTTTAGCATGAGATGTGATATCCAACTCCTTCCCATTCCAATCCTGAGACCCTTCCTATAGCATGAGATGTGATATCTCAATACTTCTAATACCAAACCTGAGATCCTTCCGATAACATGAGATGTGATATCTCAATACTTCTAATACCAAACCTGAGATCCATCCTATAACATGAGATGTGATATCCAAATCCTTCCCCTTCCAAACCTGAGACCCTCCCTTTAGCATGAGATGTGATATCCAACTCCTTCCCGTTCCAAACCTGAGACCCTTCCTTTAGCATGAGGTTATATCCAGCTCCTTCCCATTCCAATCCTGAGAGCCTTCCTATAGCATGAGATGTGATACCTCAATGCTTCTACCAAACCTGAGACCCTTCCTTTAGCATGAGATGTGATATCCAACTCCTTCCCATTCCAATCCTGAGACCCTTCCTATAGCATGAGATGTGATATCTCAATACTTCTAATACCAAACCTGAGATCCTTCCGATAACATGAGATGTGATATCTCAATACTTCTAATACCAAACCTGAGATCCATCCTATAATATGAGATGTGATATCCAAATCCTTCCCCTTCCAAACCTGAGACCCTCCCTTTAGCATGAGATGTGATATCCAACTCCTTCCCATTCCAATCCTGAGACCCTTCTGATAGCATAAGATATATCTCAATGCTTCTATACCAAACCTGAGATCCTTCCGATAGCATGAGATGTGATATCTCAATACTTCTAATACCAAACCTGAGATCCTTCCTATAACATGAGATGTGATATCCAAATCCTTATCTTCCAAACCTGAGACCCTTCCTTTACCATGAGATGTGATATCCAACTCCTTCCCATTCCAATCCTGAGACTCTTCTGATAGCATAAGATATGATATCTCAATGCTTCTATACCAAACCTGAGATCCTTCTGATAGCATGAGATGTGATATCTCAATACTTCTAATACCAAACCTGAGATCCTACCTCTAACATGAAATGTGATATCCAACTCTTTCCCCTTGCAAACCTGAGAGCCTTCCTATAGCATGAGATGTGATATCCAAGTCCTTCCCATTCCAATCCTGAGACCCGTCCTATAACATGAGATGTGATATCCAACTCCTTCCCATTCCAACCTGAGACCCTTCCTATAGCATGAGATGGGATATCCAACTCCTTCCAAATCCAATCCTGATAACCTTCCGATAGCATGAGATGTGATATCCCAATGCTTCTACCAAACCTGAGACCCATACTATGGCATGAGATGTGATATCAAACTCCTTCCCATTCTAATCCTGAGACCCTTCCTATAGCTTGAGATGTGATATCCAACTCCTTCCCATTCCAATTCTGAGACCCTTCCTATACCATGAGACTTGATATCTCAATGCTTCTAATACCAAACCTGAGACCCGTCCTATAACATGAGATGTGATATCCAAATCCTTCCCCTTCCAAACCTTAGACCCTTCCTTTATCATGAGATGTGATATCCAACTCCTTCCCATTCCAATCTTGAGACCCTTCCGATATCATGAAATGTGATATCTCAATGCTTCTAATATCAAACTTGAGACCCTCCTTATAGCATGAGATGTGAGATCCAAGTCCTTCCCATTCCAATCCTGAGACCCTTCCTATAGCATGAGATGTGATATCTCAATGCTTCTAATACCAAACCTGAGATCCTTCCTATAACATGAGATGGGAATATCCAATGTGATATCCAACTCCTTCCCATTCCAATCCTGAGACCCTTCCTATAGCATGAGATGTGATATCCAACTCCTTCCCATTCCAATCCTGAGACCCTTCCTATAGCCTGAGATGTGATATCTCAATGTTTATACCAAACCTGAGACCCGTCCTATAACATGAGATGTGATATCCAAATCTTTCCCCTTCCAAACCTTAGACCCTTCCTTTATCATGAGATGTGGTATCCAACTCCTTCCCATTCCAATCCTGAGACCCTTCCGATATCATGAGATTTGTTATCTCAATGCTTCTAATATCAAACTTGAGACCCTCCCTATAGCATGAGATGTGACATCCAAGTCCTTCCCATTCCAATCCTGAGACCCTTCCTATAGCATGAAATGTGATATCTCTATACTTCTAATACCAAACCTGAGACCCTTCCTATAACATGAGATGGGATATCCAACTCCTTCCCATTCCAATCCTGAGACCCTTCCGATAGCAGAGATGTGATATCTCAATGCTTATACCAAACCTGAGACCCTTCCTATGGCCTGAGATGTCATATACAACTCCTTCCCATTCCAATCCTGAGACCCTTCCTTTAGCATGAGATGTGATATCTCAATGCTTATACCAAATCTGAGACCCTTCCTATAGCATGAGATGTGATATCCAAATCCTTCCCATTCCAATCCTGAGACCCTTCCTATAGCATGAGATGTGATATCTCAATGCTTATACCAAACCTGAGAGCCTACAATCCTGAGACCCTTCCATTAGCATGAAATGTGATATCTCAATGCTTATACCAAATCTGAGACCCTTCCTATAGCATGAGATGTGATATCCAAGTCCATCCCATTCCAATCCTTAGACCCTTCCTACAGCATGCGATGTGATATCTCAATGATTCTAATACCAAACCAGAGACTCTTACTATAACATGAGATGGGATATCCAACTCCTTCCCATTCCAATCCTGAGCCGCTTCCGATAGCAGAGATGTGATATCTCAATGCTTATACCAAACCTGAGACCCTTCCTATAACATGAGATGTGATATCCAACTCCTTCCCGTTCCAAACCTGAGACACTAACTATAGCATATGTGATATCCAAATCCTTCCCATTCCAAACATGAGACCCTTCCTATAGCAAGAAAGTAATATCCAACTCCTACCCATTCCAATCTTGAGACCCTTCCTATAGCAAGAGATGTGATATCCAAATCCTTCCCATTCCAATCCTGAGACCCTTCCTATAACATGAGATGTGATATCCAACTCCTTCCCATTCCAACCTGAGACACTTCCTATAGCATGAGAAGGGATATCCAACTCCTTCCCAATCCAATCCTGAGACCCTTCCGATAGCAGAGATGTGATATCTCAATGCTTATACCAAACCTGAGACCCTTCCTATGGCATGAGATGTGATATCCAACTCCTTGCCATTCAAATCCTGAGACCCTTCCTATAGCATGAGAAGGGATATCCAACTCCTTCCCAATCCAATCCTGAGACCCTTCCGATAGCAGAGACGTGATATCTCAATGCTTCTACCAAACCTGAGACCCTTCCTTTAGCATGAGATGTAATATCCAAATCCTTCACATTCCAATCCTGAGACCCTTCCTATAGCATGAGATGTGATATCTCAATGCTTCTAATACCAAACCTGAGACCCTTCCTATAACATGAGATGGGATATCCAACTCCTTCCCATTCCAATCCTGAGACCCTTCCGATAGCAGAGATGTGATATCTCAATGCTTATACCAAACCTGAGAACCTTCCTATGGCCTGAGATGTCATATACAACTCCTTCCCATTCCAATCCTGAGACCCTTCCTTTAGCATGAGATGTGATATCTCAATGCTTATACCAAATCTGAGACCCTTCCTATAGCATGAGATGTGATATCCAAGTCCATCCCATTCCAAACCTGAGACACTAACTATAGCATATGTGATATCCAACTCCTTCCCATTCCAAACATGAGACCCTACCTATAGCAAGAAAGTAATATCCAACTCCTACCCATTCCAATCCTGAGACCCTTCCTATAGCAAGAGATGTGATATCCAAATCCTTCCCATTCCAATCCTGAGACCCTTCCTATAACATGAGATGTGATATCCAACTCCTTCCCATTCCAACCTGAGACACTTCCTATAGCATGAGAAGGGATATCCAACTCCTTCCCAATCCAATCCTGAGACCCTTCCGATAGCAGAGATGTGATATCTCAATGCTTATACCAAACCTGAGACCCTTCCTATGGCATGAGATGTGATATCCAACTCCTTGCCATTCAAATCCTGAGACCCTTCCTATAGCATGAGATGTGATATCTCTATGCTTCTAATACCAAACCTGAGACCCTTCCTATAACATGAGATGGGATATCCAACTCCTTCCCATTCCAATCCTGAGATCCTTCCGAAAGCAGAGATGTGATATCTCAATGCTTATACCAAACCTGAGAACCTTCCTATGGCCTGAGATGTCATATACAACTCCTTCCCATTCCAATCCTGAGACCCTTCCTTTAGCATGAGATGTGATATCTCAATGCTTATACCAAATCTGAGACCCTTCCTATAGCATGAGATGTGATATCCAAGTCCATCCCATTCCAATCCTTAGACCCTTCCTACAGCATGCGATGTGATATCTCAATGATTCTAATACCAAACCAGAGACTCTTTCTATAACATGAGATGGGATATCCAACTCCTTCCCATTCCAATCCTGAGCCGCTTCTGATAGCAGAGATGTGATATCTCAATGCTTATACCAAACCTGAGACCCTTCCTATAACATGAGATGTGATATCCAACTCCTTCCCGTTCCAAACCTGAGACACTTACTATAGCATATGTGATATCCAACTCCTTCCCATTCCAAACATGAGACCCTTCCTATAGCAAGAAAGTAATATCCAACTCCTACCCATTCCAATCCTGAGACCCTTCCTATAGCAAGAGATGTGATATCCAAATCCTTCCCATTCCAATCCTGAGACCCTTCCTATAACATGAGATGTGATATTCAACTCCTTCCCATTCCAACCTGAGACACTTCCTATAGCATGAGAAGGGATATCCAACTCCTTCCCAATCCAATCCTGAGACCCTTCCGATAGCAGAGATGTGATATCTCAATGCTTATACCAAACCTGAGACCCTTCCTATGGCATGAGATGTGATATCCAACTCCTTGCCATTCAAATCCTGAGACCCTTCCTATAGCATGAGAAGGGATATCCAACTCCTTCCCAATCCAATCCTGCGACCCTTCCGATAGCAGAGACGTGATATCTCAATGCTTCTACCAAACCTGAGACCCTTCCTTTAGCATGAGATGTGATATCCAAATCCTTCACATTCCAATCCTGAGACCCTTCCTATGGCATGAGATGTGATATCCAACTCCTTGCCATTCAAATCCTGAGACCCTTCCTATAGCATGAGATGTGATATCTCTATGCTTCTAATACCAAACCTGAGACCCTTCCTATAACATGAGATGGGATATCCAACTCCTACCCATTCCAATCCTGAGACCCTTCCTATAGCAAGAGATGTGATATCCAAATCCTTCCCATTCCAATCCTGAGACCCTTCCTATAACATGAGATGTGATATCCAACTCCTTCCCATTCCAACCTGAGACACTTCCTATAGCATGAGAAGGGATATCCAACTCCTTCCCAATCCAATCCTGAGACCCTTCCGATAGCAGAGATGTGATATCTCAATGCTTATACCAAACCTGAGACCCTTCCTATGGCATGAGATGTGATATCCAACTCCTTGCCATTCAAATCCTGAGACCCTTCCTATAGCATGAGATGTGATATCTCAATGCTTATACCAAACCTGAGACCCTTCCTATAACATGAGATGGGATATCCAACTCCTTCCCATTCCAATCCTGAGACCCTTCCGATAGCAGAGATGTGATATCTCAATGCTTATACCAAACCTGAGAACCTTCCTATGGCCTGAGATGTCGTATACAACTCCTTCCCATTCCAATCCTGAGACCCTTCCTTTAGCATGAGATGTGATATCTCAATGCTTATACCAAATCTGAGACCCTTCCTATAGCATGAGATGTGATATCCAATTCCTTCCCATTCCAATCCTGAGACCCTTCCTATAGCATGAGATGTGATATCTCAATGCTTATACCAAACCACCTGAGAGCCTACTTATAGCATGAGATGTGATATCCAAGTCCATCCCATTCCAATCCTTAGACCCTTCCTACAGCATGCGATGTGATATCTCAATGATTCTAATACCAAACCAGAGACTCTTCCTATAACATGAGATGGGATATCCAACTCCTTCACATTCCAATCCTGAGCCGCTTCCGATAGCAGAGATGTGATATCTCAATGCTTATACCAAACCTGAGACCCTTCCTATAACATGAGATGTGATATCCAACTCCTTCCCGTTGCAAACCTGAGACACTAACTATAGCATATGTGATATCCAACTCCTTCCCATTCCAAACATGAGACCCCTCCTATAGCAAGAAAGTAATATCCAACTCCTACCCATTCCAATCCTGAGACCCTTCCTATAGCAAGAGATGTGATATCCAAATCCTTCCCATTCCAATCCTGAGACCCTTCCTATAACATGAATGAGATGTGATATCCAACTCCTTCCCATTCCAACCTGAGACACTTCCTATAGCATGAGAAGGGATATCCAACTCCTTCCCAATCCAAACCTGAGACCCTTCCGATAGCAGAGATGTGATATCTCAATGCTTATACCAAACCTGAGACCCTTCCTATGGCATGAGATGTGATATCCAACTCCTTCCCAATCCAATCCTGAGACCCTTCCGATAGCAGAGGCGTGATATCTCAATGCTTCTACCAAACCTGAGACCCTTCCTTTAGCATGAGATGTGATATCCAAATCCTTCACATTCCAATCCTGAGACCCTTCCTATAGCATGAGATGTGATATCTCAATGCTTCTAATACCAAACCTGAGATCCTTCCTATAACATGAGATGTGATATCCAATTCCTTCCCATTCCAAACCTGAGGCCCTTCCTATTGGATGAGATGTGATATCCAACTCCTTCCCATTCCAACCCTGAGACCCTTCCTATAGCATGAGATGTGATGTCTCAATGCTTCTAATACCAAACCTGAGATCCTTCCTATAACATGAGGTGTGATATCCAACTCCTTCCATTCCAATCCTGAGACCCGTCCTATAGCATGAGATGTGATATCTCAATGCTTATACCAAACCTGAGACCCTTCCTATAGCATGAGATGTGATATCCAATTGCTTCCCATTCCAATCCTGAGACCCTTCCTATAGCATGAGATGTGATATCTCAATGCTTCTAATACCAAACCTGAGATCCTTCCTCTAACATGAAATGTGATATCCAACTCCTTCCCTTTCCAAACCTAAGAGCCTATCTATAGCATGAGATGTGATATCCAAGTCCTTCCCATTCCAACCCTTAGACCCTTCCAACAGCATGCAATGTGATATCTCAATGATTCTAATAACAAACCTGAGACCCGTCCTATAACATGAGATGGGATATCCAACTCCTTCCCATTCCAATCCTGAGACACTTCCGATAGCAGAGATGTGATATCTCAATGCTTATACCAAACCTGAGAACCTTCCTATGGCCTGAGATGTCATATACAACTCCTTCCCATTCCAATCCTGAGACCCTTCCTTTAGCATGAGATGTGATATCTCAATGCTTATACCAAATATGAGACCCTTCCTATAGCATGATGTGATATCCAATTCCTTCCCATTCCAATCCTGAGACCCTTCCTATAGCATGAGATGTGATATCTCAATGCTTATACCAAACCTGAGAGCCTACCTATAGCATGAGATGTGATATCCAAGTCCATCCCATTCCAATCCTTAGACCCTTCCTACAGCATGCGATGTGATATCTCAATGATTCTAATACCAAACCAGAGACTCTTCCTATAACATTAGATGGGATATCCAACTCCTTCCCATTCCAATCCTGAGCCGCTTCCGATAGCAGAGATGTGATATCTCAATGCTTATACCAAACCTGAGACCCTTCCTATAACATGAGATGTGATATCCAACTCCTTCCCGTTCCAAACCTGAGACACTAACTATAGCATATGTGATATCCAACTCCTTCCCATTCCAAACATGAGACCCTTCCAATAGCAAGAAAGTAATATCCAACTCCTACCCATTCCAATCCTGAGACCCTTCCTATAGCAAGGGATGTGATATCCAAATCCTTCCCATTCCAATCCTGAGACCCTTCCTATAACATGAGATGTGATATCCAACTCCTTCCCATTCCAACCTGAGACACTTCCTATAGCATGAGAAGGGATATCCAACTCCTTCCCAATCCAATCCTGAGACCCTTCCGATAGCAGAGATGTGATATCTCAATGCTTATAACAAACCTGACACCCTTCCTATGGCATGAGATGTGATATCCAACTCCTTGCCATTCAAATCCTGAGACTCTTCCTATAGCATGAGAAGGGATATCCAACTCCTTCCCAATCCAATCCTGAGACCCTTCCGATAGCAGAGACGTGATATCTCAATGCTTCTACCAAACCTGAGACCCTTCCTTTAGCATGAGATGTGATATCCAAATCCTTCACATTCCAATCCTGAGACCCTTCCTATAGCATGAGATGTGATATCTCAATGCTTCTAATACCAAACCTGAGATCCTTCCTATAACATGAGATGTGATATCCAATTCCTTCCCATTCCAAACCTGAGACCCTTCCTATTGGATGAGATGTGATATCCAACTCCTTCCCATTCCAACCCTGAGACCCTTCCTATAGCATGAGATGTGATGTCTCAATGCTTCTAATACCAAACCTGAGATCCTTCCTTATAACATGAGATGTGATATCCAACTCCTTCCATTCCAATCCTGAGACCCGTCCTATAGCATGAGATGTGATATCTCAATGCTTATACCAAACCTGAGACCCTTCCTATAGCATGAGATGTGATATCCAACTGCTTCCCATTCCAATCCTGAGACCCTTCCTATAGCATGAGATGTGATATCTCAATGCTTCTAATACCAAACCTGAGATCCTTCCTCTAACATGAAATGTGATATCCAATTCCTTCCCTTTCCAAACCTAAGAGCCTATCTATAGCATGAGATGTGAAATCCAAGTCCTTCACATTCCAACCCTTAAACCCTTCCTACAGCATGCAATATGATATCTCAATGATTCTAATAACAAACCTGAGACCCGTCCTATAACATGAGATGGGATATCCAACTCCTTCCCATTCCAATCCTGAGACACTTCCGATAGCAGAGATGTGATATCTCAATGCTTATACCAAACCTGAGACCCTTCCTATAACATGAGATGTGATATCCAAATCCTTCCCGTTCCAAACCTGAGACCCTTCCTTTAGCATGAGATGTGATATCCAGCTCCTTCCCATTCCAATCCTGAGACACTTCCGATAGCATGAGATGTGATATCTCAATGCTTCTAATATCAAAACTGAGACCCTCCCTATAGCATGATATGTGATATCTAAGTCCTTCCCATTCCAATCCTGAGACCCTCCCTATAGCATGAGATGTGATATCCAACTCCTTCCCATTCCAATCCTGAGACCCTTCCTATAGCATGAGATATGATATCTCAATACTTCTAATACCAAACGTGAGATCCTTCCGATAACATGAGATGTGATATCCAAATCCTTCCCCTTCCAAACCTGAGACCCTCCCTTTAGCATGAGATGTGATATCCAACTCCTTCCATTCCAATCCTGAGACCCTTCCTATAGCATGAGATGTGATATCTCAATGCTTATACCAAACCTGAGACCCTTCCTATAGCATGAGATGTGATATCCAACTCCTTCCCATTCCAATCCTGAGACCCTTCCTATAGCATGAGATGTGATATCTCAATGCTTCTAATACCAAACCTGAGATCCTTCCTCTAACATGAAATGTGAGATCCAACTCCTTCCCTTTCCAAACCTAAGAGCCTATCTATAGCATGAGATGTGATATCCAAGTCCTTCACATTCCAACCCTTAGACCCTTCCTACAGCATGCAATATGATATCTCAATGATTCTGATAACAAACCTGAGACCCGTCCTATAACATGAGATGGGATATCCAACTCCTTCCCATTCCAATCCTGAGACACTTCCGATAGCAGAGATGTGATATCTCAATGTTTATACCAAACCTGAGACCCTTCCTATAACATGAGATGTGATATCCAACTCCTTCCCGTTCCAAACCTGACACCCTTCCTTTAGCATGAGATGTGATATCCAGCTCCTTCCCATTCCAATCCTGAGACACTTCCGATAGCATGAGATGTGATATCTCAATGCTTCTAATATCAAAACTGAGACCCTCCCTATAGCATGATATGTGATATCTAAGTCCTTCCCATTCCAATCCTGAGACCCTTCCTATAGCATGAGATGTGATATCTCAATGCTTCTACCAAACCTGAGACCCTTCCTTTAGCATGAGATGTGATATCCAACTCCTTCCCATTCCAATCCTGAAACCCTTCCTATAGCATGAGATGTGATATCTCAATACTTCTAATACCAAACCTGAGATCCTTCCGATAACATGAGATGTGATATCTCAATACTTCTAATACCAAACCTGAGATCCATCCTATAACATGAGATGTGATATCCAACTCCTTCCCTTTCCAAACCTGAGAGCCGTTCTATAGCATGAGATGTGATATCCAGGTCCTTCCCATTCCAATCTTTAACCCTTCCTACAGCATGGAATATGATATCTCAATGATTCTAATAACATGAGACTTGATATCTCAATGCTTCTAATATTAAACCTGAGACCCGTCCTATAACATGAGATGTGATATCCAAATCCTTCCCCTTCCAAACCTTAGACCCTTCCTTTATCATGAGATGTGATATCCAACTCCTTCCCATTCCAATCCTGAGACCCTTCCGATATCATGAGATTTGTTATCTCAATGCTTCTAATATCAAACTTGAGACCCTCCCTATAGCATGAGATGTGACATCCAAGTCCTTCCCATTCCAATCCTGAGACCCTTCCTATAGCATGAGATGTGATATCTCTATGCTTCTAATACCAAACCTGAGACCCTTCCTATAACATGAGATGGGATATCCAACTCCTTCCCATTCCAATCCTGAGACCTTTCCGATAGCAGAGATGTGATATCTCAATGCTTATACCAAACCTGAGAACCTTCCTATGGCCTGAGATGTCATATACAACTCCTTCCCATTCCAATCCTGAGACCCTTCCTTTAGCATGAGATGTGATATCTCAATGCTTATACCAAATCTGAGACCCTTCCTATAGCATGAGATGTGATATCCAATTCCTTCCCATTCCAATCCTGAGACCCTTCCTATAGCATGAGATGTGATATCTCAATGCTTATACCAAACCTGAGAGCCTACCTATAACATGAGATGTGATATCCAAGTCTATCCCATTCCAATCCTTAGACCCTTCCTACAGCATGCGATGTGATATCTCAATAATTCTAATACCAAACCAGAGACTCTTCCTATAGCATGAGATGGGATATCCAACTCCTTCCCATTCCAATCCTGAGCCGCTTCCGATAGCAGAGATGTGATATCTCAATGCTTATACCAAACCTGAGACCCTTCCTATGGCATGAGATGTGATATCCAACTCCTTGCCATTCAAATCCTGAGACCCTTCCTATAGCATGAGAAGGGATATCCAACTCCTTCCCAATCCAATCCTGAGACCCTTCCGATAGCAGCGACGTGATATCTCAATGCTTCTACCAAACCTGAGACCCTTCCTTTAGCATGAGATGTGATATCCAAATCCTTCACATTCCAATCCTGAGACCCTTCCTATAGCATGAGATGTGATATCTCAATGCTTCTAATACCAAACCTGAGATCCTTCCTATAACATGAGATGTGATATCCAATTCCTTCCCATTCCAAACCTGAGACCCTTCCTATTGGATGAGATGTGATATCCAACTCCTTCCCATTCCAACCTTGAGACCCTTCCTATAGCATGAGATGTGATGTCTCAATGCTTCTAATACCAAACCTGAGATCCTTCCTATAACATGAGATGTGATATCCAACTCCTTCTATTCCAATCCTGAGACCCGTCCTATAGCATGAGATGTGATATCTCAAGGCTTATACCAAACCTGAGACCCTTCCTATAGCATGAGATGTGATATCCAACTGCTTCCCATTCCAATCCTGAGACCCTTCCTATAGCATGCAATATGATATCTCAATGATTCTAATAACAAACCTGAGACCCGTCCTATAGCATGAGATATGATATCCAAGTCCTTCGCATTCCAATCCTGAGACCCTTCCTATAACATGAAATGTGATATCCAACTCCTTCCCATTCCAACCTGAGACCATTCCTATAGCATGAGATGGGATATCCAACTTCTTCCAAATCCAATACTGATACCCTTCCGATAGCATGAGATGTGATATCCCAATGCTTCTACCAAACCTGAGACCCATACTATGGCATGAGATGTGATATCAAACTCCTTCTCATTCCAATCCTGAGACCCTTCCTATAGCTTGAGGTGTGATATCCAACTCCTTCCCATTCCAATTCTGAGACCCTTCTTATACCATGAGACTTGATATCTCAATGCTTCTAATATTAAACCTGAGACCCGTCCTATAACATGAGATGTGATATCCAAATCCTTCCCCTTCCAAACCTTAGACCCTTCCTTTATCATGAGATGTGATATCCAACTCCTTCCCATTCCAATCCTGAGACCCTTCCGATATCATGAGATTTGTTATCTCAATGCTTCTAATATCAAACTTGAGACCCTCCCTATAGCATGAGATGTGACATCCAAGTCCTTCCCATTCCAATCCTGAGACCCTTCCTATAGCATGAGATGTGATATCTCTATGCTTCTAATACCAAACCTGAGACCCTTCCTATAACATGAGATGGGATATCCAACTCCTTCCCATTCCAATCCTGAGACCTTTCCGATAGCAGAGATGTGATATCTCAATGCTTATACCAAACCTGAGAACCTTCCTATGGCCTGAGATGTCATATACAACTCCTTCCCATTCCAATCCTGAGACCCTTCCTTTAGCATGAGATGTGATATCTCAATGCTTATACCAAATCTGAGACCCTTCCTATAGCATGAGATGTGATATCCAATTCCTTCCCATTCCAATCCTGAGACCCTTCCTATAGCATGAGATGTGATATCTCAATGCTTATACCAAACCTGAGAGCCTACCTATAACATGAGATGTGATATCCAAGTCTATCCCATTCCAATCCTTAGACCCTTCCTACAGCATGCGATGTGATATCTCAATAATTCTAATACCAAACCAGAGACTCTTCCTATAACATGAGATGGGATATCCAACTCCTTCCCATTCCAATCCTGAGCCGCTTCCGATAGCAGAGATGTGATATCTCAATGCTTATACCAAACCTGAGACCCTTCCTATAACATGAGATGTGATATCCAACTCCTTCCCGTTCCAAACCTGAGACACTAACTATAGCATATGTGATATCCAACTCCTTCCCATTCCAAACATGAGACCCTTCCTATAGCAAGAAAGTAATATCCAACTCCTACCCATTCCAATCCTGAGACCCTTCCTATAGCAAGAGATGTGATATCCAAATCCTTCCCATTCCAATCCTGAGACCCTTCCTATAACATGAGATGTGATATCCTACTCCTTCCCATTCCAACCTGAGACACTTCCTATAGCATGAGAAGGGATATCCAACTCCTTCCCAATCCAATCCTGAGACCCTTCCGATAGCAGAGATGTGATATCTCAATGCTTATACCAAACCTGAGTCCCTTCCTATGGCATGAGATGTGATATCCAACTCCTTGCCATTCAAATCCTGAGACCCTTCCTATAGCATGAGAAGGGATATCCAACTCCTTCCCAATCCAATCCTGAGACCCTTCCGATAGCAGCGACGTGATATCTCAATGCTTCTACCAAACCTGAGACCCTTCCTTTAGCATGAGATGTGATATCCAAATCCTTCACATTCCAATCCTGAGACCCTTCCTATAGCATGAGATGTGATATCTCAATGCTTCTAATACCAAACCTGAGATCCTTCCTATAACATGAGATGTGATATCCAATTCCTTCCCATTCCAAACCTGAGACCCTTCCTATTGGATGAGATGTGATATCCAACTCCTTCCCATTCCAACCTTGAGACCCTTCCTATAGCATGAGATGTGATGTCTCAATGCTTCTAATACCAAACCTGAGATCCTTCCTATATTATGAGATGTGATATCCAACTCCTTCCATTCTAATCCTGAGACCCGTCCTATAGCATGAGATGTGATATCTCAAGGCTTATACCAAACCTGAGACCCTTCCTATAGCATGAGATGTGATATCCAACTGCTTCCCATTCCAATCCTGAAACCCTTCCTATAGCATGAGATGTGATATCTCAATGCTTCTAATACCAAACCTGAGATCCTTCCTCTAACATGAAATGTGATATCCAACTCCTTCCCTTTCCAAACCTAAGAGCCTATCTATAGCATGAGATGTGATATCCAAGTCCTTCACATTCCAACCCTTAGACCCTTCCTACAGCATGCAATATGATATCTCAATGATTCTAATAACAAACCTGAGACCCGTCCTATAACATGAGATGGGATATCCAACTCCTTCCCATTCCAATCCTGAGACACTTCCGATAGCAGAGATGTGATATCTCAATGCTTATACCAAACCTGAGACCCTTCCTATAACATGAGATGTGATATCCAAATCCTTCCCGTTCCAAACCTGAGACCCTTCCTTTAGCATGAGATGTGATATCCAGCTCCTTCCCATTCCAATCCTGAGACACTTCCGATAGCATGAGATGTGATATCTCAATGCTTCTAATATCAAAACTGAGACCCTCCCTATAGCATGATATGTGATATCTAAGTCCTTCCCATTCCAATCCTGAGACCCTCCCTATAGCATGAGATGTGATATCCAACTCCTTCCCATTCCAATCCTGAGACCCTTCCTATAGCATGAGATATGATATCTCAATACTTCTAATACCAAACGTGAGATCCTTCCGATAACATGAGATGTGATATCCAAATGCTTCCCCTTCCAAACCTGAGACCCTCCCTTTAGCATGAAATGTGATATCCAACTCCTTCCTATTCCAATCCTGAGACTCTTCTGATAGCATGAGATGTGATATCTCAATGCTTCTAATACCAAACCTGAGATCCTTCCGATAGCATGAGATGTGATATCTCAATGCTTCTAATACCAAACCTGAGATCCTTCCTATAACATGAGATGTGATATCCAAATCCTTCCCCTTCCAAACCTGAGACCCTCCCTTTAGCATGAGATGTGATATCTAACTCCTTCCCATTCCATTCCTGAGACCCTTCTGAGAGCATGAGATGTGATATCTCAATGCCTCTAATACCAAACCTGAGATCCTACCTCTAACATGAAATGAGATATCCAACTCTTTCCCCTTCCAAACCTGAGAGCCTTCCTATAGCATGAGATGTGATATCCAAGTCCTTCCCATTCCAATACTGAGACCCTTCCTATAGCTTGAGATGTGATATCCAACTCCTTCCCATTCCAATTCTGAGACCCTTCCTATAGCATGAGATGTGATATCTCAATGCTTATACCAAACCTGAGAGCCTACCTATAACATGAGATGTGATATCCAAGTCCATCCCATTCCAATCCTTAGACCCTTCCTATTGGATGAGATGTGATATCCAACTCCTTCCCATTCCAACCTTGAGACCCTTCCTATAGCATGAGATGTGATGTCTCAATGCTTCTAATACCAAACCTGAGATCCTTCCTATAACATGAGATGTGATATCCAACTCCTTCCATTCCAATCCTGAGACCCGTCCTATAGCATGAGATGTGATATCTCAAGGCTTATACCAAACCTGAGACCCTTCCTATAGCATGAGATGTGATATCCAACTGCTTCCCATTCCAATCCTGAGACCCTTCCTATAGCATGAGATGTGATATCTCAATGCTTCTAATACCAAACCTGAGATCCTTCCTCTAACATGAAATGTGATATCCAACTCCTTCCCTTTCCAAACCTAAGAGCCTATCTATAGCATGAGATGTGATATCCAAGTCCTTCACATTCCAACCCTTAGACCCTTCCTACAGCATGCAATATGATATCTCAATGATTCTAATAACAAACCTGAGACCCGTCCTATAACATGAGATGGGATATCCAACTCCTTCCCATTCCAATCCTGAGACACTTCCGATAGCAGAGATGTGATATCTCAATGCTTATACCAAACCTGAGACCCTTCCTATAACATGAGATGTGATATCCAAATCCTTCCCGTTCCAAACCTGAGACCCTTCCTTTAGCATGAGATGTGATATCCAGCTCCTTCCCATTCCAATCCTGAGACACTTCCGATAGCATGAGATGTGATATCTCAATGCTTCTAATATCAAAACTGAGACCCTCCCTATAGCATGATATGTGATATCTAAGTCCTTCCCATTCCAATCCTGAGACCCTCCCTATAGCATGAGATGTGATATCCAACTCCTTCCCATTCCAATCCTGAGACCCTTCCTATAGCATGAGATATGATATCTCAATACTTCTAATACCAAACGTGAGATCCTTCCGATAACATGAGATGTGATATCCAAATCCTTCCCCTTCCAAACCTGAGACCCTTCCTTTAGCATGAAATGTGATATCCAACTCCTTCCTATTCCAATCCTGAGACTCTTCTGATAGCATGAGATGTGATATCTCAATGCTTCTAATACCAAACCTGAGATCCTTCCGATAGCATGAGATGTGATATCTCAATGCTTCTAATACCAAACCTGAGATCCTTCCTATAACATGAGATGTGATATCCAAATCCTTCCCCTTCCAAACCTGAGACCCTCCCTTTAGCATGAGATGTGATATCTAACTCCTTCCCATTCCATTCCTGAGACCCTTCTGATAGCATGAGATGTGTTATCTCAATGCCTCTAATACCAAACCTGAGATCCTACCTCTAACATGAAATGAGATATCCAACTCTTTCCCCTTCCAAACCTGAGAGCGTTCCTATAGCATGAGATGTGATATCCAAGTCCTTCCCATTCCAATACTGAGACCCTTCCTATAGCTTGAGATGTGATATCCAACTCCTTCCCATTCCAATTCTGAGACCCTTCCTATAGCATGAGATGTGATATCTCAATGCTTATACCAAACCTGAGAGCCTACCTATAACATGAGATGTGATATCCAAGTCCATCCCATTCCAATCCTTAGACCCTTCCTACAGCATGCGATGTGATATCTCAATGATTCTAATACCAAACCAGAGACTCTTCCTATAACATGAGATGGGATATCCAACTCCTTCCCATTCCAATTCTGAGACCCTTCCTATACTATGAGACTTGATATCTCAATGCTTCTAATACCAAACCTGAGACCCGTAATATAACATGAGATGTGATATCCAAATCCTTCCCCTTCCAAACCTTAGACCCTTCCTTTATCATGAGATGTGATATCCAACTCCTTCCCATTCCAATCCTGAGACCCTTCCGATATCATGAGATGTGATATCTCAAAGCTTCTAATATCAAACTTGAGACCCTCCCTATAGCATGAGATGTGATATCCAAGTCCTTCCCATTCCAATCCTGAGACCCTTCCTATAGCATGAGATGTGATATCTCAATGCTTCTAATACCAAACCTGAGACCCTTCCTATAACATGAGATGGGAATATCCAACTCCTTCCCATTCCAATCTTGAGACCCTTCCGATAGCAGAGATGTGATATCTCAATGCTTATACCAAACCTGAGATCCTTCCTATAACATGAGATGTGATATCCAACTCCTTCCCATTCCAATCCTGAGACACTTCCTATAGCATGAGATGTGATATCTCACTGCTTATACCAAACCTGAGACCCTTCCCATAGCAGGAGATGTGATATCCAACTCCTTCCCATTCCAATCCTCAGACCCTTCCTATAGCATGAGATGTGATATCTCAATGCTTCTAATGTCAAACTTGAGACCCTACCTATAGCATGAGATGTGATATCCAAGTCCTTCCCATTCCAATCCTGAGACACTTCCTATAGCATGAGATGTGATATCTCAATGCTTCTAATACCAAACTTGAGACTCTTCCTATAACATGAGATGGGATATCCAACTCCTTCCCATTCCAATCCTGAGACCCTTTTGATAGCAGAGATGTGATATCTCAATGTTTATACCAAACCTGAGACCCTTCCTACGGCATGAGATGTCATATTCAACTCCTTCCCATTCCAATCCTGAGACCCTTCCTATAGCATGAGATTTGATATCCAACTCCTTCCCATTCCAATCCTGAGACCCTTCCTATAGCATGAGATGTGATGTCTCAATGCTTCTAATACCAAACCTGAGATCCTTCCTATAACATGAGATCTGATATCCAACTCCTTCCATTCCAATCCTGAGACCCTTCCTATAGCATGAGATGTGATATCTCAATGCTTATACCAAACCTGAGACCCTTCCTATAGCATGAGATGTGATATCCAACTCCTTCCCATTCCAATCCTGAGACCCTTCCTATAGCATGAGATGTGATATCTCAATGCTTCTAATACCAAACCTGAGATCCTTCCTCTAACATGAAATGTGAGATCCAACTCCTTCCCTTTCCAAACCTAAGAGCCTTTCTATAGCATGAGATGTGATATCCAAGTCCTTCACATTCCAACCCTTAGACCCTTCCTACAGCATGCAATATGATATCTTAATGATTCCAATAACAAACCTGAGACCCGTCCTATGACATGAGATGGGATATCCAACTCCTTCCCATTCCAATCCTGAGACACTTCCGATAGCAGAGATGTGATATCTCAATGTTTATACCAAACCTGAGACCCTTCCTATAACATGAGATGTGATATCCAACTCCTTCCCGTTCCAAACCTGAGACCCTTCCTTTAGCATGAGATGTGATATCCAGCTCCTTCCCATTCCAATCCTGAGACACTTCCGATAGCATGAGATGTAATATCTCAATGCTTCTAATATCAAAACTGAGACCCTCCCTATAGCATGATATGTGATATCTAAGTCCTTCCCATTCCAATCCTGAGACCCTTCCTATAGCATGAGATGTGATATCTCAATGCTTCTACCAAACCTGAGACCCTTCCTTTAGCATCAGATGTGATATCCAACTCCTTCCCATTCCAATCCTGAGACCCTTCCTATAGCATGAGATGTGATATCTCAATACTTCTAATACCAAACCTGAGATCCTTCCGATAACATGAGATGTGATATCTCAATACTTCTAATACCAAACCTGAGATCCATCCTATAACATGAGATGTGATATCCAACTCCTTCCCTTTCCAAACCTGAGAGCCGTTCTATAGCATGAGATGTGATAACCAGGTCCTTCCCATTCCAATCCTTAGACCCTTCCTACAGCATGCAATATGATATCTCAATGATTCTAATAACAAACCTGAGACCCGTCCTATAGCATGAGATATGATATCCAAGTCCTTCCCATTCCAATCCTGAGACCCTTCCTATAACACGAAATGTGATATCCAACTCCTTCCCATTCCAACCTGAGACCCTTCCTATAGCATGAGATGGGATATCCAACTTCTTCCAAATCCAATACTGATACCCTTCCGATAGCATGAGATGTGATATCCCAATGCTTCTACCAAACCTGAGACCCATACTATGGCATGAGATGTGATATCAAACTCCTTCCCATTCCAATCCTGAGACCCTTCCTATAGCTTGAGGTGTGATATCCAACTCCTTCCCATTCCAATTCTGAGACCCTTCTTATACCATGAGACTTGATATCTCAATGCTTCTAATATTAAACCTGAGACCCGTCCTATAACATGAGATGTGATATCCAAATCCTTCCCCTTCCAAACCTTAGACCCTTCCTTTATCATGAGATGTGATATCCAACTCCTTCCCATTCCAATCCTGAGACCCTTCCGATATCATGAGATTTGTTATCTCAATGCTTCTAATATCAAACTTGAGACCCTACCTATAGCATGAGATGTGACATCCAAGTCCTTCCCATTCCAATCCTGAGACCCTTCCTATAGCATGAGATGTGATATCTCTATGCTTCTAATACCAAACCTGAGACCCTTCCTATAACATGAGATGGGATATCCAACTCCTTCCCATTCCAATCCTGAGACCTTTCCGATAGCAGAGATGTGATATCTCAATGCTTATACCAAACCTGAGAACCTTCCTATGGCCTGAGATGTCATATACAACTCCTTCCCATTCCAATCCTGAGACCCTTCCTTTAGCATGAGATGTGATATCTCAATGCTTATACCAAATCTGAGACCCTTCCTATAGCATGAGATGTGATATCCAATTCCTTCCCATTCCAATCCTGTGACCCTTCCTATAGCATGAGATGTGATATCTCAATGCTTATAGCAAACCTGAGAGCCTACCTATAACATGAGATGTGATATCCAAGTCCATCCCATTCCAATCCTTAGACCCTTCCTACAGCATGCTATGTGATATCTCAATGATTCTAATACCAAACCAGAGACTCTTCCTATAACATGAGATGGGATATCCAACTCCTTCCCATTCCAATCCTGAGCCGCTTCCGATAGCAGAGATGTGATATCTCAATGCTTATACCAAACCTGAGACCCTTCCTATAACATGAGATGTGATATCCAACTCCTTCCCGTTCCAAACCTGAGACACTAACTATAGCATATGTGATATCCAACTCCTTCCCATTCCAAACATGAGACCCTTCCTATAGCAAGAAAGTAATATCCAACTCCTACCCATTCCAATCCTGAGACCCTTCCTATAACATGAGATGTGATATCCAACTCCTTCCCATTCCAACCTGGGACACTTCCTATAGCATGAGAAGGGATATCCAACTCCTTCCCAATCCAATCCTGAGACCCTTCCGATAGCAGAGATGTGATATCTCAATGCTTATACCAAACCTGAGACCCTTCCTATGGCATGAGATGTGATATCCAACTCCTTGCCATTCAAATCCTGAGACCCTTCCTATAGCATGAGAAGGGATATCCAACTCCTTCCCAATCCAATCCTGAGACCCTTCCGATAGCAGCGACGTGATATCTAAATGCTTCTACCAAACCTGAGACCCTTCCTTTAGCATGAGATGTGATATCCAAATCCTTCACATTCCAATCCTGAGACCCTTCCTATAGCATGAGATGTGATATCTCAATGCTTCTAATACCAAACCTGAGATCCTTCCTATAACATGAGATGTGATATCCAATTCCTTCCCATTCCAAACCTGAGACCCTTCCTATTGGATGAGATGTGATATCCAACTCCTTCCCATTCCAACCCTGAGACCCTTCCTATAGCATGAGATGTGATGTCTCAATGCTTCTAATACCAAACCTGAGATCCTTCCTATAACATGAGATGTGATATCCAACTCATTCCATTCCAATCCTGAGACCCGTCCTATAGCATGAGATGTGATGTCTCAATGCTTATACCAAACCTGAGACCCTTCCTATAGCATGAGATGTGATATCCAACTGCTTCCCATTCCAATCCTGAGACCCTTCCTATAGCATGAGATGTGATATCTCAATGCTTCTAATACCAAACCTGAGATCCTTCCTCTAACATGAAATGTGATATCCAACTCCTTCCCTTTCCAAACCTAAGAGCCTATCTATAGCATGAGATGTGATATCCAAGTCCTTCACATTCCAACCCTTAGACCCTTCCTACAGCATGCAATATGATATCTCAATGATTCTAATAACAAACCTGAGACCCGTCCTATAACATGAGATGGGATATCCAACTCCTTCCCATTCCAATCCTGAGACACTTCCGATAGCAGAGATGTGATATCTCAATGCTTATACCAAACCTGAGACCCTTCCTATAACATGAGATGTGATATCCAAATCGTTCCCGTTCCAAACCTGAGACCCTTCCTTTAGCATGAGATGTGATATCCAGCTCCTTCCCATTCCAATCCTGAGACACTTCCGATAGCATGAGATGTGATATCTCAATGCTTCTAATATCAAAACTGAGACCCTCCCTATAGCATGATATGTGATATCTAAGTCCTTCCCATTCCAATCCTGAGACCCTCCCTATAGCATGAGATGTGATATCCAACTCCTTCCCATTCCAATCCTGAGACCCTTCCTATAGCATGAGATAGGATATCTCAATACTTCTAATACCAAACGTGAGATCCTTCCGATAACATGAGATGTGATATCCAAATCCTTCCCCTTCCAAACCTGAGACCCTCCCTTTAGCATGAAATGTGATATCCAACTCCTTCCTATTCCAATCCTGAGACTCTTCTGATAGCATGAGATGTGATATCTCAATGCTTCTAATACCAAACCTGAGATCCTTCCGATAGCATGATATGTGATATCTCAATGCTTCTAATACCAAACCTGAGATCCTTCCTATAACATGAGATGTGATATCCAAATCCTTCCCCTTCCAAACCTGAGACCCTCCCTTTAGCATGAGATGTGATATCTAACTCCTTCCCATTCCATTCCTGAGACCCTTCTGATAGCATGAGATGTGATATCTCAATGCCTCTAATACCAAACCTGAGATCCTACCTCTAACATGAAATGAGATATCCAACTCTTTCCCATTCCAAACCTGAGAGCCTTCCTATAGCATGAGATGTGATATCCAAGTCCTTCCCATTCCAATACTGAGACCCTTCCTATAGCTTGAGATGTGATATCCAACTCCTTCCCATTCCAATTCTGAGACCCTTCCTATAGCATGAGATGTGATATCTCAATGCTTATACCAAACCTGAGAGCCTACCTATAGCATGAGATGTGATATCCAAGTCCATCCCATTCCAATCCTTAGACCCTTCCTACAGCATGCGATGTGATATCTCAATGATTCTAATACCAAACCAGAGACTCTTCCTATAACATGAGATGGGATATCCAACTCCTTCCCATTCCAATTCTGAGACCCTTCCTATACTATGAGACTTGATATCTCAATGCTTCTAATACCAAACCTGAGACCCGTAATATAACATGAGATGTGATATCCAAATCCTTCCCCTTCCAAACCTTAGACCCTTCCTTTATCATGAGATGTGATATCCAACTCCTTCCCATTCCAATCCTGAGACCCTTCCGATATCATGAGATGTGATATCTCAAAGCTTCTAATATCAAACTTGAGACCCTCCCTATAGCATGAGATGTGATATCCAAGTCCTTCCCATTCCAATCCTGAGACCCTTCCTATAGCATGAGATGTGATATCTCAATGCTTCTAATACCAAACCTGAGACCCTTCCTATACCATTAGATGGGAATATCCAACTCCTTCCCATTCCAATCTTCAGACCCTTCCGATAGCAGAGATGTGATATCTCAATGCTTATACCACACCTGAGATCCTTCCTATAACATGAGATGTGATATCCAACTCCTTCCCATTCCAATCCTGAGACACTTCCTATAGCATGAGATGTGATATCTCACTGCTTATACCAAACCTGAGACCCTTCCCATAGCAGATGTGATATCCAACTCCTTCCCATTCCAATCCTCAGACCCTTCCTATAGCATGAGATGTGATATCTCAATGCTTCTAATGTCAAACTTGAGACCCTACCTATAGCATGAGATGTGATATCCAAGTCCTTCCCATTCCAATCCTGAGACACTTCCTATAGCATGAGATGTGATATCTCAATGCTTCTAATACCAAACCTGAGACTCTTCCTATAACATGAGATGGGATATCCAACTCCTTCCAATTCCAATCCTGAGACCCTTTTGATAGCAGAGATGTGATATCTCAATGTTTATACCAAACCTGAGACCCTTCCTACGGCATGAGATGTCATATTCAACTCCTTCCCATTCCAATCCTGAGACCCTTCCTATAGCATGAGATTTGATATCCAACTTCTTCCCATTCCAATCCTGAGACCCTTCCTATAGCATGAGATGTGATGTCTCAATGCTTCTAATACCAAACCTGAGATCCTTCCTATAACATGAGATGTGATATCCAACTCCTTCCATTCCAATCCTGAGACCCTTCCTATAGCATGAGATGTGATATATCAATGCTTATACCAAACCTGAGACCCTTCCTATAGCATGAGATGTGATATCCAACTCCTTCCCATTCCAATCCTGAGACCCTTCCTATAGCCTGAGATGTGATATCCAATTCCTTCCCATTCCAATCCTGAGACCCTTCCTATAGCATGAGATGTGATATCTCAATGCTTATACCAAACCTGAGAGCCTACCTATAACATGAGATGTGATATCCAAGTCCATCCCATTCCAATCCTTAGACCCTTCCTACAGCATGCGATGTGATATCTCAATGATTCTAATACCAAACCAGAGACTCTTCCTATAACATGAGATGGGATATCCAACTCCTTCCCATTCCAATCCTGAGCCGCTTCCGATAGCAGAGATGTGATATCTCAATGCTTATACCAAACCTGAGACCCTTCCTATAACATGAGATGTGATATCCAACTCCTTCCCGTTCCAAACCTGAGACACTAACTATAGCATATGTGATATCCAACTCCTTCCCATTCCAAACATGAGACCCTTCCTATAGCAAGAAAGTAATATCCAACTCCTACCCATTCCAATCCTGAGACCCTTCCTATAGCAAGAGATGTGATATCCAAATCCTTCCCATTCCAATCCTGAGACCCTTCCTATAACATGAGATGTGATATCCAACTCCTTCCCATTCCAACCTGAGACACTTCCTATAGCATGAGAAGGGATATCCAACTCCTTCCCAATCCAATCCTGAGACCCTTCTGATAGCAGAGATGTGATATCTCAATGCTTATACCAAACCTGAGACCCTTCCTATGGCATGAGATGTGATATCCAACTCCTTGCCATTCAAATCCTGAGACCCTTCCTATAGCATGAGAAGGGATATCCAACTCCTTCCCAATCCAATCCTGAGACCCTTCCGATAGCAGCGACGTGATATCTCAATGCTTCTACCAAACCTGAGACCCTTCCTTTAGCATGAGATGTGATATCCAAATCCTTCACATTCCAATCCTGAGACCCTTCCTATAGCATGAGATGTGATATCTCAATGCTTCTAATACCAAACCTGAGATCCTTCCTATAACATGAGATGTGATATCCAATTCCTTCCCATTCCAAACCTGAGACCCTTCCTATTGGATGAGATGTGATATCCAACTCCTTCCCATTCCAACCCTGAGACCCTTCCTATAGCATGAGATGTGATGTCTCAATGCTTCTAATACCAAACCTGAGATCCTTCCTATAACATGAGATGTGATATCCAACTCCTTCCATTCCAATCCTGAGACCCGTCTTATAGCATGAGATGAGATATCTCAATGCTTATACCAAACCTGAGACCCTTCCTATAGCATGAGATGTGATATCCAACTGCTTCCCATTCCAATCCTGAGACCCTTCCTATAGCATGAGATGTGATATCTCAATGCTTCTAATACCAAACCTGAGATCCTTCCTCTAACATGAAATGTGATATCCAACTCCTTCCCTTTCCAAACCTAAGAGCCTATCTATAGCATGAGATGTGATATCCAAGTCCTTCACATTCCAACCCTTAGACCCTTCCTACAGCATGCAATATGATATCTCAATGATTCTAATAACAAACCTGAGACCCGTCCTATAACATGAGATGGGATATCCAACTCCTTCCCATTCCAATCCTGAGACACTTCCGATAGCAGAGATGTGATATCTCAATGCTTATCCCAAACCTGAGACCCTTCCTATAACATGAGATGTGATATCCAAATCCTTCTCGTTCCAAACCTGAGACCCTTCCTTTAGCATGAGATGTGATATCCAGCTCCTTCCCATTCCAATCCTGAGACACTTCCGATAGCATGAGATGTGATATCTCAATGCTTCTAATATCAAAACTGAGACCCTCCCTATAGCATGATATGTGATATCGAAGTCCTTCCCATTCCAATCCTGAGACCCTCCCTATATCATGAGATGTGATATCCAACTCCTTCCCATTCCAATCCTGAGACCCTTCCTATAGCATGAGATATGATATCTCAATACTTCTAATACAAAACGTGAGATCCTTCCGATAACATGAGATGTGATATCCAAATCCTTCCCCTTCCAAACCTGAGACCCTCCCTTTAGCATGAAATGTGATATCCAACTCCTTCCTATTCCAATCCTGAGACTCTTCTGATAGCATGAGATGTGATATCTCAATGCTTCTAATACCAAACCTGAGATCCTTCCGATAGCATGAGATGTGATATCTCAATGCTTCTAATACCAAACCTGAGATCCTTCCTATAACATGAGATGTGATATCCAAATCCTTCCCATTCCATTCCTGAGACCCTTCTGATAGCATGAGATGTGATATCTCAATGCCTCTAATACCAAACCTGAGATCCTACCTCTAACATGAAATGAGATATCCAACTCTTTCCCCTTCCAAACCTGAGAGCCTTCCTATAGCATGAGATGTGATATCCAAGTCCTTCCCATTCCAATACTGAGACCCTTCCTATAGCTTGAGATGTGATATCCAACTCCTTCCCATTCCAATTCTGAGACCCTTCCTATAGCATGAGATGTGATATCTCAATGCTTATACCAAACCTGAGAGCCTACCTATAGCATGAGATGTGATATCCAAGTCCATCCCATTCCAATCCTTAGACCCTTCCTACAGCATGCGATGTGAATATCTCAATGATTCTAATACCAAACCAGAGAATCTTCCTATAACATGAGATGGGATATCCAACTCATTCCCATTCCAATTCTGAGACCCTTCCTATACTATGAGACTTGATATCTCAATGCTTCTAATACCAAACCTGAGACCCGTAATATAACATGAGATGTGATATCCAAATCCTTCCCCTTCCAAACCTTAGACCCGTTCTTTATCATGAGATGTGATATCCAACTCCTTCCCATTCCAATCCTGAGACCCTTCCGATATCATGAGATGTGATATCTCAAAGCTTCTAATATCAAACTTGAGACCCTCCCTATAGCATGAGATGTGATATCCAAGTCCTTCCCATTCCAATCCTGAGACCCTTCCTATAGCATGAGATGTGATATCTCAATGCTTCTAATACCAAACCTGAGACCCTTCCTATAACATGAGATGGGAATATCCAACTCCTTCCCATTCCAATCTTGAGACCCTTCCGATAGCATGAGATGTGATATCTCACTGCTTATACCAAACCTGAGACCCTTCCTATAGCATGAGATGTGATATCTCAATGCTTATACCACACCTGAGATCCTTCCTATAACATGAGATGTGATATCCAACTCCTTCCCATTCCAATCCTGAGACACTTCCTATAGCATGAGATGTGATATCTCACTGCTTATACCAAACCTGAGACCCTTCCCATAGCAGGAGATGTGATATCCAACTCCTTCCCATTCCAATCCTCAGACCCTTCCTATAGCATGAGATGTGATATCTCAATGCTTCTAATGTCAAACTTGAGACCCTACCTATAGCATGAGATGTGATATCCAAGTCCTTCCCATTCCAATCCTGAGACACTTCCTATAGCATGAGATGTGATATCTCAATGCTTCTAATACCAAACCTGAGACTCTTCCTATAACATGAGATGGGATATCCAACTCCTTCCAATTCCAATCCTGAGACCCTTTTGATAGCAGAGATGTGATATCTCAATGTTTATACCAAACCTGAGACCCTTCCTACGGCATGAGATGTCATATTCAACTCCTTCCCATTCCAATCCTGAGACCCTTCCTATAGCGTGAGATTTGATATCCAACTCCTTCCCATTCCAATCCTGAGACCCTTCCTATAGCATGAGATGTGATGTCTCAATGCTTCTAATACCAAACCTGAGATCCTTCCTATAACATGAGATGTGATATCCAACTCCTTCCATTCCAATCCTGAGACCCTTCCTATAGCATGAGATGTGATATCTCAATGCTTATACCAAACCTGAGACCCTTCCTATAACATGAGATGTGATATCCAACTCCTTCCCGTTCCAAACCTGAGACACTAACTATAGCATATGTGATATACAACTCCTTCCCATTCCAAACATGAGACCCTTCCTATAGCAAGAAAGTAATATCCAACTCCTACCCATTCCAATCCTGAGACCCTTCCTATAGCAAGAGATGTGATATCCAAATCCTTCCCATTCCAATCCTGAGACCCTTCCTATAACATGAGATGTGATATCCTACTCCTTCCCATTCCAACCTGAGACACTTCCTATAGCATGAGAAGGGATATCCAACTCCTTCCCAATCCAATCCTGAGACCCTTCCGATAGCAGAGATGTGATATCTCAATGCTTATACCAAACCTGAGTCCCTTCCTATGGCATGAGATGTGATATCCAACTCCTTGCCATTCAAATCCTGAGACCCTTCCTATAGCATGAGAAGGGATATCCAACTCCTTCCCAATCCAATCCTGAGACCCTTCCGATAGCAGCGACGTGATATCTCAATGCTTCTACCAAACCTGAGACCCTTCCTTTAGCATGAGATGTGATATCCAAATCCTTCACATTCCAATCCTGAGACCCTTCCTATAGCATGAGATGTGATATCTCAATGCTTCTAATACCAAACCTGAGATCCTTCCTATAACATGAGATGTGATATCCAATTCCTTCCCATTCCAAACCTGAGACCCTTCCTATTGGATGAGATGTGATATCCAACTCCTTCCCATTCCAACCTTGAGACCCTTCCTATAGCATGAGATGTGATGTCTCAATGCTTCTAATACCAAACCTGAGATCCTTCCTATAACATGAGATGTGATATCCAACTCCTTCTATTCCAATCCTGAGACCCGTCCTATAGCATGAGATGTGATATCTCAAGGCTTATACCAAACCTGAGACCCTTCCTATAGCATGAGATGTGATATCCAACTGCTTCCCATTCCAATCCTGAGACCCTTCCTATAGCATGCAATATGATATCTCAATGATTCTAATAACAAACCTGAGACCCGTCCTATAGCATGAGATATGATATCCAAGTCCTTCGCATTCCAATCCTGAGACCCTTCCTATAACATGAAATGTGATATCCAACTCCTTCCCATTCCAACCTGAGACCATTCCTATAGCATGAGATGGGATATCCAACTTCTTCCAAATCCAATACTGATACCCTTCCGATAGCATGAGATGTGATATCCCAATGCTTCTACCAAACCTGAGACCCATACTATGGCATGAGATGTGATATCAAACTCCTTCTCATTCCAATCCTGAGACCCTTCCTATAGCTTGAGGTGTGATATCCAACTCCTTCCCATTCCAATTCTGAGACCCTTCTTATACCATGAGACTTGATATCTCAATGCTTCTAATATTAAACCTGAGACCCGTCCTATAACATGAGATGTGATATCCAAATCCTTCCCCTTCCAAACCTTAGACCCTTCCTTTATCATGAGATGTGATATCCAACTCCTTCCCATTCCAATCCTGAGACCCTTCCGATATCATGAGATTTGTTATCTCAATGCTTCTAATATCAAACTTGAGACCCTCCCTATAGCATGAGATGTGACATCCAAGTCCTTCCCATTCCAATCCTGAGACCCTTCCTATAGCATGAGATGTGATATCTCTATGCTTCTAATACCAAACCTGAGACCCTTCCTATAACATGAGATGGGATATCCAACTCCTTCCCATTCCAATCCTGAGACCTTTCCGATAGCAGAGATGTGATATCTCAATGCTTATACCAAACCTGAGAACCTTCCTATGGCCTGAGATGTCATATACAACTCCTTCCCATTCCAATCCTGAGACCCTTCCTTTAGCATGAGATGTGATATCTCAATGCTTATACCAAATCTGAGACCCTTCCTATAGCATGAGATGTGATATCCAATTCCTTCCCATTCCAATCCTGAGACCCTTCCTATAGCATGAGATGTGATATCTCAATGCTTATACCAAACCTGAGAGCCTACCTATAACATGAGATGTGATATCCAAGTCTATCCCATTCCAATCCTTAGACCCTTCCTACAGCATGCGATGTGATATCTCAATAATTCTAATACCAAACCAGAGACTCTTCCTATAACATGAGATGGGATATCCAACTCCTTCCCATTCCAATCCTGAGCTGCTTCCGATAGCAGAGATGTGATATCTCAATGCTTATACCAAACCTGAGACCCTTCCTATAACATGAGATGTGATATCCAACTCCTTCCCGTTCCAAACCTGAGACACTAACTATAGCATATGTGATATCCAACTCCTTCCCATTCCAAACATGAGACCCTTCCTATAGCAAGAAAGTAATATCCAACTCCTACCCATTCCAATCCTGAGACCCTTCCTATAGCAAGAGATGTGATATCCAAATCCTTCCCATTCCAATCCTGAGACCCTTCCTATAACATGAGATGTGATATCCTACTCCTTCCCATTCCAACCTGAGACACTTCCTATAGCATGAGAAGGGATATCCAACTCCTTCCCAATCCAATCCTGAGACCCTTCCGATAGCAGAGATGTGATATCTCAATGCTTATACCAAACCTGAGTCCCTTCCTATGGCATGAGATGTGATATCCAACTCCTTGCCATTCAAATCCTGAGACCCTTCCTATAGCATGAGAAGGGATATCCAACTCCTTCCCAATCCAATCCTGAGACCCTTCCGATAGCAGCGACGTGATATCTCAATGCTTCTACCAAACCTGAGACCCTTCCTTTAGCATGAGATGTGATATCCAAATCCTTCACATTCCAATCCTGAGACCCTTCCTATAGCATGAGATGTGATATCTCAATGCTTCTAATACCAAACCTGAGATCCTTCCTATAACATGAGATGTGATATCCAATTCCTTCCCATTCCAAACCTGAGACCCTTCCTATTGGATGAGATGTGATATCCAACTCCTTCCCATTCCAACCTTGAGACCCTTCCTATAGCATGAGATGTGATGTCTCAATGCTTCTAATACCAAACCTGAGATCCTTCCTATAACATGAGATGTGATATCCAACTCCTTCCATTCCAATCCTGAGACCCGTCCTATAGCATGAGATGTGATATCTCAAGGCTTATACCAAACCTGAGACCCTTCCTATAGCATGAGATGTGATATCCAACTGCTTCCCATTCCAATCCTGAAACCCTTCCTATAGCATGAGATGTGATATCTCAATGCTTCTAATACCAAACCTGAGATCCTTCCTCTAACATGAAATGTGATATCCAACTCCTTCCCTTTCCAAACCTAAGAGCCTATCTATAGCATGAGATGTGATATCCAAGTCCTTCACATTCCAACCCTTAGACCCTTCCTACAGCATGCAATATGATATCTCAATGATTCTAATAACAAACCTGAGACCCGTCCTATAACATGAGATGGGATATCCAACTCCTTCCCATTCCAATCCTGAGACACTTCCGATAGCAGAGATGTGATATCTCAATGCTTATACCAAACCTGAGACCCTTCCTATAACATGAGATGTGATATCCAAATCCTTCCCGTTCCAAACCTGAGACCCTTCCTTTAGCATGAGATGTGATATCCAGCTCCTTCCCATTCCAATCCTGAGACACTTCCGATAGCATGAGATGTGATATCTCAATGCTTCTAATATCAAAACTGAGACCCTCCCTATAGCATGATATGTGATATCTAAGTCCTTCCCATTCCAATCCTGAGACCCTCCCTATAGCATGAGATGTGATATCCAACTCCTTCCCATTCCAATCCTGAGACCCTTCCTATAGCATGAGATATGATATCTCAATACTTCTAATACCAAACGTGAGATCCTTCCGATAACATGAGATGTGATATCCAAATGCTTCCCCTTCCAAACCTGAGACCCTCCCTTTAGCATGAAATGTGATATCCAACTCCTTCCTATTCCAATCCTGAGACTCTTCTGATAGCATGAGATGTGATATCTCAATGCTTCTAATACCAAACCTGAGATCCTTCCGATAGCATGAGATGTGATATCTCAATGCTTCTAATACCAAACCTGAGATCCTTCCTATAACATGAGATGTGATATCCAAATCCTTCCCCTTCCAAACCTGAGACCCTCCCTTTAGCATGAGATGTGATATCTAACTCCTTCCCATTCCATTCCTGAGACCCTTCTGATAGCATGAGATGTGATATCTCAATGCCTCTAATACCAAACCTGAGATCCTACCTCTAACATGAAATGAGATATCCAACTCTTTCCCCTTCCAAACCTGAGAGCCTTCCTATAGCATGAGATGTGATATCCAAGTCCTTCCCATTCCAATACTGAGACCCTTCCTATAGCTTGAGATGTGATATCCAACTCCTTCCCATTCCAATTCTGAGACCCTTCCTATAGCATGAGATGTGATATCTCAATGCTTATACCAAACCTGAGAGCCTACCTATAACATGAGATGTGATATCCAAGTCCATCCCATTCCAATCCTTAGACCCTTCCTATTGGATGAGATGTGATATCCAACTCCTTCCCATTCCAACCTTGAGACCCTTCCTATAGCATGAGATGTGATGTCTCAATGCTTCTAATACCAAACCTGAGATCCTTCCTATAACATGAGATGTGATATCCAACTCCTTCCATTCCAATCCTGAGACCCGTCCTATAGCATGAGATGTGATATCTCAAGGCTTATACCAAACCTGAGACCCTTCCTATAGCATGAGATGTGATATCCAACTGCTTCCCATTCCAATCCTGAGACCCTTCCTATAGCATGAGATGTGATATCTCAATGCTTCTAATACCAAACCTGAGATCCTTCCTCTAACATGAAATGTGATATCCAACTCCTTCCCTTTCCAAACCTAAGAGCCTATCTATAGCATGAGATGTGATATCCAAGTCCTTCACATTCCAACCCTTAGACCCTTCCTACAGCATGCAATATGATATCTCAATGATTCTAATAACAAACCTGAGACCCGTCCTATAACATGAGATGGGATATCCAACTCCTTCCCATTCCAATCCTGAGACACTTCCGATAGCAGAGATGTGATATCTCAATGCTTATACCAAACCTGAGACCCTTCCTATAACATGAGATGTGATATCCAAATCCTTCCCGTTCCAAACCTGAGACCCTTCCTTTAGCATGAGATGTGATATCCAGCTCCTTCCCATTCCAATCCTGAGACACTTCCGATAGCATGAGATGTGATATCTCAATGCTTCTAATATCAAAACTGAGACCCTCCCTATAGCATGATATGTGATATCTAAGTCCTTCCCATTCCAATCCTGAGACCCTCCCTATAGCATGAGATGTGATGTCCAACTCCTTCCCATTCCAATCCTGAGACCCTTCCTATAGCATGAGATATGATATCTCAATACTTCTAATACCAAACGTGAGATCCTTCCGATAACATGAGATGTGATATCCAAATCCTTCCCCTTCCAAACCTGAGACCCTTCCTTTAGCATGAAATGTGATATCCAACTCCTTCCTATTCCAATCCTGAGACTCTTCTGATAGCATGAGATGTGATATCTCAATGCTTCTAATACCAAACCTGAGATCCTTCCGATAGCATGAGATGTGATATCTCAATGCTTCTAATACCAAACCTGAGATCCTTCCTATAACATGAGATGTGATATCCAAATCCTTCCCCTTCCAAACCTGAGACCCTCCCTTTAGCATGAGATGTGATATCTAACTCCTTCCCATTCCATTCCTGAGACCCTTCTGATAGCATGAGATGTGTTATCTCAATGCCTCTAATACCAAACCTGAGATCCTACCTCTAACATGAAATGAGATATCCAACTCTTTCCCCTTCCAAACCTGAGAGCGTTCCTATAGCATGAGATGTGATATCCAAGTCCTTCCCATTCCAATACTGAGACCCTTTCTATAGCTTGAGATGTGATATCCAACTCCTTCCCATTCCAATTCTGAGACCCTTCCTATAGCATGAGATGTGATATCTCAATGCTTATACCAAACCTGAGAGCCTACCTATAACATGAGATGTGATATCCAAGTCCATCCCATTCCAATCCTTAGACCCTTCCTACAGCATGCGATGTGATATCTCAATGATTCTAATACCAAACCAGAGACTCTTCCTATAACATGAGATGGGATATCCAACTCCTTCCCATTCCAATTCTGAGACCCTTTCTATACTATGAGACTTGATATCTCAATGCTTCTAATACCAAACCTGAGACCCGTAATATAACATGAGATGTGATATCCAAATCCTTCCCCTTCCAAACCTTAGACCCTTCCTTTATCATGAGATGTGATATCCAACTCCTTCCCATTCCAATCCTGAGACCCTTCCGATATCATGAGATGTGATATCTCAAAGCTTCTAATATCAAACTTGAGACCCTCCCTATAGCATGAGATGTGATATCCAAGTCCTTCCCATTCCAATCCTGAGACCCTTCCTATAGCATGAGATGTGATATCTCAATGCTTCTAATACCAAACCTGAGACCCTTCCTATAACATGAGATGGGAATATCCAACTCCTTCCCATTCCAATCTTGAGACCCTTCCGATAGCAGAGATGTGATATCTCATGCTTATACCAAACCTGAGATCCTTCCTATAACATGAGATGTGATATCCAACTCCTTCCCATTCCAATCCTGAGACACTTCCTATAGCATGAGATGTGATATCTCACTGCTTATACCAAACCTGAGACCCTTCCCATAGCAGGAGATGTGATATCCAACTCCTTCCCATTCCAATCCTCAGACCCTTCCTATAGCATGAGATGTGATATCTCAATGCTTCTAATGTCAAACTTGAGACCCTACCTATAGCATGAGATGTGATATCCAAGTCCTTCCCATTCCAATCCTGAGACACTTCCTATAGCATGAGATGTGATATCTCAATGCTTCTAATACCAAACTTGAGACTCTTCCTATAACATGAGATGGGATATCCAACTCCTTCCCATTCCAATCCTGAGACCCTTTTGATAGCAGAGATGTGATATCTCAATGTTTATACCAAACCTGAGACCCTTCCTACGGCATGAGATGTCATATTCAACTCCTTCCCATTCCAATCCTGAGACCCTTCCTATAGCATGAGATTTGATATCCAACTCCTTCCCATTCCAATCCTGAAACCCTTCCTATAGCATGAGATGTGATGTCTCAATGCTTCTAATACCAAACCTGAGATCCTTCCTATAACATGAGATCTGATATCCAACTCCTTCCATTCCAATCCTGAGACCCTTCCTATAGCATGAGATGTGATATCTCAATGCTTATACCAAACCTGAGACCCTTCCTATAGCATGAGATGTGATATCCAACTCCTTCCCATTCCAATCCTGAGACCCTTCCTATAGCATGAGATGTGATATCTCAATGCTTCTAATACCAAACCTGAGATCCTTCCTCTAACATGAAATGTGAGATCCAACTCCTTCCCTTTCCAAACCTAAGAGCCTTTCTATAGCATGAGATGTGATATCCAAGTCCTTCACATTCCAACCCTTAGACCCTTCCTACAGCATGCAATATGATATCTTAATGATTCCAATAACAAACCTGAGACCCGTCCTATGACATGAGATGGGATATCCAACTCCTTCCCATTCCAATCCTGAGACACTTCCGATAGCAGAGATGTGATATCTCAATGTTTATACCAAACCTGAGACCCTTCCTATAACATGAGATGTGATATCCAACTCCTTCCCGTTCCAAACCTGAGACCCTTCCTTTAGCATGAGATGTGATATCCAGCTCCTTCCCATTCCAATCCTGAGACACTTCCGATAGCATGAGATGTAATATTTCAATGCTTCTAATATCAAAACTGAGACCCTCCCTATAGCATGATATGTGATATCTAAGTCCTTCCCATTCCAATCCTGAGACCCTTCCTATAGCATGAGATGTGATATCTCAATGCTTCTACCAAACCTGAGACCCTTCCTTTAGCATCAGATGTGATATCCAACTCCTTCCCATTCCAATCCTGAGACCCTTCCTATAGCATGAGATGTGATATCTCAATACTTCTAATACCAAACCTGAGATCCTTCCGATAACATGAGATGTGATATCTCAATACTTCTAATACCAAACCTGAGATCCATCCTATAACATGAGATGTGATATCCAACTCCTTCCCCTTCCAAACCTGAGAGCCGTTCTATAGCATGAGATGTGATAACCAGGTCCTTCCCATTCCAATCCTTAGACCCTTCCTACAGCATGCAATATGATATCTCAATGATTCTAATAACAAACCTGAGACCCGTCCTATAGCATGAGATATGATATCCAAGTCCTTCCCATTCCAATCCTGAGACCCTTCCTATAACACGAAATGTGATATCCAACTCCTTCCCATTCCAACCTGAGACCCTTCCTATAGCATGAGATGGGATATCCAACTTCTTCCAAATCCAATACTGATACCCTTCCGATAGCATGAGATGTGATATCCCAATGCTTCTACCAAACCTGAGACCCATACTATGGCATGAGATGTGATATCAAACTCCTTCCCATTCCAATCCTGAGACCCTTCCTATAGCTTGAGGTGTGATATCCAACTCCTTCCCATTCCAATTCTGAGACCCTTCTTATACCATGAGACTTGATATCTCAATGCTTCTAATATTAAACCTGAGACCCGTCCTATAACATGAGATGTGATATCCAAATCCTTCCCCTTCCAAACCTTAGACCCTTCCTTTATCATGAGATGTGATATCCAACTCCTTCCCATTCCAATCCTGAGACCCTTCCGATATCATGAGATTTGTTATCTCAATGCTTCTAATATCAAACTTGAGACCCTACCTATAGCATGAGATGTGACATCCAAGTCCTTCCCATTCCAATCCTGAGACCCTTCCTATAGCATGAGATGTGATATCTCTATGCTTCTAATACCAAACCTGAGACCCTTCCTATAACATGAGATGGGATATCCAACTCCTTCCCATTCCAATCCTGAGACCTTTCCGATAGCAGAGATGTGATATCTCAATGCTTATACCAAACCTGAGAACCTTCCTATGGCCTGAGATGTCATATACAACTCCTTCCCATTCCAATCCTGAGACCCTTCCTTTAGCATGAGATGTGATATCTCAATGCTTATACCAAATCTGAGACCCTTCCTATAGCATGAGATGTGATATCCAATTCCTTCCCATTCCAATCCTGTGACCCTTCCTATAGCATGAGATGTGATATCTCAATGCTTATAGCAAACCTGAGAGCCTACCTATAACATGAGATGTGATATCCAAGTCCATCCCATTCCAATCCTTAGACCCTTCCTACAGCATGCTATGTGATATCTCAATGATTCTAATACCAAACCAGAGACTCTTCCTATAACATGAGATGGGATATCCAACTCCTTCCCATTCCAATCCTGAGCCGCTTCCGATAGCAGAGATGTGATATCTCAATGCTTATACCAAACCTGAGACCCTTCCTATAACATGAGATGTGATATCCAACTCCTTCCCGTTCCAAACCTGAGACACTAACTATAGCATATGTGATATCCAACTCCTTCCCATTCCAAACATGAGACCCTTCCTATAGCAAGAAAGTAATATCCAACTCCTACCCATTCCAATCCTGAGACCCTTCCTATAACATGAGATGTGATATCCAACTCCTTCCCATTCCAACCTGAGACACTTCCTATAGCATGAGAAGGGATATCCAACTCCTTCCCAATCCAATCCTGAGACCCTTCCGATAGCAGAGATGTGATATCTCAATGCTTATACCAAACCTGAGACCCTTCCTATGGCATGAGATGTGAAATCCAACTCCTTGCCATTCAAATCCTGAGACCCTTCCTATAGCATGAGAAGGGATATCCAACTCCTTCCCAATCCAATCCTGAGACCCTTCCGATAGCAGCGACGTGATATCTAAATGCTTCTACCAAACCTGAGACCCTTCCTTTAGCATGAGATGTGATATCCAAATCCTTCACATTCCAATCCTGAGACCCTTCCTATAGCATGAGATGTGATATCTCAATGCTTCTAATACCAAACCTGAGATCCTTCCTATAACATGAGATGTGATATCCAATTCCTTCCCATTCCAAACCTGAGACCCTTCCTATTGGATGAGATGTGATATCCAACTCCTTCCCATTCCAACCCTGAGACCCTTCCTATAGCATGAGATGTGATGTCTCAATGCTTCTAATACCAAACCTGAGATCCTTCCTATAACATGAGATGTGATATCCAACTCCTTCCATTCCAATCCTGAGACCCGTCCTATAGCATGAGATGTGATGTCTCAATGCTTATACCAAACCTGAGACCCTTCCTATAGCATGAGATGTGATATCCAACTGCTTCCCATTCCAATCCTGAGACCCTTCCTATAGCATGAGATGTGATATCTCAATGCTTCTAATACCAAACCTGAGATCCTTCCTCTAACATGAAATGTGATATCCAACTCCTTCCCTTTCCAAACCTAAGAGCCTATCTATAGCATGAGATGTGATATCCAAGTCCTTCACATTCCAACCCTTAGACCCTTCCTACAGCATGCAATATGATATCTCAATGATTCTAATAACAAACCTGAGACCCGTCCTATAACATGAGATGGGATATCCAACTCCTTCCCATTCCAATCCTGAGACACTTCCGATAGCAGAGATGTGATATCTCAATGCTTATACCAAACCTGAGACCCTTCCTATAACATGAGATGTGATATCCAAATCGTTCCCGTTCCAAACCTGAGACCCTTCCTTTAGCATGAGATGTGATATCCAGCTCCTTCCCATTCCAATCCTGAGACACTTCCGATAGCATGAGATGTGATATCTCAATGCTTCTAATATCAAAACTGAGACCCTCCCTATAGCATGATATGTGATATCTAAGTCCTTCCCATTCCAATCCTGAGACCCTCCCTATAGCATGAGATGTGATATCCAACTCCTTCCCATTCCAATCCTGAGACCCTTCCTATAGCATGAGATATGATATCTCAATACTTCTAATACCAAACGTGAGATCCTTCCGATAACATGAGATGTGATATCCAAATCCTTCCCCTTCCAAACCTGAGACCCTCCCTTTAGCATGAAATGTGATATCCAACTCCTTCCTATTCCAATCCTGAGACTCTTCTGATAGCATGAGATGTGATATCTCAATGCTTCTAATACCAAACCTGAGATCCTTCCGATAGCATGAGATGTGATATCTCAATGCTTCTAATACCAAACCTGAGATCCTTCCTATAACATGAGATGTGATATCCAAATCCTTCCCCTTCCAAACCTGAGACCCTCCCTTTAGCATGAGATGTGATATCTAACTCCTTCCCATTCCATTCCTGAGACCCTTCTGATAGCATGAGATGTGATATCTCAATGCCTCTAATACCAAACCTGAGATCCTACCTCTAACATGAAATGAGATATCCAACTCTTTCCCATTCCAAACCTGAGAGCCTTCCTATAGCATGAGATGTGATATCCAAGTCCTTCCCATTCCAATACTGAGACCCTTCCTATAGCTTGAGATGTGATATCCAACTCCTTCCCATTCCAATTCTGAGACCCTTCCTATAGCATGAGATGTGATATCTCAATGCTTATACCAAACCTGAGAGCCTACCTATAGCATGAGATGTGATATCCAAGTCCATCCCATTCCAATCCTTAGACCCTTCCTACAGCATGCGATGTGATATCTCAATGATTCTAATACCAAACCAGAGACTCTTCCTATAACATGAGATGGGATATCCAACTCCTTCCCATTCCAATTCTGAGACCCTTCCTATACTATGAGACTTGATATCTCAATGCTTCTAATACCAAACCTGAGACCCGTAATATAACATGAGATGTGATATCCAAATCCTTCCCCTTCCAAACCTTAGACCCTTCCTTTATCATGAGATGTGATATCCAACTCCTTCCCATTCCAATCCTGAGACCCTTCCGATATCATGAGATGTGATATCTCAAAGCTTCTAATATCAAACTTGAGACCCTCCCTATAGCATGAGATGTGATATCCAAGTCCTTCCCATTCCAATCCTGAGACCCTTCCTATAGCATGAGATGTGATATCTCAATGCTTCTAATACCAAACCTGAGACCCTTCCTATACCATTAGATGGGAATATCCAACTCCTTCCCATTCCAATCTTCAGACCCTTCGAATAGCAGAGATGTGATATCTCAATGCTTATACCACACCTGAGATCCTTCCTATAACATGAGATGTGATATCCAACTCCTTCCCATTCCAATCCTGAGACACTTCCTATAGCATGAGATGTGATATCTCACTGCTTATACCAAACCTGAGACCCTTCCCATAGCAGATGTGATATCCAACTCCTTCCCATTCCAATCCTCAGACCCTTCCTATAGCATGAGATGTGATATCTCAATGCTTCTAATGTCAAACTTGAGACCCTACCTATAGCATGAGATGTGATATCCAAGTCCTTCCCATTCCAATCCTGAGACACTTCCTATAGCATGAGATGTGATATCTCAATGCTTCTAATACCAAACCTGAGACTCTTCCTATAACATGAGATGGGATATCCAACTCCTTCCAATTCCAATCCTGAGACCCTTTTGATAGCAGAGATGTGATATCTCAATGTTTATACCAAACCTGAGACCCTTCCTACGGCATGAGATGTCATATTCAACTCCTTCCCATTCCAATCCTGAGACCCTTCCTATAGCATGAGATTTGATATCCAACTTCTTCCCATTCCAATCCTGAGACCCTTCCTATAGCATGAGATGTGATGTCTCAATGCTTCTAATACCAAACCTGAGATCCTTCCTATAACATGAGATGTGATATCCAACTCCTTCCATTCCAATCCTGAGACCCTTCCTATAGCATGAGATGTGATATATCATTGCTTATACCAAACCTGAGACCCTTCCTATAGCATGAGATGTGATATCCAACTCCTTCCCATTCCAATCCTGAGACCCTTCCTATAGCCTGAGATGTGATATCCAATTCCTTCCCATTCCAATCCTGAGACCCTTCCTATAGCATGAGATGTGATATCTCAATGCTTATACCAAACCTGAGAGCCTACCTATAACATGAGATGTGATATCCAAGTCCATCCCATTCCAATCCTTAGACCCTTCCTACAGCATGCGATGTGATATCTCAATGATTCTAATACCAAACCAGAGACTCTTCCTATAACATGAGATGGGATATCCAACTCCTTCCCATTCCAATCCTGAGCCGCTTCCGATAGCAGAGATGTGATATCTCAATGCTTATACCAAACCTGAGACCCTTCCTATAACATGAGATGTGATATCCAACTCCTTCCCGTTCCAAACCTGAGACACTAACTATAGCATATGTGATATCCAACTCCTTCCCATTCCAAACATGAGACCCTTCCTATAGCAAGAAAGTAATATCCAACTCCTACCCATTCCAATCCTGAGACCCTTCCTATAGCAAGAGATGTGATATCCAAATCCTTCCCATTCCAATCCTGAGACCCTTCCTATAACATGAGATGTGATATCCAACTCCTTCCCATTCCAACCTGAGACACTTCCTATAGCATGAGAAGGGATATCCAACTCCTTCCCAATCCAATCCTGAGACCCTTCTGATAGCAGAGATGTGATATCTCAATGCTTATACCAAACCTGAGACCCTTCCTATGGCATGAGATGTGATATCCAACTCCTTGCCATTCAAATCCTGAGACCCTTCCTATAGCATGAGAAGGGATATCCAACTCCTTCCCAATCCAATCCTGAGACCCTTCCGATAGCAGCGACGTGATATCTCAATGCTTCTACCAAACCTGAGACCCTTCCTTTAGCATGAGATGTGATATCCAAATCCTTCACATTCCAATCCTGAGACCCTTCCTATAGCATGAGATGTGATATCTCAATGCTTCTAATACCAAACCTGAGATCCTTCCTATAACATGAGATGTGATATCCAATTCCTTCCCATTCCAAACCTGAGACCCTTCCTATTGGATGAGATGTGATATCCAACTCCTTCCCATTCCAACCCTGAGACCCTTCCTATAGCATGAGATGTGATGTCTCAATGCTTCTAATACCAAACCTGAGATCCTTCCTATAACATGAGATGTGATATCCAACTCCTTCCATTCCAATCCTGAGACCCGTCTTATAGCATGAGATGAGATATCTCAATGCTTATACCAAACCTGAGACCCTTCCTATAGCATGAGATGTGATATCCAACTGCTTCCCATTCCAATCCTGAGACCCTTCCTATAGCATGAGATGTGATATCTCAATGCTTCTAATACCAAACCTGAGATCCTTCCTCTAACATGAAATGTGATATCCAACTCCTTCCCTTTCCAAACCTAAGAGCCTATCTATAGCATGAGATGTGATATCCAAGTCCTTCACATTCCAACCCTTAGACCCTTCCTACAGCATGCAATATGATATCTCAATGATTCTAATAACAAACCTGAGACCCGTCCTATAACATGAGATGGGATATCCAACTCCTTCCCATTCCAATCCTGAGACACTTCCGATAGCAGAGATGTGATATCTCAATGCTTATACCAAACCTGAGACCCTTCCTATAACATGAGATGTGATATCCAAATCCTTCTCGTTCCAAACCTGAGACCCTTCCTTTAGCATGAGATGTGATATCCAGCTCCTTCCCATTCCAATCCTGAGACACTTCCGATAGCATGAGATGTGATATCTCAATGCTTCTAATATCAAAACTGAGACCCTCCCTATAGCATGATATGTGATATCTAAGTCCTTCCCATTCCAATCCTGAGACCCTCCCTATATCATGAGATGTGATATCCAACTCCTTCCCATTCCAATCCTGAGACCCTTCCTATAGCATGAGATATGATATCTCAATACTTCTAATACCAAACGTGAGATCCTTCCGATAACATGAGATGTGATATCCAAATCCTTCCCCTTCCAAACCTGAGACCCTCCCTTTAGCATGAAATGTGATATCCAACTCCTTCCTATTCCAATCCTGAGACTCTTCTGATAGCATGAGATGTGATATCTCAATGCTTCTAATACCAAACCTGAGATCCTTCCGATAGCATGAGATGTGATATCTCAATGCTTCTAATACCAAACCTGAGATCCTTCCTATAACATGAGATGTGATATCCAAATCCTTCCCATTCCATTCCTGAGACCCTTCTGATAGCATGAGATGTGATATCTCAATGCCTCTAATACCAAACCTGAGATCCTACCTCTAACATGAAATGAGATATCCAACTCTTTCCCCTTCCAAACCTGAGAGCCTTCCTATAGCATGAGATGTGATATCCAAGTCCTTCCCATTCCAATACTGAGACCCTTCCTATAGCTTGAGATGTGATATCCAACTCCTTCCCATTCCAATTCTGAGACCCTTCCTATAGCATGAGATGTGATATCTCAATGCTTATACCAAACCTGAGAGCCTACCTATAGCATGAGATGTGATATCCAAGTCCATCCCATTCCAATCCTTAGACCCTTCCTACAGCATGCGATGTGAATATCTCAATGATTCTAATACCAAACCAGAGACTCTTCCTATAACATGAGATGGGATATCCAACTCCTTCCCATTCCAATTCTGAGACCCTTCCTATACTATGAGACTTGATATCTCAATGCTTCTAATACCAAACCTGAGACCCGTAATATAACATGAGATGTGATATCCAAATCCTTCCCCTTCCAAACCTTAGACCCGTTCTTTATCATGAGATGTGATATCCAACTCCTTCCCATTCCAATCCTGAGACCCTTCCGATATCATGAGATGTGATATCTCAAAGCTTCTAATATCAAACTTGAGACCCTCCCTATAGCATGAGATGTGATATCCAAGTCCTTCCCATTCCAATCCTGAGACCCTTCCTATAGCATGAGATGTGATATCTCAATGCTTCTAATACCAAACCTGAGACCCTTCCTATAACATGAGATGGGAATATCCAACTCCTTCCCATTCCAATCTTGAGACCCTTCCGATAGCATGAGATGTGATATCTCACTGCTTATACCAAACCTGAGACCCTTCCTATAGCATGAGATGTGATATCTCAATGCTTATACCACACCTGAGATCCTTCCTATAACATGAGATGTGATATCCAACTCCTTCCCATTCCAATCCTGAGACACTTCCTATAGCATGAGATGTGATATCTCACTGCTTATACCAAACCTGAGACCCTTCCCATAGCAGGAGATGTGATATCCAACTCCTTCCCATTCCAATCCTCAGACCCTTCCTATAGCATGAGATGTGATATCTCAATGCTTCTAATGTCAAACTTGAGACCCTACCTATAGCATGAGATGTGATATCCAAGTCCTTGCCATTCCAATCCTGAGACACTTCCTATAGCATGAGATGTGATATCTCAATGCTTCTAATACCAAACCTGAGACTCTTCCTATAACATGAGATGGGATATCCAACTCCTTCCAATTCCAATCCTGAGACCCTTTTGATAGCAGAGATGTGATATCTCAATGTTTATACCAAACCTGAGACCCTTCCTACGGCATGAGATGTCATATTCAACTCCTTCCCATTCCAATCCTGAGACCCTTCCTATAGCATGAGATTTGATATCCAACTCCTTCCCATTCCAATCCTGAGACCCTTCCTATAGCATGAGATGTGATGTCTCAATGCTTCTAATACCAAACCTGAGATCCTTCCTATAACATGAGATGTGATATCCAACTCCTTCCATTCCAATCCTGAGACCCTTCCTATAGCATGAGATGTGATATCTCAATGCTTATACCAAGCCTGAGACCCTTCCTATAGCATGAGATGTGATATCCAACTCCTTCCCATTCCAATCCTGAGACCCTTCCTATAGCCTGAGATGTGATATCCAATTCCTTCCCATTCCAATCCTGAGACCCTTCCTATAGCATGAGATGTGATATCTCAATGCTTATACCAAACCTGAGAGCCTACCTATAACATGAGATGTGATATCCAAGTCCATCCCATTCCAATCCTTAGACCCTTCCTACAGCATGCGATGTGATATCTCAATGATTCTAATACCAAACCAGAGACTCTTCCTATAACATGAGATGGGATATCCAACTCCTTCCCATTCCAATCCTGAGCCGCTTCCGATAGCAGAGATGTGATATCTCAATGCTTATACCAAACCTGAGACCCTTCCTATAACATGAGATGTGATATCCAACTCCTTCCCGTTCCAAACCTGAGACACTAACTATAGCATATGTGATATCCAACTCCTTCCCATTCCAAACATGAGACCCTTCCTATAGCAAGAAAGTAATATCCAACTCCTACCCATTCCAATCCTGAGACCCTTCCTATAGCAAGAGATGTGATATCCAAATCCTTCCCATTCCAATCCTGAGACCCTTCCTATAACATGAGATGTGATATCCAACTCCTTCCCATTCCAACCTGAGACACTTCCTATAGCATGAGAAGGGATATCCAACTCCTTCCCAATCCAATCCTGAGACCCTTCCGATAGCAGAGATGTGATATCTCAATGCTTATACCAAACCTGAGACCCTTCCTATGGCATGAGATGTGATATCCAACTCCTTGCCATTCAAATCCTGAGACCCTTCCTATAGCATGAGAAGGGATATCCAACTCCTTCCCAATCCAATCCTGAGACCCTTCCGATAGCAGCGACGTGATATCTCAATGCTTCTACCAAACCTGAGACCCTTCCTTTAGCATGAGATGTGATATCCAAATCCTTCACATTCCAATCCTGAGACCCTTCCTATAGCATGAGATGTGATATCTCAATGCTTCTAATACCAAACCTGAGATCCTTCCTATAACATGAGATGTGATATCCAATTCCTTCCCATTCCAAACCTGAGACCCTTCCTATTGGATGAGATGTGATATCCAACTCCTTCCCATTCCAATCCTTAGACCCTTCCTACAGCATGCGATGTGATATCTCAATGATTCTAATACCAAACCAGAGACTCTTCCTATAACATGAGATGGGATATCCAACTCCTTCCCATTCCAATCCTGAGCCGCTTCCGATAGCAGAGATGTGATATCTCAATGCTTATACCAAACCTGAGAGCCTACCTATAACATGAGATGTGATATCCAAGTCCATCCCATTCCAATCCTTAGACCCTTCCTACAGCATGCGATGTGATATCTCAATGATTCTAATACCAAACCAGAGACTCTTCCTATAACATGAGATGGGATATCCAACTCCTTCCCATTCCAATCCTGAGCCGCTTCCGATAGCAGAGATGTGATATCTCAATGCTTATACCAAACCTGAGACCCTTCCTATAACATGAGATGTGATATCCAACTCCTTCCCGTTCCAAACCTGAGACACTAACTATAGCATATGTGATATCCAACTCCTTCCCATTCCAAACATGAGACCCTTCCTATAGCAAGAAAGTAATATCCAACTCCTACCCATTCCAATCCTGAGACCCTTCCTATAGCAAGAGATGTGATATCCAAATCCTTCCCATTCCAATCCTGAGACCCTTCCTATAACATGAGATGTGATATCCAACTCCTTCCCATTCCAACCTGAGACACTTCCTATAGCATGAGAAGGGATATCCAACTCCTTCCCAATCCAATCCTGAGACCCTTCCGATAGCAGAGATGTGATATCTCAATGCTTATACCAAACCTGAGACCCTTCCTATGGCATGAGATGTGATATCCAACTCCTTGCCATTCAAATCCTGAGACCCTTCCTATAGCATGAGAAGGGATATCCAACTCCTTCCCAATCCAATCCTGAGACCCTTCCAATAGCAGCGACGTGATATCTCAATGCTTCTACCAAACCTGAGACCCTTCCTTTAGCATGAGATGTGATATCCAAATCCTTCACATTCCAATCCTGAGACCCTTCCTATAGCATGAGATGTGATGTCTCAATGCTTCTAATACCAAACCTGAGATCCTTCCTATAACATGAGATGTGATATCCAACTCCTTCCATTCCAATCCTGAGACCCGTCCTATAGCATGAGATGTGATATCTCAATGCTTATACCAAACCTGAGACCCTTCCTATAGCATGAGATGTCATATCCAACTGCTTCCCATTCCAATCCTGAGACCCTTCCTATAGCATGAGATGTGATATCTCAATGCTTCTAATACCAAACCTGAGATCCTTCCTCTAACATGAAATGTGATATCCAACTCCTTCCCTTTCCAAACCTAAGAGCCTATCTATAGCATGAGATGTGATATCCAAGTCCTTCACATTCCAACCCTTAGACCCTTCCTACAGCATGCAATATGATATCTCAATGATTCTAATAACAAACCTGAGACCCGTCCTATAACATGAGATGGGATATCCAACTCCTTCCCATTCCAATCCTGAGACACTTCCGATAGCAGAGATGTGATATCTCAATGCTTATACCAAACCTGAGACCCTTCCTATAACATGAGATGTGATATCCAAATCCTTCTCGTTCCAAACCTGAGACCCTTCCTTTAGCATGAGATGTGATATCCAGCTCCTTCCCATTCCAATCCTGAGACACTTCCGATAGCATGAGATGTGATATCTCAATGCTTCTAATATCAAAACTGAGACCCTCCCTATAGCATGATATGTGATATCTAAGTCCTTCCCATTCCAATCCTGAGACCCTCCCTATAGCATGAGATGTGATATCCAACTCCTTCCCATTCCAATCCTGAGACCCTTCCTATAGCATGAGATATGATATCTCAATACTTCTAATACCAAAAGTGAGATCCTTCCGATAACATGAGATGTGATATCCAAATCCTTCCCCTTCCAAACCTGAGACCCTCCCTTTAGCATGAAATGTGATATCCAACTCCTTCCTATTCCAATCCTGAGACTCTTCTGATAGCATGAGATGTGATATCTCAATGCTTCTAATACCAAACCTGAGATCCTTCCGATAGCATGAGATGTGATATCTCAATGCTTCTAATACCAAACCTGAGATCCTTCCTATAACATGAGATGTGATATCCAAATCCTTCCCCTTCCAAACCTGAGACCCTCCCTTTAGCATGAGATGTGATATCTAACTCCTTCCCATTCCATTCCTGAGACCCTTCTGATTGCATGAGATGTGATATCTCAATGCCTCTAATACCAAACCTGAGATCCTACCTCTAACATGAAATGAGATATCCAACTCTTTCCCCTTCCAAACCTGAGAGCCTTCCTATAGCATGAGATGTGATATCCAAGTCCTTCCCATTCCAATACTGAGACCCTTCCTATAGCTTGAGATGTGATATCCAACTCCTTCCCATTCCAATTCTGAGACCCTTCCTATAGCATGAGATGTGATATCTCAATGCTTATACCAAACCTGAGAGCCTACCTATAGCATGAGATGTGATATCCAAGTCCATCCCATTCCAATCCTTAGACCCTTCCTACAGCATGCGATGTGAATATCTCAATGATTCTAATACCAAACCAGAGACTCTTCCTATAACATGAGATGGGATATCCAACTCCTTCCCATTCCAATTCTGAGACCCTTCCTATACTATGAGACTTGATATCTCAATGCTTCTAATACCAAACCTGAGACCCGTAATATAACATGAGATGTGATATCCAAATCCTTCCCCTTCCAAACCTTAGACCCTTCCTTTATCATGAGATGTGATATCCAACTCCTTCCCATTCCAATCCTGAGACCCTTCCAAACCTGAGACCCTTCCTATGGCATGAGATGTGATATCCAACTCCTTGCCATTCAAATCCTGAGACCCTTCCTATAGCATGAGAAGGGATATCCAACTCCTTCCCAATCCAATCCTGAGACCCCTCCGATAGCAGAGACGTGATATCTCAATGCTTCTACCAATCCTGAGACCCTTCCTTTAGCATGAGATGTGATATCCAAATCCTTCACATTCCAATCCTGAGACCCTTCCTATAGCATGAGATGTGATATCTCAATGCTTCTAATACCAAACCTGAGATCCTTCCTATAACATGAGATGTGATATCCAATTCCTTCCCATTCCAAACCTGAGACCCTTCCTATTGGATGAGATGTGATATCCAACTCCTTCCCATTCCAACCCTGAGACCCTTCCTATAGCATGAGATGTGATGTCTCAATGCTTCTAATACCAAACCTGAGATCCTTCCTATAACATGAGATGTGATATCCAACTCCTTCCATTCCAATCCTGAGACCCGTCCTATAGCATGAGATGTGATATCTCAATGCTTATACCAAACCTGAGACCCTTCCTATAGCATGAGATGTGATATCCAACTACTTCCCATTCCAATCCTGAGACCCTTCCTATAGCATGAGATGTGATATCTCAATGCTTCTAATACCAAACCTGAGCTCCTTCCTCTAACATGAAATGTGATATCCAACTCCTTCCCTTTCCAAACCTAAGAGCCTATCTATAGCATGAGATGTGATATCCAAGTCCTTCCCGTTCCAATCCTTAGACCCTTCCTACGGCATGCAATGTGATATCTCAATGATTCTAATAACAAACCTGAGACCTGTCCTATAGCATGAGATATGATATCCAAGTCCTTCCCATTCCAATCCTGAGACCCTTCCTATAACATGAAATGTGATATCCATCTCCTTCCCATTCCAACCTGAGACCCTTCCTATAGCATGAGATGGGATATCCAACTTCTTCCAAATCCAATACTGATACCCTTCCGATAGCATGAGATGTGATATCCCAATGCTTCTACCAAACCTGAGACCCATACTATGGCATGAGATGTGATATCAAACTCCTTCCCATTCCAATCCTGAGACCCTTCCTATAGCTTGAGGTGTGATATCCAACTCCTTCCCATTCCAATTCTGAGACCCTTCTTATACCATGAGACTTGATATCTCAATGCTTCTAATACCAAACCTGAGACCCGTCCTATAACATGAGATGTGATATCCAAATCCTTCCCCTTCCAAACCTTAGACCCTTCCTTTATCATGAGATGTGGTATCCAACTCCTTCCCATTCCAATCCTGAGACCCTTCCGATATCATGAGATTTGTTATCTCAATGCTTCTAATATCAAACTTGAGACCCTCCCTATAGCATGAGATGTGACATCCAAGTCCTTCCCATTCCAATCCTGAGACCCTTCCTATAGCATGAGATGTGATATCTCTATGCTTCTAATACCAAACCTGAGACCCTTCCTATAACATGAGATGGGATATCCAACTCCTTCCCATTCCAATCCTGAGACCCTTCCGATAGCAGAGATGTGATATCTCAATGCTTATACCAAACATGAGACCCTTCCTATGGCCTGAGATGTCATATACAACTCCTTCCCATTCCCATCCTGAGACCCTTCCTTTAGCATGAGATGTGATATCTCAATGCTTATACCAAATCTGAGACCCTTCCTATAGCATGAGATGTGATATCCAAATCCTTCCCATTCCAATCCTGAGACCCTTCCTATAGCATGAGATGTGATATCTCAATGCTTATATCAAACCTGAGAGCCTACCTATAGCATGAGATGTGATATCCAAGTCCATCCCATTCCAATCCTTAGACCCTTCCTACAGCATGCGATGTGATATCTCAATGATTCTAATACCAAACCAGAGACTCTTACTATAACATGAGATGGGATATCCAACTCCTTCCCATTCCAATCCTGAGCCGCTTCCGATAGCAGAGATGTGATATCTCAATGCTTATAACAAACCTGAGACCCTTCCTATAACATGAGATGTGATATCCAACTCCTTCCCGTTCCAAACCTGAGACACTAACTATAGCATATGTGATATCCAACTCATTCCCATTCCAAACATGAGACCCTTCCTATAGCAAGAAAGTAATATCCAACTCCTACCCATTCCAATCCTGAGACCCTTCCTATAGCAAGAGATGTGATATCCAAATCCTTCCCATTCCAATCCTGAGACCCTTCCTATAACATGAGATGTGATATCCAACTCCTTCCCATTCCAACCTGAGACACTTCCTATAGCATGAGAAGGGATATCCAACTCCTTCCCAATCCAATCCTGAGACCCTTCCGATAGCAGAGATGTGATATCTCAATGCTTATACCAAACCTGAGACCCTTCCTATGGCATGAGATGTGATATCCAACTCCTTGCCATTCAAATCCTGAGACCCTTCCTATAGCATGAGAAGGGATATCCAACTCCTTCCCAATCCAATCCTGAGACCCTTCCGATAGCAGAGACGTGATATCTCAATGCTTCTACCAAACCTGAGACCCTTCCTTTAGCATGAGATGTGATATCCAAATCCTTCAAATTCCAATCCTGAGACCCTTCCTATAGCATGAGATGTGATATCTCAATGCTTCTAATACCAAACCTGAGATCCTTCCTATAACATGAGATGTGATATCCAATTCCTTCCCATTCCAAACCTGAGACCCTTCCTATTGGATGAGATGTGATATCCAACTCCTTCCCATTCCAACCCTGAGACCCTTCCTATAGCATGAGATGTGATGTCTCAATGCTTCTAATACCAAACCTGAGATCCTTCCTATAACATGAGATGTGATATCCAACTCCTTCCATTCCAATCCTGAGACCCGTCCTATAGCATGAGATGTGATATCTCAATGCTTATACCAAACCTGAGACACTTCCTATAGCATGAGATGTGATATCCAACTACTTCCCATTCCAATCCTGAGACCCTTCCTATAGCATGAGATGTGATGTCTCAATGCTTCTAATACCAAACCTGAGATCCTTCCTCTAACATGAAATGTGATATCCAACTCCTTCCCTTTCCAAACCTAAGAGCCTATCTATAGCATGAGATGTGATATCCAAGTCCTTCCCATTCCAACCCTTAGACCCTTCCTACAGCATGCACATGATATCTCAATGATTCTAATAACAAACCTGAGATCCGTCCTATAACATGAGATGGGATATCCAACTCCTTCCCATTCCAATCCTGAGACACTTCCGATAGCAGAGATGTGATATCTCAATGCTTATACCAAACCTGAGACCCTTCCTATAACATGAGATGTGATATCCAAATCCTTCCCGTTCCAAACCTGAGACCCTTCCTTTAGCATGAGATGTGATATCCAGCTCCTTCCCATTCCAATCCTGAGACACTTCCGATAGCATGAGATGTGATATCTCAATGCTTCTAATATCAAAACTGAGACCCTCCCTATAGCATGATATGTGATATCTAAGTCCTTCCCATTCCAATCCTGAGACCCTTCCTATAGCATGAGATATGATATCTCAATGCTTCTAATACCAAACCTGAGATCCTTCTGATAACATGAGATGTGATATCCAAATCCTTCCCCTTCCAAACCTGAGACCCTCCCTTTAGCATGAGATGTGATATCCAACTCCTTCCCATTCCAATCCTGAGACCCTTCTGATAGCATGAGATGTGATATCTCAATGCTTCTAATACCAAACCTGAGATCCTTCCGATAGCATGAGATGTGATATCTCAATGGTTCTAATACCAAACCTGAGATCCTTCCTATAACATGAGATGTGATATCCAAATCCTTCCCCTTCCAAACCTGAGACCCTCCCTTTAGCATGAGATGTGATATCCAACTCCTTCCCATTCCAATCCTGAGACCCTTCCTATAGCATGAGATGTGATATCTCAATGCTTCTAATACCAAACCTGAGATCCTTCCTCTAACATGAAATGTGATATCCAACTCCTTCCCTTTCCAAACCTAAGAGCCTATCTATAGCATGAGATGTGATATCCAAGTCCTTCCCATTCCAACCCTTAGACCCTTCCTACAGCATGCAATATGATATCTCAATGATTCTAATAACAAACCTGAGACCCGTCCTATAACATGAGATGGGATATCCAACTCCTTCCCATTCCAATCCTGAGACACTTCCGATAGCAGAGATGTGATATCTCAATGCTTATACCAAACCTGAGACCCTTCCTATAACATGAGATGTGATATCCAAATCCTTCCCGTTCCAAACCTGAGACCCTTCCTTTAGCATGAGATGTGATATCCAGCTCCTTCCCATTCCAATCCTGAGACACTTCCGATAGCAGAGATGTGATATCTCAATGCTTATACCAAACCTGAGATCCTACCTCTAACATGAAATGTGATATCCAACTCTTTCCCCTTCCAAACCTGAGAGCCTTCCTATAGCATGAGATGTGATATCCAAGTCCTTCCCATTCCAATCCTGAGACCCTTCCTATAGCTTGAGATGTGATATCCAACTCCTTCCCATTCCAATTCTGAGACCCTTCCTATACTCTGAGACTTGATATCTCAATGCTTCTAATACCAAACCTGAGACCCGTAATATAACATGAGATGTGATATCCAAATCCTTCCCCTCCCAAACCTTAGACCCTTCCTTTATCATGAGATGTGATATCCAACTCCTTCCCATTCCAATCCTGAGACCCTTCCGATATCATGAGATGTGATATCTCAAAGCTTCTAATATCAAACTTGAGACCCTCCCTATAGCATGAGATGTGATATCCAAGTCCTTCCCATTCCAATCCTGAGACCCTTCCTATAGCATGAGATGTGATATCTCAATGCTTCTAATACCAAACCTGAGACCCTTCCTATAACATGAGATGGGAATATCCAACTCCTTCCCATTCCAATCCTGAGACCCTTCCGATAGCAGAGATGTGATATCTCAATGCTTATACCAAACCTGAGACCCTTCCTATGGCATGAGATGTGATATCCAACTCCTTGCCATTCAAATCCTGAGACCCTTCCTATAGCATGAGAAGGGATATCCAACTCCTTCCCAATCCAATCCTGAGACCCCTCCGATAGCAGAGACGTGATATCTCAATGCTTCTACCAATCCTGAGACCCTTCCTTTAGCATGAGATGTGATATCCAAATCCTTCACATTCCAATCCTGAGACCCTTCCTATAGCATGAGATGTGATATCTCAATGCTTCTAATACCAAACCTGAGATCCTTCCTAAAACATGAGATGTGATATCCAATTCCTTCCCATTCCAAACCTGAGACCCTTCCTATTGGATGAGATGTGATATCCAACTCCTTCCCATTCCAACCCTGAGACCCTTCCTATAGCATGAGATGTGATGTCTCAATGCTTCTAATACCAAACCTGAGATCCTTCCTATAACATGAGATGTGATATCCAACTCCTTCCATTCCAATCCTGAGACCCGTCCTATAGCATGAGATGTGATATCTCAATGCTTATACCAAACCTGAGACCCTTCCTATAGCATGAGATGTGATATCCAACTACTTCCCATTCCAATCCTGAGACCCTTCCTATAGCATGAGATGTGATATCTCAATGCTTCTAATACCAAACCTGAGATCCTTCCTCTAACATGAAATGTGATATCCAACTCCTTCCCTTTCCAAACCTAAGAGCCTGTCTATAGCATGAGATGTGATATCCAAGTCCTTCCCGTTACAATCCTTAGACCCTTCCTACAGCATGCAATATGATATCTCAATGATTCTAATAACAAACCTGAGACCTGTCCTATAGCATGAGATATGATATCCAAGTCCTTCCCATTCCAATCCTGAGACCCTTCCTATAACATGAAATGTGATATCCAACTCCTTCCCATTCCAACCTGAGACCCTTCCTATAGCATGAGATGGGATATCCAACTTCTTCCAAATCCAATACTGATACCCTTCCGATAGCATGAGATGTGATATCCCAATGCTTCTACCAAACCTGAGACCCATACTATGGCATGAGATGTGATATCAAACTCCTTCCCATTCCAATCCTGAGACCCTTCCTATAGCTTGAGGTGTGATATCCAACTCCTTCCCATTCCAATTCTGAGACCCTTCTTATACCATGAGACTTGATATCTCAATGCTTCTAATACCAAACCTGAGACCCGTCCTATAAAATGAGATGTGATATCCAAATCCTTCCCCTTCCAAACCTTAGACCCTTCCTTTATCATGAGATGTGGTATCCAACTCCTTCCCATTCCAATCCTGAGACCCTTCCGATATCATGAGATTTGTTATCTCAATGCTTCTAATATCAAACTTGAGACCCTCCCTATAGCATGAGATGTGACATCCAAGTCCTTCCCATTCCAATCCTGAGACCCTTCCTATAGCATGAGATGTGATATCTCTATGCTTCTAATACCAAACCTGAGACCCTTCCTATAACATGAGATGGGATATCCAACTCCTTCCCATTCCAATCCTGAGACCCTTCCGATAGCAGAGATGTGATATCTCAATGCTTATACCAAACATGAGACCCTTCCTATGGCCTGAGATGTCATATACAACTCCTTCCCATTCCAATCCTGAGACCCTTCCTTTAGCATGAGATGTGATATCTCAATGCTTATATCAAACCTGAGAGCCTACCTATAGCATGAGATGTGATATCCAAGTCCATCCCATTCCAATCCTTAGACCCTTCCTACAGCATGCGATGTGATATCTCAATGATTCTAATACCAAACCAGAGACTCTTACTATAACATGAGATGGGATATCCAACTCCTTCCCATTCCAATCCTGAGCCGCTTCCGATAGCAGAGATGTGATATCTCAATGCTTATACCAAACATGAGACCCTTCCTATAACATGAGATGTGATATCCAACTCCTTCCCGTTCCAAACCTGAGACACTAACTATAGCATATGTGATATCCAACTCCTTCCCATTCCAAACATGAGACCCTTCCTATAGCAAGAAAGTAATATCCAAATCCTTCCCATTCCAATCCTGAGACCCTTCCTATAACATGAGATGTGATATCCAACTCCTTCCCATTCAAATCCTGAGACCCTTCCTATAGCATGAGAAGGGATATCCAACTCCTTCCCAATCCAATCCTGAGACCCATCCGATAGCAGAGATCTGATATCTCAATGCTTCTACCAAACCTGAGACCCTTCCTTTAGCATGAGATGTGATATCCAAATCCTTCACATTCCAATCCTGAGACCCTTCCTATAGCATGAGATGTGATATCTCAATGCTTCTAATACCAAACCTGAGATCCTTCCTATAACATGAGATGTGATATCCAATTCCTTCCCATTCCAAACCTGAGACCCTTCCTATTGGATGAGATGCGATATCCAACTCCTTCCCATTCCAACCCTGAGACCCTTCCTATAGCATGAGATGTGATGTCTCAATGCTTCTAATACCAAACCTGAGATCCTTCCTATAACATGAGATGTGATATCCAACTCCTTCCATTCCAATCCTGAGACCCGTCCTATAGCATGAGATGTGATATCTCAATGCTTATACCAAACCTGAGACACTTCCTATAGCATGAGATGTGATATCCAACTACTTCCCATTCCAATCCTGAGACCCTTCCTATAGCATGAGATGTGATATCTCAATGCTTCTAATACCAAACCTGAGATCCTTCCTCTAACATGAAATGTGATATCCAACTCCTTCCCTTTCCAAACCTTAGACCCTTCCTACAGCATGCAATATGATATCTCAATGATTCTAATAACAAACCTGAGACCCGTCCTATAGCATGAGATATGATATCCAAGTCCTTCCCATTCCAATCCTGAGACCCTTCCTATAACATGAAATGTGATATTCAACTCCTTCCCATTCCAACCTGAGACCCTTCCTATAGCATGAGATGGGATATCCAACTTCTTCCAAATCCAATACTGATACCCTTCCGATAGCATGAGATGTGATGTCCCAATGCTTCTACCAAACCTGAGCCCCATACTATGGCATGAGATGTGATATCAAACTCCTTCCCATTCCAATCCTGAGACCCTTCCTATAGCTTGAGGTGTGATATCCAACTCCTTCCCATTCCAATTCTGAGACCCTTCTTAAACCATGAGACTTGATATCTCAATGCTTCTAATACCAAACCTGAGACCCGTCCTATAACATGAGATGTGATATCCAAATCCTTCCCCTTCCAAACCTTAGACCCTTCCTTTATCATGAGATGTGGTATCCAACTCCTTCCCATTCCAATCCTGAGACCCTTCCGATATCATGAGATTTGTTATCTCAATGCTTCTAATATCAAACTTGAGACCCTCCCTATAGCATGAGATGTGACATCCAAGTCCTTCCCATTCCAATCCTGAGACCCTTCCTATAGCATGAGATGTGATATCTCTATACTTCTAATACCAAACCTGAGACCCTTCCTATAACATGAGATGGGATATCCAACTCCTTCCCATTCCAATCCTGAGACCCTTCCGATAGCAGAGATGTGATATCTCAATGCTTATACCAAACCTGAGACCCTTCCTATGGCCTGAGATGTCATATACAACTCCTTCCCATTCCAATCCTGAGACCCTTCCTTTAGCATGAGATGTGATATCTCAATGCTTATACCAAATCTGAGACCCTTCCTATAGCATGAGATGTGATATCCAAATCCTTCCCATTCCAATCCTGAGACCCTTCCTATAGCACGAGATGTGATATCTCAATGCTTATACCAAACCTGAGAGCCTACAATCCTGAGACCCTTCCTTTAGCATGAAATGTGATATCTCAATGCTTATACCAAATCTGAGACCCTTCCTATAGCATGAGATGTGATATCCAAGTCCATCCCATTCCAATCCTTAGACCCTTCCTACAGCATGCGATGTGATATCTCAATGATTCTAATACCAAACCAGAGACTCTTACTATAACATGAGATGGGATATCCAACTCCTTCCCATTCCAATCCTGAGCCGCTTCCGATAGCAGAGATGTGATATCTCAATGCTTATACCAAACCTGAGACCCTTCCTATAACATGAGATGTGATATCCAACTCCTTCCCGTTCCAAACCTGAGACACTAACTATAGCATATGTGATATCCAAATCCTTCCCATTCCAAACATGAGACCCTTCCTATAGCAAGAAAGTAATATCCAACTCCTACCCATTCCAATCCTGAGACCCTTCCTATAGCAAGAGATGTGATATCCAAATCCTTCCCATTCCAATCCTGAGACCCTTCCTATAACATGAGATGTGATATCCAACTCCTTCCCATTCCAACCTGAGACACTTCCTATAGCATGAGAAGGGATATCCAACTCCTTCCCAATCCAATCCTGAGACCCTTCCGATAGCAGAGATGTGATATCTCAATGCTTATACCAAACCTGAGACCCTTCCTATGGCATGAGATGTGATATCCAACTCCTTGCCATTCAAATCCTGAGACCCTTCCTATAGCATGAGAAGGGATATCCAACTCCTTCCCAATCCAATCTTGAGACCCTTCCGATAGCAGAGACGTGATATCTCAATGCTTCTACCAAACCTGAGACCCTTCCTTTAGCATGAGATGTAATATCCAAATCCTTCACATTCCAATCCTGAGACCCTTCCTATAGCATGAGATGTGATATCTCAATGCTTCTAATACCAAACCTGAGACCCTTCCTATAACATGAGATGGGATATCCAACTCCTTCCCATTCCAATCCTGAGACCCTTCCGATAGCAGAGATGTGATATCTCAATGCTTATACCAAACCTGAGAACCTTCCTATGGCCTGAGATGTCATATACAACTCCTTCCCATTCCAATCCTGAGACCCTTCCTTTAGCATGAGATGTGATATCTCAATGCTTATACCAAATCTGAGACCCTTCCTATAGCATGAGATGTGATATCCAAGTCCATCCCATTCCAAACCTGAGACACTAACTATAGCATATGTGATATCCAACTCCTTCCCATTCCAAACATGAGACCCTTCCTATAGCAAGAAAGTAATATCCAACTCCTACCCATTCCAATCCTGAGACCCTTCCTATAGCAAGAGATGTGATATCCAAATCCTTCCCATTCCAATCCTGAGACCCTTCCTATAACATGAGATGTGATAACCAACTCCTTCCCATTCCAACCTGAGACACTTCCTATAGCATGAGAAGGGATATCCAACTCCTTCCCAATCCAATCCTGAGACCCTTCCGATAGCAGAGATGTGATATCTCAATGCTTATACCAAACCTGAGACCCTTCCTATGGCATGAGATGTGATATCCAACTCCTTGCCATTCAAATCCTGAGACCCTTCCTATAGCATGAGATGTGATATCTCTATGCTTCTAATACCAAACCTGAGACCCTTCCTATAACATGAGATGGGATATCCAACTCCTTCCCATTCCAATCCTGAGACCCTTCCGATAGCAGAGATGTGATATCTCAATGCTTATACCAAACCTGAGAACCTTCCTATGGCCTGAGATGTCATATACAACTCCTTCCCATTCCAATCCTGAGACCCTTCCTTTAGCATGAGATGTGATATCTCAATGCTTATACCAAATCTGAGACCCTTCCTATAGCATGAGATGTGATATCCAATTCCTTCCCATTCCAATCCTGAGACCCTTCCTATAGCATGAGATGTGATATCTCAATGCTTATACCAAACCTGAGAGTCTACCTATAGCATGAGATGTGATATCCAAGTCCATCCCATTCCAATCCTTGGACCCTTCCTACAGCATGCGATGTGATATCTCAATGATTCTAATACCAAACCAGAGACTCTTCCTATAACATGAGATGGGATATCCAACTCCTTCCCATTCCAATGCTGAGCCGCTTCTGATAGCAGAGATGTGATATCTCAATGCTTATACCAAACCTGAGACCCTTCCTATAACATGAGATGTGATATCCAACTCCTTCCCGTTCCAAACCTGAGACACTAACTATAGCATATGTGATATCCAACTCCTTCCCATTCCAAACATGAGACCCTTCCTATAGCAAGAAAGTAATATCCAACTCCTACCCATTCCAATCCTGAGACCCTTCCTATAGCAAGAGATGTGATATCCAAATCCTTCCCATTCCAATCCTGAGACCCTTCCTATAACATGAGATGTGATATCCTACTCCTTCCCATTCCAACCTGAGACACTTCCTATAGCATGAGAAGGGATATCCAACTCCTTCCCAATCCAATCCTGAGACCCTTCCGATAGCAGAGATGTGATATCTCAATGCTTATACCAAACCTGAGACCCTTCCTATGGCATGAGATGTGATATCCAACTCCTTGCCATTCAAATCCTGAGACCCTTCCTATAGCATGAGATGTGATATCTCTATGCTTCTAATACCAAACCTGAGACCCTTCCTATAACATGAGATGGGATATCCAACTCCTTCCCATTCCAATCCTGAGACCCTTCCGATAGCAGAGATGTGATATCTCAATGCTTATACCAAACCTGAGAACCTTCCTATGGCCTGAGATGTCATATACAACTCCTTCCCATTCCAATCCTGAGACCCTTCCTTTAGCATGAGATGTGATATCTCAATGCTTATACCAAATCTGAGACCCTTCCTATAGCATGAGATGTGATATCCAATTCCTTCCCATTCCAATCCTGAGACCCTTCCTATAGCATGAGATGTGATATCTCAATGCTTATACCAAACCACCTGAGAGCCTACCTATAGCATGAGATGTGATATCCAAGTCCATCCCATTCCAATCCTTAGACCCTTCCTACAGCATGCGATGTGATATCTCAATGATTCTAATACCAAACCAGAGACTCTTCCTATAACATGAGATGGGATATCCAACTCCTTCCCATTCCAATCCTGAGCCGCTTCCGATAGCAGAGATGTGATATCTCAATGCTTATACCAAACCTGAGACCCTTCCTATAACATGAGATGTGATATCCAACTCCTTCCCGTTGCAAACCTGAGACACTAACTATAGCATATGTGATATCCAACTCCTTCCCATTCCAAACATGAGACCCCTCCTATAGCAAGAAAGTAATATCCAACTCCTACCCATTCCAATCCTGAGACCCTTCCTATAGCAAGAGATGTGATATCCAAATCCTTCCCATTCCAATCCTGAGACCCTTCCTATAACATGAATGAGATGTGATATCCAACTCCTTCCCATTCCAACCTGAGACACTTCCTATAGCATGAGAAGGGATATCCAACTCCTTCCCAATCCAAACCTGAGACCCTTCCGATAGCAGAGATGTGATATCTCAATGCTTATACCAAACCTGAGACCCTTCCTATGGCATGAGATGTGATATCCAACTCCTTCCCAATCCAATCCTGAGACCCTTCCGATAGCAGAGGCGTGATATCTCAATGCTTCTACCAAACCTGAGACCCTTCCTTTAGCATGAGATGTGATATCCAAATCCTTCACATTCCAATCCTGAGACCCTTCCTATAGCATGAGATGTGATATCTCAATGCTTCTAATACCAAACCTGAGATCCTTCCTATAACATGAGATGTGATATCCAATTCCTTCCCATTCCAAACCTGAGGCCCTTCCTATTGGATGAGATGTGATATCCAACTCCTTCCCATTCCAACCCTGAGACCCTTCCTATAGCATGAGATGTGATGTCTCAATGCTTCTAATACCAAACCTGAGATCCTTCCTATAACATGAGATGTGATATCCAACTCCTTCCATTCCAATCCTGAGACCCGTCCTATAGCATGAGATGTGATATCTCAATGCTTATACCAAACCTGAGACCCTTCCTATAGCATGAGATGTGATATCCAATTGCTTCCCATTCCAATCCTGAGACCCTTCCTATAGCATGAGATGTGATATCTCAATGCTTCTAATACCAAACCAGAGATCCTTCCTCTAACATGAAATGTGATATCCAACTCCTTCCCTTTCCAAACCTAAGAGCCTATCTATAGCATGAGATGTGATATCCAAGTCCTTCCCATTCCAACCCTTAGACCCTTCCAACAGCATGCAATATGATATCTCAATGATTCTAATAACAAACCTGAGACCCGTCCTATAACATGAGATGGGATATCCAACTCCTTCCCATTCCAATCCTGAGACACTTCCGATAGCAGAGATGTGATATCTCAATGCTTATACCAAACCTGAGAACCTTCCTATGGCCTGAGATGTCATATACAACTCCTTCCCATTCCAATCCTGAGACCCTTCCTTTAGCATGAGATGTGATATCTCAATGCTTATACCAAATCTGAGACCCTTCCTATAGCATGATGTGATATCCAATTCCTTCCCATTCCAATCCTGAGACCCTTCCTATAGCATGAGATGTGATATCTCAATGCTTATAACAAACCTGAGAGCCTACCTATAGCATGAGATGTGATATCCAAGTCCATCCCATTCCAATCCTTAGACCCTTCCTACAGCATGCGATGTGATATCTCAATGATTCTAATACCAAACCAGAGACTCTTCCTATAACATTAGATGGGATATCCAACTCCTTCCCATTCCAATCCTGAGCCGCTTCCGATAGCAGAGATGTGATATCTCAATGCTTATACCAAACCTGAGACCCTTCCTATAACATGAGATGTGATATCCAAATCCTTCCCGTTCCAAACCTGAGACACTAACTATAGCATATGTGATATCCAACTCCTTCCCATTCCAAACATGAGACCCTTCCAATAGCAAGAAAGTAATATCCAACTCCTACCCATTCCAATCCTGAGACCCTTCCTATAGCAAGGGATGTGATATCCAAATCCTTCCCATTCCAATCCTGAGACCCTTCCTATAACATGAGATGTGATATCCAACTCCTTCCCATTCCAACCTGAGACACTTCCTATAGCATGAGAAGGGATATCCAACTCCTTCCCAATCCAATCCTGAGACCCTTCCGATAGCAGAGATGTGATATCTCAATGCTTATACCAAACCTGAGACCCTTCCTATGGCATGAGATGTGATATCCAACTCCTTGCCATTCAAATCCTGAGACCCTTCCTATAGCATGAGAAGGGATATCCAACTCCTTCCCAATCCAATCCTGAGACCCTTCCAATAGCAGCGACGTGATATCTCAATGCTTCTACCAAACCTGAGACCCTTCCTTTAGCATGAGATGTGATATCCAAATCCTTCACATTCCAATCCTGAGACCCTTCCTATAGCATGAGATGTGATGTCTCAATGCTTCTAATACCAAACCTGAGATCCTTCCTATAACATGAGATGTGATATCCAACTCCTTCCATTCCAATCCTGAGACCCGTCCTATAGCATGAGATGTGATATCTCAATGCTTATACCAAACCTGAGACCCTTCCTATAGCATGAGATGTCATATCCAACTGCTTCCCATTCCAATCCTGAGACCCTTCCTATAGCATGAGATGTGATATCTCAATGCTTCTAATACCAAACCTGAGATCCTTCCTCTAACATGAAATGTGATATCCAACTCCTTCCCTTTCCAAACCTAAGAGCCTATCTATAGCATGAGATGTGATATCCAAGTCCTTCACATTCCAACCCTTAGACCCTTCCTACAGCATGCAATATGATATCTCAATGATTCTAATAACAAACCTGAGACCCGTCCTATAACATGAGATGGGATATCCAACTCCTTCCCATTCCAATCCTGAGACACTTCCGATAGCAGAGATGTGATATCTCAATGCTTATACCAAACCTGAGACCCTTCCTATAACATGAGATGTGATATCCAAATCCTTCTCGTTCCAAACCTGAGACCCTTCCTTTAGCATGAGATGTGATATCCAGCTCCTTCCCATTCCAATCCTGAGACACTTCCGATAGCATGAGATGTGATATCTCAATGCTTCTAATATCAAAACTGAGACCCTCCCTATAGCATGATATGTGATATCTAAGTCCTTCCCATTCCAATCCTGAGACCCTCCCTATAGCATGAGATGTGATATCCAACTCCTTCCCATTCCAATCCTGAGACCCTTCCTATAGCATGAGATATGATATCTCAATACTTCTAATACCAAAAGTGAGATCCTTCCGATAACATGAGATGTGATATCCAAATCCTTCCCCTTCCAAACCTGAGACCCTCCCTTTAGCATGAAATGTGATATCCAACTCCTTCCTATTCCAATCCTGAGACTCTTCTGATAGCATGAGATGTGATATCTCAATGCTTCTAATACCAAACCTGAGATCCTTCCGATAGCATGAGATGTGATATCTCAATGCTTCTAATACCAAACCTGAGATCCTTCCTATAACATGAGATGTGATATCCAAATCCTTCCCCTTCCAAACCTGAGACCCTCCCTTTAGCATGAGATGTGATATCTAACTCCTTCCCATTCCATTCCTGAGACCCTTCTGATTGCATGAGATGTGATATCTCAATGCCTCTAATACCAAACCTGAGATCCTACCTCTAACATGAAATGAGATATCCAACTCTTTCCCCTTCCAAACCTGAGAGCCTTCCTATAGCATGAGATGTGATATCCAAGTCCTTCCCATTCCAATACTGAGACCCTTCCTATAGCTTGAGATGTGATATCCAACTCCTTCCCATTCCAATTCTGAGACCCTTCCTATAGCATGAGATGTGATATCTCAATGCTTATACCAAACCTGAGAGCCTACCTATAGCATGAGATGTGATATCCAAGTCCATCCCATTCCAATCCTTAGACCCTTCCTACAGCATGCGATGTGAATATCTCAATGATTCTAATACCAAACCTGAGACTCTTCCTATAACATGAGATGGGATATCCAACTCCTTCCCATTCCAATTCTGAGACCCTTCCTATACTATGAGACTTGATATCTCAATGCTTCTAATACCAAACCTGAGACCCGTAATATAACATGAGATGTGATATCCAAATCCTTCCCCTTCCAAACCTTAGACCCTTCCTTTATCATGAGATGTGATATCCAACTCCTTCCCATTCCAATCCTGAGACCCTTCCAAACCTGAGACCCTTCCTATGGCATGAGATGTGATATCCAACTCCTTGCCATTCAAATCCTGAGACCCTTCCTATAGCATGAGAAGGGATATCCAACTCCTTCCCAATCCAATCCTGAGACCCCTCCGATAGCAGAGACGTGATATCTCAATGCTTCTACCAATCCTGAGACCCTTCCTTTAGCATGAGATGTGATATCCAAATCCTTCACATTCCAATCCTGAGACCCTTCCTATAGCATGAGATGTGATATCTCAATGCTTCTAATACCAAACCTGAGATCCTTCCTATAACATGAGATGTGATATCCAATTCCTTCCCATTCCAAACCTGAGACCCTTCCTATTGGATGAGATGTGATATCCAACTCCTTCCCATTCCAACCCTGAGACCCTTCCTATAGCATGAGATGTGATGTCTCAATGCTTCTAATACCAAACCTGAGATCCTTCCTATAACATGAGATGTGATATCCAACTCCTTCCATTCCAATCCTGAGACCCGTCCTATAGCATGAGATGTGATATCTCAATGCTTATACCAAACCTGAGACCCTTCCTATAGCATGAGATGTGATATCCAACTACTTCCCATTCCAATCCTGAGACCCTTCCTATAGCATGAGATGTGATATCTCAATGCTTCTAATACCAAACCTGAGCTCCTTCCTCTAACATGAAATGTGATATCCAACTCCTTCCCTTTCCAAACCTAAGAGCCTATCTATAGCATGAGATGTGATATCCAAGTCCTTCCCGTTCCAATCCTTAGACCCTTCCTACGGCATGCAATATGATATCTCAATGATTCTAATAACAAACCTGAGACCTGTCCTATAGCATGAGATATGATATCCAAGTCCTTCCCATTCCAATCCTGAGACCCTTCCTATAACATGAAATGTGATATCCATCTCCTTCCCATTCCAACCTGAGACCCTTCCTATAGCATGAGATGGGATATCCAACTTCTTCCAAATCCAATACTGATACCCTTCCGATAGCATGAGATGTGATATCCCAATGCTTCTACCAAACCTGAGACCCATACTATGGCATGAGATGTGATATCAAACTCCTTCCCATTCCAATCCTGAGACCCTTCCTATAGCTTGAGGTGTGATATCCAACTCCTTCCCATTCCAATTCTGAGACCCTTCTTATACCATGAGACTTGATATCTCAATGCTTCTAATACCAAACCTGAGACCCGTCCTATAACATGAGATGTGATATCCAAATCCTTCCCCTTCCAAACCTTAGACCCTTCCTTTATCATGAGATGTGGTATCCAACTCCTTCCCATTCCAATCCTGAGACCCTTCCGATATCATGAGATTTGTTATCTCAATGCTTCTAATATCAAACTTGAGACCCTCCCTATAGCATGAGATGTGACATCCAAGTCCTTCCCATTCCAATCCTGAGACCCTTCCTATAGCATGAGATGTGATATCTCTATGCTTCTAATACCAAACCTGAGACCCTTCCTATAACATGAGATGGGATATCCAACTCCTTCCCATTCCAATCCTGAGACCCTTCCGATAGCAGAGATGTGATATCTCAATGCTTATACCAAACATGAGACCCTTCCTATGGCCTGAGATGTCATATACAACTCCTTCCCATTCCAATCCTGAGACCCTTCCTTTAGCATGAGATGTGATATCTCAATGCTTATACCAAATCTGAGACCCTTCCTATAGCATGAGATGTGATATCCAAATCCTTCCCATTCCAATCCTGAGACCCTTCCTATAGCATGAGATGTGATATCTCAATGCTTATATCAAACCTGAGAGCCTACCTATAGCATGAGATGTGATATCCAAGTCCATCCCATTCCAATCCTTAGACCCTTCCTACAGCATGCGATGTGATATCTCAATGATTCTAATACCAAACCAGAGACTCTTACTATAACATGAGATGGGATATCCAACTCCTTCCCATTCCAATCCTGAGCCGCTTCCGATAGCAGAGATGTGATATCTCAATGCTTATAACAAACCTGAGACCCTTCCTATAACATGAGATGTGATATCCAACTCCTTCCCGTTCCAAACCTGAGACACTAACTATAGCATATGTGATATCCAACTCATTCCCATTCCAAACATGAGACCCTTCCTATAGCAAGAAAGTAATATCCAACTCCTACCCATTCCAATCCTGAGACCCTTCCTATAGCAAGAGATGTGATATCCAAATCCTTCCCATTCCAATCCTGAGACCCTTCCTATAACATGAGATGTGATATCCAACTCCTTCCCATTCCAACCTGAGACACTTCCTATAGCATGAGAAGGGATATCCAACTCCTTCCCAATCCAATCCTGAGACCCTTCCGATAGCAGAGATGTGATATCTCAATGCTTATACCAAACCTGAGACCCTTCCTATGGCATGAGATGTGATATCCAACTCCTTGCCATTCAAATCCTGAGACCCTTCCTATAGCATGAGAAGGGATATCCAACTCCTTCCCAATCCAATCCTGAGACCCTTCCGATAGCAGAGACGTGATATCTCAATGCTTCTACCAAACCTGAGACCCTTCCTTTAGCATGAGATGTGATATCCAAATCCTTCAAATTCCAATCCTGAGACCCTTCCTATAGCATGAGATGTGATATCTCAATGCTTCTAATACCAAACCTGAGATCCTTCCTATAACATGAGATGTGATATCCAATTCCTTCCCATTCCAAACCTGAGACCCTTCCTATTGGATGAGATGTGATATCCAACTCCTTCCCATTCCAACCCTGAGACCCTTCCTATAGCATGAGATGTGATGTCTCAATGCTTCTAATACCAAACCTGAGATCCTTCCTATAACATGAGATGTGATATCCAACTCCTTCCATTCCAATCCTGAGACCCGTCCTATAGCATGAGATGTGATATCTCAATGCTTATACCAAACCTGAGACACTTCCTATAGCATGAGATGTGATATCCAACTACTTCCCATTCCAATCCTGAGACCCTTCCTATAGCATGAGATGTGATGTCTCAATGCTTCTAATACCAAACCTGAGATCCTTCCTCTAACATGAAATGTGATATCCAACTCCTTCCCTTTCCAAACCTAAGAGCCTATCTATAGCATGAGATGTGATATCCAAGTCCTTCCCATTCCAACCCTTAGACCCTTCCTACAGCATGCACATGATATCTCAGTGATTCTAATAACAAACCTGAGATCCGTCCTATAACATGAGATGGGATATCCAACTCCTTCCCATTCCAATCCTGAGACACTTCCGATAGCAGAGATGTGATATCTCAATGCTTATACCAAACCTGAGACCCTTCCTATAACATGAGATGTGATATCCAAATCCTTCCCGTTCCAAACCTGAGACCCTTCCTTTAGCATGAGATGTGATATCCAGCTCCTTCCCATTCCAATCCTGAGACACTTCCGATAGCATGAGATGTGATATCTCAATGCTTCTAATATCAAAACTGAGACCCTCCCTATAGCATGATATGTGATATCTAAATCCTTCCCATTCCAATCCTGAGACCCTTCCTATAGCATGAGATATGATATCTCAATGCTTCTAATACCAAACCTGAGATCCTTCTGATAACATGAGATGTGATATCCAAATCCTTCCCCTTCCAAACCTGAGACCCTCCCTTTAGCATGAGATGTGATATCCAACTCCTTCCCATTCCAATCCTGAGACCCTTCTGATAGCATGAGATGTGATATCTCAATGCTTCTAATACCAAACCTGAGATCCTTCCGATAGCATGAGATGTGATATCTCAATGGTTCTAATACCAAACCTGAGATCCTTCCTATAACATGAGATGTGATATCCAAATCCTTCCCCTTCCAAACCTGAGACCCTCCCTTTAGCATGAGATGTGATATCCAACTCCTTCCCATTCCAATCCTGAGACCCTTCCTATAGCATGAGATGTGATATCTCAATGCTTCTAATACCAAACCTGAGATCCTTCCTCTAACATGAAATGTGATATCCAACTCCTTCCCTTTCCAAACCTAAGAGCCTATCTATAGCATGAGATGTGATATCCAAGTCCTTCCCATTCCAACCCTTAGACCCTTCCTACAGCATGCAATATGATATCTCAATGATTCTAATAACAAACCTGAGACCCGTCCTATAACATGAGATGGGATATCCAACTCCTTCCCATTCCAATCCTGAGACACTTCCGATAGCAGAGATGTGATATCTCAATGCTTATACCAAACCTGAGACCCTTCCTATAACATGAGATGTGATATCCAAATCCTTCCCGTTCCAAACCTGAGACCCTTCCTTTAGCATGAGATGTGATATCCAGCTCCTTCCCATTCCAATCCTGAGACACTTCCGATAGCAGAGATGTGATATCTCAATGCTTATACCAAACCTGAGATCCTACCTCTAACATGAAATGTGATATCCAACTCTTTCCCCTTCCAAACCTGAGAGCATTCCTATAGCATGAGATGTGATATCCAAGTCCTTCCCATTCCAATCCTGAGACCCTTCCTATAGCTTGAGATGTGATATCCAACTCCTTCCCATTCCAATTCTGAGACCCTTCCTATACTCTGAGACTTGATATCTCAATGCTTCTAATACCAAACCTGAGACCCGTAATATAACATGAGATGTGATATCCAAATCCTTCCCCTCCCAAACCTTAGACCCTTCCTTTATCATGAGATGTGATATCCAACTCCTTCCCATTCCAATCCTGAGACCCTTCCGATATCATGAGATGTGATATCTCAAAGCTTCTAATATCAAACTTGAGACCCTCCCTATAGCATGAGATGTGATATCCAAGTCCTTCCCATTCCAATCCTGAGACCCTTCCTATAGCATGAGATGTGATATCTCAATGCTTCTAATACCAAACCTGAGACCCTTCCTATAACATGAGATGGGAATATCCAACTCCTTCCCATTCCAATCCTGAGACCCTTCCGATAGCAGAGATGTGATATCTCAATGCTTATACCAAACCTGAGACCCTTCCTATGGCATGAGATGTGATATCCAACTCCTTGCCATTCAAATCCTGAGACCCTTCCTATAGCATGAGAAGGGATATCCAACTCCTTCCCAATCCAATCCTGAGACCCCTCCGATAGCAGAGACGTGATATCTCAATGCTTCTACCAATCCTGAGACCCTTCCTTTAGCATGAGATGTGATATCCAAATCCTTCACATTCCAATCCTGAGACCCTTCCTATAGCATGAGATGTGATATCTCAATGCTTCTAATACCAAACCTGAGATCCTTCCTAAAACATGAGATGTGATATCCAATTCCTTCCCATTCCAAACCTGAGACCCTTCCTATTGGATGAGATGTGATATCCAACTCCTTCCCATTCCAACCCTGAGACCCTTCCTATAGCATGAGATGTGATGTCTCAATGCTTCTAATACCAAACCTGAGATCCTTCCTATAACATGAGATGTGATATCCAACTCCTTCCATTCCAATCCTGAGACCTGTCCTATAGCATGAGATGTGATATCTCAATGCTTATACCAAACCTGAGACCCTTCCTATAGCATGAGATGTGATATCCAACTACTTCCCATTCCAATCCTGAGACCCTTCCTATAGCATGAGATGTGATATCTCAATGCTTCTAATACCAAACCTGAGATCCTTCCTCTAACATGAAATGTGATATCCAACTCCTTCCCTTTCCAAACCTAAGAGCCTGTCTATAGCATGAGATGTGATATCCAAGTCCTTCCCGTTACAATCCTTAGACCCTTCCTACAGCATGCAATATGATATCTCAATGATTCTAATAACAAACCTGAGACCTGTCCTATAGCATGAGATATGATATCCAAGTCCTTCCCATTCCAATCCTGAGACCCTTCCTATAACATGAAATGTGATATCCAACTCCTTCCCATTCCAACCTGAGACCCTTCCTATAGCATGCGATGGGATATCCAACTTCTTCCAAATCCAATACTGATACCCTTCCGATAGCATGAGATGTGATATCCCAATGCTTCTACCAAACCTGAGACCCATACTATGGCATGAGATGTGATATCAAACTCCTTCCCATTCCAATCCTGAGACCCTTCCTATAGCTTGAGGTGTGATATCCAACTCCTTCCCATTCCAATTCTGAGACCCTTCTTATACCATGAGACTTGATATCTCAATGCTTCTAATACCAAACCTGAGACCCGTCCTATAAAATGAGATGTGATATCCAAATCCTTCCCCTTCCAAACCTTAGACCCTTCCTTTATCATGAGATGTGGTATCCAACTCCTTCCCATTCCAATCCTGAGACCCTTCCGATATCATGAGATTTGTTATCTCAATGCTTCTAATATCAAACTTGAGACCCTCCCTATAGCATGAGATGTGACATCCAAGTCCTTCCCATTCCAATCCTGAGACCCTTCCTATAGCATGAGATGTGATATCTCTATGCTTCTAATACCAAACCTGAGACCCTTCCTATAACATGAGATGGGATATCCAACTCCTTCCCATTCCAATCCTGAGACCCTTCCGATAGCAGAGATGTGATATCTCAATGCTTATACCAAACATGAGACCCTTCCTATGGCCTGAGATGTCATATACAACTCCTTCCCATTCCAATCCTGAGACCCTTCCTTTAGCATGAGATGTGATATCTCAATGCTTATATCAAACCTGAGAGCCTACCTATAGCATGAGATGTGATATCCAAGTCCATCCCATTCCAATCCTTAGACCCTTCCTACAGCATGCGATGTGATATCTCAATGATTCTAATACCAAACCAGAGACTCTTACTATAACATGAGATGGGATATCCAACTCCTTCCCATTCCAATCCTGAGCCGCTTCCGATAGCAGAGATGTGATATCTCAATGCTTATACCAAACATGAGACCCTTCCTATAACATGAGATGTGATATCCAACTCCTTCCCGTTCCAAACCTGAGACACTAACTATAGCATATGTGATATCCAACTCCTTCCCATTCCAAACATGAGACCCTTCCTATAGCAAGAAAGTAATATCCAAATCCTTCCCATTCCAATCCTGAGACCCTTCCTATAACATGAGATGTGATATCCAACTCCTTCCCATTCAAATCCTGAGACCCTTCCTATAGCATGAGAAGGGATATCCAACTCCTTCCCAATCCAATCCTGAGACCCATCCGATAGCAGAGATCTGATATCTCAATGCTTCTACCAAACCTGAGACCCTTCCTTTAGCATGAGATGTGATATCCAAATCCTTCACATTCCAATCCTGAGACCCTTCCTATAGCATGAGATGTGATATCTCAATGCTTCTAATACCAAACCTGAGATCCTTCCTATAACATGAGATGTGATATCCAATTCCTTCCCATTCCAAACCTGAGACCCTTCCTATTGGATGAGATGCGATATCCAACTCCTTCCCATTCCAACCCTGAGACCCTTCCTATAGCATGAGATGTGATGTCTCAATGCTTCTAATACCAAACCTGAGATCCTTCCTATAACATGAGATGTGATATCCAACTCCTTCCATTCCAATCCTGAGACCCGTCCTATAGCATGAGATGTGATATCTCAATGCTTATACCAAACCTGAGACACTTCCTATAGCATGAGATGTGATATCCAACTACTTCCCATTCCAATCCTGAGACCCTTCCTATAGCATGAGATGTGATATCTCAATGCTTCTAATACCAAACCTGAGATCCTTCCTCTAACATGAAATGTGATATCCAACTCCTTCCCTTTCCAAACCTTAGACCCTTCCTACAGCATGCAATATGATATCTCAATGATTCTAATAACAAACCTGAGACCCGTCCTATAGCATGAGATATGATATCCAAGTCCTTCCCATTCCAATCCTGAGACCCTTCCTATAACATGAAATGTGATATTCAACTCCTTCCCATTCCAACCTGAGACCCTTCCTATAGCATGAGATGGGATATCCAACTTCTTCCAAATCCAATACTGATACCGTTCCGATAGCATGAGATGTGATGTCCCAATGCTTCTACCAAACCTGAGCCCCATACTATGGCATGAGATGTGATATCAAACTCCTTCCCATTCCAATCCTGAGACCCTTCCTATAGCTTGAGGTGTGATATCCAACTCCTTCCCATTCCAATTCTGAGACCCTTCTTAAACCATGAGACTTGATATCTCAATGCTTCTAATACCAAACCTGAGACCCGTCCTATAACATGAGATGTGATATCCAAATCCTTCCCCTTCCAAACCTTAGACCCTTCCTTTATCATGAGATGTGGTATCCAACTCCTTCCCATTCCAATCCTGAGACCCTTCCGATATCATGAGATTTGTTATCTCAATGCTTCTAATATCAAACTTGAGACCCTCCCTATAGCATGAGATGTGACATCCAAGTCCTTCCCATTCCAATCCTGAGACCCTTCCTATAGCATGAGATGTGATATCTCTATACTTCTAATACCAAACCTGAGACCCTTCCTATAACATGAGATGGGATATCCAACTCCTTCCCATTCCAATCCTGAGACCCTTCCGATAGCAGAGATGTGATATCTCAATGCTTATACCAAACCTGAGACCCTTCCTATGGCCTGAGATGTCATATACAACTCCTTCCCATTCCAATCCTGAGACCCTTCCTTTAGCATGAGATGTGATATCTCAATGCTTATACCAAATCTGAGACCCTTCCTATAGCATGAGATGTGATATCCAAATCCTTCCCATTCCAATCCTGAGACCCTTCCTATAGCACGAGATGTGATATCTCAATGCTTATACCAAACCTGAGAGCCTACAATCCTGAGACCCTTCCTTTAGCATGAAATGTGATATCTCAATGCTTATACCAAATCTGAGACCCTTCCTATAGCATGAGATGTGATATCCAAGTCCATCCCATTCCAATCCTTAGACCCTTCCTACAGCATGCGATGTGATATCTCAATGATTCTAATACCAAACCAGAGACTCTTACTATAACATGAGATGGGATATCCAACTCCTTCCCATTCCAATCCTGAGCCGCTTCCGATAGCAGAGATGTGATATCTCAATGCTTATACCAAACCTGAGACCCTTCCTATAACATGAGATGTGATATCCAACTCCTTCCCGTTCCAAACCTGAGACACTAACTATAGCATATGTGATATCCAAATCCTTCCCATTCCAAACATGAGACCCTTCCTATAGCAAGAAAGTAATATCCAACTCCTACCCATTCCAATCCTGAGACCCTTCCTATAGCAAGAGATGTGATATCCAAATCCTTCCCATTCCAATCCTGAGACCCTTCCTATAACATGAGATGTGATATCCAACTCCTTCCCATTCCAACCTGAGACACTTCCTATAGCATGAGAAGGGATATCCAACTCCTTCCCAATCCAATCCTGAGACCCTTCCGATAGCAGAGATGTGATATCTCAATGCTTATACCAAACCTGAGACCCTTCCTATGGCATGAGATGTGATATCCAACTCCTTGCCATTCAAATCCTGAGACCCTTCCTATAGCATGAGAAGGGATATCCAACTCCTTCCCAATCCAATCTTGAGACCCTTCCGATAGCAGAGACGTGATATCTCAATGCTTCTACCAAACCTGAGACCCTTCCTTTAGCATGAGATGTAATATCCAAATCCTTCACATTCCAATCCTGAGACCCTTCCTATAGCATGAGATGTGATATCTCAATGCTTCTAATACCAAACCTGAGACCCTTCCTATAACATGAGATGGGATATCCAACTCCTTCCCATTCCAATCCTGAGACCCTTCCGATAGCAGAGATGTGATATCTCAATGCTTATACCAAACCTGAGAACCTTCCTATGGCCTGAGATGTCATATACAACTCCTTCCCATTCCAATCCTGAGACCCTTCCTTTAGCATGAGATGTGATATCTCAATGCTTATACCAAATCTGAGACCCTTCCTATAGCATGAGATGTGATATCCAAGTCCATCCCATTCCAAACCTGAGACACTAACTATAGCATATGTGATATCCAACTCCTTCCCATTCCAAACATGAGACCCTTCCTATAGCAAGAAAGTAATATCCAACTCCTACCCATTCCAATCCTGAGACCCTTCCTATAGCAAGAGATGTGATATCCAAATCCTTCCCATTCCAATCCTGAGACCCTTCCTATAACATGAGATGTGATAACCAACTCCTTCCCATTCCAACCTGAGACACTTCCTATAGCATGAGAAGGGATATCCAACTCCTTCCCAATCCAATCCTGAGACCCTTCCGATAGCAGAGATGTGATATCTCAATGCTTATACCAAACCTGAGACCCTTCCTATGGCATGAGATGTGATATCCAACTCCTTGCCATTCAAATCCTGAGACCCTTCCTATAGCATGAGATGTGATATCTCTATGCTTCTAATACCAAACCTGAGACCCTTCCTATAACATGAGATGGGATATCCAACTCCTTCCCATTCCAATCCTGAGACCCTTCCGATAGCAGAGATGTGATATCTCAATGCTTATACCAAACCTGAGAACCTTCCTATGGCCTGAGATGTCATATACAACTCCTTCCCATTCCAATCCTGAGACCCTTCCTTTAGCATGAGATGTGATATCTCAATGCTTATACCAAATCTGAGACCCTTCCTATAGCATGAGATGTGATATCCAATTCCTTCCCATTCCAATCCTGAGACCCTTCCTATAGCATGAGATGTGATATCTCAATGCTTATACCAAACCTGAGAGTCTACCTATAGCATGAGATGTGATATCCAAGTCCATCCCATTCCAATCCTTAGACCCTTCCTACAGCATGCGATGTGATATCTCAATGATTCTAATACCAAACCAGAGACTCTTCCTATAACATGAGATGGGATATCCAACTCCTTCCCATTCCAATGCTGAGCCGCTTCTGATAGCAGAGATGTGATATCTCAATGCTTATACCAAACCTGAGACCCTTCCTATAACATGAGATGTGATATCCAACTCCTTCCCGTTCCAAACCTGAGACACTAACTATAGCATATGTGATATCCAACTCCTTCCCATTCCAAACATGAGACCCTTCCTATAGCAAGAAAGTAATATCCAACTCCTACCCATTCCAATCCTGAGACCCTTCCTATAGCAAGAGATGTGATATCCAAATCCTTCCCATTCCAATCCTGAGACCCTTCCTATAACATGAGATGTGATATCCTACTCCTTCCCATTCCAACCTGAGACACTTCCTATAGCATGAGAAGGGATATCCAACTCCTTCCCAATCCAATCCTGAGACCCTTCCGATAGCAGAGATGTGATATCTCAATGCTTATACCAAACCTGAGACCCTTCCTATGGCATGAGATGTGATATCCAACTCCTTGCCATTCAAATCCTGAGACCCTTCCTATAGCATGAGATGTGATATCTCTATGCTTCTAATACCAAACCTGAGACCCTTCCTATAACATGAGATGGGATATCCAACTCCTTCCCATTCCAATCCTGAGACCCTTCCGATAGCAGAGATGTGATATCTCAATGCTTATACCAAACCTGAGAACCTTCCTATGGCCTGAGATGTCATATACAACTCCTTCCCATTCCAATCCTGAGACCCTTCCTTTAGCATGAGATGTGATATCTCAATGCTTATACCAAATCTGAGACCCTTCCTATAGCATGAGATGTGATATCCAATTCCTTCCCATTCCAATCCTGAGACCCTTCCTATAGCATGAGATGTGATATCTCAATGCTTATACCAAACCACCTGAGAGCCTACCTATAGCATGAGATGTGATATCCAAGTCCATCCCATTCCAATCCTTAGACCCTTCCTACAGCATGCGATGTGATATCTCAATGATTCTAATACCAAACCAGAGACTCTTCCTATAACATGAGATGGGATATCCAACTCCTTCCCATTCCAATCCTGAGCCGCTTCCGATAGCAGAGATGTGATATCTCAATGCTTATACCAAACCTGAGACCCTTCCTATAACATGAGATGTGATATCCAACTCCTTCCCGTTGCAAACCTGAGACACTAACTATAGCATATGTGATATCCAACTCCTTCCCATTCCAAACATGAGACCCCTCCTATAGCAAGAAAGTAATATCCAACTCCTACCCATTCCAATCCTGAGACCCTTCCTATAGCAAGAGATGTGATATCCAAATCCTTCCCATTCCAATCCTGAGACCCTTCCTATAACATGAATGAGATGTGATATCCAACTCCTTCCCATTCCAACCTGAGACACTTCCTATAGCATGAGAAGGGATATCCAACTCCTTCCCAATCCAAACCTGAGACCCTTCCGATAGCAGAGATGTGATATCTCAATGCTTATACCAAACCTGAGACCCTTCCTATGGCATGAGATGTGATATCCAACTCCTTCCCAATCCAATCCTGAGACCCTTCCGATAGCAGAGGTGTGATATCTCAATGCTTCTACCAAACCTGAGACCCTTCCTTTAGCATGAGATGTGATATCCAAATCCTTCACATTCCAATCCTGAGACCCTTCCTATAGCATGAGATGTGATATCTCAATGCTTCTAATACCAAACCTGAGATCCTTCCTATAACATGAGATGTGATATCCAATTCCTTCCCATTCCAAACCTGAGGCCCTTCCTATTGGATGAGATGTGATATCCAACTCCTTCCCATTCCAACCCTGAGACCCTTCCTATAGCATGAGATGTGATGTCTCAATGCTTCAAATACCAAACCTGAGATCCTTCCTATAACATGAGATGTGATATCCAACTCCTTCCATTCCAATCCTGAGACCCGTCCTATAGCATGAGATGTGATATCTCAATGCTTATACCAAACCTGAGACCCTTCCTATAGCATGAGATGTGATATCCAATTGCTTCCCATTCCAATCCTGAGACCCTTCCTATAGCATGAGATGTGATATCTCAATGCTTCTAATACCAAACCAGAGATCCTTCCTCTAACATGAAATGTGATATCCAACTCCTTCCCTTTCCAAACCTAAGAGCCTATCTATAGCATGAGATGTGATATCCAAGTCCTTCCCATTCCAACCCTTAGACCCTTCCAACAGCATGCAATATGATATCTCAATGATTCTAATAACAAACCTGAGACCCGTCCTATAACATGAGATGGGATATCCAACTCCTTCCCATTCCAATCCTGAGACACTTCCGATAGCAGAGATGTGATATCTCAATGCTTATACCAAACCTGAGAACCTTCCTATGGCCTGAGATGTCATATACAACTCCTTCCCATTCCAATCCTGAGACCCTTCCTTTAGCATGAGATGTGATATCTCAATGCTTATACCAAATCTGAGACCCTTCCTATAGCATGATGTGATATCCAATTCCTTCCCATTCCAATCCTGAGACCCTTCCTATAGCATGAGATGTGATATCTCAATGCTTATAACAAACCTGAGAGCCTACCTATAGCATGAGATGTGATATCCAAGTCCATCCCATTCCAATCCTTAGACCCTTCCTACAGCATGCGATGTGATATCTCAATGATTCTAATACCAAACCAGAGACTCTTCCTATAACATTAGATGGGATATCCAACTCCTTCCCATTCCAATCCTGAGCCGCTTCCGATAGCAGAGATGTGATATCTCAATGCTTATACCAAACCTGAGACCCTTCCTATAACATGAGATGTGATATCCAAATCCTTCCCGTTCCAAACCTGAGACACTAACTATAGCATATGTGATATCCAACTCCTTCCCATTCCAAACATGAGACCCTTCCAATAGCAAGAAAGTAATATCCAACTCCTACCCATTCCAATCCTGAGACCCTTCCTATAGCAAGGGATGTGATATCCAAATCCTTCCCATTCCAATCCTGAGACCCTTCCTATAACATGAGATGTGATATCCAACTCCTTCCCATTCCAACCTGAGACACTTCCTATAGCATGAGAAGGGATATCCAACTCCTTCCCAATCCAATCCTGAGACCCTTCCGATAGCAGAGATGTGATATCTCAATGCTTATAACAAACCTGAGACCCTTCCTATGGCATGAGATGTGATATCCAACTCCTTGCCATTCAAATCCTGAGACTCTTCCTATAGCATGAGAAGGGATATCCAACTCCTTCCCAATCCAATCCTGAGACCCTTCCGATAGCAGAGACGTGATATCTCAATGCTTCTACCAAACCTGAGACCCTTCCTTTAGCATGAGATGTGATATCCAAATCCTTCACATTCCAATCCTGAGACCCTTCCTATAGCATGAGATGTGATATCTCAATGCTTCTAATACCAAACCTGAGATCCTTCCTATAACATGAGATGTGATATCCAATTCCTTCCCATTCCAAACCTGAGACCCTTCCTATTGGATGAGATGTGATATCCAACTCCTTCCCATTCCAACCCTGAGACCCTTCCTATAGCATGAGATGTGATGTCTCAATGCTTCTAATACCAAACCTGAGATCCTTCCTTATAACATGAGATGTGATATCCAACTCCTTCCATTCCAATCCTGAGACCCGTCCTATAGCATGAGATGTGATATCTCAATGCTTATGCCAAACCTGAGACCCTTCCTATAGCATGAGATGTGATATCCAACTGCTTCCCATTCCAATCCTGAGACCCTTCCTATAGCATGAGATGTGATATCTCAATGCTTCTAATACCAAACCTGAGATCCTTCCTCTAACATGAAATGTGATATCCAATTCCTTCCCTTTCCAAACCTAAGAGCCTATCTATAGCATGAGATGTGATATCCAAGTCCTTCACATTCCAACCCTTAGACCCTTACTACAGCATGCAATATGATATCTCAATGATTCTAATAACAAACCTGAGACCCGTCCTATAACATGAGATGGGATATCCAACTCCTTCCCATTCCAATCCTGAGACACTTCCGATAGCAGAGATGTGATATCTCAATGCTTATACCAAACCTGAGACCCTTCCTATAACATGAGATGTGATATCCAAATCCTTCCCGTTCCAAACCTGAGACCCTTCCTTTAGCATGAGATGTGATATCCAACTCCTTCCCATTCCAATCCTGAGACCCTTCCTATAGCATGAGATATGATATCTCAATACTTCTAATACCACACGTGAGATCCTTCCGATAACATGAGATGTGATATCCAAATCCTTCCCCTTCCAAACCTGAGACCCTCCCTTTAGCATGAGATGTGATATCCAACTCCTTCCTATTCCAATCCTGAGACTCTTCTGATAGCATGAGATGTGATATCTCAATGCTTCTAATACCAAACCTGAGATCCTTCCGATAGCATGAGATGTAATATCTCAATGCTTCTAATACCAAACCTGAGATCCTTCCTATAACATGAGATGTGATATCCAAATCCTTCCCCTTCCAAACCTGAGACCCTCCCTTTAGCATGAGATGTGATATCCAACTCCTTCCCATTCCAATCCTGAGACCCTTCCGATATCATGAGATGTGATATCTCAAAGCTTCTAATATCAAACTTGAGACCCTCCCTATAGCGTGAGATGTGATATCCAAGTCCTTCCCATTCCAATCCTGAGACCCTTCCTATAGCATGAGATGTGATATCTCAATGCTTCTAATACCAAACCTGAGACCCTTCCTATGACATCAGATGGGAATATCCAACTCCTTCCCATTCCAATCCTGAGACCCTTCCGATAGCAGAGATGTGATATCTCAATGCTTATACCAAACCTGAGATCCTTCCTATAACATGAGATGTCCTGAGACACTTCCTATAGCATGAGATGTGATATCTCACTGCTTATACCAAACCTGAGACCCTTCCCATAGCATGAGATGTGATATCCAAGTCCTTCCCATTCCAATCCTGAGACACTTCCTATAGCATGAGATGTGATATCTCAATGCTTCTAATACCAAACCTGAGACTCTTCCTATAACATGAGATGGGGAATCCAACTCCTTCCCATTCCAATCCTGAGACCCTTTTGATAGCAGAGATGTGATATCTCAATGTTTATACCAAACCTGAGACCCTTCCTACGGCATGAGTTGTCATATTCAACTCCTTCCCATTCCAATCCTGAGACCCTTCCTATAGCATGAGATGTGATATCCAACTCCTTCCCATTCCAATCCTGAGACCCTTCCTATAGCATGAGATGTGATGTCTCAATGCTTCTAATACCAAACCTGATATCCTTCCTATAACATGAGATGTGATATCCAACTCCTTCCATTCCAATCCTGAGACCCTTCCTATAGCATGAGATGTGATATCTCAATGGTTCTACCAAACCTGAGACCCTTCCTATAGAATGAGATGTGATATCCAACTCCTTCCCATTCTAATCCTGAGACCCTTCCTATAGCCTGAGGTGTGATATCTCAATGCCCCTAATACCAAACCTGAGATCCTTCCTCTAACATGAAATGTGATATCCAACTCCTTCACTTTCCAAACCTGAGAGCCTATCTATAGCATGAGATGTGAGATCTAAGTCCTTCCCATTCCAATCCTGAGACCCTTCCTATAGCAAGGGATGTGATATCCAAATCCTTCCCATTCCAATCCTGAGACCCTTCCTATAACATGAGATGTGATATCCAACGCCTTCCCATTCCAACCTGAGACACTTCCTATAGCATGAGAAGGGATATCCAACTCCTTCCCAATCCAATCCTGAGACCCTTCCGATAGCAGAGATGTGATATCTCAATGCTTATAACAAACCTGAGACCCTTCCTATGGCATGAGATGTGATATCCAACTCCTTGCCATTCAAATCCTGAGACTCTTCCTATAGCATGAGAAGGGATATCCAACTCCTTCCCAATCCAATCCTGAGACCCTTCCGATAGCAGAGACGTGATATCTCAATGCTTCTACCAAACCTGAGACCCTTCCTTTAGCATGAGATGTGATATCCAAATCCTTCACATTCCAATCCTGAGACCCTTCCTATAGCATGAGATGTGATATCTCAATGCTTCTAATACCAAACCTGAGATCCTTCCTATAACATGAGATGTGATATCCAATTCCTTCCCATTCCAAACCTGAGACCCTTCCTATTGGATGAGATGTGATATCCAACTCCTTCCCATTCCAACCCTGAGACCCTTCCTATAGCATGAGATGTGATGTCTCAATGCTTCTAATACCAAACCTGAGATCCTTCCTTATAACATGAGATGTGATATCCAACTCCTTCCATTCCAATCCTGAGACCCGTCCTATAGCATGAGATGTGATATCTCAATGCTTATACCAAACCTGAGACCCTTCCTATAGCATGAGATGTGATATCCAACTGCTTCCCATTCCAATCCTGAGACCCTTCCTATAGCATGAGATGTGATATCTCAATGCTTCTAATACCAAACCTGAGATCCTTCCTCTAACATGAAATGTGATATCCAATTCCTTCCCTTTCCAAACCTAAGAGCCTATCTATAGCATGAGATGTGATATCCAAGTCCTTCACATTCCAACCCTTAGACCCTTACTACAGCATGCAATATGATATCTCAATGATTCTAATAACAAACCTGAGACCCGTCCTATAACATGAGATGGGATATCCAACTCCTTCCCATTCCAATCCTGAGACACTTCCGATAGCAGAGATGTGATATCTCAATGCTTATACCAAACCTGAGACCCTTCCTATAACATGAGATGTGATATCCAAATCCTTCCCGTTCCAAACCTGAGACCCTTCCTTTAGCATGAGATGTGATATCCAACTCCTTCCCAATCCAATCCTGAGACCCTTCCGATAGCAGAGATGTGATATCTCAATGCTTATAACAAACCTGAGACCCTTCCTATGGCATGAGATGTAATATCCAACTCCTTGCCATTCAAATCCTGAGACTCTTCCTATAGCATGAGAAGGGATATCCAAATCCTTCACATTCCAATCCTGAGACCCTTCCTATAGCATGAGATGTGATATCTCAATGCTTCTAATACCAAACCTGAGATCCTTCCTATAACATGAGATGTGATATCCAATTCCTTCCCATTCCAAACCTGAGACCCTTCCTATTGGATGAGATGTGATATCCAACTCCTTCCCATTCCAACCCTGAGACCCTTCCTATAGCATGAGATGTGATGTCTCAATGCTTCTAATACCAAACCTGAGATCCTTCCTTATAACATGAGATGTGATATCCAACTCCTTCCATTCCAATCCTGAGACCCGTCCTATAGCATGAGATGTGATATCTCAATGCTTATACCAAACCTGAGACCCTTCCTATAGCATGAGATGTGATATCCAACTGCTTCCCATTCCAATCCTGAGACCCTTCCTATAGCATGAGATGTGATATCTCAATGCTTCTAATACCAAACCTGAGATCCTTCCTCTAACATGAAATGTGATATCCAATTCCTTCCCTTTCCAAACCTAAGAGCCTATCTATAGCATGAGATGTGATATCCAAGTCCTTCACATTCCAACCCTTAGACCCTTACTACAGCATGCAATATGATATCTCAATGATTCTAATAACAAACCTGAGACCCGTCCTATAACATGAGATGGGATATCCAACTCCTTCCCATTCCAATCCTGAGACACTTCCGATAGCAGAGATGTGATATCTCAATGCTTATACCAAACCTGAGACCCTTCCTATAACATGAGATGTGATATCCAAATCCTTCCCGTTCCAAACCTGAGACCCTTCCTTTAGCATGAGATGTGATATCCAACTCCTTCCCATTCCAATCCTGAGACCCTTCCTATAGCATGAGATATGATATCTCAATACTTCTAATACCAAACGTGAGATCCTTCCGATAACATGAGATGTGATATCCAAATCCTTCCCCTTCCAAACCTGAGACCCTCCCTTTAGCATGAGATGTGATATCCAACTCCTTCCTATTCCAATCCTGAGACTCTTCTGATAGCATGAGATGTGATATCTCAATGCTTCTAATACCAAACCTGAGATCCTTCCGATAGCATGAGATGTGATATCTCAATGCTTCTAATACCAAACCTGAGATCCTTCCTATAACATGAGATGTGATATCCAAATCCTTCCCCTTCCAAACCTGAGACCCTCCCTTTAGCATGAGATGTGATATCCAACTCCTTCCCATTCCAATCCTGAGACCCTTCCGATATCATGAGATGTGATATCTCAAAGCTTCTAATATCAAACTTGAGACCCTCCCTATAGCGTGAGATGTGATATCCAAGTCCTTCCCATTCCAATCCTGAGACCCTTCCTATAGCATGAGATGTGATATCTCAATGCTTCTAATACCAAACCTGAGACCCTTCCTATAACATGAGATGGGAATATCCAACTCCTTCCCATTCCAATCCTGAGACCCTTCCGATAGCAGAGATGTGATAGCTCAATGCTTATACCAAACCTGAGATCCTTCCTATAACATGAGATGTCCTGAGACACTTCCTATAGCATGAGATGTGATATCTCACTGCTTATACCAAACCTGAGACCCTTCCCATAGCATGAGATGTGATATCCAAGTCCTTCCCATTCCAATCCTGAGACACTTCCTATAGCATGAGATGTGATATCTCAATGCTTCTAATACCAAACCTGAGACTCTTCCTATAACATGAGATGGGGAATCCAACTCCTTCCCATTCCAATCCTGAGACCCTTTTGATAGCAGAGATGTGATATCTCAATGTTTATACCAAACCTGAGACCCTTCCTACGGCATGAGTTGTCATATTCAACTCCTTCCCATTCCAATCCTGAGACCCTTCCTATAGCATGAGATGTGATATCCAACTCCTTCCCATTCCAATCCTGAGACCCTTCCTATAGCATGAGATGTGATGTCTCAATGCTTCTAATACCAAACCTGATATCCTTCCTATAACATGAGATGTGATATCCAACTCCTTCCATTCCAATCCTGAGACCCTTCCTATAGCATGAGATGTGATATCTCAATGGTTCTACCAAACCTGAGACCCTTCCTATAGCATGAGATGTGATATCCAACTCCTTCCCATTCCAATCCTGAGACCCTTCCTATAGCCTGAGATGTGATATCTCAATGCCCCTAATACCAAACCTGAGATCCTTCCTCTAACATGAAATGTGATATCCAACTCCTTCACTTTCCAAACCTGAGAGCCTATCTATAGCATGAGATGTGAGATCTAAGTCCTTCCCATTCCAATCCTTAGACCCTTCCTACATCATGCAATATGATATCTCAATGATTCTAATAAAAAACCTGAGACCCGTCCTATAACATGAGATGGGATATTCAACTCCTTCCCATTCCAATCCTGAGACACTTCCGATAGCAGAGATGTGATATCTCAATGTTTATACCAAACCTGAGACCCTTCCTATAACATGAGATGTGATATCCAACTCCTTCCCGTTCCAAACCTGAGACCCTTCCTTTAGCATGAGATGTTATATCCAGCTCCTTCCCATTCCAATCCTGAGACACTTCCGATAGCATGAGATGTGATATCTCAATGCTTCTAATATCAAAACCGAGACCCTCCCTATAGCATGATATGTGATATCTAAGTCCTTCCCATTCCAATCCTGAGAGCCTTCCTATAGCATGAGATGTGATACCTCAATGCTTCTACCAAACCTGAGACCCTTCCTTTAGCATGAGATGTGATATCCAACTCCTTCCCATTCCAATCCTGAGACCCTTCCTATAGCATGAGATGTGATTTCTCAATACTTCTAATACCAAACCTGAGATCCTTCCGATAACATGAGATGTGATATCTCAATACTTCTAATACCAAACCTGAGATCCATCCTATAACATGAGATGTGATATCCAAATCCTTCCCCTTCCAAACCTGAGACCCTCCCTTTAGCATGAGATGTGATATCCAACTCCTTCCCATTCCAATCCTGAGACCCTTCTGATAGCATAAGATATATCTCAATGCTTCTATACCAAACCTGAGATCCTTCCGATAGCATGAGATGTGATATCTCAATACTTCTAATACCAAACCTGAGATCCTTCCTATAACATGAGATGTGATATCCAAATCCTTATCTTCCAAACCTGAGACCCTTCCTTTACCATGAGATGTGATATCCAACTCCTTCCCATTCCAATCCTGAGACTCTTCTGATAGCATAAGATATGATATCTCAATGCTTCTATACCAAACCTGAGATCCTTCTGATAGCATGAGATGTGATATCTCAATACTTCTAATACCAAACCTGAGATCCTACCTCTAACATGAAATGTGATATCCAACTCTTTCCCCTTGCAAACCTGAGAGCCTTCCTATAGCATGAGATGTGATATCCAAGTCCTTCCCATTCCAATCCTGAGACCCGTCCTATAACATGAGATGTGATATCCAACTCCTTCCCATTCCAACCTGAGACCCTTCCTATAGCATGAGATGGGATATCCAACTCCTTCCAAATCCAATCCTGATAACCTTCCGATAGCATGAGATGTGATATCCCAATGCTTCTACCAAACCTGAGACCCATACTATGGCATGAGATGTGATATCAAACTCCTTCCCATTCTAATCCTGAGACCCTTCCTATAGCTTGAGATGTGATATCCAACTCCTTCCCATTCCAATTCTGAGACCCTTCCTATACCATGAGACTTGATATCTCAATGCTTCTAATACCAAACCTGAGACCCGTCCTATAACATGAGATGTGATAGCCAAATCCTTCCCCTTCCAAACCTTAGACCCTTCCTTTATCATGAGATGTGATATCCAACTCCTTCCCATTCCAATCTTGAGACCCTTCCGATATCATGAAATGTGATATCGCAATGCTTCTAATATCAAACTTGAGACCCTCCTTATAGCATGAGATGTGATATCCAAGTCCTTCCCATTCCAATCCTGAGACCCTTCCTATAGCATGAGATGTGATATCTCAATGCTTCTAATACCAAACCTGAGATCCTTCCTATAACATGAGATGGGAATATCCAATGTGATATCCAACTCCTTCCCATTCCAATCCTGAGACCCTTCCTATAGCATGAGATGTGATATCCAACTCCTTCCCATTCCAATATTGAGATCCTGAGACCCTTCCTATAGCCTGAGATGTGATATCTCAATGTTTATACCAAACCTGAGACCCTTCCTATAACATGAGATGTGATATCCAACTCCTTCCCGTTCCAAACCTGAGACCCTTCCTTTAGCATGAGATGTGATATCTCAATGCTTCTAATATCTAAACTGAGACCCTCCCTATAGCATGATATGTGATATCTAAGTCCTTCCCATTCCAATCCTGAGACCCTTCCTATAGCATGAGATGTGATATCTCAATGCGTATCCTTGATTCCTGTAGTAAATTGATTTCCTTTGCAGGCCGACTCCTGTCACGAATGCCTTGTCTGCATGCATTCTCTCCTGGACATTCTCTCACCGTGGCTATTTGCCTACCCCCTTCCTCTCTCAGTGGATGGACTTCTCCGTCCTAGCCTCCTACCACTCAACTCCGCCTACTTGGAGAATTCAACATGAACCTGTATGCTTCCTGACTTGGACTTTTACGAGATCTGCAACACTTCATGTCGCTGGCCCTACACACTGCAGGGAATACTCAGGATTTTCTGATCTCAGACCTCCCCCTCTGTAACCCTCTCAACAATCCTCTCCCGTGGTGATCAAGTTCTCATCTTCAAAGAAGGCTAACTGCCAGCTGTTCCTCCTCAGAGGAGTTCTCCCTTTCTGTCCCTGCTCCCTGCACCGTTTCGCGTTGCAAACACTCGCTTCCCTGCTCTCTTGTTTAGACGCTTTTCCTTCTCAGAGGCCTTCTTGCTTTCTGCCCTTTTCGCGTTGCAAGTACTCGCTTCCCAGCTCTCTGGTTTAGACGCGTGTTCCCTGCCTTCTCTCCTCTTCCCGCTGCCTTCAAATCAAAAAATGAGCTCCAAAAGATACACAGTGCTCAGAATGCTCTATAACACCCATTATTCAACTTATAGCCGTAACCCGCTAGACGTATTGATACGTGCTGTAAACTAGCAAAAACAGCTAGAAAATGTACTTTCCTCGCGTTTTTGTAAATGCTAATTCTGATGGGTTCCCATGTATACTGTCCGTGCGTTTGTTGTCGAATGCTGAAGTTTTTAACCACTGTTCTCCCATACAAGGGGGGGGGGGTCAACGTCTACTGCTGTTCATAGGCTGAATGTATACGGCTGAAATCTTCAAGGCATTATCAGCTTTCCTGACTGTTTTGGAACGTGTATTTGCCATCTGTTAATGCAGTCGCCCTGTGTTCATAGTCCCTTCTACTTTACAGGCTGCACTCCCCTGGTGATCACATTCTCCTCTCCAGAGCAGGCTGACAACCAGCTGCTCCTCCTCATAGGCGTTCATCCTTTCTGTCCCTGCTCCCTGCACCGTTTCGCGTTGCATGTACTCGCTTCCCAGCTCTCTGGTTTAGATGCGTGTTCCCTGCCTTCTCTCCTCTTCCTACAGCCTTCCAATGAGCTCCACAAGATACAGTGTTCAGAATGCTTTATAACACCCATTATTCAACATATAGCTGTAACCCGCTAGACGTATTGAAACGTGCTAAAAACGAGCAGAAACAGCTAGAACATGTACTTTCCTCGCGTTTTGGTAAATGCGAATTCTGGTGGATTCCCATTTTGTACTCTGTTCGTGCGTTTGTTCAGTCGAATCCTGGTCTTTTGAACCACTCTTCTCCCATACAAGGGAGGGTCAAAATGTGTTGTTCACAGGCTGAATTTATACTGCTGAAATGCTCGCTTCCCTGCTCTCTGGTTTAGACGTGTGTACCCTGCATTTACCAAAACGCGAGGGAAGTACATTTTCTAGCTGTTTTTGCTAGTTTTTAGCACGTTTCAATACGTCTAGCGGGTTACAGCTATATGTTGAATAATGGGGTTATAAAGCATTCTGAACACTATCTAGTGGAGCTCATTGGAAGGCTGTAGGAAGAGGAGAGAAGGCAGGGAACACGCATCTCAACCAGAGAGATGGGAAGCGAGTACATGCAACGCGAAACGGTGCAGGGAGCAGGGACAGAAAGGATGAACACCTATGAGGAGGAGCAGCTGGTAGTTTAGCCTGCATAGGAGAGAAGAATGTGATCACTAGGGGAGTGCAGCCTGTAAACTAGAAGGAACGATGAACAAAGGGCGACTGCATTAACAGATGGCAAATACACGTTCCAAAACAGTCAGGAAAGCTGATAATGCCTTGAAGATTTCAGCCGTATACATTCAGCCTGTGAACAGCAGATGTTGACCCCCCCCCTCCCTAGTATGGGAGAACAGTGGTTAAAAACGTCAGGATTCGACACAAACGCACGGACACAGTACATACAACATGGGAACCCACCAGAATTCGCATTTACAAAAACGCGAGGGAAGTACATTTTCTAGCTATTTTTGCTAGTTTTTAGCACGTTTCAATACGTCTAGCGGGTTACAGCTATATGTTGAATAATGGGGTTATAAAGCATTCTGAACACTATCTAGTGGAGCTCATTGGAAGGCTGTAGGAAGAGGAGAGAAGGCAGGGAACACGCATCTAAACCAGAGAGCAGGGAAACGAGCATTTCAGCAGTATAAATTCAGCCTGTGAAGAACACATTTTGACCCTCCTTTGTATGGGAGAAGAGTGGTTCAAAAGACCAGGATTCGACTGAACAAACGCACGAACAGAGTACAAAATGGGAATCCACCAGAATTCGCATTTACCAAAACGCGAGAAAAGTACATTTTCGAGCTGTTTCTGCTCGTTTTTAGCACGTTTCAATACGTCTAGCGGGTTACAGCTATATGTTGAATAATGGGGTTATAAAGCATTCTGAACACTATCTTGTGGAGCTCATTGGAAGGCTGTAGGAAGAGGAGAGAAGGCAGGGAACACGCATCTAAACCAGAGAGCTGGGAAGCGAGTACATGCAACGCGGAACGGTGCAGGGAGCAGGGACAGAAAGGATGAACGCCTATGAGGAGGAGCAGCTGGTAGTCAGCCTGCTCTGGAGAGGAGAATGTGATCACCAGGGGAGTGCAGCCTGTGAAGTAGAAGGGACGATGAACACAGGGCGACTGCATTAACAGATGGCAAATACACGTTCCAAAACAGTCAGGAAAGCTGATAATGCCTTGAAGATTTCAGCCGTATACATTCAGCCTGTGAACAGCAGTAGACGTTGACCCCCCCTTGTATGGGAGAACAGTGGTTAAAAACTTCAGGATTCGACAACAAACGCACGGACAGTACATACATGGGAACCCATCAGAATTAGCATTTACAAAAACGCGAGGAAAGTACATGTTCTAGCTGTTTTTGCTAGTTTACAGCACGTTTCAATACGTCTAGCGGGTTACGGCTATATGTTGAATAATGGGTGTTATAGAGCATTCTGAGCACTGTGTATCTTTTGGAGCTCATTTTTTGATTTGAAGGCAGCGGGAAGAGGAGAGAAGGCAGGGAACACGCGTCTAAACCAGAGAGCTGGGAAGCGAGTACTGGCAACGCGAAAAGGGCAGAAAGGAAGAAGGCCTCTGAGAAGGAAAAGCGTCTAAGCCAGAGAGCAGGAAAGCGAGTGTTTGCATCGCGAAACTGTGCAGGGAGCAGGGACAGAAAGGGAGAACTCCTCTGAGGAGGAATAGCTGGCAGTTAGCCTTCTTTGGAGATGAGAACTTGATCACCACGGGAGAGGATTGTTGAGAGGGTTACAGAGGGGGAGGTCTGAGATCAGAAAATCCTGAGTATTCCCTGCAGTGTGTAGGGCCAGCGACATGAAGAGTTGCAGATCTCGTAAAATTCCAGGTCAGGAAGCATACAGGTTCATGTTGAATTCTCCAAGTAGCCGGAGTTGAGTGGTAGGAGGCTAGGATGGAGAAGTCCATCCACTGAGAGAGGAAGGGGGTAGGCAAATAGCCACGGTGAGCGAATGGCCAGGAGAGAATGCATGCAGACAAGGCATTCGTGACAGGAGTCGGCCTGCAAAGGAAATCAATTTACTACAGGAATCAAGGATAAGCATTGATATAGCACATCTCATGCTATAGGGTCTCAGGATTGGAATGGGAAGGATTTAGATATCACATATGCTATAGGGAGGGTCTCAGTTTTGATATTAGAAGCATTAAGATATCACATCTCATGCTATCGGAAGTGTCTCAGGATTGGAATGGGAAGGAGCTGGATATCACATCTCATGCTAAAGGAAGGGTCTCAGGTTTGGAACGGGAAGGAGTTGGATATCACATCTCATGTTATAGGAAGGGTCTCAGGTTTGGTATAAACATTGAGATATCACATCTCTGCTATCGGAAGTGTCTCAGGATTGGAATGGGAAGGAGTTGGATATCCCATCTCATGTTATAGGACGGGTCTCAGGTTTTTTATTAAAATCATTGAGATATCATATTGCATGCTGTAGGAAGGGTCTAAGGATTGGAATGGAAGGAGTTGGATATCACATCTCATGTTAAAGGAAGGATCTCAGGTTTGGTATTAGAAGCATTGAGACATCACATCTCATGCTATAGGAAGGGTCTCAGGATTGGAATGGGATGGAGTTGGATATCACATCTCATGCTATAGGAAGCGTCTCAGGATTGGAATGGGAAGGAGTTGGATATCACATCTCATGTTATAGGAAGGGTCTCAGGTTTGGTATAAACATTGAGATATCACATCTCTGCTATCGGAAGTGTCTCAGGATTGGAATGGGAAGGAGTTGGATATCCCATCTCATGTTATAGGACGGGTCTCAGGTTTTTTATTAAAATCATTGAGATATCATATTGCATGCTGTAGGAAGGGTCTAAGGATTGGAATGGGAAGGAGTTGGATATTCCCATCTCATGTTATAGGAAGGGTCTCAGGTTTGGTATTAGAAGCATTGAGATATCACATCTCATGCTATAGGAAGGGTCTCAGGATTGGAATGGGAAGGACTTGGATATCACATCTCATGCTATAGGGAGGGTCTCAAGTTTGATAGAAGCATTGAGATATCACATTTCATGATATCGGAAGGGTCTCAAGATTGGAATGGGAAGGAGTTGGATATCACATCTCATGATAAAGGAAGGGTCTAAGGTTTGGAAGGGGAAGGATTTGGATATCACATCTCAAGTTATAGGACGGGTCTCAGGTTTGGTATTAGAAGCATTGAGATATCAAGTCTCATGGTATAGGAAGGGTCTCAGAATTGGAATGGGAAGGAGTTGGATATCACATTTCAAGCTATAGGAAGGGTCTCAGGATTAGAATGGGAAAGAGTTTGATATCACATCTCATGCCATAATATGGGTCTCAGGTTTGGTAGAAGCATTGGGTTATCACATCTCATGCTATCGGAAGGGTATCGGGATTGGATTTGGAAGGAGTTGGATATCCCATCTCATGCTATAGGAAGGGTCTCAGGTTGGAATGGGAAGGAGTTGGATATCACATCTCATGCTATAGGAAGCGTCTCAGGATTGGAATGGGAAGGAGTTGGATATCACATCTCATGTTATAGGAAGGGTCTCAGGTTTGGTATAAACATTGAGATATCACATCTCTGCTATCGGAAGTGTCTCAGGATTGGAATGGGAAGGAGTTGGATATCCCATCTCATGTTATAGGACGGGTCTCAGGTTTTTTATTAAAATCATTGAGATATCATATTGCATGCTGTAGGAAGGGTCTAAGGATTGGAATGGGAAGGAGTTGGATATTCCCATCTCATGTTATAGGAAGGGTCCCAGGTTTGGTATTAGAAGCATTGAGATATCACATCTCATGCTATAGGAAGGGTCTCAGGATTGGAATGGGAAGGACTTGGATATCACATCTCATGCTATAGGGAGGGTCTCAAGTTTGATAGAAGCATTGAGATATCACATTTCATGATATCGGAAGGGTCTCAAGATTGGAATGGGAAGGAGTTGGATATCACATCTCATGATAAAGGAAGGGTCTAAGGTTTGGAAGGGGAAGGATTTGGATATCACATCTCATGTTATAGGACGGGTCTCAGGTTTGGTATTAGAAGCATTGAGATATCAAGTCTCATGGTATAGGAAGGGTCTCAGAATTGGAATGGGAAGGAGTTGGATATCACATTTCAAGCTATAGGAAGGGTCTCAGGATTAGAATGGGAAGGAGTTTGATATCACATCTCATGCCATAATATGGGTCTCAGGTTTGGTAGAAGCATTGGGTTATCACATCTCATGCTATCGGAAGGGTATCGGGATTGGATTTGGAAGGAGTTGGATATCCCATCTCATGCTATAGGAAGGGTCTCAGGTTGGAATGGGAAGGAGTTGGATATCACATCTCATGTTATAGGAAGGGTCTCAGGATTGGAATGGGAAGGACTTGGATATCACATCTCATGCTATAGGAAGGCTCTCAGGTTTGCAAGGGGAAAGAGTTGGATATCACATTTCATGTTAGAGGTAGGATCTCAGGTTTGGTATTAGAAGCATTGAGATATCACATCTCATGCTATCAGAAGGATCTCAGGTTTGGTATAGAAGCATAGAGATATCATATCTTATGCTATCAGAAGAGTCTCAGGATTGGAATGGGAAGGAGTTGGATATCACATCTCATGGTAAAGGGAGGGTCTCAGGTTTGGAAGATAAGGATTTGGATATCACATCTCATGTTATAGGAAGGATCTCAGGTTTGGTATTAGAAGTATTGAGATATCACATCTCATGCTATCGGAAGGATCTCAGGTTTGGTATAGAAGCATTGAGATATCATATCTTATGCTATCAGAAGGGTCTCAGGATTGGAATGGGAAGGAGTTGGATATCACATCTCATGCTATAGGGAGGGTCTCAAGTTTGATAGAAGCATTGAGATATCACATTTCATGATATCGGAAGGGTCTCAAGATTGGAATGGGAAGGAGTTGGATATCACATCTCATGATAAAGGAAGGGTCTAAGGTTTGGAAGGGGAAGGATTTGGATATCACATCTCATGTTATAGGACGGGTCTCAGGTTTGGTATTAGAAGCATTGAGATATCAAGTCTCATGGTATAGGAAGGGTCTCAGAATTGGAATGGGAAGGAGTTGGATATCACATTTCAAGCTATAGGAAGGGTCTCAGGATTAGAATGGGAAGGAGTTTGATATCACATCTCATGCCATAATATGGGTCTCAGGTTTGGTAGAAGCATTGGGTTATCACATCTCATGCTATCGGAAGGGTATCGGGATTGGATTTGGAAGGAGTTAGATATCCCATCTCATGCTATAGGAAGGGTCTCAGGTTGGAATGGGAAGGAGTTGGATATCACATCTCATGTTATAGGAAGGGTCTCAGGATTGGAATGGGAAGGACTTGGATATCACATCTCATGCTATAGGAAGGCTCTCAGGTTTGCAAGGGGAAAGAGTTGGATATCACATTTCATGTTAGAGGTAGGATCTCAGGTTTGGTATTAGAAGCATTGAGATATCACATCTCATGCTATCAGAAGGATCTCAGGTTTGGTATAGAAGCATTGAGATATCATATCTTATGCTATCAGAAGAGTCTCAGGATTGGAATGGGAAGGAGTTGGATATCACATCTCATGGTAAAGGGAGGGTCTCAGGTTTGGAAGATAAGGATTTGGATATCACATCTCATGTTATAGGAAGGATCTCAGGTTTGGTATTAGAAGTATTGAGATATCACATCTCATGCTATCGGAAGGATCTCAGGTTTGGTATAGAAGCATTGAGATATCATATCTTATGCTATCAGAAGGGTCTCAGGATTGGAATGGGAAGGAGTTGGATATCACATCTCATGCTAAAGGGAGGGTCTCAGGTTTGGAAGGGGAAGGATTTGGATATCACATCTCATGTTATAGGATGGATCTCAGGTTTGGTATTAGAAGTATTGAGATATCACATCTCATGTTATCGGAAGGATCTCAGGTTTGGTATTAGAAGTATTTAGATATCACATCTCATGCTATAGGAAGGGTCTCAGGATTGGAATGGGAAGGAGTTGGATATCACATCTCATGCTAAAGGAAGGGTCTCAGGTTTGGTAGAAGCATTGAGATATCACATCTCATGCTATAGGAAGGGTCTCAGGATTGGAATGGGAAGGACTTAGATATCACATATCATGCTATAGGGAGGGTCTCAGTTTTGATATTAGAAGCACTGAGATATCACATCTCATGCTATCGGAAGTGTCTCAGGATTGGAATGGGAAGGAGCTGGATATCACATCTCATGCTAAAGGAAGGGTCTCAGGTTTGGAACGGGAAGGAGTTGGATATCACATCTCATGTTATAGGAAGGGTCTCAGGTTTGGTATAAACATTGAGATATCACATCTCTGCTATCGGAAGTGTCTCAGGATTGGAATGGGAAGGAGTTGGATATCCCATCTCATGTTATAGGACGGGTCTCAGGTTTTTTATTAGAATCATTGAGATATCATATTGCATGCTGTAGGAAGGGTCTAAGGATTGGAATGCGAAGGACTTGGATATCACATCTCATGCTATAGATAGGCTCTCAGGTTTGGAAAGTGAAGGAGTTGGATATCACATTTCATGTTAGAGGAAGGATCTCAAGTTTGGTATTAGAGGCATTGAGATATCACATCTCAGGCTATAGGAAGGGTCTCAGGATTGGAATGGGAAGGAGTTGGATATCACATCTCATGCTATAGGAAGGGTCTCAGGTTTGGTACAAGCATTGAGATATCACATCTCATGCTATAGGAAGGGTCTCAGGATTGGAATGGAAGGAGTTGGATATCACATCTCATGTTATAGGAAGGATCTCAGGTTTGGTATTAGAAGCATTGAGACATCACATCTCATGCTATAGGAAGGGTCTCAGGATTGGAATGGGAAGGAGTTGGATATCAAATCTCATGCTATAGGAAGGGTCTCAGGATTGGAATGGGAAGGAGTTGAATATGACATCTCATGCCGTAGGAAGGGTCTCAGGTTTGGTATAAACATTGAGATATCACATCTCTGCTATCAAAAGGGTCTCAGGATTGGAATTGGAAGGAGTTGGATATCCCATCTCATGTTATAGGAAGAGTCTCAGGTTTGGTATTAGAAGCATTGAGATATCACATCTCATGCTATAGGAAGTGTCTCAGGATTGGAATAGGAAGGACTTGGATATCACATCTCATGCTATAGGTAGGGTCTCAAGTTTGACATTAGAAGCATTGAGATATCACATCTCATGCTATAGGAAGGGTCTGAGGATTGGAATGGGAAGGAGTTGGATATCACATCTCCTGCTATGGGAAGGGTCTCAGGTTTGGTATAAGCAGTGAGATATCACATCTCATGCTATAGGAAGTGTCTCAGGATTGGAATGGGAAGGATTTGGATATCACATCTCATGTTATAGGAAGGATCTCAGGTGTGGTATAAGCATTGAGATATCACATCTCTGCTATCGGAAGGGTCTCAAGATTGGAATGGGAAGGAGTTGGATATTCCCATCTCATGTTATAGGAAGGGTCTCAGGTTTGGTATTAGAAGCATTGAGATATCACATCTCATGCTATAGGAAGGGTCTCAGGATTGGAATGGGAAGGACTTGGATATCACATCTCATGCTATAGGGAGGGTCTCAAGTTTGATATTAGAAGCTTTGAGATATCACATCTCATGATATCGGAAGGGTCTCAGGATTGGAATGGGAAGGAGTTGGATATCACATCTCATGATAAAGGAAGGGTCTAAGGTTTGGAAGGGGAAGGATTTGGATATCACATCTCATGTTATATTACGGGTCTCAGGTTTGGTATTAGAAGCATTGAGATATCAAGTCTCATAGTATAGGAAGGGTCTCAGAATTGGAATGGGAAGGAGTTGGATATCCCATCTCATGTTATAGGAAGATTCTCTGGTTTGGTATTAGAATCATTGAGATATCACATCGCATGCTGTAGGAAGGGTCTAAGGATTGGAATGGGATGGACTTGTGTTAAGACGGATTTCTGAACTCTGTCCTGGTGGCGCAGAAGTTCAGAAGGCCAACCTAATTACTTGGAACAGGGTAACCTCTGGACAAGCCAGACCAATCAAGGTAGCGATCGCGGCGGTCAAGACTAGGTCTCAAGAGGGGTGAGGGTGACTGAAAGCCCGCAATGAGCACACAAAGCAAGAGCGCTTACAAACTACTCCAAACAGTTGTTTATATCAAAAATAGATACACATTTATTATAAGGCCTTGAAACTAATAACTACAGTAAAAGCAGCAATATACAACGATATTAAACCAACACATACACTATCCACCCAATATATATACAGAATACACAGTTTCACAGCATTAGCAGCACGAAATATGTTATCCACCTGCAGGGGAAGGAAAACAGGCAGTGCGAACCAATGCGTGTGATATGTCCGCCTTCTGAGGCCCCTAACTAGATGGTAGTCCAATCCCTACGAAGAGTGGAGCCTAGCGCTCAAAAGTACCTGCACACGCCGGTGCCAATGGGCAGAAGGTGAAGCTCTTCGGAGGACGTTGAACAGCTCTGTAGGGAGCTCTAATGAAGGAGAACACGGTCCGCGACTCTAGCGCAGCCTCCACTGTGAGGCAGAAGCAGGGCGCGAGTACGGACAAGGGGTGCTGTATTTACAGCGGGGAAAAGCAAGGGGCACTGCAGGAGGGCGACCAGATCCTAGCTAATCTACTCACCGGTCCCCGAAGCAAGCAGGCCCGAGCTTCTCCTCGATAGATACAGCTTCTGGCAGGTTCTGAAGAGCAGGGAACGTCTCGTCGTCGTGCAGAGTAAAAAGACGTCCCGATCGAAGAAACAAGCACAGTTTTGTCGCCACAGCAGGGCAACGGAACGGCCGGGTGTATTCAAGCCAAACGAGCACTGCTCACCTCTAGCTTAGGACTGCTAAGCAAACGAAGCGTGTGAGCATGCCCCGGACTCGGAATACCACCCAACCTGTCGGCGATTACAGAGCAGGCCTCCTTAGTAAGCTGGTCAGTCAACTGGATGGCCCAGAGACACTTCCGAAGGCTTACAGCAGGAGTTGATGAAGGTGCCGGGAATAGCTGGTCCTGCTATTCCAATAGGTCGAAGCGCCAGTACAGGCCTTCTTGTTCGATCTTAGGTGGAAAGGGCTTCACCGGACGACAGCAATGAGGAGCAGAAGTTCTTCAGGGGGTCACCAGCGATTCCTCGGTCCAGCCTCGTGTTCGCAGGATACTTGGCTCCTGTATCCCTGGGTTCGTAAGAACTCAGGAGATCGACATGGCAGTGGTGTTTCCAGCTCCCTCTTATCCACGGTTCCCTTCGCGCCAAAACGGAGGGGAGCCAATGGGAGATCCGCTCATCAACACACATACCATACGTGGACCAATCACGGACCACAGTGGTCCCAGGCATTCACACCACCCTAGACTCTCTGGCACCCAGGATGTGTATTGGGACCAGACAGCCCAGCCCACATCCTGGGGGCACTCAAACGACATGTAGAAGCCCGCGAAAGCAACCGTGTTTCGCGGGAAACTACATGCCCAAATAAGGAAGGCCCCGGGTCGCCTGACCCGGGGGAAGGTAAAGGGAGCAAGACGGACAGTGGACGAGACAAAGGAGCCTCGTGGTCCGGCCATTTTGGGTAGCCGGGCCACCCTTTTGTGTTCGCGGCAAAAAGGTGCTCAGAACGGCAAAAGGAGCTCAAAATAAACCAAATGATCGCTGCCACCAGCCCAGTCCCTGAATGACTTGCACCGATCCAAAAACCATCCTATAAGAGTGTCTAGGGTCTGTAGAAGGCTAGAGACCCAAGAGAGCTGTAACTTAGCTTACAGTGCCCTCTTGTGTCGTGTTGCACTAAAATGGCGACACGATAAAAGAAACTACGGGAAACAGCGTTCCCCGGTACTGACTGTCTTAAGGGCATGTCAGTTTCCCCGTAAGAAAGGAGCGAAAGCCCAGAGGAGTACAGCAGAAGGCTGCACTTCTCTGGCAAAGTCAAGAAAACAGGTTGAAAACAATAGCAAAAAGTTTAGGGGTTGCCACATGGAAGGAAAGTTCCCTACAATAACGAAATCTTTCCTAACACTCGCCCCTCCCAGACTATGGACAGGGGGAACTAATCCACCCCTGGATGAGTCTCTTGTTCAGGTCGGTAAAACATTCTGGACAACCCATCAGCATTGCTATGTTGGACACCTGGCCTATGCTCAATAGTGAAGTCGAAGCCTTGTAGACTTATGGACCACCTAAGCAACTTTGGATTCTCCCCCTTCATGTTCATTAGCCACTTTAACGGCTTATGGTCAGTCTGCACAGTGAAGTGGGTCCCATAGAGGTAGGGCCGCAGCTTCCTTAGGGCCCACACAACAGAGAAACATTCTTTCTCTACCGTGGACCATCTGAGCTCTCTGTCCTTAAGCTGGCGACTAATAAAACCGATAGGGTGTTCCTTACCCTTCTCATCTACTTGTGATAGTACAGCTCCTATCCCAGTGTCAGAGGCATCCGTCTGCACGATAAAAGGTCTTTGATAATCAGGGGCCCTGAGCACAGGGGCCTGGCACAAGGAGTCTTTCAAGCCATTGAAGGCCTTCTCACACTCGTCAGTCCAAGTTACCTTCTTGGGTTTCTTCGGAGTTGTGAGGGCAGTCAGAGGAGCAGCTATGGTGCCATAGTCTGCCACAAAATTGCGGTAATAACCCGTGAGTCCTAAGAAGGCTCTCACTTGGGTTTGCGTAGTGGGGGTAGGCCAGTCTTGTACGGCTTGTACCTGACTGAGTAGAGGCTGTCTCCTCCCTCCAACTACTTCATGTCCAAGGTAAACCACTGAGCCTTGTCCATTTTGGTGAGGGGCCACTCGGACACCCTCAAAAGAGCTAACTGAAGGACTGCTTGGGAACAGGTCGGGGAGAGGTTCAGACTCCTCTTCCTCAACATCTGAAGCCAGGAGCAGTGCTACGATTTCGACGCTTGGGCCGAAAGCCTTCAGCCTATTCACGGGAAGCACTTTGGGAGCCTGTCCAGGCCTTCCAAGGTCCACTGAATAGTTAACCTCACCCAGGGGCTCCACCACTGGGTAAGGGCCTGACCATTTGTCCTGTAAAGCTCGAGGCCTTATGAGATTCATGATCAGGACTTGCTGACCAAGTGTAAAGTTGATGAGGGAAGCTTTCTGGTCGTACCAAGGTTTCACCAGCGCTTGCCCTGCCTTCAATTTATCACTAGTCAAGCCTATCAGAAGTACCATCCGTTTTCTGAGCCCTAGCACATAATCAACTACATTGGTAGTAACAGGGGGAGTGGGCATCTCCCATCCCTCTTTGATGATGGCTAAGGGTCCCCGTACGGGATGACCGAACAGAAGTTCGAAGGGGCTGAAGCCAACACCCTCCTGCGGTACCTCTCGGTAGGCAAACAGCAAGCATGAAACAAGAAGATCCCATTTTCTTCTCTGAGGCTCCTCCAGAGCCCCAATCATGCTTTTTAACGTCCTGTTAAGACGCCCCCCCAGACCATCGGTCTGGGGGCGGTATGCAGAAGAGAACCTGTAGGTGACCCCACATTCTTTCCACATAGCCTGCCTATACTTCGACATAAAGTTGCTGCCATCACCCGGCACAACTTCTTTAGGGAAGCCAACCCTAGTAAACATGCCGAGTAAAGCTTCTGCAACTGGCTTGGCAGTTACAGTTGTAAATGGGACGGCCTCAGGATACCTGGTTGCATGGTCGACCAGCACCAGGATAAACCTATTGCCTGAGGATGTTTGCGGGTCAAGGGGACCAACGATGTCGATCCCTACCCTTTCAAATGGTACCCCCACAACTGGGAGCGGTACCAACGGAGCTTGGATTGTCGCGCCAACCTTACCAGACAACTGGCAGGCGGCACAACTCCTGCAGTGACTTTCTACTTGCACCCCCATCTTGGGCCAGTAGAAGTGCATGGATAACCTTTGCTTGGTCCTCCTCATACCAAGGTGACCAGCAAGGTGAACGACATGCGCCAACTGCAGGAGGAAGGGCCTAACAGCAAGGGAAACCACCAACCTCCTATGGTCTCCTTCTGTAGACTCTGTGGGCTCACTGTACAGGAGTCCACCTTCCCAATAAATCCGATGCTTCCCAGGAGGTTCACCCTCAAGCTGGGAGCAGGCCTGTCTCCTTAGGCCTTCCAGAGATGGGCACTCACGTTGGCCCTTACTGAAGTCGTCCCTATCAGGACCTCCTTCAACTAACAAGTCTTTTAGTTCAGGATGGTCGTTGGGGTCGAACACTTCAGGCATCGCCACCTCCTCGTCAGGCTCGGGCGATTGACCAACTCCCTCCACCGCAGTGGTAGGCGAGTTCGGGGGAATATTCTCTTTCCCCCGTCGGGACTTGTTGACTCCTTTCGCCTTGGGTTTCCCCTTCGGCTGGGGCGGCGTATTGGACTTGGCCAATGCTGCCCGTGCTTGAGACCGTGTGTAGGGTCTTTCGGCAGTGTCTCCTACGAGCCCTAGAGCTCTGAGATCATTGCCCAACAAGACCTTTCCCGGGACGTTTCTCTGAATGCTCACTGGAATCCTAACTGCTGTACCATTTAAAGTTAGATTAACAGGGATCACGGGAAACATACGGAGGGGGCCGTCAGCCAACTTAGTGGGCATCAGAGTAGCTCTGGCAACTTCCTCTGAGTCTACCAAGGTAGAATCCACTACAGTTCGACTGCACCCACTATCCCTAAGAGCTGGAGTATCCACTCCATTGATCAGCACACTGTCTTTAAAGTAGTGCTTGGTATTATCCGGAATCCTAGCATACGCCTCTGCGACTTTAGGCTCCCAGGAACCCAGGGACACTAAAACTACCTCAGCCTCTATTCCGCTGGGAAATGAGTCTGAGGAGAAGGATGCTCCTGTAATCTCTTCTTCCTCATAGGAGGAGAAGGCCAGATTAGCGGAGTGGACCCCCAAAGGTCTAACCTTACAACGGGGATCCCCCTTCACATGGTCAGTTGCTCCACAAGAAAAACAAGCCCCATTGGGTCTGTTTACGTAGGGAGGCTTATTATAACCAGAGTTCTGTTTCGGAGGCGAACCTCCACTACCCTGTGAGTTCTCGGATGGCTTACCCTTATTTTTCTTTTTGTGGCCCTTATGGGAGGAAGATTTAGCAGATTCCCCACCCTCCATATCTTTGGACTTTTTCCCTTCCTCCTGCTTACCAGGATGAGTTTTGTCCTTATGGGACACTCGATGTGACACCCATAAGTCTGCTGCAATGGCCAGCTTCTTAGGATCTATCTCCTTCGAATCGGCCAAATGCTGCTTAAGCTCCGGGGAAGAAGAAGCAAAAATGTGTTCCAGCATGACCAGATTGATCATGCCTTCGAAGGTAGAAACCTTATAACCTTCAACCCAGCCAGTCAAGTTTTTCAGGGACTCAGCTACATACGACACCCAAGTACCACCTTCCTTTTTCTTATACTCTCTAAACCTTTTCAAATATTGGGTCGGAGTCTTCCCAAACTTTAAAATGAGAGTCTGCTTCAACATTGCAAAATCAGCGCGCTCAGCCTTCGACATTTCCATAATGGCACTGCAACCAGAATGGGGCAGTCTGCTGAGTAACCATGCAATCTTATCCGCATTATCAACCTCTTGAACCTCGCATGCATACTCAAACGCATTTAACCAGTCCATAATGTCATTTCGTTCCTCATACACACTGAGCAGATCTTTTGGAAACCGTGGATGAGAGGAAGCCCCAGAACCATGTCCAGGACCCTTGGACCCATTTGCGAACTGAAGCTTGGCCAGTTCCAACTGGTGATCCCTGTCTTTTTGTTTTTCTGCCTGGTCGATTTTTAGTTTGGCTATGCTGAATTCAAGCTCCTGCTGCCTAAACCGCAGCTCTTGCTTCTTGAATTCAAGCATAGCCTCCCCATCAATACTGGCAGAGGAAACATTAGACATTACATCCTCCCTGTCCTCGTGGTCGTGATGGATCAGTGCAGCGGCAGAACCGTCGGTTCTGCCAGTGAGAGCAGCCCCACCACCTTCTGCACCGTCCTCGGAAGTTATAGCGTCAAGCTGCGCTTCTTGCCACGCCACGATTCTCTGGATCATTTCCAATTTAGTGCCTTGAGATGAAACCCCTCTCTCCGCACACATCTTCTTCAATGTTTCAGATTTCGAAGCATTTAAGGTTAACAAAGTATTCGTTTCCATACTGTTGATAGGACTATGGCCTTTTTAACGTTATATTCAATACTTTACTGCGTGTCCTGGTTGGAATAACCTGAAAACGCCTCAGCTCGTGCGCAACACTGGATACCCTCAGTCGTATCCCACCGCTGTACACCAATTTGTTAAGACGGATTTCTGAACTCTGTCCTGGTGGCGCAGAAGTTCAGAAGGCCAACCTAATTACTTGGAACAGGGTAACCTCTGGACAAGCCAGACCAATCAAGGTAGCGATCGCGGCGGTCAAGACTAGGTCTCAAGAGGGGTGAGGGTGACTGAAAGCCCGCAATGAGCACACAAAGCAAGAGCGCTTACAAACTACTCCAAACAGTTGTTTATATCAAAAATAGATACACATTTATTATAAGGCCTTGAAACTAATAACTACAGTAAAAGCAGCAATATACAACGATATTAAACCAACACATACACTATCCACCCAATATATATACAGAATACACAGTTTCACAGCATTAGCAGCACGAAATATGTTATCCACCTGCAGGGGAAGGAAAACAGGCAGTGCGAACCAATGCGTGTGATATGTCCGCCTTCTGAGGCCCCTAACTAGATGGTAGTCCAATCCCTACGAAGAGTGGAGCCTAGCGCTCAAAAGTACCTGCACACGCCGGTGCCAATGGGCAGAAGGTGAAGCTCTTCGGAGGACGTTGAACAGCTCTGTAGGGAGCTCTAATGAAGGAGAACACGGTCCGCGACTCTAGCGCAGCCTCCACTGTGAGGCAGAAGCAGGGCGCGAGTACGGACAAGGGGTGCTGTATTTACAGCGGGGAAAAGCAAGGGGCACTGCAGGAGGGCGACCAGATCCTAGCTAATCTACTCACCGGTCCCCGAAGCAAGCAGGCCCGAGCTTCTCCTCGATAGATACAGCTTCTGGCAGGTTCTGAAGAGCAGGGAACGTCTCGTCGTCGTGCAGAGTAAAAAGACGTCCCGATCGAAGAAACAAGCACAGTTTTGTCGCCACAGCAGGGCAACGGAACGGCCGGGTGTATTCAAGCCAAACGAGCACTGCTCACCTCTAGCTTAGGACTGCTAAGCAAACGAAGCGTGTGAGCATGCCCCGGACTCGGAATACCACCCAACCTGTCGGCGATTACAGAGCAGGCCTCCTTAGTAAGCTGGTCAGTCAACTGGATAGCCCAGAGACACTTCCGAAGGCTTACAGCAGGAGTTGATGAAGGTGCCGGGAATAGCTGGTCCTGCTATTCCAATAGGTCGAAGCGCCAGTACAGGCCTTCTTGTTCGATCTTAGGTGGAAAGGGCTTCACCGGACGACAGCAATGAGGAGCAGAAGTTCTTCAGGGGGTCACCAGCGATTCCTCGGTCCAGCCTCGTGTTCGCAGGATACTTGGCTCCTGTATCCCTGGGTTCGTAAGAACTCAGGAGATCGACATGGCAGTGGTGTTTCCAGCTCCCTCTTATCCACGGTTCCCTTCGCGCCAAAACGGAGGGGAGCCAATGGGAGATCCGCTCATCAACACACATACCATACGTGGACCAATCACGGACCACAGTGGTCCCAGGCATTCACACCACCCTAGACTCTCTGGCACCCAGGATGTGTATTGGGACCAGACAGCCCAGCCCACATCCTGGGGGCACTCAAACGACATGTAGAAGCCCGCGAAAGCAACCGTGTTTCGCGGGAAACTACATGCCCAAATAAGGAAGGCCCCGGGTCGCCTGACCCGGGGGAAGGTAAAGGGAGCAAGACGGACAGTGGACGAGACAAAGGAGCCTCGTGGTCCGGCCATTTTGGGTAGCCGGGCCACCCTTTTGTGTTCGCGGCAAAAAGGTGCTCAGAACGGCAAAAGGAGCTCAAAATAAACCAAATGATCGCTGCCACCAGCCCAGTCCCTGAATGACTTGCACCGATCCAAAAACCATCCTATAAGAGTGTCTAGGGTCTGTAGAAGGCTAGAGACCCAAGAGAGCTGTAACTTAGCTTACAGTGCCCTCTTGTGTCGTGTTGCACTAAAATGGCGACACGATAAAAGAAACTACGGGAAACAGCGTTCCCCGGTACTGACTGTCTTAAGGGCATGTCAGTTTCCCCGTAAGAAAGGAGCGAAAGCCCAGAGGAGTACAGCAGAAGGCTGCACTTCTCTGGCAAAGTCAAGAAAACAGGTTGAAAACAATAGCAAAAAGTTTAGGGGTTGCCACATGGAAGGAAAGTTCCCTACAATAACGAAATCTTTCCTAACAACTTGGATATCACATCTCATGCTATAGGTAGGCTCTCAGGTTTGGTATAAGCATTGAGATATCACATCTCATGCTATAGGAAGGGTCTCAGAATTGGAATGGGAAGGAGTTGGATATCACATCTCAAGCTATAGGAAGGGTCTCAGTATTGGAATGGGAAGGACTTGGATATCACATCTCATGCTATAGGAAGGCTCTCAGGTTTGGAAGGGGAAAGAGTTGGATATCTCATTTCATGTTAGAGGTAGGATCTCAGGTTTGGTATTAGAGGCATTGAGATATCACATCTCATGCTATCAGAAGGGTCTCAGGAATGGAATGGGAAGGAGTTAGATATCACATCTCATGCTAAAGGGAGGGTCTCAGGTTTGGAAGGGGAAGGATTTGGATATCACATCTCATGTTATAGGAAGGATCTCAGGTTTGGTATTAGAAGCATTGAGATATCACATCTCATGCTATTGGAAGGATCTCAGGTTTGGTATTAGAAGCATTGAGATATCACATCTCATGCTATCAGAAAAGTCTCAGGATTGGAATAGGAAGGAGTTGGATATCACATTTCATGCTAAAGGGAGGGTCTCAGGTTTGGAAGGGGAAGGATTTGGATATCACATCTCATGTTATCGGAAGGATCTCACGTTTGGTATTAGAAGTATTGAGATATCATATCTCATGCTATAGGAAGGGTCTCAGGATTGGAATGGGAAGGAGTTGGATATCACATCTCATGCTATAGGGAGGGTCTCAGGATTGGAATGGGAAGGACTTAGATATCACATATCATGCTATAGGGAGGGTCTCAGTTTTGATATTAGAAGCATTGAGATATCACATCTCATGCTATCGGAAGTGTCTCAGGATTGGAATGGGAAGGAGCTGGATATCACATCTCATGCTAAAGGAAGGGTCTCAGGTTTGGAACGGGAAGGATTTGGATATCACATCTCATGTTATAGGAAGGGTCTCAGGTTTGGTATAAGCATTGAGATATCACATCTCTGCTATCGGAAGTGTCTCAGGATTGGAATGGGAAGGAGTTGGATATCCCATCTCATGTTATAGGACAGGTCTCAGGTTTGTTATTAGAATCATTGAGATATCATATTGCATGCTGTAGGAAGGGTCTAAGGGTTGGAATGTGAAGGACTTGGATATCACATCTCATGCTATAGATAGGCTCTTAGGTTTGGAAAGGGAAGGAGTTGGATATCACATTTCATGTTAGAGGAAGGATCTCAGGTTTGGTATTAGAAGCATTGAGATATCACATCTCATGCTATAGGAAGGGTCTCAGGATTGGAATGGGAAGCAGTTGGATATCACATCTCATGCTATAGGAAGGGTCTCAGGTTTGGTATAAGCATTGAGATATCACATCTCATGCTATAGGACGGGTCTCAGGATTGGAATGGAAGGAGTTGGATATCACATCTCATGTTATAGGAAGGATCTCAGGTTTGGTATTAGACGCATTGAGACATCACATCTCATGCTATAGGAAGGGTCTCAGGGTTGGAATGGGAAGGAGTTGGATATCACATCTCATCCAATAGGAAGGGTCTCAGGTTTGGAATGGGAAGGAATTGGATATCACATCTCATGTTATAGGAAGGATCTCAGGTTTGGTATTAGAAGCATTGAGATATCACATCTCATGCTATAGGAAGGGTCTCAGGATTGGAATGTGAAGGATTTGGATATCACATCTCATGCTAAAGGAAGGGTCTCAGGTTTGGTAGAAGCATTGAGATATCACGTCGCTGCTATCGGAAGGGTCTCAGGATTGGATTGGGAAGGAGTTGGATATCCCTTCTCATGCTATAGGAAGGGTCTCAGGATTTGAATGGCAAGGAGTTGGATATCACATCTCATGCCATAGGAAGGGTCTCAGGTTTGGTATAAGCATTGAGATATCACATCTCTGCTATCGGAAGGGTCTCAGGATTGGATTGGGAAGGAGTTGGATATCCCTTCTCATGCTATAGGAAGTGTCTCAGGTTGGAATGGGAAGGAGTTGGATATCACATCTCCTGCTATGGGAAGGGTCTCAGGTTTGGTATAAGCAGTGAGATATCACATCTCATGCTATAGGAAGTGTCTCAGGATTGGAATGGGAAGGAGTTGGATATCACATCTCATGTTATAGGAAGGATCTCAGGTTTGGTATAAGCATTGAGATATCACATCTCTGCTATCGGAAGGGTCTCAAGATTGGAATGGGAAGGAGTTGGATATTCCCATCTCATGTTATAGGAAGGGTCTCAGGTTTGGTATTAGAAGCATTGAGATATCACATCTCATGCTATAGGAAGGGTCTCAGGATTGGAATGGGAAGGACTTGGATATCACATCTCATGCTATAGGGAGGGTCTCAAGTTTGATATTAGAAGCTTTGAGATATCACATCTCATGATATAGGAAGGGTCTCAGGATTGGAATGGGAAGGAGTTGGATATCACATCTCATGATAAAGGAAGGGTCTAAGGTTTGGAAGGGGAAGGATTTGGATATCACATCTCATGTTATATTACGGGTCTCAGGTTTGGTATTAGAAGCATTGAGATATCAAGTCTCATAGTATAGGAAGGGTCTCAGAATTGGAATGGGAAGGAGTTGGATATCCCATCTCATGTTATAGGAAGAGTCTCTGGTTTGGTATTAGAATCATTGAGATATCACATCGCATGCTGTAGGAAGGGTCTAAGGATTGGAATGGGATGGACTTGGATATCACATCTCATGCTATAGGTAGGCTCTCAGGTTTGGTATAAGCATTGAGATATCACATCTCATGCTATAGGAAGGGTCTCAGAATTGGAATGGGAAGGAGTTGGATATCACATCTCAAGCTATAGGAAGGGTCTCAGTATTGGAATGGGAAGGACTTGGATATCACATCTCATGCTATAGGAAGGCTCTCAGGTTTGGAAGGGGAAAGAGTTGGATATCTCATTTCATGTTAGAGGTAGGATCTCAGGTTTGGTATTAGAGGCATTGAGATATCACATCTCATGCTATCAGAAGGGTCTCAGGAATGGAATGGGAAGGATTTGGATATCACATCTCATGTTATAGGAAGGATCTCAGGTTTGGTATTAGAAGCATTGAGATATCACATCTCATGCTATCGGAAGGATCTCAGGTTTGGTATTAGAGGCATTGAGATATCACATCTCATGCTAAAGGGAGGGTCTCAGGTTTGGAAGGGGAAGGATTTGGATATCACATCTCATGTTATAGGAAGGATCTCAGGTTTGGTATTAGAAGCATTGAGATATCACATCTCATGCTATCGGAAGGATCTCAGGTTTGGTATTAGAAGCATTGAGATATCACATCTCATGCTATCAGAAGAGTCTCAGGATTGGAATAGGAAGGAGTTGGATATCACATTTCATGCTAAAGGGAGGGTCTCAGGTTTGGAAGGGGAAGGATTTGGATATCACATCTCATGTTATCGGAAGGATCTCACGTTTGGTATTAGAAGTATTGAGATATCATATCTCATGCTATAGGAAGGGTCTCAGGATTGGAATGGGAAGGAGTTGGATATCACATCTCATGCTATAGGGAGGGTCTCAGGATTGGAATGGGAAGGACTTAGATATCACATATCATGCTATAGGGAGGGTCTCAGTTTTGATATTAGAAGCATTGAGATATCACATCTCATGCTATCGGAAGTGTCTCAGGATTGGAATGGGAAGGAGCTGGATATCACATCTCATGCTAAAGGAAGGGTCTCAGGTTTGGAACGGGAAGGATTTGGATATCACATCTCATGTTATAGGAAGGGTCTCAGGTTTGGTATAAGCATTGAGATATCACATCTCTGCTATCGGAAGTGTCTCAGGATTGGAATGGGAAGGAGTTGGATATCCCATCTCATGTTATAGGACGGGTCTCAGGTTTGTTATTAGAATCATTGAGATATCATATTGCATGCTGTAGGAAGGGTCTAAGGGTTGGAATGTGAAGGACTTGGATATCACATCTCATGCTATAGATAGGCTCTTAGGTTTGGAAAGGGAAGGAGTTGGATATCACATTTCATGTTAGAGGAAGGATCTCAGGTTTGGTATTAGAAGCATTGAGATATCACATCTCATGCTATAGGAAGGGTCTCAGGATTGGAATGGGAAGCAGTTGGATATCACATCTCATGCTATAGGAAGGGTCTCAGGTTTGGTATAAGCATTGAGATATCACATCTCATGCTATAGGACGGGTCTCAGGATTGGAATGGAAGGAGTTGGATATCACATCTCATGTTATAGGAAGGATCTCAGGTTTGGTATTAGACGCATTGAGACATCACATCTCATGCTATAGGAAGGGTCTCAGGGTTGGAATGGGAAGGAGTTGGATATCACATCTCATCCAATAGGAAGGGTCTCAGGTTTGGAATGGGAAGGAATTGGATATCACATCTCATGTTATAGGAAGGATCTCAGGTTTGGTATTAGAAGCATTGAGATATCACATCTCATGCTATAGGAAGGGTCTCAGGATTGGAATGTGAAGGATTTGGATATCACATCTCATGCTAAAGGAAGGGTCTCAGGTTTGGTAGAAGCATTGAGATATCACGTCGCTGCTATCGGAAGGGTCTCAGGTTTGGATGGGAAGGAGTTGGATATCCCTTCTCATGCTATAGGAAGGGACTCAGGATTTGAATGGCAAGGAGTTGGATATCACATCTCATGCCATAGGAAGGGTCTCAGGTTTGGTATAAGCATTGAGATATCACATCTCTGCTATCGGAAGGGTCTCAGGATTGGATTGGGAAGGAGTTGGATATCCCTTCTCATGCTATAGGAAGTGTCTCAGGTTGGAATGGGAAGGAGTTGGATATCACATCTCATGTTATAGGAAGGGTCTCAGGATTGGAATGGGAAGGATTTGGATATCACATCTCTTGCTATAGGAAGGGTCTCAGGATTGGAATGGGTAGGAGTTGGATATTACTTTCTTGCTATAGGAAGGGTCTCATGTTTGGAATGGGAAGGAGTTGGATATCACATATGCTATAGTTAGTGTCTCAGGTTTGGAACGGGAAGGAGTTGGATATCACATCTCATGTTATAGGAAGGGTCTCAGGTTTGGTATAAGCATTGAGATATCACATCTCTGCTATCGGAAGCGGCTCAGGATTGGAATGGGAAGGAGTTGGATATCCCATCTCATGTTATAGGAAGAGTCTCTGGTTTGGTATTAGAATCATTGAGATATCACATCGCATGCTGTAGGAAGGGTCTAAGGATTGGAATGGGATGGACTTGGATATCACATCTCATGTTATAGGTAGGCTCTCAGGTTTGGTATAAGCATTGAGATATCACATCTCATGCTATAGGAAGGGTCTCAGGATTGGAATGTGAAGGATTTGGATATCACATCTCATGCTAAAGGAAGGGTCTCAGGTTTGGTAGAAGCATTGAGATATCACGTCGCTGCTATCGGAAGGGTCTCAGGATTGGATTGGGAAGGAGTTGGATATCCCTTCTCATGCTATAGGAAGGGTCTCAGGATTTGAATGGCAAGGAGTTGGATATCACATCTCATGCCATAGGAAGGGTCTCAGGTTTGGTATAAGCATTGAGATATCACATCTCTGCTATCGGAAGGGTCTCAGGATTGGATTGGGAAGGAGTTGGATATCCCTTCTCATGCTATAGGAAGTGTCTCAGGTTGGAATGGGAAGGAGTTGGATATCACATCTCCTGCTATGGGAAGGGTCTCAGGTTTGGTATAAGCAGTGAGATATCACATCTCATGCTATAGGAAGTGTCTCAGGATTGGAATGGGAAGGAGTTGGATATCACATCTCATGTTATAGGAAGGATCTCAGGTTTGGTATAAGCATTGAGATATCACATCTCTGCTATCGGAAGGGTCTCAAGATTGGAATGGGAAGGAGTTGGATATTCCCATCTCATGTTATAGGAAGGGTCTCAGGTTTGGTATTAGAAGCATTGAGATATCACATCTCATGCTATAGGAAGGGTCTCAGGATTGGAATGGGAAGGACTTGGATATCACATCTCATGCTATAGGGAGGGTCTCAAGTTTGATATTAGAAGCTTTGAGATATCACATCTCATGATATAGGAAGGGTCTCAGGATTGGAATGGGAAGGAGTTGGATATCACATCTCATGATAAAGGAAGGGTCTAAGGTTTGGAAGGGGAAGGATTTGGATATCACATCTCATGTTATATTACGGGTCTCAGGTTTGGTATTAGAAGCATTGAGATATCAAGTCTCATAGTATAGGAAGGGTCTCAGAATTGGAATGGGAAGGAGTTGGATATCCCATCTCATGTTATAGGAAGAGTCTCTGGTTTGGTATTAGAATCATTGAGATATCACATCGCATGCTGTAGGAAGGGTCTAAGGATTGGAATGGGATGGACTTGGATATCACATCTCATGCTATAGGTAGGCTCTCAGGTTTGGTATAAGCATTGAGATATCACATCTCATGCTATAGGAAGGGTCTCAGAATTGGAATGGGAAGGAGTTGGATATCACATCTCAAGCTATAGGAAGGGTCTCAGTATTGGAATGGGAAGGACTTGGATATCACATCTCATGCTATAGGAAGGCTCTCAGGTTTGGAAGGGGAAAGAGTTGGATATCTCATTTCATGTTAGAGGTAGGATCTCAGGTTTGGTATTAGAGGCATTGAGATATCACATCTCATGCTATCAGAAGGGTCTCAGGAATGGAATGGGAAGGATTTGGATATCACATCTCATGTTATAGGAAGGATCTCAGGTTTGGTATTAGAAGCATTGAGATATCACATCTCATGCTATCGGAAGGATCTCAGGTTTGGTATTAGAGGCATTGAGATATCACATCTCATGCTAAAGGGAGGGTCTCAGGTTTGGAAGGGGAAGGATTTGGATATCACATCTCATGTTATAGGAAGGATCTCAGGTTTGGTATTAGAAGCATTGAGATATCACATCTCATGCTATCGGAAGGATCTCAGGTTTGGTATTAGAAGCATTGAGATATCACATCTCATGCTATCAGAAGAGTCTCAGGATTGGAATAGGAAGGAGTTGGATATCACATTTCATGCTAAAGGGAGGGTCTCAGGTTTGGAAGGGGAAGGATTTGGATATCACATCTCATGTTATCGGAAGGATCTCACGTTTGGTATTAGAAGTATTGAGATATCATATCTCATGCTATAGGAAGGGTCTCAGGATTGGAATGGGAAGGAGTTGGATATCACATCTCATGCTATAGGGAGGGTCTCAGGATTGGAATGGGAAGGACTTAGATATCACATATCATGCTATAGGGAGGGTCTCAGTTTTGATATTAGAAGCATTGAGATATCACATCTCATGCTATCGGAAGTGTCTCAGGATTGGAATGGGAAGGAGCTGGATATCACATCTCATGCTAAAGGAAGGGTCTCAGGTTTGGAACGGGAAGGATTTGGATATCACATCTCATGTTATAGGAAGGGTCTCAGGTTTGGTATAAGCATTGAGATATCACATCTCTGCTATCGGAAGTGTCTCAGGATTGGAATGGGAAGGAGTTGGATATCCCATCTCATGTTATAGGACGGGTCTCAGGTTTGTTATTAGAATCATTGAGATATCATATTGCATGCTGTAGGAAGGGTCTAAGGGTTGGAATGTGAAGGACTTGGATATCACATCTCATGCTATAGATAGGCTCTTAGGTTTGGAAAGGGAAGGAGTTGGATATCACATTTCATGTTAGAGGAAGGATCTCAGGTTTGGTATTAGAAGCATTGAGATATCACATCTCATGCTATAGGAAGGGTCTCAGGATTGGAATGGGAAGCAGTTGGATATCACATCTCATGCTATAGGAAGGGTCTCAGGTTTGGTATAAGCATTGAGATATCACATCTCATGCTATAGGACGGGTCTCAGGATTGGAATGGAAGGAGTTGGATATCACATCTCATGTTATAGGAAGGATCTCAGGTTTGGTATTAGACGCATTGAGACATCACATCTCATGCTATAGGAAGGGTCTCAGGGTTGGAATGGGAAGGAGTTGGATATCACATCTCATCCAATAGGAAGGGTCTCAGGTTTGGAATGGGAAGGAATTGGATATCACATCTCATGTTATAGGAAGGATCTCAGGTTTGGTATTAGAAGCATTGAGATATCACATCTCATGCTATAGGAAGGGTCTCAGGATTGGAATGTGAAGGATTTGGATATCACATCTCATGCTAAAGGAAGGGTCTCAGGTTTGGTAGAAGCATTGAGATATCACGTCGCTGCTATCGGAAGGGTCTCAGGTTTGGATGGGAAGGAGTTGGATATCCCTTCTCATGCTATAGGAAGGGACTCAGGATTTGAATGGCAAGGAGTTGGATATCACATCTCATGCCATAGGAAGGGTCTCAGGTTTGGTATAAGCATTGAGATATCACATCTCTGCTATCGGAAGGGTCTCAGGATTGGATTGGGAAGGAGTTGGATATCCCTTCTCATGCTATAGGAAGTGTCTCAGGTTGGAATGGGAAGGAGTTGGATATCACATCTCATGTTATAGGAAGGGTCTCAGGATTGGAATGGGAAGGATTTGGATATCACATCTCTTGCTATAGGAAGGGTCTCAGGATTGGAATGGGTAGGAGTTGGATATTACTTTCTTGCTATAGGAAGGGTCTCATGTTTGGAATGGGAAGGAGTTGGATATCACATATGCTATAGTTAGTGTCTCAGGTTTGGAACGGGAAGGAGTTGGATATCACATCTCATGTTATAGGAAGGGTCTCAGGTTTGGTATAAGCATTGAGATATCACATCTCTGCTATCGGAAGCGGCTCAGGATTGGAATGGGAAGGAGTTGGATATCCCATCTCATGTTATAGGAAGAGTCTCTGGTTTGGTATTAGAATCATTGAGATATCACATCGCATGCTGTAGGAAGGGTCTAAGGATTGGAATGGGATGGACTTGGATATCACATCTCATGTTATAGGTAGGCTCTCAGGTTTGGTATAAGCATTGAGATATCACATCTCATGCTATAGGAAGGGTCTCAGGATTGGAATGGGAAGGAATTGGATATCACATCTCATGCTATAGGAAGGGTCTCAGATTTGGTATAAGCATTGAGATATCACATCTCATGCTAAAGGAAGGGTCTCAGGATTGGAATGGGAAGGAGTTGTATATGACATCTCAGGCCATGACATCTCAGGCCATAGGAAGGTTCTCAGGTTTGGTATAAGCATTGAGATATCATATTGCATGCTGTAGGAAGGGTCTAAGGATTGGAATGGGAAGGACCTGGATATCACATCTCATGCTATAGAACGGCTCTCAGGTTTGGAAAGGGAAGGAGTTGGATATCACATCTCATGTTATAGTATGGATCTCAGGTTTGGTATTAGAAGTATTGAGATATCACATCTCATGCTATAGGAAGGGTCTCAGGATTGGAATGGGAAGGAGTTGGATATCACATCTCATGCTAAAGGAAGGGTCTCAGGTTTGGTAGAAGCATTGAGATATCACATCTCATGCTATAGGAAGGGTCTCAGGATTGGAATGGGAAGGACTTAGATATCACATATCATGCTATAGGGAGGGTCTCAGTTTTGATATTAGAAGCATTGAGATATCACATCTCATGCTATCGGAAGTGTCTCAGGATTGGAATGGGAAGGAGCTGGATATCACATCTCATGCTAAAGGAAGGGTCTCAGGTTTGGAACGGGAAGGAGTTGGATATCACATCTCATGTTATAGGAAGGGTCTCAGGTTTGGTATAAACATTGAGATATCACATCTCTGCTATCGGAAGTGTCTCAGGATTGGAATGGGAAGGAGTTGGATATCCCATCTCATGTTATAGGACGGGTCTCAGGTTTGTTATTGGAATCATTGAGATATCATATTGCATGCTGTAGGAAGGGTCTAAGGGTTGGAATGTGAAGGACTTGGATATCACATCTCATGCTATAGATAGGCTCTTAGGTTTGGAAAGGGAAGGAGTTGGATCTCACATTTCATGTTAGAGGAAGGATCTCAGGTTTGGTATTAGAAGCATTGAGATATCACATCTCATGCTATAGGAAGGGTCTCAGGATTGGAATGGGAAGGAGTTGGATATCACATCTCATGCTATAGGAAGGGTCTCAGGTTTGGTATAAGCATTGATATATCACATCTCATGCTATAGGAAGGGTCTCAGGATTGGAATGGAAGGAGTTGGATATCACATCTCATGTTATAGGAAGGATCTCAGGTTTGGTATTAGAAGCATTGAGACATCACATCTCATGCTATAGGAAGGGTCTCAGGATTGGAATGGGAAGGAGTTGGATATCAAATCTCATGCTATAGGAAGGGTCTCAGGATTGGAATGGGAAGGAGTTGAATATGACATCTCATGCCGTAGGAAGGGTCTCAGGTTTGGTATAAACATTGAGATATCACATCTCTGCTATCAAAAGGGTCTCAGGATTGGAATGGGAAGGAGTTGGATATCCCATCTCATGTTATAGGAAGTCTCAAGTTTGGTATTAGAAGCATTGAGATATCACATCTCATGCTATAGGAAGTGTCTTAGGATTGGAATGGGAAGGACTTGGATATCACATCTCATGCTATAGGTAGGGTCTCAAGTTTGACATTAGAAGCATTGAGATATCACATCTCATGCTATAGGAAGGGTCTGAGGATTGGAATGGGAAGGAGTTGGATATCACATCTCCTGCTATGGGAAGGGTCTCAGGTTTGGTATAAGCAGTGAGATATCACATCTCATGCTATAGGAAGTGTCTCAGGATTGGAATGGGAAGGAGTTGGATATCACATCTCATGTTATAGGAAGGATCTCAGGTTTGGTATAAGCATTGAGATATCACATCTCTGCTATCGGAAGGGTCTCAAGATTGGAATGGGAAGGAGTTGGATATTCCCATCTCATGTTATAGGAAGGGTCTCAGGTTTGGTATTAGAAGCATTGAGATATCACATCTCATGCTATAGGAAGGGTCTCAGGATTGGAATGGGAAGGACTTGGATATCACATCTCATGCTATAGGGAGGGTCTCAAGTTTGATATTAGAAGCTTTGAGATATCACATCTCATGATATCGGAAGGGTCTCAGGATTGGAATGGGAAGGAGTTGGATATCACATCTCATGATAAAGGAAGGGTCTAATGTTTGGAAGGGGAAGGATTTGGATATCACATCACATGTTATATTACGGGTCTCAGGTTTGGTATTAGAAGCATTGAGATATCAAGTCTCATAGTATAGGAAGGGTCTCAGAATTGGAATGGGAAGGAGTTGGATATCCCATCTCATGTTATAGGAAGAGTCTCTGGTTTGGTATTAGAATCATTGAGATATCACATCACATGCTGTAGGAAGGGTCTAAGGATTGGAATGGGATGGACTTGGATATCACATCTCATGTTATAGGTAGGCTCTCAGGTTTGGTATAAGCATTGAGATATCACATCTCATGCTATAGGAAGGGTCTCAGAAATGGAATGGGAAGGAGTTGGATATCACATCTCAAGCTATAGGAAGGGTCTCAGTATTGGAATGGGAAGGACTTGGATATCACATCTCATGCTATAGGAAGGCTCTCTGGTTTGGAAGGGGAAAGAGTTGGATATCTCATTTCATGTTAGAGGTAGGATCTCAGGTTTGGTATTAGAGGCATTGAGATATCACATCTCATGCTATCAGAAGGGTCTCAGGAATAAAATGGGAAGGAGTTAGATATCACATCTCATGCTAAAGGGAGGGTCTCAGGTTTGGAAGGGGAAGGATTTGGATATCACATCTCATGTTATAGGAAGGATCTCAGGTTTGGTATTAGAAGCATTGAGATATCACATCTCATGCTATCGGAAGGATCTCAGGTTTGGTATCAGAAGCATTGAGATATCACATCTCATGCTATCAGAAGAGTCTCAGGATTGGAATAGGAAGGAGTTGGATATCACATTTCATGCTAAAGGGAGGGTCTCAGGTTTGGAAGGGGAAGGATTTGGATATCACATCTCATGTTATCGGAAGGATCTCACGTTTGGTATTAGAAGTATTGAGATATCATATCTCATGCTATAGGAAGGGTCTCAGGATTGGAATGGGAAGGAGTTGGATATCACATCTCATGCTATAGGGAGGGTCTCAGGATTGGAATGGGAAGGACTTAGATATCACATATCATGCTATAGGGAGGGTCTCAGTTTTGATATTAGAAGCATTGAGATATCACATCTCATGCTATCGGAAGTGTCTCAGGATTGGAATGGGAAGGAGCTGGATATCACATCTCATGCTAAAGGAAGGGTCTCAGGTTTGGAACGGGAAGGATTTGGATATCACATCTCATGTTATAGGAAGGGTCTAAGGATTGGAATGGGATGGACTTGGATATCACATCTCATGCTATAGGTAGGCTCTCAGGTTTGGCATAAGCATTGAGATATCACATCTCATGCTATAGGAAGGGTCTCAGAATTGGAATGGGAAGGAGTTGGATATCACATCTCAAGCTATAGGAAGGGTCTCAGTATTGGAATGGGAAGGACTTGGATATCACATCTCATGCTATAGGAAGGCTCTCAGGTTTGGAAGGGGAAAGAGTTGGATATCTCATTTCATGTTAGAGGTAGGATCTCAGGTTTGGTATTAGAGGCATTGAGATATCACATCTCATGCTATCAGAAGGGTCTCAGGAATGGAATGGGAAGGATTTGGATATCACATCTCATGTTATAGGAAGGATCTCAGGTTTGGTATTAGAAGCATTGAGATATCACATCTCATGCTATCGGAAGGATCTCAGGTTGGTATTAGAGGCATTGAGATATCACATTTCATGCTAAAGGGAGGGTCTCAGGTTTGGAAGGGGAAGGATTTGGATATCACATCTCATGTTATAGGAAGGATCTCAGGTTTGGTATTAGAAGCATTGAGATATCACATCTCATGCTATCGGAAGGATCTCAGGTTTGGTATTAGAAGCATTGAGATATCACATCTCATGCTATCAGAAGAGTCTCAGGATTGGAATAGGAAGGAGTTGGATATCACATTTCATGCTAAAGGGAGGGTCTCAGGTTTGGAAGGGGAAGGATTTGGATATCACATCTCATGTTATCGGAAGGATCTCACGTTTGGTATTAGAAGTATTGAGATATCATATCTCATGCTATAGGAAGGGTCTCAGGATTGGAATGGGAAGGAGTTGGATATCACATCTCATGCTATAGGGAGGGTCTCAGGATTGGAATGGGAAGGACTTAGATATCACATATCATGCTATAGGGAGGGTCTCAGTTTTGATATTAGAAGCATTGAGATATCACATCTCATGCTATCGGAAGTGTCTCAGGATTGGAATGGGAAGGAGCTGGATATCACATCTCATGCTAAAGGAAGGGTCTCAGGTTTGGAACGGGAAGGATTTGGATATCACATCTCATGTTATAGGAAGGGTCTCAGGTTTGGTATAAGCATTGAGATATCACATCTCTGCTATCGGAAGTGTCTCAGGATTGGAATGGGAAGGAGTTGGATATCCCATCTCATGTTATAGGACGGGTCTCAGGTTTGTTATTAGAATCATTGAGATATCATATTGCATGCTGTAGGAAGGGTCTAAGGGTTGGAATGTGAAGGACTTGGATATCACATCTCATGCTATAGATAGGCTCTTAGGTTTGGAAAGGGAAGGAGTTGGATATCACATTTCATGTTAGAGGAAGGATCTCAGGTTTGGTATTAGAAGCATTGAGATATCACATCTCATGCTATAGGAAGGGTCTCAGGATTGGAATGGGAAGCAGTTGGATATCACATCTCATGCTATAGGAAGGGTCTCAGGTTTGGTATAAGCATTGAGATATCACATCTCATGCTATAGGACGGGTCTCAGGATTGGAATGGAAGGAGTTGGATATCACATCTCATGTTATAGGAAGGATCTCAGGTTTGGTATTAGACGCATTGAGACATCACATCTCATGCTATAGGAAGGGTCTCAGGGTTGGAATGGGAAGGAGTTGGATATCACATCTCATCCAATAGGAAGGGTCTCAGGTTTGGAATGGGAAGGAATTGGATATCACATCTCATGTTATAGGAAGGATCTCAGGTTTGGTATTAGAAGCATTGAGATATCACATCTCATGCTATAGGAAGGGTCTCAGGATTGGAATGTGAAGGATTTGGATATCACATCTCATGCTAAAGGAAGGGTCTCAGGTTTGGTAGAAGCATTGAGATATCACGTCGCTGCTATCGGAAGGGTCTCAGGTTTGGATGGGAAGGAGTTGGATATCCCTTCTCATGCTATAGGAAGGGACTCAGGATTTGAATGGCAAGGAGTTGGATATCACATCTCATGCCATAGGAAGGGTCTCAGGTTTGGTATAAGCATTGAGATATCACATCTCTGCTATCGGAAGGGTCTCAGGATTGGATTGGGAAGGAGTTGGATATCCCTTCTCATGCTATAGGAAGTGTCTCAGGTTGGAATGGGAAGGAGTTGGATATCACATCTCATGTTATAGGAAGGGTCTCAGGATTGGAATGGGAAGGATTTGGATATCACATCTCTTGCTATAGGAAGGGTCTCAGGATTGGAATGGGTAGGAGTTGGATATTACTTTCTTGCTATAGGAATGGTCTCATGTTTGGAATGGGAAGGAGTTGGATATCACATATGCTATAGTTAGTGTCTCAGGTTTGGAACAGGAAGGAGTTGGATATCACATCTCATGTTATAGGAAGGGTCTCAGGTTTGGTATAAGCATTGAGATATCACATCTCTGCTATCGGAAGCGGCTCAGGATTGGAATGGGAAGGAGTTGGATATCCCATCTCATGTTATAGGAAGAGTCTCTGGTTTGGTATTAGAATCATTGAGATATCACATCGCATGCTGTAGGAAGGGTCTAAGGATTGGAATGGGATGGACTTGGATATCACATCTCATGTTATAGGTAGGCTCTCAGGTTTGGTATAAGCATTGAGATATCACATCTCATGCTATAGGAAGGGTCTCAGGATTGGAATGGGAAGGAATTGGATATCACATCTCATGCTATAGGAAGGGTCTCAGATTTGGTATAAGCATTGAGATATCACATCTCATGCTAAAGGAAGGGTCTCAGGATTGGAATGGGAAGGAGTTGTATATGACATCTCAGGCCATGACATCTCAGGCCATAGGAAGGTTCTCAGGTTTGGTATAAGCATTGAGATATCATATTGCATGCTGTAGGAAGGGTCTAAGGATTGGAATGGGAAGGACCTGGATATCACATCTCATGCTATAGAACGGCTCTCAGGTTTGGAAAGGGAAGGAGTTGGATATCACATCTCATGTTATAGTATGGATCTCAGGTTTGGTATTAGAAGTATTGAGATATCACATCTCATGCTATAGGAAGGGTCTCAGGATTGGAATGGGAAGGAGTTGGATATCACATCTCATGCTAAAGGAAGGGTCTCAGGTTTGGTAGAAGCATTGAGATATCACATCTCATGCTATAGGAAGGGTCTCAGGATTGGAATGGGATGGACTTAGATATCACATATCATGCTATAGGGAGGGTCTCAGTTTTGATATTAGAAGCATTGAGATATCACATCTCATGCTATCGGAAGTGTCTCAGGATTGGAATGGGAAGGAGCTGGATATCACATCTCATGCTAAAGGAAGGGTCTCAGGTTTGGAACGGGAAGGAGTTGGATATCACATCTCATGTTATAGGAAGGGTCTCAGGTTTGGTATAAACATTGAGATATCACATCTCTGCTATCGGAAGTGTCTCAGGATTGGAATGGGAAGGAGTTGGATATCCCATCTCATGTTATAGGACGGGTCTCAGGTTTGTTATTGGAATCATTGAGATATCATATTGCATGCTGTAGGAAGGGTCTAAGGGTTGGAATGTGAAGGACTTGGATATCACATCTCATGCTATAGATAGGCTCTTAGGTTTGGAAAGGGAAGGAGTTGGATCTCACATTTCATGTTAGAGGAAGGATCTCAGGTTTGGTATTAGAAGCATTGAGATATCACATCTCATGCTATAGGAAGGGTCTCAGGATTGGAATGGGAAGGAGTGGGATATCACATCTCATGCTATAGGAAGGGTCTCAGGTTTGGTATAAACATTGATATATCACATCTCATGCTATAGGAAGGGTCTCAGGATTGGAATGGAAGGAGTTGGATATCACATCTCATGTTATAGGAAGGATCTCAGGTTTGGTATTAGAAGCATTGAGACATCACATCTCATGCTATAGGAAGGGTCTCAGGATTGGAATGGGAAGGAGTTGGATATCAAATCTCATGCTAAAGGAAGGGTCTCAGGATTGGAATGGGAAGGAGTTGAATATGACATCTCATGCCGTAGGAAGGGTCTCAGGTTTGGTATAAACATTGAGATATCACATCTCTGCTATCAAAAGGGTCTCAGGATTGGAATGGGAAGGAGTTGGATATCCCATCTCATGTTATAGGAAGAGTCTCAAGTTTGGTATTAGAAGCATTGAGATATCACATCTCATGCTATAGGAAGTGTCTTAGGATTGGAATGGGAAGGACTTGGATATCACATCTCATGCTATAGGTAGGGTCTCAAGTTTGACATTAGAAGCATTGAGATATCACATCTCATGCTATAGGAAGGGTCTGAGGATTGGAATGGGAAGGAGTTGGATATCACATCTCCTGCTATGGGAAGGGTCTCAGGTTTGGTATAAGCAGTGAGATATCACATCTCATGCTATAGGAAGTGTCTCAGGATTGGAATGGGAAGGAGTTGGATATCACATCTCATGTTATAGGAAGGATCTCAGGTTTGGTATAAGCATTGAGATATCACATCTCTGCTATCGGAAGGGTCTCAAGATTGGAATGGGAAGGAGTTGGATATTCCCATCTCATGTTATAGGAAGGGTCTCAGGTTTGGTATTAGAAGCATTGAGATATCACATCTCATGCTATAGGAAGGGTCTCAGGATTGGAATGGGAAGGACTTGGATATCACATCTCATGCTATAGGGAGGGTCTCAAGTTTGATATTAGAAGCTTTGAGATATCACATCTCATGATATCGGAAGGGTCTCAGGATTGGAATGGGAAGGAGTTGGATATCACATCTCATGATAAAGGAAGGGTCTAATGTTTGGAGGTGGAAGGATTTGGATATCACATCACATGTTATATTACGGGTCTCAGGTTTGGTATTAGAAGCATTGAGATATCAAGTCTCATAGTATAGGAAGGGTCTCAGAATTGGAATGGGAAGGAGTTGGATATCCCATCTCATGTTATAGGAAGAGTCTCTGGTTTGGTATTAGAATCATTGAGATATCACATCGCATGCTGTAGGAAGGGTCTAAGGATTGGAATGGGATGGACTTGGATATCACATCTCATGTTATAGGTAGGCTCTCAGGTTTGGTATAAGCATTGAGATATCACATCTCATGCTATAGGAAGGGTCTCAGAAATGGAATGGGAAGGAGTTGGATATCACATCTCAAGCTATAGGAAGGGTCTCAGTATTGGAATGGGAAGGACTTGGATATCACATCTCATGCTATAGGAAGGCTCTCTGGTTTGGAAGGGGAAAGAGTTGGATATCTCATTTCATGTTAGAGGTAGGATCTCAGGTTTGGTATTAGAGGCATTGAGATATCACATCTCATGCTATCAGAAGGGTCTCAGGAATAAAATGGGAAGGAGTTAGATATCACATCTCATGCTAAAGGGAGGGTCTCAGGTTTGGAAGGGGAAGGATTTGGATATCACATCTCATGTTATAGGAAGGATCTCAGGTTTGGTATTAGAAGCATTGAGATATCACATCTCATGCTATCGGAAGGATCTCAGGTTTGGTATCAGAAGCATTGAGATATCACATCTCATGCTATCAGAAGAGTCTCAGGATTGGAATAGGAAGGAGTTGGATATCACATTTCATGCTAAAGGGAGGGTCTCAGGTTTGGAAGGGGAAGGATTTGGATATCACATCTCATGTTATCGGAAGGATCTCACGTTTGGTATTAGAAGTATTGAGATATCATATCTCATGCTATAGGAAGGGTCTCAGGATTGGAATGGGAAGGAGTTGGATATCACATCTCATGCTATAGGGAGGGTCTCAGGATTGGAATGGGAAGGACTTAGATATCACATATCATGCTATAGGGAGGGTCTCAGTTTTGATATTAGAAGCATTGAGATATCACATCTCATGCTATCGGAAGTGTCTCAGGATTGGAATGGGAAGGAGCTGGATATCACATCTCATGCTAAAGGAAGGGTCTCAGGTTTGGAACGGGAAGGATTTGGATATCACATCTCATGTTATAGGAAGGGTCTCAGGTTTGGTATAAGCATTGAGATATCACATCTCTGCTATCGGAAGTGTCTCAGGATTGGAATGGGAAGGAGTTGGATATCCCGTCTCATGTTATAGGACGGGTCTCAGGTTTGTTATTAGAATCATTGAGATATCATATTGCATGCTGTAGGAAGGGTCTAAGTGTTGGAATGTGAAGGACTTGGATATCACATCTCATGCTATAGATAGGCTCTTAGGTTTGGAAAGGGAAGGAGTTGGATATCACATTTCATGTTAGAGGAAGGATCTCAGGTTTGGTATTAGAAGCATTGAGATATCACATCTCATGCTATAGGAAGGGTCTCAGGATTGGAATGGGAAGCAGTTGGATATCAAATCTCATGCTATAGGAAGGGTCTCAGGTTTGGTATAAGCCTTGAGATATCACATCTCATGCTATAGGACGGGTCTCAGGATTGGAATGGAAGGAGTTGGATATCACATCTCATGTTATAGGAAGGATCTCAGGTTTGGTATTAGAAGCATTGAGACATCAAATCTCATGCTATAGGAAGGGTCTCAGGGTTGGAATGGGAAGGAGTTGGATATCACATCTCATCCAATAGGAAGGGTCTCAGGTTTGGAATGGGAAGGAATTGGATATCACATCTCATGTTATAGGAAGGATCTCAGGTTTGGTATTAGAAGCATTGAGATATCACATCTCATGCTATAGGAAGGGTCTCAGGATTGGAATGTGAAGGATTTGGATATCACATCTCATGCTAAAGGAAGGGTCTCAGGTTTGGTAGAAGCATTGAGATATCACGTCGCTGCTATCGGAAGGGTCTCAGGATTGGATTGGGAAGGAGTTGGATATCCCTTCTCATGCTATAGGAAGGGTCTCAGGATTTGAATGGCAAGGAGTTGGATATCACATCTCATGCCATAGGAAGGGTCTCAGGTTTGGTATAAGCATTGAGATATCACATCTCTGCTATCGGAAGGGTCTCAGGATTGGATTGGGAAGGAGTTGGATATCCCTTCTCATGCTATAGGAAGTGTCTCAGGTTGGAATGGGAAGGAGTTGGATATCACATCTCATGTTATAGGAAGGGTCTCAGGATTGGAATGGGAAGGATTTGGATATCACATCTCTTGCTATAGGAAGGGTCTCAGGATTGGAATGGGTAGGAGTTGGATATTACTTTCTTGCTATAGGAAGGGTCTCATGTTTGGAATGGGAAGGAGTTGGATATCACATATGCTATAGTTAGTGTCTCAGGTTTGGAACGGGAAGGAGTTGGATATCACATCTCATGTTATAGGAAGGGTCTCAGGTTTGGTATAAGCATTGAGATATCACATCTCTGCTATCGGAAGCGGCTCAGGATTGGAATGGGAAGGAGTTGGATATCCCATCTCATGTTATAGGAAGAGTCTCTGGTTTGGTATTAGAATCATTGAGATATCACATTGCATGCTGTAGGAAGGGTCTAAGGATTGGAATGGGATGGACTTGGATATCACATCTCATGTTATAGGTAGGCTCTCAGGTTTGGTATAAGCATTGAGATATCACATCTCATGCTATAGGAAGGGTCTCAGGATTGGAATGGGAAGGAATTGGATATCACATCTCATGCTATAGGAAGGGTCTCAGATTTGGTATAAGCATTGAGATATCACATCTCATGCTAAAGGAAGGGTCTCAGGATTGGAATGGGAAGGAGTTGTATATGACATCTCAGGCCATGACATCTCAGGCCATAGGAAGGTTCTCAGGTTTGGTATAAGCATTGAGATATCATATTGCATGCTGTAGGAAGGGTCTAAGGATTGGAATGGGAAGGACCTGGATATCACATCTCATGCTATAGTACGGCTCTCAGGTTTGGAAAGGGAAGGAGTTGGATATCACATCTCATGTTATAGTATGGATCTCAGGTTTGGTATTAGAAGTATTGAGATATCACATCTCATGCTATAGGAAGGGTCTCAGGATTGGAATGGGAAGGAGTTGGATATCACATCTCATGCTAAAGGAAGGGTCTCAGGTTTGGTAGAAGCATTGAGATATCACATCTCATGCTATAGGAAGGGTCTCAGGATTGGAATGGGAAGGACTTAGAAATCACATATCATGCTATAGGGAGGGTCTCAGTTTTGATATTAGAAGCATTGAGATATCACATCTCATGCTATCGGAAGTGTCTCAGGATTGGAATGGGAAGGAGCTGGATATCACATCTCATGCTAAAGGAAGGGTCTCAGGTTTGGAACGGGAAGGAGTTGGATATCACATCTCATGTTATAGGAAGGGTCTCAGGTTTGGTATAAACATTGAGATATCACATCTCTGCTATCGGAAGTGTCTCAGGATTGGAATGGGAAGGAGTTGGATATCCCATCTCATGTTATAGGACGGGTCTCAGGTTTGTTATTGGAATCATTGAGCTATCATATTGCATGCTGTAGGAAGGGTCTAAGGGTTGGAATGTGAAGGACTTGGATATCACATCTCATGCTATAGATAGGCTCTTAGGTTTGGAAAGGGAAGGAGTTGGATCTCACATTTCATGTTAGAGGAAGGATCTCAGGTTTGGTATTAGAAGCATTGAGATATCACATCTCATGCTATAGGAAGGGTCTCAGGATTGGAATGGGAAGGAGTTGGATATCACATCTCATGCTATAGGAAGGGTCTCAGGTTTGGTATAAGCATTGATATATCACATCTCATGCTATAGGAAGGGTCTCAGGATTGGAATGGAAGGAGTTGGATATCACATCTCATGTTATAGGAAGGATCTCAGGTTTGGTATTAGAAGCATTGAGACATCACATCTCATGCTATAGGAAGGGTCTCAGGATTGGAATGGGAAGGAGTTGGATATCAAATCTCATGCTATAGGAAGGGTCTCAGGATTGGAATGGGAAGGAGTTGAATATGACATCTCATGCCGTAGGAAGGGTCTCAGGTTTGGTATAAACATTGAGATATCACATCTCTGCTATCAAAAGGGTCTCAGGATTGGAATGGGAAGGAGTTGGATATCCCATCTCATGTTATAGGAAGAGTCTCAAGTTTGGTATTAGAAGCATTGAGATATCACATCTCATGCTATAGGAAGTGTCTTAGGATTGGAATGGGAAGGACTTGGATATCACATCTCATGCTATAGGTAGGGTCTCAAGTTTGACATTAGAAGCATTGAGATATCACATCTCATGCTATAGGAAGGGTCTGAGGATTGGAATGGGAAGGAGTTGGATATCACATCTCCTGCTATGGGAAGGGTCTCAGGTTTGGTATAAGCAGTGAGATATCACATCTCATGCTATAGGAAGTGTCTCAGGATTGGAATGGGAAGGAGTTGGATATCACATCTCATGTTATAGGAAGGATCTCAGGTTTGGTATTAGACGCATTGAGACATCACATCTCATGCTATAGGAAGGGTCTCAGGGTTGGAATGGGAAGGAGTTGGATATCACATCTCATCCAATAGGAAGGGTCTCAGGTTTGGAATGGGAAGGAATTGGATATCACATCTCATGTTATAGGAAGGATCTCAGGTTTGGTATTAGAAGCATTGAGATATCACATCTCATGCTATAGGACGGGTCTCAGGATTGGAATGTGAAGGATTTGGATATCACATCTCATGCTAAAGGAAGGGTCTCAGGTTTGGTAGAAGCATTGAGATATCACGTCGCTGCTATCGGAAGGGTCTCAGGATTTGAATGGCAAGGAGTTGGATATCACATCTCATGCCATAGGAAGGGTCTCAGGTTTGGTATAAGCATTGAGATATCACATCTCTGCTATCGGAAGGGTCTCAGGATTGGATTGGGAAGGAGTTGGATATCCCTTCTCATGCTATAGGAAGTGTCTCAGGTTGGAATGGGAAGGAGTTGGATATCACATCTCATGTTATAGGAAGGGTCTCAGGATTGGAATGGGAAGGTTTTGGATATCACATCTCTTGCTATAGGAAGGGTCTCAGGATTGGAATGGGTAGGAGTTGGATATTACTTTCTTGCTATAGGAATGGTCTCATGTTTGGAATGGGAAGGAGTTGGATATCACATATGCTATAGTTAGTGTCTCAGGTTTGGAACGGGAAGGAGTTGGATATCACATCTCATGTTATAGGAAGGGTCTCAGGTTTGGTATAAGCATTGAGATATCACATCTCTGCTATCGGAAGCGGCTCAGGATTGGAATGGGAAGGAGTTGGATATCCCATCTCATGTTATAGGAAGAGTCTCTGGTTTGGTATTAGAATCATTGAGATATCACATCGCATGCTGTAGGAAGGGTCTAAGGATTGGAATGGGATGGACTTGGATATCACATCTCATGTTATAGGTAGGCTCTCAGGTTTGGTATAAGCATTGAGATATCACATCTCATGCTATAGGAAGGGTCTCAGGATTGGAATGGGAAGGAATTGGATATCACATCTCATGCTATAGGAAGGGTCTCAGATTTGGTATAAGCATTGAGATATCACATCTCATGCTAAAGGAAGGGTCTCAGGATTGGAATGGGAAGGAGTTGTATATGACATCTCAGGCCATGACATCTCAGGCCTTAGGAAGGTTCTCAGGTTTGGTATAAGCATTGAGATATCATATTGCATGCTGTAGGAAGGGTCTAAGGATTGGAATGGGAAGGACCTGGATATCACATCTCATGCTATAGAACGGCTCTCAGGTTTGGAAAGGGAAGGAGTTGGATATCACATCTCATGTTATAGTATGGATCTCAGGTTTGGTATTAGAAGTATTGAGATATCACATCTCATGCTATAGGAAGGGTCTCAGGATTGGAATGGGAAGGAGTTGGATATCACATCTCATGCTAAAGGAAGGGTCTCAGGTTTGGTAGAAGCATTGAGATATCACATCTCATGCTATAGGAAGGGTCTCAGGATTGGAATGGGATGGACTTAGATATCACATATCATGCTATAGGGAGGGTCTCAGTTTTGATATTAGAAGCATTGAGATATCACATCTCATGCTATCGGAAGTGTCTCAGGATTGGAATGGGAAGGAGCTGGATATCACATCTCATGCTAAAGGAAGGGTCTCAGGTTTGGAACGGGAAGGAGTTGGATATCACATATCATGTTATAGGAAGGGTCTCAGGTTTGGTATAAACATTGAGATATCACATCTCTGCTATCGGAAGTGTCTCAGGATTGGAATGGGAAGGAGTTGGATATCCCATCTCATGTTATAGGACGGGTCTCAGGTTTGTTATTGGAATCATTGAGCTATCATATTGCATGCTGTAGGAAGGGTCTAAGGGTTGGAATGTGAAGGACTTGGATATCACATCTCATGCTATAGATAGGCTCTTAGGTTTGGAAAGGGAAGGAGTTGGATCTCACATTTCATGTTAGAGGAAGGATCTCAGGTTTGGTATTAGAAGCATTGAGATATCACATCTCATGCTATAGGAAGGGTCTCAGGATTGGAATGGGAAGGAGTTGGATATCACATCTCATGCTATAGGAAGGGTCTCAGGTTTGGTATAAGCATTGATATATCACATCTCATGCTATAGGAAGGGTCTCAGGATTGGAATGGAAGGAGTTGGATATCACATCTCATGTTATAGGAAGGATCTCAGGTTTGGTATTAGAAGCATTGAGACATCACATCTCATGCTATAGGAAGGGTCTCAGGATTGGAATGGGAAGGAGTTGGATATCAAATCTCATGCTATAGGAAGGGTCTCAGGATTGGAATGGGAAGGAGTTGAATATGACATCTCATGCCGTAGGAAGGGTCTCAGGTTTGGTATAAACATTGAGATATCACATCTCTGCTATCAAAAGGGTCTCAGGATTGGAATGGGAAGGAGTTGGATATCCCATCTCATGTTATAGGAAGAGTCTCAAGTTTGGTATTAGAAGCATTGAGATATCACATCTCATGCTATAGGAAGTGTCTTAGGATTGGAATGGGAAGGACTTGGATATCACATCTCATGCTATAGGTAGGGTCTCAAGTTTGACATTAGAAGCATTGAGATATCACATCTCATGCTATAGGAAGGGTCTGAGGATTGGAATGGGAAGGAGTTGGATATCACATCTCCTGCTATGGGAAGGGTCTCAGGTTTGGTATAAGCAGTGAGATATCACATCTCATGCTATAGGAAGTGTCTCAGGATTGGAATGGGAAGGAGTTGGATATCACATCTCATGTTATAGGAAGGATCTCAGGTTTGGTATAAGCATTGAGATATCACATCTCTGCTATCGGAAGGGTCTCAAGATTGGAATGGGAAGGAGTTGGATATTCCCATCTCATGTTATAGGAAGGGTCTCAGGTTTGGTATTAGAAGCATTGAGATATCACATCTCATGCTATAGGAAGGGTCTCAGGATTGGAATGGGAAGGACTTGGATATCACATCTCATGCTATAGGGAGGGTCTCAAGTTTGATATTAGAAGCTTTGAGATATCACATCTCATGATATCGGAAGGGTCTCAGGATTGGAATGGGAAGGAGTTGGATATCACATCTCATGATAAAGGAAGGGTCTAATGTTTGGAAGGGGAAGGATTTGGATATCACATCACATGTTATATTACGGGTCTCAGGTTTGGTATTAGAAGCATTGAGATATCAAGTCTCATAGTATAGGAAGGGTCTCAGAATTGGAATGGGAAGGAGTTGGATAGCCCATCTCATGTTATAGGAAGAGTCTCTGGTTTGGTATTAGAATCATTGAGATATCACATCGCATGCTGTAGGAAGGGTCTAAGGATTGGAATGGGATGGACTTGGATATCACATCTCATGTTATAGGTAGGCTCTCAGGTTTGGTATAAGCATTGAGATATCACATCTCATGCTATAGGAAGGGTCTCAGAAATGGAATGGGAAGGAGTTGGATATCACATCTCAAGCTATAGGAAGGGTCTCAGTATTGGAATGGGAAGGACTTGGATATCACATCTCATGCTATAGGAAGGCTCTCTGGTTTGGAAGGGGAAAGAGTTGGATATCTCATTTCATGTTAGAGGTAGGATCTCAGGTTTGGTATTAGAGGCATTGAGATATCACATCTCATGCTATCAGAAGGGTCTCAGGAATAAAATGGGAAGGAGTTAGATATCACATCTCATGCTAAAGGGAGGGTCTCAGGTTTGGAAGGGGAAGGATTTGGATATCACATCTCATGTTATAGGAAGGATCTCAGGTTTGGTATTAGAAGCATTGAGATATCACATCTCATGCTATCGGAAGGATCTCAGGTTTGGTATCAGAAGCATTGAGATATCACATCTCATGCTATCAGAAGAGTCTCAGGATTGGAATAGGAAGGAGTTGGATATCACATTTCATGCTAAAGGGAGGGTCTCAGGTTTGGAAGGGGAAGGATTTGGATATCACATCTCATGTTATCGGAAGGATCTCACGTTTGGTATTAGAAGTATTGAGATATCATATCTCATGCTATAGGAAGGGTCTCAGGATTGGAATGGGAAGGAGTTGGATATCACATCTCATGCTATAGGGAGGGTCTCAGGATTGGAATGGGAAGGACTTAGATATCACATATCATGCTATAGGGAGGGTCTCAGTTTTGATATTAGAAGCATTGAGATATCACATCTCATGCTATCGGAAGTGTCTCAGGATTGGAATGGGAAGGAGCTGGATATCACATCTCATGCTAAAGGAAGGGTCTCAGGTTTGGAACGGGAAGGATTTGGATATCACATCTCATGTTATAGGAAGGGTCTCAGGTTTGGTATAAGCATTGAGATATCACATCTCTGCTATCGGAAGTGTCTCAGGATTGGAATGGGAAGGAGTTGGATATCCCATCTCATGTTATAGGACGGGTCTCAGGTTTGTTATTAGAATCATTGAGATATCATATTGCATGCTGTAGGAAGGGTCTAAGTGTTGGAATGTGAAGGACTTGGATATCACATCTCATGCTATAGATAGGCTCTTAGGTTTGGAAAGGGAAGGAGTTGGATATCACATTTCATGTTAGAGGAAGGATCTCAGGTTTGGTATTAGAAGCATTGAGATATCACATCTCATGCTATAGGAAGGGTCTCAGGATTGGAATGGGAAGCAGTTGGATATCAAATCTCATGCTATAGGAAGGGTCTCAGGTTTGGTATAAGCCTTGAGATATCACATCTCATGCTATAGGACGGGTCTCAGGATTGGAATGGAAGGAGTTGGATATCACATCTCATGTTATAGGAAGGATCTCAGGTTTGGTATTAGAAGCATTGAGACATCAAATCTCATGCTATAGGAAGGGTCTCAGGGTTGGAATGGGAAGGAGTTGGATATCACATCTCATCCAATAGGAAGGGTCTCAGGTTTGGAATGGGAAGGAATTGGATATCACATCTCATGTTATAGGAAGGATCTCAGGTTTGGTATTAGAAGCATTGAGATATCACATCTCATGCTATAGGAAGGGTCTCAGGATTGGAATGTGAAGGATTTGGATATCACATCTCATGCTAAAGGAAGGGTCTCAGGTTTGGTAGAAGCATTGAGATATCACGTCGCTGCTATCGGAAGGGTCTCAGGATTGGATTGGGAAGGAGTTGGATATCCCTTCTCATGCTATAGGAAGGGTCTCAGGATTTGAATGGCAAGGAGTTGGATATCACATCTCATGCCATAGGAAGGGTCTCAGGTTTGGTATAAGCATTGAGATATCACATCTCTGCTATCGGAAGGGTCTCAGGATTGGATTGGGAAGGAGTTGGATATCCCTTCTCATGCTATAGGAAGTGTCTCAGGTTGGAATGGGAAGGAGTTGGATATCACATCTCATGTTATAGGAAGGGTCTCAGGATTGGAATGGGAAGGATTTGGATATCACATCTCTTGCTATAGGAAGGGTCTCAGGATTGGAATGGGTAGGAGTTGGATATTACTTTCTTGCTATAGGAAGGGTCTCATGTTTGGAATGGGAAGGAGTTGGATATCACATATGCTATAGTTAGTGTCTCAGGTTTGGAACGGGAAGGAGTTGGATATCACATCTCATGTTATAGGAAGGGTCTCAGGTTTGGTATAAGCATTGAGATATCACATCTCTGCTATCGGAAGCGGCTCAGGATTGGAATGGGAAGGAGTTGGATATCCCATCTCATGTTATAGGAAGAGTCTCTGGTTTGGTATTAGAATCATTGAGATATCACATCGCATGCTGTAGGAAGGGTCTAAGGATTGGAATGGGATGGACTTGGATATCACATCTCATGTTATAGGTAGGCTCTCAGGTTTGGTATAAGCATTGAGATATCACATCTCATGCTATAGGAAGGGTCTCAGGATTGGAATGGGAAGGAATTGGATATCACATCTCATGCTATAGGAAGGGTCTCAGATTTGGTATAAGCATTGAGATATCACATCTCATGCTAAAGGAAGGGTCTCAGGATTGGAATGGGAAGGAGTTGTATATGACATCTCAGGCTATGACATCTCAGGCCATAGGAAGGTTCTCAGGTTTGGTATAAGCATTGAGATATCATATTGCATGCTGTAGGAAGGGTCTAAGGATTGGAATGGGAAGGACCTGGATATCACATCTCATGCTATAGTACGGCTCTCAGGTTTGGAAAGGGAAGGAGTTGGATATCACATCTCATGTTATAGTATGGATCTCAGGTTTGGTATTAGAAGTATTGAGATATCACATCTCATGCTATAGGAAGGGTCTCAGGATTGGAATGGGAAGGAGTTGGATATCACATCTCATGCTAAAGGAAGGGTCTCAGGTTTGGTAGAAGCATTGAGATATCACATCTCATGCTATAGGAAGGGTCTCAGGATTGGAATGGGAAGGACTTAGAAATCACATATCATGCTATAGGGAGGGTCTCAGTTTTGATATTAGAAGCATTGAGATATCACATCTCATGCTATCGGAAGTGTCTCAGGATTGGAATGGGAAGGAGCTGGATATCACATCTCATGCTAAAGGAAGGGTCTCAGGTTTGGAACGGGAAGGAGTTGGATATCACATCTCATGTTATAGGAAGGGTCTCAGGTTTGGTATAAACATTGAGATATCACATCTCTGCTATCGGAAGTGTCTCAGGATTGGAATGGGAAGGAGTTGGATATCCCATCTCATGTTATAGGACGGGTCTCAGGTTTGTTATTGGAATCATTGAGATATCATATTGCATGCTGTAGGAAGGGTCTAAGGGTTGGAATGTGAAGGACTTGGATATCACATCTCATGCTATAGATAGGCTCTTAGGTTTGGAAAGGGAAGGAGTTGGATCTCACATTTCATGTTAGAGGAAGGATCTCAGGTTTGGTATTAGAAGCATTGAGATATCACATCTCATGCTATAGGAAGGGTCTCAGGATTGGAATGGGAAGGAGTTGGATATCACATCTCATGCTATAGGAAGGGTCTCAGGTTTGGTATAAGCATTGATATATCACATCTCATGCTATAGGAAGGGTCTCAGGATTGGAATGGAAGGAGTTGGATATCACATCTCATGTTATAGGAAGGATCTCAGGTTTGGTATTAGAAGCATTGAGACATCACATCTCATGCTATAGGAAGGGTCTCAGGATTGGAATGGGAAGGAGTTGGATATCAAATCTCATGCTATAGGAAGGGTCTCAGGATTGGAATGGGAAGGAGTTGAATATGACATCTCATGCCGTAGGAAGGGTCTCAGGTTTGGTATAAACATTGAGATATCACATCTCTGCTATCAAAAGGGTCTCAGGATTGGAATGGGAAGGAGTTGGATATCCCATCTCATGTTATAGGAAGAGTCTCAAGTTTGGTATTAGAAGCATTGAGATATCACATCTCATGCTATAGGAAGTGTCTTAGGATTGGAATGGGAAGGACTTGGATATCACATCTCATGCTATAGGTAGGGTCTCAAGTTTGACATTAGAAGCATTGAGATATCACATCTCATGCTATAGGAAGGGTCTGAGGATTGGAATGGGAAGGAGTTGGATATCACATCTCCTGCTATGGGAAGGGTCTCAGGTTTGGTATAAGCAGTGAGATATCACATCTCATGCTATAGGAAGTGTCTCAGGATTGGAATGGGAAGGAGTTGGATATCACATCTCATGTTATAGGAAGGATCTCAGGTTTGGTATAAGCATTGAGATATCACATCTCTGCTATCGGAAGGGTCTCAAGATTGGAATGGGAAGGAGTTGGATATTCCCATCTCATGTTATAGGAAGGGTCTCAGGTTTGGTATTAGAAGCATTGAGATATCACATCTCATGCTATAGGAAGGGTCTCAGGATTGGAATGGGAAGGACTTGGATATCACATCTCATGCTATAGGGAGGGTCTCAAGTTTGATATTAGAAGCTTTGAGATATCACATCTCATGATATCGGAAGGGTCTCAGGATTGGAATGGGAAGGAGTTGGATATCACATCTCATGATAAAGGAAGGGTCTAATGTTTGGAAGGGGAAGGATTTGGATATCACATCACATGTTATATTACGGGTCTCAGGTTTGGTATTAGAAGCATTGAGATATCAAGTCTCATAGTATAGGAAGGGTCTCAGAATTGGAATGGGAAGGAGTTGGATATCCCATCTCATGTTATAGGAAGAGTCTCTGGTTTGGTATTAGAATCATTGAGATATCACATCGCATGCTGTAGGAAGGGTCTAAGGATTGGAATGGGATGGACTTGGATATCACATCTCATGTTATAGGTAGGCTCTCAGGTTTGGTATAAGCATTGAGATATCACATCTCATGCTATAGGAAGGGTCTCAGAAATGGAATGGGAAGGAGTTGTATATCACATCTCAAGCTATAGGAAGGGTCTCAGTATTGGAATGGGAAGGACTTGGATATCACATCTCATGCTATAGGAAGGCTCTCTGGTTTGGAAGGGGAAAGAGTTGGATATCTCATTTCATGTTAGAGGTAGGATCTCAGGTTTGGTATTAGAGGCATTGAGATATCACATCTCATGCTATCAGAAGGGTCTCAGGAATAAAATGGGAAGGAGTTAGATATCACATCTCATGCTAAAGGGAGGGTCTCAGGTTTGGAAGGGGAAGGATTTGGATATCACATCTCATGTTATAGGAAGGATCTCAGGTTTGGTATTAGAAGCATTGAGATATCACATCTCATGCTATCGGAAGGATCTCAGGTTTGGTATCAGAAGCATTGAGATATCACATCTCATGCTATCAGAAGAGTCTCAGGATTGGAATAGGAAGGAGTTGGATATCACATTTCATGCTAAAGGGAGGGTCTCAGGTTTGTAAGGGGAAGGATTTGGATATCACATCTCATGTTATCGGAAGGATCTCACGTTTGGTATTAGAAGTATTGAGATATCATATCTCATGCTATAGGAAGGGTCTCAGGATTGGAATGGGAAGGAGTTGGATATCACATCTCATGCTATAGGGAGGGTCTCAGGATTGGAATGGGAAGGACTTAGATATCACATATCATGCTATAGGGAGGGTCTCAGTTTTGATATTAGAAGCATTGAGATATCACATCTCATGCTATCGGAAGTGTCTCAGGATTGGAATGGGAAGGAGCTGGATATCACATCTCATGCTAAAGGAAGGGTCTCAGGTTTGGAACGGGAAGGATTTGGATATCACATCTCATGTTATAGGAAGGGTCTCAGGTTTGGTATAAGCATTGAGATATCACATCTCTGCTATCGGAAGTGTCTCAGGATTGGAATGGGAAGGAGTTGGATATCCCATCTCATGTTATAGGACGGGTCTCAGGTTTGTTATTAGAATCATTGAGATATCACATCTCATGCTATCGGAAGTGTCTCAGGATTGGAATGGGAAGGAGCTGGATATCACATCTCATGCTAAAGGAAGGGTCTCAGGTTTGGAACGGGAAGGATTTGGATATCACATCTCATGTTATAGGAAGGGTCTCAGGTTTGGTATAAGCATTGAGATATCACATCTCTGCTATCGGAAGTGTCTCAGGATTGGAATGGGAAGGAGTTGGATATCCCATCTCATGTTATAGGACGGGTCTCAGGTTTGTTATTAGAATCATTGAGATATCATATTGCATGCTGTAGGAAGGGTCTAAGGGTTGGAATGTGAAGGACTTGGATATCACATCTCATGCTATAGATAGGCTCTTAGGTTTGGAAAGGGAAGGAGTTGGATATCACATTTCATGTTAGAGGAAGGATCTCAGGTTTGGTATTAGAAGCATTGAGATATCACATCTCATGCTATAGGAAGGGTCTCAGGATTGGAATGGGAAGCAGTTGGATATCACATCTCATGCTATAGGAAGGGTCTCAGGTTTGGTATAAGCATTGAGATATCACATCTCATGCTATAGGACGGGTCTCAGGATTGGAATGGAAGGAGTTGGATATCACATCTCATGTTATAGGAAGGATCTCAGGTTTGGTATTAGACGCATTGAGACATCACATCTCATGCTATAGGAAGGGTCTCAGGGTTGGAATGGGAAGGAGTTGGATATCACATCTCATCCAATAGGAAGGGTCTCAGGTTTGGAATGGGAAGGAATTGGATATCACATCTCATGTTATAGGAAGGATCTCAGGTTTGGTATTAGAAGCATTGAGATATCACATCTCATGCTATAGGAAGGGTCTCAGGATTGGAATGTGAAGGATTTGGATATCACATCTCATGCTAAAGGAAGGGTCTCAGGTTTGGTAGAAGCATTGAGATATCACGTCGCTGCTATCGGAAGGGTCTCAGGTTTGGATGGGAAGGAGTTGGATATCCCTTCTCATGCTATAGGAAGGGACTCAGGATTTGAATGGCAAGGAGTTGGATATCACATCTCATGCCATAGGAAGGGTCTCAGGTTTGGTATAAGCATTGAGATATCACATCTCTGCTATCGGAAGGGTCTCAGGATTGGATTGGGAAGGAGTTGGATATCCCTTCTCATGCTATAGGAAGTGTCTCAGGTTGGAATGGGAAGGAGTTGGATATCACATCTCATGTTATAGGAAGGGTCTCAGGATTGGAATGGGAAGGATTTGGATATCACATCTCTTGCTATAGGAAGGGTCTCAGGATTGGAATGGGTAGGAGTTGGATATTACTTTCTTGCTATAGGAATGGTCTCATGTTTGGAATGGGAAGGAGTTGGATATCACATATGCTATAGTTAGTGTCTCAGGTTTGGAACAGGAAGGAGTTGGATATCACATCTCATGTTATAGGAAGGGTCTCAGGTTTGGTATAAGCATTGAGATATCACATCTCTGCTATCGGAAGCGGCTCAGGATTGGAATGGGAAGGAGTTGGATATCCCATCTCATGTTATAGGAAGAGTCTCTGGTTTGGTATTAGAATCATTGAGATATCACATCGCATGCTGTAGGAAGGGTCTAAGGATTGGAATGGGATGGACTTGGATATCACATCTCATGTTATAGGTAGGCTCTCAGGTTTGGTATAAGCATTGAGATATCACATCTCATGCTATAGGAAGGGTCTCAGGATTGGAATGGGAAGGAATTGGATATCACATCTCATGCTATAGGAAGGGTCTCAGATTTGGTATAAGCATTGAGATATCACATCTCATGCTAAAGGAAGGGTCTCAGGATTGGAATGGGAAGGAGTTGTATATGACATCTCAGGCCATGACATCTCAGGCCATAGGAAGGTTCTCAGGTTTGGTATAAGCATTGAGATATCATATTGCATGCTGTAGGAAGGGTCTAAGGATTGGAATGGGAAGGACCTGGATATCACATCTCATGCTATAGAACGGCTCTCAGGTTTGGAAAGGGAAGGAGTTGGATATCACATCTCATGTTATAGTATGGATCTCAGGTTTGGTATTAGAAGTATTGAGATATCACATCTCATGCTATAGGAAGGGTCTCAGGATTGGAATGGGAAGGAGTTGGATATCACATCTCATGCTAAAGGAAGGGTCTCAGGTTTGGTAGAAGCATTGAGATATCACATCTCATGCTATAGGAAGGGTCTCAGGATTGGAATGGGATGGACTTAGATATCACATATCATGCTATAGGGAGGGTCTCAGTTTTGATATTAGAAGCATTGAGATATCACATCTCATGCTATCGGAAGTGTCTCAGGATTGGAATGGGAAGGAGCTGGATATCACATCTCATGCTAAAGGAAGGGTCTCAGGTTTGGAACGGGAAGGAGTTGGATATCACATCTCATGTTATAGGAAGGGTCTCAGGTTTGGTATAAACATTGAGATATCACATCTCTGCTATCGGAAGTGTCTCAGGATTGGAATGGGAAGGAGTTGGATATCCCATCTCATGTTATAGGACGGGTCTCAGGTTTGTTATTGGAATCATTGAGATATCATATTGCATGCTGTAGGAAGGGTCTAAGGGTTGGAATGTGAAGGACTTGGATATCACATCTCATGCTATAGATAGGCTCTTAGGTTTGGAAAGGGAAGGAGTTGGATCTCACATTTCATGTTAGAGGAAGGATCTCAGGTTTGGTATTAGAAGCATTGAGATATCACATCTCATGCTATAGGAAGGGTCTCAGGATTGGAATGGGAAGGAGTTGGATATCACATCTCATGCTATAGGAAGGGTCTCAGGTTTGGTATAAGCATTGATATATCACATCTCATGCTATAGGAAGGGTCTCAGGATTGGAATGGAAGGAGTTGGATATCACATCTCATGTTATAGGAAGGATCTCAGGTTTGGTATTAGAAGCATTGAGACATCACATCTCATGCTATAGGAAGGGTCTCAGGATTGGAATGGGAAGGAGTTGGATATCAAATCTCATGCTAAAGGAAGGGTCTCAGGATTGGAATGGGAAGGAGTTGAATATGACATCTCATGCCGTAGGAAGGGTCTCAGGTTTGGTATAAACATTGAGATATCACATCTCTGCTATCAAAAGGGTCTCAGGATTGGAATGGGAAGGAGTTGGATATCCCATCTCATGTTATAGGAAGAGTCTCAAGTTTGGTATTAGAAGCATTGAGATATCACATCTCATGCTATAGGAAGTGTCTTAGGATTGGAATGGGAAGGACTTGGATATCACATCTCATGCTATAGGTAGGGTCTCAAGTTTGACATTAGAAGCATTGAGATATCACATCTCATGCTATAGGAAGGGTCTGAGGATTGGAATGGGAAGGAGTTGGATATCACATCTCCTGCTATGGGAAGGGTCTCAGGTTTGGTATAAGCAGTGAGATATCACATCTCATGCTATAGGAAGTGTCTCAGGATTGGAATGGGAAGGAGTTGGATATCACATCTCATGTTATAGGAAGGATCTCAGGTTTGGTATAAGCATTGAGATATCACATCTCTGCTATCGGAAGGGTCTCAAGATTGGAATGGGAAGGAGTTGGATATTCCCATCTCATGTTATAGGAAGGGTCTCAGGTTTGGTATTAGAAGCATTGAGATATCACATCTCATGCTATAGGAAGGGTCTCAGGATTGGAATGGGAAGGACTTGGATATCACATCTCATGCTATAGGGAGGGTCTCAAGTTTGATATTAGAAGCTTTGAGATATCACATCTCATGATATCGGAAGGGTCTCAGGATTGGAATGGGAAGGAGTTGGATATCACATCTCATGATAAAGGAAGGGTCTAATGTTTGGAGGTGGAAGGATTTGGATATCACATCACATGTTATATTACGGGTCTCAGGTTTGGTATTAGAAGCATTGAGATATCAAGTCTCATAGTATAGGAAGGGTCTCAGAATTGGAATGGGAAGGAGTTGGATATCCCATCTCATGTTATAGGAAGAGTCTCTGGTTTGGTATTAGAATCATTGAGATATCACATCGCATGCTGTAGGAAGGGTCTAAGGATTGGAATGGGATGGACTTGGATATCACATCTCATGTTATAGGTAGGCTCTCAGGTTTGGTATAAGCATTGAGATATCACATCTCATGCTATAGGAAGGGTCTCAGAAATGGAATGGGAAGGAGTTGGATATCACATCTCAAGCTATAGGAAGGGTCTCAGTATTGGAATGGGAAGGACTTGGATATCACATCTCATGCTATAGGAAGGCTCTCTGGTTTGGAAGGGGAAAGAGTTGGATATCTCATTTCATGTTAGAGGTAGGATCTCAGGTTTGGTATTAGAGGCATTGAGATATCACATCTCATGCTATCAGAAGGGTCTCAGGAATAAAATGGGAAGGAGTTAGATATCACATCTCATGCTAAAGGGAGGGTCTCAGGTTTGGAAGGGGAAGGATTTGGATATCACATCTCATGTTATAGGAAGGATCTCAGGTTTGGTATTAGAAGCATTGAGATATCACATCTCATGCTATCGGAAGGATCTCAGGTTTGGTATCAGAAGCATTGAGATATCACATCTCATGCTATCAGAAGAGTCTCAGGATTGGAATAGGAAGGAGTTGGATATCACATTTCATGCTAAAGGGAGGGTCTCAGGTTTGGAAGGGGAAGGATTTGGATATCACATCTCATGTTATCGGAAGGATCTCACGTTTGGTATTAGAAGTATTGAGATATCATATCTCATGCTATAGGAAGGGTCTCAGGATTGGAATGGGAAGGAGTTGGATATCACATCTCATGCTATAGGGAGGGTCTCAGGATTGGAATGGGAAGGACTTAGATATCACATATCATGCTATAGGGAGGGTCTCAGTTTTGATATTAGAAGCATTGAGATATCACATCTCATGCTATCGGAAGTGTCTCAGGATTGGAATGGGAAGGAGCTGGATATCACATCTCATGCTAAAGGAAGGGTCTCAGGTTTGGAACGGGAAGGATTTGGATATCACATCTCATGTTATAGGAAGGGTCTCAGGTTTGGTATAAGCATTGAGATATCACATCTCTGCTATCGGAAGTGTCTCAGGATTGGAATGGGAAGGAGTTGGATATCCCGTCTCATGTTATAGGACGGGTCTCAGGTTTGTTATTAGAATCATTGAGATATCATATTGCATGCTGTAGGAAGGGTCTAAGTGTTGGAATGTGAAGGACTTGGATATCACATCTCATGCTATAGATAGGCTCTTAGGTTTGGAAAGGGAAGGAGTTGGATATCACATTTCATGTTAGAGGAAGGATCTCAGGTTTGGTATTAGAAGCATTGAGATATCACATCTCATGCTATAGGAAGGGTCTCAGGATTGGAATGGGAAGCAGTTGGATATCAAATCTCATGCTATAGGAAGGGTCTCAGGTTTGGTATAAGCCTTGAGATATCACATCTCATGCTATAGGACGGGTCTCAGGATTGGAATGGAAGGAGTTGGATATCACATCTCATGTTATAGGAAGGATCTCAGGTTTGGTATTAGAAGCATTGAGACATCAAATCTCATGCTATAGGAAGGGTCTCAGGGTTGGAATGGGAAGGAGTTGGATATCACATCTCATCCAATAGGAAGGGTCTCAGGTTTGGAATGGGAAGGAATTGGATATCACATCTCATGTTATAGGAAGGATCTCAGGTTTGGTATTAGAAGCATTGAGATATCACATCTCATGCTATAGGAAGGGTCTCAGGATTGGAATGTGAAGGATTTGGATATCACATCTCATGCTAAAGGAAGGGTCTCAGGTTTGGTAGAAGCATTGAGATATCACGTCGCTGCTATCGGAAGGGTCTCAGGATTGGATTGGGAAGGAGTTGGATATCCCTTCTCATGCTATAGGAAGGGTCTCAGGATTTGAATGGCAAGGAGTTGGATATCACATCTCATGCCATAGGAAGGGTCTCAGGTTTGGTATAAGCATTGAGATATCACATCTCTGCTATCGGAAGGGTCTCAGGATTGGATTGGGAAGGAGTTGGATATCCCTTCTCATGCTATAGGAAGTGTCTCAGGTTGGAATGGGAAGGAGTTGGATATCACATCTCATGTTATAGGAAGGGTCTCAGGATTGGAATGGGAAGGATTTGGATATCACATCTCTTGCTATAGGAAGGGTCTCAGGATTGGAATGGGTAGGAGTTGGATATTACTTTCTTGCTATAGGAAGGGTCTCATGTTTGGAATGGGAAGGAGTTGGATATCACATATGCTATAGTTAGTGTCTCAGGTTTGGAACGGGAAGGAGTTGGATATCACATCTCATGTTATAGGAAGGGTCTCAGGTTTGGTATAAGCATTGAGATATCACATCTCTGCTATCGGAAGCGGCTCAGGATTGGAATGGGAAGGAGTTGGATATCCCATCTCATGTTATAGGAAGAGTCTCTGGTTTGGTATTAGAATCATTGAGATGTCACATTGCATGCTGTAGGAAGGGTCTAAGGATTGGAATGGGATGGACTTGGATATCACATCTCATGTTATAGGTAGGCTCTCAGGTTTGGTATAAGCATTGAGATATCACATCTCATGCTATAGGAAGGGTCTCAGGATTGGAATGGGAAGGAATTGGATATCACATCTCATGCTATAGGAAGGGTCTCAGATTTGGTATAAGCATTGAGATATCACATCTCATGCTAAAGGAAGGGTCTCAGGATTGGAATGGGAAGGAGTTGTATATGACATCTCAGGCCATGACATCTCAGGCCATAGGAAGGTTCTCAGGTTTGGTATAAGCATTGAGATATCATATTGCATGCTGTAGGAAGGGTCTAAGGATTGGAATGGGAAGGACCTGGATATCACATCTCATGCTATAGTACGGCTCTCAGGTTTGGAAAGGGAAGGAGTTGGATATCACATCTCATGTTATAGTATGGATCTCAGGTTTGGTATTAGAAGTATTGAGATATCACATCTCATGCTATAGGAAGGGTCTCAGGATTGGAATGGGAAGGAGTTGGATATCACATCTCATGCTAAAGGAAGGGTCTCAGGTTTGGTAGAAGCATTGAGATATCACATCTCATGCTATAGGAAGGGTCTCAGGATTGGAATGGGAAGGACTTAGAAATCACATATCATGCTATAGGGAGGGTCTCAGTTTTGATATTAGAAGCATTGAGATATCACATCTCATGCTATCGGAAGTGTCTCAGGATTGGAATGGGAAGGAGCTGGATATCACATCTCATGCTAAAGGAAGGGTCTCAGGTTTGGAACGGGAAGGAGTTGGATATCACATCTCATGTTATAGGAAGGGTCTCAGGTTTGGTATAAACATTGAGATATCACATCTCTGCTATCGGAAGTGTCTCAGGATTGGAATGGGAAGGAGTTGGATATCCCATCTCATGTTATAGGACGGGTCTCAGGTTTGTTATTGGAATCATTGAGCTATCATATTGCATGCTGTAGGAAGGGTCTAAGGGTTGGAATGTGAAGGACTTGGATATCACATCTCATGCTATAGATAGGCTCTTAGGTTTGGAAAGGGAAGGAGTTGGATCTCACATTTCATGTTAGAGGAAGGATCTCAGGTTTGGTATTAGAAGCATTGAGATATCACATCTCATGCTATAGGAAGGGTCTCAGGATTGGAATGGGAAGGAGTTGGATATCACATCTCATGCTATAGGAAGGGTCTCAGGTTTGGTATAAGCATTGATATATCACATCTCATGCTATAGGAAGGGTCTCAGGATTGGAATGGAAGGAGTTGGATATCACATCTCATGTTATAGGAAGGATCTCAGGTTTGGTATTAGAAGCATTGAGACATCACATCTCATGCTATAGGAAGGGTCTCAGGATTGGAATGGGAAGGAGTTGGATATCAAATCTCATGCTATAGGAAGGGTCTCAGGATTGGAATGGGAAGGAGTTGAATATGACATCTCATGCCGTAGGAAGGGTCTCAGGTTTGGTATAAACATTGAGATATCACATCTCTGCTATCAAAAGGGTCTCAGGATTGGAATGGGAAGGAGTTGGATATCCCATCTCATGTTATAGGAAGAGTCTCAAGTTTGGTATTAGAAGCATTGAGATATCACATCTCATGCTATAGGAAGTGTCTTAGGATTGGAATGGGAAGGACTTGGATATCACATCTCATGCTATAGGTAGGGTCTCAAGTTTGACATTAGAAGCATTGAGATATCACATCTCATGCTATAGGAAGGGTCTGAGGATTGGAATGGGAAGGAGTTGGATATCACATCTCCTGCTATGGGAAGGGTCTCAGGTTTGGTATAAGCAGTGAGATATCACATCTCATGCTATAGGAAGTGTCTCAGGATTGGAATGGGAAGGAGTTGGATATCACATCTCATGTTATAGGAAGGATCTCAGGTTTGGTATTAGACGCATTGAGACATCACATCTCATGCTATAGGAAGGGTCTCAGGGTTGGAATGGGAAGGAGTTGGATATCACATCTCATCCAATAGGAAGGGTCTCAGGTTTGGAATGGGAAGGAATTGGATATCACATCTCATGTTATAGGAAGGATCTCAGGTTTGGTATTAGAAGCATTGAGATATCACATCTCATGCTATAGGAAGGGTCTCAGGATTGGAATGTGAAGGATTTGGATATCACATCTCATGCTAAAGGAAGGGTCTCAGGTTTGGTAGAAGCATTGAGATATCACGTCGCTGCTATCGGAAGGGTCTCAGGATTTGAATGGCAAGGAGTTGGATATCACATCTCATGCCATAGGAAGGGTCTCAGGTTTGGTATAAGCATTGAGATATCACATCTCTGCTATCGGAAGGGTCTCAGGATTGGATTGGGAAGGAGTTGGATATCCCTTCTCATGCTATAGGAAGTGTCTCAGGTTGGAATGGGAAGGAGTTGGATATCACATCTCATGTTATAGGAAGGGTCTCAGGATTGGAATGGGAAGGATTTGGATATCACATCTCTTGCTATAGGAAGGGTCTCAGGATTGGAATGGGTAGGAGTTGGATATTACTTTCTTGCTATAGGAATGGTCTCATGTTTGGAATGGGAAGGAGTTGGATATCACATATGCTATAGTTAGTGTCTCAGGTTTGGAACGGGAAGGAGTTGGATATCACATCTCATGTTATAGGAAGGGTCTCAGGTTTGGTATAAGCATTGAGATATCACATCTCTGCTATCGGAAGCGGCTCAGGATTGGAATGGGAAGGAGTTGGATATCCCATCTCATGTTATAGGAAGAGTCTCTGGTTTGGTATTAGAATCATTGAGATATCACATCGCATGCTGTAGGAAGGGTCTAAGGATTGGAATGGGATGGACTTGGATATCACATCTCATGTTATAGGTAGGCTCTCAGGTTTGGTATAAGCATTGAGATATCACATCTCATGCTATAGGAAGGGTCTCAGGATTGGAATGGGAAGGAATTGGATATCACATCTCATGCTATAGGAAGGGTCTCAGATTTGGTATAAGCATTGAGATATCACATCTCATGCTAAAGGAAGGGTCTCAGGATTGGAATGGGAAGGAGTTGTATATGACATCTCAGGCCATGACATCTCAGGCCATAGGAAGGTTCTCAGGTTTGGTATAAGCATTGAGATATCATATTGCATGCTGTAGGAAGGGTCTAAGGATTGGAATGGGAAGGACCTGGATATCACATCTCATGCTATAGAACGGCTCTCAGGTTTGGAAAGGGAAGGAGTTGGATATCACATCTCATGTTATAGTATGGATCTCAGGTTTGGTATTAGAAGTATTGAGATATCACATCTCATGCTATAGGAAGGGTCTCAGGATTGGAATGGGAAGGAGTTGGATATCACATCTCATGCTAAAGGAAGGGTCTCAGGTTTGGTAGAAGCATTGAGATATCACATCTCATGCTATAGGAAGGGTCTCAGGATTGGAATGGGATGGACTTAGATATCACATATCATGCTATAGGGAGGGTCTCAGTTTTGATATTAGAAGCATTGAGATATCACATCTCATGCTATCGGAAGTGTCTCAGGATTGGAATGGGAAGGAGCTGGATATCACATCTCATGCTAAAGGAAGGGTCTCAGGTTTGGAACGGGAAGGAGTTGGATATCACATATCATGTTATAGGAAGGGTCTCAGGTTTGGTATAAACATTGAGATATCACATCTCTGCTATCGGAAGTGTCTCAGGATTGGAATGGGAAGGAGTTGGATATCCCATCTCATGTTATAGGACGGGTCTCAGGTTTGTTATTGGAATCATTGAGCTATCATATTGCATGCTGTAGGAAGGGTCTAAGGGTTGGAATGTGAAGGACTTGGATATCACATCTCATGCTATAGATAGGCTCTTAGGTTTGGAAAGGGAAGGAGTTGGATCTCACATTTCATGTTAGAGGAAGGATCTCAGGTTTGGTATTAGAAGCATTGAGATATCACATCTCATGCTATAGGAAGGGTCTCAGGATTGGAATGGGAAGGAGTTGGATATCACATCTCATGCTATAGGAAGGGTCTCAGGTTTGGTATAAGCATTGATATATCACATCTCATGCTATAGGAAGGGTCTCAGGATTGGAATGGAAGGAGTTGGATATCACATCTCATGTTATAGGAAGGATCTCAGGTTTGGTATTAGAAGCATTGAGACATCACATCTCATGCTATAGGAAGGGTCTCAGGATTGGAATGGGAAGGAGTTGGATATCAAATCTCATGCTATAGGAAGGGTCTCAGGATTGGAATGGGAAGGAGTTGAATATGACATCTCATGCCGTAGGAAGGGTCTCAGGTTTGGTATAAACATTGAGATATCACATCTCTGCTATCAAAAGGGTCTCAGGATTGGAATGGGAAGGAGTTGGATATCCCATCTCATGTTATAGGAAGAGTCTCAAGTTTGGTATTAGAAGCATTGAGATATCACATCTCATGCTATAGGAAGTGTCTTAGGATTGGAATGGGAAGGACTTGGATATCACATCTCATGCTATAGGTAGGGTCTCAAGTTTGACATTAGAAGCATTGAGATATCACATCTCATGCTATAGGAAGGGTCTGAGGATTGGAATGGGAAGGAGTTGGATATCACATCTCCTGCTATGGGAAGGGTCTCAGGTTTGGTATAAGCAGTGAGATATCACATCTCATGCTATAGGAAGTGTCTCAGGATTGGAATGGGAAGGAGTTGGATATCACATCTCATGTTATAGGAAGGATCTCAGGTTTGGTATAAGCATTGAGATATCACATCTCTGCTATCGGAAGGGTCTCAAGATTGGAATGGGAAGGAGTTGGATATTCCCATCTCATGTTATAGGAAGGGTCTCAGGTTTGGTATTAGAAGCATTGAGATATCACATCTCATGCTATAGGAAGGGTCTCAGGATTGGAATGGGAAGGACTTGGATATCACATCTCATGCTATAGGGAGGGTCTCAAGTTTGATATTAGAAGCTTTGAGATATCACATCTCATGATATCGGAAGGGTCTCAGGATTGGAATGGGAAGGAGTTGGATATCACATCTCATGATAAAGGAAGGGTCTAATGTTTGGAAGGGGAAGGATTTGGATATCACATCACATGTTATATTACGGGTCTCAGGTTTGGTATTAGAAGCATTGAGATATCAAGTCTCATAGTATAGGAAGGGTCTCAGAATTGGAATGGGAAGGAGTTGGATAGCCCATCTCATGTTATAGGAAGAGTCTCTGGTTTGGTATTAGAATCATTGAGATATCACATCGCATGCTGTAGGAAGGGTCTAAGGATTGGAATGGGATGGACTTGGATATCACATCTCATGTTATAGGTAGGCTCTCAGGTTTGGTATAAGCATTGAGATATCACATCTCATGCTATAGGAAGGGTCTCAGAAATGGAATGGGAAGGAGTTGGATATCACATCTCAAGCTATAGGAAGGGTCTCAGTATTGGAATGGGAAGGACTTGGATATCACATCTCATGCTATAGGAAGGCTCTCTGGTTTGGAAGGGGAAAGAGTTGGATATCTCATTTCATGTTAGAGGTAGGATCTCAGGTTTGGTATTAGAGGCATTGAGATATCACATCTCATGCTATCAGAAGGGTCTCAGGAATAAAATGGGAAGGAGTTAGATATCACATCTCATGCTAAAGGGAGGGTCTCAGGTTTGGAAGGGGAAGGATTTGGATATCACATCTCATGTTATAGGAAGGATCTCAGGTTTGGTATTAGAAGCATTGAGATATCACATCTCATGCTATCGGAAGGATCTCAGGTTTGGTATCAGAAGCATTGAGATATCACATCTCATGCTATCAGAAGAGTCTCAGGATTGGAATAGGAAGGAGTTGGATATCACATTTCATGCTAAAGGGAGGGTCTCAGGTTTGGAAGGGGAAGGATTTGGATATCACATCTCATGTTATCGGAAGGATCTCACGTTTGGTATTAGAAGTATTGAGATATCATATCTCATGCTATAGGAAGGGTCTCAGGATTGGAATGGGAAGGAGTTGGATATCACATCTCATGCTATAGGGAGGGTCTCAGGATTGGAATGGGAAGGACTTAGATATCACATATCATGCTATAGGGAGGGTCTCAGTTTTGATATTAGAAGCATTGAGATATCACATCTCATGCTATCGGAAGTGTCTCAGGATTGGAATGGGAAGGAGCTGGATATCACATCTCATGCTAAAGGAAGGGTCTCAGGTTTGGAACGGGAAGGATTTGGATATCACATCTCATGTTATAGGAAGGGTCTCAGGTTTGGTATAAGCATTGAGATATCACATCTCTGCTATCGGAAGTGTCTCAGGATTGGAATGGGAAGGAGTTGGATATCCCATCTCATGTTATAGGACGGGTCTCAGGTTTGTTATTAGAATCATTGAGATATCATATTGCATGCTGTAGGAAGGGTCTAAGTGTTGGAATGTGAAGGACTTGGATATCACATCTCATGCTATAGATAGGCTCTTAGGTTTGGAAAGGGAAGGAGTTGGATATCACATTTCATGTTAGAGGAAGGATCTCAGGTTTGGTATTAGAAGCATTGAGATATCACATCTCATGCTATAGGAAGGGTCTCAGGATTGGAATGGGAAGCAGTTGGATATCAAATCTCATGCTATAGGAAGGGTCTCAGGTTTGGTATAAGCCTTGAGATATCACATCTCATGCTATAGGACGGGTCTCAGGATTGGAATGGAAGGAGTTGGATATCACATCTCATGTTATAGGAAGGATCTCAGGTTTGGTATTAGAAGCATTGAGACATCAAATCTCATGCTATAGGAAGGGTCTCAGGGTTGGAATGGGAAGGAGTTGGATATCACATCTCATCCAATAGGAAGGGTCTCAGGTTTGGAATGGGAAGGAATTGGATATCACATCTCATGTTATAGGAAGGATCTCAGGTTTGGTATTAGAAGCATTGAGATATCACATCTCATGCTATAGGAAGGGTCTCAGGATTGGAATGTGAAGGATTTGGATATCACATCTCATGCTAAAGGAAGGGTCTCAGGTTTGGTAGAAGCATTGAGATATCACGTCGCTGCTATCGGAAGGGTCTCAGGATTGGATTGGGAAGGAGTTGGATATCCCTTCTCATGCTATAGGAAGGGTCTCAGGATTTGAATGGCAAGGAGTTGGATATCACATCTCATGCCATAGGAAGGGTCTCAGGTTTGGTATAAGCATTGAGATATCACATCTCTGCTATCGGAAGGGTCTCAGGATTGGATTGGGAAGGAGTTGGATATCCCTTCTCATGCTATAGGAAGTGTCTCAGGTTGGAATGGGAAGGAGTTGGATATCACATCTCATGTTATAGGAAGGGTCTCAGGATTGGAATGGGAAGGATTTGGATATCACATCTCTTGCTATAGGAAGGGTCTCAGGATTGGAATGGGTAGGAGTTGGATATTACTTTCTTGCTATAGGAAGGGTCTCATGTTTGGAATGGGAAGGAGTTGGATATCACATATGCTATAGTTAGTGTCTCAGGTTTGGAACGGGAAGGAGTTGGATATCACATCTCATGTTATAGGAAGGGTCTCAGGTTTGGTATAAGCATTGAGATATCACATCTCTGCTATCGGAAGCGGCTCAGGATTGGAATGGGAAGGAGTTGGATATCCCATCTCATGTTATAGGAAGAGTCTCTGGTTTGGTATTAGAATCATTGAGATATCACATCGCATGCTGTAGGAAGGGTCTAAGGATTGGAATGGGATGGACTTGGATATCACATCTCATGTTATAGGTAGGCTCTCAGGTTTGGTATAAGCATTGAGATATCACATCTCATGCTATAGGAAGGGTCTCAGGATTGGAATGGGAAGGAATTGGATATCACATCTCATGCTATAGGAAGGGTCTCAGATTTGGTATAAGCATTGAGATATCACATCTCATGCTAAAGGAAGGGTCTCAGGATTGGAATGGGAAGGAGTTGTATATGACATCTCAGGCTATGACATCTCAGGCCATAGGAAGGTTCTCAGGTTTGGTATAAGCATTGAGATATCATATTGCATGCTGTAGGAAGGGTCTAAGGATTGGAATGGGAAGGACCTGGATATCACATCTCATGCTATAGTACGGCTCTCAGGTTTGGAAAGGGAAGGAGTTGGATATCACATCTCATGTTATAGTATGGATCTCAGGTTTGGTATTAGAAGTATTGAGATATCACATCTCATGCTATAGGAAGGGTCTCAGGATTGGAATGGGAAGGAGTTGGATATCACATCTCATGCTAAAGGAAGGGTCTCAGGTTTGGTAGAAGCATTGAGATATCACATCTCATGCTATAGGAAGGGTCTCAGGATTGGAATGGGAAGGACTTAGAAATCACATATCATGCTATAGGGAGGGTCTCAGTTTTGATATTAGAAGCATTGAGATATCACATCTCATGCTATCGGAAGTGTCTCAGGATTGGAATGGGAAGGAGCTGGATATCACATCTCATGCTAAAGGAATGGTCTCAGGTTTGGAACGGGAAGGAGTTGGATATCACATCTCATGTTATAGGAAGGGTCTCAGGTTTGGTATAAACATTGAGATATCACATCTCTGCTATCGGAAGTGTCTCAGGATTGGAATGGGAAGGAGTTGGATATCCCATCTCATGTTATAGGACGGGTCTCAGGTTTGTTATTGGAATCATTGAGATATCATATTGCATGCTGTAGGAAGGGTCTAAGGGTTGGAATGTGAAGGACTTGGATATCACATCTCATGCTATAGATAGGCTCTTAGGTTTGGAAAGGGAAGGAGTTGGATCTCACATTTCATGTTAGAGGAAGGATCTCAGGTTTGGTATTAGAAGCATTGAGATATCACATCTCATGCTATAGGAAGGGTCTCAGGATTGGAATGGGAAGGAGTTGGATATCACATCTCATGCTATAGGAAGGGTCTCAGGTTTGGTATAAGCATTGATATATCACATCTCATGCTATAGGAAGGGTCTCAGGATTGGAATGGAAGGAGTTGGATATCACATCTCATGTTATAGGAAGGATCTCAGGTTTGGTATTAGAAGCATTGAGACATCACATCTCATGCTATAGGAAGGGTCTCAGGATTGGAATGGGAAGGAGTTGGATATCAAATCTCATGCTATAGGAAGGGTCTCAGGATTGGAATGGGAAGGAGTTGAATATGACATCTCATGCCGTAGGAAGGGTCTCAGGTTTGGTATAAACATTGAGATATCACATCTCTGCTATCAAAAGGGTCTCAGGATTGGAATGGGAAGGAGTTGGATATCCCATCTCATGTTATAGGAAGAGTCTCAAGTTTGGTATTAGAAGCATTGAGATATCACATCTCATGCTATAGGAAGTGTCTTAGGATTGGAATGGGAAGGACTTGGATATCACATCTCATGCTATAGGTAGGGTCTCAAGTTTGACATTAGAAACATTGAGATATCACATCTCATGCTATAGGAAGGGTCTGAGGATTGGAATGGGAAGGAGTTGGATATCACATCTCCTGCTATGGGAAGGGTCTCAGGTTTGGTATAAGCAGTGAGATATCACATCTCATGCTATAGGAAGTGTCTCAGGATTGGAATGGGAAGGAGTTGGATATCACATCTCATGTTATAGGAAGGATCTCAGGTTTGGTATAAGCATTGAGATATCACATCTCTGCTATCGGAAGGGTCTCAAGATTGGAATGGGAAGGAGTTGGATATTCCCATCTCATGTTATAGGAAGGGTCTCAGGTTTGGTATTAGAAGCATTGAGATATCACATCTCATGCTATAGGAAGGGTCTCAGGATTGGAATGGGAAGGACTTGGATATCACATCTCATGCTATAGGGAGGGTCTCAAGTTTGATATTAGAAGCTTTGAGATATCACATCTCATGATATCGGAAGGGTCTCAGGATTGGAATGGGAAGGAGTTGGATATCACATCTCATGATAAAGGAAGGGTCTAATGTTTGGAAGGGGAAGGATTTGGATATCACATCACATGTTATATTACGGGTCTCAGGTTTGGTATTAGAAGCATTGAGATATCAAGTCTCATAGTATAGGAAGGGTCTCAGAATTGGAATGGGAAGGAGTTGGATATCCCATCTCATGTTATAGGAAGAGTCTCTGGTTTGGTATTAGAATCATTGAGATATCACATCGCATGCTGTAGGAAGGGTCTAAGGATTGGAATGGGATGGACTTGGATATCACATCTCATGTTATAGGTAGGCTCTCAGGTTTGGTATAAGCATTGAGATATCACATCTCATGCTATAGGAAGGGTCTCAGAAATGGAATGGGAAGGAGTTGGATATCACATCTCAAGCTATAGGAAGGGTCTCAGTATTGGAATGGGAAGGACTTGGATATCACATCTCATGCTATAGGAAGGCTCTCTGGTTTGGAAGGGGAAAGAGTTGGATATCTCATTTCATGTTAGAGGTAGGATCTCAGGTTTGGTATTAGAGGCATTGAGATATCACATCTCATGCTATCAGAAGGGTCTCAGGAATAAAATGGGAAGGAGTTAGATATCACATCTCATGCTAAAGGGAGGGTCTCAGGTTTGGAAGGGGAAGGATTTGGATATCACATCTCATGTTATAGGAAGGATCTCAGGTTTGGTATCAGAAGCATTGAGATATCACATCTCATGCTATCAGAAGAGTCTCAGGATTGGAATAGGAAGGAGTTGGATATCACATTTCATGCTAAAGGGAGGGTCTCAGGTTTGGAAGGGGAAGGATTTGGATATCACATCTCATGTTATCGGAAGGATCTCACGTTTGGTATTAGAAGTATTGAGATATCATATCTCATGCTATAGGAAGGGTCTCAGGATTGGAATGGGAAGGAGTTGGATATCACATCTCATGCTATAGGGAGGGTCTCAGGATTGGAATGGGAAGGACTTAGATATCACATATCATGCTATAGGGAGGGTCTCAGTTTTGATATTAGAAGCATTGAGATATCACATCTCATGCTATCGGAAGTGTCTCAGGATTGGAATGGGAAGGAGCTGGATATCACATCTCATGCTAAAGGAAGGGTCTCAGGTTTGGAACGGGAAGGATTTGGATATCACATCTCATGTTATAGGAAGGGTCTCAGGTTTGGTATAAGCATTGAGATATCACATCTCTGCTATCGGAAGTGTCTCAGGATTGGAATGGGAAGGAGTTGGATATCCCATCTCATGTTATAGGACGGGTCTCAGGTTTGTTATTAGAATCATTGAGATATCATATTGCATGCTGTAGGAAGGGTCTAAGTGTTGGAATGTGAAGGACTTGGATATCACATCTCATGCTATAGATAGGCTCTTAGGTTTGGAAAGGGAAGGAGTTGGATATCACATTTCATGTTAGAGGAAGGATCTCAGGTTTGGTATTAGAAGCATTGAGATATCACATCTCATGCTATAGGAAGGGTCTCAGGATTGGAATGGGAAGCAGTTGGATATCACATCTCATGCTATAGGAAGGGTCTCAGGTTTGGTATAAGCCTTGAGATATCACATCTCATGTTATAGGACGGGTCTCAGGATTGGAATGGAAGGAGTTGGATATCACATCTCATGTTATAGGAAGGATCTCAGGTTTGGTATTAGAAGCATTGAGACATCAAATCTCATGCTATAGGAAGGGTCTCAGGGTTGGAATGGGAAGGAGTTGGATATCACATCTCATCCAATAGGAAGGGTCTCAGGTTTGGAATGGGAAGGAATTGGATATCACATCTCATGTTATAGGAAGGATCTCAGGTTTGGTATTAGAAGCATTGAGATATCACGTCTCATGCTATAGGAAGGGTCTCAGGATTGGAATGTGAAGGAATTGGATATCACATCTCATGCTAAAGGAAGGGTCTCAGGTTTGGTAGAAGCATTGAGATATCACGTCGCTGCTATCGGAAGGGTCTCAGGATTGGATTGGGAAGGAGTTGGATATCCCTTCTCATGCTATAGGAAGGGTCTCAGGATTTGAATGGCAAGGAGTTGGATATCACATCTCATGCCATAGGAAGGGTCTCAGGTTTGGTATAAGCATTGAGATATCACATCTCTGCTATCGGAAGGGTCTCAGGATTGGATTGGGAAGGAGTTGGATATCCCTTCTCATGCTATAGGAAGTGTCTCAGGTTGGAATGGGAAGGAGTTGGATATCACATCTCATGTTATAGGAAGGGTCTCAGGATTGGAATGGGAAGGATTTGGATATCACATCTCTTGCTATAGGAAGGGTCTCAGGATTGGAATGGGTAGGAGTTGGATATTACTTTCTTGCTATAGGAAGGGTCTCATGTTTGGAATGGGAAGGAGTTGGATATCACATATGCTATAGTTAGTGTCTCAGGTTTGGAACGGGAAGGAGTTGGATATCACATCTCATGTTATAGGAAGGGTCTCAGGTTTGGTATAAGCATTGAGATATCACATCTCTGCTATCGGAAGCGGCTCAGGATTGGAATGGGAAGGAGTTGGATATCCCATCTCATGTTATAGGAAGAGTCTCTGGTTTGGTATTAGAATTATTGCGATATCACATCGCATGCTGTAGGAAGGGTCTAAGGATTGGAATGGGATAGACTTGGATATCACATCTCATGTTATAGGTAGGCTCTCAGGTTTGGTATAATCATTGAGATATCACATCTCATGCTATAGGAAATGTCTCAGGATTGGAATGGGAAGGAATTGGATATCACATCTCATGCTATAGGAAGGGTCTCAGATTTGGTATAAGCATTGAGATATCACATCTCATGCTAAAGGAAGGGTCTCAGGATTGGAATGGGAAGGAGTTGTATATGACATCTCAGGCCATAGGAAGGTTCTCAGGTTTGGTATAAGCATTGAGATATCACATCTCTGCTATCGGAAAGGTCTCAGGATTGGAATGGGAAGGAGTTGGATATCCCATCTCATGTTATAGGAAGGGTCTCAGGTTTGGTATTAGAAGCATAGAGATATCACATCTCATGCTATAGGAAGGGTCTCAGGATTGGAATGGGAAGGACTTGGATGTCACATCTCATGCTATAGGGAGGGTCTCAAGTTTGATATTAGAAGCATTGAGATAACAAATCTCATGATATCGGAAGGGTCTCAGGATTGGAATGGGAAGGAGTTTGATATCACATCTCATGCCATAGTATGGGTCTCAGGTTTGGTAGAAGCATTGGGATATCACATCTCATGCTATCGGAAGGGTATCAGTATTGGATTTGGAAGAAGTTGGATATCCCATCTCATGCTATAGGAAGGGTCTCAGGTTGGAATGGGAAGGAGTTGGATATCACATTTCATGTTATAGGAAGGGTCTCAGGATTGGAATGGGAAGGACTTGGATATCATATCTCATGCTATAGGACGGGTCTCAGGTTTGTTATTAGAATCATTGAGATATCATATTGCATGCTGTAGGAAGGGTCTAAGGATTGGAATGGGAAGGACCTGGATATCACATCTCATGCTATAGAACGGCTCTCAGGTTTGGAAAGGGAAGGAGTTGGATATCACATCTCATGTTATAGGATGGATCTCAGGTTTGGTATTAGAAGTATTGAGATATCACATCTCATGTTATCGGAAGGATCTCAGGTTTGGTATTAGAAGTATTGAGATATCACATCTCATGCTATAGGAAGGGTCTCAGGATTGGAATGGGAAGGAGTTGGATATCACATCTCATGCTAAAGGAAGGGTCTCAGGTTTGGTAGAAGCATTGAGATATCACATCTCATGCTATAGGAAGGGTCTCAGGATTGGAATGGGAAGGACTTAGATATCACATATCATGCTATAGGGAGGGTCTCAGTTTTGATATTAGAAGCATTGAGATATCACATCTCATGCTATCGGAAGTGTCTCAGGATTGGAATGGGAAGGAGCTGGATATCACATCTCATGCTAAAGGAAGGGTCTCAGGTTTGGAACGGGAAGGAGTTGGATATCACATCTCATGTTATAGGAAGGGTCTCAGGTTTGGTATAAACATTGAGATATCACATCTCTGCTATCGGAAGTGTCTCAGGATTGGAATGGGAAGGAGTTGGATATCCCATCTCATGTTATAGGACGGGTCTCAGGTGTGTTATTAGAATCATTGAGATATCATATTGCATGCTGTAGGAAGGGTCTAAGGGTTGGAATGTGAAGGACTTGGATATCACATCTCATGCTATAGATAGGCTCTTAGGTTTGGAAAGGGAAGGAGTTGGATGTAACATTTCATGTTAGAGGAAGGATCTCAGGTTTGGTATTAGAAGCATTGAGATATCACATCTCATGCTATAGGAAGGGTCTCAGGATTGGAATGGGAAGGAGTTGGATATCACATCTCATGCTATAGGAAGGGTCTCAGGTTTGGTATAAGCATTGAGATATCACATCTCATGCTATAGGAAGGGTCTCAGGATTGGAATGGAAGGAGTTGGATATCACATCTCATGTTATAGGAAGGATCTCAGGTTTGGTATTAGAAGCATTGAGACATCACATCTCATGCTATAGGAAGGGTCTCAGGATTGGAATGGGAAGGAGTTGGATATCAAATCTCATGCTATAGTAAGCGTCTCAGGATTGGAATGGGAAGGAGTTGAATATGACATCTCATGCCGTAGGAAGGGTCTCAGGTTTGGTATAAACATTGAGATATCACATCTCTGCTATCAAAAGGGTCTCAGGATTGGAATGGGAAGGAGTTGGATATCCCATCTCATGTTATAGGAAGAGTCTCAGGTTTGGTATTAGAAGCATTGAGATATCACATCTCATGCTATAGGAAGTGTCTCAGGATTGGAATGGGAAGGAGTTGGATATCACATCTCATGTTATAGGAAGGGTCTCAGGATTGGAATGGGAAGGATTTGGATATCACATCTCTTGCTATAGGAAGGGTCTCAGGATTGGAATGGGTAGGAGTTGGATATTACTTTCTTGCTATAGGAAGGGTCTCATGTTTGGAATGGGAAGGAGTTGGATATCACATATGCTATAGTTAGTGTCTCAGGTTTGGAACGGGAAGGAGTTGGATATCACATCTCATGTTATAGGAAGGGTCTCAGGTTTGGTATAAGCATTGAGATATCACATCTCTGCTATCGGAAGCGGCTCAGGATTGGAATGGGAAGGAGTTGGATATCCCATCTCATGTTATAGGAAGAGTCTCTGGTTTGGTATTAGAATCATTGAGATATCACATTGCATGCTGTAGGAAGGGTCTAAGGATGGGAATGGGATGGACTTGGATATCACATCTCATGCTATAGGAAGGGTCTCAGATTTGGTATAAGCATTGAGATATCACATCTCATGCTATAGGAAGGGTCTCAGGATTGGAATGGGAAGGAATTGGATATCACATCTCATGCTATAGGAAGGGTCTCAGATTTGGTATAAGCATTGAGATATCACATCTCATGCTAAAGGAAGGGTCTCAGGATTGGAATGGGAAGGAGTTGTATATGACATCTCAGGCCATAGGAAGGTTCTCAGGTTTGGTATAAGCATTGAGATATCACATCTCTGCTATCGGAAAGGTCTCAGGATTGGAATGGGAAGGAGTTGGATATCCCATCTCATGTTATAGGAAGGGTCTCAGGTTTGGTATTAGAAGCTTAGAGATATCACATCTCATGCTATAGGAAGGGTCTCAGGATTGGAATGGGAAGGACTTGGATGTCACATCTCATGCTATAGGGAGGGTCTCAAGTTTGATATTAGAAGCATTGAGATAACAAATCTCATGATATCGGAAGGGTCTCAGGATTGGAATGGGAAGGAGTTGGATATCACATCTCATGATAAAGGAAGGGTCTAAGGTTTGGAAGGGGAAGGATTTGGATATCACATCTCATGTTATAGGACGGGTCTCAGGTTTAATATTAGAAGCATTGAGATATCAAGTCTCATGGTATAAGAAGGGTCTCAGAATTGGAATGGGAAGGAGTTGGATATCACACCTCAAGCTATAGGAAGGGTCTCAGGATTGGAATGGGAAGGAGTTTGATATCACATCTCATGCCATAGTATGGGTCTCAGGTTTGGTAGAAGCATTGGGATATCACATCTCATGCTATCGGAAGGGTATCAGTATTGGATTTGGAAGAAGTTGGATATCCCATCTCATGCTATAGGAAGGGTCTCAGGTTGGAATGGGAAGGAGTTGGATATCACATTTCATGTTATAGGAAGGGTCTCAGGATTGGAATGGGAAGGACTTGGATATCATATCTCATGCTATAGGACGGGTCTCAGGTTTGTTATTAGAATCATTGAGATATCATATTGCATGCTGTAGGAAGGGTCTAAGGATTGGAATGGGAAGGACCTGGATATCACATCTCATGCTATAGAACGGCTCTCAGGTTTGGAAAGGGAAGGAGTTGGATATCACATCTCATGTTATAGGATGGATCTCAGGTTTGGTATTAGAAGTATTGAGATATCACATCTCATGCTATAGGAAGGGTCTCAGGATTGGAATGGGAAGGAGTTGGATATCACATCTCATGCTAAAGGAAGGGTCTCAGGTTTGGTAGAAGCATTGAGATATCACATCTCATGCTATAGGAAGGGTCTCAGGATTGGAATGGGAAGCACTTAGATATCACATATCGTGCTATAGGGAGGGTCTCAGTTTTGATATTAGAAGCATTGAGATATCACATCTCATGCTATCGGAAGTGTCTCAGGATTGGAATGGGAAGGAGCTGGATATCACATCTCATGCTAAAGTAAGGGTCTCAGGTTTGGAACGGGAAGGAGTTGGATATCACATCTCATGTTATAGGAAGGGTCTCAGGTTTGGTATAAACATTGAGATATCACATCTCTGCTATCGGAAGTGTCTCAGGATTGGAATGGGAAGGAGTTGGATATCCCATCTCATGTTATAGGACGGGTCTCAGGTTTGTTATTAGAATCATTGAGATATCATATTGCATGCTGTAGGAAGGGTCTAAGGGTTGGAATGTGAAGGACTTGGATATCACATCTCATGCTATAGATAGGCTCTTAGGTTTGGAAAGGGAAGGAGTTGGATCTCACATTTCATGTTAGAGGAAGGATCTCAGGTTTGGTATTAGAAGCATTGAGATATCACATCTCATGCTATAGGAAGGGTCTCATGATTGGAATGGGAAGGAGTTGGATATCACATCTCATGCTATAGAAAGGGTCTCAGGTTTGGTATAAGCATTGAGATATCACATCTCATGCTATAGGAAGGGTCTCAGGATTGGAATGGAAGGAGTTGGATATCACATCTCATGTCATAGGAAGGATCTCAGGTTTGGTATTAGAAGCATTGAGACATCAAATCTCATGCTATAGGAAGGGTCTCAGGATTGGAATGGGAAGGAGTTGGATATCAAATCTCATGCTATAGGAAGGGTCTCAGGATTGGAATGGGAAGGAGTTGAATATGACATCTCATGCCGTAGGAAGGGTCTCAGGTTTGGTATAAACATTGAGATATCACATCTCTGCTATCAAAAGGGTCTCAGGATTGGAATGGGAAGGAGTTGGATATCCCATCTCATGTTATAGGAAGAGTCTCAGGTTTGGTATTAGAAGCATTGAGATATCACATCTCATGCTATAGGAAGTGTCTCAGGATTGGAATGGGAAGGACTTGGATATCACATCTCATGCTATAGGTAGGGTCTCAAGTTTGACATTAGAAGCATTGAGATATCACATCTCATGCTATAGGAAGTGTCTCAGGATTGGAATGGGAAGGAGTTGGATATCACATCTCATGTTATAGGAAGGATCTCAGGTTTGGTATAAGCATTGAGACATCACATTTCTGCTATCGGAAGGGTCTCAAGATTGGAATGGGAAGGAGTTGGATATTCCCATCTCATGTTATAGGAAGGGTCTCAGGTTTGGTATTAGAAGCATTGAGATATCACATCTCACGCTATAGGAAGGGTCTCAGGATTGGAATGGGAAGGACTTGGATATCACATCTCATGCTATAGGGAGGGTCTCAAGTTTGATATTAGAAGCTTTGAGATATCACATCTCATGATATCGGAAGGGTCTCAGGATTGGAATGGGAAGGAGTTGGATATCACATCTCATGATAAAGGAAGGGTCTCAGGTTTGGAAGGGGAAGGATTTGGATATCACATCTCATGTTATATTACGGGTCTCAGGTTTGGTATTAGAAGCATTGAGATATCAAGTCTCATAGTATAGGAAGGGTCTCAGAATTGGAATGGGAAGGAGTTGGATATCCCATCTCATGTTATAGGAAGAGTCTCTGGTTTGGTATTAGAATCATTGAGATATCACATCGCATGCTGTAGGAAGGGTCTAAGGATTGGAATGGGATGGACTTGGATATCACATCTCATGTTATAGGAAGGCTCTCAGGTTTGGAAGGGGAAAGAGTTGGATATCTCATTTCATGTTAGAGGTAGGATCTCAGGTTTGGTATTAGAGGCATTGAGATATCACATCTCATGCTATCAGAAGGGTCCCAGGAATGGAATGGGAAGGAGTTAGATATCACATCTAATGCTAAAGGGAGGGTCTCAGGTTTGGAAGGGGAAGGATTTGGATATCACATCTCATGTTATAGGAAGGATCTCAGGTTTGGTATTAGAAGCATTGAGATATCACATCTCATGCTATCGGAAGGATCTCAGGTTTGGTATTAGAAGCATTGAGATATCACATCTCATGCTATCAGAAGAGTCTCAGGATTGGAATAGGAAGGAGTTGGATATCACATTTCATGCTAAAGGGAGGGTCTCAGGTTTGGAAGGGGAAGGATTTGGATATCACATCTCATGTTATAGGAAGGATCTCACGTTTGGTATTAGAAGCATTGAGATATCAAATCTCATGCTATAGGAAGGGTCTCAGGATTGGAATGTGAAGGATTTGGATATCACAGCTCATGCTAAAGGAAGGGTCTCAGGTTTGGTAGAAGCATTGAGATTTCACGTCTCTGCTATCGGAAGGGTCTCAGGATTGGATTGGGAAGGAGTTGGATATTCCTTTTCATGCTATAGGAAGGGTCTCAGGATTTGAATGGCAAGGAGTTGGATATCACATCTCATGCCATAGGAAGGGTCTCAGGTTTGGTATAAGCATTGAGATATCACATCTCTGCTATCGGAAGGGTCTCAGGATTGGATTGGGAAGGAGTTGGATATCCCTTCTCATGCTATAGGAAGTGTCTCAGGTTGGAATGGGAAGGAGTTGGATATCACATCTCATGCTAAAGGAAGGGTCTCAGGATTGGAATGTGAAGGATTTGGATATCACATCTCATGCTAAAGGAAGGGTCTCAGGTTTGGTAGAAGCATTGAGATATCACGTCGCTGCTATCGGAAGGGTCTCAGGATTGGATTGGGAAGGAGTTGGATATCCCTTCTCATGCTATAGGAAGGGTCTCAGGTTTTGAATGGCAAGGAGTTGGATATCACATCTCATGCCATAGGAAGGGTCTCAGGTTTGGTATAAGCATTGAGATATCACATCTCTGCTATCGGAAGGGTCTCAGGATTGGATTGGGAAGGAGTTGGATATCCCTTCTCATGCTATAGGAAGTGTCTCAGGTTGGAATGGGAAGGAGTTGGATATCACATCTCATGTTATAGGAAGGGTCTCAGGATTGGAATGGGAAGGATTTGGATATCACATCTCTTGCTATAGGAAGGGTCTCAGGATTGGAATGGGTAGGAGTTGGATATTACATTCTTGCTATAGGAAGGGTCTCATGTTTGGAATGGGAAGGAGTTGGATATCACATATGCTATAGTTAGTGTCTCAGGTTTGGAACGGGAAGGAGTTGGATATCACATCTCATGTTATAGGAAGGGTCTCAGGTTTGGTATAAGCATTGAGATATCACATCTCTGCTATCTGAAGCGGCTCAGGATTGGAATGGGAAGGAGTTGGATATCCCATCTCATGTTATAGGAAGAGTCTCTGGTTTGGTATTAGAATCATTGAGATATCACATCGCATGCTGTAGGAAGGGTCTAAGGATTGGAATGGGATGGACTTGGATATCACATCTCATGCTATAGGTAGGCTCTCAGGTTTGGTATAAGCATTGAGATATCACATCTCATGCTATAGGAAGGGTCTCATGATTGGAATGGGAAGGAATTGGATATCACATCTCATGCTATAGGAAGGGTCTCAGATTTGGTATAAGCATTGAGATATCACATCTCATGCTAAAGGAAGGGTCTCAGGATTGGAATGGGAAGGAGTTGTATATGACATCTCAGGCCATAGGAAGGGTCTCAGGTTTGGTATAAGCATTGAGATATCACATCTCTGCTATCGGAAAGGTCTCAGGATTGGAATGGGAAGGAGTTGGATCTCCCATCTCATGTTATAGGAAGGGTCTCAGGTTTGGTATTAGAAGCATAGAGATATCACATCTCATGCTATAGGAAGGGTCTCAGGATTGCAATGGGAAGGACTTGGATGTCACATCTCATGCTATAGGGAGGGTCTCAAGTTTGATATTAGAAGCATTGAGATAACAAATCTCATGATATCGGAAGGGTCTCAGGATTGGAATGGGAAGGAGTTGGATATCACATCTCATGATAAAGGAAGGGTCTAAGGTTTGGAAGGGGAAGGATTTGGATATCACATCTCATGTTATAGGACGGGTCTCAGGTTTGGTATTAGAAGCATTGAGATATCAATTCTCATGGTATAAGAAGGGTCTCGGAATTGGAATGGGAAGGAGTTGGATATCACACCTCAAGCTATAGGAAGGGTCTCAGGATTGGAATGGGAAGGAGTTTGATATCACATCTCATGCCATAGTATGGGTCTCAGGTTTGGTAGAAGCATTGGGATATCACATCTCATGCTATCGGAAGGGTATCAGTATTGGATTTGGAAGAAGTTGGATATCCCATCTCATGCTATAGGAAGGGTCTCAGGTTGGAATGGGAAGGAGTTGGATATCACATTTCATGTTATAGGAAGGGTCTCAGGATTGGAATGGGAAGGACTTGGATATCATATCTCATGCTATAGGACGGGTCTCAGGTTTGTTATTAGAATCATTGAGATATCATATTGCATGCTGTAGGAAGGGTCTAAGGATTGGAATGGGAAGGACCTGGATATCACATCTCATGCTATAGAACGGCTCTCAGGTTTGGAAAGGGAAGGAGTTGGATATCACATCTCATGTTATAGGATGGATCTCAGGTTTGGTATTAGAAGTATTGAGATATCACATCTCATGCTATAGGAAGGGTCTCAGGATTGGAATGGGAAGGAGTTGGATATCACATCTCATGCTAAAGGAAGGGTCTCAGGTATGGTAGAAGCATTGAGATATCACATCTCATGCTATAGGAAGGGTCTCAGGATTGGAATGGGAAGGACTTAGATATCACATATCATGCTATAGGGAGGGTCTCAGTTTTGATATTAGAAGCATTGAGATATCACATCTCATGCTATCGGAAGTGTCTCAGGATTGGAATGGGAAGGAGCTGGATATCACATCTCATGCTAAAGGAAGGGTCTCAGGTTTGGAACGGGAAGGAGTTGGATATCACATCTCATGTTATAGGAAGGGTCTCAGGTTTGGTATAAACATTGAGATATCACATCTCTGCTATCGGAAGTGTCTCAGGATTGGAATGGGAAGGAGTTGGATATCCCATCTCATGTTATAGGACGGGTCTCAGGTTTGTTATTAGAATCATTGAGATATCATATTGCATGCTGTAGGAAGGGTCTAAGGGTTGGAATGTGAAGGACTTGGATATCACATCTCATGCTATAGATAGGCTCTTAGGTTTGGAAAGGGAAGGAGTTGGATCTCACATTTCATGTTAGAGGAAGGATCTCAGGTTTGGTATTAGAAGCATTGAGATATCACATCTCATGCTATAGGAAGGGTCTCATGATTGGAATGGGAAGGAGTTGGATATCACATCTCATGCTATAGAAAGGGTCTCAGGTTTGGTATAAGCATTGAGATATCACATCTCATGCTATAGGAAGGGTCTCAGGATTGGAATGGAAGGAGTTGGATATCACATCTCATGTCATAGGAAGGATCTCAGGTTTGGTATTAGAAGCATTGAGACATCAAATCTCATGCTATAGGAAGGGTCTCAGGATTGGAATGGGAAGGAGTTGGATATCAAATCTCATGCTATAGGAAGGGTCTCAGGATTGGAATGGGAAGGAGTTGAATATGACATCTCATGCCGTAGGAAGGGTCTCAGGTTTGGTATAAACATTGAGATATCACATCTCTGCTATCAAAAGGGTCTCAGGATTGGAATGGGAAGGAGTTGGATATCCCATCTCATGTTATAGGAAGAGTCTCAGGTTTGGTATTAGAAGCATTGAGATATCACATCTCATGCTATAGGAAGTGTCTCAGGATTGGAATGGGAAGGACTTGGATATCACATCTCATGCTATAGGTAGGGTCTCAAGTTTGACATTAGAAGCATTGAGATATCACATCTCATGCTATAGGAAGTGTCTCAGGATTGGAATGGGAAGGAGTTGGATATCACATCTCATGTTATAGGAAGGATCTCAGGTTTGGTATAAGCATTGAGATATCACATTTCTGCTATCGGAAGGGTCTCAAGATTGGAATGGGAAGGAGTTGGATATTCCCATCTCATGTTATAGGAAGGGTCTCAGGTTTGGTATTAGAAGCATTGAGATATCACATCTCACGCTATAGGAAGGGTCTCAGGATTGGAATGGGAAGGACTTGGATATCACATCTCATGCTATAGGGAGGGTCTCACGTTTGATATTAGAAGCTTTGAGATATCACATCTCATGATATCGGAAGGGTCTCAGGATTGGAATGGGAAGGAGTTGGATATCACATCTCATGATAAAGGAAGGGTCTAAGGTTTGGAAGGGGAAGGATTTGGATATCACATCTCATGTTATATTACGGGTCTCAGGTTTGGTATTAGAAGCATTGAGATATCAAGTCTCATAGTATAGGAAGGGTCTCAGAATTGGAATGGGAAGGAGTTGGATATCCCATCTCATGTTATAGGAAGAGTCTCTGGTTTGGTATTAGAATCATTGAGATATCACATCGCATGCTGTAGGAAGGGTCTAAGGATTGGAATGGGATGGACTTGGATATCACATCTCATGTTATAGGAAGGCTCTCAGGTTTGGAAGGGGAAAGAGTTGGATATCTCATTTCATGTTAGAGGTAGGATCTCAGGTTTGGTATTAGAGGCATTGAGATATCACATCTCATGCTATCAGAAGGGTCTCAGGAATGGAATGGGAAGGAGTTAGATATCACATCTAATGCTAAAGGGAGGGTCTCAGGTTTGGAAGGGGAAGGATTTGGATATCACATCTCATGTTATAGGAAGGATCTCAGGTTTGGTATTAGAAGCATTGAGATATCACATCTCATGCTATCGGAAGGATCTCAGGTTTGGTATTAGAAGCATTGAGATATCACATCTCATGCTATCAGAAGAGTCTCAGGATTGGAATAGGAAGGAGTTGGATATCACATTTCATGCTAAAGGGAGGGTCTCAGGTTTGGAAGGGGAAGGATTTGGATATCACATCTCATGTTATAGGAAGGATCTCACGTTTGGTATTAGAAGCATTGAGATATCAAATCTCATGCTATAGGAAGGGTCTCAGGATTGGAATGTGAAGGATTTGGATATCACAGCTCATGCTAAAGGAAGGGTCTCAGGTTTGGTAGAAGCATTGAGATTTCACGTCTCTGCTATCGGAAGGGTCTCAGGATTGGATTGGGAAGGAGTTGGATATTCCTTTTCATGCTATAGGAAGGGTCTCAGGATTTGAATGGCAAGGAGTTGGATATCACATCTCATGCCATAGGAAGGGTCTCAGGTTTGGTATAAGCATTGAGATATCACATCTCTGCTATCGGAAGGGTCTCAGGATTGGATTGGGAAGGAGTTGGATATCCCTTCTCATGCTATAGGAAGTGTCTCAGGTTGGAATGGGAAGGAGTTGGATATCACATCTCATGCTAAAGGAAGGGTCTCAGGATTGGAATGTGAAGGATTTGGATATCACATCTCATGCTAACGGAAGGGTCTCAGGTTTGGTAGAAGCATTGAGATATCACGTCGCTGCTATCGGAAGGGTCTCAGGATTGGATTGGGAAGGAGTTGGATATCCCTTCTCATGCTATAGGAAGGGTCTCAGGATTTGAATGGCAAGGAGTTGGATATCACATCTCATGCCATAGGAAGGGTCTCAGGTTTGGTATAAGCATTGAGATATCACATCTCTGCTATCGGAAGGGTCTCAGGATTGGATTGGGAAGGAGTTGGATATCCCTTCTCATGCTATAGGAAGTGTCTCAGGTTGGAATGGGAAGGAGTTGGATATCACATCTCATGTTATAGGAAGGGTCTCAGGATTGGAATGGGAAGGATTTGGATATCACATCTCTTGCTATAGGAAGGGTCTCAGGATTGGAATGGGTAGGAGTTGGATATTACTTTCTTGCTATAGGAAGGGTCTCATGTTTGGAATGGGAAGGAGTTGGATATCACATATGCTATAGTTAGTGTCTCAGGTTTGGAACGGGAAGGAGTTGGATATCACATCTCATGTTATAGGAAGGGTCTCAGGTTTGGTATAAGCATTGAGATATCACATCTCTGCTATCTGAAGCGGCTCAGGATTGGAATGGGAAGGAGTTGGATATCCCATCTCATGTTATAGGAAGAGTCTCTGGTTTGGTATTAGAATCATTGAGATATCACATCGCATGCTGTAGGAAGGGTCTAGGGATTGGAATGGGATGGACTTGGATATCACATCTCATGCTATAGGTAGGCTCTCAGGTTTGGTATAAGCATTGAGATATCACATCTCATGCTATAGGAAGGGTCTCATGATTGGAATGGGAAGGAATTGGATATCACATCTCATGCTATAGGAAGGGTCTCAGATTTGGTATAAGCATTGAGATATCACATCTCATGCTAAAGGAAGGGTCTCAGGATTGGAATGGGAAGGAGTTGTATATGACATCTCAGGCCATAGGAAGGGTCTCAGGTTTGGTATAAGCATTGAGATATCACATCTCTGCTATCGGAAAGGTCTCAGGATTGGAATGGGAAGGAGTTGGATCTCCCATCTCATGTTATAGGAAGGGTCTCAGGTTTGGTATTAGAAGCATAGAGATATCACATCTCATGCTATAGGAAGGGTCTCAGGATTGCAATGGGAAGGACTTGGATGTCACATCTCATGCTATAGGGAGGGTCTCAAGTTTGATATTAGAAGCATTGAGATAACAAATCTCATGATATCGGAAGGGTCTCAGGATTGGAATGGGAAGGAGTTGGATATCACATCTCATGATAAAGGAAGGGTCTAAGGTTTGGAAGGGGAAGGATTTGGATATCACATCTCATGTTATAGGACGGGTCTCAGGTTTGGTATTAGAAGCATTGAGATATCAATTCTCATGGTATAAGAAGGGTCTCAGAATTGGAATGGGAAGGAGTTGGATATCACACCTCAAGCTATAGGAAGGGTCTCAGGATTGGAATGGGAAGGAGTTTGATATCACATCTCATGCCATAGTATGGGTCTCAGGTTTGGTAGAAGCATTGGGATATCACATCTCATGCTATCGGAAGGGTATCAGTATTGGATTTTGAAGAAGTTGGATATCCCATATCATGCTATAGGAAGGGTCTCAGGTTGGAATGGGAAGGAGTTGAATATCACATTTCATGTTATAGGAAGGGTCTCAGGATTGGAATGGGAAGGACTTGGATATCATATCTCATGCTATAGGACGGGTCTCAGGTTTGTTATTAGAATCATTGAGATATCATATTGCATGCTGTAGGAAGGGTCTAAGGATTGGAATAGGAAGGACCTGGATATCACATCTCATGCTATAGATAGGCTCTTAGGTTTGGAAAGGGAAGGAGTTGGATATCACATTTCATTTTAGAGGAAGGATCTCAGGTTTGGTATTAGAAGCATTGAGATATCACATCTCATGCTATAGGAAGGGTCTCAGGATTGGAATGGGAAGTAGTTGGATATCACATCTCATGCTATAGGAAGGGTCTCAGGTTTGGTATAAGCATTGAGATATCACATCTCATGCTATAGGACGGGTCTCAGGATTGGAATGGAAGGAGTTGGATATCACATCTTATGTTATAGGAAGGATCTCAGGTTTGGTATTAGAATCATTGAGACATCACATCTCATGCTATAGGAAGGGTCTCAGGGTTGGAATGGGAAGGAGTTGGATATCACAACTCATCCAATAGGAAGGGTCTCAGGTTTGGAATGGGAAGGAATTGGATATCACATCTCATGTTATAGGAAGGATCTCAGGTTTGGTATTAGAAGCATTGAGATATCACATCTCATGCTATAGGAAGTGTCTCAGGATTGGAATGGGAAGGAGTTGGATATCACATCTCATGTTATAGGAAGGATCTCAGGTTTGGTATAAGCATTGAGATATCACATCTCTGCTATCGGAAGGGTCTCAGGATTGGAATGGGAAGGAGTTGGATATCACATCTCATGATAAAGGAAGGGTCTAAGGTTTGGAAGGGGAAGGATTTGGATATCACATCTCATGTTATATTACGGGTCTCAGGTTTGGTATTAGAAGCATTGAGATATCAAGTCTCATAGTATAGGAAGGGTCTCAGAATTGGAATGGGAAGGAGTTGGATATCCCATCTCATGTTATAGGAAGATTCTCTGGTTTGGTATTAGAATCATTGAGATATCACATCGCATGCTGTAGGAAGGGTCTAAGGATTGGAATGGGATGGACTTGGATATCACATCTCATGCTATAGGTAGGCTCTCAGGTTTGGTATAAGCATTGAGATATCACATCTCATGCTATAGGAAGGGTCTCAGAATTGGAATGGGAAGGAGTTGGATATCACATCTCAAGCTATAGGAAGGGTCTCAGTATTGGAATGGGAAGGACTTGGATATCACATCTCATGCTATAGGAAGGCTCTCAGGTTTGGAAGGGGAAAGAGTTGGATATCTCATTTCATGTTAGAGGTAGGATCTCAGGTTTGGTATTAGAGGCATTGAGATATCACATCTCATGCTATCAGAAGGGTCTCAGGAATGGAATGGGAAGGAGTTAGATATCACATCTCATGCTAAAGGGAGGGTCTCAGGTTTGGAAGGGGAAGGATTTGGATATCACATCTCATGTTATAGGAAGGATCTCAGGTTTGGTATTAGAAGCATTGAGATATCACATCTCATGCTATTGGAAGGATCTCAGGTTTGGTATTAGAAGCATTGAGATATCACATCTCATGCTATCAGAAAAGTCTCAGGATTGGAATAGGAAGGAGTTGGATATCACATTTCATGCTAAAGGGAGGGTCTCAGGTTTGGAAGGGGAAGGATTTGGATATCACATCTCATGTTATCGGAAGGATCTCACGTTTGGTATTAGAAGTATTGAGATATCATATCTCATGCTATAGGAAGGGTCTCAGGATTGGAATGGGAAGGAGTTGGATATCACATCTCATGCTATAGGGAGGGTCTCAGGATTGGAATGGGAAGGACTTAGATATCACATATCATGCTATAGGGAGGGTCTCAGTTTTGATATTAGAAGCATTGAGATATCACATCTCATGCTATCGGAAGTGTCTCAGGATTGGAATGGGAAGGAGCTGGATATCACATCTCATGCTAAAGGAAGGGTCTCAGGTTTGGAACGGGAAGGATTTGGATATCACATCTCATGTTATAGGAAGGGTCTCAGGTTTGGTATAAGCATTGAGATATCACATCTCTGCTATCGGAAGTGTCTCAGGATTGGAATGGGAAGGAGTTGGATATCCCATCTCATGTTATAGGACAGGTCTCAGGTTTGTTATTAGAATCATTGAGATATCATATTGCATGCTGTAGGAAGGGTCTAAGGGTTGGAATGTGAAGGACTTGGATATCACATCTCATGCTATAGATAGGCTCTTAGGTTTGGAAAGGGAAGGAGTTGGATATCACATTTCATGTTAGAGGAAGGATCTCAGGTTTGGTATTAGAAGCATTGAGATATCACATCTCATGCTATAGGAAGGGTCTCAGGATTGGAATGGGAAGCAGTTGGATATCACATCTCATGCTATAGGAAGGGTCTCAGGTTTGGTATAAGCATTGAGATATCACATCTCATGCTATAGGACGGGTCTCAGGATTGGAATGGAAGGAGTTGGATATCACATCTCATGTTATAGGAAGGATCTCAGGTTTGGTATTAGACGCATTGAGACATCACATCTCATGCTATAGGAAGGGTCTCAGGGTTGGAATGGGAAGGAGTTGGATATCACATCTCATCCAATAGGAAGGGTCTCAGGTTTGGAATGGGAAGGAATTGGATATCACATCTCATGTTATAGGAAGGATCTCAGGTTTGGTATTAGAAGCATTGAGATATCACATCTCATGCTATAGGAAGGGTCTCAGGATTGGAATGTGAAGGATTTGGATATCACATCTCATGCTAAAGGAAGGGTCTCAGGTTTGGTAGAAGCATTGAGATATCACGTCGCTGCTATCGGAAGGGTCTCAGGATTGGATTGGGAAGGAGTTGGATATCCCTTCTCATGCTATAGGAAGGGTCTCAGGATTTGAATGGCAAGGAGTTGGATATCACATCTCATGCCATAGGAAGGGTCTCAGGTTTGGTATAAGCATTGAGATATCACATCTCTGCTATCGGAAGGGTCTCAGGATTGGATTGGGAAGGAGTTGGATATCCCTTCTCATGCTATAGGAAGTGTCTCAGGTTGGAATGGGAAGGAGTTGGATATCACATCTCCTGCTATGGGAAGGGTCTCAGGTTTGGTATAAGCAGTGAGATATCACATCTCATGCTATAGGAAGTGTCTCAGGATTGGAATGGGAAGGAGTTGGATATCACATCTCATGTTATAGGAAGGATCTCAGGTTTGGTATAAGCATTGAGATATCACATCTCTGCTATCGGAAGGGTCTCAAGATTGGAATGGGAAGGAGTTGGATATTCCCATCTCATGTTATAGGAAGGGTCTCAGGTTTGGTATTAGAAGCATTGAGATATCACATCTCATGCTATAGGAAGGGTCTCAGGATTGGAATGGGAAGGACTTGGATATCACATCTCATGCTATAGGGAGGGTCTCAAGTTTGATATTAGAAGCTTTGAGATATCACATCTCATGATATAGGAAGGGTCTCAGGATTGGAATGGGAAGGAGTTGGATATCACATCTCATGATAAAGGAAGGGTCTAAGGTTTGGAAGGGGAAGGATTTGGATATCACATCTCATGTTATATTACGGGTCTCAGGTTTGGTATTAGAAGCATTGAGATATCAAGTCTCATAGTATAGGAAGGGTCTCAGAATTGGAATGGGAAGGAGTTGGATATCCCATCTCATGTTATAGGAAGAGTCTCTGGTTTGGTATTAGAATCATTGAGATATCACATCGCATGCTGTAGGAAGGGTCTAAGGATTGGAATGGGATGGACTTGGATATCACATCTCATGCTATAGGTAGGCTCTCAGGTTTGGTATAAGCATTGAGATATCACATCTCATGCTATAGGAAGGGTCTCAGAATTGGAATGGGAAGGAGTTGGATATCACATCTCAAGCTATAGGAAGGGTCTCAGTATTGGAATGGGAAGGACTTGGATATCACATCTCATGCTATAGGAAGGCTCTCAGGTTTGGAAGGGGAAAGAGTTGGATATCTCATTTCATGTTAGAGGTAGGATCTCAGGTTTGGTATTAGAGGCATTGAGATATCACATCTCATGCTATCAGAAGGGTCTCAGGAATGGAATGGGAAGGATTTGGATATCACATCTCATGTTATAGGAAGGATCTCAGGTTTGGTATTAGAAGCATTGAGATATCACATCTCATGCTATCGGAAGGATCTCAGGTTTGGTATTAGAGGCATTGAGATATCACATCTCATGCTAAAGGGAGGGTCTCAGGTTTGGAAGGGGAAGGATTTGGATATCACATCTCATGTTATAGGAAGGATCTCAGGTTTGGTATTAGAAGCATTGAGATATCACATCTCATGCTATCGGAAGGATCTCAGGTTTGGTATTAGAAGCATTGAGATATCACATCTCATGCTATCAGAAGAGTCTCAGGATTGGAATAGGAAGGAGTTGGATATCACATTTCATGCTAAAGGGAGGGTCTCAGGTTTGGAAGGGGAAGGATTTGGATATCACATCTCATGTTATCGGAAGGATCTCACGTTTGGTATTAGAAGTATTGAGATATCATATCTCATGCTATAGGAAGGGTCTCAGGATTGGAATGGGAAGGAGTTGGATATCACATCTCATGCTATAGGGAGGGTCTCAGGATTGGAATGGGAAGGACTTAGATATCACATATCATGCTATAGGGAGGGTCTCAGTTTTGATATTAGAAGCATTGAGATATCACATCTCATGCTATCGGAAGTGTCTCAGGATTGGAATGGGAAGGAGCTGGATATCACATCTCATGCTAAAGGAAGGGTCTCAGGTTTGGAACGGGAAGGATTTGGATATCACATCTCATGTTATAGGAAGGGTCTCAGGTTTGGTATAAGCATTGAGATATCACATCTCTGCTATCGGAAGTGTCTCAGGATTGGAATGGGAAGGAGTTGGATATCCCATCTCATGTTATAGGACGGGTCTCAGGTTTGTTATTAGAATCATTGAGATATCATATTGCATGCTGTAGGAAGGGTCTAAGGGTTGGAATGTGAAGGACTTGGATATCACATCTCATGCTATAGATAGGCTCTTAGGTTTGGAAAGGGAAGGAGTTGGATATCACATTTCATGTTAGAGGAAGGATCTCAGGTTTGGTATTAGAAGCATTGAGATATCACATCTCATGCTATAGGAAGGGTCTCAGGATTGGAATGGGAAGCAGTTGGATATCACATCTCATGCTATAGGAAGGGTCTCAGGTTTGGTATAAGCATTGAGATATCACATCTCATGCTATAGGACGGGTCTCAGGATTGGAATGGAAGGAGTTGGATATCACATCTCATGTTATAGGAAGGATCTCAGGTTTGGTATTAGACGCATTGAGACATCACATCTCATGCTATAGGAAGGGTCTCAGGGTTGGAATGGGAAGGAGTTGGATATCACATCTCATCCAATAGGAAGGGTCTCAGGTTTGGAATGGGAAGGAATTGGATATCACATCTCATGTTATAGGAAGGATCTCAGGTTTGGTATTAGAAGCATTGAGATATCACATCTCATGCTATAGGAAGGGTCTCAGGATTGGAATGTGAAGGATTTGGATATCACATCTCATGCTAAAGGAAGGGTCTCAGGTTTGGTAGAAGCATTGAGATATCACGTCGCTGCTATCGGAAGGGTCTCAGGTTTGGATGGGAAGGAGTTGGATATCCCTTCTCATGCTATAGGAAGGGACTCAGGATTTGAATGGCAAGGAGTTGGATATCACATCTCATGCCATAGGAAGGGTCTCAGGTTTGGTATAAGCATTGAGATATCACATCTCTGCTATCGGAAGGGTCTCAGGATTGGATTGGGAAGGAGTTGGATATCCCTTCTCATGCTATAGGAAGTGTCTCAGGTTGGAATGGGAAGGAGTTGGATATCACATCTCATGTTATAGGAAGGGTCTCAGGATTGGAATGGGAAGGATTTGGATATCACATCTCTTGCTATAGGAAGGGTCTCAGGATTGGAATGGGTAGGAGTTGGATATTACTTTCTTGCTATAGGAATGGTCTCATGTTTGGAATGGGAAGGAGTTGGATATCACATATGCTATAGTTAGTGTCTCAGGTTTGGAACAGGAAGGAGTTGGATATCACATCTCATGTTATAGGAAGGGTCTCAGGTTTGGTATAAGCATTGAGATATCACATCTCTGCTATCGGAAGCGGCTCAGGATTGGAATGGGAAGGAGTTGGATATCCCATCTCATGTTATAGGAAGAGTCTCTGGTTTGGTATTAGAATCATTGAGATATCACATCGCATGCTGTAGGAAGGGTCTAAGGATTGGAATGGGATGGACTTGGATATCACATCTCATGTTATAGGTAGGCTCTCAGGTTTGGTATAAGCATTGAGATATCACATCTCATGCTATAGGAAGGGTCTCAGGATTGGAATGGGAAGGAATTGGATATCACATCTCATGCTATAGGAAGGGTCTCAGATTTGGTATAAGCATTGAGATATCACATCTCATGCTAAAGGAAGGGTCTCAGGATTGGAATGGGAAGGAGTTGGATATCACATCTCATGCTAAAGGAAGGGTCTCAGGTTTGGTAGAAGCATTGAGATATCACATCTCATGCTATAGGAAGGGTCTCAGGATTGGAATGGGATGGACTTAGATATCACATATCATGCTATAGGGAGGGTCTCAGTTTTGATATTAGAAGCATTGAGATATCACATCTCATGCTATCGGAAGTGTCTCAGGATTGGAATGGGAAGGAGCTGGATATCACATCTCATGCTAAAGGAAGGGTCTCAGGTTTGGAACGGGAAGGAGTTGGATATCACATCTCATGTTATAGGAAGGGTCTCAGGTTTGGTATAAACATTGAGATATCACATCTCTGCTATCGGAAGTGTCTCAGGATTGGAATGGGAAGGAGTTGGATATCCCATCTCATGTTATAGGACGGGTCTCAGGTTTGTTATTGGAATCATTGAGATATCATATTGCATGCTGTAGGAAGGGTCTAAGGGTTGGAATGTGAAGGACTTGGATATCACATCTCATGCTATAGATAGGCTCTTAGGTTTGGAAAGGGAAGGAGTTGGATCTCACATTTCATGTTAGAGGAAGGATCTCAGGTTTGGTATTAGAAGCATTGAGATATCACATCTCATGCTATAGGAAGGGTCTCAGGATTGGAATGGGAAGGAGTTGGATATCACATCTCATGCTATAGGAAGGGTCTCAGGTTTGGTATAAGCATTGATATATCACATCTCATGCTATAGGAAGGGTCTCAGGATTGGAATGGAAGGAGTTGGATATCACATCTCATGTTATAGGAAGGATCTCAGGTTTGGTATTAGAAGCATTGAGACATCACATCTCATGCTATAGGAAGGGTCTCAGGATTGGAATGGGAAGGAGTTGGATATCAAATCTCATGCTAAAGGAAGGGTCTCAGGATTGGAATGGGAAGGAGTTGAATATGACATCTCATGCCGTAGGAAGGGTCTCAGGTTTGGTATAAACATTGAGATATCACATCTCTGCTATCAAAAGGGTCTCAGGATTGGAATGGGAAGGAGTTGGATATCCCATCTCATGTTATAGGAAGAGTCTCAAGTTTGGTATTAGAAGCATTGAGATATCACATCTCATGCTATAGGAAGTGTCTTAGGATTGGAATGGGAAGGACTTGGATATCACATCTCATGCTATAGGTAGGGTCTCAAGTTTGACATTAGAAGCATTGAGATATCACATCTCATGCTATAGGAAGGGTCTGAGGATTGGAATGGGAAGGAGTTGGATATCACATCTCCTGCTATGGGAAGGGTCTCAGGTTTGGTATAAGCAGTGAGATATCACATCTCATGCTATAGGAAGTGTCTCAGGATTGGAATGGGAAGGAGTTGGATATCACATCTCATGTTATAGGAAGGATCTCAGGTTTGGTATAAGCATTGAGATATCACATCTCTGCTATCGGAAGGGTCTCAAGATTGGAATGGGAAGGAGTTGGATATTCCCATCTCATGTTATAGGAAGGGTCTCAGGTTTGGTATTAGAAGCATTGAGATATCACATCTCATGCTATAGGAAGGGTCTCAGGATTGGAATGGGAAGGACTTGGATATCACATCTCATGCTATAGGGAGGGTCTCAAGTTTGATATTAGAAGCTTTGAGATATCACATCTCATGATATCGGAAGGGTCTCAGGATTGGAATGGGAAGGAGTTGGATATCACATCTCATGATAAAGGAAGGGTCTAATGTTTGGAGGTGGAAGGATTTGGATATCACATCACATGTTATATTACGGGTCTCAGGTTTGGTATTAGAAGCATTGAGATATCAAGTCTCATAGTATAGGAAGGGTCTCAGAATTGGAATGGGAAGGAGTTGGATATCCCATCTCATGTTATAGGAAGAGTCTCTGGTTTGGTATTAGAATCATTGAGATATCACATCGCATGCTGTAGGAAGGGTCTAAGGATTGGAATGGGATGGACTTGGATATCACATCTCATGTTATAGGTAGGCTCTCAGGTTTGGTATAAGCATTGAGATATCACATCTCATGCTATAGGAAGGGTCTCAGAAATGGAATGGGAAGGAGTTGGATATCACATGTCAAGCTATAGGAAGGGTCTCAGTATTGGAATGGGAAGGACTTGGATATCACATCTCATGCTATAGGAAGGCTCTCTGGTTTGGAAGGGGAAAGAGTTGGATATCTCATTTCATGTTAGAGGTAGGATCTCAGGTTTGGTATTAGAGGCATTGAGATATCACATCTCATGCTATCAGAAGGGTCTCAGGAATAAAATGGGAAGGAGTTAGATATCACATCTCATGCTAAAGGGAGGGTCTCAGGTTTGGAAGGGGAAGGATTTGGATATCACATCTCATGTTATAGGAAGGATCTCAGGTTTGGTATTAGAAGCATTGAGATATCACATCTCATGCTATCGGAAGGATCTCAGGTTTGGTATCAGAAGCATTGAGATATCACATCTCATGCTATCAGAAGAGTCTCAGGATTGGAATAGGAAGGAGTTGGATATCACATTTCATGCTAAAGGGAGGGTCTCAGGTTTGGAAGGGGAAGGATTTGGATATCACATCTCATGTTATCGGAAGGATCTCACGTTTGGTATTAGAAGTATTGAGATATCATATCTCATGCTATAGGAAGGGTCTCAGGATTGGAATGGGAAGGAGTTGGATATCACATCTCATGCTATAGGGAGGGTCTCAGGATTGGAATGGGAAGGACTTAGATATCACATATCATGCTATAGGGAGGGTCTCAGTTTTGATATTAGAAGCATTGAGATATCACATCTCATGCTATCGGAAGTGTCTCAGGATTGGAATGGGAAGGAGCTGGATATCACATCTCATGCTAAAGGAAGGGTCTCAGGTTTGGAACGGGAAGGATTTGGATATCACATCTCATGTTATAGGAAGGGTCTCAGGTTTGGTATAAGCATTGAGATATCACATCTCTGCTATCGGAAGTGTCTCAGGATTGGAATGGGAAGGAGTTGGATATCCCGTCTCATGTTATAGGACGGGTCTCAGGTTTGTTATTAGAATCATTGAGATATCATATTGCATGCTGTAGGAAGGGTCTAAGTGTTGGAATGTGAAGGACTTGGATATCACATCTCATGCTATAGATAGGCTCTTAGGTTTGGAAAGGGAAGGAGTTGGATATCACATTTCATGTTAGAGGAAGGATCTCAGGTTTGGTATTAGAAGCATTGAGATATCACATCTCATGCTATAGGAAGGGTCTCAGGATTGGAATGGGAAGCAGTTGGATATCAAATCTCATGCTATAGGAAGGGTCTCAGGTTTGGTATAAGCCTTGAGATATCACATCTCATGCTATAGGACGGGTCTCAGGATTGGAATGGAAGGAGTTGGATATCACATCTCATGTTATAGGAAGGATCTCAGGTTTGGTATTAGAAGCATTGAGACATCAAATCTCATGCTATAGGAAGGGTCTCAGGGTTGGAATGGGAAGGAGTTGGATATCACATCTCATCCAATAGGAAGGGTCTCAGGTTTGGAATGGGAAGGAATTGGATATCACATCTCATGTTATAGGAAGGATCTCAGGTTTGGTATTAGAAGCATTGAGATATCACATCTCATGCTATAGGAAGGGTCTCAGGATTGGAATGTGAAGGATTTGGATATCACATCTCATGCTAAAGGAAGGGTCTCAGGTTTGGTAGAAGCATTGAGATATCACGTCGCTGCTATCGGAAGGGTCTCAGGATTGGATTGGGAAGGAGTTGGATATCCCTTCTCATGCTATAGGAAGGGTCTCAGGATTTGAATGGCAAGGAGTTGGATATCACATCTCATGCCATAGGAAGGGTCTCAGGTTTGGTATAAGCATTGAGATATCACATCTCTGCTATCGGAAGGGTCTCAGGATTGGATTGGGAAGGAGTTGGATATCCCTTCTCATGCTATAGGAAGTGTCTCAGGTTGGAATGGGAAGGAGTTGGATATCACATCTCATGTTATAGGAAGGGTCTCAGGATTGGAATGGGAAGGATTTGGATATCACATCTCTTGCTATAGGAAGGGTCTCAGGATTGGAATGGGTAGGAGTTGGATATTACTTTCTTGCTATAGGAAGGGTCTCATGTTTGGAATGGGAAGGAGTTGGATATCACATATGCTATAGTTAGTGTCTCAGGTTTGGAACGGGAAGGAGTTGGATATCACATCTCATGTTATAGGAAGGGTCTCAGGTTTGGTATAAGCATTGAGATATCACATCTCTGCTATCGGAAGCGGCTCAGGATTGGAATGGGAAGGAGTTGGATATCCCATCTCATGTTATAGGAAGAGTCTCTGGTTTGGTATTAGAATCATTGAGATATCACATTGCATGCTGTAGGAAGGGTCTAAGGATTGGAATGGGATGGACTTGGATATCACATCTCATGTTATAGGTAGGCTCTCAGGTTTGGTTTAAGCATTGAGATATCACATCTCATGCTATAGGAAGGGTCTCGGGATTGGAATGGGAAGGAATTGGATATCACATCTCATGCTATAGGAAGGGTCTCAGATTTGGTATAAGCATTGAGATATCACATCTCATGCTAAAGGAAGGGTCTCGGGATTGGAATGGGAAGGAGTTGTATATGACATCTCAGGCCATGACATCTCAGGCCATAGGAAGGTTCTCAGGTTTGGTATAAGCATTGAGATATCATATTGCATGCTGTAGGAAGGGTCTAAGGATTGGAATGGGAAGGACCTGGATATCACATCTCATGCTATAGTACGGCTCTCAGGTTTGGAAAGGGAAGGAGTTGGATATCACATCTCATGTTATAGTATGGATCTCAGGTTTGGTATTAGAAGTATTGAGATATCACATCTCATGCTATAGGAAGGGTCTCAGGATTGGAATGGGAAGGAGTTGGATATCACATCTCATGCTAAAGGAAGGGTCTCAGGTTTGGTAGAAGCATTGAGATATCACATCTCATGCTATAGGAAGGGTCTCAGGATTGGAATGGGAAGGACTTAGAAATCACATATCATGCTATAGGGAGGGTCTCAGTTTTGATATTAGAAGCATTGAGATATCACATCTCATGCTATCGGAAGTGTCTCAGGATTGGAATGGGAAGGAGCTGGATATCACATCTCATGCTAAAGGAAGGGTCTCAGGTTTGGAACGGGAAGGAGTTGGATATCACATCTCATGTTATAGGAAGGGTCTCAGGTTTGGTATAAACATTGAGATATCACATCTCTGCTATCGGAAGTGTCTCAGGATTGGAATGGGAAGGAGTTGGATATCCCATCTCATGTTATAGGACGGGTCTCAGGTTTGTTATTGGAATCATTGAGCTATCATATTGCATGCTGTAGGAAGGGTCTAAGGGTTGGAATGTGAAGGACTTGGATATCACATCTCATGCTATAGATAGGCTCTTAGGTTTGGAAAGGGAAGGAGTTGGATCTCACATTTCATGTTAGAGGAAGGATCTCAGGTTTGGTATTAGAAGCATTGAGATATCACATCTCATGCTATAGGAAGGGTCTCAGGATTGGAATGGGAAGGAGTTGGATATCACATCTCATGCTATAGGAAGGGTCTCAGGTTTGGTATAAGCATTGATATATCACATCTCATGCTATAGGAAGGGTCTCAGGATTGGAATGGAAGGAGTTGGATATCACATCTCATGTTATAGGAAGGATCTCAGGTTTGGTATTAGAAGCATTGAGACATCACATCTCATGCTATAGGAAGGGTCTCAGGATTGGAATGGGAAGGAGTTGGATATCAAATCTCATGCTATAGGAAGGGTCTCAGGATTGGAATGGGAAGGAGTTGAATATGACATCTCATGCCGTAGGAAGGGTCTCAGGTTTGGTATAAACATTGAGATATCACATCTCTGCTATCAAAAGGGTCTCAGGATTGGAATGGGAAGGAGTTGGATATCCCATCTCATGTTATAGGAAGAGTCTCAAGTTTGGTATTAGAAGCATTGAGATATCACATCTCATGCTATAGGAAGTGTCTTAGGATTGGAATGGGAAGGACTTGGATATCACATCTCATGCTATAGGTAGGGTCTCAAGTTTGACATTAGAAGCATTGAGATATCACATCTCATGCTATAGGAAGGGTCTGAGGATTGGAATGGGAAGGAGTTGGATATCACATCTCCTGCTATGGGAAGGGTCTCAGGTTTGGTATAAGCAGTGAGATATCACATCTCATGCTATAGGAAGTGTCTCAGGATTGGAATGGGAAGGAGTTGGATATCACATCTCATGTTATAGGAAGGATCTCAGGTTTGGTATTAGACGCATTGAGACATCACATCTCATGCTATAGGAAGGGTCTCAGGGTTGGAATGGGAAGGAGTTGGATATCACATCTCATCCAATAGGAAGGGTCTAAGGTTTGGAATGGGAAGGAATTGGATATCACATCTCATGTTATAGGAAGGATCTCAGGTTTGGTATTAGAAGCATTGAGATATCACATCTCATGTTATAGGAAGGGTCTCAGGATTGGAATGTGAAGGATTTGGATATCACATCTCATGCTAAAGGAAGGGTCTCAGGTTTGGTAGAAGCATTGAGATATCACGTCGCTGCTATCGGAAGGGTCTCAGGATTTGAATGGCAAGGAGTTGGATATCACATCTCATGCCATAGGAAGGGTCTCAGGTTTGGTATAAGCATTGAGATATCACATCTCTGCTATCGGAAGGGTCTCAGGATTGGATTGGGAAGGAGTTGGATATCCCTTCTCATGCTATAGGAAGTGTCTCAGGTTGGAATGGGAAGGAGTTGGATATCACATCTCATGTTATAGGAAGGGTCTCAGGATTGGAATGGGAAGGATTTGGATATCACATCTCTTGCTATAGGAAGGGTCTCAGGATTGGAATGGGTAGGAGTTGGATATTACTTTCTTGCTATAGGAATGGTCTCATGTTTGGAATGGGAAGGAGTTGGATATCACATATGCTATAGTTAGTGTCTCAGGTTTGGAACGGGAAGGAGTTGGATATCACATCTCATGTTATAGGAAGGGTCTCAGGTTTGGTATAAGCATTGAGATATCACATCTCTGCTATCGGAAGCGGCTCAGGATTGGAATGGGAAGGAGTTGGATATCCCATCTCATGTTATAGGAAGAGTCTCTGGTTTGGTATTAGAATCATTGAGATATCACATCGCATGCTGTAGGAAGGGTCTAAGGATTGGAATGGGATGGACTTGGATATCACATCTCATGTTATAGGTAGGCTCTCAGGTTTGGTATAAGCATTGAGATATCACATCTCATGCTATAGGAAGGGTCTCAGGATTGGAATGGGAAGGAATTGGATATCACATCTCATGCTATAGGAAGGGTCTCAGATTTGGTATAAGCATTGAGATATCACATCTCATGCTAAAGGAAGGGTCTCAGGATTGGAATGGGAAGGAGTTGTATATGACATCTCAGGCCATGACATCTCAGGCCATAGGAAGGTTCTCAGGTTTGGTATAAGCATTGAGATATCATATTGCATGCTGTAGGAAGGGTCTAAGGATTGGAATGGGAAGGACCTGGATATCACATCTCATGCTATAGAACGGCTCTCAGGTTTGGAAAGGGAAGGAGTTGGATATCACATCTCATGTTATAGTATGGATCTCAGGTTTGGTATTAGAAGTATTGAGATATCACATCTCATGCTATAGGAAGGGTCTCAGGATTGGAATGGGAAGGAGTTGGATATCACATCTCATGCTAAAGGAAGGGTCTCAGGTTTGGTAGAAGCATTGAGATATCACATCTCATGCTATAGGAAGGGTCTCAGGATTGGAATGGGATGGACTTAGATATCACATATCATGCTATAGGGAGGGTCTCAGTTTTGATGTTAGAAGCATTGAGATATCACATCTCATGCTATCGGAAGTGTCTCAGGATTGGAATGGGAAGGAGCTGGATATCACATCTCATGCTAAAGGAAGGGTCTCAGGTTTGGAACGGGAAGGAGTTGGATATCACATATCATGTTATAGGAAGGGTCTCAGGTTTGGTATAAACATTGAGATATCACATCTCTGCTATCGGAAGTGTCTCAGGATTGGAATGGGAAGGAGTTGGATATCCCATCTCATGTTATAGGACGGGTCTCAGGTTTGTTATTGGAATCATTGAGCTATCATATTGCATGCTGTAGGAAGGGTCTAAGGGTTGGAATGTGAAGGACTTGGATATCACATCTCATGCTATAGATAGGCTCTTAGGTTTGGAAAGGGAAGGAGTTGGATCTCACATTTCATGTTAGAGGAAGGATCTCAGGTTTGGTATTAGAAGCATTGAGATATCACATCTCATGCTATAGGAAGGGTCTCAGGATTGGAATGGGAAGGAGTTGGATATCACATCTCATGCTATAGGAAGGGTCTCAGGTTTGGTATAAGCATTGATATATCACATCTCATGCTATAGGAAGGGTCTCAGGATTGGAATGGAAGGAGTTGGATATCACATCTCATGTTATAGGAAGGATCTCAGGTTTGGTATTAGAAGCATTGAGACATCACATCTCATGCTATAGGAAGGGTCTCAGGATTGGAATGGGAAGGAGTTGGATATCAAATCTCATGCTATAGGAAGGGTCTCAGGATTGGAATGGGAAGGAGTTGAATATGACATCTCATGCCGTAGGAAGGGTCTCAGGTTTGGTATAAACATTGAGATATCACATCTCTGCTATCAAAAGGGTCTCAGGATTGGAATGGGAAGGAGTTGGATATCCCATCTCATGTTATAGGAAGAGTCTCAAGTTTGGTATTAGAAGCATTGAGATATCACATCTCATGCTATAGGAAGTGTCTTAGGATTGGAATGGGAAGGACTTGGATATCACATCTCATGCTATAGGTAGGGTCTCAAGTTTGACATTAGAAGCATTGAGATATCACATCTCATGCTATAGGAAGGGTCTGAGGATTGGAATGGGAAGGAGTTGGATATCACATCTCCTGCTATGGGAAGGGTCTCAGGTTTGGTATAAGCAGTGAGATATCACATCTCATGCTATAGGAAGTGTCTCAGGATTGGAATGGGAAGGAGTTGGATATCACATCTCATGTTATAGGAAGGATCTCAGGTTTGGTATAAGCATTGAGATATCACATCTCTGCTATCGGAAGGGTCTCAAGATTGGAATGGGAAGGAGTTGGATATTCCCATCTCATGTTATAGGAAGGGTCTCAGGTTTGGTATTAGAAGCATTGAGATATCACATCTCATGCTATAGGAAGGGTCTCAGGATTGGAATGGGAAGGACTTGGATATCACATCTCATGCTATAGGGAGGGTCTCAAGTTTGATATTAGAAGCTTTGAGATATCACATCTCATGATATCGGAAGGGTCTCAGGATTGGAATGGGAAGGAGTTGGATATCACATCTCATGATAAAGGAAGGGTCTAATGTTTGGAAGGGGAAGGATTTGGATATCACATCACATGTTATATTACGGGTCTCAGGTTTGGTATTAGAAGCATTGAGATATCAAGTCTCATAGTATAGGAAGGGTCTCAGAATTGGAATGGGAAGGAGTTGGATAGCCCATCTCATGTTATAGGAAGAGTCTCTGGTTTGGTATTAGAATCATTGAGATATCACATCGCATGCTGTAGGAAGGGTCTAAGGATTGGAATGGGATGGACTTGGATATCACATCTCATGTTATAGGTAGGCTCTCAGGTTTGGTATAAGCATTGAGATATCACATCTCATGCTATAGGAAGGGTCTCAGAAATGGAATGGGAAGGAGTTGGATATCACATCTCAAGCTATAGGAAGGGTCTCAGTATTGGAATGGGAAGGACTTGGATATCACATCTCATGCTATAGGAAGGCTCTCTGGTTTGGAAGGGGAAAGAGTTGGATATCTCATTTCATGTTAGAGGTAGGATCTCAGGTTTGGTATTAGAGGCATTGAGATATCACATCTCATGCTATCAGAAGGGTCTCAGGAATAAAATGGGAAGGAGTTAGATATCACATCTCATGCTAAAGGGAGGGTCTCAGGTTTGGAAGGGGAAGGATTTGGATATCACATCTCATGTTATAGGAAGGATCTCAGGTTTGGTATTAGAAGCATTGAGATATCACATCTCATGCTATCGGAAGGATCTCAGGTTTGGTATCAGAAGCATTGAGATATCACATCTCATGCTATCAGAAGAGTCTCAGGATTGGAATAGGAAGGAGTTGGATATCACATTTCATGCTAAAGGGAGGGTCTCAGGTTTGGAAGGGGAAGGATTTGGATATCACATCTCATGTTATCGGAAGGATCTCACGTTTGGTATTAGAAGTATTGAGATATCATATCTCATGCTATAGGAAGGGTCTCAGGATTGGAATGGGAAGGAGTTGGATATCACATCTCATGCTATAGGGAGGGTCTCAGGATTGGAATGGGAAGGACTTAGATATCACATATCATGCTATAGGGAGGGTCTCAGTTTTGATATTAGAAGCATTGAGATATCACATCTCATGCTATCGGAAGTGTCTCAGGATTGGAATGGGAAGGAGCTGGATATCACATCTCATGCTAAAGGAAGGGTCTCAGGTTTGGAACGGGAAGGATTTGGATATCACATCTCATGTTATAGGAAGGGTCTCAGGTTTGGTATAAGCATTGAGATATCACATCTCTGCTATCGGAAGTGTCTCAGGATTGGAATGGGAAGGAGTTGGATATCCCATCTCATGTTATAGGACGGGTCTCAGGTTTGTTATTAGAATCATTGAGATATCATATTGCATGCTGTAGGAAGGGTCTAAGTGTTGGAATGTGAAGGACTTGGATATCACATCTCATGCTATAGATAGGCTCTTAGGTTTGGAAAGGGAAGGAGTTGGATATCACATTTCATGTTAGAGGAAGGATCTCAGGTTTGGTATTAGAAGCATTGAGATATCACATCTCATGCTATAGGAAGGGTCTCAGGATTGGAATGGGAAGCAGTTGGATATCAAATCTCATGCTATAGGAAGGGTCTCAGGTTTGGTATAAGCCTTGAGATATCACATCTCATGCTATAGGACGGGTCTCAGGATTGGAATGGAAGGAGTTGGATATCACATCTCATGTTATAGGAAGGATCTCAGGTTTGGTATTAGAAGCATTGAGACATCAAATCTCATGCTATAGGAAGGGTCTCAGGGTTGGAATGGGAAGGAGTTGGATATCACATCTCATCCAATAGGAAGGGTCTCAGGTTTGGAATGGGAAGGAATTGGATATCACATCTCATGTTATAGGAAGGATCTCAGGTTTGGTATTAGAAGCATTGAGATATCACATCTCATGCTATAGGAAGGGTCTCAGGATTGGAATGTGAAGGATTTGGATATCACATCTCATGCTAAAGGAAGGGTCTCAGGTTTGGTAGAAGCATTGAGATATCACGTCGCTGCTATCGGAAGGGTCTCAGGATTGGATTGGGAAGGAGTTGGATATCCCTTCTCATGCTATAGGAAGGGTCTCAGGATTTGAATGGCAAGGAGTTGGATATCACATCTCATGCCATAGGAAGGGTCTCAGGTTTGGTATAAGCATTGAGATATCACATCTCTGCTATCGGAAGGGTCTCAGGATTGGATTGGGAAGGAGTTGGATATCCCTTCTCATGCTATAGGAAGTGTCTCAGGTTGGAATGGGAAGGAGTTGGATATCACATCTCATGTTATAGGAAGGGTCTCAGGATTGGAATGGGAAGGATTTGGATATCACATCTCTTGCTATAGGAAGGGTCTCAGGATTGGAATGGGTAGGAGTTGGATATTACTTTCTTGCTATAGGAAGGGTCTCATGTTTGGAATGGGAAGGAGTTGGATATCACATATGCTATAGTTAGTGTCTCAGGTTTGGAACGGGAAGGAGTTGGATATCACATCTCATGTTATAGGAAGGGTCTCAGGTTTGGTATAAGCATTGAGATATCACATCTCTGCTATCGGAAGCGGCTCAGGATTGGAATGGGAAGGAGTTGGATATCCCATCTCATGTTATAGGAAGAGTCTCTGGTTTGGTATTAGAATCATTGAGATATCACATCGCATGCTGTAGGAAGGGTCTAAGGATTGGAATGGGATGGACTTGGATATCACATCTCATGTTATAGGTAGGCTCTCAGGTTTGGTATAAGCATTGAGATATCACATCTCATGCTATAGGAAGGGTCTCAGGATTGGAATGGGAAGGAATTGGATATCACATCTCATGCTATAGGAAGGGTCTCAGATTTGGTATAAGCATTGAGATATCACATCTCATGCTAAAGGAAGGGTCTCAGGATTGGAATGGGAAGGAGTTGTATATGACATCTCAGGCTATGACATCTCAGGCCATAGGAAGGTTCTCAGGTTTGGTATAAGCATTGAGATATCATATTGCATGCTGTAGGAAGGGTCTAAGGATTGGAATGGGAAGGACCTGGATATCACATCTCATGCTATAGTACGGCTCTCAGGTTTGGAAAGGGAAGGAGTTGGATATCACATCTCATGTTATAGTATGGATCTCAGGTTTGGTATTAGAAGTATTGAGATATCACATCTCATGCTATAGGAAGGGTCTCAGGATTGGAATGGGAAGGAGTTGGATATCACATCTCATGCTAAAGGAAGGGTCTCAGGTTTGGTAGAAGCATTGAGATATCACATCTCATGCTATAGGAAGGGTCTCAGGATTGGAATGGGAAGGACTTAGAAATCACATATCATGCTATAGGGAGGGTCTCAGTTTTGATATTAGAAGCATTGAGATATCACATCTCATGCTATCGGAAGTGTCTCAGGATTGGAATGGGAAGGAGCTGGATATCACATCTCATGCTAAAGTAAGGGTCTCAGGTTTGGAACGGGAAGGAGTTGGATATCACATCTCATGTTATAGGAAGGGTCTCAGGTTTGGTATAAACATTGAGATATCACATCTCTGCTATCGGAAGTGTCTCAGGATTGGAATGGGAAGGAGTTGGATATCCCATCTCATGTTATAGGACGGGTCTCAGGTTTGTTATTGGAATCATTGAGATATCATATTGCATGCTGTAGGAAGGGTCTAAGGGTTGGAATGTGAAGGACTTGGATATCACATCTCATGCTATAGATAGGCTCTTAGGTTTGGAAAGGGAAGGAGTTGGATCTCACATTTCATGTTAGAGGAAGGATCTCAGGTTTGGTATTAGAAGCATTGAGATATCACATCTCATGCTATAGGAAGGGTCTCAGGATTGGAATAGGAAGGAGTTGGATATCACATCTCATGCTATAGGAAGGGTCTCAGGTTTGGTATAAGCATTGATATATCACATCTCATGCTATAGGAAGGGTCTCAGGATTGGAATGGAAGGAGTTGGATATCACATCTCATGTTATAGGAAGGATCTCAGGTTTGGTATTAGAAGCATTGAGACATCACATCTCATGCTATAGGAAGGGTCTCAGGATTGGAATGGGAAGGAGTTGGATATCAAATCTCATGCTATAGGAAGGGTCTCAGGATTGGAATGGGAAGGAGTTGAATATGACATCTCATGCCGTAGGAAGGGTCTCAGGTTTGGTATAAACATTGAGATATCACATCTCTGCTATCAAAAGGGTCTCAGGATTGGAATGGGAAGGAGTTGGATATCCCATCTCATGTTATAGGAAGAGTCTCAAGTTTGGTATTAGAAGCATTGAGATATCACATCTCATGCTATAGGAAGTGTCTTAGGATTGGAATGGGAAGGACTTGGATATCACATCTCATGCTATAGGTAGGGTCTCAAGTTTGACATTAGAAGCATTGAGATATCACATCTCATGCTATAGGAAGGGTCTGAGGATTGGAATGGGAAGGAGTTGGATATCACATCTCCTGCTATGGGAAGGGTCTCAGGTTTGGTATAAGCAGTGAGATATCACATCTCATGCTATAGGAAGTGTCTCAGGATTGGAATGGGAAGGAGTTGGATATCACATCTCATGTTATAGGAAGGATCTCAGGTTTGGTATAAGCATTGAGATATCACATCTCTGCTATCGGAAGGGTCTCAAGATTGGAATGGGAAGGAGTTGGATATTCCCATCTCATGTTATAGGAAGGGTCTCAGGTTTGGTATTAGAAGCATTGAGATATCACATCTCATGCTATAGGAAGGGTCTCAGGATTGGAATGGGAAGGACTTGGATATCACATCTCATGCTATAGGGAGGGTCTCAAGTTTGATATTAGAAGCTTTGAGATATCACATCTCATGATATCGGAAGGGTCTCAGGATTGGAATGGGAAGGAGTTGGATATCACATCTCATGATAAAGGAAGGGTCTAATGTTGGGAAGGGGAAGGATTTGGATATCACATCACATGTTATATTACGGGTCTCAGGTTTGGTATTAGAAGCATTGAGATATCAAGTCTCATAGTATAGGAAGGGTCTCAGAATTGGAATGGGAAGGAGTTGGATATCCCATCTCATGTTATAGGAAGAGTCTCTGGTTTGGTATTAGAATCATTGAGATATCACATCGCATGCTGTAGGAAGGGTCTAAGGATTGGAATGGGATGGACTTGGATATCACATCTCATGTTATAGGTAGGCTCTCAGGTTTGGTATAAGCATTGAGATATCACATCTCATGCTATAGGAAGGGTCTCAGAAATGGAATGGGAAGGAGTTGTATATCACATCTCAAGCTATAGGAAGGGTCTCAGTATTGGAATGGGAAGGACTTGGATATCACATCTCATGCTATAGGAAGGCTCTCTGGTTTGGAAGGGGAAAGAGTTGGATATCTCATTTCATGTTAGAGGTAGGATCTCAGGTTTGGTATTAGAGGCATTGAGATATCACATCTCATGCTATCAGAAGGGTCTCAGGAATAAAATGGGAAGGAGTTAGATATCACATCTCATGCTAAAGGGAGGGTCTCAGGTTTGGAAGGGGAAGGATTTGGATATCACATCTCATGTTATAGGAAGGATCTCAGGTTTGGTATTAGAAGCATTGAGATATCACATCTCATGCTATCGGAAGGATCTCAGGTTTGGTATCAGAAGCATTGAGATATCACATCTCATGCTATCAGAAGAGTCTCAGGATTGGAATAGGAAGGAGTTGGATATCACATTTCATGCTAAAGGGAGGGTCTCAGGTTTGTAAGGGGAAGGATTTGGATATCACATCTCATGTTATCGGAAGGATCTCACGTTTGGTATTAGAAGTATTGAGATATCATATCTCATGCTATAGGAAGGGTCTCAGGATTGGAATGGGAAGGAGTTGGATATCACATCTCATGCTATAGGGAGGGTCTCAGGATTGGAATGGGAAGGACTTAGATATCACATATCATGCTATAGGGAGGGTCTCAGTTTTGATATTAGAAGCATTGAGATATCACATCTCATGCTATCGGAAGTGTCTCAGGATTGGAATGGGAAGGAGCTGGATATCACATCTCATGCTAAAGGAAGGGTCTCAGGTTTGGAACGGGAAGGATTTGGATATCACATCTCATGTTATAGGAAGGGTCTCAGGTTTGGTATAAGCATTGAGATATCACATCTCTGCTATCGGAAGTGTCTCAGGATTGGAATGGGAAGGAGTTGGATATCCCATCTCATGTTATAGGACGGGTCTCAGGTTTGTTATTAGAATCATTGAGATATCATATTGCATGCTGTAGGAAGGGTCTAAGTGTTGGAATGTGAAGGACTTGGATATCACATCTCATGCTATAGATAGGCTCTTAGGTTTGGAAAGGGAAGGAGTTGGATATCACATTTCATGTTAGAGGAAGGATCTCAGGTTTGGTATTAGAAGCATTGAGATATCACATCTCATGCTATAGGAAGGGTCTCAGGATTGGAATGGGAAGCAGTTGGATATCACATCTCATGCTATAGGAAGGGTCTCAGGTTTGGTATAAGCCTTGAGATATCACATCTCATGTTATAGGACGGGTCTCAGGATTGGAATGGAAGGAGTTGGATATCACATCTCATGTTATAGGAAGGATCTCAGGTTTGGTATTAGAAGCATTGAGACATCAAATCTCATGCTATAGGAAGGGTCTCAGGGTTGGAATGGGAAGGAGTTGGATATCACATCTCATCCAATAGGAAGGGTCTCAGGTTTGGAATGGGAAGGAATTGGATATCACATCTCATGTTATAGGAAGGATCTCAGGTTTGGTATTAGAAGCATTGAGATATCACGTCTCATGCTATAGGAAGGGTCTCAGGATTGGAATGTGAAGGAATTGGATATCACATCTCATGCTAAAGGAAGGGTCTCAGGTTTGGTAGAAGCATTGAGATATCACGTCGCTGCTATCGGAAGGGTCTCAGGATTGGATTGGGAAGGAGTTGGATATCCCTTCTCATGCTATAGGAAGGGTCTCAGGATTTGAATGGCAAGGAGTTGGATATCACATCTCATGCCATAGGAAGGGTCTCAGGTTTGGTATAAGCATTGAGATATCACATCTCTGCTATCGGAAGGGTCTCAGGATTGGATTGGGAAGGAGTTGGATATCCCTTCTCATGCTATAGGAAGTGTCTCAGGTTGGAATGGGAAGGAGTTGGATATCACATCTCATGTTATAGGAAGGGTCTCAGGATTGGAATGGGAAGGATTTGGATATCACATCTCTTGCTATAGGAAGGGTCTCAGGATTGGAATGGGTAGGAGTTGGATATTACTTTCTTGCTATAGGAAGGGTCTCATGTTTGGAATGGGAAGGAGTTGGATATCACATATGCTATAGTTAGTGTCTCAGGTTTGGAACGGGAAGGAGTTGGATATCACATCTCATGTTATAGGAAGGGTCTCAGGTTTGGTATAAGCATTGAGATATCACATCTCTGCTATCGGAAGCGGCTCAGGATTGGAATGGGAAGGAGTTGGATATCCCATCTCATGTTATAGGAAGAGTCTCTGGTTTGGTATTAGAATTATTGCGATATCACATCGCATGCTGTAGGAAGGGTCTAAGGATTGGAATGGGATAGACTTGGATATCACATCTCATGTTATAGGTAGGCTCTCAGGTTTGGTATAATCATTGAGATATCACATCTCATGCTATAGGAAATGTCTCAGGATTGGAATGGGAAGGAATTGGATATCACATCTCATGCTATAGGAAGGGTCTCAGATTTGGTATAAGCATTGAGATATCACATCTCATGCTAAAGGAAGGGTCTCAGGATTGGAATGGGAAGGAGTTGTATATGACATCTCAGGCCATAGGAAGGTTCTCAGGTTTGGTATAAGCATTGAGATATCACATCTCTGCTATCGGAAAGGTCTCAGGATTGGAATGGGAAGGAGTTGGATATCCCATCTCATGTTATAGGAAGGGTCTCAGGTTTGGTATTAGAAGCATAGAGATATCACATCTCATGCTATAGGAAGGGTCTCAGGATTGGAATGGGAAGGACTTGGATGTCACATCTCATGCTATAGGGAGGGTCTCAAGTTTGATATTAGAAGCATTGAGATAACAAATCTCATGATATCGGAAGGGTCTCAGGATTGGAATGGGAAGGAGTTTGATATCACATCTCATGCCATAGTATGGGTCTCCGGTTTGGTAGAAGCATTGGGATATCACATCTCATGCTATCGGAAGGGTATCAGTATTGGATTTGGAAGAAGTTGGATATCCCATCTCATGCTATAGGAAGGGTCTCAGGTTGGAATGGGAAGGAGTTGGATATCACATTTCATGTTATAGGAAGGGTCTCAGGATTGGAATGGGAAGGACTTGGATATCATATCTCATGCTATAGGACGGGTCTCAGGTTTGTTATTAGAATCATTGAGATATCATATTGCATGCTGTAGGAAGGGTCTAAGGATTGGAATGGGAAGGACCTGGATATCACATCTCATGCTATAGAACGGCTCTCAGGTTTGGAAAGGGAAGGAGTTGGATATCACATCTCATGTTATAGGATGGATCTCAGGTTTGGTATTAGAAGTATTGAGATATCACATCTCATGTTATCGGAAGGATCTCAGGTTTGGTATTAGAAGTATTGAGATATCACATCTCATGCTATAGGAAGGGTCTCAGGATTGGAATGGGAAGGAGTTGGATATCACATCTCATGCTAAAGGAAGGGTCTCAGGTTTGGTAGAAGCATTGAGATATCACATCTCATGCTATAGGAAGGGTCTCAGGATTGGAATGGGAAGGACTTAGATATCACATATCATGCTATAGGGAGGGTCTCAGTTTTGATATTAGAAGCATTGAGATATCACATCTCATGCTATCGGAAGTGTCTCAGGATTGGAATGGGAAGGAGTTGGATATCACATCTCATGTTATAGGAAGGGTCTCAGGTTTGGTATAAACATTGAGATATCACATCTCTGCTATCGGAAGTGTCTCAGGATTGGAATGGGAAGGAGTTGGATATCCCATCTCATGTTATAGGATGGGTCTCAGGTGTGTTATTAGAATCATTGAGATATCATATTGCATGCTGTAGGAAGGGTCTAAGGGTTGGAATGTGAAGGACTTGGATATCACATCTCATGCTATAGATAGGCTCTTAGGTTTGGAAAGGGAAGGAGTTGGATGTAACATTTCATGTTAGAGGAAGGATCTCAGGTTTGGTATTAGAAGCATTGAGATATCACATCTCATGCTATAGGAAGGGTCTCAGGATTGGAATGGGAAGGAGTTGGATATCACATCTCATGTTATAGGAAGGGTCTCAGGTTTGGTATAAACATTGAGATATCACATCTCTGCTATCGGAAGTGTCTCAGGATTGGAATGGGAAGGAGTTGGATATCCCATCTCATGTTATAGGATGGGTCTCAGGTGTGTTATTAGAATCATTGAGATATCATATTGCATGCTGTAGGAAGGGTCTAAGGGTTGGAATGTGAAGGACTTGGATATCACATCTCATGCTATAGATAGGCTCTTAGGTTTGGAAAGGGAAGGAGTTGGATGTAACATTTCATGTTAGAGGAAGGATCTCAGGTTTGGTATTAGAAGCATTGAGATATCACATCTCATGCTATAGGAAGGGTCTCAGGATTGGAATGGGAAGGAGTTGGATATCACATCTCATGCTATAGGAAGGGTCTCAGGTTTGGTATAAGCATTGAGATATCACATCTCATGCTATAGGAAGGGTCTCAGGATTGGAATGGAAGGAGTTGGATATCACATCTCATCCAATAGGAAGGGTCTCAGGTTTGGAATGGGAAGGAATTGGATATCACATCTCATGTTATAGGAAGGATCTCAGGTTTGGTATAAGCATTGAGATATCACATCTCATGCTATAGGAAGGGTCTCAGGATTGGAATGGGAAGCAGTTGGATATCAAATCTCATGCTATAGGAAGGGTCTCAGGTTTGGTATAAGCCTTGAGATATCACATCTCATGCTATAGGACGGGTCTCAGGATTGGAATGGAAGGAGTTGGATATCACATCTCATGTTATAGGAAGGATCTCAGGTTTGGTATTAGAAGCATTGAGACATCAAATCTCATGCTATAGGAAGGGTCTCAGGGTTGGAATGGGAAGGAGTTGGATATCACATCTCATCCAATAGGAAGGGTCTCAGGTTTGGAATGGGAAGGAATTGGATATCACATCTCATGTTATAGGAAGGATCTCAGGTTTGGTATTAGAAGCATTGAGATATCACATCTCATGCTATAGGAAGGGTCTCAGGATTGGAATGTGAAGGATTTGGATATCACATCTCATGCTAAAGGAAGGGTCTCAGGTTTGGTAGAAGCATTGAGATATCACGTCGCTGCTATCGGAAGGGTCTCAGGATTGGATTGGGAAGGAGTTGGATATCCCTTCTCATGCTATAGGAAGGGTCTCAGGATTTGAATGGCAAGGAGTTGGATATCACATCTCATGCCATAGGAAGGGTCTCAGGTTTGGTATAAGCATTGAGATATCACATCTCTGCTATCGGAAGGGTCTCAGGATTGGATTGGGAAGGAGTTGGATATCCCTTCTCATGCTATAGGAAGTGTCTCAGGTTGGAATGGGAAGGAGTTGGATATCACATCTCATGTTATAGGAAGGGTCTCAGGATTGGAATGGGAAGGATTTGGATATCACATCTCTTGCTATAGGAAGGGTCTCAGGATTGGAATGGGTAGGAGTTGGATATTACTTTCTTGCTATAGGAAGGGTCTCATGTTTGGAATGGGAAGGAGTTGGATATCACATATGCTATAGTTAGTGTCTCAGGTTTGGAACGGGAAGGAGTTGGATATCACATCTCATGTTATAGGAAGGGTCTCAGGTTTGGTATAAGCATTGAGATATCACATCTCTGCTATCGGAAGCGGCTCAGGATTGGAATGGGAAGGAGTTGGATATCCCATCTCATGTTATAGGAAGAGTCTCTGGTTTGGTATTAGAATCATTGAGATATCACATCGCATGCTGTAGGAAGGGTCTAAGGATTGGAATGGGATGGACTTGGATATCACATCTCATGTTATAGGTAGGCTCTCAGGTTTGGTATAAGCATTGAGATATCACATCTCATGCTATAGGAAGGGTCTCAGGATTGGAATGGGAAGGAATTGGATATCACATCTCATGCTATAGGAAGGGTCTCAGATTTGGTATAAGCATTGAGATATCACATCTCATGCTAAAGGAAGGGTCTCAGGATTGGAATGGGAAGGAGTTGTATATGACATCTCAGGCCATGACATCTCAGGCCATAGGAAGGTTCTCAGGTTTGGTATAAGCATTGAGATATCATATTGCATGCTGTAGGAAGGGTCTAAGGATTGGAATGGGAAGGACCTGGATATCACATCTCATGCTATAGTACGGCTCTCAGGTTTGGAAAGGGAAGGAGTTGGATATCACATCTCATGTTATAGTATGGATCTCAGGTTTGGTATTAGAAGTATTGAGATATCACATCTCATGCTATAGGAAGGGTCTCAGGATTGGAATGGGAAGGAGTTGGATATCACATCTCATGCTAAAGGAAGGGTCTCAGGTTTGGTAGAAGCATTGAGATATCACATCTCATGCTATAGGAAGGGTCTCAGGATTGGAATGGGAAGGACTTAGAAATCACATATCATGCTATAGGGAGGGTCTCAGTTTTGATATTAGAAGCATTGAGATATCACATCTCATGCTATCGGAAGTGTCTCAGGATTGGAATGGGAAGAAGCTGGATATCACATCTCATGCTAAAGGAAGGGTCTCAGGTTTGGAACGGGAAGGAGTTGGATATCACATCTCATGTTATAGGAAGGGTCTCAGGTTTGGTATAAACATTGAGATATCACATCTCTGCTATCGGAAGTGTCTCAGGATTGGAATGGGAAGGAGTTGGATATCCCATCTCATGTTATAGGACGGGTCTCAGGTTTGTTATTGGAATCATTGAGATATCATATTGCATGCTGTAGGAAGGGTCTAAGGGTTGGAATGTGAAGGACTTGGATATCACATCTCATGCTATAGATAGGCTCTTAGGTTTGGAAAGGGAAGGAGTTGGATCTCACATTTCATGTTAGAGGAAGGATCTCAGGTTTGGTATTAGAAGCATTGAGATATCACATCTCATGCTATAGGAAGGGTCTCAGGATTGGAATGGGAAGGAGTTGGATATCACATCTCATGCTATAGGAAGGGTCTCAGGTTTGGTATAAGCATTGATATATCACATCTCATGCTATAGGAAGGGTCTCAGGATTGGAATGGAAGGAGTTGGATATCACATCTCATGTTATAGGAAGGATCTCAGGTTTGGTATTAGAAGCATTGAGACATCACATCTCATGCTATAGGAAGGGTCTCAGGATTGGAATGGGAAGGAGTTGGATATCAAATCTCATGCTATAGGAAGGGTCTCAGGATTGGAATGGGAAGGAGTTGAATATGACATCTCATGCCGTAGGAAGGGTCTCAGGTTTGGTATAAACATTGAGATATCACATCTCTGCTATCAAAAGGGTCTCAGGATTGGAATGGGAAGGAGTTGGATATCCCATCTCATGTTATAGGAAGAGTCTCAAGTTTGGTATTAGAAGCATTGAGATATCACATCTCATGCTATAGGAAGTGTCTTAGGATTGGAATGGGAAGGACTTGGATATCACATCTCATGCTATAGGTAGGGTCTCAAGTTTGACATTAGAAGCATTGAGATATCACATCTCATGCTATAGGAAGGGTCTGAGGATTGGAATGGGAAGGAGTTGGATATCACATCTCCTGCTATGGGAAGGGTCTCAGGTTTGGTATAAGCAGTGAGATATCACATCTCATGCTATAGGAAGTGTCTCAGGATTGGAATGGGAAGGAGTTGGATATCACATCTCATGTTATAGGAAGGATCTCAGGTTTGGTATAAGCATTGAGATATCACATCTCTGCTATCGGAAGGGTCTCAAGATTGGAATGGGAAGGAGTTGGATATTCCCATCTCATGTTATAGGAAGGGTCTCAGGTTTGGTATTAGAAGCATTGAGATATCACATCTCATGCTATAGGAAGGGTCTCAGGATTGGAATGGGAAGGACTTGGATATCACATCTCATGCTATAGGGAGGGTCTCAAGTTTGATATTAGAAGCTTTGAGATATCACATCTCATGATATCGGAAGGGTCTCAGGATTGGAATGGGAAGGAGTTGGATATCACATCTCATGATAAAGGAAGGGTCTAATGTTTGGAAGGGGAAGGATTTGGATATCACATCACATGTTATATTACGGGTCTCAGGTTTGGTATTAGAAGCATTGAGATATCAAGTCTCATAGTATAGGAAGGGTCTCAGAATTGGAATGGGAAGGAGTTGGATATCCCATCTCATGTTATAGGAAGAGTCTCTGGTTTGGTATTAGAATCATTGAGATATCACATCGCATGCTGTAGGAAGGGTCTAAGGATTGGAATGGGATGGACTTGGATATCACATCTCATGTTATAGGTAGGCTCTCAGGTTTGGTATAAGCATTGAGATATCACATCTCATGCTATAGGAAGGGTCTCAGAAATGGAAGGGGAAGGATTTGGATATCACATCACATGTTATATTACGGGTCTCAGGTTTGGTATTAGAAGCATTGAGATATCAAGTCTCATAGTATAGGAAGGGTCTCAGAATTGGAATGGGAAGGAGTTGGATATCCCATCTCATGTTATAGGAAGAGTCTCTGGTTTGGTATTAGAATCATTGAGATATCACATCGCATGCTGTAGGAAGGGTCTAAGGATTGGAATGGGATGGACTTGGATATCACATCTCATGTTATAGGTAGGCTCTCAGGTTTGGTATAAGCATTGAGATATCATATTGCATGCTGTAGGAAGGGTCTAAGGATTGGAATGGGAAGGACCTGGATATCACATCTCATGCTATAGTACGGCTCTCAGGTTTGGAAAGGGAAGGAGTTGGATATCACATCTCATGTTATAGTATGGATCTCAGGTTTGGTATTAGAAGTATTGAGATATCACATCTCATGCTATAGGAAGGGTCTCAGGATTGGAATGGGAAGGAGTTGGATATCACATCTCATGCTAAAGGAAGGGTCTCAGGTTTGGTAGAAGCATTGAGATATCACATCTCATGCTATAGGAAGGGTCTCAGGATTGGAATGGGAAGGACTTAGAAATCACATATCATGCTATAGGGAGGGTCTCAGTTTTGATATTAGAAGCATTGAGATATCACATCTCATGCTATCGGAAGTGTCTCAGGATTGGAATGGGAAGAAGCTGGATATCACATCTCATGCTAAAGGAAGGGTCTCAGGTTTGGAACGGGAAGGAGTTGGATATCACATCTCATGTTATAGGAAGGGTCTCAGGTTTGGTATAAACATTGAGATATCACATCTCTGCTATCGGAAGTGTCTCAGGATTGGAATGGGAAGGAGTTGGATATCCCATCTCATGTTATAGGACGGGTCTCAGGTTTGTTATTGGAATCATTGAGATATCATATTGCATGCTGTAGGAAGGGTCTAAGGGTTGGAATGTGAAGGACTTGGATATCACATCTCATGCTATAGATAGGCTCTTAGGTTTGGAAAGGGAAGGAGTTGGATCTCACATTTCATGTTAGAGGAAGGATCTCAGGTTTGGTATTAGAAGCATTGAGATATCACATCTCATGCTATAGGAAGGGTCTCAGGATTGGAATGGGAAGGAGTTGGATATCACATCTCATGCTATAGGAAGGGTCTCAGGTTTGGTATAAGCATTGATATATCACATCTCATGCTATAGGAAGGGTCTCAGGATTGGAATGGAAGGAGTTGGATATCACATCTCATGTTATAGGAAGGATCTCAGGTTTGGTATTAGAAGCATTGAGACATCACATCTCATGCTATAGGAAGGGTCTCAGGATTGGAATGGGAAGGAGTTGGATATCAAATCTCATGCTATAGGAAGGGTCTCAGGATTGGAATGGGAAGGAGTTGAATATGACATCTCATGCCGTAGGAAGGGTCTCAGGTTTGGTATAAACATTGAGATATCACATCTCTGCTATCAAAAGGGTCTCAGGATTGGAATGGGAAGGAGTTGGATATCCCATCTCATGTTATAGGAAGAGTCTCAAGTTTGGTATTAGAAGCATTGAGATATCACATCTCATGCTATAGGAAGTGTCTTAGGATTGGAATGGGAAGGACTTGGATATCACATCTCATGCTATAGGTAGGGTCTCAAGTTTGACATTAGAAGCATTGAGATATCACATCTCATGCTATAGGAAGGGTCTGAGGATTGGAATGGGAAGGAGTTGGATATCACATCTCCTGCTATGGGAAGGGTCTCAGGTTTGGTATAAGCAGTGAGATATCACATCTCATGCTATAGGAAGTGTCTCAGGATTGGAATGGGAAGGAGTTGGATATCACATCTCATGTTATAGGAAGGATCTCAGGTTTGGTATAAGCATTGAGATATCACATCTCTGCTATCGGAAGGGTCTCAAGATTGGAATGGGAAGGAGTTGGATATTCCCATCTCATGTTATAGGAAGGGTCTCAGGTTTGGTATTAGAAGCATTGAGATATCACATCTCATGCTATAGGAAAGGTCTCAGGATTGGAATGGGAAGGACTTGGATATCACATCTCATGCTATAGGGAGGGTCTCAAGTTTGATATTAGAAGCTTTGAGATATCACATCTCATGATATCGGAAGGGTCTCAGGATTGGAATGGGAAGGAGTTGGATATCACATCTCATGATAAAGGAAGGGTCTAATGTTTGGAAGGGGAAGGATTTGGATATCACATCACATGTTATATTACGGGTCTCAGGTTTGGTATTAGAAGCATTGAGATATCAAGTCTCATAGTATAGGAAGGGTCTCAGAATTGGAATGGGAAGGAGTTGGATATCCCATCTCATGTTATAGGAAGAGTCTCTGGTTTGGTATTAGAATCATTGAGATATCACATCGCATGCTGTAGGAAGGGTCTAAGGATTGGAATGGGATGGACTTGGATATCACATCTCATGTTATAGGTAGGCTCTCAGGTTTGGTATAAGCATTGAGATATCACATCTCATGCTATAGGAAGGGTCTCAGAAATGGAATGGGAAGGAGTTGGATATCACATCTCAAGCTATAGGAAGGGTCTCAGTATTGGAATGGGAAGGACTTGGATATCACATCTCATGCTATAGGAAGGCTCTCTGGTTTGGAAGGGGAAAGAGTTGGATATCTCATTTCATGTTAGAGGTAGGATCTCAGGTTTGGTATTAGAGGCATTGAGATATCACATCTCATGCTATCAGAAGGGTCTCAGGAATAAAATGGGAAGGAGTTAGATATCACATCTCATGCTAAAGGGAGGGTCTCAGGTTTGGAAGGGGAAGGATTTGGATATCACATCTCATGTTATAGGAAGGATCTCTGGTTTGGTATTAGAAGCATTGAGATATCACATCTCATGCTATCGGAAGGATCTCAGGTTTGGTATCAGAAGCATTGAGATATCACATCTCATGCTATCAGAAGAGTCTCAGGATTGGAATAGGAAGGAGTTGGATATCACATTTCATGCTAAAGGGAGGGTCTCAGGTTTGGAAGGGGAAGGATTTGGATATCACATCTCATGTTATCGGAAGGATCTCACGTTTGGTATTAGAAGTATTGAGATATCATATCTCATGCTATAGGAAGGGTCTCAGGATTGGAATGGGAAGGAGTTGGATATCACATCTCATGCTATAGGGAGGGTCTCAGGATTGGAATGGGAAGGACTTAGATATCACATATCATGCTATAGGGAGGGTCTCAGTTTTGATATTAGAAGCATTGAGATATCACATCTCATGCTATCGGAAGTGTCTCAGGATTGGAATGGGAAGGAGCTGGATATCACATCTCATGCTAAAGGAAGGGTCTCAGGTTTGGAACGGGAAGGATTTGGATATCACATCTCATGTTATAGGAAGGGTCTCAGGTTTGGTATAAGCATTGAGATATCACATCTCTGCTATCGGAAGTGTCTCAGGATTGGAATGGGAAGGAGTTGGATATCCCATCTCATGTTATAGGACGGGTCTCAGGTTTGTTATTAGAATCATTGAGATATCATATTGCATGCTGTAGGAAGGGTCTAAGTGTTGGAATGTGAAGGACTTGGATATCACATCTCATGCTATAGATAGGCTCTTAGGTTTGGAAAGGGAAGGAGTTGGATATCACATTTCATGTTAGAGGAAGGATCTCAGGTTTGGTATTAGAAGCATTGAGATATCACATCTCATGCTATAGGAAGGGTCTCAGGATTGGAATGGGAAGCAGTTGGATATCACATCTCATGCTATAGGAAGGGTCTCAGGTTTGGTATAAGCCTTGAGATATCACATCTCATGTTATAGGACGGGTCTCAGGATTGGAATGGAAGGAGTTGGATATCACATCTCATGTTATAGGAAGGATCTCAGGTTTGGTATTAGAAGCATTGAGACATCAAATCTCATGCTATAGGAAGGGTCTCAGGGTTGGAATGGGAAGGAGTTGGATATCACATCTCATCCAATAGGAAGGGTCTCAGGTTTGGAATGGGAAGGAATTGGATATCACATCTCATGTTATAGGAAGGATCTCAGGTTTGGTATTAGAAGCATTGAGATATCACGTCTCATGCTATAGGAAGGGTCTCAGGATTGGAATGTGAAGGAATTGGATATCACATCTCATGCTAAAGGAAGGGTCTCAGGTTTGGTAGAAGCATTGAGATATCACGTCGCTGCTATCGGAAGGGTCTCAGGATTGGATTGGGAAGGAGTTGGATATCCCTTCTCATGCTATAGGAAGGGTCTCAGGATTTGAATGGCAAGGAGTTGGATATCACATCTCATGCCATAGGAAGGGTCTCAGGTTTGGTATAAGCATTGAGATATCACATCTCTGCTATCGGAAGGGTCTCAGGATTGGATTGGGAAGGAGTTGGATATCCCTTCTCATGCTATAGGAAGTGTCTCAGGTTGGAATGGGAAGGAGTTGGATATCACATCTCATGTTATAGGAAGGGTCTCAGGATTGGAATGGGAAGGATTTGGATATCACATCTCTTGCTATAGGAAGGGTCTCAGGATTGGAATGGGTAGGAGTTGGATATTACTTTCTTGCTATAGGAAGGGTCTCATGTTTGGAATGGGAAGGAGTTGGATATCACATATGCTATAGTTAGTGTCTCAGGTTTGGAACGGGAAGGAGTTGGATATCACATCTCATGTTATAGGAAGGGTCTCAGGTTTGGTATAAGCATTGAGATATCACATCTCTGCTATCGGAAGCGGCTCAGGATTGGAATGGGAAGGAGTTGGATATCCCATCTCATGTTATAGGAAGAGTCTCTGGTTTGGTATTAGAATTATTGCGATATCACATCGCATGCTGTAGGAAGGGTCTAAGGATTGGAATGGGATAGACTTGGATATCACATCTCATGTTATAGGTAGGCTCTCAGGTTTGGTATAATCATTGAGATATCACATCTCATGCTATAGGAAATGTCTCAGGATTGGAATGGGAAGGAATTGGATATCACATCTCATGCTATAGGAAGGGTCTCAGATTTGGTATAAGCATTGAGATATCACATCTCATGCTAAAGGAAGGGTCTCAGGATTGGAATGGGAAGGAGTTGTATATGACATCTCAGGCCATAGGAAGGTTCTCAGGTTTGGTATAAGCATTGAGATATCACATCTCTGCTATCGGAAAGGTCTCAGGATTGGAATGGGAAGGAGTTGGATATCCCATCTCATGTTATAGGAAGGGTCTCAGGTTTGGTATTAGAAGCATAGAGATATCACATCTCATGCTATAGGAAGGGTCTCAGGATTGGAATGGGAAGGACTTGGATGTCACATCTCATGCTATAGGGAGGGTCTCAAGTTTGATATTAGAAGCATTGAGATAACAAATCTCATGATATCGGAAGGGTCTCAGGATTGGAATGGGAAGGAGTTTGATATCACATCTCATGCCATAGTATGGGTCTCAGGTTTGGTAGAAGCATTGGGATATCACATCTCATGCTATCGGAAGGGTATCAGTATTGGATTTGGAAGAAGTTGGATATCCCATCTCATGCTATAGGAAGGGTCTCAGGTTGGAATGGGAAGGAGTTGGATATCACATTTCATGTTATAGGAAGGGTCTCAGGATTGGAATGGGAAGGACTTGGATATCATATCTCATGCTATAGGACGGGTCTCAGGTTTGTTATTAGAATCATTGAGATATCATATTGCATGCTGTAGGAAGGGTCTAAGGATTGGAATGGGAAGGACCTGGATATCACATCTCATGCTATAGAACGGCTCTCAGGTTTGGAAAGGGAAGGAGTTGGATATCACATCTCATGTTATAGGATGGATCTCAGGTTTGGTATTAGAAGTATTGAGATATCACATCTCATGTTATCGGAAGGATCTCAGGTTTGGTATTAGAAGTATTGAGATATCACATCTCATGCTATAGGAAGGGTCTCAGGATTGGAATGGGAAGGAGTTGGATATCACATCTCATGCTAAAGGAAGGGTCTCAGGTTTGGTAGAAGCATTGAGATATCACATCTCATGCTATAGGAAGGGTCTCAGGATTGGAATGGGAAGGACTTAGATATCACATATCATGCTATAGGGAGGGTCTCAGTTTTGATATTAGAAGCATTGAGATATCACATCTCATGCTATCGGAAGTGTCTCAGGATTGGAATGGGAAGGAGCTGGATATCACATCTCATGCTAAAGGAAGGGTCTCAGGTTTGGAACGGGAAGGAGTTGGATATCACATCTCATGTTATAGGAAGGGTCTCAGGTTTGGTATAAACATTGAGATATCACATCTCTGCTATCGGAAGTGTCTCAGGATTGCAATGGGAAGGAGTTGGATATCCCATCTCATGTTATAGGACGGGTCTCAGGTGTGTTATTAGAATCATTGAGATATCATATTGCATGCTGTAGGAAGGGTCTAAGGGTTGGAATGTGAAGGACTTGGATATCACATCTCATGCTATAGATAGGCTCTTAGGTTTGGAAAGGGAAGGAGTTGGATGTAACATTTCATGTTAGAGGAAGGATCTCAGGTTTGGTATTAGAAGCATTGAGATATCACATCTCATGCTATAGGAAGGGTCTCAGGATTGGAATGGGAAGGAGTTGGATATCACATCTCATGCTATAGGAAGGGTCTCAGGTTTGGTATAAGCATTGAGATATCACATCTCATGCTATAGGAAGGGTCTCAGGATTGGAATGGAAGGAGTTGGATATCACATCTCATGTTATAGGAAGGATCTCAGGTTTGGTATTAGAAGCATTGAGACATCACATCTCATGCTATAGGAAGGGTCTCAGGATTGGAATGGGAAGGAGTTGGATATCAAATCTCATGCTATAGTAAGCGTCTCAGGATTGGAATGGGAAGGAGTTGAATATGACATCTCATGCCGTAGGAAGGGTCTCAGGTTTGGTATAAACATTGAGATATCACATCTCTGCTATCAAAAGGGTCTCAGGATTGGAATGGGAAGGAGTTGGATATCCCATCTCATGTTATAGGAAGAGTCTCAGGTTTGGTATTAGAAGCATTGAGATATCACATCTCATGCTATAGGAAGTGTCTCAGGATTGGAATGGGAAGGAGTTGGATATCACATCTCATGTTATAGGAAGGGTCTCAGGATTGGAATGGGAAGGATTTGGATATCACATCTCTTGCTATAGGAAGGGTCTCAGGATTGGAATGGGTAGGAGTTGGATATTACTTTCTTGCTATAGGAAGGGTCTCATGTTTGGAATGGGAAGGAGTTGGATATCACATATGCTATAGTTAGTGTCTCAGGTTTGGAACGGGAAGGAGTTGGATATCACATCTCATGTTATAGGAAGGGTCTCAGGTTTGGTATAAGCATTGAGATATCACATCTCTGCTATCGGAAGCGGCTCAGGATTGGAATGGGAAGGAGTTGGATATCCCATCTCATGTTATAGGAAGAGTCTCTGGTTTGGTATTAGAATCATTGAGATATCACATTGCATGCTGTAGGAAGGGTCTAAGGATGGGAATGGGATGGACTTGGATATCACATCTCATGCTATAGGAAGGGTCTCAGATTTGGTATAAGCATTGAGATATCACATCTCATGCTATAGGAAGGGTCTCAGGATTGGAATGGGAAGGAATTGGATATCACATCTCATGCTATAGGAAGGGTCTCAGATTTGGTATAAGCATTGAGATATCACATCTCATGCTAAAGGAAGGGTCTCAGGATTGGAATGGGAAGGAGTTGTATATGACATCTCAGGCCATAGGAAGGTTCTCAGGTTTGGTATAAGCATTGAGATATCACATCTCTGCTATCGGAAAGGTCTCAGGATTGGAATGGGAAGGAGTTGGATATCCCATCTCATGTTATAGGAAGGGTCTCAGGTTTGGTATTAGAAGCTTAGAGATATCACATCTCATGCTATAGGAAGGGTCTCAGGATTGGAATGGGAAGGACTTGGATGTCACATCTCATGCTATAGGGAGGGTCTCAAGTTTGATATTAGAAGCATTGAGATAACAAATCTCATGATATCGGAAGGGTCTCAGGATTGGAATGGGAAGGAGTTGGATATCACATCTCATGATAAAGGAAGGGTCTAAGGTTTGGAAGGGGAAGGATTTGGATATCACATCTCATGTTATAGGACGGGTCTCAGGTTTAATATTAGAAGCATTGAGATATCAAGTCTCATGGTATAAGAAGGGTCTCAGAATTGGAATGGGAAGGAGTTGGATATCACACCTCAAGCTATAGGAAGGGTCTCAGGATTGGAATGGGAAGGAGTTTGATATCACATCTCATGCCATAGTATGGGTCTCAGGTTTGGTAGAAGCATTGGGATATCACATCTCATGCTATCGGAAGGGTATCAGTATTGGATTTGGAAGAAGTTGGATATCCCATCTCATGCTATAGGAAGGGTCTCAGGTTGGAATGGGAAGGAGTTGGATATCACATTTCATGTTATAGGAAGGGTCTCAGGATTGGAATGGGAAGGACTTGGATATCATATCTCATGCTATAGGACGGGTCTCAGGTTTGTTATTAGAATCATTGAGATATCATATTGCATGCTGTAGGAAGGGTCTAAGGATTGGAATGGGAAGGACCTGGATATCACATCTCATGCTATAGAACGGCTCTCAGGTTTGGAAAGGGAAGGAGTTGGATATCACATCTCATGTTATAGGATGGATCTCAGGTTTGGTATTAGAAGTATTGAGATATCACATCTCATGCTATAGGAAGGGTCTCAGGATTGGAATGGGAAGGAGTTGGATATCACATCTCATGCTAAAGGAAGGGTCTCAGGTTTGGTAGAAGCATTGAGATATCACATCTCATGCTATAGGAAGGGTCTCAGGATTGGAATGGGAAGCACTTAGATATCACATATCGTGCTATAGGGAGGGTCTCAGTTTTGATATTAGAAGCATTGAGATATCACATCTCATGCTATCGGAAGTGTCTCAGGATTGGAATGGGAAGGAGCTGGATATCACATCTCATGCTAAAGTAAGGGTCTCAGGTTTGGAACGGGAAGGAGTTGGATATCACATCTCATGTTATAGGAAGGGTCTCAGGTTTGGTATAAACATTGAGATATCACATCTCTGCTATCGGAAGTGTCTCAGGATTGGAATGGGAAGGAGTTGGATATCCCATCTCATGTTATAGGACGGGTCTCAGGTTTGTTATTAGAATCATTGAGATATCATATTGCATGCTGTAGGAAGGGTCTAAGGGTTGGAATGTGAAGGACTTGGATATCACATCTCATGCTATAGATAGGCTCTTAGGTTTGGAAAGGGAAGGAGTTGGATCTCACATTTCATGTTAGAGGAAGGATCTCAGGTTTGGTATTAGAAGCATTGAGATATCACATCTCATGCTATAGGAAGGGTCTCATGATTGGAATGGGAAGGAGTTGGATATCACATCTCATGCTATAGAAAGGGTCTCAGGTTTGGTATAAGCATTGAGATATCACATCTCATGCTATAGGAAGGGTCTCAGGATTGGAATGGAAGGAGTTGGATATCACATCTCATGTCATAGGAAGGATCTCAGGTTTGGTATTAGAAGCATTGAGACATCAAATCTCATGCTATAGGAAGGGTCTCAGGATTGGAATGGGAAGGAGTTGGATATCAAATCTCATGCTATAGGAAGGGTCTCAGGATTGGAATGGGAAGGAGTTGAATATGACATCTCATGCCGTAGGAAGGGTCTCAGGTTTGGTATAAACATTGAGATATCACATCTCTGCTATCAAAAGGGTCTCAGGATTGGAATGGGAAGGAGTTGGATATCCCATCTCATGTTATAGGAAGAGTCTCTGGTTTGGTATTAGAAGCATTGAGATATCACATCTCATGCTATAGGAAGTGTCTCAGGATTGGAATGGGAAGGACTTGGATATCACATCTCATGCTATAGGTAGGGTCTCAAGTTTGACATTAGAAGCATTGAGATATCACATCTCATGCTATAGGAAGTGTCTCAGGATTGGAATGGGAAGGAGTTGGATATCACATCTCATGTTATAGGAAGGATCTCAGGTTTGGTATAAGCATTGAGACATCACATTTCTGCTATCGGAAGGGTCTCAAGATTGGAATGGGAAGGAGTTGGATATTCCCATCTCATGTTATAGGAAGGGTCTCAGGTTTGGTATTAGAAGCATTGAGATATCACATCTCACGCTATAGGAAGGGTCTCAGGATTGGAATGGGAAGGACTTGGATATCACATCTCATGCTATAGGGAGGGTCTCAAGTTTGATATTAGAAGCTTTGAGATATCACATCTCATGATATCGGAAGGGTCTCAGGATTGGAATGGGAAGGAGTTGGATATCACATCTCATGATAAAGGAAGGGTCTAAGGTTTGGAAGGGGAAGGATTTGGATATCACATCTCATGTTATATTACGGGTCTCAGGTTTGGTATTAGAAGCATTGAGATATCAAGTCTCATAGTATAGGAAGGGTCTCAGAATTGGAATGGGAAGGAGTTGGATATCCCATCTCATGTTATAGGAAGAGTCTCTGGTTTGGTATTAGAATCATTGAGATATCACATCGCATGCTGTAGGAAGGGTCTAAGGATTGGAATGGGATGGACTTGGATATCACATCTCATGTTATAGGAAGGCTCTCAGGTTTGGAAGGGGAAAGAGTTGGATATCTCATTTCATGTTAGAGGTAGGATCTCAGGTTTGGTATTAGAGGCATTGAGATATCACATCTCATGCTATCAGAAGGGTCCCAGGAATGGAATGGGAAGGAGTTAGATATCACATCTAATGCTAAAGGGAGGGTCTCAGGTTTGGAAGGGGAAGGATTTGGATATCACATCTCATGTTATAGGAAGGATCTCAGGTTTGGTATTAGAAGCATTGAGATATCACATCTCATGCTATCGGAAGGATCTCAGGTTTGGTATTAGAAGCATTGAGATATCACATCTCATGCTATCAGAAGAGTCTCAGGATTGGAATAGGAAGGAGTTGGATATCACATTTCATGCTAAAGGGAGGGTCTCAGGTTTGGAAGGGGAAGGATTTGGATATCACATCTCATGTTATAGGAAGGATCTCACGTTTGGTATTAGAAGCATTGAGATATCAAATCTCATGCTATAGGAAGGGTCTCAGGATTGGAATGTGAAGGATTTGGATATCACAGCTCATGCTAAAGGAAGGGTCTCAGGTTTGGTAGAAGCATTGAGATTTCACGTCTCTGCTATCGGAAGGGTCTCAGGATTGGATTGGGAAGGAGTTGGATATTCCTTTTCATGCTATAGGAAGGGTCTCAGGATTTGAATGGCAAGGAGTTGGATATCACATCTCATGCCATAGGAATGGTCTCAGGTTTGGTATAAGCATTGAGATATCACATCTCTGCTATCGGAAGGGTCTCAGGATTGGATTGGGAAGGAGTTGGATATCCCTTCTCATGCTATAGGAAGTGTCTCAGGTTGGAATGGGAAGGAGTTGGATATCACATCTCATGCTAAAGGAAGGGTCTCAGGATTGGAATGTGAAGGATTTGGATATCACATCTCATGCTAAAGGAAGGGTCTCAGGTTTGGTAGAAGCATTGAGATATCACGTCGCTGCTATCGGAAGGGTCTCAGGATTGGATTGGGAAGGAGTTGGATATCCCTTCTCATGCTATAGGAAGGGTCTCAGGTTTTGAATGGCAAGGAGTTGGATATCACATCTCATGCCATAGGAAGGGTCTCAGGTTTGGTATAAGCATTGAGATATCACATCTCTGCTATCGGAAGGGTCTCAGGATTGGATTGGGAAGGAGTTGGATATCCCTTCTCATGCTATAGGAAGTGTCTCAGGTTGGAATGGGAAGGAGTTGGATATCACATCTCATGTTATAGGAAGGGTCTCAGGATTGGAATGGGAAGGATTTGGATATCACATCTCTTGCTATAGGAAGGGTCTCAGGATTGGAATGGGTAGGAGTTGGATATTACATTCTTGCTATAGGAAGGGTCTCATGTTTGGAATGGGAAGGAGTTGGATATCACATATGCTATAGTTAGTGTCTCAGGTTTGGAACGGGAAGGAGTTGGATATCACATCTCATGTTATAGGAAGGGTCTCAGGTTTGGTATAAGCATTGAGATATCACATCTCTGCTATCTGAAGCGGCTCAGGATTGGAATGGGAAGGAGTTGGATATCCCATCTCATGTTATAGGAAGAGTCTCTGGTTTGGTATTAGAATCATTGAGATATCACATCGCATGCTGTAGGAAGGGTCTAAGGATTGGAATGGGATGGACTTGGATATCACATCTCATGCTATAGGTAGGCTCTCAGGTTTGGTATAAGCATTGAGATATCACATCTCATGCTATAGGAAGGGTCTCATGATTGGAATGGGAAGGAATTGGATATCACATCTCATGCTATAGGAAGGGTCTCAGATTTGGTATAAGCATTGAGATATCACATCTCATGCTAAAGGAAGGGTCTCAGGATTGGAATGGGAAGGAGTTGTATATGACATCTCAGGCCATAGGAAGGGTCTCAGGTTTGGTATAAGCATTGAGATATCACATCTCTGCTATCGGAAAGGTCTCAGGATTGGAATGGGAAGGAGTTGGATCTCCCATCTCATGTTATAGGAAGGGTCTCAGGTTTGGTATTAGAAGCATAGAGATATCACATCTCATGCTATAGGAAGGGTCTCAGGATTGCAATGGGAAGGACTTGGATGTCACATCTCATGCTATAGGGAGGGTCTCAAGTTTGATATTAGAAGCATTGAGATAACAAATCTCATGATATCGGAAGGGTCTCAGGATTGGAATGGGAAGGAGTTGGATATCACATCTCATGATAAAGGAAGGGTCTAAGGTTTGGAAGGGGAAGGATTTGGATATCACATCTCATGTTATAGGACGGGTCTCAGGTTTGGTATTAGAAGCATTGAGATATCAATTCTCATGGTATAAGAAGGGTCTCAGAATTGGAATGGGAAGGAGTTGGATATCACACCTCAAGCTATAGGAAGGGTCTCAGGATTGGAATGGGAAGGAGTTTGATATCACATCTCATGCCATAGTATGGGTCTCAGGTTTGGTAGAAGCATTGGGATATCACATCTCATGCTATCGGAAGGGTATCAGTATTGGATTTGGAAGAAGTTGGATATCCCATCTCATGCTATAGGAAGGGTCTCAGGTTGGAATGGGAAGGAGTTGGATATCACATTTCATGTTATAGGAAGGGTCTCAGGATTGGAATGGGAAGGACTTGGATATCATATCTCATGCTATAGGACGGGTCTCAGGTTTGTTATTAGAATCATTGAGATATCATATTGCATGCTGTAGGAAGGGTCTAAGGATTGGAATGGGAAGGACCTGGATATCACATCTCATGCTATAGAACGGCTCTCAGGTTTGGAAAGGGAAGGAGTTGGATATCACATCTCATGTTATAGGATGGATCTCAGGTTTGGTATTAGAAGTATTGAGATATCACATCTCATGCTATAGGAAGGGTCTCAGGATTGGAATGGGAAGGAGTTGGATATCACATCTCATGCTAAAGGAAGGGTCTCAGGTATGGTAGAAGCATTGAGATATCACATCTCATGCTATAGGAAGGGTCTCAGGATTGGAATGGGAAGGACTTAGATATCACATATCATGCTATAGGGAGGGTCTCAGTTTTGATATTAGAAGCATTGAGATATCACATCTCATGCTATCGGAAGTGTCTCAGGATTGGAATGGGAAGGAGCTGGATATCACATCTCATGCTAAAGGAAGGGTCTCAGGTTTGGAACGGGAAGGAGTTGGATATCACATCTCATGTTATAGGAAGGGTCTCAGGTTTGGTATAAACATTGAGATATCACATCTCTGCTATCGGAAGTGTCTCAGGATTGGAATGGGAAGGAGTTGGATATCCCATCTCATGTTATAGGACGGGTCTCAGGTTTGTTATTAGAATCATTGAGATATCATATTGCATGCTGTAGGAAGGGTCTAAGGGTTGGAATGTGAAGGACTTGGATATCACATCTCATGCTATAGATAGGCTCTTAGGTTTGGAAAGGGAAGGAGTTGGATCTCACATTTCATGTTAGAGGAAGGATCTCAGGTTTGGTATTAGAAGCATTGAGATATCACATCTCATGCTATAGGAAGGGTCTCATGATTGGAATGGGAAGGAGTTGGATATCACATCTCATGCTATAGAAAGGGTCTCAGGTTTGGTATAAGCATTGAGATATCACATCTCATGCTATAGGAAGGGTCTCAGGATTGGAATGGAAGGAGTTGGATATCACATCTCATGTCATAGGAAGGATCTCAGGTTTGGTATTAGAAGCATTGAGACATCAAATCTCATGCTATAGGAAGGGTCTCAGGATTGGAATGGGAAGGAGTTGGATATCAAATCTCATGCTATAGGAAGGGTCTCAGGATTGGAATGGGAAGGAGTTGAATATGACATCTCATGCCGTAGGAAGGGTCTCAGGTTTGGTATAAACATTGAGATATCACATCTCTGCTATCAAAAGGGTCTCAGGATTGGAATGGGAAGGAGTTGGATATCCCATCTCATGTTATAGGAAGAGTCTCAGGTTTGGTATTAGAAGCATTGAGATATCACATCTCATGCTATAGGAAGTGTCTCAGGATTGGAATGGGAAGGACTTGGATATCACATCTCATGCTATAGGTAGGGTCTCAAGTTTGACATTAGAAGCATTGAGATATCACATCTCATGCTATAGGAAGTGTCTCAGGATTGGAATGGGAAGGAGTTGGATATCACATCTCATGTTATAGGAAGGATCTCAGGTTTGGTATAAGCATTGAGATATCACATTTCTGCTATCGGAAGGGTCTCAAGATTGGAATGGGAAGGAGTTGGATATTCCCATCTCATGTTATAGGAAGGGTCTCAGGTTTGGTATTAGAAGCATTGAGATATCACATCTCACGCTATAGGAAGGGTCTCAGGATTGGAATGGGAAGGACTTGGATATCACATCTCATGCTATAGGGAGGGTCTCACGTTTGATATTAGAAGCTTTGAGATATCACATCTCATGATATCGGAAGGGTCTCAGGATTGGAATGGGAAGGAGTTGGATATCACATCTCATGATAAAGGAAGGGTCTAAGGTTTGGAAGGGGAAGGATTTGGATATCACATCTCATGTTATATTACGGGTCTCAGGTTTGGTATTAGAAGCATTGAGATATCAAGTCTCATAGTATAGGAAGGGTCTCAGAATTGGAATGGGAAGGAGTTGGATATCCCATCTCATGTTATAGGAAGAGTCTCTGGTTTGGTATTAGAATCATTGAGATATCACATCGCATGCTGTAGGAAGGGTCTAAGGATTGGAATGGGATGGACTTGGATATCACATCTCATGTTATAGGAAGGCTCTCAGGTTTGGAAGGGGAAAGAGTTGGATATCTCATTTCATGTTAGAGGTAGGATCTCAGGTTTGGTATTAGAGGCATTGAGATATCACATCTCATGCTATCAGAAGGGTCTCAGGAATGGAATGGGAAGGAGTTAGATATCACATCTAATGCTAAAGGGAGGGTCTCAGGTTTGGAAGGGGAAGGATTTGGATATCACATCTCATGTTATAGGAAGGATCTCAGGTTTGGTATTAGAAGCATTGAGATATCACATCTCATGCTATCGGAAGGATCTCAGGTTTGGTATTAGAAGCATTGAGATATCACATCTCATGCTATCAGAAGAGTCTCAGGATTGGAATAGGAAGGAGTTGGATATCACAGCTCATGCTAAAGGGAGGGTCTCAGGTTTGGAAGGGGAAGGATTTGGATATCACATCTCATGTTATAGGAAGGATCTCACGTTTGGTATTAGAAGCATTGAGATATCAAATCTCATGCTATAGGAAGGGTCTCAGGATTGGAATGTGAAGGATTTGGATATCACAGCTCATGCTAAAGGAAGGGTCTCAGGTTTGGTAGAAGCATTGAGATTTCACGTCTCTGCTATCGGAAGGGTCTCAGGATTGGATTGGGAAGGAGTTGGATATTCCTTTTCATGCTATAGGAAGGGTCTCAGGATTTGAATGGCAAGGAGTTGGATATCACATCTCATGCCATAGGAAGGGTCTCAGGTTTGGTATAAGCATTGAGATATCACATCTCTGCTATCGGAAGGGTCTCAGGATTGGATTGGGAAGGAGTTGGATATCCCTTCTCATGCTATAGGAAGTGTCTCAGGTTGGAATGGGAAGGAGTTGGATATCACATCTCATGCTAAAGGAAGGGTCTCAGGATTGGAATGTGAAGGATTTGGATATCACATCTCATGCTAAAGGAAGGGTCTCAGGTTTGGTAGAAGCATTGAGATATCACGTCGCTGCTATCGGAAGGGTCTCAGGATTGGATTGGGAAGGAGTTGGATATCCCTTCTCATGCTATAGGAAGGGTCTCAGGATTTGAATGGCAAGGAGTTGGATATCACATCTCATGCCATAGGAAGGGTCTCAGGTTTGGTATAAGCATTGAGATATCACATCTCTGCTATCGGAAGGGTCTCAGGATTGGATTGGGAAGGAGTTGGATATCCCTTCTCATGCTATAGGAAGTGTCTCAGGTTGGAATGGGAAGGAGTTGGATATCACATCTCATGTTATAGGAAGGGTCTCAGGATTGGAATGGGAAGGATTTGGATATCACATCTCTTGCTATAGGAAGGGTCTCAGGATTGGAATGGGTAGGAGTTGGATATTACTTTCTTGCTATAGGAAGGGTCTCATGTTTGGAATGGGAAGGAGTTGGATATCACATATGCTATAGTTAGTGTCTCAGGTTTGGAACGGGAAGGAGTTGGATATCACATCTCATGTTATAGGAAGGGTCTCAGGTTTGGTATAAGCATTGAGATATCACATCTCTGCTATCTGAAGCGGCTCAGGATTGGAATGGGAAGGAGTTGGATATCCCATCTCATGTTATAGGAAGAGTCTCTGGTTTGGTATTAGAATCATTGAGATATCACATCGCATGCTGTAGGAAGGGTCTAGGGATTGGAATGGGATGGACTTGGATATCACATCTCATGCTATAGGTAGGCTCTCAGGTTTGGTATAAGCATTGAGATATCACATCTCATGCTATAGGAAGGGTCTCATGATTGGAATGGGAAGGAATTGGATATCACATCTCATGCTATAGGAAGGGTCTCAGATTTGGTATAAGCATTGAGATATCACATCTCATGCTAAAGGAAGGGTCTCAGGATTGGAATGGGAAGGAGTTGTATATGACATCTCAGGCCATAGGAAGGGTCTCAGGTTTGGTATAAGCATTGAGATATCACATCTCTGCTATCGGAAAGGTCTCAGGATTGGAATGGGAAGGAGTTGGATCTCCCATCTCATGTTATAGGAAGGGTCTCAGGTTTGGTATTAGAAGCATAGAGATATCACATCTCATGCTATAGGAAGGGTCTCAGGATTGCAATGGGAAGGACTTGGATGTCACATCTCATGCTATAGGGAGGGTCTCAAGTTTGATATTAGAAGCATTGAGATAACAAATCTCATGATATCGGAAGGGTCTCAGGATTGGAATGGGAAGGAGTTGGATATCACATCTCATGATAAAGGAAGGGTCTAAGGTTTGGAAGGGGAAGGATTTGGATATCACATCTCATGTTATAGGACGGGTCTCAGGTTTGGTATTAGAAGCATTGAGATATCAATTCTCATGGTATAAGAAGGGTCTCAGAATTGGAATGGGAAGGAGTTGGATATCACACCTCAAGCTATAGGAAGGGTCTCAGGATTGGAATGGGAAGGAGTTTGATATCACATCTCATGCCATAGTATGGGTCTCAGGTTTGGTAGAAGCATTGGGATATCACATCTCATGCTATCGGAAGGGTATCAGTATTGGATTTTGAAGAAGTTGGATATCCCATCTCATGCTATAGGAAGGGTCTCAGGTTGGAATGGGAAGGAGTTGAATATCACATTTCATGTTATAGGAAGGGTCTCAGGATTGGAATGGGAAGGACTTGGATATCATATCTCATGCTATAGGACGGGTCTCAGGTTTGTTATTAGAATCATTGAGATATCATATTGCATGCTGTAGGAAGGGTCTAAGGATTGGAATAGGAAGGACCTGGATATCACATCTCATGCTATAGATAGGCTCTTAGGTTTGGAAAGGGAAGGAGTTGGATATCACATTTCATTTTAGAGGAAGGATCTCAGGTTTGGTATTAGAAGCATTGAGATATCACATCTCATGCTATAGGAAGGGTCTCAGGATTGGAATGGGAAGTAGTTGGATATCACATCTCATGCTATAGGAAGGGTCTCAGGTTTGGTATAAGCATTGAGATATCACATCTCATGCTATAGGACGGGTCTCAGGATTGGAATGGAAGGAGTTGGATATCACATCTTATGTTATAGGAAGGATCTCAGGTTTGGTATTAGAATCATTGAGACATCACATCTCATGCTATAGGAAGGGTCTCAGGGTTGGAATGGGAAGGAGTTGGATATCACAACTCATCCAATAGGAAGGGTCTCAGGTTTGGAATGGGAAGGAATTGGATATCACATCTCATGTTATAGGAAGGATCTCAGGTTTGGTATTAGAAGCATTGAGATATCACATCTCATGCTATAGGAAGTGTCTCAGGATTGGAATGGGAAGGAGTTGGATATCACATCTCATGTTATAGGAAGGATCTCAGGTTTGGTATAAGCATTGAGATATCACATCTCTGCTATCGGAAGGGTCTCAGGATTGGAATGGGAAGGAGTTGGATATTCCCATCTCATGTTATAGGAAGGTTCTCAGGTTTGGTATTAGAAGCATTGAGATATCACATCTCATGCTATAGGAAGGGTCTCAGGATTGGAATGGGAAGGACTTGGATATCACATCTCATGCTATAGGGAGGGTCTCAAGTTTGATATTAGAAGCTTTGAGATATCACATCTCATGATATCCGAAGGGTCTCAGGATTGGAATGGGAAGGAGTTGGATATCACATCTCATGATAAAGGAAGGGTCTAAGGTTTGGAAGGGGAAGGATTTGGATATCACATCTCATGTTATATTACGGGTCTCACGTTTGTATTAGAAGCATTGAGATATCAAGTCTCATAGTATAGGAAGGGTCTCAGAAATGGAATGGGAAGGAGTTGGATATCCCATCTCATGTTATAGGAAGAGTCTCAGGTTTGGTATTAGAAGCATTGAGATATCACATCTCATGCTATCGGAAGTGTCTCAGGATTGGAATGGGAAGGAATTGGATATCACATCTCATGCTATAGGGAGGGTCTCAAGTTTGATATTAGAAGCATTGAGATATCACATCTCATGCTATAGGAAGGGTCTCAGGATTGGAATGGAAGGAGTTGGATATCACATCTCATGTTATAGGAAGGATCTCAGGTTTGGTATTAGAAGCATTGAGACATCACATCTCATGCTATAGGAAGGGTCTCAGGATTGTAATGGGAAGGAGTTGGATATCACATCTCATGCTATAGGAAGGGTCTCAGGATTGGAATGGGAAGGAGTTGTATATGACATCTCATGCCGTAGGAAGGGTCTCAGGTTTGGTATAAGCATTGAGATATCACATCTCTGCTATCGGAAGGGTCTCAGGATTGGAATGGGAAGGAGTTGGATATCCCATCTCATGTTATAGGACGGGTCTCAGGTTTGTTATTAGAATCATTGAGATATCATATTGCATGCTATAGGAAGGGTCTAAGGATTGGAAATGGAAGGACTTGGATATCACATCTCATGCTATAGGTAGGCTCTCAGGTTTGGAAAGGGAAGGAGTTGGATATCACATTTCATGTTAGAGGAAGGATCTCAGGTTTGGTATTAGAGGCATTGAGATATCACATCTCATGCTATAGGAAGGGTCTCAGGATTGGAATGGGAAGGAGTTAGATATCACATCTCATGCTATAGGAAGGGTCTCAGGTTTGGTATAAGCATTGAGATATCACATCTCATGCTATAGGAAGGGTCTCAGGATTGGAATGGGAAGGATATGTATATGACATTTCATGCCATAGGAAGGGTCTCAGGTTTGGTATAAGCATTGAGATATCACATCTATGCTTTTGGAAGGGTCTCAGGATTGGAATGGGAAGGAGTTGGATATCCCATCTCATGTTATAGGAAGAGTCTCAGGTTTGGTATTAGAAGCATTGAGATATCACATCTCATGCTATAGGAAGTGTCTCAGGATTGGAATGGGAAGGACTTGGATATCACATCTCATGCTATAGGGAGGGTCTCAAGTTTGATATTAGAAGCATTGAGATATCACATCTCATGCTATAGGAAGGGTCTCAGGATTGGAATGGAAGGATTTGGATATCACATCTCATGTTATATTACGGGTCTCACGTTTGTATTAGAAGCATTGAGATATCAAGTCTCATAGTATAGGAAGGGTCTCAGAAATGGAATGGGAAGGAGTTGGATATCCCATCTCATGTTATAGGAAGAGTCTCAGGTTTGGTATTAGAAGCATTGAGATATCACATCTCATGCTATCGGAAGTGTCTCAGGATTGGAATGGGAAGGAATTGGATATCACATCTCATGCTATAGGGAGGGTCTCAAGTTTGATATTAGAAGCATTGAGATATCACATCTCATGCTATAGGAAGGGTCTCAGGATTGGAATGGAAGGAGTTGGATATCACATCTCATGTTATAGGAAGGATCTCAGGTTTGGTATTAGAAGCATTGAGACATCACATCTCATGCTATAGGAAGGGTCTCAGGATTGTAATGGGAAGGAGTTGGATATCACATCTCATGCTATATGAAGGGTCTCAGGTTTGGTATAAGCATTCAGATATCACATCTCATGCTATAGGAAGGGTCTCAGGATTGGAATGGGAAGGAGTTGTATATGACATCTCATGCCGTAGGAAGGGTCTCAGGTTTGGTATAAGCATTGAGATATCACATCTCTGCTATCGGAAGGGTCTCAGGATTGGAATGGGAAGGAGTTGGATATCCCATCTCATGTTATAGGACGGGTCTCAGGTTTGTTATTAGAATCATTGAGATATCATATTGCATGCTATAGGAAGGGTCTAAGGATTGGAATTGGAAGGACTTGGATATCACATCTCATGCTATAGGTAGGCTCTCAGGTTTGGAAAGGGAAGGAGTTGGATATCACATTTCATGTTAGAGGAAGGATCTCAGGTTTGGTATTAGAGGCATTGAGATATCACATCTCATGCTATAGGAAGGGTCTCAGGATTGGAATGGGAAGGAGTTAGATATCACATCTCATGCTATAGGAAGGGTCTCAGGTTTGGTATAAGCATTGAGATATCACATCTCATGCTATAGGAAGGGTCTCAGGATTGGAATGGGAAGGATATGTATATGACATTTCATGCCATAGGAAGGGTCTCAGGTTTGGTATAAGCATTGAGATATCACATCTATGATTTTGGAAGGGTCTCAGGATTGGAATGGGAAGGAGTTGGATATCCCATCTCATGTTATAGGAAGAGTCTCAGGTTTGGTATTAGAAGCATTGAGATATCACATCTCATGCTATAGGAAGTGTCTCAGGATTGGAATGGGAAGGACTTGGATATCACATCTCATGCTATAGGGAGGGTCTCAAGTTTGATATTAGAAGCATTGAGATATCACATCTCATGCTATAGGAAGGGTCTCAGGATTGGAATGGAAGGATTTGGATATCACATCTCATGTTATATTACGGGTCTCACGTTTGTATTAGAAGCATTGAGATATCAAGTCTCATAGTATAGGAAGGGTCTCAGAAATGGAATGGGAAGGAGTTGGATATCCCATCTCATGTTATAGGAAGAGTCTCAGGTTTGGTATTAGAAGCATTGAGATATCACATCTCATGCTATCGGAAGTGTCTCAGGATTGGAATGGGAAGGAATTGGATATCACATCTCATGCTATAGGGAGGGTCTCAAGTTTGATATTAGAAGCATTGAGATATCACATCTCATGCTATAGGAAGGGTCTCAGGATTGGAATGGAAGGAGTTGGATATCACATCTCATGTTATAGGAAGGATCTCAGGTTTGGTATTAGAAGCATTGAGACATCACATCTCATGCTATAGGAAGGGTCTCAGGATTGTAATGGGAAGGAGTTGGATATCACATCTCATGCTATATGAAGGGTCTCAGGTTTGGTATAAGCATTCAGATATCACATCTCATGCTATAGGAAGGGTCTCAGGATTGGAATGGGAAGGAGTTGTATATGACATCTCATGCCGTAGGAAGGGTCTCAGGTTTGGTATAAGCATTGAGATATCACATCTCTGCTATCGGAAGGGTCTCAGGATTGGAATGGGAAGGAGTTGGATATCCCATCTCATGTTATAGGACGGGTCTCAGGTTTGTTATTAGAATCATTGAGATATCATATTGCATGCTATAGGAAGGGTCTAAGGATTGGAATTGGAAGGACTTGGATATCACATCTCATGCTATAGGTAGGCTCTCAGGTTTGGAAAGGGAAGGAGTTGGATATCACATTTCATGTTAGAGGAAGGATCTCAGGTTTGGTATTAGAGGCATTGAGATATCACATCTCATGCTATAGGAAGGGTCTCAGGATTGGAATGGGAAGGAGTTAGATATCACATCTCATGCTATAGGAAGGGTCTCAGGTTTGGTATAAGCATTGAGATATCACATCTCATGCTATAGGAAGGGTCTCAGGATTGGAATGGGAAGGATATGTATATGACATTTCATGCCATAGGAAGGGTCTCAGGTTTGGTATAAGCATTGAGATATCACATCTATGCTTTTGGAAGGGTCTCAGGATTGGAATGGGAAGGAGTTGGATATCCCATCTCATGTTATAGGAAGAGTCTCAGGTTTGGTATTAGAAGCATTGAGATATCACATCTCATGCTATAGGAAGTGTCTCAGGATTGGAATGGGAAGGACTTGGATATCACATCTCATGCTATAGGGAGGGTCTCAAGTTTGATATTAGAAGCATTGAGATATCACATCTCATGCTATAGGAAGGGTCTCAGGATTGGAATGGAAGGAGTTGGATATCACATCTCATGTTTTAGGAAGGATCTCAGGTTTGGTATTAGAAGCATTGAGACATCACATCTCATGCTATAGGAAGGGTCTCAGGATTGGAATGGGAAGGAGTTGGATATCACATCTCATGCTATATGAAGGGTCTCAGGTTTGGTATAAGCTTTGAGATATCACATCTCATGCTATAGGAAGGGTCTCAGGATTGGAATGGGAAGGAGTTGTATATGACATCTCATGCCGTAGGAAGGGTCTCAGGTTTGGTATAAGCATTGAGATATCACATCTCTGCTATCGTAAGGGTCTCAGGATTGGAATGGGAAGGAGTTGGATATCCCATCTCATGTTATAGGAAGAGTCTCAGGTTTGGTATTAGAAGCATTGAGATATCACATCTCATGCTATAGGAAGGGTCTCAGGATTGGAATGGGAAGCTGTTGGATATCACATCTCATGCTATAGGAAGGGTCTCAGGTTTGGTATAAGCATTGAGATATCACATCTCAAGCTATAGGAAGGGTCTCAGGATTGGAATGGGAAGGAGTTGGATATCACATCTCATGTTATAGGAAGGATCTCAGGTTTGGTATTAGAAGCATTGAGACATCACATCTCATGCTATAGGAAGGGTCTCAGGATTGGAATGGGAAGGAGTTGTATATGACATCTCATGCCGTAGGAAGGGTCTCAGGTTTGGTATAAGCATTGAGATATCACATCTCTGCTATCGGAAGGGTCTCAGGATTGGAATGGGAAGGAGTTGGATATCCCATCTCATGTTATAGGAAGGGTCTCATGATTGGAATGGGAAGGACTTGGATATCACATCTCATGCTATAGGAAGGCTCTTAGGTTTGGAAGGGGAAAGAGTTGGATATCACATTTCATGTTAGAGGTAGGATCTCAGGTTTGGTATTAGAGGCATTGAGATATCACATCTCATGCTATCAGAAGGGTCTCAGGATTGGAATGGGAAGGAGTTGGATATCACATCTCATGCTAAAGGGAGGGTCTCAGGTTTGGAAGGGGAAGGATTTGGATATCACATCTCATGTTATAGGAAGGATCTCAAGTTTGGTATTAGAAGCATTGAGATATCACATCTCATGCTATCAGAAGGGTCTCAGGATAGGAATGGGAAGGAGTTGGATATCACATCTCATGCTAAAGGGAGAGTCTCAGGTTTGGAAGGGGAAGGATTTGGATATCACATCTCATGTTATCGGAAGGATCTCAGGTTTGGTATTAGAAGTATTGAGATATCACATCTCATGCTATAGGAAGGGTCTCAGGATTGGAATGGGAACGAGTTGGATATCACATCTCATGCTAAAGGAAGGGTCTCAGGTTTGGTAGAAGCATTGAGATATCACATCTCATGCTATAGGAAGGGTCTCAGGATTGGAATGGGAAGGAGTTGTATATTACATCTCATGCCGTAGGAAGGGTCTCAGGTTTGGTAGAAGCATTGAGATATCACATCTCTGCTATCGGAAGGGTCTCAGGATTGGAATGGGAAGGAGTTGGATATCCCATCTCATGTTATAGGAAGGGTCTCATGATTGGAATGGGAAGGACTTGGATATCACATCTCATGCTATAGGAAGGCTCTTTAGGTTTGGAAGGGGAAAGAGTTGGATATCACATTTCATGTTAGAGGTAGGATCTCAGGTTTGGTATTAGAGGCATTGAGATATCACATCTCATGCTATCAGAAGCGTCTCAGGATTGGAATGGGAAGGAGTTGGATATCACATCTCATGCTAAAGGGAGGGTCTCAGGTTTGGAAGGGGAAGGATTTGGATATCACATCTCATGTTATAGGAAGGATCTCAAGTTTGGTATTAGAAGCATTGAGATATCACATCTCATGCTATCAGAAGGGTCTCAGGATAGGAATGGGAAGGAGTTGGATATCACATCTCATGCTAAAGGGAGGGTCTCAGGTTTGGAAGGGGAAGGATTTGGATATCACATCTCATGTTATCGGAAGGATCTCAGGTTTGGTATTAGAAGTATTGAGATATCACATCTCATGCTATAGGAAGGGTCTCAGGATTGGAATGGGAACGAGTTGGATATCACATCTCATGCTAAAGGAAGGGTCTCAGGTTTGGTAGAAGCATTGAGATATCACATCTCATGCTATAGGAAGGGTCTCAGGATTGGAATGGGAAGGAGTTGTATATGACATCTCATGCCGTAGGAAGGGTCTCAGGTTTGGTATAAGCATTGAGATATCACATCTCTGCTATCGGAAGGGTCTCAGGATTGGAATGGGAAGGAGTTGGAAATCCCATCTCATGTTATAGGAAGGGTCTCATGATTGGAATGGGAAGGACTTGGATATCACATCTCATGCTATAGGAAGGCTCTTAGGTTTGGAAGGGGAAAGAGTTGGATATCACATTTCATGTTAGAGGTAGGATCTCAGGTTTGGTATTAGAGGCATTGAGATATCACATCTCATGCTATCAGAAGCGTCTCAGGATTGGAATGGGAAGGAGTTGGATATCACATCTCATGCTAAAGGGAGGGTCTCAGGTTTGGAAGGGGAAGGATTTGGATATCACATCTCATGTTATAGGAAGGATCTCAAGTTTGGTATTAGAAGCATTGAGATATCACATCTCATGCTATCAGAAGGGTCTCAGGATAGGAATGGGAAGGAGTTGGATATCACATCTCATGCTAAAGGGAGGGTCTCAGGTTTGGAAGGGGAAGGATTTGGATATCACATCTCATGTTATCGGAAGGATCTCAGGTTTGGTATTAGAAGTATTGAGATATCACATCTCATGCTATAGGAAGGGTCTCAGGATTGGAATGGGAACGAGTTGGATATCACATCTCATGCTAAAGGAAGGGTCTCAGGTTTGGTAGAAGCATTGAGATATCACATCTCATGCTATAGGAAGGGTCTCAGGATTGGAATGGGAAGGACTTAGATATCACATATCATGCTATAGGGAGGGTCTCAGCTTTGATATTAGAAGCATTGAGATATCACATCTCATGCTATCGGAAGTGTCTCAGGATTGGAATGGGAAGGAGCTGGATATCACATCTCATGCTAAAGGAAGGGTCTCAGGTTTGGAACGGGAAGGAGTTGGATATCACATCTCATGTTATAGGAAGGGTCTCAGGTTGGTATAAGCATTGATATATCACATCTCTGCTATCGGAAGTGTCTCAGGATTGGAATGGGAAGGAGTTGGATATCCCATCTCATGTCATAGGACGGGTCTCAGGTTTGTTATTAGAATCATTGAGATATCATATTGCATGCTGTAGGAAGGGTCTAAGGATTGGAATGGGAAGGACTTGGATATCACATCTCATGCTATAGATAGGCTCTCAGGTTTGGAAAGGGAAGGAGTTGGATATCACATTTCATGTTAGAGGAAGGATCTCAGGTTTGGTATTAGAGGCATTGAGATATCACATCTCATGCTATAGGAAGGGTCTCAGGTTGGAATTGGAAGGAGTTGGATATCACATCTCATGTTATAGGAAGGGTCTCAGGATTGGAATGGGAAGGACTTGGATATCACATCTCATGCTATAGGAAGGCTCTCAGGTTTGGAAGGGGAAAGAGTTGGATATCACATTTCATGTTAGAGGTAGGATCTCAGGTTTGGTATTAGAGGCAATGAGATATCACATCTCATGCTATCAGAAGGGTCTCAGATTTAGAATGGGAAGGAGTTGGATATCACATCTCATGCTAAAGGGAGGGTCTCAGGTTTGGAAGGGGAAGGATTTGGATATCACATCTCATGTTATAGGAAGGATCTCAGGTTTGGTATTAGAAGCATTGAGATATCACATCTCATGCTATCAGAAGGTTCTCAGGATTGGAATGGGAAGGAGTTGGAGATCCCATCTCATGCTAAAGGGAGGATCTCAGGTTTGGAAGGGGAAGGATTTGGATATCACATCTCATGCTATAGGAAGGGTCTCAGGATTGGAATATGGGAAGTAGTTGGATATCACATCTCATGCTAAAGGAAGGGTCTCAGGTTTGGTAGAAGCATTGAGATATCACATCTCATGCTATAGGAAGGGTCTCAGGAGGATATCACATCTCATGCTATAGGAAGGGTCTCAGATTTGGTATAAGCATTGAGATATCACATCTCATGCTAAAGGAAGGGTCTCAGGATTGGAATGGGAAGGAGTTGTATATGACATCTCAGGCCATAGGAAGGTTCTCAGGTTTGGTATAAGCATTGAGATATCACATCTCTGCTATCGGAAGGGTCTCAGGATTGGAATGGGAAGGAGTTGGATATCCCATCTCATGTTATAGGAAGGGTCTCAGGATTGGAATGGGAAGGACTTGGATGTCACATCTCATGCTATAGGGAGGGTCTCAAGTTTGATATTAGAAGCATTGAGATAACAAATCTCATGATATCGGAAGGGTCTCAGGATTGGAATGGGAAGGAGTTGGATATCACATCTCATGATAAAGGAAGGGTCTAAGGTTTGGAAGGGGAAGGATTTGGATATCACATCTCATGTTATAGGACGGGTCCCAGGTTTGGTATTAGATGCATTGAGATATCAAGTCTCATGGTATAAGAAGGGTCTCAGAATTTGAATGGGAAGGAGTTGGATATCACACCTCAAGCTATAGGAAGGGTCTCAGGATTGGAATGGGAAGGAGTTTGATATCACATCTCATGCCATAGTATGGGTCTCAGGTTTGGTAGAAGCATTGGGATATCGCATCTCATGCTATCGGAAGGGTATCAGTATTGGATTTGGAAGAAGTTGGATATCCCATCTCATGCTATAGGAAGGGTCTCAGGTTGGAATGGGAAGGAGTTGGATATCACATTTCATGTTATAGGAAGGGTCTCAGGATTGGAATGGGAAGGACTTGGATATCATATCTCATGCTATAGGACGGGTCTCAGGTTTGTTATTAGAATCATTGAGATATCATATTGCATGCTGTAGGAAGGGTCTAAGGATTGGAATGGGAAGGACTTGGATATCACATCTCATGCTATAGATAGGCTCTTAGGTTTGGAAAGGGAAGGAGTTGGATATTACATTTCATGTTAGAGGAAGGATCTCAGGTTTGGTATTAGAAGCATTGAGATATCACATCTCATGCTATATGAAGGGTCTCAGGATTGGAATGGGAAGTAGTTGGATATCACATCTCATGCTATAGGAAGGGTCTCAGGTTTGGTATAAGCATTGAGATATCACATCTCATGCTATAGGACAGGTCTCAGGATTGGAATGGAAGGAGTTGGATATCACATATCATGTTATAGGAGGGATCTCAGGTTTGGTATTAGAAGCATTGAGACATCACATCTCATGCTATAGGAAGGGTCTCAGGGTTGGAATGGGAAGGAGTTGGATATCACATCTCATCCAATAGGAAGGGTCTCAGGTTTGGAATGGGAAGGAATTGGATATCACATCTCATGTTATAGGAAGGATCTCAGGTTTGGTATTAGAAGCATTGAGATATCACATCTCATGCTATAGGAAGGGTCTCAGGATTGGAATGTGAAGGATTTGGATATCACATCTCATGCTAAAGGAAGGGTCTCAGGTTTGGTAGAAGCATTGAGATATCACGTCTCTGCTATCGGAAGGGTCTCAGGATTGGATTGGGAAGGAATTGGATATCCCTTCTCATGCTATAGGAAGGGTCTCAGGATTTGAATGGCAAGGAGTTGGATATCACATCTCATGCCATAGGAAGGGTCTCAGGTTTGGTATAAGCATTGAGATATCACATCTCTGCTATCGGAAGGGTCTCAGGATTGGAATGGGAAGGAGTTGGATATTCCCATCTCATGTTATAGGAAGGGTCATTGGTTTGGTATTAGAAGCATTGAGATATCACATCTCATGCTATAGGAAGGGTCTCAGGATTGGAATGGGAAGGACTTGGATATCACATCCCCTGCTATAGGGAGGGTCTCAAGTTTGATATTAGAAGCTTTGAGATATCACATCTCATGATATCGGAAGGGTCTCAGGATTGGAATGGGAAGGAGTTGGATATCACATCTCATGATAAAGGAAGGGTCTAAGGTTTGGAAGGGGAAGGATTTGGATATCACATCTCATGTTATATTACGGGTCTCAGGTTTGGTATTAGAAGCATTGAGATATCAAGTCTCAGAGTATAGGAAGGGTCTCAGAATTGGAATGGGAAGGAGTTGGATATCACATCTCAAGCTATAGGAAGGGTCTCAGGATTGGAATGGGAAGGACTTGGATATCACATCTCATGCTATAGGAAGGCTCTCAGGTTTGGAAGGGGAAAGAGTTGGATATCACATTTCATGTTAGAGGTAGGATCTCAGGTTTGGTATTAGAGGCATTGAGATATCACATCTCATGCTATCAGAAGGGTCTCAGGAATGGAATGGGAAGGAGTTGGATATCACATCTCATGCTAAAGGGAGGGTCTCAGGTTTGGAAGGGGAAGGATTTGGATATCACATCTCATGTTATAGGAAGGATCTCAGGTTTGGTATTAGAAGCATTGAGATATCACATCTCATGCTATCGGAAGGATCTCAGGTTTGGTATTAGAAGCATTGAGATATCACATCTCATGCTATCAGAAGGGTCTAAGGATTGGAATGGGAAGGAGTTGGATATCACATCTCATGCTAAAGGGAGGGTCTCAGGTTTGGAAGGGGAAGGATTTGGATATCACATCTCATGTTATCGGAAGGATCTCACGTTTGGTATTAGAAGTATTGAGATATCATATCTCATGCTATAGGAAGGGTCTCAGGATTGGAATGGGAAAGAGTTGGATATCACATCTCATGCTATAGGGAGTGTCTCAGGATTGGAATGGGAAGGACTTAGATATCACATATCATGCTATAGGGAGGGTCTCAGTTTTGATATTAGAAGCATTGAGATATCATATCTCATGCTATCGGAAGTGTCTCATTATTGGAATGGGAAGGAGCTGGATATCACATCTCATGCTAAAGGAAGAGTCTCAGGTTTGGAACGGGAAGGATTTGGATATCACATCTCATGTTATAGGAAGGGTCTCAGGTTTGGTATAAGCATTGAGATATCACATCTCTGCTATAGGAAGTGTCTCAGGATTGGAATGGGAAGGAGTTGGATATCACATCTCATGTTATAGGACGGGTCTCAGGTTTGTTATTAGAATCATTGAGATATCATATTGCATGCTGTAGGAAGGGTCTAAGGGTTGGAATGGGAAGGACTTGGATATCACATCTCATGCTATAGATAGGCTCTTAGGTTTGGAAAGGGAAGGAGTTGGATATCACATTTCATGTTAGAGGAAGGATCTCAGGTTTGGTATTAGAAGCATTGAGATATCACATCTCATGCTATAGGAAGGGTCTCAGGATTGGAATGGGAAGTAGTTGGATATCACATCTCATGCTATAGGAAGGGTCTCAGGTTTAGTATAAGCATTGAGATATCACATCTCATGCTATAGGACGGGTCTCAGGATTGGAATGGAAGGAGTTGGATATCACATCTCATGTTATAGGAAGGATCTCAGGTTTGGTATTAGAAGCATTGAGACATCACATCTCATGCTATAGGAAGGGTCTCAGGGTTGGAATGGGAAGGAGTTGGATATCACATCTCATCCAATAGGAAGGGTCTCAGGTTTGGAATGGGAAGGAATTGGATATCACATCTCATGTTATAGGAAGGATCTCAGGTTTGGTATTAGAAGCATTGAGATATCACATCTCATGCTATAGGAAGGGTCTCAGGATTGGAATGTGAATGATTTGGATATCACATCTCATGCTAAAGGAAGGGTCTCAGGTTTGGTAGAAGCATTGAGATATCACGTCTCTGCTATCGGAAGGGTCGCAGGATTGGATTGGGAAGGAGTTGGATATCCCTTCTCATGCTATAGGAAGGGTCTCAGGATTTGAATGGCAAGGAGTTGGATATCACATCTCATGCCATAGGAAGGGTCTCAGGTTTGGTATAAACATTGAGATATCACATCTCTGCTATCGGAAGGGTCTCAGGATTGGATTGGGAAGGAGTTGGATATCCCTTCTCATGCTATAGGAAGTGTCTCAGGTTGGAATGGGAAGGAGTTGGATATCACATCTCATGTTATAGGAAGGGTCTCAGGATTGGAATGGGAAGGATTTGGATATCACATCTCTTGCTATAGGAAGGGTCTCAGGATTGGAATGGGTAGGAGTTGGATATTACTTTCTTGCTATAGGAAGGGTCTCATGTTTGGAATGGGAAGGAGTTGGATATCACATATGCTATAGTTAGTGTCTCAGGTTTGGAACGGGAAGGAGTTGGATATCACATCTCATGTTATAGGAAGGGTCTCAGGTTTGGTATAAGCATTGAGATATCACATCTCTGCTATCGGAAGCGGCTCAGGATTGGAATGGGAAGGAGTTGGATATCACATCTCATGTTATAGTAAGAGTATCTGGTTTGGTATTAGAATCATTGAGATATCACATCGCATGCTGTAGGAAGGGTCTAAGGATTGGAATAGGATGGACTTGGATATCACATCTCATGCTATAGGTAGGCTCTCAGGTTTGGTATAAGCATTGAGATATCACATCTCATGCTATAGGAAGGGTCTCAGGATTGGAATGGGAAGGATTTGGATATCACATCTCATGCTATAGGAAGGGTCTCAGATTTGGTATAAGCATTGAGATATCACATCTCATGCTAAAGGAAGGGTCTCAGGATTGGAATGGGAAGGAGTTGTATATGACATCTCAGGCCATAGGAAGGGTCTCAGGTTTGGTATAAGCATTGAGATATCACATCTCTGCTATCGGAAGGGTCTCAGGATTGGAATGGGAAGGAGTTGGATATCCCATCTCATGTTATAGGAAGGGTCTCAGGTTTGGTATTAGAAGCATAGAGATATCACATCTCATGCTATAGGAAGGGTCTCAGGATTGGAATGGGAAGGACTTGGATGTCACATCTCATGCTATAGGGAGGATCTCAAGTTTGATATTAGAAGCATTGAGATAACAAATCTCATGATATCGGAAGGGTCTCAGGATTGGAATGGGAAGGAGTTGGATACCACATCTCATGATAAAGGAAGGGTCTAAGGTTTGGAAGGGGAAGGATTTGGATATCACATCTCATGTTATAGGACGGGTCTCAGGTTTGGTATTAGAAGCATTGAGATATCAAGTCTCATGGTATAAGAAGGGTCTCAGAATTGGAATGGGAAGGAGTTGGATATCACACCTCAAGCTATAGGAAGGGTCTCAGGATTGGAATGGGAAGGAGTTTGATATCACATCTCATGCCATAGTATGGGTCTCAGGTTTGGTAGAAGCATTGGGATATCACATCTCATGCTATCGGAAGGGTATCAGTATTGGATTTTGAAGAAGTTGGATATCCCATCTCATGCTATAGGAAGGGTCTCAGGTTGGAATGGGAAGGAGTTGGATATCACATTTCATGTTATAGGAAGGGTCTCAGGATTGGAATGGGAAGGACTTGGATATCATATCTCATGCTATAGGACGGGTCTCAGGTTTGTTATTAGAATCATTGAGATATCATATTGCATGCTGTAGGAAGGGTCTAAGGATTGGAATAGGAAGGACCTGGATATCACATCTCATGCTATAGATAGGCTCTTAGGTTTGGAAAGGGAAGGAGTTGGATATCACATTTCATGTTAGAGGAAGGATCTCAGGTTTGGTATTAGAAGCATTGAGATATCACATCTCATGCTATAGGAAGGGTCTCAGGATTGGAATGGGAAGTAGTTGGATATCACATCTCATGCTATAGGAAGGGTCTCAGGTTTGGTATAAGCATTGCGATATCACATCTCATGCTATAGGACGGGTCTCAGGATTGGAATGGAAGGAGTTGGATATCACATCTCATGTTATAGGAAGGATCTCAGGTTTGGTATTAGAATCATTGAGACATCACATCTCATGCTATAGGAAGGGTCTCAGGGTTGGAATGGGAAGGAGTTGGATATCACAACTCATCCAATAGGAAGGGTCTCAGGTTTGGAATGGGAAGGAATTGGATATCACATCTCATGTTATAGGAAGGATCTCAGGTTTGGTATTAGAAGCATTGAGATATCACATCTCATGCTATAGGAAGGGTCTCAGGATTGGAATGTGAAGGATTTGGATATCACATCTCATGCTAAAGGAAGGGTCTCAGGTTTGGTAGAAGCATTGAGATATCACGTCTCTGCTATCGGAAGGGTCTCAGGATTGGATTGGGAAGGAGTTGGATATCCCTTCTCATGCTATAGGAAGGGTCTCAGGATTTGAATGGCAAGGAGTTGGATATCACATCTCATGCCATACGAAGGGTCTCAGGTTTGGTATAAGCATTGAGATATCACATCTCTGCTATCGGAAGGGTCTCAGGATTGGAATGGGAAGGAGTTGGATATTCCCATCTCATGTAATAGGAAGGGTCTCAGGTTTGGTATTAGAAGCATTGAGATATCACATCTCATGCTATAGGAAGGGTCTCAGGATTGGAATGGGAAGGACTTGGATATCACATCTCATGCTATAGGGAGGGTCTCAAGTTTGATATTAGAAGCTTTGAGATATCACATCTCATGATATCGGAAGGGTCTCAGGATTGGAATGGGAAGGAGTTGGATATCACATCTCATGATAAAGGAAGGGTCTAAGGTTTGGAAGGGGAAGGATTTGGATATCACATCTCATGTTATATTACGGGTCTCAGGTTTGGTATTAGAAGCATTGAGATATCAAGTCTCAGAGTATAGGAAGGGTCTCAGAATTGGAATGGGAAGGAGTTGGATATCACATCTCAAGCTATAGGAAGGGTCTCAGGATTGGAATGGGAAGGACTTGGATATCACATCTCATGCTATAGGAAGGCTCTCAGGTTTGGAAGGGGAAAGAGTTGGATATCACATTTCATGTTAGAGGTAGGATCTCAGGTTTGGTATTAGAGGCATTGAGATATCACATCTCATGCTATCAGAAGGGTCTCGGGAATGGAATGGGAAGGAGTTGGATATCACATCTCATGCTAAAGGGAGGGTCTCAGGTTTGGAAGGGGAAGGATTTGGATATCACATCTCATGTTATAGGAAGGATCTCAGGTTTGGTATTAGAAGCATTGAGATATCACATCTCATGCTATCGGAAGGATCTCAGGTTTGGTATTAGAAGCATTGAGATATCACATCTCATGCTATCAGAAGGGTCTCAGGATTGGAATGGGAAGGAGTTGGATATCACATCTCATGCTAAAGGGAGGGTCTCAGGTTTGGAAAGGGAAGGATTTGGATATCACATCTCATGTTATCGGAAGGATCTCACGTTTGGTATTAGAAGTATTGAGATATCATATCTCATGCTATAGGAAGGGTCTCAGGATTGGAATGGGAAGGAGTTGGATATCACATCTCATGCTATAGGAAGTGTCTCAGGATTGTAATGGGAAGGACTTGGATATCACATCTCATGCTATAGGTAGGGTCTCAAGTTTGATATTAGAAGCATTGAGATATCACATCTCATGCTATAGGAAGGGTCTGAGGATTGGAATGGGAAGGAGTTGGATATCACATCTCATGCTATGGGAAGGGTCTCAGGTTTGGTATAAGCAGTGAGATATCACATCTCATGCTATAGGAAGTGTCTCAGGATTGGAATGGGAAGGAGTTGGATATCACATCTCATGTTATAGGAAGGATCTCAGGTTTGGTATAAGCATTGAGATATCACATCTCTGCTATCGGAAGGGTCTCAGGATTGGAATGGGAAGGAGTTGGATATTCCCATCTCATGTTATAGGAAGGGTCTCAGGTTTGGTATTAGAAGCATTGAGATATCACATCTCATGCTATAGGAAGGGTCTCAGGATTGGAATGGGAAGGACTTGGATATCACATCTCATGCTATAGGGAGGGTCTCAAGTTTGATATTAGAAGCTTTGAGATATCACATCTCATGATATCGGAAGGGTCTCAGGATTGGAATGGGAAGGAGTTGGATATCACATCTCATGATAAAGGAAGGGTCTAAGGTTTGGAAGGGGAAGGATTTGGATATCACATCTCATGTTATATTACGGGTCTCACGTCTGTATTAGAAGCATTGAGATATCAAGTCTCATAGTATAGGAAGGGTCTCAGAATTGGAATGGGAAGGAGTTGGATATCACATCTCAAGTTATAGGAAGGGTCTCAGGATTGGAATGGGAAGGACTTGGATATCACATCTCATGCTATAGGAAGGCTCTCAGGTTTGGAAGGGGAAAGAGTTGGATATCACATTTCATGTTAGAGGTAGGATCTCAGGTTTGGTATTAGAGGCATTGAGATATCACATCTCATGCTATCAGAAGGGTCTCAGGAATGGAATGGGAAGGAGTTGGATATCACCTCTCATGCTAAAGGGAGGGTCTCAGGTTTGGAAGGGGAAGGATTTGGATATCACATCTCATGTTATAGGAAGGATCTCAGGTTTGGTATTAGAAGCATTGAGATATCACATCTCATGCTATCGGAAGGATCTCAGGTTTGGTATTAGAAGCATTGAGATATCACATCTCATGCTATCAGAAGAGTCTCAGGATTGGAATAGGAAGGAGTTCGATATCACATCTCATGCTAAAGGGAGGGTCTCAGGATTGGAAGGGGAAGGATTTGGATATCACATCTCATGTTATCGGAAGGATCTCAGGATTGGTATTAGAAGTATTGAGATATCATATCTCATGCTATAGGAAGGGTCTCAGGATTGGAATGGGAAGGAGTTGGATATCACATCTCATGTTATAGGAAGGATCTCAGGTTTGGTATTAGAAGCATTGAGACATCACATCTCATGCTATAGGAAGGGTCTCAGGATTGTAATGGGAAGGAGTTGGATATCACATCTCATGCTATATGAAGGGTCTCAGGTTTGGTATAAGCATTCAGATATCACATCTCATGCTATAGGAAGGGTCTCAGGATTGGAATGGGAAGGAGTTGTATATGACATCTCATGCCGTAGGAAGGGTCTCAGGTTTGGTATAAGCATTGAGATATCACATCTCTGCTATCGGAAGGGTCTCAGGATTGGAATGGGAAGGAGTTGGATATCCCATCTCATGTTATAGGACGGGTCTCAGGTTTGTTATTAGAATCATTGAGATATCATATTGCATGCTATAGGAAGGGTCTAAGGATTGGAATTGGAAGGACTTGGATATCACATCTCATGCTATAGGTAGGCTCTCAGGTTTGGAAAGGGAAGGAGTTGGATATCACATTTCATGTTAGAGGAAGGATCTCAGGTTTGGTATTAGAGGCATTGAGATATCACATCTCATGCTATAGGAAGGGTCTCAGGATTGGAATGGGAAGGAGTTAGATATCACATCTCATGCTATAGGAAGGGTCTCAGGTTTGGTATAAGCATTGAGATATCACATCTCATGCTATAGGAAGGGTCTCAGGATTGGAATGGGAAGGATATGTATATGACATTTCATGCCATAGGAAGGGTCTCAGGTTTGGTATAAGCATTGAGATATCACATCTATGCTTTTGGAAGGGTCTCAGGATTGGAATGGGAAGGAGTTGGATATCCCATCTCATGTTATAGGAAGAGTCTCAGGTTTGGTATTAGAAGCATTGAGATATCACATCTCATGCTATAGGAAGTGTCTCAGGATTGGAATGGGAAGGACTTGATTATCACATCTCATGCTATAGGGAGGGTCTCAAGTTTGATATTAGAAGCATTGAGATATCACATCTCATGCTATAGGAAGGGTCTCAGGATTGGAATGGAAGGAGTTGGATATCACATCTCATGTTTTAGGAAGGATCTCAGGTTTGGTATTAGAAGCATTGAGACATCACATCTCATGCTATAGGAAGGGTCTCAGGATTGGAATGGGAAGGAGTTGGATATCACATCTCATGCTATATGAAGGGTCTCAGGTTTGGTATAAGTTTTGAGATATCACATCTCATGCTATAGGAAGGGTCTCAGGATTGGAATGGGAAGGAGTTGTATATGACATCTCATGCCGTAGGAAGGGTCTCAGGTTTGGTATAAGCATTGAGATATCACATCTCTGCTATCGTAAGGGTCTCAGGATTGGAATGGGAAGGAGTTGGATATCCCATCTCATGTTATAGGAAGAGTCTCAGGTTTGGTATTAGAAGCATTGAGATATCACATCTCATGCTATAGGAAGGGTCTCAGGATTGGAATGGGAAGCTGTTGGATATCACATCTCATGCTATAGGAAGGGTCTCAGGTTTGGTATAAGCATTGAGATATCACATCTCAAGCTATAGGAAGGGTCTCAGGATTGGAATGGGAAGGAGTTGGATATCACATCTCATGTTATAGGAAGGATCTCAGGTTTGGTATTAGAAGCATTGAGACATCACATCTCATGCTATAGGAAGGGTCTCAGGATTGGAATGGGAAGGAGTTGTATATGACATCTCATGCCGTAGGAAGAGTCTCAGGTTTGGTATAAGCATTGAGATATCACATCTCTGCTATCGGAAGGGTCTCAGGATTGGAATGGGAAGGAGTTGGATATCCCATCTCATGTTATAGGAAGGGTCTCATGATTGGAATGGGAAGGACTTGGATATCACATCTCATGCTATAGGAAGGCTCTTAGGTTTGGAAGGGGAAAGAGTTGGATATCACATTTCATGTTAGAGGTAGGATCTCAGGTTTGGTATTAGAGGCATTGAGATATCACATCTCATGCTATCAGAAGGGTCTCAGGATTGGAATGGGAAGGAGTTGGATATCACATCTCATGCTAAAGGGAGGGTCTCAGGTTTGGAAGGGGAAGGATTTGGATATCACATCTCATGTTATAGGAAGGATCTCAAGTTTGGTATTAGAAGCATTGAGATATCACATCTCATGCTATCAGAAGGGTCTCAGGATAGGAATGGGAAGGAGTTGGATATCACATCTCATGCTAAAGGGAGAGTCTCAGGTTTGGAAGGGGAAGGATTTGGATATCACATCTCATGTTATCGGAAGGATCTCAGGTTTGGTATTAGAAGTATTGAGATATCACATCTCATGCTATAGGAAGGGTCTCAGGATTGGAATGGGAACGAGTTGGATATCACATCTCATGCTAAAGGAAGGGTCTCAGGTTTGGTAGAAGCATTGAGATATCACATCTCATGCTATAGGAAGGGTCTCAGGATTGGAATGGGAAGGAGTTGTATATGACATCTCATGCCGTAGGAAGGGTCTCAGGTTTGGTATAAGCATTGAGATATCACATCTCTGCTATCGGAAGGGTCTCAGGATTGGAATGGGAAGGAGTTGGATATCCCATCTCATGTTATAGGAAGGGTCTCATGATTGGAATGGGAAGGACTTGGATATCACATCTCATGCTATAGGAAGGCTCTTAGGTTTGGAAGGGGAAAGAGTTGGATATCACATTTCATGTTAGAGGTAGGATCTCAGGTTTGGTATTAGAGGCATTGAGATATCACATCTCATGCTATCAGAAGCGTCTCAGGATTGGAATGGGAAGGAGTTGGATATCACATCTCATGCTAAAGGGAGGGTCTCAGGTTTGGAAGGGGAAGGATTTGGATATCACATCTCATGTTATAGGAAGGATCTCAAGTTTGGTATTAGAAGCATTGAGATATCACATCTCATGCTATCAGAAGGGTCTCAGGATAGGAATGGGAAGGAGTTGGATATCACATCTCATGCTAAAGGGAGGGTCTCAGGTTTGGAAGGGGAAGGATTTGGATATCACATCTCATGTTATCGGAAGGATCTCAGGTTTGGTATTAGAAGTATTGAGATATCACATCTCATGCTATAGGAAGGGTCTCAGGATTGGAATGGGAACGAGTTGGATATCACATCTCATGCTAAAGGAAGGGTCTCAGGTTTGGTAGAAGCATTGAGATATCACATCTCATGCTATAGGAAGGGTCTCAGGATTGGAATGGGAAGGAGTTGTATATGACATCTCATGCCGTAGGAAGGGTCTCAGGTTTGGTATAAGCATTGAGATATCACATCTCTGCTATCGGAAGGGTCTCAGGATTGGAATGGGAAGGAGTTGGAAATCCCATCTCATGTTATAGGAAGGGTCTCATGATTGGAATGGGAAGGACTTGGATATCACATCTCATGCTATAGGAAGGCTCTTAGGTTTGGAAGGGGAAAGAGTTGGATATCACATTTCATGTTAGAGGTAGGATCTCAGGTTTGGTATTAGAGGCATTGAGATATCACATCTCATGCTATCAGAAGCGTCTCAGGATTGGAATGGGAAGGAGTTGGATATCACATCTCATGCTAAAGGGAGGGTCTCAGGTTTGGAAGGGGAAGGATTTGGATATCACATCTCATGTTATAGGAAGGATCTCAAGTTTGGTATTAGAAGCATTGAGATATCACATCTCATGCTATCAGAAGGGTCTCAGGATAGGAATGGGAAGGAGTTGGATATCACATCTCATGCTAAAGGGAGGGTCTCAGGTTTGGAAGGGGAAGGATTTGGATATCACATCTCATGTTATCGGAAGGATCTCAGGTTTGGTATTAGAAGTATTGAGATATCACATCTCATGCTATAGGAAGGGTCTCAGGATTGGAATGGGAACGAGTTGGATATCACATCTCATGCTAAAGGAAGGGTCTCAGGTTTGGTAGAAGCATTGAGATATCACATCTCATGCTATAGGAAGGGTCTCAGGATTGGAATGGGAAGGACTTAGATATCACATATCATGCTATAGGGAGGGTCTCAGCTTTGATATTAGAAGCATTGAGATATCACATCTCATGCTATCGGAAGTGTCTCAGGATTGGAATTGGAAGGAGCTGGATATCACATCTCATGCTAAAGGAAGGGTCTCAGGTTTGGAACGGGAAGGAGTTGGATATCACATCTCATGTTATAGGAAGGGTCTCAGGTTGGTATAAGCATTGATATATCACATCTCTGCTATCGGAAGTGTCTCAGGATTGGAATGGGAAGGAGTTGGATATCCCATCTCATGTTATAGGACGGGTCTCAGGTTTGTTATTAGAATCATTGAGATATCATATTGCATGCTGTAGGAAGGGTCTAAGGATTGGAATGGGAAGGACTTGGATATCACATCTCATGCTATAGATAGGCTCTCAGGTTTGGAAAGGGAAGGAGTTGGATATCACATTTCATGTTAGAGGAAGGATCTCAGGTTTGGTATTAGAGGCATTGAGATATCACATCTCATGCTATAGGAAGGGTCTCAGGTTGGAATTGGAAGGAGTTGGATATCACATCTCATGTTATAGGAAGGGTCTCAGGATTGGAATGGGAAGGACTTGGATATCACATCTCATGCTATAGGAAGGCTCTCAGGTTTGGAAGGGGAAAGAGTTGGATATCACATTTCATGTTAGAGGTAGGATCTCAGGTTTGGTATTAGAGGCAATGAGATATCACATCTCATGCTATCAGAAGGGTCTCAGATTTAGAATGGGAAGGAGTTGGATATCACATCTCATGCTAAAGGGAGGGTCTCAGGTTTGGAAGGGGAAGGATTTGGATATCACATCTCATGTTATAGGAAGGATCTCAGGTTTGGTATTAGAAGCATTGAGATATCACATCTCATGCTATCGGAAGGATCTCAGGTTTGGTATTAGAAGCATTGAGATATCACATCTCATGCTATCAAAAGGTTCTCAGGATTGGAATGGGAAGGAGTTGGATATCCCATCTCATGCTAAAGGGAGGGTCTCAGGTTTGGAAGGGGAAGGATTTGGATATCACATCTCATGTTATCGGAAGGATCTCAGGTTTGGTATTAGAAGTATTGAGATATCACATCTCATGCTATAGGAAGGGTCTCAGGATTGGAATATGGGAAGTAGTTGGATATCACATCTCATGCTAAAGGAAGGGTCTCAGGTTTGGTAGAAACATTGAGATATCACATCTCATGCTATAGGAAGGGTCTCAGGAGGATATCACATCTCATGCTATAGGAAGGGTCTCAGATTTGGTATAAGCATTGAGATATCACATCTCATGCTAAAGGAAGGGTCTCAGGATTGGAATGGGAAGGAGTTGTATATGACATCTCAGGCCATAGGAAGGTTCTCAGGTTTGGTATAAGCATTGAGATATCACATCTCTGCTATCGGAAGGGTCTCAGGATTGGAATGGGAAGGAGTTGGATATCCCATCTCATGTTATAGGAAGGGTCTCAGGATTGGAATGGGAAGGACTTGGATGTCACATCTCATGCTATAGGGAGGGTCTCAAGTTTGATATTAGAAGCATTGAGATAACAAATCTCATGATATCGGAAGGGTCTCAGGATTGGAATGGGAAGGAGTTGGATATCACATCTCATGATAAAGGAAGGGTCTAAGGTTTGGAAGGGGAAGGATTTGGATATCACATCTCATGTTATAGGACGGGTCTCTGGTTTGGTATTAGATGCATTGAGATATCAAGTCTCATGGTATAAGAAGGGTCGCAGAATTTGAATGGGAAGGAGTTGGATATCACACCTCAAGCTATAGGAAGGGTCTCAGGATTGGAATGGGAAGGAGTTTGATATCACATCTCATGCCATAGTATGGGTCTCAGGTTTGGTAGAAGCATTGGGATATCGCATCTCATGCTATCGGAAGGGTATCAGTATTGGATTTGGAAGAAGTTGGATATCCCATCTCATGCTATAGGAAGGGTCTCAGGTTGGAATGGGAAGGAGTTGGATATCACATTTCATGTTATAGGAAGGGTCTCAGGATTGGAATGGGAAGGACTTGGATATCATATCTCATGCTTTAGGACGGGTCTCAGGTTTGTTATTAGAATCATTGAGATATCATATTGCATGCTGTAGGAAGGGTCTAAGGATTGGAATGGGAAGGACTTGGATATCACATCTCATGCTATAGATAGGCTCTTAGGTTTGGAAAGGGAAGGAGTTGGATATCACATTTCATGTTAGAGGAAGGATCTCAGGTTTGGTATTAGAAGCATTGAGATATCACATCTCATGCTATATGAAGGGTCTCAGGATTGGAATGGGAAGTAGTTGGATATCACATCTCATGCTATAGGAAGGGTCTCAGGTTTGGTATAAGCATTGAGATATCACATCTCATGCTATAGGACAGGTCTCAGGATTGGAATGGAAGGAGTTGGATATCACATATCATGTTATAGGAGGGATCTCAGGTTTGGTATTAGAAGCATTGAGACATCACATCTCATGCTATAGGAAGGGTCTCAGGGTTGGAATGGGAAGGAGTTGGATATCACATCTCATCCAATAGGAAGGGTCTCAGGTTTGGAATGGGAAGGAATTGGATATCACATCTCATGTTATAGGAAGGATCTCAGGTTTGGTATTAGAAGCATTGAGATATCACATCTCATGCTATAGGAAGGGTCTCAGGATTGGAATGTGAAGGATTTGGATATCACATCTCATGCTAAAGGAAGGGTCTCAGGTTTGGTAGAAGCATTGAGATATCACGTCTCTGCTATCGGAAGGGTCTCAGGATTGGATTGGGAAGGAATTGGATATCCCTTCTCATGCTATAGGAAGGGTCTCAGGATTTGAATGGCAAGGAGTTGGATATCACATCTCATGCCATAGGAAGGGTCTCAGGTTTGGTATAAGCATTGAGATATCACATCTCTGCTATCGGAAGGGTCTCAGGATTGGAATGGGAAGGAGTTGGATATTCCCATCTCATGTTATAGGAAGGGTCATTGGTTTGGTATTAGAAGCATTGAGATATCACATCTCATGCTATAGGAAGGGTCTCAGGATTGGAATGGGAAGGACTTGGATATCACATCCCCTGCTATAGGGAGGGTCTCAAGTTTGATATTAGAAGCTTTGAGATATCACATCTCATGATATCGGAAGGGTCTCAGGATTGGAATGGGAAGGAGTTGGATATCACATCTCATGATAAAGGAAGGGTCTAAGGTTTGGAAGGGGAAGGATTTGGATATCACATCTCATGTTATATTACGGGTCTCAGGTTTGGTATTAGAAGCATTGAGATATCAAGTCTCAGAGTATAGGAAGGGTCTCAGAATTGGAATGGGAAGGAGTTGGATATCACATCTCAAGCTATAGGAAGGGTCTCAGGATTGGAATGGGAAGGACTTGGATATCACATCTCATGCTATAGGAAGGCTCTCAGGTTTGGAAGGGGAAAGAGTTGGATATCACATTTCATGTTAGAGGTAGGATCTCAGGTTTGGTATTAGAGGCATTGAGATATCACATCTCATGCTATCAGAAGGGTCTCAGGAATGGAATGGGAAGGAGTTGGATATCACATCTCATGCTAAAGGGAGGGTCTCAGGTTTGGAAGGGGAAGGATTTGGATATCACATCTCATGTTATAGGAAGGATCTCAGGTTTGGTATTAGAAGCATTGAGATATCACATCTCATGCTATCGGAAGGATCTCAGGTTTGGTATTAGAAGCATTGAGATATCACATCTCATGCTATCAGAAGGGTCTAAGGATTGGAATGGGAAGGAGTTGGATATCACATCTCATGCTAAAGGGAGGGTCTCAGGTTTGGAAGGGGAAGGATTTGGATATCACATCTCATGTTATCGGAAGGATCTCACGTTTGGTATTAGAAGTATTGAGATATCATATCTCATGCTATAGGAAGGGTCTCAGGATTGGAATGGGAAAGAGTTGGATATCACATCTCATGCTATAGGGAGTGTCTCAGGATTGGAATGGGAAGGACTTAGATATCACATATCATGCTATAGGGAGGGTCTCAGTTTTGATATTAGAAGCATTGAGATATCACATCTCATGCTATCGGAAGTGTCTCAGGATTGGAATGGGAAGGAGCTGGATATCACATCTCATGCTAAAGGAAGAGTCTCAGGTTTGGAACGGGAAGGATTTGGATATCACATCTCATGTTATAGGAAGGGTCTCAGGTTTGGTATAAGCATTGAGATATCACATCTCTGCTATCGGAAGTGTCTCAGGATTGGAATGGGAAGGAGTTGGATATCACATCTCATGTTATAGGACGGGTCTCAGGTTTGTTATTAGAATCATTGAGATATCATATTGCATGCTGTAGGAAGGGTCTAAGGGTTGGAATGGGAAGGACTTGGATATCACATCTCATGCTATAGATAGGCTCTTAGGTTTGGAAAGGGAAGGAGTTGGATATCACATTTCATGTTAGAGGAAGGATCTCAGGTTTGGTATTAGAAGCATTGAGATATCACATCTCATGCTATAGGAAGGGTCTCAGGATTGGAATGGGAAGTAGTTGGATATCACATCTCATGCTATAGGAAGGGTCTCAGGTTTAGTATAAGCATTGAGATATCACATCTCATGCTATAGGGCGGGTCTCAGGATTGGAATGGAAGGAGTTGGATATCACATCTCATGTTATAGGAAGGATCTCAGGTTTGGTATTAGAAGCATTGAGACATCACATCTCATGCTATAGGAAGGGTCTCAGGGTTGGAATGGGAAGGAGTTGGATATCACATCTCATCCAATAGGAAGGGTCTCAGGTTTGGAATGGGAAGGAATTGGATATCACATCTCATGTTATAGGAAGGATCTCAGGTTTGGTATTAGAAGCATTGAGATATCACATCTCATGCTATAGGAAGGGTCTCAGGATTGGAATGTGAAGGATTTGGATATCACATCTCATGCTAAAGGAAGGGTCTCAGGTTTGGTAGAAGCATTGAGATATCACGTCTCTGCTATCGGAAGGGTCGCAGGATTGGATTGGGAAGGAGTTGGATATCCCTTCTCATGCTATAGGAAGGGTCTCAGGATTTGAATGGCAAGGAGTTGGATATCACATCTCATGCCATAGGAAGGGTCTCAGGTTTGGTATAAACATTGAGATATCACATCTCTGCTATCGGAAGGGTCTCAGGATTGGATTGGGAAGGAGTTGGATATCCCTTCTCATGCTATAGGAAGTGTCTCAGGTTGGAATGGGAAGGAGTTGGATATCACATCTCATGTTATAGGAAGGGTCTCAGGATTGGAATGGGAAGGATTTGGATATCACATCTCTTGCTATAGGAAGGGTCTCAGGATTGGAATGGGTAGGAGTTGGATATTACTTTCTTGCTATAGGAAGGGTCTCATGTTTGGAATGGGAAGGAGTTGGATATCACATATGCTATAGTTAGTGTCTCAGGTTTGGAACGGGAAGGAGTTGGATATCACATCTCATGTTATAGGAAGGGTCTCAGGTTTGGTATAAGCATTGAGATATCACATCTCTGCTATCGGAAGCGGCTCAGGATTGGAATGGGAAGGAGTTGGATATCACATCTCATGTTATAGTAAGAGTCTCTGGTTTGGTATTAGAATCATTGAGATATCACATCGCATGCTGTAGGAAGGGTCTAAGGATTGGAATAGGATGGACTTGGATATCACATCTCATGCTATAGGTAGGCTCTCAGGTTTGGTATAAGCATTGAGATATCACATCTCATGCTATAGGAAGGGTCTCAGGATTGGAATGGGAAGGATTTGGATATCACATCTCATGCTATAGGAAGGGTCTCAGATTTGGTATAAGCATTGAGATATCACATCTCATGCTAAAGTAAGGGTCTCAGGATTGGAATGGGAAGGAGTTGTATATGACATCTCAGGCCATAGGAAGGGTCTCAGGTTTGGTATAAGCATTGAGATATCACATCTCTGCTATCGGAAGGGTCTCAGGATTGGAATGGGAAGGAGTTGGATATCCCATCTCATGTTATAGGAAGGGTCTCAGGTTTGGTATTAGAAGCATAGAGATATCACATCTCATGCTATAGGAAGGGTCTCAGGATTGGAATGGGAAGGACTTGGATGTCACATCTCATGCTATAGGGAGGATCTCAAGTTTGATATTAGAAGCATTGAGATAACAAATCTCATGATATCGGAAGGGTCTCAGGATTGGAATGGGAAGGAGTTGGATACCACATCTCATGATAAAGGAAGGGTCTAAGGTTTGGAAGGGGAAGGATTTGGATATCACATCTCATGTTATAGGACGGGTCTCAGGTTTGGTATTAGAAGCATTGAGATATCAAGTCTCATGGTATAAGAAGGGTCTCAGAATTGGAATGGGAAGGAGTTGGATATCACACCTCAAGCTATAGGAAGGGTCTCAGGATTGGAATGGGAAGGAGTTTGATATCACATCTCATGCCATAGTATGGGTCTCAGGTTTGGTAGAAGCATTGGGATATCACATCTCATGCTATCGGAAGGGTATCAGTATTGGATTTTGAAGAAGTTGGATATCCCATCTCATGCTATAGGAAGGGTCTCAGGTTGGAATGGGAAGGAGTTGGATATCACATTTCATGTTATAGGAAGGGTCTCAGGATTGGAATGGGAAGGACTTGGATATCATATCTCATGCTATAGGACGGGTCTCAGGTTTGTTATTAGAATCATTGAGATATCATATTGCATGCTGTTGGAAGGGTCTAAGGATTGGAATAGGAAGGACCTGGATATCACATCTCATGCTATAGATAGGCTCTTAGGTTTGGAAAGGGAAGGAGTTGGATATCACATTTCATGTTAGAGGAAGGATCTCAGGTTTGGTATTAGAAGCATTGAGATATCACATCTCATGCTATAGGAAGGGTCTCAGGATTGGAATGGGAAGTAGTTGGATATCACATCTCATGCTATAGGAAGGGTCTCAGGTTTGGTATAAGCATTGCGATATCACATCTCATGCTATAGGACGGGTCTCAGGATTGGAATGGAAGGAGTTGGATATCACATCTCATGTTATAGGAAGGATCTCAGGTTTGGTATTAGAATCATTGAGACATCACATCTCATGCTATAGGAAGGGTCTCAGGGTTGGAATGGGAAGGAGTTGGATATCACAACTCATCGAATAGGAAGGGTCTCAGGTTTGGAATGGGAAGGAATTGGATATCACATCTCATGTTATAGGAAGGATCTCAGGTTTGGTATTAGAAGCATTGAGATATCACATCTCATGCTATAGGAAGGGTCTCAGGATTGGAATGTGAAGGATTTGGATATCACATCTCATGCTAAAGGAAGGGTCTCAGGTTTGGTAGAAGCATTGAGATATCACGTCTCTGCTATCGGAAGGGTCTCAGGATTGGATTGGGAAGGAGTTGGATATCCCTTCTCATGCTATAGGAAGGGTCTCAGGATTTGAATGGCAAGGAGTTGGATATCACATCTCATGCCATACGAAGGGTCTCAGGTTTGGTATAAGCATTGAGATATCACATCTCTGCTATCGGAAGGGTCTCAGGATTGGAATGGGAAGGAGTTGGATATTCCCATCTCATGTAATAGGAAGGGTCTCAGGTTTGGTATTAGAAGCATTGAGATATCACATCTCATGCTATAGGAAGGGTCTCAGGATTGGAATGGGAAGGACTTGGATATCACATCTCATGCTATAGGGAGGGTCTCAAGTTTGATATTAGAAGCTTTGAGATATCACATCTCATGATATCGGAAGGGTCTCAGGATTGGAATGGGAAGGAGTTGGATATCACATCTCATGATAAAGGAAGGGTCTAAGGTTTGGAAGGGGAAGGATTTGGATATCACATCTCATGTTATATTACGGGTCTCAGGTTTGGTATTAGAAGCATTGAGATATCAAGTCTCAGAGTATAGGAAGGGTCTCAGAATTGGAATGGGAAGGAGTTGGATATCACATCTCAAGCTATAGGAAGGGTCTCAGGATTGGAATGGGAAGGACTTGGATATCACATCTCATGCTATAGGAAGGCTCTCAGGTTTGGAAGGGGAAAGAGTTGGATATCACATTTCATGTTAGAGGTAGGATCTCAGGTTTGGTATTAGAGGCATTGAGATATCACATCTCATGCTATCAGAAGGGTCTCGGGAATGGAATGGGAAGGAGTTGGATATCACATCTCATGCTAAAGGGAGGGTCTCAGGTTTGGAAGGGGAAGGATTTGGATATCACATCTCATGTTATAGGAAGGATCTCAGGTTTGGTATTAGAAGCATTGAGATATCACATCTCATGCTATCGGAAGGATCTCAGGTTTGGTATTAGAAGCATTGAGATATCACATCTCATGCTATCAGAAGGGTCTCAGGATTGGAATGGGAAGGAGTTGGATATCACATCTCATGCTAAAGGGAGGGTCTCAGGTTTGGAAGGGGAAGGATTTGGATATCACATCTCATGTTATCGGAAGGATCTCACGTTTGGTATTAGAAGTATTGAGATATCATATCTCATGCTATAGGAAGGGTCTCAGGATTGGAATGGGAAGGAGTTGGATATCACATCTCATGCTATAGGAAGTGTCTCAGGATTGTAATGGGAAGGACTTGGATATCACATCTCATGCTATAGGTAGGGTCTCAAGTTTGATATTAGAAGCATTGAGATATCACATCTCATGCTATAGGAAGGGTCTGAGGATTGGAATGGGAAGGAGTTGGATATCACATCTCATGCTATGGGAAGGGTCTCAGGTTTGGTATAAGCAGTGAGATATCACATCTCATGCTATAGGAAGTGTCTCAGGATTGGAATGGGAAGGAGTTGGATATCACATCTCATGTTATAGGAAGGATCTCAGGTTTGGTATAAGCATTGAGATATCACATCTCTGCTATCGGAAGGGTCTCAGGATTGGAATGGGAAGGAGTTGGATATTCCCATCTCATGTTATAGGAAGGGTCTCAGGTTTGGTATTAGAAGCATTGAGATATCACATCTCATGCTATAGGAAGGGTCTCAGGATTGGAATGGGAAGGACTTGGATATCACATCTCATGCTATAGGGAGGGTCTCAAGTTTGATATTAGAAGCTTTGAGATATCACATCTCATGATATCGGAAGGGTCTCAGGATTGGAATGGGAAGGAGTTGGATATCACATCTCATGATAAAGGAAGGGTCTAAGGTTTGGAAGGGGAAGGATTTGGATATCACATCTCATGTTATATTACGGGTCTCACGTCTGTATTAGAAGCATTGAGATATCAAGTCTCATAGTATAGGAAGGGTCTCAGAATTGGAATGGGAAGGAGTTGGATATCACATCTCAAGTTATAGGAAGGGTCTCAGGATTGGAATGGGAAGGACTTGGATATCACATCTCATGCTATAGGAAGGCTCTCAGGTTTGGAAGGGGAAAGAGTTGGATATCACATTTCATGTTAGAGGTAGGATCTCAGGTTTGGTATTAGAGGCATTGAGATATCACATCTCATGCTATCAGAAGGGTCTCAGGAATGGAATGGGAAGGAGTTGGATATCACCTCTCATGCTAAAGGGAGGGTCTCAGGTTTGGAAGGGGAAGGATTTGGATATCACATCTCATGTTATAGGAAGGATCTCAGGTTTGGTATTAGAAGCATTGAGATATCACATCTCATGCTATCGGAAGGATCTCAGGTTTGGTATTAGAAGCATTGAGATATCACATCTCATGCTATCAGAAGAGTCTCAGGATTGGAATAGGAAGGAGTTCGATATCACATCTCATGCTAAAGGGAGGGTCTCAGGATTGGAAGGGGAAGGATTTGGATATCACATCTCATGTTATCGGAAGGATCTCACGTTTGGTATTAGAAGTATTGAGATATCATATCTCATGCTATAGGAAGGGTCTCAGGATTGGAATGGGAAGGAGTTGGATATCACATCTCATGCTATAGGGAGGGTCTCAGGATTGGAATGGGAAGGACTTAGATATCACATATCATGCTATAGGGAGGGTCTCAGTTTTGATATTAGAAGCATTGAGATATCACATCTCATGCTATAGGAAGTGTCTCAGGATTGGAATGGGAAGGTGCTGGATATCACATCTCATGCTAAAGGAAGGGTCTCAGGTTTGGAACGGGAAGGATTTGGATATCACATCTCATGTTATAGGAAGGGTCTCAGGTTTGGTATAAGCATTGAGATATCACATCTCTGCTATCGGAAGTGTCTCAGGATTGGAATGGGAAGGAGTTGGATATCCCATCTCATGTTATAGGACGGGTCTCAGGTTTGTTATTAGAATCATTGAGATATCATATTGCATGCTGTAGGAAGAGTCTAAGGGTTGGAATGGGAAGGACTTGGATATCACATCTCATGCTATAGATAGGCTCTTAGGTTTGGAAAGGGAAGGAGTTGGATATCACATTTCATGTTAGAGGAAGGATCTCAGGTTTGGTATTAAAAGCATTGAGATATCACATCTCATGCTATAGGAAGGGTCTCAGGATTGGAATGGGAAGCAGTTGGATATCACATCTCATGCTATAGGAAGGGTCTCAGGTTTGGTATAAGCATTGAGATATCACATCTCATGCTATAGGACGGGTCTCAGGATTGGAATGGAAGGAGTTGGATATCACATCTCATGTTATAGGAAGGATCTCAGGTTTGGTATTAGAAGCATTGAGACATCACATCTCATGCTATAGGAAGGGTCTCAGGGTTGGAATGGGAAGGAGTTGGATATCACATCGCATCCAATAGGAAGGGTCTCAGGTTTGGAATGGGAAGGAATTGGATATCACATCTCATGTTATAGGAAGGATCTCAGGTTTGGTATTAGAAGCATTGAGATATCACATCTCATGCTATAGGAAGGGTCTCAGGATTGGAATGTGAAGGATTTGGATATCACATCTCATGCTAAAGGAAGGGTCTCAGGTTTGGTAGAAGCATTGAGATATCACGTCTCTGCTATCGGAAGGGTCTCAGGATTGGATTGGGAAGGAGTTGGATATCACATCTCATGCCATAGGAAGGGTCTCAGGTTTGGTATAAGCATTGAGATATCACATCTCTGCTATCGGGAGGGTCTCAGGATTGGATTGGGAAGGAGTTGGATATCCCTTCTCATGCTATAGGAAGTGTCTCAGGTTGGAATGGGAAGGAGTTGGATATCACATCTCATGTTATAGGAAGGGTCTCAGGATTGGAATGGGAAGGATTTGGATATCACATCTCTTGCTATAGGAAGGGTCTCAGGATTGGAATGGGTAGGAGTTGGATATTACTTTCTTGCTATAGGAAGGGTCTCATGTTTGGAATGGGAAGGAGTTGGATATCACATATGCTATAGTTAGTGTCTCAGGTTTGGAACGGAAGGAGTTGGATATCACATCTCATGTTATAGGAAGGGTCTCAGGTTTGGTATAAGCATTGAGATATCACATCTCTGCTATCGGAAGCGGCTCAGGATTGGAATGGGAAGGAGTTGGATATCCCATCTCATGTTATAGGAAGAGTCTCTGGTTTGGTATTAGAATCATTGAGATATCACATTGCATGCTGTAGGAAGGGTCTAAGGATTGGAATGGGATGGACTTGGATATCACATCTCATGCTATAGGTAGGCTCTCAGGTTTGGTATAAGCATTGAGATATCACATCTCATGCTATAGGAAGGGTCTCAGGATTGGAATGGGAAGGAATTGGATATCACATCTCATGCTATAGGAAGGGTCTCAGATTTGGTATAAGCATTGAGATATCACATCTCATGCTAAAGGAAGGGTCTCAGGATTGGAATGGGAAGGAGTTGTATATGACATCTCAGGCCATAGGAAGGTTCTCAGGTTTGGTATAAGCATTGAGATATCACATCTCTGCTATCGGAAGGGTCTCAGGATTGGAATGGGAAGGAGTTGGATATCCCATCTCATGTTATAGGAAGGGTCTCAGGTTTGGTATTAGAAGCATAGAGATATCACATCTCATGCTATAGGAAGGGTCTCAGAAATTGAATGGCAAGGAGTTGGATATCACATCTCATGCCATAGGAAGGGTCTCAGGTTTGGTATAAGCATTCAGATATCACATCTCTGCTATCGGAAGGGTCTCAGGATTGGATTGGGAAGGAGTTAGATATCCCTTCTCATGCTATAGGAAGTGTCTCAGGTTGGAATGGGAAGGAGTTGGATATCACATCTCATGTTATAGGAAGGGTCTCGGGATTGGAATGGGAAGGACTTGGATGTCACATCTCATGCTTTAGGGAGGGTCTCAAGTTTGATATTAGAAGCATTGAGATAACAAATCTCATGATATCGGAAGGGTCTCAGGATTGGAATGGGAAGGAGTTGGATATCACATCTCATGATAAAGGAAGGGTCTAAGGTTTGGAAGGGGAAGGATTTGGATATCACATCTCATGTTATAGGACGGGTCTCAGGTTTGGTATTAGAAGCATTGAGATATCAAGTCTCATGGTATAAGAAGGGTCTCAGAATTGGAATGGGAAGGAGTTGGATATCACACCTCAAGCTATAGGAAGGGTCTCAGGATTGGAATGGGAAGGACTTGGATATCACATCTCATGCTATAAGGAGGGTCTCAAGTTTGATATTAGAAGCTTTGAGATATCACATCTCATGATATCGGAAGGGTCTCAGGATTGGAATGGGAAGGAGTTGGATATCACATCTCATGATAAAGGAAGGGTCTAAGGTTTGGAAGGGGAAGGATTTGGATATCACATCTCATGTTATATTATGGGTCTCACGTTTGTATTAGAAGCATTGAGATATCAAGTCTCATAGTATAGGAAGGGTCTCAGAATTGGAATGGGAAGGAGTTGGATATCACATCTCAAGCTATAGGAAGGGTCTCAGGATTGGAATGGGAAGGACTTGGATATCACATCTCATGCTATAGGAAGGCTCTCAGGTTTGGAAGGGGAAATAGTTGGATATCACATTTCATGTTAGAGGTAGGATCTCAGGTTTGGTATTAGAGGCATTGAGATATCACATCTCATGCTATCAGAAGGGTCTTAGGAATGGAATGGGAAGGAGTTGGATATCACATCTCATGCTAAAGGGAGGGTCTCAGGTTTGGAAGGGGAAGGATTTGGATATCACATCTCATGTTATAGGAAGGATCTCAGGTTTGGTATTAGAAGCATTGAGATATCACATCTCATGCTATCGGAAGGATCTCAGGTTTGGTATTAGAAGCATTGAGATATCACATCTCATGCTATCAGAAGAGTCTCAGGATTGGAATAGGAAGGAGTTGGATATCACATCTCATGCTAAAGGGAGGGTCTCAGGATTGGAAGGGGAAGGATTTGGATATCACATCTCATGTTATCGGAAGGATCTCACGTTTGGTATTAGAAGTATTGAGATATCATATCTCATGCTATAGGAAGGGTCTCAGGATTGGAATGGGAAGGAGTTGGATATCACATCTCATGCTATAGGGAGGGTCTCAGGATTGGAATGGGAAGGACTTAGATATCACATATCATGCTATAGGGAGGGTCTCAGTTTTGATATTAGAAGCATTGAGATATCACATCTCATGCTATAGGAAGTGTCTCAGGATTGGAATGGGAAGGTGCTGGATATCACATCTCATGCTAAAGGAAGGGTCTCAGGTTTGGAACGGGAAGGATTTGGATATCACATCTCATGTTATAGGAAGGGTCTCAGGTTTGGTATAAGCATTGAGATATCACATCTCTGCTATCGGAAGTGTCTCAGGATTGGAATGGGAAGGAGTTGGATATCCCATCTCATGTTATAGGACGGGTCTCAGGTTTGTTATTAGAATCATTGAGATATCATATTGCATGCTGTAGGAAGGGTCTAAGGGTTGGAATGGGAAGGACTTGGATATCACATCTCATGCTATAGATAGGCTCTTAGGTTTGGAAAGGGAAGGAGTTGGATATCACATTTCATGTTAGAGGCAGGATCTCAGGTTTGGTATTAGAAGCATTGAGATATCACATCTCATGCTATAGGAAGGGTCTCAGGATTGGAATGGGAAGCAGTTGGATATCACATCTCATGCTATAGGAAGGGTCTCAGGTTTGGTATAAGCATTGAGATATCACATCTCATGCTATAGGAAGGATCTCAGGTTTGGTATTAGAAGCATTGAGACATCACATCTCATGCTATAGGAAGGGTCTCAGGGTTGGAATGGGAAGGAGTTGGATATCACATCTCATCCAATAGGAAGGGTCTCAGGTTTGGAATGGGAAGGAATTGGATATCACATCTCATGTTATAGGAAGGATCTCAGGTTTGGTATTAGAAGCATTGAGATATCACATCTCATGCTATAGGAATGGTCTCAGGATTGGAATGTGAAGGATTTGGATATCACATCTCATGCTAAAGGAAGGGTCTCAGGTTTGGTAGAAGCATTGAGATATCACGTCTCTGCTATCGGAAGGGTCTCAGGATTGGATTGGGAAGGAGTTGGATATCACATCTCATGCCATAGGAAGGGTCTCAGGTTTGGTATAAGCATTGAGATATCACATCTCTGCTATCGGAAGGGTCTCAAGATTGGATTGGGAAGGAGTTGGATATCCCTTCTCATGCTATAGGAAGTGTCTCAGGTTGGAATGGGAAGGAGTTGGATATCACATCTCATGTTATAGGAAGGGTCTCAGGATTGGAATGGGAAGGATTTGGATATCACATCTCTTGCTATAGGAAGGGTCTCAGGATTGGAATGGGTAGGAGTTGGATATTACTTTCTTGCTATAGGAAGGGTCTCATGTTTGGAATGGGAAGGAGTTGGATATCACATATGCTATAGTTAGTGTCTCAGGTTTGGAACGGGAAGGAGTTGGATATCACATCTCATGTTATAGGAAGGGTCTCAGGCTTGGTATAAGCATTGAGATATCACATCTCTGCTATCGGAAGCGGCTCAGGATTGGAATGGGAAGGAGTTGGATATCCCATCTCATGTTATAGGAAGAGTCTCTGGTTTGGTAGAATCATTGAGATATCACATCGCATGCTGTAGGAAGGGTCAAAGGATTGGAATGGGATGGACTTGGATATCACATCTCATGCTATAGGTAGGCTCTCAGGTTTGGTATAAGCATTGAGATATCACATCTCATGCTATAGGAAGGGTCTCAGGATTGGAATGGGAAGGAATTGGATATCACATCTCATGCTATAGGAAGGGTCTCAGATTTGGTATAAGCATTGAGATATCACATTTCATGCTAAAGGAAGAGTCTCAGGATTGGAATGTGAAGGATTTGGATATCACATCTCATGCTAAAGGAAGGGTCTCAGGTTTGGTAGAAGCATTGAGATATCACGTCGCTGCTATCGGAAGGGTCTCAGGATTGGATTGGGAAGGAGTTGGATATCCCTTCTCATGCTATAGGAAGGGTCTCAGGATTTGAATGGCAAGGAGTTGGATATCACATCTCATGCCATAGGAAGGGTCTCAGGTTTGGTATAAGCATTGAGATATCACATCTCTGCTATCGGAAGGGTCTCAGGATTGGATTGGGAAGGAGTTGGATATCCCTTCTCATGCTATAGGAAGTGTCTCAGGTTGGAATGGGAAGGAGTTGGATATCACATCTCATGCTATAGGAAGGGTCTCAGGTTTGGTATAAGCATTGAGATATCACATCTCTGCTATCGGAAGCGGCTCAGGATTGGAATGGGAAGGAGTTGGATATCCCATCTCATGTTATAGGAAGAGTCTCTGGTTTGGTAGAATCATTGAGATATCACATCGCATGCTGTAGGAAGGGTCAAAGGATTGGAATGGGATGGACTTGGATATCACATCTCATGCTATAGGTAGGCTCTCAGGTTTGGTATAAGCATTGAGATATCACATCTCATGCTATAGGAAGGGTCTCAGGATTGGAATGGGAAGGAATTGGATATCACATCTCATGCTATAGGAAGGGTCTCAGATTTGGTATAAGCATTGAGATATCACATTTCATGCTAAAGGAAGAGTCTCAGGATTGGAATGTGAAGGATTTGGATATCACATCTCATGCTAAAGGAAGGGTCTCAGGTTTGGTAGAAGCATTGAGATATCACGTCGCTGCTATCGGAAGGGTCTCAGGATTGGATTGGGAAGGAGTTGGATATCCCTTCTCATGCTATAGGAAGGGTCTCAGGATTTGAATGGCAAGGAGTTGGATATCACATCTCATGCCATAGGAAGGGTCTCAGGTTTGGTATAAGCATTGAGATATCACATCTCTGCTATCGGAAGGGTCTCAGGATTGGATTGGGAAGGAGTTGGATATCCCTTCTCATGCTATAGGAAGTGTCTCAGGTTGGAATGGGAAGGAGTTGGATATCACATCTCATGCTATAGGAAGGGTCTCAGGTTTGGTATAAGCATTGAGATATCACATCTCATGCTATAGGACGGGTCTCAGGATTGTAATGGAAGGAGTTGGATATCACATCTCATGTTATAGGAAGGATCTCAGGTTTGGTATTAGAATCATTGAGACATCACATCTCATGCTATAGGAAGGGTCTCAGGGTTGGAATGGGAAGGAGTTGGATATCACAACTCATCCAATAGGAAGGGTCTCAGGTTTGGAATGGGAAGGAATTGGATATCACATCTCATGTTATAGGAAGGATCTCAGGTTTGGTATTAGAAGCATTGAGATATCACATCTCATGCTATAGGAAGGGTCTCAGGATTGGAATGTGAAGGATTTGGATATCACATCTCATGCTAAAGGAAGGGTCTCAGGTTTGGTAGAAGTATTGAGATATCACGTCTCTGCTATCGGAAGGGTCTCAGGATTGGATTGGGAAGGAGTTGGATATCCCTTTTCATGCTATAGGAAGGGTCTCAGGATTTGAATGGCAAGGAGTTGGATATCACATCTCATGCCACAGGAAGGGTCTCAGGTTTGGTTTAAGCATTGAGATATCACATCTCTGCTATCGGAAGGGTCTCAGGATTGGATTGGGAAGGAGTTGGATATCCCTTCTCATGCTATAGGAAGTGTCTCAGGTTGGAATGGGAAGGAGTTGGATATCACATCTCATGTTATAGGAAGGGTCTCAGGATTGGAATGGGAAGGATTTGGATATCACATCTCTTGCTATAGGAAGGGTCTCAGGATTGGAATGGGTAGGAGTTGGATATTACTTTCTTGCTATAGGAAGGGTCTCATGTTTGGAATGGGAAGGAGTTGGATATCACATATGCTATAGTTAGTGTCTCAAGTTCGGAACTGGAAGGAGTTGGATATCACATCTCATGTTATAGGAAGGGTCTCAGGTTTGGTATAAGCATTGAGATATCACATCTCTGCTATCGGAAGCGGCTCAGGATTTGAATGGGAAGGAGTTGGATATCCCATCTCATGTTATAGGAAGAGTCTCTGGTTTGGTATTAGAATCATTGAGATATCACATCACATGCTGTAGGAAGGGTCTAAGGATTGGAATGGGGTGGACTTGGATATCACATCTCATGCTATAGGTAGGCTCTCAGTTTTGGTATAAGCATTGAGATATCACATCTCATGCTATAGGAAGGGTCTCAGGATTGGAATGGGAAGGAATTGGATATCACATCTCATGCTATAGGAAGGGTCTCAGATTTGGTATAAGCATTGAGATATCACATCTCATGCTAAAGGAAGGGTCTCAGGATTGGAATGGGAAGGAGTTGTATATGACATCTCAGGCCATAGGAAGGTTCTCAGGTTTGGTATAAGCATTGAGATATCACATCTCTGCTATCGGAAAGGTCTCAGGATTGGAATGGGAAGGAGTTGGATATCCCATCTCATGTTATAGGAAGGGTCTCAGGTTTGGTATTAGAAGCATAGAGATATCACATCTCATGCTATAGGAAGGGTCTCAGGATTGGAATGGGAAGGACTTGGATGTCACATCTCATGCTATAGGGAGGGTCTCAAGTTTGATATTAGAAGCATTGAGATAACAAATCTCATGATATCGGAAGGGTCTCAGGATTGGAATGGGAAGGAGTTGGATATCACATCTCATGATAAAGGAAGGGTCTAAGGTTTGGAAGGGGAAGGATTTGGATATCACATCTCATGTTATAGGACGGGTCTCAGGTTTGGTATTAGAAGCATTGAGATATCAAGTCTCATGGTATACGAAGGGTCTCAGAATTGGAATGGGAAGGAGTTGGATGTCACACCTCAAGCTATAGGAAGGGTCTCAGGATTGGAATGGGAAGGAGTTTGATATCACATCTCATGCCATAGTATGGGTCTCAGGTTTGGTAGAAGCATTGGGATATCACATCTCATGCTATCGGAAGGGTATCAGTATTGGATTTGGAAGAAGTTGGATATCCCATCTCATGCTATAGGAAGGGTCTCAGGTTGGAATGGGAAGGAGTTGGATATCACATTTCATGTTATAGGAAGGGTCTCAGGATTGGAATGGGAAGGACTTGGATATCATATCTCATGCTATAGGACGGGTCTCAGGTTTGTTATTAGAATCATTGAGATATCATATTGCATGCTGTAGGAAGGGTCTAAGGATTGGAATGGGAAGGACCTGGATATCACATCTCATGCTATAGATAGGCTCTTAGGTTTGGAAAGGGAAGGAGTTGGATATCACATCTCATGTTATAGGATGGATCTCAGGTTTGGTATTAGAAGTATTGAGATATCACATCTCATGTTATCGGAAGGATCTCAGGTTTGGTATTAGAAGTATTGAGATATCACATCTCATGCTATAGGAAGGGTCTCAGGATTGGAATGGGAAGGAGTTGGATATCACATCTCATGCTAAAGGAAGGGTCTCAGGTTTGGTAGAAGCATTGAGATATCACATCTCATGCTATAGGAAGGGTCTCAGGATTGGAATCGGAAGGACTTAGATATCACATATCATGCTATACAGAGGGTCTCAGTTTTGATATTAGAAGCATTGAGATATCACATCTCATGCTATCGGAAGTGTCTCAGGATTGGAATGGGAAGGATATCACATCTCATGCTAAAGGAAGGGTCTCAGGTTTGGAACGGGAAGGAGTTAAATTTCACATCTCATGTTATAGGAAGGGTCTCAGGTTTGGTATGAACATTGAGATATCACATCTCTGCTATCGGAAGTGTCTCAGGATTGGCATGGGAAGGAGTTGGATATCCCATCTCATGTTATAGGACGGGTCTCAGGTTTGTTATTAGAATCATTGAGATATCATATTGCATGCTGTAGGAAGGGTCTAAGGGTTGGAATGTGAAGGACTTGGATATCACATCTCATGCTATAGATAGGCTCTTAGGTTTGGAAAGGGAAGGAGTTGGATATCACATTTCATGTTAGAGGAAGGATCTCAGGTTTGGTATTAGAAGCATTGAGATATCACATCTCATGCTATAGGAAGGGTCTCAGGATTGGAATGGGAAGGAGTTGGATATCACATCTCATGCTATAGGAAGGGTCTCAGGTTTGGTATAAGCATTGAGATATCACATCTCATGCTATAGGACGGGTCTCAGGATTGGAATGGAAGGAGTTGGATATCACATCTCATGTTATAGGAAGGATCTCAGGTTTGGTATTAGAAGCATTGAGACATCACATCTCATGCTATAGGAAGGGTCTCAGGGTTGGAATGGGAAGGAGTTGGATATCACATCTCATCCAATAGGAAGGGTCTCAGGTTTGGAATGGGAAGTAATTGGATATCACATCTCATGTTATAGGAAGGATCTCAGGTTTGGTATTAGAAGCATTGAGATATCAAATCTCATGCTATAGGAAGGGTCTCAGGATTGGAATGTGAAGGATTTGGATATCACATCTCATGCTACAGGAAGGGTCTCAGGTTTGGTAGAAGCATTGAGATATCACGTCTCTGCTATCGGAAGGGTCTCAGGATTGGATTGGGAAGGAGTTGGATATCCCTTTTCATGCTATAGGAAGGGTCTCAGGTTTGGTATAAGCATTGAGATATCACATCTCTGCTATCGGAAGGGTCTCAGGATTGGATTGGGAAGGAGTTGGATATCCCTTCTCATGCTATAGGAAGTGTCTCAGGTTGGAATGGGAAGGAGTTGGATATCACATCTCATGTTATAGGAAGGGTCTCAGGATTGGAATGGGAAGGATTTGGATATCACATCTCTTGCTATAGGAAGGGTCTCAGGATTGGAATGGGTAGGAGTTGGATATTACTTTCTTGCTATAGGAAGGGTCTCATGTTTGGAATGGGAAGGAGTTGGATATCACATATGCTATAGTTAGTGTCTCAGGTTTGGAACGGGAAGGAGTTGGATATCACATCTCATGTTATAGGAAGGGTCTCAGGTTTGGTATAAGCATTGAGATATCACATCTCTGCTATCGGAAGCGGCTCAGGATTGGAATGGGAAGGAGTTGGATATCCCATCTCATGTTATAGGAAGAGTCTCTGGTTTGGTATTAGAATAATTGAGATATCACATTGCATGTTGTAGGAAGGGTCTAAGGATTGGAATGGGATGGACTTGGATATCACATCTCATGCTATAGGTAGGCTCTCAGGTTTGGTATAAGCATTGAGATATCACATCTCATGCTATAGGAAGGGTCTCAGGATTGGAAAGGGAAGGAATTGGATATCACATCTCATGCTATAGGAAGGGTCTCAGATTTGGTATAAGCATTGAGATATCACATATCATGCTAAAGGAAGGGTCTCAGGATTGGAATGGGAAGGAGTTGTATATGACATCTCAGGCCATAGGAAGGTTCTCAGGTTTGGTATAAGCATTGAGATATCACATCTCTGCTATCGGAAAGGTCTCAGGATTGGAATGGGAAGGAGTTGGATATCCCATCTCATGTTATAGGAAGGATCTCAGGTTTGGTATTAGAAGCATAGAGATATCACATCTCATGCTATAGGAAGGGTCTCAGGATTGGAATTTGAAGGACTTGGATGTCACATCTCATGCTATAGGGAGGGTCTCAAGTTTGATATTAGAAGCATTGAGATAACAAATCTCATGATATCGGAAGGGTCTCAGGATTGGAATGGGAAGGAATTGGATATCACATCTCATGATAAAGGAAGGGTCTAAGGTTTGGAAGGGGAAGGATTTGGATATCACATCTCATGTTATATGACGTGTCTCAGGTTTGGTATTAGAAGCATTGAGATATCAAGTCTCATGGTATAAGAAGGGTCTCAGAATTGGAATGGGAAGGAGTTGGATATCACACCTCAAGCTATAGGAAGGGTCTCAGGATTGGAATGGGAAGGAGTTTGATATCACATCTCATGCCATAGTATGGGTCTCAGGTTTGGTAGAAGCATTGGGATATCACATCTCATGCTATCGGAAGGGTATCAGTATTGGATTTTGAAGAAGTTGGATATCCCATCTCATGCTATAGGAAGGGTCTCAGGTTGCAATGGGAAGGAGTTGGATATCACATTTCATGTTATAGGAAGGGTCTCAGGATTGGAATGGGAAGGACTTGGATATCATATCTCATGCTATAGGACGGGTCTCAGGTTTGTTATTAGAATCATTGAGATATCATATTGCATGCTGTAGGAAGGGTCTAAGGATTGGAATAGGAAGGACCTGGATATCACATCTCATGCTATAGATAGGCTCTTAGGTTTGGAAAGGGAAGGAGTTGGATATCACATTTCATGTTAGAGGAAGGATCTCAGGTTTGGTATTAGAAGCACTGAGATATCACATCTCATGCTATAGGAAGGGTCTCAGGATTGGAATGGGAAGTAGTTGGATATCACATCTCATGCTATAGGAAGGGTCTCAGGATTGGTATAAGCATTGAGATATCACATTTCATGCTATAGGACGGGTCTCAGAATTGGAATGGAAGGAGTTGGATATCACATCTCATGTTATAGGAAGGATCTCAGGTTTGGTATTAGAATCATTGAGACATCACATCTCATGCTATAGGAAGGGTCTCAGGGTTGGAATGGGAAGGAGTTGGATATCACAACTCATCCAATAGGAAGGGTCTCAGGTTTGGAATGGGAAGGAATTGGATATCACATCTCATGTTATAGGAAGGATCTCAGGTTTGGTATTAGAAGCATTGAGATATCACATCTCATGCTATAGGAAGGGTCTCAGGATTGGAATGTGAAGGATTTGGATATCACATCTCATGCTAAAGGAAGGGTCTCAGGTTTGGTAGAAGCATTGAGATATCACGTCTCTGCTATCGGAAGGGTCTCAGGATTGGATTGGGAAGGAGTTGGATATCCCTTCTCATGCTATAGGAAGGGTCTCAGGATTTGAATGGCAAGGAGTTGGATATCACATCTCATGCCATACGAAGGGTCTCAGGTTTGGTATAAGCATTGAGATATCACATCTCTGCTATCGGAAGGGTCTCAGGATTGGAATGGGAAGGAGTTGGATATTCCCATCTCATGTAATAGGAAGGGTCTCAGGTTTGGTATTAGAAGCATTGAGATATCACATCTCATGCTATAGGAAGGGTCTCAGGATTGGAATGGGAAGGACTTGGATATCACATCTCATGCTATAGGGAGGGTCTCAAGTTTGATATTAGAAGCTTTGAGATATCACATCTCATGATATCGGAAGGGTCTCAGGATTGGAATGGGAAGGAGTTGGATATCACATCTCATGATAAAGGAAGGGTCTAAGGTTTGGAAGGGGAAGGATTTGGATATCACATCTCATGTTATATTACGGGTCTCAGGTTTGGTATTAGAAGCATTGAGATATCAAGTCTCAGAGTATAGGAAGGGTCTCAGAATTGGAATGGGAAGGAGTTGGATATCACATCTCAAGCTATAGGAAGGGTCTCAGGATTGGAATGGGAAGGACTTGGATATCACATCTCATGCTATAGGAAGGCTCTCAGGTTTGGAAGGGGAAAGAGTTGGATATCACATTTCATGTTAGAGGTAGGATCTCAGGTTTGGTATTAGAGGCATTGAGATATCACATCTCATGCTATCAGAAGGGTCTCGGGAATGGAATGGGAAGGAGTTGGATATCACATCTCATGCTAAAGGGAGGGTCTCAGGTTTGGAAGGGAAAGGATTTGGATATCACATCTCATGTTATAGGAAGGATCTCAGGTTTGGTATTAGAAGCATTGAGATATCACATCTCATGCTATCAGAAGGGTCTCAGGATTGGAATGGGAAGGAGTTGGATATCACATCTCATGCTAAAGGGAGGGTCTCAGGTTTGGAAGGGGAAGGATTTGGATATCACATCTCATGTTATCGGAAGGATCTCACGTTTGGTATTAGAAGTATTGAGATATCATATCTCATGCTATAGGAAGGGTCTCAGGATTGGAATGGGAAGGAGTTGGATATCACATCTCATGTTATAGGAAGTGTCTCAGGATTGTAATGGGAAGGACTTGGATATCACATCTCATGCTATAGGTAGGGTCTCAAGTTTGATATTAGAAGCATTGAGATATCACATCTCATGCTATAGGAAGGGTCTGAGGATTGGAATGGGAAGGAGTTGGATATCACATCTCATGCTATGGGAAGGGTCTCAGGTTTGGTATAAGCAGTGAGATATCACATCTCATGCTATAGGAAGTGTCTCAGGATTGGAATGGGAAGGAGTTGGATATCACATCTCATGTTATAGGAAGGATCTCAGGTTTGGTATAAGCATTGAGATATCACATCTCTGCTACCGGAAGGGTCTCAGGATTGGAATGGGAAGGAGTTGGATATTCCCATCTCATGTTATAGGAAGGGTCTCAGGTTTGGTATTAGAAGCATTGAGATATCACATCTCATGCTATAGGAAGGGTCTCAGGATTGGAATGGGAAGGACTTGGATATCACATCTCATGCTATAGGGAGGGTCTCAAGTTTGATATTAGAAGCTTTGAGATATCACATCTCATGATATCGGAAGGGTCTCAGGATTGGAATGGGAAGGAGTTGGATATCACATCTCATGATAAAGGAAGGGTCTAAGGTTTGGAAGGGGAAGGATTTGGATATCACATCTCATGTTATATTACGGGTCTCACGTTTGTATTAGAAGCATTGAGATATCAAGTCTCATAGTATAGGAAGGGTCTCAGAATTGGAATGGGAAGGAGTTGGATATCACATCTCAAGCTATAGGAAGGGTCTCAGGATTGGAATGGGAAGGACTTGGATATCACATCTCATGCTATAGGAAGGCTCTCAGGTTTGGAAGGGGAAAGAGTTGGATATCACATTTCATGTTAGAGGTAGGATCTCAGGTTTGGTATTAGAGGCATTGAGATATCACATCTCATGCTATCAGAAGGGTCTCAGGAATGGAATGGGAAGGAGTTGGATATCACATCTCATGCCAAAGGGAGGGTCTCAGGTTTGGAAGGGGAAGGATTTGGATATCACATCTCATGTTATAGGAAGGATCTCAGGTTTGGTATTAGAAGCATTGAGATATCACATCTCATACTATCGGAAGGATCTCAGGTTTGGTATTAGAAGCATTGAGATATCACATCTCATGCTATCAGAAGAGTCTCAGGATTGGAATAGGAAGGAGTTGGATATCACATCTCATGCTAAAGGGAGGGTCTCAGGATTGGAAGGGGAAGGATTTGGATATCACATCTCATGTTATCGGAAGGATCTCACGTTTGGTATTAGAAGTATTGAGATATCATATCTCATGCTATAGGAAGGGTCTCAGGATTGGAATGGGAAGGAGTTGGATATCACATCTCATGCTATAGGGAGGGTCTCAGGATTGGAATGGGAAGGACTTAGATATCACATATCATGCTATAGGGAGGGTCTCAGTTTTGATATTAGAAGCATTGAGATATCACATCTCATGCTATAGGAAGTGTCTCAGGATTGGAATGGGAAGGTGCTGGATATCACATCTCATGCTAAAGGAAGGGTCTCAGGTTTGGAACGGGAAGGATTTGGATATCACATCTCATGTTATAGGAAGGGTCTCAGGTTTGGTATAAGCATTGAGATATCACATCTCTGCTATCGGAAGTGTCTCAGGATTGGAATGGGAAGGAGTTGGATATCCCATCTCATGTTATAGGACGGGTCTCAGGTTTGTTATTAGAATCATTGAGATATCATATTGCATGCTGTAGGAAGGGTCTAAGGGTTGGAATGGGAAGGACTTGGATATCACATCTCATGGTATAGATAGGCTCTTAGGTTTGGAAAGGGAAGGAGTTGGATATCACATTTCATGTTAGAGGAAGGATCTCAGGTTTGGTATTAGAAGCATTGAGATATCACATCTCATGCTATAGGAAGGGTCTCAGGATTGGAATGGGAAGCAGTTGGATATCACATCTCATGCTAAAGGGAGGGTCTCAGGTTTGGAAGGGGAAGGATTTGGATATCACATCTCATGTTATAGGAAGGATCTCAGGTTTGGTATTAGAAACATTGAGATATCACATCTCATGCTATCGGAAGGATCTCAGGTTTGGTATTAGAAGCATTGAGATATCACATCTCATGCTATCAGAAGGTTCTCAGGATTGGAATGGGAAGGAGTTGGATATCCCATCTCATGCTAAAGGGAGGGTCTCAGGTTTGGAAGGGGAAGGATTTGGATATCACATCTCATGTTATCGGAAGGATCTCAGGTTTGGTATTAGAAGTATTGAGATATCACATCTCATGCTATAGGAAGGGTCTCAGGATTGGAATATGGGAAGTAGTTGGATATCACATCTCATGCTAAAGGAAGGGTCTCAGGTTTGGTAGAAGCATTGAGATATCACATCTCATGCTATAGGAAGGGTCTCAGGAGGATATCACATCTCATGCTATAGGAAGGGTCTCAGATTTGGTATAAGCATTGAGATATCACATCTCATGCTAAAGGAAGGGTCTCAGGATTGGAATGGGAAGGAGTTGTATATGACATCTCAGGCCATAGGAAGGTTCTCAGGTTTGGTATAAGCATTGAGATATCACATCTCTGCTATCGGAAGGGTCTCAGGATTGGAATGGGAAGGAGTTGGATATCCCATCTCATGTTATAGGAAGGGTCTCAGGATTGGAATGGGAAGGACTTGGATGTCACATCTCATGCTATAGGGAGGGTCTCAAGTTTGATATTAGAAGCATTGAGATAACAAATCTCATGATATCGGAAGGGTCTCAGGATTGGAATGGGAAGGAGTTGGATATCACATCTCATGATAAAGGAAGGGTCTAAGGTTTGGAAGGGGAAGGATTTGGATATCACATCTCATGTTATAGGACGGGTCTCAGGTTTGGTATTAGATGCATTGAGATATCAAGTCTCATGGTATAAGAAGGGTCTCAGAATTTGAATGGGAAGGAGTTGGATATCACACCTCAAGCTATAGGAAGGGTCTCAGGATTGGAATGGGAAGGAGTTTGATATCACATCTCATGCCATAGTATGGGTCTCAGGTTTGGTAGAAGCATTGGGATATCGCATCTCATGCTATCGGAAGGGTATCAGTATTGGATTTGGAAGAAGTTGGATATCCCATCTCATGCTATAGGAAGGGTCTCAGGTTGGAATGGGAAGGAGTTGGATATCACATTTCATGTTATAGGAAGGGTCTCAGGATTGGAATGGGAAGGACTTGGATATCATATCTCATGCTATAGGACGGGTCTCAGGTTTGTTATTAGAATCATTGAGATATCATATTGCATGCTGTAGGAAGGGTCTAAGGATTGGAATGGGAAGGACTTGGATATCACATCTCATGCTATAGATAGGCTCTTAGGTTTGGAAAGGGAAGGAGTTGGATATCACATTTCATGTTAGAGGAAGGATCTCAGGTTTGGTATTAGAAGCATTGAGATATCACATCTCATGCTATATGAAGGGTCTCAGGATTGGAATGGGAAGTAGTTGGATATCACATCTCATGCTATAGGAAGGGTCTCAGGTTTGGTATAAGCATTGAGATATCACATCTCATGCTATAGGACAGGTTTCAGGATTGGAATGGAAGGAGTTGGATATCACATATCATGTTATAGGAGGGATCTCAGGTTTGGTATTAGAAGCATTGAGACATCACATCTCATGCTATAGGAAGGGTCTCAGGGTTGGAATGGGAAGGAGTTGGATATCACATCTCATCCAATAGGAAGGGTCTCAGGTTTGGAATGGGAAGGAGTTGGATATCACATCTCATGCTAAAGGGAGGGTCTCAGGATTGGAAGGGGAAGGATTTGGATATCACATCTCATGTTATCGGAAGGATCTCACGTTTGGTATTAGAAGCATTGAGATATCACATCTCATGCTATCAGAAGAGTCTCAGGATTGGAATAGGAAGGAGTTGGATATCACATCTCATGCTAAAGGGAGGGTCTCAGGATTGGAAGGGGAAGGATTTCGATATCACATCTCATGTTATCGGAAGGATCTCACGTTTGGTATTAGAAGTATTGAGATATCATATCTCATGCTATAGGAAGGGTCTCAGGATTGGAATGGGAAGGAGTTGGATATCACATCTCATGCTATAGGGAGGGTCTCAGGATTGGAATGGGAAGGACTTAGATATCACATATCATGCTATAGGGAGGGTCTCAGTTTTGATATTAGAAGCATTGAGATATCACATCTCATGCTATAGGAAGTGTCTCAGGATTGGAATGGGAAGGTGCTGGATATCACATCTCATGCTAAAGGAAGGGTCTCAGGTTTGGAACGGGAAGGATTTGGATATCACATCTCATGTTATAGGAAGGGTCTCAGGTTTGGTATAAGCATTGAGATATCACATCTCTGCTATCGGAAGTGTCTCAGGATTGGAATGGGAAGGAGTTGGATATCCCATCTCATGTTATAGGACGGGTCTCAGGTTTGTTATTAGAATCATTGAGATATCATATTGCATGCTGTAGGAAGGGTCTAAGGGTTGGAATGGGAAGGACTTGGATATCACATCTCATGGTATAGATAGGCTCTTAGGTTTGGAAAGGGAAGGAGTTGGATATCACATTTCATGTTAGAGGAAGGATCTCAGGTTTGGTATTAGAAGCATTGAGATATCACATCTCATGCTATAGGAAGGGTCTCAGGATTGGAATGGGAAGCAGTTGGATATCACATCTCATGCTAAAGGGAGGGTCTCAGGTTTGGAAGGGGAAGGATTTGGATATCACATCTCATGTTATAGGAAGGATCTCAGGTTTGGTATTAGAAGCATTGAGATATCACATCTCATGCTATCGGAAGGATCTCAGGTTTGGTATTAGAAGCATTGAGATATCACATCTCATGCTATCAGAAGGTTCTCAGGATTGGAATGGGAAGGAGTTGGATATCCCATCTCATGCTAAAGGGAGGGTCTCAGGTTTGGAAGGGGAAGGATTTGGATATCACATCTCATGTTATCGGAAGGATCTCAGGTTTGGTATTAGAAGTATTGAGATATCACATCTCATGCTATAGGAAGGGTCTCAGGATTGGAATATGGGAAGTAGTTGGATATCACATCTCATGCTAAAGGAAGGGTCTCAGGTTTGGTAGAAGCATTGAGATATCACATCTCATGCTATAGGAAGGGTCTCAGGAGGATATCACATCTCATGCTATAGGAAGGGTCTCAGATTTGGTATAAGCATTGAGATATCACATCTCATGCTAAAGGAAGGGTCTCAGGATTGGAATGGGAAGGAGTTGTATATGACATCTCAGGCCATAGGAAGGTTCTCAGGTTTGGTATAAGCATTGAGATATCACATCTCTGCTATCGGAAGGGTCTCAGGATTGGAATGGGAAGGAGTTGGATATCCCATCGCATGTTATAGGAAGGGTCTCAGGATTGGAATGGGAAGGACTTGGATGTCACATCTCATGCTATAGGGAGGGTCTCAAGTTTGATATTAGAAGCATTGAGATAACAAATCTCATGATATCGGAAGGGTCTCAGGATTGGAATGGGAAGGAGTTGGATATCACATCTCATGATAAAGGAAGGGTCTAAGGTTTGGAAGGGGAAGGATTTGGATATCACATCTCATGTTATAGGACGGGTCTCAGGTTTGGTATTAGATGCATTGAGATATCAAGTCTCATGGTATAAGAAGGGTCTCAGAATTTGAATGGGAAGGAGTTGGATATCACACCTCAAGCTATAGGAAGGGTCTCAGGATTGGAATGGGAAGGAGTTTGATATCACATCTCATGCCATAGTATGGGTCTCAGGTTTGGTAGAAGCATTGGGATATCGCATCTCATGCTATCGGAAGGATATCAGTATTGGATTTGGAAGAAGTTGGATATCCCATCTCATGCTATAGGAAGGGTCTCAGGTTGGAATGGGAAGGAGTTGGATATCACATTTCATGTTATAGGAAGGGTCTCAGGATTGGAATGGGAAGGACTTGGATATCATATCTCATGCTATAGGACGGGTCTCAGGTTTGTTATTAGAATCATTGAGATATCATATTGCATGCTGTAGGAAGGGTCTAAGGATTGGAATGGGAAGGACTTGGATATCACATCTCATGCTATAGATAGGCTCTTAGGTTTGGAAAGGGAAGGAGTTGGATATCACATTTCATGTTAGAGGAAGGATCTCAGGTTTGGTATTAGAAGCATTGAGATATCACATCTCATGCTATATGAAGGGTCTCAGGATTGGAATGGGAAGTAGTTGGATATCACATCTCATGCTATAGGAAGGGTCTCAGGTTTGGTATAAGCATATACCCTTCCTATAGCATGAGAAGGGATATCCAATTCCTTCCCAATCCAATCCTGAGACCCTTCGGATAGCAGAGACGTGATATCTCAATGCTTCTACCAAACCTGAGACCCTTCCTTTAGCATGAGATGTGATATCCAAATCCTTCACATTCCAATCCTGAGACCCTTCCTATAGCATGAGATGTGATATCTCAATGCTTCTAATACCAAACCTGAGATCCTTCCTATAACATGAGATGTGATATCCAATTCCTTCCCATTCCAAACCTGAGACCCTTCCTATTGGATGAGATGTGATATCCAACTCCTTCCCATTCCAACCCTGAGACCCTTCCTATAGCATGAGATGTGATGTCTCAATGCTTCTAATACCAAACCTGAGATCCCTCCTATAACATGATATGTGATATCCAACTCCTTCCATTCCAATCCTGAGACCTGTCCTATAGCATGAGATGATCACATCTCATGATATCGGAAGGGTCTCAGGATTGGAATGGGAAGGAGTTGGATATCACATCTCATGATAAAGGAAGGGTCTAAGGTTTGGAAGGGGAAGGATTTGGATATCACATCTCATGTTATATTACGGGTCTCAGGTTTGGTATTAGAAGCATTGAGATATCAAGTCTCAGAGTATAGGAAGGGTCTCAGAATTGGAATGGGAAGGAGTTGGATATCACATCTCAAGCTATAGGAAGGGTCTCAGGATTGGAATGGGAAGGACTTGGATATCACATCTCATGCTATAGGAAGGCTCTCAGGTTTGGAAGGGGAAAGAGTTGGATATCACATTTCATGTTAGAGGTAGGATCTCAGGTTTGGTATTAGAGGCATTGAGATATCACATCTCATGCTATCAGAAGGGTCTCAGGAATGGAATGGGAAGGAGTTGGATATCACATCTCATGCTAAAGGGAGGGTCTCAGGTTTGGAAGGGGAAGGATTTGGATATCACATCTCATGTTATAGGAAGGATCTCAGGTTTGGTATTAGAAGCATTGAGATATCACATCTCATGCTATCGGAAGGATCTCAGGTTTGGTATTAGAAGCATTGAGATATCACATCTCATGCTATCAGAAGGGTCTAAGGATTGGAATGGGAAGGAGTTGGATATCACATCTCATGCTAAAGGGAGGGTCTCAGGTTTGGAAGGGGAAGGATTTGGATATCACATCTCATGTTATCGGAAGGATCTCACGTTTGGTATTAGAAGCATTGAGACATCACATCTCATGCTATAGGAAGGGTCTCAGGGTTGGAATGGGAAGGAGTTGGATATCACATCTCATCCAATAGGAAGGGTCTCAGGTTTGGAATGGGAAGGAATTGGATATCACATCTCATGTTATAGGAAGGATCTCAGGTTTGGTATTAGAAGCATTGAGATATCACATCTCATGCTATAGGAAGGGTCTCAGGATTGGAATGTGAAGGATTTGGATATCACATCTCATGCTAAAGGAAGGGTCTCAGGTTTGGTAGAAGCATTGAGATATCACGTCTCTGCTATCGGAAGGGTCTCAGGATTGGATTGGGAAGGAATTGGATATCCCTTCTCATGCTATAGGAAGGGTCTCAGGATTTGAATGGCAAGGAGTTGGATATCACATCTCATGCCATAGGAAGGGTCTCAGGTTTGGTATAAGCATTGAGATATCACATCTCTGCTATCGGAAGGGTCTCAGGATTGGAATGGGAAGGAGTTGGATATTCCCATCTCATGTTATAGGAAGGGTCATTGGTTTGGTATTAGAAGCATTGAGATATCACATCTCATGCTATAGGAAGGGTCTCAGGATTGGAATGGGAAGGACTTGGATATCACATCCCCTGCTATAGGGAGGGTCTCAAGTTTGATATTAGAAGCTTTGAGATATCACATCTCATGATATCGGAAGGGTCTCAGGATTGGAATGGGAAGGAGTTGGATATCACATCTCATGATAAAGGAAGGGTCTAAGGTTTGGAAGGGGAAGGATTTGGATATCACATCTCATGTTATATTACGGGTCTCAGGTTTGGTATTAGAAGCATTGAGATATCAAGTCTCAGAGTATAGGAAGGGTCTCAGAATTGGAATGGGAAGGAGTTGGATATCACATCTCAAGCTATAGGAAGGGTCTCAGGATTGGAATGGGAAGGACTTGGATATCACATCTCATGCTATAGGAAGGCTCTCAGGTTTGGAAGGGGAAAGAGTTGGATATCACATTTCATGTTAGAGGTAGGATCTCAGGTTTGGTATTAGAGGCATTGAGATATCACATCTCATGCTATCAGAAGGGTCTCAGGAATGGAATGGGAAGGAGTTGGATATCACATCTCATGCTAAAGGGAGGGTCTCAGGTTTGGAAGGGGAAGGATTTGGATATCACATCTCATGTTATAGGAAGGATCTCAGGTTTGGTATTAGAAGCATTGAGATATCACATCTCATGCTATCGGAAGGATCTCAGGTTTGGTATTAGAAGCATTGAGATATCACATCTCATGCTATCAGAAGGGTCTAAGGATTGGAATGGGAAGGAGTTGGATATCACATCTCATGCTAAAGGGAGGGTCTCAGGTTTGGAAGGGGAAGGATTTGGATATCACATCTCATGTTATCGGAAGGATCTCACGTTTGGTATTAGAAGTATTGAGATATCATATCTCATGCTATAGGAAGGGTCTCAGGATTGGAATGGGAAAGAGTTGGATATCACATCTCATGCTATAGGGAGTGTCTCAGGATTGGAATGGGAAGGACTTAGATATCACATATCATGCTATAGGGAGGGTCTCAGTTTTGATATTAGGAGCATTGAGATATCACATCTCATGCTATCGGAAGTGTCTCAGGATTGGAATGGGAAGGAGCTGGATATCACATCTCATGCTAAAGGAAGAGTCTCAGGTTTGGAACGGGAAGGATTTGGATATCACATCTCATGTTATAGGAAGGGTCTCAGGTTTGGTATAAGCATTGAGATATCACATCTCTGCTATCGGAAGTGTCTCAGGATTGGAATGGGAAGGAGTTGGATATCACATCTCATGTTATAGGACGGGTCTCAGGTTTGTTATTAGAATCATTGAGATATCATATTGCATGCTGTAGGAAGGGTCTAAGGGTTGGAATGGGAAGGACTTGGATATCACATCTCATGCTATAGATAGGCTCTTAGGTTTGGAAAGGGAAGGAGTTGGATATCACATTTCATGTTAGAGGAAGGATCTCAGGTTTGGTATTAGAAGCATTGAGATATCACATCTCATGCTATAGGAAGGGTCTCAGGATTGGAATGGGAAGTAGTTGGATATCACATCTCATGCTATAGGAAGGGTCTCAGGTTTAGTATAAGCATTGAGATATCACATCTCATGCTATAGGACGGGTCTCAGGATTGGAATGGAAGGAGTTGGATATCACATCTCATGTTATAGGAAGGATCTCAGGTTTGGTATTAGAAGCATTGAGACATCACATCTCATGCTATAGGAAGGGTCTCAGGGTTGGAATGGGAAGGAGTTGGATATCACATCTCATCCAATAGGAAGGGTCTCAGGTTTCTAATGGGAAGGAATTGGATATCACATCTCATGTTATAGGAAGGATCTCAGGTTTGGTATTAGAAGCATTGAGATATCACATCTCATGCTATAGGAAGGGTCTCAGGATTGGAATGTGAAAGATTTGGATATCACATCTCATGCTAAAGGAAGGGTCTCAGGTTTGGTAGAAGCATTGAGATATCACGTCTCTGCTATCGGAAGGGTCGCAGGATTGGATTGGGAAGGAGTTGGATATCCCTTCTCATGCTATAGGAAGGGTCTCAGGATTTGAATGGCAAGGAGTTGGATATCACATCTCATGCCATAGGAAGGGTCTCAGGTTTGGTATAAACATTGAGATATCACATCTCTGCTATCGGAAGGGTCTCAGGATTGGATTGGGAAGGAGTTGGATATCCCTTCTCATGCTATAGGAAGTGTCTCAGGTTGGAATGGGAAGGAGTTGGATATCACATCTCATGTTATAGGAAGGGTCTCAGGATTGGAATGGGAAGGATTTGGATATCACATCTCTTGCTATAGGAAGGGTCTCAGGATTGGAATGGGTAGGAGTTGGATATTACTTTCTTGCTATAGGAAGGGTCTCATGTTTGGAATGGGAAGGAGTTGGATATCACATATGCTATAGTTAGTGTCTCAGGTTTGGAACGGGAAGGAGTTGGATATCACATCTCATGTTATAGGAAGGGTCTCAGGTTTGGTATAAGCATTGAGATATCACATCTCTGCTATCGGAAGCGGCTCAGGATTGGAATGGGAAGGAGTTGGATATCACATCTCATGTTATAGTAAGAGTCTCTGGTTTGGTATTAGAATCATTGAGATATCACATCGCATGCTGTAGGAAGGGTCTAAGGATTGGAATAGGATGGACTTGGATATCACATCTCATGCTATAGGTAGGCTCTCAGGTTTGGTATAAGCATTGAGATATCACATCTCATGCTATAGGAAGGGTCTCAGGATTGGAATGGGAAGGATTTGGATATCACATCTCATGCTATAGGAAGGGTCTCAGATTTGGTATAAGCATTGAGATATCACATCTCATGCTAAAGGAAGGGTCTCAGGATTGGAATGGGAAGGAGTTGTATATGACATCTCAGGCCATAGGAAGGGTCTCAGGTTTGGTATAAGCATTGAGATATCACATCTCTGCTATCGGAAGGGTCTCAGGATTGGAATGGGAAGGAGTTGGATATCCCATCTCATGTTATAGGAAGGGTCTCAGGTTTGGTATTAGAAGCATAGAGATATCACATCTCATGCTATAGGAAGGGTCTCAGGATTGGAATGGGAAGGACTTGGATGTCACATCTCATGCTATAGGGAGGATCTCAAGTTTGATATTAGAAGCATTGAGATAACAAATCTCATGATATCGGAAGGGTCTCAGGATTGGAATGGGAAGGAGTTGGATACCACATCTCATGATAAAGGAAGGGTCTAAGGTTTGGAAGGGGAAGGATTTGGATATCACATCTCATGTTATAGGACGGGTCTCAGGTTTGGTATTAGAAGCATTGAGATATCAAGTCTCATGGTATAAGAAGGGTCTCAGAATTGGAATGGGAAGGAGTTGGATATCACACCTCAAGCTATAGGAACGGTCTCAGGATTGGAATGGGAAGGAGTTTGATATCACATCTCATGCCATAGTATGGGTCTCAGGTTTGGTAGAAGCATTGGGATATCACATCTCATGCTATCGGAAGGGTATCAGTATTGGATTTTGAAGAAGTTGGATATCCCATCTCATGCTATAGGAAGGGTCTCAGGTTGGAATGGGAAGGAGTTGGATATCACATTTCATGTTATAGGAAGGGTCTCAGGATTGGAATGGGAAGGACTTGGATATCATATCTCATGCTATAGGACGGGTCTCAGGTTTGTTATTAGAATCATTGAGATATCATATTGCATGCTGTAGGAAGGGTCTAAGGATTGGAATAGGAAGGACCTGGATATCACATCTCATGCTATAGATAGGCTCTTAGGTTTGGAAAGGGAAGGAGTTGGATATCACATTTCATGTTAGAGGAAGGATCTCAGGTTTGGTATTAGAAGCATTGAGATATCACATCTCATGCTATAGGAAGGGTCTCAGGATTGGAATGGGAAGTAGTTGGATATCACATCTCATGCTATAGGAAGGGTCTCAGGTTTGGTATAAGCATTGCGATATCACATCTCATGCTATAGGACGGGTCTCAGGATTGGAATGGAAGGAGTTGGATATCACATCTCATGTTATAGGAAGGATCTCAGGTTTGGTATTAGAATCATTGAGACATCACATCTCATGCTATAGGAAGGGTCTCAGGGTTGGAATGGGAAGGAGTTGGATATCACAACTCATCCAATAGGAAGGGTCTCAGGTTTGGAATGGGAAGGAATTGGATATCACATCTCATGTTATAGGAAGGATCTCAGGTTTGGTATTAGAAGCATTGAGATATCACATCACATGCTATAGGAAGGGTCTCAGGATTGGAATGTGAAGGATTTGGATATCACATCTCATGCTAAAGGAAGGGTCTCAGGTTTGGTAGAAGCATTGAGATATCACGTCTCTGCTATCGGAAGGGTCTCAGGATTGGATTGGGAAGGAGTTGGATATCCCTTCTCATGCTATAGGAAGGGTCTCAGGATTTGAATGGCAAGGAGTTGGATATCACATCTCATGCCATACGAAGGGTCTCAGGTTTGGTATAAGCATTGAGATATCACATCTCTGCTATCGGAAGGGTCTCAGGATTGGAATGGGAAGGAGTTGGATATTCCCATCTCATGTAATAGGAAGGGTCTCAGGTTTGGTATTAGAAGCATTGAGATATCACATCTCATGCTATAGGAAGGGTCTCAGGATTGGAATGGGAAGGACTTGGATATCACATCTCATGCTATAGGGAGGGTCTCAAGTTTGATATTAGAAGCTTTGAGATATCACATCTCATGATATCGGAAGGGTCTCAGGATTGGAATGGGAAGGAGTTGGATATCACATCTCATGATAAAGGAAGGGTCTAAGGTTTGGAAGGGGAAGGATTTGGATATCACATCTCATGTTATATTACGGGTCTCAGGTTTGGTATTAGAAGCATTGAGATATCAAGTCTCAGAGTATAGGAAGGGTCTCAGAATTGGAATGGGAAGGAGTTGGATATCACATCTCAAGCTATAGGAAGGGTCTCAGGATTGGAATGGGAAGGACTTGGATATCACATCTCATGCTATAGGAAGGCTCTCAGGTTTGGAAGGGGAAAGAGTTGGATATCACATTTCATGTTAGAGGTAGGATCTCAGGTTTGGTATTAGAGGCATTGAGATATCACATCTCATGCTATCAGAAGGGTCTCGGGAATGGAATGGGAAGGAGTTGGATATCACATCTCATGCTAAAGGGAGGGTCTCAGGTTTGGAAGGGGAAGGATTTGGATATCACATCTCATGTTATAGGAAGGATCTCAGGTTTGGTATTAGAAGCATTGAGATATCACATCTCATGCTATCGGAAGGATCTCAGGTTTGGTATTAGAAGCATTGAGATATCACATCTCATGCTATCAGAAGGGTCTCAGGATTGGAATGGGAAGGAGTTGGATATCACATCTCATGCTAAAGGGAGGGTCTCAGGTTTGGAAGGGGAAGGATTTGGATATCACATCTCATGTTATCGGAAGGATCTCACGTTTGGTATTAGAAGTATTGAGATATCATATCTCATGCTATAGGAAGGGTCTCAGGATTGGAATGGGAAGGAGTTGGATATCACATCTCATGCTATAGGAAGTGTCTCAGGATTGTAATGGGAAGGACTTGGATATCACATCTCATGCTATAGGTAGGGTCTCAAGTTTGATATTAGAAGCATTGTGATATCACATCTCATGCTATAGGAAGGGTCTGAGGATTGGAATGGGAAGGAGTTGGATATCACATCTCATGCTATGGGAAGGGTCTCAGGTTTGGTATAAGCAGTGAGATATCACATCTCATGCTATAGGAAGTGTCTCAGGATTGGAATGGGAAGGAGTTGGATATCACATCTCATGTTATAGGAAGGATCTCAGGTTTGGTATAAGCATTGAGATATCACATCTCTGCTATCGGAAGGGTCTCAGGATTGGAATGGGAAGGAGTTGGATATTCCCATCTCATGTTATAGGAAGGGTCTCAGGTTTGGTATTAGAAGCATTGAGATATCACATCTCATGCTATAGGAAGGGTTTCAGGATTGGAATGGGAAGGACTTGGATATCACATCTCATGCTATAGGGAGGGTCTCAAGTTTGATATTAGAAGCTTTGAGATATCACATCTCATGATATCGGAAGGGTCTCAGGATTGGAATGGGAAGGAGTTGGATATCACATCTCATGATAAAGGAAGGGTCTAAGGTTTGGAAGGGGAAGGATTTGGATATCACATCTCATGTTATATTACGGGTCTCACGTCTGTATTAGAAGCATTGAGATATCAAGTCTCATAGTATAGGAAGGGTCTCAGAATTGGAATGGGAAGGAGTTGGATATCACATCTCAAGTTATAGGAAGGGTCTCAGGATTGGAATGGGAAGGACTTGGATATCACATCTCATGCTATAGGAAGGCTCTCAGGTTTGGAAGGGGAAAGAGTTGGATATCACATTTCATGTTAGAGGTAGGATCTCAGGTTTGGTATTAGAGGCATTGAGATATCACATCTCATGTTATAGGAAGGATCTCAGGTTTGGTATTAGAAGCATTGAGATATCACATCTCATGCTATCGGAAGGATCTCAGGTTTGGTATTAGAAGCATTGAGATATCACATCTCATGCTATCAGAAGAGTCTCAGGATTGGAATAGGAAGGAGTTCGATATCACATCTCATGCTAAAGGGAGGGTCTCAGGATTGGAAGGGGAAGGATTTGGATATCACATCTCATGTTATCGGAAGGATCTCACGTTTGGTATTAGAAGTATTGAGATATCATATCTCATGCTATAGGAAGGGTCTCAGGATTGGAATGGGAAGGAGTTGGATATCACATCTCATGCTATAGGGAGGGTCTCAGGATTGGAATGGGAAGGACTTAGATATCACATATCATGCTATAGGGAGGGTCTCAGTTTTGATATTAGAAGCATTGAGATATCACATCTCATGCTATAGGAAGTGTCTCAGGATTGGAATGGGAAGGTGCTGGATATCACATCTCATGCTAAAGGAAGGGTCTCAGGTTTGGAACGGGAAGGATTTGGATATCACATCTCATGTTATAGGAAGGGTCTCAGGTTTGGTATAAGCATTGAGATATCACATCTCTGCTATCGGAAGTGTCTCAGGATTGGAATGGGAAGGAGTTGGATATCCCATCTCATGTTATAGGACGGGTCTCAGGTTTGTTATTAGAATCATTGAGATATCATATTGCATGCTGTAGGAAGAGTCTAAGGGTTGAAATGGGAAGGACTTGGATATCACATCTCATGCTATAGATAGGCTCTTAGGTTTGGAAAGGGAAGGAGTTGGATATCACATTTCATGTTAGAGGAAGGATCTCAGGTTTGGTATTAAAAGCATTGAGATATCACATCTCATGCTATAGGAAGGGTCTCAGGATTGGAATGGGAAGCAGTTGGATATCACATCTCATGCTATAGGAAGGGTCTCAGGTTTGGTATAAGCATTGAGATATCACATCTCATGCTATAGGACGGGTCTCAGGATTGGAATGGAAGGAGTTGGATATCACATCTCATGTTATAGGAAGGATCTCAGGTTTGGTATTAGAAGCATTGAGACATCACATCTCATGCTATAGGAAGGGTCTCAGGGTTGGAATGGGAAGGAGTTGGATATCACATCGCATACAATAGGAAGGGTCTCAGGTTTGGAATGGGAAGGAATTGGATATCACATCTCATGTTATAGGAAGGATCTCAGGTTTGGTATTAGAAGCATTGAGATATCACATCTCATGCTATAGGAAGGGTCTCAGGATTGGAATGTGAAGGATTTGGATATCACATCTCATGCTAAAGGAAGGGTCTCAGGTTTGGTAGAAGCATTGAGATATCACGTCTCTGCTATCGGAAGGGTCTCAGGATTGGATTGGGAAGGAGTTGGATATCACATCTCATGCCATAGGAAGGGTCTCAGGTTTGGTATAAGCATTGAGATATCACATCTCTGCTATCGGGAGGGTCTCAGGATTGGATTGGGAAGGAGTTGGATATCCCTTCTCATGCTATAGGAAGTGTCTCAGGTTGGAATGGGAAGGAGTTGGATATCACATCTCATGTTATAGGAAGGGTCTCAGGATTGGAATGGGAAGGATTTGGATATCACATCTCTTGCTATAGGAAGGGTCTCAGGATTGGAATGGGTAGGAGTTGGATATTACTTTCTTGCTATAGGAAGGGTCTCATGTTTGGAATGGGAAGGAGTTGGATATCACATATGCTATAGTTAGTGTCTCAGGTTTGGAACGGAAGGAGTTGGATATCACATCTCATGTTATAGGAAGGGTCTCAGGTTTGGTATAAGCATTGAGATATCACATCTCTGCTATCGGAAGCGGCTCAGGATTGGAATGGGAAGGAGTTGGATATCCCATCTCATGTTATAGGAAGAGTCTCTGGTTTGGTATTAGAATCATTGAGATATCACATTGCATGCTGTAGGAAGGGTCTAAGGATTGGAATGGGATGGACTTGGATATCACATCTCATGCTATAGGTAGGCTCTCAGGTTTGGTATAAGCATTGAGATATCACATCTCATGCTATAGGAAGGGTCTCAGGATTGGAATGGGAAGGAATTGGATATCACATCTCATGCTATAGCAAGGGTCTCAGATTTGGTAAAAGCATTGAGATATCACATCTCATGCTAAAGGAAGGGTCTCAGGATTGGAATGGGAAGGAGTTGTATATGACATCTCAGGCCATAGGAAGGTTCTCAGGTTTGGTATAAGCATTGAGATATCACATCTCTGCTATCGGAAGGGTCTCAGGATTGGAATGGGAAGGAGTTGGATATCCCATCTCATGTTATAGGAAGGGTCTCAGGTTTGGTATTAGAAGCATAGAGATATCACATCTCATGCTATAGGAAGGGTCTCAGGATTTGAATGGCAAGGAGTTGGATATCACATCTCATGCCATAGGAAGGGTCTCAGGTTTGGTATAAGCATTCAGATATCACATCTCTGCTATCAGAAGGGTCTCAGGATTGGATTGGGAAGGAGTTAGATATCCCTTCTCATGCTATAGGAAGTGTCTCAGGTTGGAATGGGAAGGAGTTGGATATCACATCTCATGTTATAGGAAGGGTCTCGGGATTGGAATGGGAAGGACTTGGATGTCACATCTCATGCTTTAGGGAGGGTCTCAAGTTTGATATTAGAAGCATTGAGATAACAAATCTCATGATATCGGAAGGGTCTCAGGATTGGAATGGGAAGGAGTTGGATATCACATCTCATGATAAAGGAAGGGTCTAAGGTTTGGAAGGGGAAGGATTTGGATATCACATCTCATGTTATAGGACGGGTCTCAGGTTTGGTATTAGAAGCATTGAGATATCAAGTCTCATGGTATAAGAAGGGTCTCAGAATTGGAATGGGAAGGAGTTGGATATCACACCTCAAGCTATAGGAAGGGTCTCAGGATTGGAATGGGAAGGACTTGGATATCACATCTCATGCTATAAGGAGGGTCTCAAGTTTGATATTAGAAGCTTTGAGATATCACATCTCATGATATCGGAAGGGTCTCAGGATTGGAATGGGAAGGAGTTGGATATCACATCTGATGATAAAGGAAGGGTCTAAGGTTTGGAAGGGGAAGGATTTGGATATCACATCTCATGTTATATTACGGGTCTCACGTTTGTATTAGAAGCATTGAGATATCAAGTCTCATAGTATAGGAAGGGTCTCAGAATTGGAATGGGAAGGAGTTGGATATCACATCTCAAGCTATAGGAAGGGTCTCAGGATTGGAATGGGAAGGACTTGGATATCACATCTCATGCTATAGGAAGGCTCTCAGGTTTGGAAGGGGAAATAGTTGGATATCACATTTCATGTTAGAGGTAGGATCTCAGGTTTGGTATTAGAGGCATTGAGATATCACATCTCATGCTATCAGAAGGGTCTTAGGAATGGAATGGGAAGGAGTTGGATATCACATCTCATGCTAAAGGGAGGGTTTCAGGTTTGGAAGGGGACGGATTTGGATATCACATCTCATGTTATAGGAAGGATCTCAGGTTTGGTATTAGAAGCATTGAGATATCACATCTCATGCTATCGGAAGGATCTCAGGTTTGGTATTAGAAGCATTGAGATATCACATCTCATGCTATCAGAAGAGTCTCAGGATTGGAATAGGAAGGAGTTGGATATCACATCTCATGCTAAAGGGAGGGTCTCAGGATTGGAAGGGGAAGGATTTGGATATCACATCTCATGTTATCGGAAGGATCTCACGTTTGGTATTAGAAGTATTGAGATATCATATCTCATGCTATAGGAAGGGTCTCAGGATTGGAATGGGAAGGAGTTGGATATCACATCTCATGCTATAGGGAGGGTCTCAGGATTGGAATGGGAAGGACTTAGATATCACATATCATGCTATAGGGAGGGTCTCAGTTTTGATATTAGAAGCATTGAGATATCACATCTCATGCTATAGGAAGTGTCTCAGGATTGGAATGGGAAGGTGCTGGATATCACATCTCATGCTAAAGGAAGGGTCTCAGGTTTGGAACGGGAAGGATTTGGATATCACATCTCATGTTATAGGAAGGGTCTCAGGTTTGGTATAAGCATTGAGATATCACATCTCTGCTATCGGAAGTGTCTCAGGATTGGAATGGGAAGGAGTTGGATATCCCATCTCATGTTATAGGACGGGTCTCAGGTTTGTTATTAGAATCATTGAGATATCATATTGCATGCTGTAGGAAGGGTCTAAGGGTTGGAATGGGAAGGACTTGGATATCACATCTCATGCTATAGATAGGCTCTTAGGTTTGGAAAGGGAAGGAGTTGGATATCACATCTCATGTTATAGGAAGGGTCTCAGGCTTGGTATAAGCATTGAGATATCACATCTCTGCTATCGGAAGCGGCTCAGGATTGGAATGGGAAGGAGTTGGATATCCCATCTCATGTTATAGGAAGAGTCTCTGGTTTGGTAGAATCATTGAGATATCACATCGCATGCTGTAGGAAGGGTCAAAGGATTGGAATGGGATGGACTTGGATATCACATCTCATGCTATAGGTAGGCTCTCAGGTTTGGTATAAGCATTGAGATATCACATCTCATGCTATAGGAAGGGTCTCAGGATTGGAATGGGAAGGAATTGGATATCACATCTCATGCTATAGGAAGGGTCTCAGATTTGGTATAAGCATTGAGATATCACATCTCATGCTAAAGGAAGAGTCTCAGGATTGGAATGTGAAGGATTTGGATATCACATCTCATGCTAAAGGAAGGGTCTCAGGTTTGGTAGAAGCATTGAGATATCACGTCGCTGCTATCGGAAGGGTCTCAGGATTGGATTGGGTAGGAGTTGGATATCCCTTCTCATGCTATAGGAAGGGTCTCAGGATTTGAATGGCAAGGAGTTGGATATCACATCTCATGCCATAGGAAGGGTCTCAGGTTTGGTATAAGCATTGAGATATCACATCTCTGCTATCGGAAGGGTCTCAGGATTGGATTGGGAAGGAGTTGGATATCCCTTCTCATGCTATAGGAAGTGTCTCAGGTTGGAATGGGAAGGAGTTGGATATCATATCTCATGCTATAGGAAGGGTCTCAGGTTTGGTATAAGCATTGAGATATCACATCTCATGCTATAGGACGGGTCTCAGGATTGGAATGTGAAGGAGTTGGATATCACAACTCATCCAATAGGAAGGGTCTCAGGTTTGGAATGGGAAGGAATTGGATATCACATCTCATGTTATAGGAAGGATCTCAGGTTTGGTATTAGAATCATTGAGACATCACATCTCATGCTATAGGAAGGGTCTCAGGGTTGGAATGGGAAGGAGTTGGATATCACAACTCATCCAATAGGAAGGGTCTCAGGTTTGGAATGGGAAGGAATTGGATATCACATCTCATGTTATAGGAAGGATCTCAGGTTTGGTATTAGAAGCATTGAGATATCACATCTCATGCTATAGGAAGGGTCTCAGGATTGGAATGTGAAGGATTTGGATATCACATCTCATGCTAAAGGAAGGGTCTCAGGTTTGGTAGAAGCATTGAGATATCACGTCTCTGCTATCGGAAGGGTCTCAGGATTGGATTGGGAAGGAGTTGGATATCCCTTTTCATGCTATAGGAAGGGTCTCAGGATTTGAATGGCAAGGAGTTGGATATCACATCTCATGCCACAGGAAGGGTCTCAGGTTTGGTTTAAGCATTGAGATATCACATCTCTGCTATCGGAAGGGTCTCAGGATTGGATTGGGAAGGAGTTGGATATCCCTTCTCATGCTATAGGAAGTGTCTCAGGTTGGAATGGGAAGGAGTTGGATATCACATCTCATGTTATAGGAAGGGTCTCAGGATTGGAATGGGAAGGAGTTGGATATCACATCTCATGTTATAGGAAGGGTCTCAGGATTGGAATGGGTAGGAGTTGGATATTACTTTCTTGCTATAGGAAGGGTCTCATGTTTGGAATGGGAAGGAGTTGGATATCACATATGCTATAGTTAGTGTCTCAAGTTCGGAACTGGAAGGAGTTGGATATCACATCTCATGTTATAGGAAGGGTCTCAGGTTTGGTATAAGCATTGAGATATCACATCTCTGCTATCGGAAGCGGCTCAGGATTTGAATGGGAAGGAGTTGGATATCCCATCTCATGTTATAGGAAGAGTCTCTGGTTTGGTATTAGAATCATTGAGATATCACATCGCATGCTGTAGGAAGGGTCTAAGGATTGGAATGGGGTGGACTTGGATATCACATCTCATGCTATAGGTAGGCTCTCAGTTTTGGTATAAGCATTGAGATATCACATCTCATGCTATAGGAAGGGTCTCAGGATTGGAATGGGAAGGAATTGGATATCACATCTCATGCTATAGGAAGGGTCTCAGATTTGGTATAAGCATTGAGATATCACATCTCATGCTAAAGGAAGGGTCTCAGGATTGGAATGGGAAGGAGTTGTATATGACATCTCAGGCCATAGGAAGGTTCTCAGGTTTGGTATAAGCATTGAGATATCACATCTCTGCTATCGGAAAGGTCTCAGGATTGGAATGGGAAGGAGTTGGATATCCCATCTCATGTTATAGGAAGGGTCTCAGGTTTGGTATTAGAAGCATAGAGATATCACATCTCATGCTATAGGAAGGGTCTCAGGATTGGAATGGGAAGGACTTGGATGTCACATCTCATGCTATAGGGAGGGTCTCAAGTTTGATATTAGAAGCATTGAGATAACAAATCTCATGATATCGGAAGGGTCTCAGGATTGGAATGGGAAGGAGTTGGATATCACATCTCATGATAAAGGAAGGGTCCAAGGTTTGGAAGGGGAAGGATTTGGATATCACATCTCATGTTATAGGACGGGTCTCAGGTTTGGTATTAGAAGCATTGAGATATCAAGTCTCATGGTATACGAAGGGTCTCAGAATTGGAATGGGAAGGAGTTGGATGTCACACCTCAAGCTATAGGAAGGGTCTCAGGATTGGAATGGGAAGGAGTTTGATATCACATCTCATGCCATAGTATGGGTCTCAGGTTTGGTAGAAGCATTGGGATATCACATCTCATGCTATCGGAAGGGTATCAGTATTGGATTTGGAAGAAGTTGGATATCCCATCTCATGCTATAGGAAGGGTCTCAGGTTGAAATGGGAAGGAGTTGGATATCACATTTCATGTTATAGGAAGGGTCTCAGGATTGGAATGGGAAGGACTTGGATATCATATCTCATGCTATAGGACGGGTCTCAGGTTTGTTATTAGAATCATTGAGATATCATATTGCATGCTGTAGGAAGGGTCTAAGGATTGGAATGGGACGGACCTGGATATCACATCTCATGCTATAGATAGGCTCTTAGGTTTGGAAAGGGAAGGAGTTGGATATCACATCTCATGTTATAGGATGGATCTCAGGTTTGGTATTAGAAGTATTGAGATATCACATCTCATGTTATCGGAAGGATCTCAGGTTTGGTATTAGAAGTATTGAGATATCACATCTCATGCTATAGGAAGGGTCTCAGGATTGGAATGGGAAGGAGTTGGATATCACATCTCATGCTAAAGGAAGGGTCTCAGGTTTGGTAGAAGCATTGAGATATCACATCTCATGCTATAGGAAGGGTCTCAGGATTGGAATGGGAAGGACTTAGATATCACATATCATGCTATAGGGAGGGTCTCAGTTTTGATATTAGAAGCATTGAGATATCACATCTCATGCTATCGGAAGTGTCTCAGGATTGGAATGGGAAGGATATCACATCTCATGCTAAAGGAAGGGTCTCAGGTTTGGAACGGGAAGGAGTTAAATTTCACATCTCATGTTATAGGAAGGGTCTCAGGTTTGGTATAAACATTGAGATATCACATCTCTGCTATCGGAAGTGTCTCAGGATTGGCATGGGAAGGAGTTGGATATCCCATCTCATGTTATAGGACGGGTCTCAGGTTTGTTATTAGAATCATTGAGATATCATATTGCATGCTGTAGGAAGGGTCTAAGGGTTGGAATGTGAAGGACTTGGATATCACATCTCATGCTATAGATAGGCTCTTAGGTTTGGAAAGGGAAGGAGTTGGATATCACATTTCATGTTAGAGGAAGGATCTCAGGTTTGGTATTAGAAGCATTGAGATATCACATCTCATGCTATAGGAAGGGTCTCAGGATTGGAATGGGAAGGAGTTGGATATCACATCTCATGCTATAGGAAGGGTCTCAGGTTTGGTATAAGCATTGAGATATCACATCTCATGCTATAGGACGGGTCTCAGGATTGGAATGGAAGGAGTTGGATATCACATCTCATGTTATAGGAAGGATCTCAGGTTTGGTATTAGAAGCATTGAGACATCACATCTCATGCTATAGGAAGGGTCTCAGGGTTGGAATGGGAAGGAGTTGGATATCACATCTCATCCAATAGGAAGGGTCTCAGGTTTGGAATGGGAAGTAATTGGATATCACATCTCATGTTATAGGAAGGATCTCAGGTTTGGTATTAGAAGCATTGAGATATCAAATCTCATGCTATAGGAAGGGTCTCAGGATTGGAATGTGAAGGATTTGGATATCACATCTCATGCTACAGGAAGGGTCTCAGGTTTGGTAGAAGCATTGAGATATCACGTCTCTGCTATCGGAAGGGTCTCAGGATTGGATTGGGAAGGAGTTGGATATCCCTTTTCATGCTATAGGAAGGGTCTCAGGTTTGGTATAAGCATTGAGATACCACATCTCTGCTATCGGAAGGGTCTCAGGATTGGATTGGGAAGGAGTTGGATATCCCTTCTCATGCTATAGGAAGTGTCTCAAGTTGGAATGGGAAGGAGTTGGATATCACATCTCATGTTATAGGAAGGGTCTCAGGATTGGAATGGGAAGGATTTGGATATCACATCTCTTGCTATAGGAAGGGTCTCAGGATTGGAATGGGTAGGAGTTGGATATTACTTTCTTGCTATAGGAAGGGTCTCATGTTTGGAATGGGAAGGAGTTGGATATCACATATGCTATAGTTAGTGTCTCAGGTTTGGAACGGGAAGGAGTTGGATATCACATCTCATGTTATAGGAAGGGTCTCAGGTTTGGTATAAGCATTGAGATATCACATCTCTGCTATCGGAAGCGGCTCAGGATTGGAATGGGAAGGAGTTGGATATCCCATCTCATGTTATAGGAAGAGTCTCTGGTTTGGTATTAGAATTATTGAGATATCACATCGCATGCTGTAGGAAGGGTCTAAGGATTGGAATGGGATAGACTTGGATATCATATCTCATGTTATAGGTAGGCTCTCAGGTTTGGTATAAGCATTGAGATATCACATCTCATGCTATAGGAAGGGTCTCAGGATTGGAATGGGAAGGAATTGGATATCACATCTCATGCTATAGGAAGGGTCTCAGATTTGGTATAAGCATTGAGATATCACATCTCATGCTAAAGGAAGGGTCTCAGGATTGGAATGGGAAGGAGTTGTATATGACATCTCAGGCCATAGGAAGGTTCTCAGGTTTGGTATAAGCATTGAGATATCACATCTCTGCTGTCGGAAAGGTCTCAGGATTGGAATGGGAAGGAGTTGGATATCCCATCTCATGTTATAGGAAGGGTCTCAGGTTTGGTATTAGAAGCATAGAGATATCACATCTCATGCTATAGGAAGGGTCTCAGGATTGGAGTGGGAAGGACTTGGATGTCACATCTCATGCTATAGGGAGGGTCTCAAGTTTGATATTAGAAGCATTGAGATAACAAATCTCATGATATCGGAAGGGTCTCAGGATTGGAATGGGAAGGAGTTGGATATCACATCTCATGATAAAGGAAGGGTCTAAGGTTTGGAAGGGGAAGGATTTGGATATCACATCTCATGTTATAGGACGGGTCTCAGGTTTAATATTAGAAGCATTGAGATATCAAGTCTCATGGTATAAGAAGGGTCTCAGAATTGGAATGGGAAGGAGTTGGATATCACACCTCAAGCTATAGGAAGGGTCTCAGGATTGGAATGGGAAGGAGTTTGATATCACATCTCATGCCATAGTATGGGTCTCAGGTTTGGTAGAAGCATTGGGATATCACATCTCATGCTATCGGAAGGGTATCAGTATTGGATTTGGAAGAAGTTGGATATCCCATCTCATGCTATAGGAAGGGTCTCAGGTTGGAATGGGAAGGAGTTGGATATCACATTTCATGTTATAGGAAGGGTCTCAGGATTGGAATGGGAAGGACTTGGATATCATATCTCATGCTATAGGACGGGTCTCAGGTTTGTTATTAGAATCATTGAGATATCATATTGCATGCTGTAGGAAGGGTCTAAGGATTGGAATGGGAAGGACCTGGATATCACATCTCATGCTATAGATAGGCTCTTAGGTTTGGAAAGGGAAGGAGTTGGATATCACATCTCATGTTATAGGATGGATCTCAGGTTTGGTATTAGAAGCATTGAGATATCACATCTCATGCTATAGGAAGGGTCTCAGGATTGGAATGTGAAGGATTTGGATATCACATCTCATGCTAAAGGAAGGGTCTCAGGATTTGAATGGCAAGGAGTTGGATATCACATCTCATGCCATACGAAGGGTCTCAGGTTTGGTATAAGCATTGAGATATCACATCTCTGCTATCGGAAGGGTCTCAGGATTGGAATGGGAAGGAGTTGGATATTCCCATCTCATGTAATAGGAAGGGTCTCAGGTTTGGTATTAGAAGCATTGAGATATCACATCTCATGCTATAGGAAGGGTCTCAGGATTGGAATGGGAAGGACTTGGATATCACATCTCATGCTATAGGGAGGGTCTCAAGTTTGATATTAGAAGCTTTGAGATATCACATCTCATGATATCGGAAGGGTCTCAGGATTGGAATGGGAAGGAGTTGGATATCACATCTCATGATAAAGGAAGGGTCTAAGGTTTGGAAGGGGAAGGATTTGGATATCACATCTCATGTTATATTACGGGTCTCAGGTTTGGTATTAGAAGCATTGAGATATCAAGTCTCAGAGTATAGGAAGGGTCTCAGAATTGGAATGGGAAGGAGTTGGATATCACATGTCAAGCTATAGGAAGGGTCTCAGGATTGGAATGGGAAGGACTTGGATATCACATCTCATGCTATAGGAAGGCTCTCAGGTTTGGAAGGGGAAAGAGTTGGATATCACATTTCATGTTAGAGGTAGGATCTCAGGTTTGGTATTAGAGGCATTGAGATATCACATCTCATGCTATCAGAAGGGTCTCGGGAATGGAATGGGAAGGAGTTGGATATCACATCTCATGCTAAAGGGAGGGTCTCAGGTTTGGAAGGGAAAGGATTTGGATATCACATCTCATGTTATAGGAAGGATCTCAGGTTTGGTATTAGAAGCATTGAGATATCACATCTCATGCTATCAGAAGGGTCTCAGGATTGGAATGGGAAGGAGTTGGATATCACATCTCATGCTAAAGGGAGGGTCTCAGGTTTGGAAGGGGAAGGATTTGGATATCACATCTCATGTTATCGGAAGGATCTCACGTTTGGTATTAGAAGTATTGAGATATCATATCTCATGCTATAGGAAGGGTCTCAGGATTGGAATGGGAAGGAGTTGGATATCACATCTCATGTTATAGGAAGTGTCTCAGGATTGTAATGGGAAGGACTTGGATATCACATCTCATGCTATAGGTAGGGTCTCAAGTTTGCTATTAGAAGCATTGAGATATCACATCTCATGCTATAGGAAGGGTCTGAGGATTGGAATGGGAAGGAGTTGGATATCACATCTCATGCTATGGGAAGGGTCTCAGGTTTGGTATAAGCAGTGAGATATCACATCTCATGCTATAGCAAGTGTCTCAGGATTGGAATGGGAAGGAGTTGGATATCACATCTCATGTTATAGGAAGGATCTCAGGTTTGGTATAAGCATTGAGATATCACATCTCTGCTACCGGAAGGGTCTCAGGATTGGAATGGGAAGGAGTTGGATATTCCCATCTCATGTTATAGGAAGGGTCTCAGGTTTGGTATTAGAAGCATTGAGATATCACATCTCATGCTATAGGAAGGGTCTCAGGATTGGAATGGGAAGGACTTGGATATCACATCTCATGCTATAGGGAGGGTCTCAAGTTTGATATTAGAAGCTTTGAGATATCACATCTCATGATATCGGAAGGGTCTCAGGATTGGAATGGGAAGGAGTTGGATATCACATCTCATGATAAAGGAAGGGTCTAAGGTTTGGAAGGGGAAGGATTTGGATATCACATCTCATGTTATATTACGGGTCTCACGTTTGTATTAGAAGCATTGAGATATCAAGTCTCATAGTATAGGAAGGGTCTCAGAATTGGAATGGGAAGGAGTTGGATATCACATCTCAAGCTATAGGAAGGGTCTCAGGATTGGAATGGGAAGGACTTGGATATCACATCTCATGCTATAGGAAGGCTCTCAGGTTTGGAAGGGGAAAGAGTTGGATATCACATTTCATGTTAGAGGTAGGATCTCAGGTTTGGTATTAGAGGCATTGAGATATCACATCTCATGCTATCAGAAGGGTCTCAGGAATGGAATGGGAAGGAGTTGGATATCACATCTCATGCCAAAGGGAGGGTCTCAGGTTTGGAAGGGGAAGGATTTGGATATCACATCTCATGTTATAGGAAGGATCTCAGGTTTGGTATTAGAAGCATTGAGATATCACATCTCATACTATCGGAAGGATCTCAGGTTTGGTATTAGAAGCATTGAGATATCACATCTCATGCTATCAGAAGAGTCTCAGGATTGGAATAGGAAGGAGTTGGATATCACATCTCATGCTAAAGGGAGGGTCTCAGGATTGGAAGGGGAAGGATTTGGATATCACATCTCATGTTATCGGAAGGATCTCACGTTTGGTATTAGAAGTATTGAGATATCATATCTCATGCTATAGGAAGGGTCTCAGGATTGGAATGGGAAGGAGTTGGATATCACATCTCATGCTATAGGGAGGGTCTCAGGATTGGAATGGGAAGGACTTAGATATCACATATCATGCTATAGGGAGGGTCTCAGTTTTGATATTAGAAGCATTGAGATATCACATCTCATGCTATAGGAAGTGTCTCAGGATTGGAATGGGAAGGTGCTGGATATCACATCTCATGCTAAAGGAAGGGTCTCAGGTTTGGAACGGGAAGGATTTGGATATCACATCTCATGTTATAGGAAGGGTCTCAGGTTTGGTATAAGCATTGAGATATCACATCTCTGCTATCGGAAGTGTCTCAGGATTGGAATGGGAAGGAGTTGGATATCCCATCTCATGTTATAGGACGGGTCTCAGGTTTGTTATTAGAATCATTGAGATATCATATTGCATGCTGTAGGAAGGGTCTAAGGGTTGGAATGGGAAGGACTTGGATATCACATCTCATGGTATAGATAGGCTCTTAGGTTTGGAAAGGGAAGGAGTTGGATATCACATTTCATGTTAGAGGAAGGATCTCAGGTTTGGTATTAGAAGCATTGAGATATCACATCTCATGCTATAGGAAGGGTCTCAGGATTGGAATGGGAAGCAGTTGGATATCACATCTCATGCTAAAGGGAGGGTCTCAGGTTTGGAAGGGGAAGGATTTGGATATCACATCTCATGTTATAGGAAGGATCTCAGGTTTGGTATTAGAAGCATTGAGATATCACATCTCATGCTATCGGAAGGATCTCAGGTTTGGTATTAGAAGCATTGAGATATCACATCTCATGCTATCAGAAGAGTCTCAGGATTGGAATAGGAAGGAGTTGGATATCACATCTCATGCTAAAGGGAGGGTCTCAGGATTGGAAGGGGAAGGATTTGGATATCACATCTCATGTTATCGGAAGGATCTCACGTTTGGTATTAGAAGTATTGAGATATCATATCTCATGCTATAGGAAGGGTCTCAGGATTGGAATGGGAAGGAGTTGGATATCACATCTCATGCTATAGGAAGGGTCTCAGGATTGGAATGGGAAGGACTTAGATATCACATATCATGCTATAGGGAGGGTCTCAGTTTTGATATTAGAAGCATTGAGATATCACATCTCATGCTATAGGAAGTGTCTCAGGATTAGAATGGGAAGGTGCTGGATATCACATCTCATGCTAAAGGAAGGGTCTCAGGTTTGGTATAAGCATTGAGATATCACATCTCTGCTATCGGAAGTGTCTCAGGATTGGAATGGGAAGGAGTTGGATATCCCATCTCATGTTATAGGACGGGTCTCAGGTTTGTTATTAGAATCATTGAGATATCATATTGCATGCTGTAGGAAGGGTCTAAGGGTTGGAATGGGAAGGACTTGGATATCACATCTCATGGTATAGGAAGGGTCTCAGATTTGGTATAAGCATTGAGATATCACATCTCATGCTAAAGGAAGAGTCTCAGGATTGGAATGTGAAGGATTTGGATATCACATCTCATGCTAAAGGAAGGGTCTCAGGTTTGGTAGAAGCATTGAGATATCACGTCGCTGCTATCGGAAGGGTCTCAGGATTGGATTGGGAAGGAGTTGGATATCCCTTCTCATGCTATAGGAAGGGTCTCAGGATTTGAATGGCAAGGAGTTGGATATCACATCTCATGCCATAGGAAGGGTCTCAGGTTTGGTATAAGCATTGAGATATCACATCTCTGCTATCGGAAGGGTCTCAGGATTGGATTGGGAAGGAGTTGGATATCCCTTCTCATGCTATAGGAAGTGTCTCAGGTTGGAATGGGAAGGAGTTGGATATCACATCTCATGCTATAGGAAGGGTCTCAGGTTTGGTATAAGCATTGAGATATCACATCTCATGCTATAGGACGGGTCTCAGGATTGTAATGGAAGGAGTTGGATATCACATCTCATGTTATAGGAAGGATCTCAGGTTTGGTATTAGAATCATTGAGACATCACATCTCATGCTATAGGAAGGGTCTCAGGGTTGGAATGGGAAGGAGTTGGATATCACAACTCATCCAATAGGAAGGGTCTCAGGTTTGGAATGGGAAGGAATTGGATATCACATCTCATGTTATAGGAAGGGTCTCAGGATTGGAATGTGAAGGATTTGGATATCACATCTCATGCTAAAGGAAGGGTCTCAGGTTTGGTAGAAGCATTGAGATATCACGTCTCTGCTATCGGAAGGGTCTCAGGATTGGATTGGGAAGGAGTTGGATATCCCTTTTCATGCTATAGGAAGGGTCTCAGGATTTGAATGGCAAGGAGTTCGATATCACATCTCATGCCACAGGAAGGGTCTCAGGTTTGGTTTAAGCATTGAGATATCACATCTCTGCTATCGGAAGGGTCTCAGGATTGGATTGGGAAGGAGTTGGATATCCCTTCTCATGCTATAGGAAGTGTCTCAGGTTGGAATGGGAAGGAGTTGGATATCACATCTCATGTTATAGGAAGGGTCTCAGGATTGGAATGGGAAGGATTTGGATATCACATCTCTTGCTATAGGAAGGGTCTCAGGATTGGAATGGGTAGGAGTTGGATATTACTTTCTTGCTATAGGAAGGGTCTCATGTTTGGAATGGGAAGGAGTTGGATATCACATATGCTATAGTTAGTGTCTCAGGTTCGGAACGGGAAGGAGTTGGATATCACATCTCATGTTATAGGAAGGGTCTCAGGTTTGGTATAAGCATTGAGATATCACATCTCTGCTATCGGAAGCGGCTCAGGATTTGAATGGGAAAGAGTTGGATATCCCATTTCATGTTATAGGAAGAGTCTCTGGTTTGGTATTAGAATCATTGAGATATCACATCGCATGCTGTAGGAAGGGTCTAAGGATTGGAATGGGGTGGACTTGGATATCACATCTCATGCTATAGGTAGGCTCTCAGTTTTGGTATAAGCATTGAGATATCACATCTCATGCTATAGGAAGGGTCTCAGGATTGGAATGGGAAGGAATTGGATATCACATCTCATGCTATAGGAAGGGTCTCAGATTTGGTATAAGCATTGAGATATCACATCTCATGCTAAAGGAAGGGTCTCAGGATTGGAATGGGAAGGAGTTGTATATGACATCTCAGGCCATAGGAAGGTTCTCAGGTTTGGTATAAGCATTGAGATATCACATCTCTGCTATCGGAAAGGTCTCAGGATTGGAATGGGAAGGAGTTGGATATCCCATCTCATGTTATAGGAAGGGTCTCAGGTTTGGTATTAGAAGCATAGAGATATCACATCTCATGCTATAGGAAGGGTCTCAGGATTGGAATGGGAAGGACTTGGATGTCACATCTCATGCTATAGGGAGGGTCTCAAGTTTGATATTAGAAGCATTGAGATAACAAATCTCATGATATCGGAAGGGTCTCAGGATTGGAATGGGAAGGAGTTGGATATCACATCTCATGATAAAGGAAGGGTCTAAGGTTTGGAAGGGGAAGGATTTGGATATCACATCTCATGTTATAGGACGGGTCTCAGGTTTGGTATTAGAAGCATTGAGATATCAAGTCTCATGGTATACGAAGGGTCTCAGAATTGGAATGGGAAGGAGTTGGATATCACACCTCAAGCTATAGGAAGGGTCTCAGGATTGGAATGGGAAGGAGTTTGATATCACATCTCATGCCATAGTATGGGTCTCAGGTTTGGTAGAAGCATTGGGATATCACATCTCATGCTATCGGAAGGGTATCAGTATTGGATTTGGAAGAAGTTGGATATCCCATCTCATGCTATAGGAAGGGTCTCAGGTTGGAATGGGAAGGAGTTGGATATCACATTTCATGTTATAGGAAGGGTCTCAGGATTGGAATGGGAAGGACTTGGATATCATATCTCATGCTATAGGACGGGTCTCAGGTTTGTTATTAGAATCATTGAGATATCATATTGCATGCTGTAGGAAGGGTCTAAGGATTGGAATGGGAAGGACCTGGATATCACATCTCATGCTATAGATAGGCTCTTAGGTTTGGAAAGGGAAGGAGTTGGATATCACATCTCATGTTATAGGATGGATCTCAGGTTTGGTATTAGAAGTATTGAGATATCACATCTCATGTTATCGGAAGGATCTCAGGTTTGGTATTAGAAGTATTGAGATATCACATCTCATGCTATAGGAAGGGTCTCAGGATTGGAATGGGAAGGAGTTGGATATCACATCTCATGCTAAAGGAAGGGTCTCAGGATTGGTAGAAGCATTGAGATATCACATCTCATGCTATAGGAAGGGTCTCAGGATTGGAATGGGAAGGACTTAGATATCACATATCATGCTATAGGGAGGGTCTCAGTTTTGATATTAGAAGCATTGAGATATCACATCTCATGCTATCGGAAGTGTCTCAGGATTGGAATGGGAAGGATATCACATCTCATGCTAAAGGAAGGGTCTCAGGTTTGGAACGGGAAGGAGTTAAATTTCACATCTCATGTTATAGGAAGGGTCTCAGGTTTGGTATAAACATTGAGATATCACATCTCTGCTATCGGAAGTGTCTCAGGATTGGCATGGGAAGGAGTTGGATATCCCATCTCATGTTATAGGACGGGTCTCAGGTTTGTTATTAGAATCATTGAGATATCATATTGCATGCTGTAGGAAGGGTCTAAGGGTTGGAATGTGAAGGACTTGGATATCACATCTCATGCTATAGATAGGCTCTTAGGTTTGGAAAGGGAAGGAGTTGGATATAACATTTCATGTTAGAGGAAGGATCTCAGGTTTGGTATTAGAAGCATTGAGATATCACATCTCATGCTATAGGAAGGGTCTCAGGATTGGAATGGGAAGGAGTTGGATATCACATCTCATGCTATAGGAAGGGTCTCAGGTTTGGTATAAGCACTGAGATATCACATCTCATGCTATAGGACGGGTCTCAGGATTGGAATGGAAGGAGTTGGATATCACATCTCATGTTATAGGAAGGATCTCAGGTTTGGTATTAGAAGCATTGAGACATCACATCTCATGCTATAGGAAGGGTCTCAGGGTTGGAATGGGAAGGAGTTGGATATCACATCTCATCCAATAGGAAGGGTCTCAGGTTTGGAATGGGAAGTAATTGGATATCACATCTCATGTTATAGGAAGGATCTCAGGTTTGGTATTAGAAGCATTGAGATATCAAATCTCATGCTATAGGAAGGGTCTCAGGATTGGAATGTGAAGGATTTGGATATCACATCTCATGCTACAGGAAGGGTCTCAGGTTTGGTAGAAGCATTGAGATATCACGTCTCTGCTATCGGAAGGGTCTCAGGATTGGATTGGGAAGGAGTTGGATATCCCTTTTCATGCTATAGGAAGGGTCTCAGGTTTGGTATAAGCATTGAGATATCACATCTCTGCTATCGGAAGGGTCTCAGGATTGGATTGGGAAGGAGTTGGATATCCCTTCTCATGCTATAGGAAGTGTCTCAGGTTGGAATGGGAAGGAGTTGGATATCACATCTCATGTTATAGGAAGGGTCTCAGGATTGGAATGGGAAGGATTTGGATATCACATCTCTTGCTATAGGAAGGGTCTCAGGATTGGAATGGGTAGGAGTTGGATATTACTTTCTTGCTATAGGAAGGGTCTCATGTTTGGAATGGGAAGGAGTTGGATATCACATATGCTATAGTTAGTGTCTCAGGTTTGGAACGGGAAGGAGTTGGATATCACATCTCATGTTATAGGAAGGGTCTCAGGTTTGGTATAAGCATTGAGATATCACATCTCTGCTATCGGAAGCGGCTCAGGATTGGAATGGGAAGGAGTTGGATATCCCATCTCATGTTATAGGAAGAGTCTCTGGTTTGGTATTAGAATAATTGAGATATCACATTGCATGTTGTAGGAAGGGTCTAAGGATTGGAATGGGATGGACTTGGATATCACATCTCATGCTATAGGTAGGCTCTCAGGTTTGGTATAAGCATTGAGATATCACATCTCATGCTATAGGAAGGGTCTCAGGATTGGAATGGGAAGGAATTGGATATCACATCTCATGCTATAGGAAGGGTCTCAGATTTGGTATAAGCATTGAGATATCACATATCATGCTAAAGGAAGGGTCTCAGGATTGGAATGGGAAGGAGTTGTATATGACATCTCAGGCCATAGGAAGGTTCTCAGGTTTGGTATAAGCATTGAGATATCACATCTCTGCTATCGGAAAGGTCTCAGGATTGGAATGGGAAGGAGTTGGATATCCCATCTCATGTTATAGGAAGGATCTCAGGTTTGGTATTAGAAGCATAGAGATATCACATCTCATGCTATAGGAAGGGTCTCAGGATTGGAATGGGAAGGACTTGGATGTCACATCTCATGCTATAGGGAGGGTCTCAAGTTTGATATTAGAAGCATTGAGATAACAAATCTCATGATATCGGAAGGGTCTCAGGATTGGAATGGGAAGGAGTTGGATATCACATCTCATGATAAAGGAAGGGTCTAAGGTTTGGAAGGGGAAGGATTTGGATATCACATCTCATGTTATAGGACGGGTCTCAGGTTTGGTATTAGAAGCATTGAGATATCAAGTCTCATGGTATAAGAAGGGTCTCAGAATTGGAATGGGAAGGAGTTGGATATCACACCTCAAGCTATAGGAAGGGTCTCAGGATTGGAATGGGAAGGAGTTTGATATCACATCTCATGCCATAGTATGGGTCTCAGGTTTGGTAGAAGCATTGGGATATCACATCTCATGCTATCGGAAGGGTATCAGTATTGGATTTTGAAGAAGTTGGATATCCCATCTCATGCTATAGGAAGGGTCTCAGGTTGGAATGGGAAGGAGTTGGATATCACATTTCATGTTATAGGAAGGGTCTCAGGATTGGAATGGGAAGGACTTGGATATCATATCTCATGCTATAGGACGGGTCTCAGGTTTGTTATTAGAATCATTGAGATATCATATTGCATGCTGTAGGAAGGGTCTAAGGATTGGAATAGGAAGGACCTGGATATCACATCTCATGCTATAGATAGGCTCTTAGGTTTGGAAAGGGAAGGAGTTGGATATCACATTTCATGTTAGAGGAAGGATCTCAGGTTTGGTATTAGAAGCACTGAGATATCACATCTCATGCTATAGGAAGGGTCTCAGGATTGGAATGGGAAGTAGTTGGATATCACATCTCATGCTATAGGAAGGGTCTCAGGTTTGGTATAAGCATTGAGATATCACATCTCATGCTATAGGACGGGTCTCAGGATTGGAATGGAAGGAGTTGGATATCACATCTCATGTTATAGGAAGGATCTCAGGTTTGGTATTAGAATCATTGAGACATCACATCTCATGCTATAGGAAGGGTCTCAGGGTTGGAATGGGAAGGAGTTGGATATCACAACTCATCCAATAGGAAGGGTCTCAGGTTTGGAATGGGAAGGAATTGGATATCACATCTCATGTTATAGGAAGGATCTCAGGTTTGGTATTAGAAGCATTGAGATATCACATCTCATGCTATAGGAAGGGTCTCAGGATTGGAATGTGAAGGATTTGGATATCACATCTCATGCTAAAGGAAGGGTCTCAGGTTTGGTAGAAGCATTGAGATATCACGTCTCTGCTATCGGAAGGGTCTCAGGATTGGATTGGGAAGGAGTTGGATATCCCTTCTCATGCTATAGGAAGGGTCTCAGGATTTGAATGGCAAGGAGTTGGATATCACATCTCATGCCATACGAAGGGTCTCAGGTTTGGTATAAGCATTGAGATATCACATCTCTGCTATCGGAAGGGTCTCAGGATTGGAATGGGAAGGAGTTGGATATTCCCATCTCATGTAATACGAAGGGTCTCAGGTTTGGTATTAGAAGCATTGAGATATCACATCTCATGCTATAGGAAGGGTCTCAGGATTGGAATGGGAAGGACTTGGATATCACATCTCATGCTATAGGGAGGGTCTCAAGTTTGATATTAGAAGCTTTGAGATATCACATCTCATGATATCGGAAGGGTCTCAGGATTGGAATGGGAAGGAGTTGGATATCACATCTCATGATAAAGGAAGGGTCTAAGGTTTGGAAGGGGAAGGATTTGGATATCACATCTCATGTTATATTACGGGTCTCAGGTTTGGTATTAGAAGCATTGAGATATCAAGTCTCAGAGTATAGGAAGGGTCTCAGAATTGGAATGGGAAGGAGTTGGATATCACATCTCAAGCTATAGGAAGGGTCTCAGGATTGGAATGGGAAGGACTTGGATATCACATCTCATGCTATAGGAAGGCTCTCAGGTTTGGAAGGGGAAAGAGTTGGATATCACATTTCATGTTAGAGGTAGGATCTCAGGTTTGGTATTAGAGGCATTGAGATATCACATCTCATGCTATCAGAAGGGTCTCGGGAATGGAATGGGAAGGAGTTGGATATCACATCTCATGCTAAAGGGAGGGTCTCAGGTTTGGAAGGGAAAGGATTTGGATATCACATCTCATGTTATAGGAAGGATCTCAGGTTTGGTATTAGAAGCATTGAGATATCACATCTCATGCTATCAGAAGGGTCTCAGGATTGGAATGGGAAGGAGTTGGATATCACATCTCATGCTAAAGGGAGGGTCTCAGGTTTGGAAGGGGAAGGATTTGGATATCACATCTCATGTTATCGGAAGGATCTCACGTTTGGTATTAGAAGTATTGAGATATCATATCTCATGCTATAGGAAGGGTCTCAGGATTGGAATGGGAAGGAGTTGGATATCACATCTCATGTTATAGGAAGTGTCTCAGGATTGTAATGGGAAGGACTTGGATATCACATCTCATGCTATAGGTAGGGTCTCAAGTTTGATATTAGAAGCATTGAGATATCACATCTCATGCTATAGGAAGGGTCTGAGGATTGGAATGGGAAGGAGTTGGATATCACATCTCATGCTATGGGAAGGGTCTCAGGTTTGGTATAAGCAGTGAGATATCACATCTCATGCTATAGGAAGTGTCTCAGGATTGGAATGGGAAGGAGTTGGATATCACATCTCATGTTATAGGAAGGATCTCAGGTTTGGTATAAGCATTGAGATATCACATCTCTGCTACCGGAAGGGTCTCAGGATTGGAATGGGAAGGAGTTGGATATTCCCATCTCATGTTATAGGAAGGGTCTCAGGTTTGGTATTAGAAGCATTGAGATATCACATCTCATGCTATAGGAAGGGTCTCAGGATTGGAATGGGAAGGACTTGGATATCACATCTCATGCTATAGGGAGGGTCTCAAGTTTGATATTAGAAGCTTTGAGATATCACATCTCATGATATCGGAAGGGTCTCAGGATTGGAATGGGAAGGAGTTGGATATCACATCTCATGATAAAGGAAGGGTCTAAGGTTTGGAAGGGGAAGGATTTGGATATCACATCTCATGTTATATTACGGGTCTCACGTTTGTATTAGAAGCATTGAGATATCAAGTCTCATAGTATAGGAAGGGTCTCAGAATTGGAATGGGAAGGAGTTGGATAACACATCTCAAGCTATAGGAAGGGTCTCAGGATTGGAATGGGAAGGACTTGGATATCACATCTCATGCTATAGGAAGGCTCTCAGGTTTGGAAGGGGAAAGAGTTGGATATCACATTTCATGTTAGAGGTAGGATCTCAGGTTTGGTATTAGAGGCATTGAGATATCACATCTCATGCTATCAGAAGGGTCTCAGGAATGGAATGGGAAGGAGTTGGATATCACATCTCATGCTAAAGGGAGGGTCTCAGGTTTGGAAGGGGAAGGATTTGGATATCACATCTCATGTTATAGGAAGGATCTCAGGTTTGGTATTAGAAGCATTGAGATATCACATCTCATGCTATCGGAAGGATCTCAGGTTTGGTATTAGAAGCATTGAGATATCACATCTCATGCTATCAGAAGAGTCTCAGGATTGGAATAGGAAGGAGTTGGATATCACATCTCATGCTAAAGGGAGGGTCTCAGGATTGGAAGGGGAAGGATTTGGATATCACATCTCATGTTATCGGAAGGATCTCACGTTTGGTATTAGAAGTATTGAGATATCATATCTCATGCTATAGGAAGGGTCTCAGGATTGGAATGGGAAGGAGTTGGATATCACATCTCATGCTATAGGGAGGGTCTCAGGATTGGAATGGGAAGGACTTAGATATCACATATCATGCTATAGGGAGGGTCTCAGTTTTGATATTAGAAGCATTGAGATATCACATCTCATGCTATAGGAAGTGTCTCAGGATTGGAATGGGAAGGTGCTGGATATCACATCTCATGCTAAAGGAAGGGTCTCAGGTTTGGAACGGGAAGGATTTGGATATCACATCTCATGTTATAGGAAGGGTCTCAGGTTTGGTATAAGCATTGAGATATCACATCTCTGCTATCGGAAGTGTCTCAGGATTGGAATGGGAAGGAGTTGGATATCCCATCTCATGTTATAGGACGGGTCTCAGGTTTGTTATTAGAATCATTGAGATATCATATTGCATGCTGTAGGAAGGGTCTAAGGGTTGGAATGGGAAGGACTTGGATATCACATCTCATGGTATAGATAGGCTCTTAGGTTTGGAAAGGGAAGGAGTTGGATATCACATTTCATGTTAGAGGAAGGATCTCAGGTTTGGTATTAGAAGCATTGAGATATCACATCTCATGCTATAGGAAGGGTCTCAGGATTGGAATGGGAAGCAGTTGGATATCACATCTCATGCTAAAGGGAGGGTCTCAGGTTTGGAAGGGGAAGGATTTGGATATCACATCTCATGTTATAGGAAGGATCTCAGGTTTGGTATTAGAAGCATTGAGATATCACATCTCATGCTATCGGAAGGATCTCAGGTTTGGTATTAGAAGCATTGAGATATCACATCTCATGCTATCAGAAGAGTCTCAGGATTGGAATAGGAAGGAGTTGGATATCACATCTCATGCTAAAGGGAGGGTCTCAGGATTGGAAGGGGAAGGATTTGGATATCACATCTCATGTTATCGGAAGGATCTCACGTTTGGTATTAGAAGTATTGAGATATCATATCTCATGCTATAGGAAGGGTCTCAGGATTGCAATGGGAAGGAGTTGGATATCACATCTCATGCTATAGGGAGGGTCTCAGGATTGGAATGGGAAGGACTTCGATATCACATATCATGCTATAGGGAGGGTCTCAGTTTTGATATTAGAAGCATTGAGATATCACATCTCATGCTATAGGAAGTGTCTCAGGATTGGAATGGGAAGGTGCTGGATATCACATCTCATGCTAAAGGAAGGGTCTCAGGTTTGGAACGGGAAGGATTTGGATATCACATCTCATGTTATAGGAAGGGTCTCAGGTTTGGTATAAGCATTGAGATATCACATCTCTGCTATCGGAAGTGTCTCAGGATTGGAATGGGAAGGAGTTGGATATCCCATCTCATGTTATAGGACGGGTCTCAGGTTTGTTATTAGAATCATTGAGATATCATATTGCATGCTGTAGGAAGGGTCTAAGGGTTGGAATGGGAAGGACTTGGATATCACATCTCATGGTATAGATAGGCTCTTAGGTTTGGAAAGGGAAGGAGTTGGATATCACATTTCATGTTAGAGGAAGGATCTCAGGTTTGGTATTAGAAGCATTGAGATATCACATCTCATGCTATAGGAAGGGTCTCAGGATTGGAATGGGAAGCAGTTGGATATCAGATCTCATGCTATAGGAAGGGTCTCAGGTTTGGTATAAGCATTGAGATATCACATCTCATGCTATAGGACGGGTCTCAGGATTGGAATGGAAGGAGTTGGATATCACATCTCATGTTATAGGAAGGATCTCAGGTTTGGTATTAGAAGCATTGAGACATCACATCTCATGCTATAGGAAGGGTCTCAGGGTTGGGAAGGAGTTGGATATCACATCTCATCCAATAGGAAGGGTCTCAGGTTTGGAATGGGAAGGAATTGGATATCACATCTCATGTTATAGGAAGGATCTCAGGTTTGGTATTAGAAGCATTGAGATATCACATCTCATGCTATAGGAAGGGTCTCAGGATTGGAATGTGAAGGATTTGGATATCACATCTCATGCTAAAGGAAGGGTCTCAGGTTTGGTAGAAGCATTGAGATATCACGTCTCTGCTATCGGAAGAGTCTCAGGATTGGATTGGGAAGGAGTTGGATATCACATCTCATGCCATAGGAAGGGTCTCAGGTTTGGTATAAGCATTGAGATATCACATCTCTGCTATCTGAAGGGTCTCAGGATTGGATTGGGAAGGAGTTGGATATCCCTTCTCATGCTATAGGAAGTGTCTCAGGTTGGAATGGGAAGGAGTTGGATATCACATCTCATGTTATAGGAAGGGTCTCAGGATTGGAATGGGAAGGATTTGGATATCACATCTCTTGCTATAGGAAGGGTCTCAGGATTGGAATGGGTAGGAGTTGGATATTACTTTCTTGCTATAGGAAGGGTCTCATGTTTGGAATGGGAAGGAGTTGGATATCACATATGCTATAGTTAGTGTCTCAGGTTTGGAACGGGAAGGAGTTGGATATCACATCTCATGTTATAGGAAGGGTCTCAGGTTTGGTATAAGCATTGAGATATCACATCTCTGCTATCGGAAGCGGCTCAGGATTGGAATGGGAAGGAGTTGGATATCCCATCTCATGTTATAGGAAGAGTCTCTGGTTTGGTATTAGAATCATTGAGATATCACATCGCATGCTGTAGGAAAGGTCTAAGGATTGGAATGGGATGGACTTGGATATCACATCTCATGCTATAGGTAGGCTCTCAGGTTTGGTATAAGCATTGAGATATCACATCTCATGCTATAGGAAGGGTCTCAGGATTGGAATGGGAAGGAATTGGATATCACATCTCATGCTATAGGAAGGGTCTCAGATTTGGTATAAGCATTGAGATATCACATCTCATGCTAAAGGAAGGGTCTCAGGATTGGAATGGGAAGGAGTTGTATATGACATCTCAGGCCATAGGAAGGTTCTCAGGTTTGGTATAAGCATTGAGATATCACATCTCTGCTATCGGAAGGGTCTCAGGATTGGAATGGGAAGCAGTTGGATATCCCATCTCATGTTATAGGAAGGGTCTCAGGTTTGGTATTAGAAGCATAGAGATATCACATCTCATGCTATAGGAAGGATCTCAGGATTTGAATGGCAAGGAGTTGGATATCACATCTCATGCCATAGGAAGGGTCTCAGGTTTGGTATAAGCATTGAGATATCACATCTCTGCTATCGGAAGGGTCTCAGGATTGGATTGGGAAGGAGTTAGATATCCCTTCTCATGCTATAGGAAGTGTCTCAGGTTGGAATGGGAAGGAGTTGGATATCACATCTCATGTTATAGTAAGGGTCTCAGGATTGGAATGGGAAGGACTTGGATGTCACATCTCATGCTATAGGGAGGGTCTCAAGTTTGATATTAGAAGCATTGAGATAACAAATCTCATGATATCGGAAGGGTCTCAGGATTGGAATGGGAAGGAGTTGGATATCACATCTCATGATAAAGGAAGGGTCTAAGGTTTGGAAGGGGAAGGATTTGGATATCACATCTCATGTTATAGGACGGGTCTCAGGTTTGGTATTAGATGCATTGAGATATCAAGTCTCATGGTATAAGAAGGGTCTCAGAATTGGAATGGGAAGGAGTTGGATATCACACCTCAAGCTATAGGAAGGGTCTCAGGATTGGAATGGGAAGGAGTTTGATATCACATCTCATGCCATAGTATGGGTCTCAGGTTTGGTAGAAGCATTGGGATATCACATCTCATGCTATCGGAAGGGTATCAGTATTGGATTTGGAAGAAGTTGGATATCCCATCTCATGCTATAGGAAGGGTCTCAGGTTGGAATGGGAAGGAGTTGGATATCACATTTCATGATATAGGAAGGGTCTCAGGATTGGAATGGGAAGGACTTGGATATCATATCTCATGCTATAGGACGAGTCTCAGGTTTGTTATTAGAATCATTGAGATATCATATTGCATGCTGTAGGAAGGGTCTAAGGATTGGAATGGGAAGGACTTGGATATCACATCTCATGCTATAGATAGGCTCTTAGGTTTGGAAAGGGAAGGAGTTGGATATCACATTTCATGTTAGAGGAAGGATCTCAGGTTTGGTATTAGAAGCATTGAGATATCACATCTCATGCTATATGAAGGGTCTCAGGATTGGAATGGGAAGTAGTTGGATATCACATCTCATGCTATAGGAAGGGTCTCAGGTTTGGTATAAGCATTGAGATATCACATCTCATGCTATAGGACAGGTCTCAGGATTGGAATGGAAGGAGTTGGATATCACATATCATGTTATAGGAAGGATCTCAGGTTTGGTATTGGAAGCATTGAGACATCACATCTCATGCTATAGGAAGGGTCTCAGGGTTGGAATAGGAAGGAGTTGGATATCACATCTCATCCAATAGGAAGGGTCTCAGGTTTGGAATGGGAAGGAATTGGATATCACATCTCATGTTATAGGAAAGATCTCAGGTTTGGTATTAGAAGCATTGAGATATCACATCTCATGCTATAGGAAGGGTCTCAGAATTGGAATGGGAAGGAGTTGGATATCACACCTCAAGCTATAGGAAGGGTCTCAGGATTGGAATGGGAAGGAGTTTGATATCACATCTCATGCCATAGTATGGGTCTCAGGTTTGGTAGAAGCATTGGGATATCACATCTCATGCTATCGGAAGGGTATCAGCATTGGATTTTGAAGAAGTTGGATATCCCATCTCATGCTATAGGAAGGGTCTCAGGTTGGAATGGGAAGGAGTTGGATATCACATTTCATGTTATAGGAAGGGTCTCAGGATTGGAATGGGAAGGACTTGGATATCATATCTCATGCTATAGGACGGGTCTCAGGTTTGTTATTAGAATCATTGAGATATCATATTGCATGCTGTAGGAAGGGTCTAAGGATTGGAATAGGAAGGACCTGGATATCACATCTCATGCTATAGATAGGCTCTTAGGTTTGGAAAGGGAAGGAGTTGGATATCACATTTCATGTTAGAGGAAGGATCTCAGGTTTGGTATTAGAAGCACTGAGATATCACATCTCATGCTATAGGAAGGGTCTCAGGATTGGAATGGGAAGTAGTTGGATATCACATCTCATGCTATAGGAAGGGTCTCAGGTTTGGTATAAGCATTGAGATATCACATCTCATGCTATAGGACGGGTCTCAGGATTGGAATGGAAGGAGTTGGATATCACATCTCATGTTATAGGAAGGATCTCAGGTTTGGTATTAGAATCATTGAGACATCACATCTCATGCTATAGGAAGGGTCTCAGGGTTGGAATGGGAAGGAGTTGGATATCACAACTCATCCAATAGGAAGGGTCTCAGGTTTGGAATGGGAAGGAATTGGATATCACATCTCATGTTATAGGAAGGATCTCAGGTTTGGTATTAGAAGCATTGAGATATCACATCTCATGCTATAGGAAGGGTCTCAGGATTGGAATGTGAAGGATTTGGATATCACATCTCATGCTAAAGGAAGGGTCTCAGGTTTGGTAGAAGCATTGAGATATCACGTCTCTGCTATCGGAAGGGTCTCAGGATTGGATTGGGAAGGAGTTGGATATCCCTTCTCATGCTATAGGAAGGGTCTCAGGATTTGAATGGCAAGGAGTTGGATATCACATCTCATGCCATACGAAGGGTCTCAGGTTTGGTATAAGCATTGAGATATCACATCTCTGCTATCGGAAGGGTCTCAGGATTGGAATGGGAAGGAGTTGGATATTCCCATCTCATGTAATAGGAAGGGTCTCAGGTTTGGTATTAGAAGCATTGAGATATCACATCTCATGCTATAGGAAGGGTCTCAGGATTGGAATGGGAAGGACTTGGATATCACATCTCATGCTATAGGGAGGGTCTCAAGTTTGATATTAGAAGCTTTGAGATATCACATCTCATGATATCGGAAGGGTCTCAGGATTGGAATGGGAAGGAGTTGGATATCACATCTCATGATAAAGGAAGGGTCTAAGGTTTGGAAGGGGAAGGATTTGGATATCACATCTCATGTTATATTACGGGTCTCAGGTTTGGTATTAGAAGCATTGAGATATCAAGTCTCAGAGTATAGGAAGGGTCTCAGAATTGGAATGGGAAGGAGTTGGATATCACATCTCAAGCTATAGGAAGGGTCTCAGGATTGGAATGGGAAGGACTTGGATATCACATCTCATGCTATAGGAAGGCTCTCAGGTTTGGAAGGGGAAAGAGTTGGATATCACATTTCATGTTAGAGGTAGGATCTCAGGTTTGGTATTAGAGGCATTGAGATATCACATCTCATGCTATCAGAAGGGTCTCGGGAATGGAATGGGAAGGAGTTGGATATCACATCTCATGCTAAAGGGAGGGTCTCAGGTTTGGAAGGGAAAGGATTTGGATATCACATCTCATGTTATAGGAAGGATCTCAGGTTTGGTATTAGAAGCATTGAGATATCACATCTCATGCTATCAGAAGGGTCTCAGGATTGGAATGGGAAGGAGTTGGATATCACATCTCATGCTAAAGGGAGGGTCTCAGGTTTGGAAGGGGAAGGATTTGGATATCACATCTCATGTTATCGGAAGGATCTCACGTTTGGTATTAGAAGTATTGAGATATCATATCTCATGCTATAGGAAGGGTCTCAGGATTGTAATGGGAAGGACTTGGATATCACATCTCATGCTATAGGTAGGGTCTCAAGTTTGATATTAGAAGCATTGAGATATCACATCTCATGCTATAGGAAGGGTCTGAGGATTGGAATGGGAAGGAGTTGGATATCACATCTCATGCTATGGGAAGGGTCTCAGGTTTGGTATAAGCAGTGAGATATCACATCTCATGCTATAGGAAGTGTCTCAGGATTGGAATGGGAAGGAGTTGGATATCACATCTCATGTTATAGGAAGGATCTCAGGTTTGGTATAAGCATTGAGATATCACATCTCTGCTACCGGAAGGGTCTCAGGATTGGAATGGGAAGGAGTTGGATATTCCCATCTCATGTTATAGGAAGGGTCTCAGGTTTGGTATTAGAAGCATTGAGATATCACATCTCATGCTATAGGAGGGGTCTCAGGATTGGAATGGGAAGGACTTGGATATCACATCTCATGCTATTGGGAGGGTCTCAAGTTTGATATTAGAAGCTTGGAGATATCACATCTCATGATATCGGAAGGGTCTCAGGATTGGAATGGGAAGGAGTTGGATATCACATCTCATGATAAAGGAAGGGTCTAAGGTTTGGAAGGGGAAGGATTTGGATATCACATCTCATGTTATATTACGGGTCTCACGTTTGTATTAGAAGCATTGAGATATCAAGTCTCATAGTATAGGAAGGGTCTCAGGATTGGAATGGGAAGGACTTGGATATCACATCTCATGCTATAGGAAGGCTCTCAGGTTTGGAAGGGGAAAGAGTTGGATATCACATTTCATGTTAGAGGTAGGATCTCAGGTTTGGTATTAGAGGCATTGAGATATCACATCTCATGCTATCAGAAGGGTCTCAGGAATGGAATGGGAAGGAGTTGGATATCACATCTCATGCTAAAGGGAGGGTCTCAGGTTTGGAAGGGGAAGGATTTGGATATCACATCTCATGTTATAGGAAGGATCTCAGGTTTGGTATTAGAAGCATTGAGATATCACATCTCATACTATCGGAAGGATCTCAGGTTTGGTATTAGAAGCATTGAGATATCACATCTCATGCTATCAGAAGAGTCTCAGGATTGGAATAGGAAGGAATTGGATATCACATCTCATGCTAAAGGGAGGGTCTCAGGATTGGAAGGGGAAGGATTTGGATATCACATCTCATGTTATCGGAAGGATCTCACGTTTGGTATTAGAAGTATTGAGATATCATATCTCATGCTATAGGAAGGGTCTCAGGATTGGAATGGGAAGGAGTTGGATATCACATCTCATGCTATAGGGAGGGTCTCAGGATTGGAATGGGAAGGACTTAGATATCACATATCATGCTATAGGGAGGGTCTCAGTTTTGATATTAGAAGCATTGAGATATCACATCTCATGCTATAGGAAGTGTCTCAGGATTGGAATGGGAAGGTGCTGGATATCACATCTCATGCTAAAGGAAGGGTCTCAGGTTTGGAACGGGAAGGATTTGGATATCACATCTCATGTTATAGGAAGGGTCTCAGGTTTGGTATAAGCATTGAGATATCACATCTCTGCTATCGGAAGTGTCTCAGGATTGGAATGGGAAGGAGTTGGATATCCCATCTCATGTTATAGGACGGGTCTCAGGTTTGTTATTAGAATCATTGAGATATCATATTGCATGCTGTAGGAAGGGTCTAAGGGTTGGAATGGGAAGGACTTGGATATCACATCTCATGGTATAGATAGGCTCTTAGGTTTGGAAAGGGAAGGAGTTGGATATCACATTTCATGTTAGAGGAAGGATCTCAGGTTTGGTATTAGAAGCATTGAGATATCACATCTCATGCTATAGGAAGGGTCTCAGGATTGGAATGGGAAGCAGTTGGATATCACATCTCATGCTAAAGGGAGGGTCTCAGGTTTGGAAGGGGAAGGATTTGGATATCACATCTCATGTTATAGGAAGGGTCTCAGGTTTGGTATAAGCATTGAGATATCACATCTCTGCTATCGGAAGTGTCTCAGGATTGGAATGGGAAGGAGTTGGATATCCCATCTCATGTTATAGGACGGGTCTCAGGTTTGTTATTAGAATCATTGAGATATCATATTGCATGCTGTAGGAAGGGTCTAAGGGTTGGAATGGGAAGGACTTGGATATCACATCTCATGGTATAGATAGGCTCTTAGGTTTGGAAAGGGAAGGAGTTGGATATCACATTTCATGTTAGAGGAAGGATCTCAGGTTTGGTATTAGAAGCATTGAGATATCACATCTCATGCTATAGGAAGGGTCTCAGGATTGGAATGGGAAGCAGTTGGATATCACATCTCATGCTAAAGGGAGGGTCTCAGGTTTGGAAGGGGAAGGATTTGGATATCACATCTCATGTTATAGGAAGGATCTCAGGTTTGGTATTAGAAGCATTGAGATACCACATCTCATGCTATCGGAAGGATCTCAGGTTTGGTATTAGAAGCATTGAGATATCACATCTCATGCTATCAGAAGAGTCTCAGGATTGGAATAGGAAGGAGTTGGATATCACATCTCATGCTAAAGGGAGGGTCTCAGGATTGGAAGGGGAAGGATTTGGATATCACATCTCATGTTATCGGAAGGATCTCACGTTTGGTATTAGAAGTATTGAGATATCATATCTCATGCTATAGGAAGGGTCTCAGGATTGGAATGGGAAGGAGTTGGATATCACATCTCATGCTATAGGGAGGGTCTCAGGATTGGAATGGGAAGGACTTAGATATCACATATCATGCTATAGGGAGGGTCTCAGTTTTGATATTAGAAGCATTGAGATATCACATCTCATGCTATAGGAAGTGTCTCAGGATTGGAATGGGAAGGTGCTGGATATCACATCTCATGCTAAAGGAAGGGTCTCAGGTTTGGAATGGGAAGGAGTTGGATATCCCATCTCATGTTATAGGACGGGACTCAGGTTTGTTATTAGAATCATTGAGATATCATATTTCATGCTGTAGGAAGGGTCTAAGGGTTGGAATGGGAAGGACTTGGATATCACATCTCATGGTATAGATAGGCTCTTAGGTTTGGAAAGGGAAGGAGTTGGATATCACATTTCATGTTAGAGGAAGGATCTCAGGGTTGGTATTAGAAGCATTGAGATATCACATCTCATGCTATAGGAAGGGTCTCAGGATTGGAATGGGAAGCAGTTGGATATCACATCTCATGCTATAGGAAGGGTCTCAGGTTTGGTATAAGCATTGAGATATCACATCTCATGCTATAGGACGGGTCTCAGGATTGGAATGGAAGGAGTTGGATATCACATCTCATGTTATAGGAAGGATCTCAGGTTTGGTATTAGAAGCATTGAGATATCACATCTCATGCTATCGGAAGGATCTCAGGTTTGGTATTAGAAGCATTGAGATATCACATCGCATGCTATCAGAAGGGTCTCAGGATTGGAATGGGAAGGAGTTGGATATCACATCTCATGCTAAAGGGAGGGTCTCAGGTTTGGAAGGGGAAGGATTTGGATATCACATCTCATGTTATCGGAAGGATCTCACGTTTGGTATTAGAAATATTGAGATATCATATCTCATGCTATAGGAAGGGTCTCAGGAGTGGAATGGGAAAGAGTTGGATATCACATCTCATGCTATAGGGAGTGTCTCAGGATTGGAATGGGAAGGACTTAGATATCACATATCATGCCATAGGGAGGGTCTCAGTTTTGATATTAGAAGCATTGAGATATCACATCTCATGCTATCGGAAGTGTCTCAGGATTGGAACGGGAAGGATTTGGATATCACATCTCATGTTATAGGAAGGGTCTCAGGTTTGGTATAAGCATTGAGATATCACATCTCTGCTATCGGAAGTGTCTCAGGATTGGAATGGGAAGGAGTTGGATATCACATCTCATGTTATAGGACGGGTCTCAGGTTTGTTATTAGAATCATTGAGATATCATATTGCATGCTGTAGGAAGGGTCTAAGGGTTGGAATGGGAAGGACTTGGATATCACATCTCATGCTATAGATAGGCTCTTAGGTTTGGAAAGGGAAGGAGTTGGATATCACATTTCATGTTAGAAGAAGGATCTCAGGTTTGGTATTAGAAGCATTGAGATATCACATCTCATGCTATAGGAAGGGTCTCAGGATTGGAATGGGAAGTAGTTGGATATCACATCTCATGCTATAGGAAGGGTCTCAGGGTTAGTATAAGCATTGAGATATCACATCTCATGCTATAGGACTGGTCTCAGGATTGGAATGGAAGGAGTTGGATATCACATCTCATGTTATAGGAATGATCTCAGGTTTGGTATTAGAAGCATTGAGACATCACATCTCATGCTATAGGAAGGGTCTCAGGGTTGGAATGGGAAGGAGTTGGATATCACATCTCATCCAATAGGAAGGGTCTCAGGTTTGGAATGGGAAGGAATTGGATATCACATCTCATGTTATAGGAAGGATCTCAGGTTTGGTATTAGAAGCATTGAGATATCACATCTCATGCTATAGGAAGGGTCTCAGGATTGGAATGTGAAGGATTTGGATATCACATCTCATGCTAAAGGAAGGGTCTCAGGTTTGGTAGAAGCATTGAGATATCACGTCTCTGCTATCGGAAGGGTCGCAGGATTGGATTGGGAAGGAGTTGGATATCCCTTCTCATGCTATAGGAAGGGTCTCAGGATTTGAATGGCAAGGAGTTGGATATCACATCTCATGCCATAGGAAGGGTCTCAGGTTTGGTATAAGCATTGAGATATCACATCTCTGCTATCGGAAGGGTCTCAGGATTGGATTGGGAAGGAGTTGGATATCCCTTCTCATGCTATAGGAAGTGTCTCAGGTTGGAATGGGAAGGAGTTGGATATCACATCTCATGTTATAGGAAGGGTCTCAGGATTGGAATGGGAAGGATTTGGATATCACATCTCTTGCTATAGGAAGGGTCTCAGGATTGGAATGGGTAGGAGTTGGATATTACTTTCTTGCTATAGGAAGGGTCTCATGTTTGGAATGGGAAGGAGTTGGATATCACATATGCTATAGTTAGTGTCTCAGGTTTGGAACGGGAAGGAGTTGGATATCACATCTCATGTTATAGGAAGGGTCTCAGGTTTGGTATAAGCATTGAGATATCACATCTCTGCTATCGGAAGCGGCTCAGGATTGGAATGGGAAGGAGTTGGATATCACATCTCATGTTATAGTAAGAGTCTCTGGTTTGGTATTAGAATCATTGAGATATCACATCGCATGCTGTAGGAAGGGTCTAAGGATTGGAATGGGATGGACTTGGATATCACATCTCATGCTATAGGTAGGCTCTCAGGTTTGGTATAAGCATTGAGATATCACATCTCATGCTATAGGAAGGGTCTCAGGATTGGAATGGGAAGGATTTGGATATCACATCTCATGCTATAGGAAGGGTCTCAGATTTGGTATAAGCATTGAGATATCACATCTCATGCTAAAGGAAGGGTCTCAGGATTGGAATGGGAAGGAGTTGTGTATGACATCTCAGGCCATAGGAAGGGTCTCAGGTTTGGTATAAGCATTGAGATATCACATCTCTGCTATCGGAAGGGTCTCAGGATTGGAATGGGAAGGAGTTGGATATCACATTTCATGTTATAGGAAGGGTCTCAGGATTGGAATGGGAAGGACTTGGATATCATATCTCATGCTATAGGACGGGTCTCAGGTTTGTTATTAGAATCATTGAGATATCATATTGCATGCTGTAGGAAGGGTCTAAGGATTGGAATTGGAAGGACCTGGATATCACATCTCATGCTATAGATAGGCTCTTAGGTTTGGAAAGGGAAGGAGTTGGATATCACATTTCATGTTAGAGGAAGGATCTCAGGTTTGGTATTAGAAGCATTGAGATATCACATCTCATGCTATAGGAAGGGTCTCAGGATTGGAATGGGAAGTAGTTGGATATCACATCTCATGCTATAGGAAGGGTCTCAGGTTTCGGATAAGCATTGCGATATCACATCTCATGCTATAGGACGGGTCTCAGGATTGGAATGGAAGGAGTTGGATATCACATCTCATGTTATAGGAAGGATCTCAGGTTTGGTATTAGAATCATTGAGACATCACATCTCATGCTATAGGAAGGGTCTCAGGGTTGGAATGGGAAGGAGTTGGATATCACAACTCATCCAATAGGAAGGGTCTCAGGTTTGGAATGGGAAGGAATTGGATATCACATCTCATGTTATAGGAAGGATCTCAGGTTTGGTATTAGAAGCATTGAGATATCACATCTCATGCTATAGGAAGGGTCTCAGGATTGGAATGTGAAGGATTTGGATATCACATCTCATGCTAAAGGAAGGGTCTCAGGTTTGGTAGAAGCATTGAGATATCACGTCTCTGCTATCGGAAGGGTCTCAGGATTGGATTGGGAAGGAGTTGGATATCCCTTCTCATGCTATAGGAAGGGTCTCAGGATTTGAATGGCAAGGAGTTGGATATCACATCTCATGCCATACGAAGGGTCTCAGGTTTGGTATAAGCATTGAGATATCACATCTCTGCTATCGGAAGGGTCTCAGGATTGGAATGGGAAGGAGTTGGATATTCCCATCTCATGTAATAGGAAGGGTCTCAGGTTTGGTATTAGAAGCATTGAGATATCACATCTCATGCTATAGGAAGGGTCTCAGGATTGGAATGGGAAGGACTTGGATATCACATCTCATGCTATAGGGAGGGTCTCAAGTTTGATATTAGAAGCTTTGAGATATCACATCTCATGATATCGGAAGGGTCTCAGGATTGGAATGGGAAGGAGTTGGATATCACATCTCATGATAAAGGAAGGGTCTAAGGTTTGGAAGGGGAAGGATTTGGATATCACATCTCATGTTATATTACGGGTCTCAGGTTTGGTATTAGAAGCTTTGAGATATCAAGTCTCAGAGTATAGGAAGGGTCTCAGAATTGGAATGGGAAGGAGTTGGATATCACATCTCAAGCTATAGGAAGGGTCTCAGGATTGGAATGGGAAGGACTTGGATATCACATCTCATGCTATAGGAAGGCTCTCAGGTTTGGAAGGGGAAAGAGTTGGATATCACATTTCATGTTAGAGGTAGGATCTCAGGTTTGGTATTAGAGGCATTGAGATATCACATCTCATGCTATCAGAAGGGTCTCGGGAATGGAATGGGAAGGAGTTGGATATCACATCTCATGCTAAAGGGAGGGTCTCAGGTTTGGAAGGGGAAGGATTTGGATATCACATCTCATGTTATAGGCAGGATCTCAGGTTTGGTATTAGAAGCATTGAGATATCACATCTCATGCTATCGGAAGGATCTCAGGTTTGGTATTAGAAGCATTGAGATATCACATCTCATGCTATCAGAAGGGTCTCAGGATTGGAATGGGAAGGAGTTGGATATCACATCTCATGCTAAAGGGAGGGTCTCAGGTTTGGAAGGGGAAGGATTTGGATATTCCCATCTCATGTAATAGGAAGGGTCTCAGGTTTGGTATTAGAAGCATTGAGATATCACATCTCATGCTATAGGAAGTGTCTCAGGATTGTAATGGGAAGGACTTGGATATCACATCTCATGCTATAGGTAGGGTCTCAAGTTTGATATTAGAAGCATTGAGATATCACATCTCATGCTATAGGAAGGGTCTGAGGATTGGAATGGGAAGGAGTTGGATATCACATCTCATGCTATGGGAAGGGTCTCAGGTTTGGTATAAGCAGTGAGATATCACATCTCATGCTATAGGAAGTGTCTCAGGATTGGAATGGGAAGGAGTTGGATATCACATCTCATGTTATAGGAAGGATCTCAGGTTTGGTATAAGCATTGAGATATCACATCTCTGCTATCGGAAGGGTCTCAGGATTGGAATGGGAAGGAGTTGGATATTCCCATCTCATGTTATAGGAAGGGTCTCAGGTTTGGTATTAGAAGCATTGAGAGATCACATCTCATGCTATAGGAAGGGTCTCAGGATTGGAATGGGAAGGACTTGGATATCACATCTCATGCTATAGGGAGGGTCTCAAGTTTGATATTAGAAGCTTTGAGATATCACATCTCATGATATCGGAAGGGTCTCAGGATTGGAATGGGAAGGAGTTGGATATCACATCTCATGATAAAGGAAGGGTCTAAGGTTTGGAAGGGGAAGGATTTGGATATCACATCTCATGTTATATTACGGGTCTCACGTTTGTATTAGAAGCATTGAGATATCAAGTCTCATAGTATAGGAAGGGTCTCAGAATTGGAATGGGAAGGAGTTGGATATCACATCTCAAGTTATAGGAAGGGTCTCAGGATTGGAATGGGAAGGACTTGGATATCACATCTCATGCTATAGGAAGGCTCTCAGGTTTGGAAGGGGAAAGAGTTGGATATCACATTTCATGTTAGAGGTAGGATCTCAGGTTTGGTATTAGAGGCATTGAGATATCACATCTCATGCTATCAGAAGGGTCTCAGGAATGGAATGGGAAGGAGTTGCATATCACATCTCATTCTAAAGGGAGGGTCTCAGGTTTGGAAGGGGAAGGATTTGGATATCACATCTCATGTTATAGGAAGGATCTCAGGTTTGGTATTAGAAGCATTGAGATATCACATCTCATGCTATCGGAAGGATCTCAGGTTTGGTATTAGAAGCATTGAGATATCACATCTCACGCTATCAGAAGAGTCTCAGGATTGGAATAGGAAGGAGTTGGATATCACATCTCATGCTAAAGGGAGGGTCTCAGGATTGGAAGGGGAAGGATTTGGATATCACATCTCATGTTATCGGAAGGATCGCACGTTTGGTATTAGAAGTATTGAGATATCATATCTCATGCTATAGGAAGGGTCTCAGGATTGGAATGGGAAGGAGTTGGATATCACATCTCATGCTATAGGGAGGGTCTCAGGATTGGAATGGGAAGGACTTAGATATCACATATCATGCTATAGGGAGGGTCTCAGTTTTGATATTAGAAGCATTGAGATATCACATCTCATGCTATAGGAAGTGTCTCAGGATTGGAATGGGAAGGTGCTGGATATCACATCTCATGCTAAAGGAAGGGTCTCAGGTTTGGAACGGGAAGGATTTGGATATCATATCTCATGTTATAGGAAGGGTCTCAGGTTTGGTATAAGCATTGAGATATCACATCTCTGCTATCGGAAGTGTCTCAGGATTGGAATGGGAAGGAGTTGGATATCCCATCTCATGTTATAGGACGGGTCTCAGGTTTGTTATTAGAATCATTGAGATATCATATTGCATGCTGTAGGAAGGGTCTAAGGGTTGGAATGGGAAGGAGTTGGATATCCCATCTCATGTTATAGGACGGGTCTCAGGTTTGTTATTAGAATCATTGAGATATCACATCTCATGCTATAGGAAGGGTCTCAGGATTGGAATGGGAAGCAGTTGGATATCACATCTCATGCTATAGGAAGGGTCTCAGGTTTGGTATAAGCATTGAGATATCACATCTCATGCTATAGGACGGGTCTCAGGATTGGAATGGAAGGAGTTGGATATCACATCTCATGTTATAGGAAGGATCTCAGGTTTGGTATTAGAAGCATTGAGACATCACATCTCATGCTATAGGAAGGGTCTCAGGGTTGGAATGGGAAGGAGTTGGATATCACATCGCATCCAATAGGAAGGGTCTCAGGTTTGGAATGGGAAGGAATTTGATATCACATCTCATGTTATAGGAAGGATCTCAGGTTTGGTATTAGAAGCATTGAGATATCACATCTCATGCTATAGGAAGGGTCTCAGGATTGGAATGTGAAGGATTTGAATATCACATCTCATGCTAAAGGAAGGGTCTCAGGTTTGGTAGAAGCATTGAGATATCACGTCTCTGCTATCGGAAGGGTCTCAGGATTGGATTGGGAAGGAGTTGGATATCACATCTCATGCCATAGGAAGGGTCTCAGGTTTGGTATAAGCATTGAGATATCACATCTCTGCTATCGGAAGGGTCTCAGGATTGGATTGGGAAGGAGTTGGATATCCCTTCTCATGCTATAGGAAGTGTCTCAGGTTGGAATGGGAAGGAGTTGGATATCACATCTCATGTTATAGGAAGGGTCTCAGGATTGGAATGGGAAGGATTTGGATATCACATCTCTTGCTATAGGAAGGGTCTCAGGATTGGAATGGGTAGGAGTTGGATATTACTTTCTTGCTATAGGAAGTGTCTCATGTTTGGAATGGGAAGGAGTTGGATATCACATATGCTATAGTTAGTGTCTCAGGTTTGGAACGGGAAGGAGTTGGATATCACATATGCTATAGTTAGTGTCTCAGGTTTGGAACGGGAAGGAGTTGGATATCACATCTCATGTTATAGGAAGGGTCTCAGGTTTGGTATAAGCATTAAGATATCACATCTCTGCTATCGGAAGCGGCTCAGGATTGGAATGGGAAGGAGTTGGATATCCCATCTCATGTTATAGGAAGAGTCTCTGGTTTGGTATTAGAATCATTGAGATATCACATTGCATGCTGTAGGAAGGGTCTAAGGATTGGAATGGGATGGACTTGGATATCACATCTCATGCTATAGGTAGGCTCTCAGGTTTGGTATAAGCATTGAGATATCACATCTCATGCTATAGGAAGGGTCTCAGGATTGGAATGGGAAGGAATTGGATATCACATCTCATGCTATAGGAAAGGTCTCAGATTTGGTATAAGCATTGAGATATCACATCTCATGCTAAAGGAAGGGTCTCAGGATTGGAATGGGAAGGAGTTGTATATGACATCTCAGGCCATAGGAAGGTTCTCAGGTTTGGTATAAGCATTGAGATATCACATCTCTGCTATCGGAAGGGTCTCAGGATTGGAATGGGAAGGAGTTGGATTTCCCATCTCATGTTATAGGAAGGGTCTCAGGTTTGGTATTAGAAGCATAGAGATATCACATCTCATGCTATAGGAAGGGTCTCAGGATTTGAATGGCAAGGAGTTGGATATCACATCTCATGCCATAGGAAGGGTCTCAGGTTTGGTATAAGCATTCAGATATCACATCTCTGCTATCGGAAGGGTCTCAGGATTGGATTGGGAAGGAGTTAGATATCCCTTCTCATGCTATAGGAAGTGTCTCAGGTTGGAATGGGAAGGAGTTGGATATCACATCTCATGTTATAGGAAGGGTCTCAGGATTGGAATGGGAAGGACTTGGATGTCACATCTCATGCTATAGGGAGGGTCTCAAGTTTGATATTAGAAGCATTGAGATAACAAATCTCATGATATCGGAAGAGTCTCAGGATTGGAATGGGAAGGAGTTGGATATCACATCTCATGATAAAGGAAGGGTCTAAGGTTTGGAAGGGGAAGGATTTGGATATCACATCTCATGTTATAGGACGGGTCTCAGGTTTGGTATTAGAAGCATTGAGATATCAAGTCTCATGGTATAAGAAGGGTCTCAGAATTGGAATGGGAAGGAGTTGGATATCACACCTCAAGCTATAGGAAGGGTCTCAGGATTGGAATGGGAAGGACTTGGATATCACATCTCATGCTATAGGGAGGGTCTCAAGTTTGATATTAGAAGCTTTGAGATATCACATCTCATGATATCGGAAGGGTCTCAGGATTGGAATGGGAAGGAGTTTGATATCACATCTCATGATAAAGGAAGGGTCTAAGGTTTGGAAGGGGAAGCATTTGGATATCACATCTCATGTTATATTACGGGTCTCACGTTTGTATTAGAAGCATTGAGATATCAAGTCTCATAGTATAGGAAGGGTCTCAGAATTGGAATGGGAAGGAGTTGGATATCACATCTCAAGCTATAGGAAGGGTCTCAGGATTGGAATGGGAAGGACTTGGATATCACATCTCATGCTATAGGAAGGCTCTCAGGTTTGGAAGGGGAAATAGTTGGATATCACATTTCATGTTAGAGGTAGGATCTAAGGTTTGGTATTAGAGGCATTGAGATATCACATCTCATGCTATCAGAAGGGTCTCAGGAATGGAATGGGAAGGAGTTGGATATCACATCTCATGCTAAAGGGAGGGTCTCAGGTTTGGAAGGGGAAGGATTTGGATATCACATCTCATTTTATAGGAAGGATCTCAGGTTTGGTATTAGAAGCATTGAGATATCACATCTCATGCTATCGGAAGGATCTCAGGTTTGGTATTAGAAGCATTGAGATATCACATCTCATGCTATCAGAAGAGTCTCAGGATTGGAATAGGAAGGAGTTGGATATCACATCTCATGCTAAAGGGAGGGTCTCAGGATTGGAAGGGGAAGGATTTGGATATCACATCTCATGTTATCGGAAGGATCTCACGTTTGGTATTAGAAGTATTGAGATATCATATCTCATGCTATAGGAAGGGTCTCAGGATTGGAATGGGAAGGAGTTGGATATCACATCTCATGCTATAGGGAGGGTCTCAGGATTGGAATGGGAAGGACTTAGATATCACATATCATGCTATAGGGAGGGTCTCAGTTTTGATATTAGAAGCATTGAGATATCACATCTCATGCTATAGGAAGTGTCTCAGGATTGGAATGGGAAGGTGCTGGATATCACATCTCATGCTAAAGGAAGGGTCTCAGGTTTGGAACGGGAAGGATTTGGATATCACATCTCATGTTATAGGAAGGGTCTCAGGTTTGGTATAAGCATTGAGATATCACATCTCTGCTATCGGAAGTGTCTCAGGATTGGAATGGGAAGGAGTTGGATATCCCATCTCATGTTATAGGACGGGTCTCAGGTTTGTTATTAGAATCATTGAGATATCATATTGCATGCTGTAGGAAGGGTCTAAGGGTTGGAATGGGAAGGACTTGGATATCACATCTCATGCTATAGATAGGCTCTTAGGTTTGGAAAGGGAAGGAGTTGGATATCACATTTCATGTTAGAGGAAGGATCTCAGGTTTGGTATTAGAAGCATTGAGATATCACATCTCATGCTATAGGAAGGGTCTCAGGATTGGAATGGGAAGCAGTTGGATATCACATCTCATGCTATAGGAAGGGTCTCAGGTTTGGTATAAGCATTGAGATATCACATCTCATGCTATAGGACGGGTCTCAGGATTGGAATGGAAGGAGTTGGATATCACATCTCATGTTATAGGAAGGATCTCAGGTTTGGTATTAGAAGCATTGAGACATCACATCTCATGCTATAGGAAGGGTCTCAGAGTTGGAATGGGAAGGAGTTGGATATCACATCTCATCCAATAGGAAGGGTCTCAGGTTTGGAATGGGAAGGAATTGGATATCACATCTCATGTTATAGGAAGGATCTCAGGTTTGGTATTAGAAGCATTGAGATATCACATCTCATGCTATAGGAAGGGTCTCAGGATTGGAATGTGAAGGATTTGGATATCACATCTCATGCTAAAGGAAGGGTCTCAGGTTTGGTAGAAGCATTGAGATATCACGTCTCTGCTATCGGAAGGGTCTCAGGATTGGATTGGGAAGGAGTTGGATATCACATCTCATGCCATAGGAAGGGTCTCAGGTTTGGTATAAGCATTGAGATATCACATCTCTGCTATCGGAAGGGTCTCAGGATTGGATTGGGAAGGAGTTGGATATCCCTTCTTATGCTATAGGAAGTGTCTCAGGTTGGAATGGGAAGGAGTTGGATATCACATCTCATGTTATAGGAAGGGTCTCAGGATTGGAATGGGAAGGATTTGGATATCACATCTCTTGCTATAGGAAGGGTCTCAGGATTGGAATGGGTAGGAGTTGGATATTACTTTCTTGCTATAGGAAGGGTCTCATGTTTGGAATGGGAAGGAGTTGGATATCACATATGCTATAGTTAGTGTCTCAGGTTTGGAACGGGAAGGAGTTGGATATCACATCTCATGTTATAGGAAGGGTCTCAGGTTTGGTATAAGCATTGAGATATCACATCTCTGCTATCGGAACGGCTCAGGATTGGAATGGGAAGGAGTTGGATATCCCATCTCATGTTATAGGAAGAGTCTCTGGTTTGGTAGAATCATTGAGATATCACATCGCATGCTGTAGGAAGGGTCAAAGGATTGGAATGGGATGGACTTGGATATCACATCTCATGCTATAGGTAGGCTCTCAGGTTTGGTATAAGCATTGAGATATCACATCTCATGCTATAGGAAGGGTCTCAGGATTGGAATGGGAAGGAATTGGATATCACATCTCATGCTATAGGAAGGGTCTCAGATTTGGTATAAGCATTGAGATATCACATCTCATGCTAAAGGAAGGGTCTCAGGATTGGAATGTGAAGGATTTGGATATCACATCTCATGCTAAAGGAAGGGTCTCAGGTTTGGTAGAAGCATTGAAATATCACGTCGCTGCTATCGGAAGGGTCTCAGGATTGGATTGGGAAGGAGTTGGATATCCCTTCTCATGCTATAGGAAGGGTCTCAGGATTTGAATGGCAAGGAGTTGGATATCACATCTCATGCCATAGGAAGGGTCTCAGGTTTGGTATAAGCATTGAGATATCACATCTCTGCTATCGGAAGGGTCTCAGGATTGGATTGGGAAGGAGTTGAATATCCCTTCTCATGCTATAGGAAGTGTCTCAGGTTGGAATGGGAAGGAGTTGGATATCACATCTCATGTTATAGGAAGGGTCTCAGGATTGGAATGGGAAGGATTTGGATATCACATCTCTTGCTATAGGAAGGGTCTCAGGATTGGAATGGGTAGGAGTTGGATATTACTTTCTTGCTATAGGAAGGGTCTCATGTTTGGAATGGGAAGGAGTTGGATATCACATATGCTATAGTTAGTGTCTCAGGTTTGGAACGGGAAGGAGTTGGATATCACATCTCATGTTATAGGAAGGGTCTCAGGTTTGGTATAAGCATTGAGATATCACATCTCTGCTATCGGAAGCGGCTCAGGATTGGAATGGGAAGGAGTTGGATATCCCATCTCATGTTATAGGAAGAGTCTCTGGTTTGGTATTAGAATCATTGAGATATCACATCGCATGCTGTAGGAAGGGTCTAAGGATTGGAATGGGATGGACTTGGATATCACATCTCATGTTATAGGTAGGCTCTCAGGTTTGGTATAAGCATTGAGATATCACATCTCATGCTATAGGAAGGGTCTCAGGATTGGAATGGGAAGGAATTGGATATCACATCTCATGCTATAGGAAGGGTCTCAGATTTGGTATAAGCATTGAGATATCACATCTCATGCTAAAGGAAGGGTCTCAGGATTGGAATGGGAAGGAGTTGTATATGACATCTCAGGCCATAGGAAGGTTCTCAGGTTTGGTATAAGCATTGAGATATCACATCTCTGCTATCGGAAAGGTCTCAGGATTGGAATGGGAAGGAGTTGGATATCCCATCTCATGTTATAGGAAGGGTCTCAGGTTTGGTATTAGAAGCATAGAGATATCACATCTCATGCTATAGGAAGGGTCTCAGGATTGGAATGGGAAGGACTTGGATGTCACATCTCATGCTATAGGGAGGGTCTCAAGTTTGATATTAGAAGCATTGAGATAACAAATCTCATGATATCGGAAGGGTCTCAGGATTGGAATGGGAAGGAGTTGGATATCACATCTCATGATAAAGGAAGGGTCTAAGGTTTGGAAGGGGAAGGATTTGGATATCACATCTCATGTTATAGGACGGGTCTCAGGTTTGGTATTAGAAGCATTGAGATATCAAGTCTCATGGTATAAGAAGGGTCTCAGAATTGGAATGGGAAGGAGTTGGATATCACACCTCAAGCTATAGGAAGGGTCTCAGGATTGGAATGGGAAGGAGTTTGATATCACATCTCATGCCATAGTATGGGTCTCAGGTTTGGTAGAAGCATTGGGATATCACATCTCATGCTATCGGAAGGGTATCAGTATTGGATTTGGAAGAAGTTGGATATCCCATCTCATGCTATAGGAAGGGTCTCAGGTTGGAATGGGAAGGAGTTGGATATCACATTTCATGTTATAGGAAGGGTCTCAGGATTGGAATGGGAAGGACTTGGATATCATATCTCATGCTATAGGACGGGTCTCAGGTTTGTTATTAGAATCATTGAGATATCATATTGCATGCTGTAGGAAGGGTCTAAGGGTTGGAATGGGAAGGACCTGGATATCACATCTCATGCTATAGATAGGCTCTCAGGTTTGGAAAGGGAAGGAGTTGGATATCACATCTCATGTTATAGGATGGATCTCAGGTTTGGTATTAGAAGTATTGAGATATCACATCTCATGTTATCGGAAGGATCTCAGGTTTGGTATTAGAAGTATTGAGATATCACATCTCATGCTATAGGAAGGGTCTCAGGATTGGAATGGGAAGGAGTTGGATATCACATCTCATGCTAAAGGAAGGGTCTCAGGTTTGGTAGAAGCATTGAGATATCACATCTCATGCTATAGGAAGGGTCTCAGGATTGGAATGGGAAGGACTTAGATATCACATATCATGCTATAGGGAGGGTCTCAGTTTTGATATTAGAAGCATTGAGATATCACATCTCATGCTATCGGAAGTGTCTCAGGATTGGAATGGGAAGGAGCTGGATATCACATCTCATGCTAAAGGAAGGGTCTCAGGTTTGGAACGGGAAGGAGTTGGATATCACATCTCATGCTAAAGGAAGGGTCTCAGGTTTGGTAGAAGCATTGAGATATCACATCTCATGCTATAGGAAGGGTCTCAGGATTGGAATGGGAAGGAGTTGGATATCCCATCTCATGTTATAGGACGGGTCTCAGGTTTGTTATTAGAATCATTGAGATATCATATTGCATGCTGTAGGAAGGGTCTAAGGGTTAGAATGTGAAGGACTTGGATATCACATCTCATGCTATAGATAGGCTCTTAGGTTTGGAAAGGGAAGGAGTTGGATATCACATTTCATGTTAGAGGAAGAATCTCAGGTTTGGTATTAGAAGCATTGAGATATCACATCTCATGCTAGTGGAAGGGTCTCAGGATTGGAATGGGGAGGAGTTGGATATCACATCTCATGCTATAGGAAGGGTCTCAGGTTTGGTATAAGCATTGAGATATCACATCTCATGCTATAGGACGGGTCTCAGGATTGGAATGGAAGGAGTTGGATATCACATCTCATGTTATAGGAAGGATCTCAGGTTTGGTATTAGAAGCATTGAGACATCACATCTCATGCTATAGGAATGGTCTCAGGGTTGGAATGGGAAGGAGTTGGATATCACATCTCATCCAATAGGAAGGGTCTCAGGTTTGGAATGGGAAGGAATTGGATATCACATCTCATGTTATAGGAAGGATCTCAGGTTTGGTATTAGAAGCATTGAGATATCACATCTCATGCTATAGGAAGGGTCTCAGGATTGGAATGTGAAGGATTTGGATATCACATCTCATGCTAAAGGAAGGGTCTCAGGTTTGGTAGAAGCATTGAGATATCACGTCTCTGCTATCGGAAGGGTCTCAGGATTGGATTGGGAAGGAGTTGGATATCCCTTTTCATGCTATAGGAAGGGTCTCAGGATTTGAATGGCAAGGAGTTGGATATCACATCTCATGCCATAGGAAGGGTCTCAGGTTTGGTATAAGCATTGAGATATCACATCTCTGCTATCGGAAGGGTCTCAGGATTGGATTGGGAAGGAGTTGGATATCCCTTCTCATGCTATAGGAAGTGTCTCAGGTTGGAATGGGAAGGAGTTGGATATCACATCTCATGTTATAGGAAGGGTCTCAGGATTCGAATGGGAAGGAGTTGGATACCACATCTCATGATAAAGGAAGGGTCTAAGGTTTGGAAGGGGAAGGATTTGGATATCACATCTCATGTTATAGGACGGTCTCAGGTTTGGAATTAGAAGCATTGAGATATCAAGTCTCAAGGTATAAGAAGGGTCTCAGAATTGGAATGGGAAGGAGTTGGATATCACACCTCAAGCTATAGGAAGGGTCTCAGGATTGGAATGGGAAGGAGTTTGATATCATATCTCATGCCATAGTATGGGTCTCAGGTTTGGTAGAAGCATTGGGATATCACATCTCATGCTATCGGAAGGGTATCAGTATTGGATTTGGACGAAGTTGGATATCCCATCTCATGCTATAGGACGGGTCTCAGGTTTGTTATTAGAATCATTGAGATATCATATTGCATGCTGTAGGAAGGGTCTAAGGGTTGGAATGGGAAGGACCTGGATATCACATCTCATGCTATAGATAGGCTCTCAGGTTTGGAAAGGGAAGGAGTTGGATATCACATCTCATGTTATAGGATGGATCTCAGGTTTGGTATTAGAAGTATTGAGATATCACATCTCATGTTATCGGAAGGATCTCAGGTTTGGTATTAGAAGTATTGAGATATCACATCTCATGCTATAGGAAGGGTCTCAGGATTGGAATGGGAAGGAGTTGGATATCACATCTCATGCTAAAGGAAGGGTCTCAGGTTTGGAACGGGAAGGAGTTGGATATCACATTTCATGTTATAGGAAGGGTCTCAGGTTTGGTATAAATATTGAGATATCACATCTCTGCTATCGGAAGTGTCTCAGGATTGGAATGGGAAGGAGTTGGATATCCCATCTCATGTTATAGGACGGGTCTCAGGTTTGTTATTAGAATCATTGAGATATCATATTGCATGCTGTAGGAAGGGTCTAAGGGTTGGAATGTGAAGGACTTGGATATCACATCTCATGCTATAGATAGGCTCTTAGGTTTGGAAAGGGAAGGAGTTGGATATCACATTTCATGTTAGAGGAAGAATCTCAGGTTTGGTATTAGAAGCATTGAGATATCACATCTCATGCTAGTGGAAGGTGCTCAGGATTGGAATGGGGAGGAGTTGGATATCACATCTCATGCTATAGGAAGGGTCTCAGGTTTGGTATAAGCATTGAGATATCACATCTCATGCTATAGGACGGGTCTCAGGATTGGAATGGAAGGAGTTGGATATCACATCTCATGTTATAGGAAGGATCTCAGGTTTGGTATTAGAAGCATTGAGACATCACATCTCATGCTATAGGAAGGGTCTCAGGGTTGGAATGGGAAGGAGTTGGAAATCACATCTCATCCAATAGGAAGGGTCTCAGGTTTGGAATGGGAAGGAATTGGATATCACATCTCATGTTATAGGAAGGATCTCAGGTTTGGTATTAGAAGCATTGAGATATCACATCTCATGCTATAGGAAGGGTCTCAGGATTGGAATGTGAAGGATTTGGATATCACATCTCATGCTAAAGGAAGGGTCTCAGGTTTGGTAGAAGCATTGAGATATCACGTCTCTGCTATCGGAAGGGTCTCAGGATTGGATTGGGAAGGAGTTGGATATCCCTTTTCATGCTATAGGAAGGGTCTCAGGATTTGAATGGCAAGGAGTTGGATATCACATCTCATGCCATAGGAAGGGTATCAGGTTTGGTATAAGCATTGAGATATCACATCTCTGCTATCGGAAGGGTCTCAGGATTGGATTGGGAAGGAGTTGGATATCCCTTCTCATGCTATAGGAAGTGTCTCAGGTTGGAATGGGAAGGAGTTGGATATCACATCTCATGTTATAGGAAGGGTCTCAGGATTCGAATGGGAAGGAGTTGGATACCACATCTCATGATAAAGGAAGGGTCTAAGGTTTGGAAGGGGAAGGATTTGGATATCACATCTCATGTTATAGGACGGTCTCAGGTTTGGTATTAGAAGCATTGAGATATCAAGTCTCATGGTATAAGAAGGGTCTCAGAATTGGAATGGGAAGGAGTTGGATATCACACCTCAAGCTATAGGAAGGGTCTCAGGATTGGAATGGGAAGGAGTTTGATATCATATCTCATGCCATAGTATGGGTCTCAGGTTTGGTAGAAGCATTGGGATATCACATCTCATGCTATCGGAAGGGTATCAGTATTGGATTTGGACGAAGTTGGATATCCCATCTCATGCTATAGGAAGGGTCTCAGGTTGGAATGGGAAGGAGTTGGATATCACATTTCATGTTATAGGAAGGGTCTCGGGATTGGAATGGGAAGGACTTGGATATCATATCTCATGCTATAGGACGGGTCTCAGGTTTGTTATTAGAATCATTGAGATATCATATTGCATGCTGTAGGAAGGGTCTAAGGATTGGAATGGGAAGGACTTGGATATCACATCTCATGCTATAGGTAGGCTCTCAGGTTTGGAAAGGGAAGGAGTTCGATATCACATTTCATGTTAGAGGAAGGATCTCAGGTTTGGTATTAGAAGCATTGAGATATCACATCTCATGCTATAGGAAGGGTCTCAGGATTGGAATGGGAAGTAGTTGGATATCACATCTCATGCTATAGGAAGGGTCTCAGGTTTGTTATTAGAATCATTGAGATATCATATTGCATGCTGTAGGAAGGGTCTAAGGATTGGAATGGGAAGGACTTGGATATCACATCTCATGCTATAGGTAGGCTCTCAGGTTTGGAAAGGGAAGGAGTTCGATATCACATTTCATGTTAGAGGAAGGATCTCAGGTTTGGTATTAGAAGCATTGAGATATCACATCTCATGCTATAGGACGGGTCTCAGGATTGGAATGGAAGGAGTTGGATATCACATCTCATGTTATAGGAAGGATCTCAGGTTTGGTATTAGAAGCATTGAGACATCACATCTCATGCTATAGGAAGGGTCTCAGGGTTGGAATGGGAAGGAGTTGGATATCACATCTCATCCAATAGGAAGGGTCTCAGGTTTGGAATGGGAAGGAATTGGATATCACATCTTATGTTATAGGAAGGATCTCAGGTTTGGTATTAGAAGCATTGAGATATCACATCTCATGCTATAGGAAGGGTCTCAGGATTGGAATGTGAAGGATTTGGATATCGCATCTCATGCTAAAGGAAGGGTCTCAGGTTTGGTAGAAGCATTGAGATATCACGTCTCTGCTATCGGAAGGGTCTCAATACTTCTAATACCAAACCTGAGATCCTTCCGATAACATGAGATGTGATATCTCAATACTTCTAATACCAAACCTGAGATCCATCCTATAACATGAGATGTGATATCCAACTCCTTCCCTTTCCAAACCTAAGAGCCTATCTATAGCATGAGATGTGATATCCAGGTCCTTCCCATTCCAATCCTTAGACCCTTCCTACAGCATGCAATATGATATCTCAATGATTCTAATAACAAACCTGAGACCCGTCCTATTGCATGAGATATGATATCCAAGTACTTCCCATTCCAATCCTGAGACCCTTCCTATAACATGAAATGTGATATCCAACTCCTTCCCATTCCAACCTGAGACCCTTCCTATAGCATGAGATGGGATATCCAACTTCTTCCAAATCCAATACTGATACCCTTCCGATAGCATGAGATGTGATATCCCAATGCTTCTACCAAACCTGAGACCCATACTCTGGCATGAGATGTGATATCAAACTCCTTCCCATTCCAATCCTGAGACCCTTCGTATAGCTTGAGGTGTGATATCCAACTCCTTCCCATTCCAATTCTGAGACCCTTCTTATACCATGAGACTTGATATCTCAATGCTTCTAATACCAAACCTGAGACCCGTCCTATAACATGAGATGTGATATCCAAATCCTTCCCCTTCCAAACCTTAGACCCTTCCTTTATCATGAGATGTGATATCCAACTCCTTCCCATTCCAATCCTGAGACCCTTCCGATATCATGAGATTTGTTATCTCAATGCTTCTAATATCAAACTTGAGACCCTCCCTATAGCATGAGATGTGACATCCAAGTCCTTCCCATTCCAATCCTGAGACCCTTCCTATAGCATGAGATGTGATATCTCTATGCTTCTAATACCAAACCTGAGACCCTTCCTATAACATGAGATGGGATATCCAACTCCTTCCCATTCCAATCCTGAGACCTTTCCGATAGCAGAGATGTGATATCTCAATGCTTTTACCAAACCTGAGAACCTTCCTATGGCCTGAGATGTTATATACAACTCCTTCCCATTCCAATCCTGAGACCCTTCGTTTAGCATTAGATGTGATATCTCAATGCTTATACCAAATCTGAGACCCTTCCTATAGCATGAGATGTGATATCTCAATGCTTATACCAGACCTGAGATCCTACCTATAACATGAGATGTGATATCCAAGTCCATCCCATTCCAATCCTTAGACCCTTCCTACAGCATGCGATGTGATATCTCAATGATTCTAATACCAAACCAGAGACTCTTCCTATAACATGAGATGGGATATCCAACTCCTTCCCATTCCAATCCTGAGCCGCTTCCGATAGCAGAGATGTGATATCTCAATGCTTATACCAAACCTGAGACCCTTCCTATAACATGAGATGTGATATCCAACTCCTTCCCGTTCCAAACCTGAGACACTAACTATAGCATATGTGATACCCACCTCCTTCCCATTCCAAACATGAGACCCTTCCTATAGCAAGAAAGTAATATCCAACTCCTACCCATTCCAATCCTGAGACCCTTCCTATAGCAAGAGATGTGATATCCAAATCCTTCCCATTCCAATCCTGAGACCCTTCCTATAACATGAGATGTGATATCCAACTCCTTCCCATTCCAACCTGAGACACTTCCTATAGCATGAGAAGGGATATCCAACTCCTTCCCAATCCAATCCTGAGACCGTTCTGATAGCAGAGATGTGATATCTCAATGCTTAAACCAAACCTGAGACCCTTCCTATGGCATGAGATGTGAAATCCAACTCCTTGCCATTCAAATCCTGAGACCCTTCCTATAGCATGAGAAGGGATATCCAACTCCTTCCCAATCCAATCATGAGACCCTTCCGAAAGCAGAGACGTGATATCTCAATGCTTCTACCAAACCTGAGACCCTTCCTTTAGCATGAGATGTGATATCCAAATCCTTCACATTCCAATCCTGAGACCCTTCCTATAGCATGAGATGTGATATCTCAATGCTTCTAATACGAAACCTGAGATCCTTCCTATAACATGAGATGTGATATCCAATTCCTTCCCATTCCAAACCTGAGACCCTTCCTATTGGATGAGATGTGATATCCAACTCCTTCCCATTCCAATCCTGAGACCCTTCCTATAGCATGAGATGTGATGTCTCAATGCTTCTAATACCAAACCTGAGATCCTTCCTATAACATGAGATGTGATATCCAACTCCTTCCATTCCAATCCTGAGACCCGTCCTATAGCATGAGATGTGATATCTCAATGCTTATACCAAACCTGAGACCCTTCCTATAGCATGAGATGTGATATCCAACTGCTTCCCATTCCAATCCTGAGACCCTTCCTATAGCATGAGATGTGATATCTCAATGCTTCTAATACCAAACCTGAGATCCTTCCTCTAACATGAAATGTGATATCCAACTCCTTCCCTTTCCAAACCTAAGAGCCTATCTATAGCATAAGATGTGATATCCAAGTCCTTCACATTCCAACCCTTAGACCCTTCCTACAGCATGCAATATGATATCTCAATGATTCTAATAACAAACCTGAGACCCGTCCTATAACATGAGATGGGATATCCAACTCCTTCCCATTCCAATCCTGAGACACTTCCGATAGCAGAGATGTGATATCTCAATGCTTATACCAAACCTGAGACCCTTCCTATAACATGAGATGTGATATCCGAATCCTTCCCGTTCCAAACCTGAGACCCTTCCTTTAGCATGAGATGTGATATCCAGCTCCTTCCCATTCCAATCCTGAGACACTTCCGATAGCATGAGATGTGATATCTCAATGCTTCTAATATCAAAACTGAGACCCTCCCTATAGCATGATATGTGATATCTAAGTCCTTCCCATTCCAATCCTGAGACCCTCCCTATAGCATGAGATGTGATATCCAACTCCTTCCCATTCCAATCCTGAGACCCTTCCTATAGCATGAGATATTATATCTCAATACTTCTAATACCAAACGTGAGATCCTTCCGATAACATTAGATGTGATATCCAAATCCTTCCCCTTCCAAACCTGAGACCCTCCCTTTAGCATGAGATGTGATATCCAACTCCTGCCCATTCCATTCCTGAGACCCTTCTGATAGCATGAGATGTGATATCTCAATGCCTCTAATACCAAACCTGAGATCCTACCTCTAACATGAAATGTGATATCCAACTCTTTCCCCTTCCAAACCTGAGAGCCTTCCTATAGCATGAGATGTGATATCCAAGTCCTTCCCATTCCAATCCTGAGACCCTTCCTATAGCTTGAGATGTGATATCCAACTCCTTCCCATTCCAATTCTGAGACCCTTCCTATACTATGAGACTTGATATCTCAATGCTTCTAATACCAAAGGTGAGACCCGTAATATAACATGAGATGTGATATCCAAATCCTTCCCCTTCCAAACCTTAGACCCTTCCTTTATCATGAGATGTGATATCCAACTCCTTCCCATTCCAATCCTGAGACCCTTCCGATATCATGAGATGTGATATCTCAAAGCTTCTAATATCAAACTTGAGACCCTTCCTATAACATGAGATGGGAATATCCAACTCCTTCCCATTCCAATCCTGAGACCCTTCCGATAGCAGAGATGTGATATCTCAATGCTTATACCAAACCTGAGATCCTTCCTATAACATGAGATGTGATATCCAACTCCTTCCCATTCCAATCCTGAGACACTTCCTATAGCATGAGATGTGATATCTCAATGCTTATACCAAACCTGAGATCCTTCCTATAACATGAGATGTGATATCCAACTCCTTCCCATTCCAATCCTGAGACACTTCCTATAGCATGAGATGTGATATCTCACTGCTTATACCAAACCTGAGACCCTTCCCATAGCATGATATGTGATATCCAACTCCTTCCCATTCCAATCCTCAGACCCTACCTATAGCATGAGATGTGATATCCAAGACCTTCCCATTACAATCCTGAGACACTTCCTATAGCATGAGATGTGATATCCAACTCCTTCCCATTCCAATCCTGAGACCCTTCCTATAGCATGAGATATGATATCTCAATACTTCTAATACCAAACGTGAGATCCTTCCGATAACATGAGATGTGATATCCAAATCCTTCCCCTTCCAAACCTGAGACCCTCCTCCCAGGGAAACTAAAACTACCTCAGCCTCTATCCCGCTGGGAAATGAGTCTGAGGAGAAGGATGCTCCTGTAATCTCTTCTTCCTCGTAGGAGGAGAAGGCCAGATTAGCGGAGTGGACCCCCAAAGGTCTAACCTTACACCGGGGATCCCCCTTCACGTGGTCAGTTGCTCCACAAGCAAAACAAGATCCATTGGGTCTGTTTACATAGGGAGGCTTATTGTAAGACAGTGTGCTGATCAACGGAGTAGATACTCCAGCTCTTAGGGATAGTGGGTGCAGTCGAACTGTAGTGGATTCTACCTTGGTAGACTCAGAGGAAGTTGCCAGAGCTACTCTGATGCCCACTAAGTTGGCTGACGGCCCACTCCGTATGTTCCCAGTAATACCTGTAAATCTTACTTTAAATGGTACAGCAGTCAGGATTCCAGTGAGCATTCAGAGAAACGTCCCGGGAAAGGTCTTGTTAGGTAATGATCTCAGAGCTTTAGGGCTCATAGGAGACACTGCCGAAAGACCCTACACACGGTCTCAAGCACGGGCAGCATTGGCCAAGACCAATACGCCGCCCCAGCCGAAGGGGAAACCCAAGGCGAAAGGAGTCAACAAGTCAAGACGAGGGAAAGAGAATATTCCCCCGAGCTCGCCTACCACTGCGGTGGAGGAAGTTGGTCAATCGCCCGGGCCTGAGGAGGAGGTGGCGATGCCTGAAGTATTTGACCCCAACGATCATCCTGAACTAAAAGACTTGTTAGTTGAAGGAGGTCCTGATAGGGACGAATTCAGTAAAGGCCAACGTGAGTGCCCATCTCTGGAAGGCCTAAGGAGACAGGCCTGCTCCCAGCTTGAGGGTGAACCTCCTGGGACGCATAGGATTTATTGGGAAGGTGGACTCCTGTATAGTGAGCCCACAGAGTCTACAGAAGGAGACCATAGGAGGTTGGTGGTTCCCCTTGCTGTTAGGCCCTTCCTCCTGCAGTTGGCGCATGAAGTGCTCCTTGCTGGTCACCTTGGTATTAAGAGGACCAAGCAAAGGTTATCCATGCACTTCTACTGGCCCAAGATGGGGGTGCAAGTAGAAAGTCACTGCAGGAGTTGTGCCTCCTGCCAGTTATCTGGTAAGGTTGGCTCGACAATCCAAGCTCCGTTGGTACCGCTCCCAGTTGTGGGGGTACCATTTGAAAGGGTAGGGATCGACATCGTTGGTCCCCTTGACCCGCAAACATCCTCGGGCAATAGGTTTATCCTGGTGCTGGTCGACCATGCAACCAGATATCCTGAGGCCATCCCATTGAAAACTGTAACTGCCAAGTCAGTTGCAAAAGCTTTACTTGGCATATTTACTAGGGTTGGCTTCCCTAAAGAAGTTGTGTCAGATCGTGGCAGCAACTTTATGTCGAAGTATATGCAGGCTATGTGGAAAGAATGTGGGGTCACCTACAAGTTCTCTTCTGCATACCACCCCCAGACCAATGGTCTGGTGGAACGTTTCAACAGAACGTTAAAAAGCATGATTGGGGCTCTGGAGAAGCTTCAGAGAAGACAATGGGATCTTCTTTTACCATGCTTACTGTTTGCCTACCGAGAGGTACCACAGGAGGGTGTTGGCTTCAGCCCCTTCAAACTTCTGTTTGGTCATCCTGTACGGGGACCCTTAGCCATAGTCAAAGAGGGATGGGAGATGCCCACTCCCCCTGTTACTACCAACGTAGTTGATTATGTGCTAGGGCTCAGAAAACGGATGGTACTTCTGATGGGCTTGGCTAGTGATAAATTGAAGGCAGTACAAGCGCTGGTGAAACATTGGTACGACCAGAAAGCTTCCCTCATCAACTTTACACCTGGTCAGCAAGTCCTGATCATGAATCCCATAAGGCCTTGAGCTTTACAGGACAAATGGTCAGGCCCTTACACAGTGGTGGAGCCCCTGGGTGAGGTTAACTATTTAGTGGACCTTGGAAGGCCTGGACAGGCTCCAAAAGTGTTTCACGTGAATAGGCTGAAGGCTTTCGTCCCAAGAGTCGAAATCGCAGCACTGTTACTGGCTTCAGATGTTGAGGAAGAGGAGTCTGAACCTCTCCCCGACCTGTTCCAAAGCGGTCCTTCAGATAGCTCCTTTGAGGGTGTCCGAGTGGCCCCTCACCTGACTTCTGATCAGCAGGCTGAGGTGAAATGTTTGCTTAGGCAGTTTTCCCCCGTTTTCACAGTCGCCTGGTTTGACACCTTGGTGCAAACATAACATAGACACAGGAGACAGTGTACCTACCAAAAGTAGGGGATACAGGATGTCAGACAAAGTACGGTCTTATATTAAGACCGAGGTCAACAAGATGTTAGACCTTGGGGTGATTGAACCCTCTAGTAGTCCTTGGTCCAGCCCTGTGGTTTTCGTTCCAAAGGCAGGCACTTCTGAATTGAGGTTCTGTGTGGATTACAGGGCTCTGAATGCTGTCACCAAGACAGATGCACACCCCTTGCCTCGAACAGATGAGCTGGTGGATACTTTGGGTGCCTCCAAGTACCTCAGCACGTTTGACCTCACTGCTGGCTATTGGCAAATAGCTTTAGCAGAACATGCCAAGGAGAAGACCGCGTTTTCTACTCCAGACGGCCTTTACCAATTCCGGGTAATGCCGTTCGGGTTGAAGAATGCACCTGCCACTTTCCAGAGGCTTGTGCATCATGTTTTGAATGGGTTGGACGAATTCTGTCTTGCATATCTGGACGATATAGCAGTTTTCAGTGCCACCTGACCATGTGAAACACCTCGGGATTGTGCTCCAGGCTCTTCAGAAAGCACACTTGACCATAAAGGCTAGTAAATGCCAGATTGGACAAGGCTCAGTGTTTTACCTTGGACATCAAGTAGGTGGAGGGAGGATACAGCCTCTACCCAGTAAAGTACAAGCAGTACAAGACTGGCCTACCCCCACTACACAAACCCAAGTGAGAGCCTTCTTAGGACTCACGGGGTATTACCGCAATTTTGTGGCAGACTATGGCACCATAGCTGCCCCTCTGACTGCCCTCACAACTCTGAAGAAACCCAAGAAGGTAACTTGGACCGACGAGTGTGAGAAGGCCTTCAATGGCTTAAAAGACTCCTTGTGCCAGGCCCCTGTCCTCAGGGCCCCTGATTATCAAAGACCTTTTATCGTGCAGACGGACGCCTCTGACACTGGGATAGGAGCTGTACTATCGCAAGTAGATGAGAAGGGTAAGGAACACCCTATTGGTTTTATTAGTCGCCAGTTTAAGGACAGAGAGCTCAGATGGTCCACGGTAGAGAAAGAATGTTTCTCTGTTGTGTGGGCCCTAAGGAAGCTGAGGCCCTACCTCTATGGGACCCACTTCACTGTGCAAACAGACCATAAGCCCTTAAAGTGGCTAATAAACATGAAGGGGGAGAATCCAAAGTTGCTTAGGTGGTCCATAAGTCTACAAGGCTTCGACTTCACTATTGAGCATAGGCCAGGTGTCCAACATAGCAATGCTGATGGGTTGTGGAGAATGTTTAACCGACCTGAACAAGAGACTCATCCAGAGGTGGATTAGTTCCCCCTGTCCATAGTCTGGGAGGGGCGAGTGTTAGGAAAGATTTCGTAATTGTAGGTAATTTTCCTTCCATGTGGCAACCCCTAAACTTTTTGCTGTTGTTTTTGATCCTTGTTCTCGACTTTGCCCGAGAAGTGCAGCCTTCTGCCGCACTCCTCTGGGCTTTCGCTCCTTTCTTAAGGGGAAACTGTCATGCCCTTAAGACAGTCAGTACCAGGAAACGCTGGTTTCCGTAGTTTCTTGTATCATGTTGCAGCTTTCGTGCAACATGACACAAGAGGGCACTGTAAGCTAAGTTACTGCTCTCTTGGGTCTCTAGCCTTCTACAGGCCCTAGATACTCTTTCAGGATTGTAACTGATCGGTGCAAGTGATTCACGGACGGGAATGGTGGCAGCGATCGTTTCTTGTGTTTTGAGATCCTTTTGGCGTGCTAAGCGCGTTTCTCGCGCTTAACCCAAAATGGTGGCCTAGATCCCAAAATGGCCAGACCACGAGGCTCCTTTGTCCTGTCCGCTGACCGTCTTGCTCCCTTCACCTTCCCCAGGTCGAGCCGGGGCCTTCCTTATTTGGGCATGTGCTTTCCCGCGAAACACAGATGCTTTCGCAGGCTTCTACATGTCTTGTGTGTGCCTCCAGGATGTGGGCTGGGATGTCTGGTCCCAATACACATCCTGGGTGCCAGAGATTCTAGGGTGGTGTGAATGCCTGGGACCACCGTGGTCCGTGATAGGTCCACGAATGGTGTGAGTGTTGATGAGCGGATCTCCCATTGGGTCCCCTCCGTTTTGGCGCGAAGGGAACCGTGGATAAGAGGGGGCTGGAAACACCACTACCATGTCGATCTCCTGAGTTCTCACGAACGAAGGAATACAGGAGCCAAGTATCCTGCAACCAAGAGGCTGAACCGAGGAATCGCTGGTGACCCGCTGAAGGACTGCTCCTCTGCACTGCTGTCGCCTTGTGAAACCCTTTTCACCTTTGATCGAACCAGAAGGCCTGTACTGGTACTTCGACCCTTGGAATAGCGGGGACAGCTATTCTCGGCATTTTCACCATCTCCTGCTAGTAAGCCTTCGGAAGCGTCTCTGGGCCATCCAGCAGACTGACCAGCCTACACAGGAGTCTTGCTCTGTAACCGCCGCCAGGTTGTGTAGTATATCGAGTCCTTGTCACTCTCACATGATTCGTACACTTGGCGTTCCCAGGTCTGAAGTGAGTAGTGTTATTACATGCTGTAGGAAGGGTCTAAGGATTGGAATGGGAAGGACTTGGATATCACATCTCATGCTATGGATAGGCTCTCAGGTTTGGAAAGGGAAGGAGTTGGATATCACATTTCATGTTAGAGGAAGGATCTCAGATTTGGTATTAGAGGCATTGAGATATCACATCTCATGCTATAGGAAGGGTCTCAGGATTGGAATGGGAAGGAGTTGGATATCACATCTCATGCTAAAGGAAGGGTCTCAGGTTTAGTATAAGCATTGAGATATCACATCTCATGCTATAGGAAGGGTCTCAGGATTGGAATGGAAGGAGTTGGATTTCACATCTCATGTTATAGGAAGGATCTCAGGTTTGGTATTAGAAGCATTGAGACATCACATCTCATGCTATAGGAAGGGTCTCAGGATTGGAATGGGAAGGAGTTGGATATCACATCTCATGCTATAGGAAGGGTCTCAGGTTTGGTATAAGCATTGAGATATCACATCTCATGCTATAGGAAGGGCCTCAGGATTGGAATGGGAAGGAGTTGTATATGACATCTCATGCTATAGGGAGGGTCTCAAGTTTGATATTAGAAGCTTTGAGATATCACATCTCTGCTATCGGAAGGGTCTCAGGATTGCAATGGGAAGGAGTTGGATATCCCATCTCATGTTATAGGAAGAGTCTCAGGTTTGGTATTAGAAGCATTGAGATATCACATCTCATGCTATAGGAAGTGTCTCAAGTTTGGAATGGGAAGGACTTGGATATCACATATCATGCTATAGGGAGGGTCTCAAGTTTGATATTAGAAGCATTGAGATATCACATCTCATGCTATAGGAAGGGTCTCAGGATTGGAATGGGAAGGAGTTGGATATCACATCTCATGCTATAGGAAGGGTCTCAGGTTTGGTATAAGCAGTGAGATATCACATCTCATGCTATAGGAAGTGTCTCAGGATTGGAATGGGAAGGAGTTGGATATCACGTCTCATGTTATAGGAAGGATCTCAGGTTTGGTATAAGCATTGAGATATCACATGTTTGCTATCGGAAGGGTCTCAGGATTGGAATGGGAAGGAGTTGGATATTCCCATCTCATGTTATAGGAAGGGTCTCAGGTTTGGTATTAGAAGCATTGAGACATCACATCTCATGCTATAGGAAGGGTCTCAGGATTGGAATGGGAAGGACTTGGATATCACATCTCATGCTATAGGGAGGGTCTCGAGTTTGATATTAGAAGCATTGAGATATCACATCTCATGATATCGGAAGGGTCTCAGGATTGGAATGGGAAGGAGTTGGATATCACATCTCATGATAAAGGAAGGGTCTAAGGTTTGGAAGGGGAAGGATTTGGATATCACATCTCATGTTATAGGAAGGGTCTCAGGTTTGGTATTAGAAGCATTGAGATATCAAGTCTCATGGTATAGGAAGGGTCTCAGAATTGGAATGGGAAGGAGTTGGATATCACATCTCAAGCTATAGGAAGGGTCTCAGGATTGGAATGGGAAGGAGTTTGATATCACATCTCATGCCATAGTATGGGTCTCAGGTTTGGTATAAACATTGGGATATCAAATCTCATGCTATCGGAAGGGTATCAGGATTGGAATTCCAAGGAGTTGGATATCCCATCTCATGCTATAGGAAGGGTCTCAGGTTGGAATGGGAAGGAGTTGGATATCACATCTCATGCTAAAGGGAGGGTCTCAGGTTTGGAAGGGGAAGGATTTGGATATCACATCTCATGTTATAGGAAGGATCTCAGGTTTGGTATAAGAAGCATTGAGATATCACATCTCATGCTATCGGAAGAATCTCAGATTTGGTATTAGAGACATTGAGATATCACATCTCATGCTATCATAAGGGTCTCAGGATTGGAATGGGAAGGAGTTGGATATCACATCTCATGCTATAGGAAGGGTCTCAGGTTTGGAACGGGAAGGAGTTGGATATCACATCTCATGTTATAGGAAGAGTCTCAGGTTTGGTATAAGCATTGAGATATCAAATCTCTGCAATCGGAAGTGTCTCAGGATTGGGATGGGAAGGAGTTGGATATCACATCTCATGCTATAGGAAGGGTCTCAGGTTTGGAACGGGAAGGAGTTGGATATCCCATCTCATGTTATAGGACTGGTCTCAGGTTTGGTATTAGAAGCATTGAGATATCACATCTCTGCTATCGGAAGTGTCTCAGGATTGGAATGGGAAGGAGTTGGATATCATATCTCATGTTATAGGACGGGTCTCAGGTTTGTTATTAGAATCATTGAGATATCATATTGCATGCTGTAGGAAGGGTCTAAGGATTGGAATGGAAGGACTTGGATATCACATCTCATGCTATAGGTAGGCTCTCAGGTTTGGAAAGGGAAGGAGTTGGATATCACATTTAATGTTAGAGGAAGGATCTCAGGTTTGATATTAGAGCCATTGGATATCACATCTCATGCTATAGGAAGGGTCTCAGGATTGGAATGGGAAGGAGTTGGATATCACATCTCATGCTATAGGAAGGGTTTTAGGTTTGGTATAAGCATTGAGATATCACATCTCATGCTATAGGAAGGGTCTCAGGATTGGAATGGGAAGGATCTGTATATGACATCTCATGCCATAGGAAGGGTCTCAGGTTTGGTATTAGAAGCATTGAGATATCAAATCTCATGCTATAGGAAGTGTCTCAGGATTGGAATGGGAAGGACTTGGATATCACATCTCATGCTATAGGAAGGGTCTCAGGTTTGGTATAAGCAGTGAGATATCACATCTCATGCTATAGGAAGTGTCTCAGGATTGGAATGGGAAGGAGTTGGATATCACATCCCATGTTATAGGAAGGATCTCAGGTTTGGTATAAGCATTGAGATATCACATGTTTGCTATCGGAAGGGTCTCAGGATTATAATGGGAAGGAGTTGGATATTCCCATCTCATGTTATAGGAAGGGTCTCAGGTTTGGTATTAGAAGCATTGAGACATCACATCTCATGCTGTAGGAAGGGTCTCAGGATTGGAATGGGAAGGACTTGGATATCACATCTCATGCTATAGGGAGGGTCTCGAGTTTGATATTAGAAGCATTGAGATATCACATCTCATGATATCGGAAGGGTCTCAGGATTGGAATGGGAAGGAGTTGGATATCACATCTCATGATAAAGGAAGGGTCTAAGGTTTGGAAGGGGAAGGATTTGGATATCACATCTCATGTTATAGGACAGGTCTCAGGTTTGGTATTAGAAGCATTGAGATATCAAGTCTCATGGTATAGGAAGGGTCTCAGAATTGGAATGGGAAGGAGTTGGATATCACATCTCGTTATAGGAAGGGTCTCAGGATTGGAATGGGAAGGAATTGGATATCATATCTCATGTTATAGGACCGGTCCCAGGTCTGGTATTAGAAGCATTGAGATATCACATCTCATGCTATAGGAGGAGTCTCAGGATTGGAATGGGAAGGAGTTGGATATCACGTTTCATGTTATACGAAGGGTCTCAGGATTGGAATGGGAAGGAGTTGAATATCACATCTCATGCTAAAGGAAGGGTATCAGGTTTGATAGAAGCATTGAGCTATCACATCTCATGCTATAGGAAGGAACTCAGGATTGGAATGGGAAGGAGTTGGATATCACATCTAATGCCATAGGAAGGGTCATCAGGTTTGGTATAAGCATTGAGATATCACATCTCTGCTATCGGAAGGGTCTCAGGATAGGAATGGGGAGGACTTAGAATTCACATCTCATACTATAGGGAGGGTCTCAGTTTTGATATTAGAAGCATTGAGCTATCACATCTCATGCTATCGGAAGGGTCTCAGGATTGGAATCGGATGGAGTTGGATATCACATCTCAAGCTATCTCAGGATTGGAATGGGAAGGAGTTTGATATTTCATCTCAAGCTATAGGAAGGGTCTCAGGTTTGGAAAGGGAAGGATTTGGATTTCACATCTCATGTTATAGGATGGTTCTCATGTTTGGTTTTAGAAGCATTGAGATATCACATCTCATGCTATCGGAAGGGTCTCAGGTTTGGAATGGGAAGGAGTTGGATATCACATCTCTGCTATCTGAAGGGTCTCAGGATTGGAATGGGAAGGAGTTGGATATCCCATCTCGTTATAGGAAGGGTCTCAGGTTTGGTATTAGAAGCAATGAGATATCACATCTCATGCTATAGGAAGGGTCTAAGCTTTGGAAGGGGACGGATTTGGGTATCACATCTCATGTTATAGGACCGGTCTCAGGTTTGGTATTTGAAGCATTGAGATATCAAGTCTCATGGTATAGGACGGGTCTCAGAATTGGAATGAGAAGGAGTTGGATATCACATCTCAAGCTATAGGAAGGGTCTCATGATTGGAATGGGAAGGAGTTGGATATCACATCTCATGTTATAGGAAGGGTCTCAGGATTGGAATGGGAAGGACTTGGATATCACATCTCATTCTATACGAAGGCTCTCAGGGTTGGAAGGGGAAGGAGTTGGATATCAAATCTCATGCTAAAGGTATGGTCTAAGGTTTGGAAGGGGAGGGATTTGGACATCATATCTCATGTTATTGGAAGGATCTCAGGTTTGGTATTAGAAGCATTGAGATATCACATCTCATGCTATCGGAAGGGTCTTAGGTTTGGTATAAGCATTGAGATATCACATCTCTGCTATCGGAAGGGTCTCAGGATTGGAATGGGAAGGATTTGGACATCACAATTCATGTTATAGGAAGGGTCTCAGGTTTGCTATTAGAAGCATTGAGATATCACATCTCATGCTATAGGAAGGGTCTCAGGATTGGAATGGGAAGGACTTGGATATCACATCTCATGTTATAGGAAGGGTCTCAGGTTTGGTATTAGAAGCATTGAGATATCACATCTCATGCTATAGGAAGGGTCTCAGGATTGGAATGGGAAGGACTTGGATATCACATCTCATGCTATAGGAAGGGTCTCAGGAATGGAATGGAAAGGACTTGGATATCACATCTCATGATAAAGGAAGGGTCTAAGGTTTGGAAGGGGAAGGATTTGGATATCACATCTCATGTTATTGGACCGGTCTCAGGTTTGGTATTAGAAGCATTGAGATATCAAGTCTCATGGTATAGGACGGGAGTTTGATATCACATCTCATGCCATGGTATGGGTGTCAGGTTTTGTAGAAGCATTGGGATATCACATCTCATGCTATCGGAAGGGTATCAGGATTGGATTTGGAAGGAGTTGGATATCCCATCTCATGCTATAGGAAGGGTCTCAGGTTGGAATAGAAGGAGTTGGATATCACATCTCATGTTATAGGAAGGGTCTCAGGATTGGAATGGGAAGGACTTGGATATCACATCTTGTTAGGAAAGATTTCGTAATTGTAGGGAATTTTCCTTCCATGTGGCAACCCCTAAACTTTTTGCTATTGTTTTTAACCTTGTTCTTGACTTTGCCAGAGAAGTACAGCCTTCTGCCGCACTTCTCTGGGCTTTCGCTCCTTTTCTTACGGGGAAACTGACATGCCCTTAAGACAGTCAGTACCGGGGAACGCTGTTTCCCGTAGTTTCGTTTATCATGTTGCGGCTTTAGTGCAACATGACACAAGAGGGCACTGTAAGCTAAGTTACAGCTCTCTTGGGTCTCTAGCCTTCTACGGGCCCTAGATACTCTTTTAGGATGGTATTTGATCGGTGCAAGTCATTCAGGGACTGGAATGGTGGCAGCGATCGTTTTGTTTATTTTGAGCTCCTTTTGGCGTTCTGAGCACGTTTTTCGCACTGAACCCAAAATGGTGGCCTGGCTCCCAAAATGGCCAGTCCACGAGGCTCCTTTGTCCTGTCCACTAACCGTCTTGCTCCCTTCACCTTCCCCAGGTCGGGCGACCCGGGGCCTTCCTTATTTGGGCATGTACTTTCCCGCGAAACGTGGTTGCTTTCGCGGGCTTCTACATGTCGTTTGTGTGCCTCCAGGGTGTGGGCTGGGATGTCTGGTCCCAATGCACATCCTGGGTGCCAGAGAGTCTGGGGTGGTGTGAATGCCTGGGACCACCGTGGTCCGTGATTGGTCCACGTATAGTATGTGTGTTAATGTGCGGATCTCCCATTGGCTCCCCTCCGTTTTGGCGCGAAGGGAACCGTGGATAAGAGGGAGCTGGAAACACCACTACCATGTCGATCTCCTGAGTTCTCACGAACGAAGGAATACAGGAGCCAAGTATCCTGCAACCAAGAGGCTGGACCGAGGAATCGCTGGTGACCCGCTGAAGGAATCCTCCTTTTTCACTGCTGTCGTCCTGTGAAACCCTTTCCTCCTTGGATCGAACCAGAAGGCCTGTACTGGTGCTTCGACCTTTGGAATAGCAGGAACAGCTATTCCCGGCGACTTCATCATCTCCTGCCAAGTAAGCCTTCGGAAGTGTCTCTGGGCCATCCAGTTGACTGACCAGTTTACAAGGGAGTCCTGCTCTGTAACTGCCGCCAGGTTGTGTTGTATTTCGAGTCCTTGTCACTCTCCCACGCTTCGTACACTTGGCGTTCCCAAGTCTGAAGTGAGGAGTGTACATTTGGCTTGAATACACACGGCCGCTCCGTTGTCCTGCTGTGGCAACAAACTGTGCTGGTTTCGTCGATTGGGACGTCTTTTTGCTCTACACGACTTCGAGGCGTTCCCTGCTCTTCTGAACCTGCCAGCTGCTGAAACTAACGTGGAGAAGCCTGGGTCTGCTTGCTTCGGGGACCGGTGAGTAGTTTAGCTAGGATCTGGTCGCCCTCCTGCAGTATCCCATTGCTTTCCCTGCTGTGTAAAAACAGCACCCTTTTGGCCGTACTCGCGCTCTGCTTCTGCCCGCTGTGGAGGCTGCGCTTGAGTTACGGAACCTGTTCTCCTTCTGCTGTGCACTAACCCGAACTGCCTGACTTCCTCCGAAGAGCTTCCCCTTTTGCCCGTTGGCACCGGCGTGGCAGGTACTTTGAGCACAAGGCTCCACTCTTCGCAGGGCTCGGACTTCCATCTAGTTAGGTGCCTCTGAAGGCGAACTGAGTCTAAAGCGTTATCGCACTGCCTGTTTTCCTTTCCTTTCAGGTGGACTACATATTTCGTGCTTTAAACGCTTGCGACTGTGTATTTGTATATATATTGTGTTGATATGGTATGTGTTGGTTTAATATTGTGATATTGTGATTTTCTCGCTACGGTCATTATTTTAAAGGCCTTAAAATAAATGTGTATCTATTTTTGATATAACAACTGTTTGGAGTAGTTTGTAAGCGCTCTTGCTTTGTGTGCTCATTGCGGGCTTTCAGTCACCCTCACCCCTCTTGAGACCTAGTCTTGACCGCCGCGATCGCTACCTTGATTGGTCTGGCTCGTCCAGAGGTTACCCTGTTCCAAGTAATTAGGTTGGCCTTCTGAACTTCTGCGCCACCAGGACAGAGTTCAGAAATCCGTCTTAACAAATTGGTGTACAGCGGTGGGATACGACTGAAGGTATCCAGTGTTGCGCTCGAACTAAGGCATTTCAGGTTATTCCAAACAGTACACGTAGTGAATTGTTGTAATATAACTTTAAAAAGGCCATAGTCCTATCAAACAGTATGGAAGCAAATACCTTGTTAACTTTAAATGCTTCCAAATCAGAAACATTGAAGAAGATGTGTGCGGAGAGAGGTGTTTCCTCTCAAGGCACTAAATTGGAAATGATCCAGAGAATCGTGGCGTGGCAAGAAGCGCAGCTTGACGCTATAACTTCCGAGGACAGTGCAGAAGGTGGTGGGGCTGCTCTCACTGGTAGAACCGACGGTTCTGCCGCTGCACTGATCCATCGCGACCACGAGGACAGGGAGGATGTGATGTCTAATGTTTCCTCTGCCAGTGTTGATGGGGAGGCTATGCTTGAATTCAAGAAGCAAGAGCTGCGGTTTAGGCAGCAGGAGCTTGAATTCAGCATAGCCAAACTAAAAATCGAACAGGCAGAAAAACAGAAAGACAGGGATCACCAGTTGGAACTGGCCAAGCTTCAGGTTGCAAATGGGTCCAAGGGTCCTGGACATGGCTCTGGGGCTTCCTCTCATCCACGGTTTCCGAAAGATCTGCTCAGTGTGTATGAAGAAAGGAATGACATTATGGACTGGCTGAATGCGTTTGAGTATGCATGCAAGGTTCAAGAAGTTGACAATGCTGATAAGATTGCTTGGTTGCTCAGTAGACTGCCCCTATTCTGGCTGCAGCGCCAATATGGAAATGTCGAAGGCTGAGCGGGCTGATTTCGCAATGTTAAAGCAAACTCTCATTTTAAAGTTTGGGAAGACTCCGGCCCAATATTTAAAGCGTTTTCGAGAGTATAAGAAAAAGGAAGGTGGTACTTGGGTATCTTATGTCGCTGAATCTTTGAAAAACTTAACTGGCTGGGTCGAAGGTTATAAGGCTTCTACCTTCGAAGGCATGATCAATCTGGTCATGCTGGAACACATTTTTGCTTCTTCTTCCCCGGAGCTTAAGCAGCATTTGGCCGATTCGAAGGAGATAGATCCTAAGAAGCTGGCCATTGCAGCAGACTTTTGGGTGTCACATCGAGTGTCCCATAAGGACAAAAATCCTGGTAAGCAGGAGGAAGGGAAAAAGTCCAAAGATATGGAGGGTGGGGAATCTGCTAAATCTTCTTCCCATAAGGGCCACAAAAAGAAAAACAAGGGTAAGACACAAGAGAACTCACAGGGTAGTGGAGGTTCGCCTCCGAAACAGAACTCTGGTTACAATAAGCCTCCCTACGTAAACAGACCCACTGGGGCTTGTTTTTCTTGTGGAGCAACTGACCATGTGAAGGGGGATCCCCGGTGTAAGGTTAGACCTTTGGGGGTCCACTCCGCTGATCTGGCCTTCTCCTCCTACGAGGAAGAAGAGATTACAGGAGCATCCTTCTCCTCAGACTCATTTCCCAGTGGGATAGAGGCTGAGGTAGTTTTAGTGTCCCTGGGTTCCTGGGAGCCTAAAGTCGCAGAGGCTTATGCTAGGATTCCGGATAATACCAAGCACTACTTTAAAGACAGCGTGCTGATCAATGGAGTGGATACTCCAGCTCTTAGGGATAGTGGGTGCAGTCGAACAGTAGTGGATTCTACCTTGGTAGACTCAGAGGAAGTTGCCAGAGCTACTCTGATGCCCACTAAGTTTGCTGACGGCCCCCTCCGTATGTTTCCCGTGATCCCTGTAAATCTTACTTCAAATGGTACAGCAGTCAGGATTCCAGTGAGCATTCAGAGAAACGTCCCGGGAAAGGTCTTGCTGGGTAATGATCTCAGAGCTTTAGGGCTCGTAGGAGACACTGCCGAAAGACCCTACACACGGTCTCAAGCACGGGCAGCATTGGCCAAGTCCAATACGCCGCCCCAGCCGAAGGGGAAACCCAAGGCGAAGGGAGTCTACAAGTCAAGACGAGGGAAAGAGAATATTCCCCCGAGTTCGCCTACCACTGCGGTGGAGGAAGTTGGTCAATCGCCCGGGCCTGACGAGGAGGTGGCGATGCCTGAAGTTTTCGACCCCAACGATCATCCTGAACTAAAAGACTTGTTAGTTGAAGGAGGTCCTGATGGGGACGAATTCAGTAAAGGCCAACGTGAGTGCCCATCTCTGGAAGGCCTAAGGAGACAGGCCTGCTCCCAGCTTGAGGGTGAGCCTCCTGGGAAGCATAGGATTTATTGGGAAGGTGGACTCCTGTATAGTGAGCCCACAGAGTCTACAGAAGGAGACCATAGGAGGTTGGTGGTTCCCCTTGCTGTTAGGCCCTTCCTCCTGCAGTTGGCGCATGAAGTTCCCCTTGCTGGTCACCTTGGTATGAAGAGGACCAAGCAAAGGTTATCCATGCACTTCTACTGGCCCAAGATGGGGGTGCAAGTAGAAAGTCACTGCAGGAGTTGTGCCTCCTGCCAGTTGTCTGGTAAGGTTGGCGCGACAATCCAAGCTCCGTTGGTACCGCTCCCAGTTGTGGGGGTACCATTTGAAAGGGTAGGGATCGACATCGTTGGTCCCCTTGACCCGCAAACATCCTCGGGCAATAGGTTTATCCTGGTGCTGGTCGACCATGCAACCAGGTATCCTGAGGCCATCCCATTGAAAACTGTAACTGCCAAGTCAGTTGCAAAAGCTTTACTCGGCATATTTACTAGGGTTGGCTTCCCTAAAGAAGTTGTGTCAGATCGTGGCAGCAACTTTATGTCGAAGTATATGCAGGCTATGTGGAAAGAATGTGGGGTCACCTACAAGTTCTCTTCTGCATACCACCCCCAGACCAATGGTCTGGTGGAACGTTTCAACAGAACGTTAAAAAGCATGATTGGGGCTCTGGAGGAGCCCCAGAGAAGAAAATGGGATCTTCTTTTACCATGCCTACTGTTTGCCTACCGAGAGGTACCACAGGAGGGTGTTGGCTTCAGCCCCTTCGAACTTCTGTCCGGTCATCCCGTACGGGGACCCTTAGCCATCGTCAAAGAGGGATGGGAGATGCCCACTCCCCCTGTTACTACCAATGTAGTTGATTATGTGCTAGGGCTCAGAAAACGGATGGTACTTCTGATGGGCTTGGCTAGTGATAAATTGAAGGCAGGGCAAGCGCTGGTGAAACATTGGTACGACCAGAAAGCTTCCCTCATCAACTTTACACCTGGTCAGCACGTCCTGATCATGAATCCAATAAGGCCTCGCGCTTTACAGGACAAATGGTCAGGCCCTTACACAGTGGTGGAGCCCCTGGGTGAGGTGAACTATTTAGTGGACCTTGGAAGGCCTGGACAGGCTCCAAAAGTGTTTCACGTGAATAGGCTGAAGGCTTTCGTCCCAAGAGTCGAAATCGCAGCACTGCTACTGGCTTCAGATGTTGAGGAAGAGGAGTCAGAACCTCTCCCCGACCTGTTCCAAAGCGGTCCTTCAGATGGCTCCGTTGAGGGTGTCCGAGTGGCCCCTCACCTGACTTCTGATCAGCAGGCTGAGGTGAAAAGTTTGCTTAGGCAGTTTTCCCCCCTGTTTTCACAGTCCCCTGGTTTGACACCTTGGTGCAAACATAACATTGACACAGGAGACAGTGTACCTACCAAAAGTAGGGGATACAGGATGTCAGATAAAGTACGGTCTTATATTAAGACCGAGGTCAACAAGATGTTAGACCTTGGGGTGATTGAACCCTCTAGTAGTCCTTGGTCCAGTCCTGTGGTTTTGGTTCCAAAAGCAGGCACTTCTGAATTGAGGTTCTGCGTGGATTACAGGGCTCTGAATGCTGTCACCAAGACAGATGCACACCCCTTGCCTCGAACAGATGAGCTGGTGGATACGTTCGGTGCCTCCAAGTACCTCAGCACGTTTGACCTCACTGCTGGCTATTGGCAAATAGCTTTAGCAGAACATGCCAAGGAGAAGACAGCATTTTCTACTCCAGACGGCCTTTACCAATTCCGGGTAATGCCGTTCGGGTTGAAGAATGCACCTGCCACTTTCCAGAGGCTTGTGAATCATGTGTTGAATGGGTTGGACGAATTCTGTCTTGCATATCTAGACGATATAGCAGTTTTCAGTGCCACCTGGGAAGACCATGTGAAACACCTCAGGATTGTGCTCCAGGCCCTTCAGAAAGCCCACTTGACCATAAAGGCTAGTAAATGCCAGATTGGACAAGGCTCAGTGGTTTACCTTGGACATGAAGTAGGTGGAGGGAGGATACAGCCTCTACCCAGTAAAGTACAAGCAGTACAAGACTGGCCTACCCCCACTACGCAAACCCAAGTGAGAGCCTTCTTAGGACTCACGGGTTATTATCGCAATTTTGTGGCAGACTATGGCACCATAGCTGCTCCTCTGACTGCCCTCACAACTCCGAAGAAACCCAAGAAGGCAACTTGGACTGACGAGTGTGAGAAGGCCTTCAATGGCTTAAAAGACTCCTTGTGCCAGGCCCCTGTGCTCAGGGCCCCTGATTATCAAAGACCTTTTATCGTGCAGACGGATGCCTCTGACACTGGGATAGGAGCTGTACTATCACAAGTACATGAGAAGGGTAAGGAACACCCTATCGGTTTTATTAGTCGCCAGCTTAAGGACAGAGAGCTCAGATGGTCCACGGTAGAGAAAGAATGTTTCTCTGTTGTGTGGGCCCTAAGGAAGCTGAGGCCCTACCTCTATGGGACCCACTTCACTGTGCAGACTGACCATAAGCCGTTAAAGTGGCTAATGAACATGAAGGGGGAGAATCCAAAGTTGCTTAGGTGGTCCATAAGTCTACAAGGCTTCGACTTCACTATTGAGCATAGGCCAGGTGTCCAACATAGCAATGCTGATGGGTTGTCCAGAATGTTTAACCGACCTGAACAAGAGACTCATCCAGGGGTGGATTAGTTCCCCCTGTCCATAGTCTGGGAGGGGCGAGTGTTAGGAAAGATTTCGTAATTGTAGGGAATTTTCCTTCCATGTAGCAACCCCTAAACTTTTTGCTATTGTTTTTAACCTTGTTCTTGACTTTGCCAGAGAAGTACAGCCTTCTGCCGCACTTCTCTGGGCTTTCGCTCCTTTTCTTACGGGGAAACTGACATGCCCTTAAGACATTCAGTACCGGGGAACGCTGTTTCCCGTAGTTTCGTTTATCATGTTGCGGCTTTAGTGCAACATGACACAAGAGGGCACTGTAAGCTAAGTTACAGCTCTCTTGGGTCTCTAGCCTTCTACGGGCCCTAGATACTCTTTTAGGATGGTATTTGATCGGTGCAAGTCATTCAGGGACTGGAATGGTGGCAGCGATCGTTTTGTTTATTTTGAGCTCCTTTTGGCGTTCTGAGCACGTTTTTCGCACTGAACCCAAAATGGTGGCCTGGCTCCCAAAATGGCCAGTCCACAAGGCTCCTTTGTCCTGTCCACTGACCGTCTTGCTCCCTTCACCTTCCCCAGGTCGGGCGACCCGGGGCCTTCCTTATTTGGGCATGTACTTTCCCGCGAAACGTGGTTGCTTTCGCGGGCTTCTACATGTCGTTTGTGTGCCTCCAGGGTGTGGGCTGGGATGTCTGGTCCCAATACACATCCTGGGTGCCAGAGAGTCTGGGGTGGTGTGAATGCCTGGGACCACCGTGGTCCGTGATTGGTCCACGTATGGTATGTGTGTTGATGTGCGGATCTCCCATTGGCTCCCCTCCGTTTTGGCGCGAAGGGAACCGTGGATAAGAGGGAGCTGGAAACACCACTACCATGTCGATCTCCTGAGTTCTCACGAACGAAGGAATACAGGAGCCAAGTATCCTGCAACCAAGAGGCTGGACCGAGGAATTGCTGGTGACCCGCTGAAGGAATCCTCCTTTGCACTGCTGTCATCCTGTGAAACCCTTTCCTCCTTGGATCGAACCAGAAGTGTCTGTACTGGTGCTTCGACCTTTGGAATAGCAGGAACAGCTATTCCCGGTGACTTCATCACCCCCTCCAAGTAAGCCTTCGGAAGTGTCTCTGGGCCATCCAGTTGACTGACCAGCTTACAAGGGAGTCCTGCTCTGTAACTGCCGCCAGGTTGTGTTGTATTTCGAGTCCTTGTCACTCTCCCACGCTTCGTACACTTGGCGTTCCCAAGTCTGAAGGGAGGAGTGTACATTTGGCTTGAATACACACGGCCGCTCCGTTGTCCTGCTGCGGCAACAAACTGTGCTGGTTTCGTCGATTGGGACGTCTTTTTGCTCTACACGACTTCGAGGCGTTCCCTGCTCTTCTGAACCTGCCAGCTGCTGAAACTAACGTGGAGAAGCCTGGGTCTGCTTGCTTCGGGGACCGGTGAGTAGTTTAGCTAGGATCTGGTCGCCCTCCTGCAGTATCCCATTGCTTTCCCTGCTGTGTAAAAACAGCACCCTTTTGGCCGTACTCGCGCTCTGCTTCTGCCCGCTGTGGAGGCTGCGCTTGAGTTGCGGAACCTGTTCTCCTTCTGCTGTGCACTAACCCGAACTGCCTGACTTCCTCCGAAGAGCTTCCCCTTTTGCCCGTTGGCACCGGCGTGGCAGGTACTTTGAGCACAAGGCTCCACTCTTCGCAGGGCTCGGACTTCCATCTAGTTAGGTGCCTCTGAAGGCGAACTGAGTCTAAAGCGTTATCGCACTGCCTGTTTTCCTTTCCTTTCAGGTGGACTACATATTTCGTGCTTTAAACGCTTGCGACTGTGTATTTGTATATATATTGTGTTGATATGGTATGTGTTGGTTTAATATTGTGATATTGTGATTTTCTCGCTACGGTCATTATTTTAAAGGCCTTAAAATAAATGTGTATCTATTTTTGATATAACAACTGTTTGGAGTAGTTTGTAAGCGCTCTTGCTTTGTGTGCTCATTGCGGGCTTTCAGTCACCCTCACCCCTCTTGAGACCTAGTCTTGACCGCCGCGATCGCTACCTTGATTGGTCTGGCTCGTCCAGAGGTTACCCTGTTCCAAGTAATTAGGTTGGCCTTCTGAACTTCTGCGCCACCAGGACAGAGTTCAGAAATCCGTCTTAACACATCTCATGCTATCAGAAGGGTATCAGGATTGGAATGGGAAGGAGTTGGATATCACATCTCATGCTAAAGGGAGGGTCTCAGGTTTGGAATGGGAAGGATTTGGATATCACATCTCATGTTATAGGAAGGACCTTAGGTTTGGTATTAGAAGCATTGAGATATCACATCTCATGCTATAGGAAGGGTCTCGGGATTGGAATGGGAAGGAGTTGGATATCACATCTCATGTTATAAGGATCTCAGGTTTGGTATTAGAAACATGGAGATATAACATCTCATGCTATAGGAAGGGTCTCAGGATTGGAATGGGAAGGAGTTGGATATCACATCTCATGCTATGGGAAGGGTCTCAGGTTTGGTATTAGAAGCATTGTGATATCACATCTCATGCTATAGGAAGGATTTCAGGTTTGGTAGAAGCATTGAGATATCACATCTCATGCTATAGGAAGAGTCTCAGGTTTGGGAAGGGAAGGATTTGGATTTCACATCTCATGTTATAGGATGGTTCTCATGTTTGGTTTTTGAAGCATTGAGATATCACATCTCATGCTATCGGAAGGGTCTCAGGTTTGGAATGGGAAGGAGTTGGATATCACATCTCATGTTATAGGAAGGGTCTCAGGTTTGGAATGGGAAGGAGTTGGATATGACATCTCTTGTTATAGGGAGGGTCTCAGGATTTGAATGGTAAGGAGTTGGATATCACATCTCATGCTATAGGAAGGGTCTCAGGCTGGAATGGGAAGGAGATGGATATCACATCTCATGTTATATACAGGAAGGGTCTCAGGATTGGAATGGGAAGGATTTGGATATCACATCTCTTGCTATAGGAAGGGTCTCAGGTTTTTTATTAGAAACATTGAGATATCACATCTCATGCTATAGGAAGGGTTTTAGGATTGGAATGGGAAGTATTTGGATATCACATCTCATGCTAAAGGAAGGGTCTCAGGTCTGGAATGGGAAGGAATTGGATATCACATATCATGTTATAGGAAGGGTCTCAGGTTTTTTATTAGAAACATTGAGATATCACATCTCATGTTATAGGACGGTTCCCAGGTTTGGTATTAGAAGCATTGAGATATCACATCTCATGGTATAGGAAGGGTCTCAGGGTTGGAATGGGAAGGAGTTGGATATCACATCTCATCCAATAGGAAGGGTCTCAGGTTTGGAATGGGAAGGAATTGGATATCACATCTCATGTTATAGGAAGGATCTCAGGTTTGGTATTAGAAGCATTGAGATATCACATCTCATGCTATAGGAAGGGTATCAGGATTGGAATGTGAAGGATTTGGATATCACATCTCATGCTAAAGGAAGGGTCTCAGGTTTGGTAGAAGCATTGAGATATCACATCTCATGCTATAGGAAGGGTCTCAGGATTTGAATGGCAAGGAGTTGGATATCACATCTCATGCCATAGGAAGGGTCTCAGGTTTGGTATAAGCATTGAGATATCACATCTCTGCTATCGGAAGGTTCTCAGGATTGGATTGGGAAGGAGTTGGATATCCCTTCTCATGCTATAGGAAGTGTCTCAGGTTGGAATGGGAAGGAGTTGAATATCACATCTCATGTTATAGGAAGGGTCTCAGGATTGGAATGGGAAGGATTTGGATATCACATCTCTTGCTATAGGAAGGGTCTCAGGATTGGAATGGGAAGGATTTGGATATTTCCCATTCTAATCCTGAGACCCTTCCTATAACATGAGATGTGATATCCAACTCCTTCCCATTCCAACCTGAGACACTTCCTATAGCATGAGAAGGGATATCCAACTCCTTCCCAATCCAATCCTGAGACCCTTCCGATAGCAGAGATGTGATATCTCAATGCTTATACCAAACCTGAGACCCTTCCTATGGCATGAGATGTGATATCCAACTCCTTGCCATTCAAATCCTGAGACCCTTCCTATAGCATGAAAAGGGATATCCAACTCCTTCCCAATCCAATCCTGAGACCCTTCCGATAGCAGAGACGTGAAATCTCAATGCTTCTACCAAACCTGAGACCCTTCCTTTAGCATGAGATGTGATATCCAAATCCTTCACATTCCAATCCTGAGACCCTTCCTATAGCATGAGATTTGATATCTCAATGCTTCTAATACCAAACGTGAGATCCTTCCTATAACATGAGATGTGATATCCAAATCCTCCCCTTCCAAACCTGAGACCCTCCCTTTAGCATGAAATGTGATATCCAACTCCTTCCTATTCCAATCCTGAGACTCTTCTGATAGCATGAGATGTGATATCTCAATGCTTCTAATACCAAACCTGAGATCCTTCCGATAGCATGAGATGTGATATCTCAATGCTTCTAATACCAAACCTGAGATCCTTCCTATAACATGAGATGTGATATCCAAATCCTTCCCCTTCCAAACCTGAGACCCTCCCTTTAGCATGAGATGTGATATCTAACTCCTTCCCATTCCATTCCTGAGACCCTTCTGATAGCATGAGATGTGATATCTCAATGCCTCTAATACCAAACCTGAGATCCTACCTCTAACATGAAATGAGATATCCAACTCTTTCCCCTTCCAAACCTGAGAGCCTTCCTATAGCATGAGATGTGATATCCAAGTCCTTCCCATTTCAATACTGAGACCCTTCCTATAGCTTGAGATGTGATATCCAACTCCTTCCCATTCCAATTCTGAGACCCTTCCTATAGCATGAGATGTGATATCTCAATGCTTATACCAAACCTGAGAGCCTACCTATAACATGAGATGTGATATCCAAGTCCATCCCATTCCAATCCTTAGACCCTTCCTACAGCATGCGATGTGATATCTCAATGATTCTAATACCAAACCAGAGACTCTTCCTATAACATGAGATGGGATATCCAACTCCTTCCCATTCCAATTCTGAGACTGTTCCTATACTATGAGACTTGATATCTCAATGCTTCTAATACCAAACCTGAGACCCGTAATATAACATGAGATGTGATATCCAAATCCTTCCCCTTCCAAACCTTAGACCCTTCCTTTATCATGAGATGTGATATCCAACTCATTCCCATTCCAATCCTGAGACCCTTCCGATATCATGAGATGTGATATCTCAAAGCTTCTAATATCAAACTTGAGACCCTCCCTATAGCATGAGATTTGATATCCAAGTCCTTCCCATTCCAATCCTGAGACCCTTCCTATAGCATGAGATGTGATATCTCAATGCTTCTAATACCAAACCTGAGACCCTTCCTATAACATGAGATGGGAATATCCAACTCCTTCCCATTCCAATCTTGAGACCCTTCCGATAGCAGAGATGTGATATCTCAATGCTTATACCAAACCTGAGATCCTTCCTATAACATGAGATGTGATATCCAACTCCTTCCCATTCCAATCCTGAGACACTTCCTATAGCATGAGATGTGATATCTCACTGCTTATACCAAACCTGCGACCCTTCCCATAGCAGGAGATGTGATATCCAACTCCTTCCCATTCCAATCCTGAGACACTTCCTATAGCATGAGATGTGATATCTCACTGCTTATACCAAACCTGAGACCCTTCCTATAGCATGAGATGTGATATCTCAATGCTTCTAATGTCAAACTTGAGACCCTACCTATAGCATGAGATGTGATATCCAAGTCCTTCCCATTCCAATCCTGAGACACTTCCTATAGCATGAGATGTGATATCTCAATGCTTCTAATACCAAACCTGAGACTCTTCCTATAACATGAGATGGGATATCCAACTCCTTCCCATTCCAATCCTGAGACCCTTTTGATAGCAGAGATGTGATATCTCAATGTTTATACCAAACCTGAGACCCTTCCTACGGCATGAGATGTCATATTCAACTCCTTCCCATTCCAATCCTGAGACCCTTCCTATAGCATGAGATTTGATATCCAACTCCTTCCCATTCCAATCCTGAGACCCTTCCTATAGCATGAGATGTGATGTCTCAATGCTTCTAATACCAAACCTGAGATCCTTCCTATAACATGAGATGTGATATCCAACTCCTTCCATTCCAAGCCTGAGACCCTTCCTATAGCATGAGATGTGATATCTCAATGCTTATACCAAACCTGAGACCCTTCCTATAGCATGAGATGTGATATCCAACTCCTTCCCATTCCAATCATGAGACCCTTCCTATAGCATGAGATGTGATATCTCAATGCTTCTAATACCAAACCTGAGATCCTTCCTATAACATGAGATGTGATATCCAAATCCTTCCCCTTCCAAACCTGAGACCCTCCCTTTAGCATGAGATGTGATATCTAACTCCTTCCCATTCCATTCCTGAGACCCTTCTGATAGCATGAGATGTGATATTTCAATGCCTCTAATACCAAACCTGAGATCCTACCTCTAACATGAAATGAGATATCCAACTCTTTCCCCTTCCAAACCTGAGAGCCTTCCTATAGCATGAGATGTGATATCTCAATGCTTCTAATACCAAACCTGAGACCCTTCCTATAACATGAGATGGGAATATCCAACTCCTTCCCATTCCAATCTTGAGACCCTTCCGATAGCAGAGATGTGATATCTCAATGCTTATACCAAACCTGAGATCCTTCCTATAACATGAGATGTGATATCCAACTCCTTCCCATTCCAATCCTGAGACACTTCCTATAGCATGAGATGTGATATCTCACTGCTTATACCAAACCTGAGACCCTTCCCATAGCAGGAGATGTGATATCCAACTCCTTCCCATTCCAATCCTCAGACCCTTCCTATAGCATGAGATGTGATATCTCAATGCTTCTAATGTCAAACTTGAGACCCTACCTATAGCATGAGATGTGATATCCAAGTCCTTCCCATTCCAATCCTGAGACACTTCCTATAGCATGAGATGTGATATCTCAATGCTTCTAATACCAAACCTGAGACTCTTCCTATAACATGAGATGGGATATCCAACTCCTTCCCATTCCAATCCTGAGACCCTTTTGATAGCAGAGATGTGATATCTCAATGTTTATACCAAACCTGAGACCCTTCCTACGGCATGAGATGTCATATTCAACTCCTTCCCATTCCAATCCTGAGACCGTTCCTATAGCATGAGATTTGATATCCAACTCCTTCCCATTCCAATCCTGAGACCCTTCCTATAGCATGAGATGTGATGTCTCAATGCTTCTTATACCAAACCTGTGATCCTTCCTATAACATGAGATGTGATATCCAACTCCTTCCATTCCAAGCCTGAGACCCTTCCTATAGCATGAGATGTGATATCTCAATGCTTATACCAAACCTGAGACCCTTCCTATAGCATGAGATGTGATATCCAACTCCTTCCCATTCCAATCATGAGACCCTTCCTATAGCATGAGATGTGATATCTCAATGCTTCTAATACCAAACCTGAGATCCTTCCTATAACATGAGATGTGATATCCAAATCCTTCCCCTTCCAAACCTGAGACCCTCCCTTTAGTATGAGATGTGATATCTAACTCCTTCCCATTCCATTCCTGAGACCCTTCTGATAGCATGAGATGTGATATTTCAATGCCTCTAATACCAAACCTGAGATCCTACCTCTAACATGAAATGAGATATCCAACTCTTTCCCCTTCCAAACCTGAGAGCCTTCCTATAGCATGAGATGTGATATCCAAGTCCTTCCCATTTCAATACTGAGACCCTTCCTATAGCTTGAGATGTGATATCCAACTCCTTCCCATTCCAATTCTGAGACCCTTCCTATAGCATGAGATGTGATATCTCAATGCTTATACCAAACCTGAGAGCCTACCTATAACATGAGATGTGATATCCAAGTCCATCCCATTCCAATCCTTAGACCCTTCCTACAGCATGCGATGTGATATCTCAATGATTCTAATACCAAACCAGAGACTCTTCCTATAACATGAGATGGGATATCCAACTCCTTCCCATTCCAATTCTGAGACCCTTCCTATACTATGAGACTTGATATCTCAATGCTTCTAATACCAAACCTGAGACCCGTAATATGTCATGAGATGTGATATCCAAATCCTTCCCCTTCCAAACCTTAGACCCTTCCTTTATCATGAGATGTGATATCCAACTCATTCCCATTCCAATCCTGAGACCCTTCCGATATCATGAGATGTGATATCTCAAAGCTTCTAATATCAAACTTGAGACCCTCCCTATAGCATGAGATGTGATATCCAAGTCCTTCCCATTCCAATCCTGAGACCCTTCCTATAGCATGAGATGTGATATCTCAATGCTTCTAATACCAAACCTGAGACCCTTCCTATAACATGAGATGGGAATATCCAACTCCTTCCCATTCCAATCTTGAGACCCTTCCGATAGCAGAGATGTGATATCTCAATGCTTATACCAAACCTGAGATCCTTCCTATAACATGAGATGTGATATCCAACTCCTTCCCATTCCAATCCTGAGACACTTCCTATAGCATGAGATGTGATATCTCACTGCTTATACCAAACCTGAGACCCTTCCCATAGCAGGAGATGTGATATCCAACTCATTCCCATTCCAATCCTCAGACCCTTCCTATAGCATGAGATGTGATATCTCAATGCTTCTAATGTCAAACTTGAGACCCTACCTATAGCATGAGATGTGATATCCAAGTCCTTCCCATTCCAATCCTGAGACACTTCCTATAGCATGAGATGTGATATCTCAATGCTTCTAATACCAAACCTGAGACTCTTCCTATAACATGAGATGGGATATCCAACTCCTTCCTATTCCAATCCTGAGACCCTTTTGATAGCAGAGATGTGATATCTCAATGTTTATACCAAACCTGAGACCCTTCCTACGGCATGAGATGTCATATTTAACTCCTTCCCATTCCAATCCTGAGACCCTTCCTATAGCATGAGATTTGATATCCAACTCCTTCCCATTCCAATCCTGAGACCCTTCCTATAGCATGAGATGTGATGTCTCAATGCTTCTAATACCAAACCTGAGATCCTTCCTATAACATGAGATGTGATATCCAACTCCTTCCATTCCAATCCTGAGACCCTTCCTATAGCATGAGATGTGATATCTCAATGCTTATACCAAACCTGAGACCCTTCCTATAGCATGAGATGTGATATCCAACTCCTTCCCATTCCAATCATGAGACCCTTCCTATAGCATGAGATGTGATATCTCAATGCTTCTAATACCAAACCTGAGATCCTTCCTCTAACATGAAATGTGAGATCCAACTCCTTCCCTTTCCAAACCTAAGAGCCTATCTATAGCATGAGATGTGATATCCAAGTCCTTCACATTCCAACCCTTAGACCCTTCCTACAGCATGCAATATGATATCTCAATGATTCTAATAACAAACCTGAGACCCGTCCTATAACATGAGATGGGATATCCAACTCCTTCCCATTCCAATCCTGAGACACTTCCGATAGCAGAGATGTGATATCTCAATGTTTATACCAAACCTGAGACCCTTCCTATAACATGAGATGTGATATCCAACTCCTTCCCGTTCCAAACCTGAGACCCTTCCTTTAGCATGAGATGTGATATCCAGCTCCTTCCCATTCCAATCCTGAGACACTTCCGATAGCATGAGATGTGATATCTCAATGCTTCTAATATCAAAACTGAGACCCTCCCTATAGCATGATATGTGATATCTAAGTCCTTCCCATTCCAATCCTGAGACCCTTCCTATAGCATGAGATGTGATATCTCAATGCTTCTACCAAACCTGAGACCCTTCCTTTAGCATGAGATGTAATATCCAACTCCTTCCCATTCCAATCCTGAGACCCTTCCTATAGCATGAGATGTGATATCTCAATACTTCTAATACCAAACCTGAGATCCATCCTATAACATGAGATGTGATATCCAACTCCTTCCCTTTCCAAACCTGAGAGCCGTTCTATAGCATGAGATGTGATATCCAGGTCCTTCCCATTCCAATCCTTAGACCCTTCCTACAGCATGCAATATGATATCTCAATGATTCTAATAACAAACCTGAGACCCGTCCTATAGCATGAGATATGATATCCAAGTCCTTCCCATTCCAATCCTGAGACCCTTCCTATAACATGAAATGTGATATCCAACTCCTTCCCATTCCAACCTGAGACCCTTCCTATAGCATGAGATGGGATATCCAACTTCTTCCAAATCCAATACTGATACCCTTCCGATAGCATGAGATGTGATATCCCAATGCTTCTACCAAACCTGAGACCCATACTATGGCATGAGATGTGATATCAAACTCCTTCACATTCCAATCCTGAGACCCTTCCTATAGCTTGAGGTGTGATATCCAACTCCTTCCCATTCCAATTCTGAGACCCTTCTTATACCATGAGACTTGATATCTCAATGCTTCTAATATTAAACCTGAGACCCGTCCTATAACATGAGATGTGATATCCAAATCCTTCCCCTTCCAAACCTTAGACCCTTCCTTTATCATGAGATGTGATATCCAACTCCTTCCCATTCCAATCCTGAGACCCTTCCGATATCTTGAGATTTGTTATCTCAATGCTTCTAATATCAAACTTGAGACCCTCCCTATAGCATGAGATGTGACATCCAAGTCCTTCCCATTCCAATCCTGAGACCCTTCCTATAGCATGAGATGTGATATTTCTATGCTTCTAATACCAAACCTGAGACCCTTCCTATAACATGAGATGGGATATCCAACTCCTTCCCATTCCAATCCTGAGACCTTTCCGATAGCAGAGATGTGATATCTCAATGCTTATACCAAACCTGAGAACCTTCCTATGGCCTGAGATGTCATATACAACTCGTTCCCATTCCAATCCTGAGACCCTTCCTTTAGCATGAGATGTGATATCTCAATGCTTATACCAAATCTGAGACCCTTCCTATAGCATGAGATGTGATATCCAATTCCTTCCCATTCCAATCCTGAGACCCTTCCTATAGCATGAGATGTGATATCTCAATGCTTATACCAAACCTGAGAGCCTACCTATAACATGAGATGTGATATCCAAGTCCATCCCATTCCAATCCTTAGACCCTTCCTACAGCATGCGATGTGATATCTCAATGATTCTAATACCAAACCAGAGACTCTTCCTATAACATGAGATGGGATATCCAACTCCTTCCCATTCCAATCCTGAGCCGCTTCCGATAGCAGAGATGTGATATCTCAATGCTTATACCAAACCTGAGACCCTTCCTATAACATGAGATGTGATATCCAACTCCTTCCCGTTCCAAACCTGAGACACTAACTATAGCATATGTGATATCCAACTCCTTCCCATTCCAAACATGAGACCCTTCCTATAGCAAGAAAGTAATATCCAACTCCTACCCATTCCAATCCTGAGACCCTTCCTATAGCAAGAGATGTGATATCCAAATCCTTCCCATTCCAATCCTGAGACCCTTCCTATACCATGAGATGTGATATCCAACTCCTTCCCATTCCAATCCTGAGACACTTCCTATAGCATGAGATGTGATATCTCAATGCTTCTAATACCAAACCTGAGACTCTTCCTATAACATGAGATGGGATATCCAACTCCTTCCCATTCCAATCCTGAGACCCTTTTGATAGCAGAGATGTGATATCTCAATGTTTATACCAAACCTGAGACCCTTCCTACGGCATGAGATGTCATATTCAACTCCTTCCCATTCCAATCCTGAGACGCTTCCTATAGCATGAGATTTGATATCCAACTCCTTCCCATTCCAATCCTGAGACCCTTCCTATAGCATGAGATGTGATGTCTCAATGCTTCTAATACCAAACCTGAGATCCTTCCTATAACATGAGATGTGATATCCAACTCCTTCCATTCCAATCCTGAGACCCCTCCTATAGCATGAGATGTGATATCTCAATGCTTATACCAAACCTGAGACCCTTCCTATAGCATGAGATGTGATATCCAACTCCTTCCCATTCCAATCCTGAGACCCTTCCTATAGCATGAGATGTGATATCTCAATGCTTCTAATACCAAACCTGAGATCCTTCCTCTAACATGAAATGTGAGATCCAACTCCTTCCCTTTCCAAACCTAAGAGCCTATCTATAGCATGAGATGTGATATCCAAGTCCTTCACATTCCAACCCTTAGACCCTTCCTGCAGCATGCAATATGATATCTCAATGATTCTAATAACAAACCTGAGACCCGTCCTATAACATGAGATGGGATATCCAACTCCTTCCCATTCCAATCCTGAGACACTTCCGATAGCAGAGATGTGATATCTCAATGTTTATACCAAACCTGAGACCCTTCCTATAACATGAGATGTGATATCCAACTCCTTCCCGTTCCAAACCTGACACCCTTCCTTTAGCATGAGATGTGATATCCAGCTCCTTCCCATTCCAATCCTGAGACACTTCCGATAGCATGAGATGTGATATCTCAATGCTTCTAATATCAAAACTGAGACCCTCCCTATAGCATGATATGTGATATCTAAGTCCTTCCCATTCCAATCCTGAGACCCTTCCTATAGCATGAGATGTGATATCTCAATGCTTCTACCAAACCTGAGACCCTTCCTTTAGCATGAGATGTGATATCCAACTCCTTCCCATTCCAATCCTGAAACCCTTCCTATAGCATGAGATGTGATATCTCAATACTTCTAATACCAAACCTGAGATCCTTCCGATAACATGAGATGTGATATCTCAATACTTCTAATACCAAACCTGAGATCCATCCTATAACATGAGATGTGATATCCAACTCCTTCCCTTTCCAAACCTGAGAGCCGTTCTATAGCATGAGATGTGATATCCAGGTCCTTCCCATTCCAATCCTTAACCCTTCCTACAGCATGCAATATGATATCTCAATGATTCTAATAACAAACCTGAGACCCGTCCTATAGCATGAGATATGATATCCAAGTCCTTCCCATTCCAATCCTGAGACCCTTCCTATAACATGAAATGTGATATCCAACTCCTTCCCATTCCAACCTGAGACCCTTCCTATAGCATGAGATGGGATATCCAACTTCTTCCAAATCCAATACTGATACCCTTCCGATAGCATGAGATGTGATATCCCAATGCTTCTACCAAACCTGAGACCCATACTATGGCATGAGATGTGATATCAAACTCCTTCCCATTCCAATCCTGAGACCCTTCCTATAGCTTGAGGTGTGATATCCAACTCCTTCCCATTCCAATTCTGAGACCCTTCTTATACCATGAGACTTGATATCTCAATGCTTCTAATATTAAACCTGAGACCCGTCCTATAACATGAGATGTGATATCCAAATCCTTCCCCTTCCAAACCTTAGACCCTTCCTTTATCATGAGATGTGATATCCAACTCCTTCCCATTCCAATCCTGAGACCCTTCCGATATCATGAGATTTGTTATCTCAATGCTTCTAATATCAAACTTGAGACCCTCCCTATAGCATGAGATGTGACATCCAAGTCCTTCCCACTCCAATCCTGAGACCCTTCCTATAGCATGAGATGTGATATCTCTATGCTTCTAATACCAAACCTGAGACCCTTCCTATAACATGAGATGGGATATCTAACTCCTTCCCATTCCAATCCTGAGACCTTTCCGACAGCAGAGATGTGATATCTCAATGCTTATACCAAACCTGAGAACCTTCCTATGGCCTGAGATGTCATATACAACTCCTTCCCATTCCAATCCTGAGACCCTTCCTTTAGCATGAGATGTGATATCTCAATGCTTATACCAAATCTGAGACCCTTCCTATAGCATGAGATGTGATATCCAATTCCTTCCCATTCCAATCCTGAGACCCTTCCTATAGCATGAGATGTGATATCTCAATGCTTATACCAAACCTGAGAGCCTACCTATAACATGAGATATGATATCCAAGTCTATCCCATTCCAATCCTTAGACCCTTCCTACAGCATGCGATGTGATATCTCAATAATTCTAATACCAAACCAGAGACTCTTCCTATAACATGAGATGGGATATCCAACTCCTTCCCATTCCAATCCTGAGCCGCTTCCGATAGCAGAGATGTGATATCTCAATGCTTATACCAAACCTGAGACCCTTCCTATAACATGAGATGTGATATCCAACTCCTTCCCGTTCCAAACCTGAGACACTAACTATAGCATATGTGATATCCAACTCCTTCCCATTCCAAACATGAGACCCTTCCTATAGCAAGAAAGTAATATCCAACTCCTACCCATTCCAATCCTGAGACCCTTCCTATAGCAAGAGATGTGATATCCAAATCCTTCCCATTCCAATCCTGAGACCCTTCCTATAACATGAGATGTGATATCCAACTCCTTCCCATTCCAACCTGAGACACTTCCTATAGCATGAGAAGGGATATCCAACTCCTTCCCAATCCAATCCTGAGACCCTTCCGATAGCAGAGATGTGATATCTCAATGCTTATACCAAACCTGAGACCCTTCCTATGGCATGAGATGTGATATCCAACTCCTTGCCATTCAAATCCTGAGACCCTTCCTATAGCATGAGAAGGGATATCCAACTCCTTCCCAATCCAATCCTGAGACCCTTCCGATAGCAGCGACGTGATATCTCAATGCTTCTACCAAACCTGAGACCCTTCCTTTAGCATGAGATGTGATATCCAAATCCTTAACATTCCAATCCTGAGACCCTTCCTATAGCATGAGATGTGATATCTCAATGCTTCTAATACCAAACCTGAGATCCTTCCTATAACATGAGATGTGATATCCAATTCCTTCCCATTCCAAACCTGAGACCCTTCCTATTGGATGAGATGTGATATCCAACTCCTTCCCATTCCAACCTTGAGACCCTTCCTATAGCATGAGATGTGATGTCTCAATGCTTCTAATACCAAACCTGAGATCCTTCCTATAACATGAGATGTGATATCCAACTCCTTCTATTCCAATCCTGAGACCCGTCCTATAGCATGAGATGTGATATCTCAAGGCTTATACCAAACCTGAGACCCTTCCTATAGCATGAGATGTGATATCCAACTGCTTCCCATTCCAATCCTGAGACCCTTCCTATAGCATGCAATATGATATCTCAATGATTCTAATAACAAACCTGAGACCCGTCCTATAGCATGAGATATGATATCCAAGTCCTTCGCATTCCAATCCTGAGACCCTTCCTATAACATGAAATGTGATATCCAACTCCTTCCCATTCCAACCTGAGACCATTCCTATAGCATGAGATGGGATATCCAACTTCTTCCAAATCCAATACTGATACCCTTCCGATAGCATGAGATGTGATATCCCAATGCTTCTACCAAACCTGAGACCCATACTATGGCATGAGATGTGATATCAAACTCCTTACCATTCCAATCCTGAGACCCTTCCTATAGCTTGAGGTGTGATATCCAACTCCTTCCCATTCCAATTCTGAGACCCTTCTTATACCATGAGACTTGATATCTCAATGCTTCTAATATTAAACCTGAGACCCGTCCTATAACATGAGATGTGATATCCAAATCCTTCCCCTTCCAAACCTTAGACCCTTCCTTTATCATGAGATGTGATATCCAACTCCTTCCCATTCCAATCCTGAGACCCTTCCGATATCATGAGATTTGTTATCTCAATGCTTCTAATATCAAACTTGAGACCCTCCCTATAGCATGAGATGTGACATCCAAGTCCTTCCCATTCCAATCCTGAGACCCTTCCTATAGCATGAGATGTGATATCTCTATGCTTCTAATACCAAACCTGAGACCCTTCCTATAACATGAGATGGGATATCCAACTCCTTCCCATTCCAATCCTGAGACCTTTCCGATAGCAGAGATGTGATATCTCAATGCTTATACCAAACCTGAGAACCTTCCTATGGCCTGAGATGTCATATACAACTCCTTCCCATTCCAATCCTGAGACCCTTCCTTTAGCATGAGATGTGATATCTCAATGCTTATACCAAATCTGAGACCCTTCCTATAGCATGAGATGTGATATCCAATTCCTTCCCATTCCAATCCTGAGACCCTTCCTATAGCATGAGATGTGATATCTCAATGCTTATACCAAACCTGAGAGCCTACCTATAACATGAGATGTGATATCCAAGTCTATCCCATTCCAATCCTTAGACCCTTCCTACAGCATGCGATGTGATATCTCAATAATTCTAATACCAAACCAGAGACTCTTCCTATAACATGAGATGGGATATCCAACTCCTTCCCATTCCAATCCTGAGCCGCTTCCGATAGCAGAGATGTGATATCTCAATGCTTATACCAAACCTGAGACCCTTCCTATAACATGAGATGTGATATCCAACTCCTTCCCGTTCCAAACCTGAGACACTAACTATAGCATATGTGATATCCAACTCCTTCCCATTGCAAACATGAGACCCTTCCTATAGCAAGAAAGTAATATCCAACTCCTACCCATTCCAATCCTGAGACCCTTCCTATAGCAAGAGATGTGATATCCAAATCCTTCCCATTCCAATCCTGAGACCCTTCCTATAACATGAGATGTGATATCCAACTCCTTCCCATTCCAACCTGAGACACTTCCTATAGCATGAGAAGGGATATCCAACTCCTTCCCAATCCAATCCTGAGACCCTTCCGATAGCAGAGATGTGATATCTCAATGCTTATACCAAACCTGAGTCCCTTCCTATGGCATGAGATGTGATATCCAACTCCTTGCCATTCAAATCCTGAGACCCTTCCTATAGCATGAGAAGGGATATCCAACTCCTTCCCAATCCAATCCTGAGACCCTTCCGATAGCAGCGACGTGATATCTCAATGCTTCTACCAAACCTGAGACCCTTCCTTTAGCATGAGATGTGATATCCAAATCCTTCACATTCCAATCCTGAGACCCTTCCTATAGCATGAGATGTGATATCTCAATGCTTCTAATACCAAACCTGAGATCCTTCCTATAACATGAGATGTGATATCCAATTCCTTCCCATTCCAAACCTGAGACCCTTCCTATTGGATGAGATGTGATATCCAACTCCTTCCCATTCCAACCTTGAGACCCTTCCTATAGCATGAGATGTGATGTCTCAATGCTTCTAATACCAAACCTGAGATCCTTCCTATAACATGAGATGTGATATCCAACTCCTTCCATTCCAATCCTGAGACCCGTCCTATAGCATGAGATGTGATATCTCAAGGCTTATACCAAACCTGAGACCCTTCCTATAGCATGAGATGTGATATCCAACTGCTTCCCATTCCAATCCTGAGACCCTTCCTATAGCATGAGATGTGATATCTCAATGCTTCTAATACCAAACCTGAGATCCTTCCTCTAACATGAAATGTGATATCCAACTCCTTCCCTTTCCAAACCTAAGAGCCTATCTATAGCATGAGATGTGATATCCAAGTCCTTCACATTCCAACCCTTAGACCCTTCCTACAGCATGCAATATGATATCTCAATGATTCTAATAACAAACCTGAGACCCGTCCTATAACATGAGATGGGATATCCAACTCCTTCCCATTCCAATCCTGAGACACTTCCGATAGCAGAGATGTGATATCTCAATGCTTATACCAAACCTGAGACCCTTCCTATAACATGAGATGTGATATCCAAATCCTTCCCGTTCCAAACCTGAGACCCTTCCTTTAGCATGAGATGTGATATCCAGCTCCTTCCCATTCCAATCCTGAGACACTTCCGATAGCATGAGATGTGATATCTCAATGCTTCTAATATCAAAACTGAGACCCTCCCTATAGCATGATATGTGATATCTAAGTCCTTCCCATTCCAATCCTGAGACCCTCCCTATAGCATGAGATGTGATATCCAACTCCTTCCCATTCCAATCCTGAGACCCTTCCTATAGCATGAGATATGATATCTCAATACTTCTAATACCAAACGTGAGATCCTTCCGATAACATGAGATGTGATATCCAAATCCTTCCCCTTCCAAACCTGAGACCCTCCCTTTAGCATGAAATGTGATATCCAACTCCTTCCTATTCCAATCCTGAGACTCTTCTGATAGCATGAGATGTGATATCTCAATGCTTCTAATACCAAACCTGAGATCCTTCCGATAGCATGAGATGTGATATCTCAATGCTTCTAATACCAAACCTGAGATCCTTCCTATAACATGAGATGTGATATCCAAATCCTTCCCCTTCCAAACCTGAGACCCTCCCTTTAGCATGAGATGTGATATCTAACTCCTTCCCATTCCATTCCTGAGACCCTTCTGATAGCATGAGATGTGATATCTCAATGCCTCTAATACCAAACCTGAGATCCTACCTCTAACATGAAATGAGATATCCAACTCTTTCCCCTTCCAAACCTGAGAGCCTTCCTATAGCATGAGATGTGATATCCAAGTCCTTCCCATTCCAATACTGAGACCCTTCCTATAGCTTGAGATGTGATATCCAACTACTTCCCATTCCAATTCTGAGACCCTTCCTATAGCATGAGATGTGATATCTCAATGCTTATACCAAACCTGAGAGCCTACCTATAACATGAGATGTGATATCCAAGTCCATCCCATTCCAATCCTTAGACCCTTCCTACAGCATGCGATGTGATATCTCAATGATTCTAATACCAAACCAGAGACTCTTCCTATAACATGAGATGGGATATCCAACTCCTTCCCATTCCAATTCTGAGACCCTTCCTATACTATGAGACTTGATATCTCAATGCTTCTAATACCAACCCTGAGACCCGTAATATAACATGAGATGTGATATCCAAATCCTTCCCCTTCCAAACCTTAGACCCTTCCTTTATCATGAGATGTGATATCCAACTCCTTCCCATTCCAATCCTGAGACCCTTCCGATATCATGAGATGTGATATCTCAAAGCTTCTAATATCAAACTTGAGACCCTCCCTATAGCATGAGATGTGATATCCAAGTCCTTCCCATTCCAATCCTGAGACCCTTCCTATAGCATGAGATGTGATATCTCAATGCTTCTAATACCAAACCTGAGACCCTTCCTATAACATGAGATGGGAATATCCAACTCCTTCCCATTCCAATCTTGAGACCCTTCCGATAGCAGAGATGTGATATCTCAATGCTTATACCAAACCTGAGATCCTTCCTATAACATGAGATGTGATATCCAACTCCTTCCCATTCCAATCCTGAGACACGTCCTATAGCATGAGATGTGATATCTCACTGCTTATACCAAACCTGAGACCCTTCCCATAGCAGGAGATGTGATATCCAACTCCTTCCCATTCCAATCCTCAGACCCTTCCTATAGCATGAGATGTGATATCTCAATGCTTCTAATGTCAAACTTGAGACCCTACCTATAGCATGAGATGTGATATCCAAGTCCTTCCCATTCCAATCCTGAGACACTTCCTATAGCATGAGATGTGATATCTCAATGCTTCTAATACCAAACTTGAGACTCTTCCTATAACATGAGATGGGATATCCAACTCCTTCCCATTCTAATCCTGAGACCCTTTTGATAGCAGAGATGTGATATCTCAATGTTTATACCAAACCTGAGACCCTTCCTACGGCATGAGATGTCATATTCAACTCCTTCCCATTCCAATCCTGAGACCCTTCCTATAGCATGAGATTTGATATCCAACTCCTTCCCATTCCAATCCTGAGACCCTTCCTATAGCATGAGATGTGATGTCTCAATGCTTCTAATACCAAACCTGAGATCCTTCCTATAACATGAGATCTGATATCCAACTCCTTCCATTCCAATCCTGAGACCCTTCCTATAGCATGAGATGTGATATCTCAATGCTTATACCAAACCTGAGACCCTTCCTATAGCATGAGATGTGATATCCAACTCCTTCCCATTCCAATCCTGAGACCCTTCCTATAGCATGAGATGTGATATCTCAATGCTTCTAATACCAAACCTGAGATCCTTCCTCTAACATGAAATGTGAGATCCAACTCCTTCCCTTTCCAAACCTAAGAGCCTATCTATAGCATGAGATGTGATATCCAAGTCCTTCACATTCCAACCCTTAGACCCTTCCTACAGCATGCAATATGATATCTCAATGATTCCAATAACAAACCTGAGACCCGTCCTATAACATGAGATGGGATATCCAACTCCTTCCCATTCCAATCCTGAGACACTTCCGATAGCAGAGATGTGATATCTCAATGTTTATACCAAACCTGAGACCCTTCCTATAACATGAGATGTGATATCCAACTCCTTCCCGTTCCAAACCTGAGACCCTTCCTTTAGCATGAGATGTGATATCCAGCTCCTTCCCATTCCAATCCTGAGACACTTCCGATAGGATGAGATGTGATATCTCAATGCTTCTAATATCAAAACTGAGACCCTCCCTATAGCATGATATGTGATATCTAAGTCCTTCCCATTCCAATCCTGAGACCCTTCCTATAGCATGAGATGTGATATCTCAATGCTTCTACCAAACCTGAGACCCTTCCTTTAGCATGAGATGTGATATCCAACTCCTTCCCATTCCAATCCTGAGACCCTTCCTATAGCATGAGATGTGATATCTCAATACTTCTAATACCAAACCTGAGATCCTTCCGATAACATGAGATGTGATATCTCAATACTTCTAATACCAAACCTGAGATCCATCCTATAACATGAGATGTGATATCCAACTCCTTCCCATTCCAATCCTGAGACCCTTCCGATATCATGAGATTTGTTATCTCAATGCTTCTAATATCAAACTTGAGACCCTACCTATAGCATGAGATGTGACATCCAAGTCCTTCCCATTCCAATCCTGAGACCCTTCCTATAGCATGAGATGTGATATCTCTATGCTTCTAATACCAAACCTGAGACCCTTCCTATAACATGAGATGGGATATCCAACTCCTTCCCATTCCAATCCTGAGACCTTTCCGATAGCAGAGATGTGATATCTCAATGCTTATACCAAACCTGAGAACCTTCCTATGGCCTGAGATGTCATATACAACTCCTTCCCATTCCAATCCTGAGACCCTTCCTTTAGCATGAGATGTGATATCTCAATGCTTATACCAAATCTGAGACCCTTCCTATAGCATGAGATGTGATATCCAATTCCTTCCCATTCCAATCCTGTGACCCTTCCTATAGCATGAGATGTGATATCTCAATTCTTATAGCAAACCTGAGAGCCTACCTATAACATGAGATGTGATATCCAAGTCCATCCCATTCCAATCCTTAAACCCTTCCTACAGCATGCGATGTGATATCTCAATGATTCTAATACCAAACCACAGACTCTTCCTATAACATGAGATGGGATATCCAACTCCTTCCCATTCCAATCCTGAGCCGCTTCCGATAGCAGAGATGTGATATCTCAATGCTTATACCAAACCTGAGACCCTTCCTATAACATGAGATGTGATATCCAACTCCTTCCCGTTCCAAACCTGAGACACTAACTATAGCATATGTGATATCCAACTCCTTCCCATTCCAAACATGAGACCCTTCCTATAGCAAGAAAGTAATATCCAACTCCTACCCATTCCAATCCTGAGACCCTTCCTATAGCAAGAGATGTGATATCCAAATCCTTCCCATTCCAATCCTGAGACCCTTCCTATAACATGAGATGTGATATCCAACTCCTTCCCATTCCAACCTGAGACACTTCCTATAGCATGAGAAGGGATATCCAACTCATTCCCAATCCAATCCTGAGACCCTTCCGATAGCAGAGATGTGATATCTCAATGCTTATACCAAACCTGAGACCCTTCCTATGGCATGAGATGTGATATCCAACTCCTTGCCATTCAAATCCTGAGACCCTTCTTATAGCATGAGAAGGGATATCCAACTCCTTCCCAATCCAATCCTGAGACCCTTCCGATAGCAGCGACGTGATATCTCAATGCTTCTACCAAACCTGAGACCCTTCCTTTAGCATGAGATGTGATATCCAAATCCTTCACATTCCAATCCTGAGACCCTTCCTATAGCATGAGATGTGATATCTCAATGCTTCTAATACCAAACCTGAGATCCTTCCTATAACATGCGATGTGATATCCAATTCCTTCCCATTCCAAACCTGAGACCCTTCCTATTGGATGAGATGTGATATCCAACTCCTTCCCATTCCAACCCTGAGACCCTTCCTTTAGCATGAGATGTGATATCCAAATCCTTCACATTCCAATCCTGAGACCCTTCCTATAGCATGAGATGTGATATCTCAATGCTTCTAATACCAAACCTGAGATCCTTCCTATAACATGAGATGTGATATCCAACTCCTTCCATTCCAATCCTGAGACCCGTCCTATAGCATGAGATGTGATATCTCAATGCTTCTAATACCAAACCTGAGATCCTTCCTCTAACATGAAATGTGATATCCAACTCCTTCCCTTTCCAAACCTAAGAGCCTATCTATAGCATGAGATGTGATATCCAAGTCCTTCACATTCCAACCCTTAGACCCTTCCTACAGCATGCAATATGATATCTCAATGATTCTAATAACAAACCTGAGACCCGTCCTATAACATGAGATGGGATATCCAACTCCTTCCCATTCCAATCCTGAGACACTTCCGATAGCAGAGATGTGATATCTCAATGCTTATACCAAACCTGAGACCCTTCCTTTAGCATGAGATGTGATATCCAGCTCCTTCCCATTCCAATCCTGAGACACTTCCGATAGCATGAGATGTGATATCTCAATGCTTCTAATATCAAAACTGAGACCCTCCCTATAGCATGATATGTGATATCTAAGTCCTTCCCATTCCAATCCTGAGACCCTCCCTATAGCATGAGATGTGATATCCAACTCCTTCCCATTCCAATCCTGAGACCCTTCCTATAGCATGAGATGTGATATCTCAATGCTTCTACCAAACCTGAGACCCTTCCTTTAGCATGAGATGTGATATCCAACTCCTTCCCATTCCAATCCTGAGACCCTTCCTATAGCATGAGATGTGATATCTCAATACTTCTAATACCAAACCTGAGATCCTTCCGATAACATGAGATGTGATATCTCAATACTTCTAATACCAAACCTGAGATCCATCCTATAACATGAGATGTGATATCCAACTCCTTCCCATTCCAATCCTGAGACCTTTCCGATAGCAGAGATGTGATATCTCAATGCTTATACCAAACCTGAGAACCTTCCTATGGCCTGAGATGTCATATACAACTCCTTCCCATTCCAATCCTGAGACCCTTCCTTTAGCATGAGATGTGATATCTCAATGCTTATACCAAATCTGAGACCCTTCCTATAGCATGAGATGTGATATCCAATTCCTTCCCATTCCAATCCTGAGACCCTTCCTATAGCATGAGATGTGATATCTCAATGCTTATACCAAACCTGAGAGCCTACCTATAACATGAGATGTGATATCCAAGTCTATCCCATTCCAATCCTTAGACCCTTCCTACAGCATGCGATGTGATATCTCAATAATTCTAATACCAAACCAGAGACTCTTCCTATAACATGAGATGGGATATCCAACTCCTTCCCATTCCAATCCTGAGCCGCTTCCGATAGCAGAGATGTGATATCTCAATGCTTATACCAAACCTGAGACCCTTCCTATAACATGAGATGTGATATCCAACTCCTTCCCGTTGCAAACCTGAGACACTAACTATAGCATATGTGATATCCAACTCCTTCCCATTGCAAACATGAGACCCTTCCTATAGCAAGAAAGTAATATCCAACTCCTACCCATTCCAATCCTGAGACCCTTCCTATAGCAAGAGATGTGATATCCAAATCCTTCCCATTCCAATCCTGAGACCCTTCCTATAACATGAGATGTGATATCCAACTCCTTCCCATTCCAACCTGAGACACTTCCTATAGCATGAGAAGGGATATCCAACTCCTTCCCAATCCAATCCTGAGACCCTTCCGATAGCAGAGATGTGATATCTCAATGCTTATACCAAACCTGAGTCCCTTCCTATGGCATGAGATGTGATATCCAACTCCTTGCCATTCAAATCCTGAGACCCTTCCTATAGCATGAGAAGGGATATCCAACTCCTTCCCAATCCAATCCTGAGACCCTTCCGATAGCAGCGACGTGATATCTCAATGCTTCTACCAAACCTGAGACCCTTCCTTTAGCATGAGATGTGATATCCAAATCCTTCACATTCCAATCCTGAGACCCTTCCTATAGCATGAGATGTGATATCTCAATGCTTCTAATACCAAACCTGAGATCCTTCCTATAACATGAGATGTGATATCCAATTCCTTCCCATTCCAAACCTGAGACCCTTCCTATTGGATGAGATGTGATATCCAACTCCTTCCCATTCCAACCTTGAGACCCTTCCTATAGCATGAGATGTGATGTCTCAATGCTTCTAATACCAAACCTGAGATCCTTCCTATAACATGAGATGTGATATCCAACTCCTTCCATTCCAATCCTGAGACCCGTCCTATAGCATGAGATGTGATATCTCAAGGCTTATACCAAACCTGAGACCCTTCCTATAGCATGAGATGTGATATCCAACTGCTTCCCATTCCAATCCTGAGACCCTTCCTATAGCATGAGATGTGATATCTCAATGCTTCTAATACCAAACCTGAGATCCTTCCTCTAACATGAAATGTGATATCCAACTCCTTCCCTTTCCAAACCTAAGAGCCTATCTATAGCATGAGATGTGATATCCAAGTCCTTCACATTCCAACCCTTAGACCCTTCCTACAGCATGCAATATGATATCTCAATGATTCTAATAACAAACCTGAGACCCGTCCTATAACATGAGATGGGATATCCAACTCCTTCCCATTCCAATCCTGAGACACTTCCGATAGCAGAGATGTGATATCTCAATGCTTATACCAAACCTGAGACCCTTCCTATAACATGAGATGTGATATCCAAATCCTTCCCGTTCCAAACCTGAGACCCTTCCTTTAGCATGAGATGTGATATCCAGCTCCTTCCCATTCCAATCCTGAGACACTTCCGATAGCATGAGATGTGATATCTCAATGCTTCTAATATCAAAACTGAGACCCTCCCTATAGCATGATATGTGATATCTAAGTCCTTCCCATTCCAATCCTGAGACCCTCCCTATAGCATGAGATGTGATATCCAACTCCTTCCCATTCCAATCCTGAGACCCTTCCTATAGCATGAGATATGATATCTCAATACTTCTAATACCAAACGTGAGATCCTTCCGATAACATGAGATGTGATATCCAACTCCTTCCCCTTCCAAACCTGAGACCCTCCCTTTAGCATGAAATGTGATATCCAACTCCTTCCTATTCCAATCCTGAGACTCTTCTGATAGCATGAGATTTGATATCTCAATGCTTCTAATACCAAACCTGAGATCCTTCCGATAGCATGAGATGTGATATCTCAATGCTTCTAATACCAAACCTGAGATCCTTCCTATAACATGAGATGTGATATCCAAATCCTTCCCCTTCCAAACCTGAGACCCTCCCTTTAGCATGAGATGTGATATCTAACTCCTTCCCATTCCATTCCTGAGACCCTTCTGATAGCATGAGATGTGATATCTCAATGCCTCTAATACCAAACCTGAGATCCTACCTCTAACATGAAATGAGATATCCAACTCTTTCCCCTTCCAAACCTGAGAGCCTTCCTATAGCATGAGATGTGATATCCAAGTCCTTCCCATTCCAATACTGAGACCCTTCCTATAGCTTGAGATGTGATATCCAACTACTTCCCATTCCAATTCTGAGACCCTTCCTATAGCATGAGATGTGATATCTCAATGCTTATACCAAACCTGAGAGCCTACCTATAACATGAGATGTGATATCCAAGTCCATCCCATTCCAATCCTTAGACCCTTCCTACAGCATGCGATGTGATATCTCAATGATTCTAATACCAAACCAGAGACTCTTCCTATAACATGAGATGGGATATCCAACTCCTTCCCATTCCAATTCTGAGACCCTTCCTATACTATGAGACTTGATATCTCAATGCTTCTAATACCAAACCTGAGACCCGTAATATAACATGAGATGTGATATCCAAATCCTTCCCCTTCCAAACCTTAGACCCTTCCTTTATCATGAGATGTGATATCCAACTCCTTCCCATTCCAATCCTGAGACCCTTCCGATATCATGAGATGTGATATCTCAAAGCTTCTAATATCAAACTTGAGACCCTCCCTATAGCATGAGATGTGATATCCAAGTCCTTCCCATTCCAATCCTGAGACCCTTCCTATAGCATGAGATGTGATATCTCAATGCTTCTAATACCAAACCTGAGACCCTTCCTATAACATGAGATGGGAATATCCAACTCCTTCCCATTCCAATCTTGAGACCCTTCCGATAGCAGAGATGTGATATCTCAATGCTTATACCAAACCTGAGATCCTTCCTATAACATGAGATGTGATATCCAACTCCTTCCCATTCCAATCCTGAGACACGTCCTATAGCATGAGATGTGATATCTCACTGCTTATACCAAACCTGAGACCCTTCCCATAGCAGGAGATGTGATATCCAACTCCTTCCCATTCCAATCCTCAGACCCTTCCTATAGCATGAGATGTGATATCTCAATGCTTCTAATGTCAAACTTGAGACCCTACCTATAGCATGAGATGTGATATCCAAGTCCTTCCCATTCCAATCCTGAGACACTTCCTATAGCATGAGATGTGATATCTCAATGCTTCTAATACCAAACTTGAGACTCTTCCTATAACATGAGATGGGATATCCAACTCCTTCCCATTCTAATCCTGAGACCCTTTTGATAGCAGAGATGTGATATCTCAATGTTTATACCAAACCTGAGACCCTTCCTACGGCATGAGATGTCATATTCAACTCCTTCCCATTCCAATCCTGAGACCCTTCCTATAGCATGAGATTTGATATCCAACTCCTTCCCATTCCAATCCTGAGACCCTTCCTATAGCATGAGATGTGATGTCTCAATGCTTCTAATACCAAACCTGAGATCCTTCCTATAACATGAGATCTGATATCCAACTCCTTCCATTCCAATCCTGAGACCCTTCCTATAGCATGAGATGTGATATCTCAATGCTTATACCAAACCTGAGACCCTTCCTATAGCATGAGATGTGATATCCAACTCCTTCCCATTCCAATCCTGAGACCCTTCCTATAGCATGAGATGTGATATCTCAATGCTTCTAATACCAAACCTGAGATCCTTCCTCTAACATGAAATGTGAGATCCAACTCCTTCCCTTTCCAAACCTAAGAGCCTATCTATAGCATGAGATGTGATATCCAAGTCCTTCACATTCCAACCCTTAGACCCTTCCTACAGCATGCAATATGATATCTCAATGATTCCAATAACAAACCTGAGACCCGTCCTATAACATGAGATGGGATATCCAACTCCTTCCCATTCCAATCCTGAGACACTTCCGATAGCAGAGATGTGATATCTCAATGTTTATACCAAACCTGAGACCCTTCCTATAACATGAGATGTGATATCCAACTCCTTCCCGTTCCAAACCTGAGACCCTTCCTTTAGCATGAGATGTGATATCCAGCTCCTTCCCATTCCAATCCTGAGACACTTCCGATAGGATGAGATGTGATATCTCAATGCTTCTAATATCAAAACTGAGACCCTCCCTATAGCATGATATGTGATATCTAAGTCCTTCCCATTCCAATCCTGAGACCCTTCCTATAGCATGAGATGTGATATCTCAATGCTTCTACCAAACCTGAGACCCTTCCTTTAGCATGAGATGTGATATCCAACTCCTTCCCATTCCAATCCTGAGACCCTTCCTATAGCATGAGATGTGATATCTCAATACTTCTAATACCAAACCTGAGATCCTTCCGATAACATGAGATGTGATATCTCAATACTTCTAATACCAAACCTGAGATCCATCCTATAACATGAGATGTGATATCCAACTCCTTCCCATTCCAATCCTGAGACCCTTCCGATATCATGAGATTTGTTATCTCAATGCTTCTAATATCAAACTTGAGACCCTACCTATAGCATGAGATGTGACATCCAAGTCCTTCCCATTCCAATCCTGAGACCCTTCCTATAGCATGAGATGTGATATCTCTATGCTTCTAATACCAAACCTGAGACCCTTCCTATAACATGAGATGGGATATCCAACTCCTTCCCATTCCAATCCTGAGACCTTTCCGATAGCAGAGATGTGATATCTCAATGCTTATACCAAACCTGAGAACCTTCCTATGGCCTGAGATGTCATATACAACTCCTTCCCATTCCAATCCTGAGACCCTTCCTTTAGCATGAGATGTGATATCTCAATGCTTATACCAAATCTGAGACCCTTCCTATAGCATGAGATGTGATATCCAATTCCTTCCCATTCCAATCCTGTGACCCTTCCTATAGCATGAGATGTGATATCTCAATTCTTATAGCAAACCTGAGAGCCTACCTATAACATGAGATGTGATATCCAAGTCCATCCCATTCCAATCCTTAAACCCTTCCTACAGCATGCGATGTGATATCTCAATGATTCTAATACCAAACCACAGACTCTTCCTATAACATGAGATGGGATATCCAACTCCTTCCCATTCCAATCCTGAGCCGCTTCCGATAGCAGAGATGTGATATCTCAATGCTTATACCAAACCTGAGACCCTTCCTATAACATGAGATGTGATATCCAACTCCTTCCCGTTCCGAACCTGAGACACTAACTATAGCATATGTGATATCCAACTCCTTCCCATTCCAAACATGAGACCCTTCCTATAGCAAGAAAGTAATATCCAACTCCTACCCATTCCAATCCTGAGACCCTTCCTATAGCAAGAGATGTGATATCCAAATCCTTCCCATTCCAATCCTGAGACCCTTCCTATAACATGAGATGTGATATCCAACTCCTTCCCATTCCAACCTGAGACACTTCCTATAGCATGAGAAGGGATATCCAACTCATTCCCAATCCAATCCTGAGACCCTTCCGATAGCAGAGATGTGATATCTCAATGCTTATACCAAACCTGAGACCCTTCCTATGGCATGAGATGTGATATCCAACTCCTTGCCATTCAAATCCTGAGACCCTTCTTATAGCATGAGAAGGGATATCCAACTCCTTCCCAATCCAATCCTGAGACCCTTCCGATAGCAGCGACGTGATATCTCAATGCTTCTACCAAACCTGAGACCCTTCCTTTAGCATGAGATGTGATATCCAAATCCTTCACATTCCAATCCTGAGACCCTTCCTATAGCATGAGATGTGATATCTCAATGCTTCTAATACCAAACCTGAGATCCTTCCTATAACATGAGATGTGATATCCAATTCCTTCCCATTCCAAACCTGAGACCCTTCCTATTGGATGAGATGTGATATCCAACTCCTTCCCATTCCAACCCTGAGACCCTTCCTTTAGCATGAGATGTGATATCCAAATCCTTCACATTCCAATCCTGAGACCCTTCCTATAGCATGAGATGTGATATCTCAATGCTTCTAATACCAAACCTGAGATCCTTCCTATAACATGAGATGTGATATCCAACTCCTTCCATTCCAATCCTGAGACCCGTCCTATAGCATGAGATGTGATATCTCAATGCTTCTAATACCAAACCTGAGATCCTTCCTCTAACATGAAATGTGATATCCAACTCCTTCCCTTTCCAAACCTAAGAGCCTATCTATAGCATGAGATGTGATATCCAAGTCCTTCACATTCCAACCCTTAGACCCTTCCTACAGCATGCAATATGATATCTCAATGATTCTAATAACAAACCTGAGACCCGTCCTATAACATGAGATGGGATATCCAACTCCTTCCCATTCCAATCCTGAGACACTTCCGATAGCAGAGATGTGATATCTCAATGCTTATACCAAACCTGAGACCCTTCCTTTAGCATGAGATGTGATATCCAGCTCCTTCCCATTCCAATCCTGAGACACTTCCGATAGCATGAGATGTGATATCTCAATGCTTCTAATATCAAAACTGAGACCCTCCCTATAGCATGATATGTGATATCTAAGTCCTTCCCATTCCAATCCTGAGACCCTCCCTATAGCATGAGATGTGATATCCAACTCCTTCCCATTCCAATCCTGAGACCCTTCCTATAGCATGAGATGTGATATCTCAATGCTTCTACCAAACCTGAGACCCTTCCTTTAGCATGAGATGTGATATCCAACTCCTTCCCATTCCAATCCTGAGACCCTTCCTATAGCATGAGATGTGATATCTCAATACTTCTAATACCAAACCTGAGATCCTTCCGATAACATGAGATGTGATATCTCAATACTTCTAATACCAAACCTGAGATCCATCCTATAACATGAGATGTGATATCCAACTCCTTCCCTTTCCAAACCTGAGAGCCGTTCTATAGCATGAGATGTGATAACCAGGTCCTTCCCATTCCAATCCTTAGACCCTTCCTACAGCATGCAATATGATATCTCAATGATTCTAATAACAAACCTGAGACCCGTCCTATAGCATGAGATATGATATCCAAGTCCTTCCCATTCCAATCCTGAGACCCTTCCTATAACACGAAATGTGATATCCAACTCCTTCCCATTCCAACCTGAGACCCTTCCTATAGCATGAGATGGGATATCCAACTTCTTCCAAATCCAATACTGATACCCTTCCGATAGCATGAGATGTGATATCCCAATGCTTCTACCAAACCTGAGACCCATACTATGGCATGAGATGTGATATCAAACTCCTTCCCATTCCAATCCTGAGACCCTTCCTATAGCTTGAGGTGTGATATCCAACTCCTTCCCATTCCAATTCTGAGACCCTTCGTATACCATGAGACTTGATATCTCAATGCTTCTAATATTAAACCTGAGACCCGTCCTATAACATGAGATGTGATATCCAAATCCTTCCCCTTCCAAACCTTAGACCCTTCCTTTATCATGAGATGTGATATCCAACTCCTTCCCATTCCAATCCTGAGACCCTTCCGATATCATGAGATTTGTTATCTCAATGCTTCTAATATCAAACTTGAGACCCTACCTATAGCATGAGATGTGACATCCAAGTCCTTCCCATTCCAATCCTGAGACCCTTCCTATAGCATGAGATGTGATATCTCTATGCTTCTAATACCAAACCTGAGACCCTTCCTATAACATGAGATGGGATATCCAACTCCTTCCCATTCCAATCCTGAGACCTTTCCGATAGCAGAGATGTGATATCTCAATGCTTATACCAAACCTGAGAACCTTCCTATGGCCTGAGATGTCATATACAACTCCTTCCCATTCCAATCCTGAGACCCTTCCTTTAGCATGAGATGTGATATCTCAATGCTTATACCAAATCTGAGACCCTTCCTATAGCATGAGATGTGATATCCAATTCCTTCCCATTCCAATCCTGTGACCCTTCCTATAGCATGAGATGTGATATCTCAATGCTTATAGCAAACCTGAGAGCCTACCTATAACATGAGATGTGATATCCAAGTCCATCCCATTCCAATCCTTAGACCCTTCCTACAGCATGCTATGTGATATCTCAATGATTCTAATACCAAACCAGAGACTCTTCCTATAACATGAGATGGGATATCCAACTCCTTCCCATTCCAATCCTGAGCCGCTTCCGATAGCAGAGATGTGATATCTCAATGCTTATACCAAACCTGAGACCCTTCCTATAACATGAGATGTGATATCCAACTCCTTCCCGTTCCAAACCTGAGACACTAACTATAGCATATGTGATATCCAACTCCTTCCCATTCCAAACATGAGACCCTTCCTATAGCAAGAAAGTAATATCCAACTCCTACCCATTCCAATCCTGAGACCCTTCCTATAGCAAGAGATGTGATATCCAAATCCTTCCCATTCCAATCCTGAGACCCTTCCTATAACATGAGATGTGATATCCAACTCCTTCCCATTCCAACCTGAGACACTTCCTATAGCATGAGAAGGGATATCCAACTCCTTCCCAATCCAATCCTGAGACCCTTCCGATAGCAGAGATGTGATATCTCAATGCTTATACCAAACCTGAGACCCTTCCTATGGCATGAGATGTGATATCCAACTCCTTGCCATTCAAATCCTGAGACCCTTCCTATAGCATGAGAAGGGATATCCAACTCCTTCCCAATCCAATCCTGAGACCCTTCCGATAGCAGCGACGTGATATCTCAATGCTTCTACCAAACCTGAGACCCTTCCTTTAGCATGAGATGTGATATCCAAATCCTTCACATTCCAATCCTGAGACCCTTCCTATAGCATGAGATGTGATATCTCAATGCTTCTAATACCAAACCTGAGATCCTTCCTATAACATGAGATGTGATATCCAATTCCTTCCCATTCCAAATCTGAGACCCTTCCTATTGGATGAGATGTGATATCCAACTCCTTCCCATTCCAACCCTGAGACCCTTCCTATAGCATGAGATGTGATGTCTCAATGCTTCTAATACCAAACCTGAGATCCTTCCTATAACATGAGATGTGATATCCAACTCCTTCCATTCCAATCCTGAGACCCGTCCTATAGCATGAGATGTGATATCTCAATGCTTATACCAAACCTGAGACCCTTCCTATAGCATGAGATGTGATATCCAACTGCTTCCCATTCCAATCCTGAGACCCTTCCTATAGCATGAGATGTGATATCTCAATGTTTCTAATACCAAACCTGAGATCCTTCCTCTAACATGAAATGTGATATCCAACTCCTTCCCTTTCCAAACCTAAGAGCCTATCTATAGCATGAGATGTGATATCCAAGTCCTTCACATTCCAACCCTTAGACCCTTCCTACAGCATGCAATATGATATCTCAATGATTCTAATAACAAACCTGAGACCCGTCCTATAACATGAGATGGGATATCCAACTCCTTCCCATTCCAATCCTGAGACACTTCCGATAGCAGAGATGTGATATCTCAATGCTTATACCAAACCTGAGACCCTATCTATAACATGAGATGTGATATCCAAATCCTTCCCGTTCCAAACCTGAGACCCTTCCTTTAGCATGAGATGTGATATCCAGCTCCTTCCCATTCCAATCCTGAGACACTTCCGATAGCATGAGATGTGATATCTCAATGCTTCTAATATCAAAACTGAGACCCTCCCTATAGCATGATATGTGATATCTAAGTCCTTCCCATTCCAATCCTGAGACCCTCCCTATAGCATGAGATGTGATATCCAACTCCTTCCCATTCCAATCCTGAGACCCTTCCTATAGCATGAGATATGATATCTCAATACTTCTAATACCAAACGTGAGATCCTTCCGATAACATGAGATGTGATATCCAAATCCTTCCCCTTCCAAACCTGAGACCCTCCCTTTAGCATGAAATGTGATATCCAACTCCTTCCTATTCCAATCCTGAGACTCTTCTGATAGCATGAGATGTGATATCTCAATGCTTCTAATACCAAACCTGAGATCCTTCCGATAGCATGAGATGTGATATCTCTATGCTTCTAATACCAAACCTGAGATCCTTCCTATAACATGAGATGTGATATCCAAATCCTTCCCCTTCCAAACCTGAGACCCTCCCTTTAGCATGAGATGTGATATCTAACTCCTTCCCATTCCATTCCTGAGACCCTTCTGATAGCATGAGATGTGATATCTCAATGCCTCTAATACCAAACCTGAGATCCTACCTCTAACATGAAATGAGATATCCAACTCTTTCCCCTTCCAAACCTGAGAGCCTTCCTATAGCATGAGATGTGATATCCAAGTCCTTCCCATTCCAATACTGAGACCCTTCCTATAGCTTGAGATGTGATATCCAACTCCTTCCCATTCCAATTCTGAGACCCTTCCTATAGCATGAGATGTGATATCTCAATGCTTATACCAAACCTGAGAGCCTACCTATAGCATGAGATGTGATATCCAAGTCCATCCCATTCCAATCCTTAGACCCTTCCTACAGCATGCGATGTGATATCTCAATGATTCTAATACCAAACCAGAGACTCTTCCTATAACATGAGATGGGATATCCAACTCCTTCCCATTCCAATTCTGAGACCCTTCCTATACTATGAGACTTGATATCTCAATGCTTCTAATACCAAACCTGAGACCCGTAATATAACATGAGATGTGATATCCAAATCCTTCCCCTTCCAAACCTTAGACCCTTCCTTTATCATGAGATGTGATATCCAACTCCTTCCCATTCCAATCCTGAGACCCTTCCGATATCATGAGATGTGATATCTCAAAGCTTCTAATATCAAACTTGAGACCCTCCCTATAGCATGAGATGTGATATCCAAGTCCTTCCCATTCCAATCCTGAGACCCTTCCTATAGCATGAGATGTGATATCTCAATGCTTCTAATACCAAACCTGAGACCCTTCCTATAACATGAGATGGGAATATCCAACTCCTTCCCATTCCAATCTTCAGACCCTTCCGATAGCAGAGATGTGATATCTCAATGCTTATACCACACCTGAGATCCTTCCTATAACATGAGATGTGATATCCAACTCCTTCCCATTCCAATCCTGAGACACTTCCTATAGCATGAGATGTGATATCTCACTGCTTATACCAAACCTGAGACCCTTCCCATAGCAGATGTGATATCCAACTCCTTCCCATTCCAATCCTCAGACCCTTCCTATAGCATGAGATGTGATATCTCAATGCTTCTAATGTCAAACTTGAGACCCTACCTATAGCATGAGATGTGATATCCAAGTCCTTCCCATTCCAATCCTGAGACACTTCCTATAGCATAAGATGTGATATCTCAATGCTTCTAATATCAAACCTGAGACTCTTCCTATAACATGAGATGGGATATCCAACTCCTTCCAATTCCAATCCTGAGACCCTTTTGATAGCAGAGATGTGATATCTCAATGTTTATACCAAACCTGAGACCCTTCCTACGGCATGAGATGTCATATTCAACTCCTTCCCATTCCAATCCTGAGACCCTTCCTATAGCATGAGATTTGATATCCAACTCCTTCCCATTCCAATCCTGATACCCTTCCTATAGCATGAGATGTGATGTCTCAATGCTTCTAATACCAAACCTGAGATCCTTCCTATAACATGAGATGTGATATCCAACTCCTTCCATTCCAATCCTGAGACCCTTCCTATAGCATGAGATGTGATATATCAATGCTTATACCAAACCTGAGACCCTTCCTATAGCATGAGATGTGATATCCAACTCCTTCCCATTCCAATCCTGAGACCCTTCCTATAGCCTGAGATGTGATATCCAATTCCTTCCCATTCCAATCCTGAGACCCTTCCTATAGCATGAGATGTGATATCTCAATGCTTATACCAAACCTGAGAGCCTACCTATAACATGAGATGTGATATCCAAGTCCATCCCATTCCAATCCTTAGTTCCTTCCTACAGCATGCGATGTGATATCTCAATGATTCTAATACCAAACCAGAGACTCTTCCTATAACATGAGATGGGATATCCAACTCCTTCCCATTCCAATCCTGAGCCGCTTCCGATAGCAGAGATGTGATATCTCAATGCTTATACCAAACCTGAGACCCTTCCTATAACATGAGATGTGATATCCAACTCCTTCCCGTTCCAAACCTGAGACACTAACTATAGCATATGTGATATCCAACTCCTTCCCATTCCAAACATGAGACCCTTCCTATAGCAAGAAAGTAATATCCAACTCCTACCCATTCCAATCATGAGACCCTTCCTATAGCAAGAGATGTGATATCCAAATCCTTCCCATTCCAATCCTGAGACCCTTCCTATAACATGAGATGTGATATCCAACTCCTTCCCATTCCAACCTGAGACACTTCCTATAGCATGAGAAGGGATATCCAACTCCTTCCCAATCCAATCCTGAGACCCTTCCGATAGCAGAGATGTGATATCTCAATGCTTATACCAAACCTGAGACCCTTCCTATGGCATGAGATGTGATATCCAACTCCTTGCCATTCAAATCCTGAGACCCTTCCTATAGCATGAGAAGGGATATCCAACTCCTTCCCAATCCAATCCTGAGACCCTTCCGATAGCAGCGACGTGATATCTCAATGCTTCTACCAAACCTGAGACCCTTCCTTTAGCATGAGATGTGATATCCAAATCCTTCACATTCCAATCCTGAGACCCTTCCTATAGCATGAGATGTGATATCTCAATGCTTCTAATACCAAACCTGAGATCCTTCCTATAACATGAGATGTGATATCCAATTCCTTCCCATTCCAAACCTGAGACCCTTCCTATTGGATGAGATGTGATATCCAACTCCTTCCCATTCCAACCCTGAGACCCTTCCTATAGCATGAAATGTGATGTCTCAATGCTTCTAATACCAAACCTGAGATCCTTCCTATAACATGAGATGTGATATCCAACTCCTTCCATTCCAATCCTGAGACCCGTCCTATAGCATGAGATGTGATATCTCAATGCTTATACCAAACCTGAGACCCTTCCTATAGCATGAGATGTGATATCCAACTGCTTCCCATTCCAATCCTGAGACCCTTCCTATAGCATGAGATGTGATATCTCAATGCTTCTAATACCAAACCTGAGATCCTTCCTCTAACATGAAATGTGATATCCAACTACTTCCCTTTCCAAACCTAAGAGCCTATCTATAGCATGAGATGTGATATCCAAGTCCTTCACATTCCAACCCTTAGACCCTTCCTACAGCATGCAATATGATATCTCAATGATTCTAATAACAAACCTGAGACCCGTCCTATAACATGAGATGGGATATCCAACTCCTTCCCATTCCAATCCTGAGACACTTCCGATAGCAGAGATGTGATATCTCAATGCTTATACCAAACCTGAGACCCTTCCTATAACATGAGATGTGATATCCAAATCCTTCTCGTTCCAAACCTGAGACCCTTCCTTTAGCATGAGATGTGATATCCAGCTCCTTCCCATTCCAATCCTGAGACACTTCCGATAGCATGAGATGTGATATCTCAATGCTTCTAATATCAAAACTGAGACCCTCCCTATAGCATGATATGTGATATCTAAGTCCTTCCCATTCCAATCCTGAGACCCTCCCTATAGCATGAGATGTGATATCCAACTCCTTCCCATTCCAATCCTGAGACCCTTCCTATAGCATGAGATATGATATCTCAATACTTCTAATACCAAACGTGAGATCCTTCCGATAACATGAGATGTGATATCCAAATCCTTCCCCTTCCAAACCTGAGACCCTCCCTTTAGCATGAAATGTGATATCCAACTCCTTCCTATTCCAATCCTGAGACTCTTCTGATAGCATGAGATGTGATATCTCAATGCTTCTAATACCAAACCTGAGATCCTTCCGATAGCATGAGATGTGATATCTCAATGCTTCTAATACCAAACCTGAGATCCTTCCTATAACATGAGATGTGATATCCAAATCCTTCCCCTTCCAAACCTGAGACCCTCCCTTTAGCATGAGATGTGATATCTAACTCCTTCCCATTCCAATCCTGAGACCCTTCCGATATCATGAGATGTGATATCTCAAAGCTTCTAATATCAAACTTGAGACCCTCCCTATAGCATGAGATGTGATATCCAAGTCCTTCCCATTCCAATCCTGAGACCCTTCCTATAGCATGAGATGTGATATCTCAATGCTTCTAATACCAAACCTGAGACCCTTCCTATAACATGAGATGGGAATATCCAACTCCTTCCCATTCCAATCTTCAGACCCTTCCGATAGCAGAGATGTGATATCTCAATGCTTATACCACACCTGAGATCCTTCCTATAACATGAGATGTGATATCCAACTCCTTCCCATTCCAATCCTGAGACACTTCCTATAGCATGAGATGTGATATCTCACTGCTTATACCAAACCTGAGACCCTTCCCATAGCAGGAGATGTGATATCCAACTCCTTCCCATTCCAATCCTCAGACCCTTCCTATAGCATGAGATGTGATATCTCAATGCTTCTAATGTCAAACTTGAGACCCTACATATAGCATGAGATGTGATATCCAAGTCCTTCCCATTCCAATCCTGAGACACTTCCTATAGCATGAGATGTGATATCTCAATGCTTCTAATACCAAACCTGAGACTCTTCCTATAACATGAGATGGGATATCCAACTCCTTCCAATTCCAATCCTGAGACCCTTTTGATAGCAGAGATGTGATATCTCAATGTTTATACCAAACCTGAGACCCTTCCTACGGCATGAGATGTCATATTCAACTCCTTCCCATTCCAATCCTGAGACCCTTCCTATAGCATGAGATTTGATATCCAACTCCTTCCCATTCCAATCCTGAGACCCTTCCTATAGCATGAGATGTGATGTCTCAATGCTTCTAATACCAAACCTGAGATCCTTCCTATAACATGAGATGTGATATCCAACTCCTTCCATTCCAATCCTGAGATCCTTCCTATAGCTTGAGATGTGATATATCAATGCTTATACCAAACCTGAGACCCTTCCTATAGCATGAGATGTGATATCCAACTCCTTCCCATTCCAATCCTGAGACCCTTCCTATAGCCTGAGATGTGATATCCAATTCCTTCCCATTCCAATCCTGAGACCCTTCCTATAGCATGAGATGTGATATCTCAATGCTTATACCAAACCTGAGAGCCTACCTATAACATGAGATGTGATATCCAAGTCCATCCCATTCCAATCCTTAGACCCTTCCTACAGCATGCGATGTGATATCTCAATGATTCTGATACCAAACCAGAGACTCTTCCTATAACATGAGATGGGATATCCAACTCCTTCCCATTCCAATCCTGAGCCGCTTCCGATAGCAGAGATGTGATATCTCAATGCTTATACCAAACCTGAGACCCTTCCTATAACATGAGATGTGATATCCAACTCCTTCCCGTTCCAAACCTGAGACACTAACTATAGCATATGTGATATCCAACTCCTTCCCATTCCAAACATGAGACCCTTCCTATAGCAAGAAAGTAATATCCAACTCATACCCATTCCAATCCTGAGACCCTTCCTATAGCAAGAGATGTGATATCCAAATCCTTCCCATTCCAATCCTGAGACCCTTCCTATAACATGAGATGTGATATCCAACTCCTTCCCATTCCAACCTGAGACACTTCCTATAGCATGAGAAGGGATATCCAACTCCTTCCCAATCCAATCCTGAGACCCTTCCGATAGCAGAGATGTGATATCTCAATGCTTATACCAAACCTGAGACCCTTCCTATGGCATGAGATGTGATATCCAACTCCTTGCCATTCAAATCCTGAGACCCTTCCTATAGCATGAGAAGGGATATCCAACTCCTTCCCAATCCAATCCTGAGACCCTTCCGATAGCAGCGACGTGATATCTCAATGCTTCTACCAAACCTGAGACCCTTCCTTTAGCATGAGATGTGATATCCACATCCTTCACATTCCAATCCTGAGACCCTTCCTATAGCATGAGATGTGATATCTCAATGCTTCTAATACCAAACCTGAGATCCTTCCTATAACATGAGATGTGATATCCAATTCCTTCCCATTCCAAACCTGAGACCCTTCCTATTGGATGAGATGTGATATCCAACTCCTTCCCATTCCAACCCTGAGACCCTTCCTATAGCATGAGATGTGATGTCTCAATGCTTCTAATACCAAACCTGAGATCCTTCCTATAACATGAGATGTGATATCCAACTCCTTCCATTCCAATCCTGAGACCCGTCCTATAGCATGAGATGTGATATCTCAATGCTTATACCAAACCTGAGACCCTTCCTATAGCATGAGATGTGATATCCAACTGCTTCCCATTCCAATCCTGAGACCCTTCCTATAGCATGAGATGTGATATCTCAATGCTTCTAATACCAAACCTGAGATCCTTCCTCTAACATGAAATGTGATATCCAACTCCTTCCCTTTCCAAACCTAAGAGCCTATCTATAGCATGAGATGTGATATCCAAGTCCTTCACATTCCAACCCTTAGACCCTTCCTACAGCATGCAATATGATATCTCAATGATTCTAATAACAAACCTGAGACCCGTCCTATAACATGAGATGGGATATCCAACTCCTTCCCATTCCAATCCTGAGACACTTCCGATAGCAGAGATGTGATATCTCAATGCTTATACCAAACCTGAGACCCTTCCTATAACATGAGATGTGATATCCAAATCCTTCTCGTTCCAAACCTGAGACCCTTCCTTTAGCATGAGATGTGATATCCAGCTCCTTCCCATTCCAATCCTGAGACACTTCCGATAGCATGAGATGTGATATCTCAATGCTTCTAATATCAAAACTGAGACCCTCCCTATAGCATGATATGTGATATCTAAGTCCTTCCCATTCCAATCCTGAGACCCTCCCTATATCATGAGATGTGATATCCAACTCCTTCCCATTCCAATCCTGAGACCCTTCCTATAGCATGAGATATGATATCTCAATACTTCTAATACCAAACGTGAGATCCTTCCGATAACATGAGATGTGATATCCAAATCCTTCCCCTTCCAAACCTGAGACCCTCCCTTTAGCATGAAATGTGATATCCAACTCCTTCCTATTCCAATCCTGAGACTCTTCTGATAGCATGAGATGTGATATCTCAATGCTTCTAATACCAAACCTGAGATCCTTCCGATAGCATGAGATGTGATATCTCAATGCTTCTAATACCAAACCTGAGATCCTTCCTATAACATGAGATGTGATATCCAAATCCTTCCCCTTCCAAACCTGAGACCCTCCCTTTAGCATGAGATGTGATATCTAACTCCTTCCCATTCCATTCCTGAGACCCTTCTGATAGCATGAGATGTGATATCTCAATGCCTCTAATACCAAACCTGAGATCCTACCTCTAACATGAAATGAGATATCCAACTCTTTCCCCTTCCAAACCTGAGAGCCTTCCTATAGCATGAGATGTGATATCCAAGTCCTTCCCATTCCAATACTGAGACCCTTCCTATAGCTTGAGATGTGATATCCAACTCCTTCCCATTCCAATTCTGAGACCCTTCCTAAAGCATGAGATGTGATATCTCAATGCTTATACCAAACCTGAGAGCCTACCTATAGCATGAGATGTGATATCCAAGTCCGTCCCATTCCAATCCTTAGACCCTTCCTACAGCATGCGATGTGAATATCTCAATGATTCTAATACCAAACCAGAGACTCTTCCTATAACATGAGATGGGATATCCAACTCCTTCCCATTCCAATTCTGAGACCCTTCCTATACTATGAGACTTGATATCTCAATGCTTCTAATACCAAACCCGAGACCCGTAATATAACATGAGATGTGATATCCAAATCCTTCCCCTTCCAAACCTTAGACCCGTCCTTTATCATGAGATGTGATATCCAACTCCTTCCCATTCCAATCCTGAGACCCTTCCGATATCATGAGATGTGATATCTCAAAGCTTCTAATATCAAACTTGAGACCCTCCCTATAGCATGAGATGTGATATCCAAGTCCTTCCCATTCCAATCCTGAGACCCTTCCTATAGCATGAGATGTGATATCTCAATACTTCTAATACCAAACCTGAGACCCTTCCTATAACATGAGATGGGAATATCCAACTCCTTCCCATTCCAATCTTGAGACCCTTCCGATAGCAGAGATGTGATATCTCAATGCTTATACCACACCTGAGATCCTTCCTATAACATGAGATGTGATATCCAACTCCTTCCCATTCCAATCCTGAGACACTTCCTATAGCATGAGATGTGATATCTCACTGCTTATACCAAACCTGAGACCCTTCCCATAGCAGGAGATGTGATATCCAACTCCTTCCCATTCCAATCCTCAGACCCTTCCTATAGCATGAGATGTGATATCTCAATGCTTCTAATGTCAAACTTGAGACCCTACCTATAGCATGAGATGTGATATCCAAGTCCTTCCCATTCCAATCCTGAGACACTTCCTATAGCATGAGATGTGATATCTCAATGCTTCTAATACCAAACCTGAGACTCTTCCTATAACATGAGATGGGATATCCAACTCCTTCCAATTCCAATCCTGAGACCCTTTCGATAGCAGAGATGTGATATCTCAATGTTTATACCAAACCTGAGACCCTTCCTACGGCATGAGATGTCATATTCAACTCCTTCCCATTCCAATCCTGAGACCCTTCCTATAGCATGAGATTTGATATCCAACTCCTTCCCATTCCAATCCTGAGACCCTTCCTATAGCATGAGATGTGATGTCTCAATGCTTCTAATACCAAACCTGAGATCCTTCCTATAACATGAGATGTGATATCCAACTCCTTCCATTCCAATCCTGAGACCCTTCCTATAGCATGAGATGTGATATCTCAATGCTTATACCAAACCTGAGACCCTTCCTATAGCATGAGATGTGATATCCAACTCCTTCCCATTCCAATCCTGAGATCCTTCCTATAGCCTGAGATGTGATATCCAATTCCTTCCCATTCCAATCCTGAGACCCTTCCTATAGCATGAGATGTGATATCTCAATGCTTATACCAAACCTGAGAGCCTACCTATAACATGAGATGTGATATCCAAGTCCATCCCATTCCAATCCTTAGACCCTTCCTACAGCATGCGATGTGATATCTCAATGATTCTTATACCAAACCAGAGACTCTTCCTATAACATGAGATGGGATATCCAACTCCTTCCCATTCCAATCCTGAGCCGCTTCCGATAGCAGAGATGTGATATCTCAATGCTTATACCAAACCTGAGACCCTTCCTATAACATGAGATGTGATATCCAACTCCTTCCCGTTCCAAACCTGAGACACTAACTATAGCATATGTGATATCCAACTCCTTCCCATTCCAAACATGAGACCCTTCCTATAGCAAGAAAGTAATATCCAACTCCTACCCATTCCAATCCTGAGACCCTTCCTATAGCAAGAGATGTGATATCCAAATCCTTCCCATTCCAATCCTGAGACCCTTCCTATAACATGAGATGTGATATCCAACTCCTTCCCATTCCAACCTGAGACACTTCCTATAGCATGAGAAGGGATATCCAACTCCTTCCCAATCCAATCCAGAGACCCTTCCGATAGCAGAGATGTGATATCTCAATGCTTATACCAAACCTGAGACCCTTCCTATGGCATGAGATGTGATATCCAACTCCTTGCCATTCAAATCCTGAGACCCTTCCTATAGCATGAGAAGGGATATCCAACTCCTTCCCAATCCAATCCTGAGACCCTTCCGATAGCAGCGACGTGATATCTCAATGCTTCTACCAAACCTGAGACCCTTCCTTTAGCATGAGATGTGATATCCAAATCCTTCACATTCCAATCCTGAGACCCTTCCTATAGCATGAGATGTGATATCTCAATGCTTCTAATACCAAACCTGAGATCCTTCCTATAACATGAGATGTGATATCCAATTCCTTCCCATTCCAAACCTGAGACCCTTCCTATTGGATGAGATGTGATATCCAACTCCTTCCCATTCCAACCCTGAGACCCTTCCTATAGCATGAGATGTGATGTCTCAATGCTTCTAATACCAAACCTGAGATCCTTCCTATAACATGAGATGTGATATCCAACTCCTTCCATTCCAATCCTGAGACCCGTCCTATAGCATGAGATGTGATATCTCAATGCTTATACCAAACCTGAGACCCTTCCTATAGCATGAGATGTGATATCCAACTGCTTCCCATTCCAATCCTGAGACCCTTCCTATAGCATGAGATGTGATATCTCAATGCTTCTAATACCAAACCTGAGATCCTTCCTCTAACATGAAATGTGATATCCAACTCCTTCCCTTTCCAAACCTAAGAGCCTATCTATAGCATGAGATGTGATATCCAAGTCCTTCACATTCCAACCCTTAGACCCTTCCTACAGCATGCAATATGATATCTCAATGCTTATACCAAACCTGAGACCCTTCCTATAACATGAGATGTGATATCCAACTCCTTCCCGTTCCAAACCTGAGACACTAACTATAGCATATGTGATATCCAACTCCTTCCCATTCCAAACATGAGACCCTTCCTATAGCAAGAAAGTAATATCCAACTCCTACCCATTCCAATCCTGAGACCCTTCCTATAGCAAGAGATGTGATATCCAAATCCTTCCCATTCCAATCCTGAGACCCTTCCTATAACATGAGATGTGATATCCAACTCCTTCCCATTCCAACCTGAGACACTTCCTATAGCATGAGAAGGGATATCCAACTCCTTCCCAATCCAATCCTGAGACCCTTCCGATAGCAGAGATGTGATATCTCAATGCTTATACCAAACCTGAGACCCTTCCTATGGCATGAGATGTGATATCCAACTCCTTGCCATTCAAATCCTGAGACCCTTCCTATAGCATGAGAAGGGATATCCAACTCCTTCCCAATCCAATCCTGAGACCCTTCCGATAGCAGCGACGTGATATCTCAATGCTTCTACCAAACCTGAGACCCTTCCTTTAGCATGAGATGTGATATCCAAATCCTTCACATTCCAATCCTGAGACCCTTCCTATTGGATGAGATGTGATATCCAACTCCTTCCTATTCCAACCCTGACACCCTTCCTATAGCATGAGATGTGATGTCTCAATGCTTCTAATACCAAACCTGAGATCCTTCCTATAACATGAGATGTGATATCCAACTCCTTCCATTCCAATCCTGAGACCCGTCCTATAGCATGAGATGTGATATCTCAATGCTTATACCAAACCTGAGACCCTTCCTATAGCATGAGATGTCATATCCAACTGCTTCCCATTCCAATCCTGAGACCCTTCCTATAGCATGAGATGTGATATCTCAATGCTTCTAATACCAAACCTGAGATCCTTCCTCTAACATGAAATGTGATATCCAACTCCTTCCCTTTCCAAACCTAAGAGCCTATCTATAGCATGAGATGTGATATCCAAGTCCTTCACATTCCAACCCTTAGACCCTTCCTACAGCATGCAATATGATATCTCAATGATTCTAATAACAAACCTGAGACCCGTCCTATAACATGAGATGGGATATCCAACTCCTTCCCATTCCAATCCTGAGACACTTCCGATAGCAGAGATGTGATATCTCAATGCTTATACCACACCTGAGATCCTTCCCATAGCAGGAGATGTGATATCCAACTCCTTCCCATTCCAATCCTCAGACCCTTCCTATAGCATGAGATGTGATATCTCAATGCTTCTAATGTCAAACTTGAGACCCTACCTATAGCATGAGATGTGATATCCAAGTCCTTCTCATTCCAATCCTGAGACACTTCCTATAGCATGAGATGTGATATCTCAATGCTTCTAATACCAAACCTGAGACTCTTCCTATAACATGAGATGGGATATCCAACTCCTTCCAATTCCAATCCTGAGACCCTTTTGATAGCAGAGATGTGATATCTCAATGTTTATACCAAACCTGAGACCCTTCCTACGGCATGAGATGTCATATTCAACTCCTTCCCATTCCAATCCTGAGACCCTTCCTATAGCATGAGATTTGATATCCAACTCCTTCCCATTCCAATCCTGAGACCCTTCCTATAGCATGAGATGTGATGTCTCAATGCTTCTAATACCAAACCTGAGATCCTTCCTATAACATGAGATGTGATATCCAACTCCTTCCATTCCAATCCTGAGACCCTTCCTATAGCATGAGATGTGATATCTCAATGCTTATACCAAACCTGAGACCCTTCCTATAGCATGAGATGTGATATCCAACTCCTTCCCATTCCAATCCTGAGACCCTTCCTATAGCCTGAGATGTGATATCCAATTCCTTCCCATTCCAATCCTGAGACCCTTCCTATAGCATGAGATGTGATATCTCAATGCTTATACCAAACCTGAGAGCCTACCTATAACATGAGATGTGATATCCAAGTCCATCCCATTCCAATCCTTAGACCCTTCCTACAGCATGCGATGTGATATCTCAATGATTCTAATACCAAACCAGAGACTCTTCCTATAACATGAGATGGGATATCCAACTCCTTCCCATTCCAATCCTGAGCCGCTTCCGATAGCAGAGATGTGATATCTCAATGCTTATACCAAACCTGAGACCCTTCCTATAACATGAGATGTGATATCCAACTCCTTCCCGTTCCAAACCTGAGACACTAACTATAGCATATGTGATATCCAACTCCTTCCCATTCCAAACATGAGACCCTTCCTATAGCAAGAAAGTAATATCCAACTCCTACCCATTCCAATCCTGAGACCCTTCCTATAGCAAGAGATGTGATATCCAAATCCTTCCCATTCCAATCCTGAGACCCTTCCTATAACATGAGATGTGATATCCAACTCCTTCCCATTCCAACCTGAGACACTTCCTATAGCATGAGAAGGGATATCCAACTCCTTCCCAATCCAATCCTGAGACCCTTCCGATAGCAGAGATGTGATATCTCAATGCTTATACCAAACCTGAGACCCTTCCTATGGCATGAGATGTGATATCCAACTCCTTGCCATTCAAATCCTGAGACCCTTCCTATAGCATGAGAAGGGATATCCAACTCCTTCCCAATCCAATCCTGAGACCCTTCCGATAGCAGCGACGTGATATCTCAATGCTTATACCAAACCTGAGACCCTTCCTATGGCATGAGATGTGATATCCAACTCCTTGCCATTCAAATCCTGAGACCCTTCCTATGGCATGAGATGTGATATCCAACTCCTTGCCATTCAAATCCTGAGACCCTTCCTATAGCATGAGATGTAATATCCAAATCCTTCACATTCCAATCCTGAGACCCTTCCTATAGCATGAGATGTGATATCTCAATGCTTCTAATACCAAACCTGAGATCCTTCCTATAACATGAGATGTGATATCCAACTCCTTCCATTCCAATCCTGAGACCCGTCCTATAGCATGAGATGTGATGTCTCAATGCTTCTAATACCAAACCTGAGATCCTTCCTATAACATGAGATGTGATATCCAACTCCTTCCATTCCAATCCTGAGACCCGTCCTATAGCATGAGATGTGATATCTCAATGCTTATACCAAACCTGAGACCCTTCCTATAGCATGAGATGTCATATCCAACTGCTTCCCATTCCAATCCTGAGACCCTTCCTATAGCATGAGATGTGATATCTCAATGCTTCTAATACCAAACCTGAGATCCTTCCTCTAACATGAAATGTGATATCCAACTCCTTCCCTTTCCAAACCTAAGAGCCTATCTATAGCATGAGATGTGATATCCAAGTCCTTCACATTCCAACCCTTAGACCCTTCCTACAGCATGCAATATGATATCTCAATGATTCTAATAACAAACCTGAGACCCGTCCTATAACATGAGATGGGATATCCAACTCCTTCCCATTCCAATCCTGAGACACTTCCGATAGCAGAGATGTGATATCTCAATGCTTATACCAAACCTGAGACCCTTCCTATAACATGAGATGTGATATCCAAATCCTTCTCGTTCCAAACCTGAGACCCTTCCTTTAGCATGAGATGTGATATCCAGCTCCTTCCCATTCCAATCCTGAGACACTTCCGATAGCATGAGATGTGATATCTCAATGCTTCTAATATCAAAACTGAGACCCTCCCTATAGCATGATATGTGATATCTAAGTCCTTCCCATTCCAATCCTGAGACCCTCCCTATAGCATGAGATGTGATATCCAACTCCTTCCCATTCCAATCCCGAGACCCTTCCTATAGCATGAGATATATCTCAATACTTCTAATACCAAACGTGAGATCCTTCCGATAACATGAGATGTGATATCCAAATCCTTCCCCTTCCAAACCTGAGACCCTCCCTTTAGCATGAAATGTGATATCCAACTCCTTCCTATTCCAATCCTGAGACTCTTCTGATAGCATGAGATGTGATATCTCAATGCTTCTAATACCAAACCTGAGATCCTTCCGATAGCATGAGATGTGATATCTCAATGCTTCTAATACCAAACCTGAGATCCTTCCTATAACATGAGATGTGATATGCAAATCCTTCCCCTTCCAAACCTGAGACCCTCCCTTTAGCATGAGATGTGATATCTAACTCCTTCCCATTCCATTCCTGAGACCCTTCTGATAGCATGAGATGTGATATCTCAATGCCTCTAATACCAAACCTGAGATCCTACCTCTAACATGAAATGAGATATCCAACTCTTTCCCCTTCCAAACCTGAGAGCCTTCCTATAGCATGAGATGTGATATCCAAGTCCTTCCCATTCCAATACTGAGACCCTTCCTATAGCTTGAGATGTGATATCCAACTCCTTCCCATTCCAATTCTGAGACCCTTCCTATAGCATGAGATGTGATATCTCAATGCTTATACCAAACCTGAGAGCCTACCTATAGCATGAGATGTGATATCCAAGTCCATCCCATTCCAATCCTTAGACCCTTCCTACAGCATGCGATGTGAATATCTCAATGATTCTAATACCAAACCAGAGACTCTTCCTATAACATGAGATGGGATATCCAACTCCTTCCCATTCCAATTCTGAGACCCTTCCTATACTATGAGACTTGATATCTCAATGCTTCTAATACCAAACCTGAGACCCGTAATATAACATGAGATGTGATATCCAAATCCTTCCCCTTCCAAACCTTAGACCCTTCCTTTATCATGAGATGTGATATCCAACTCCTTCCCATTCCAATCCTGAGACCCTTCCGATATCATGAGATGTGATATCTCAAAGCTTCTAATATCAAACTTGAGACCCTCCCTATAGCATGAGATGTGATATCCAAGTCCTTCCCATTCCAATCCTGAGACCCTTCCTATAGCATGAGATGTGATATCTCAATGCTTCTAATACCAAACCTGAGACCGTTCCTATAACATGAGATGGGAATATCCAACTCCTTCCCATTCCAATCTTGAGACCCTTCCGATAGCAGAGATGTGATATCTCAATGCTTATACCAAACCTGATACCCTTCCCATAGCAGGAGATGTGATATCCAACTCCTTCCCATTCCAATCCTCAGACCCTTCCTATAGCATGAGATGTGATATCTCAATGCTTCTAATGTCAAACTTGAGACCCTACCTACAGCATGAGATGTGATATCCAAGTCCTTCCCATTCCAATCCTGAGACACTTCCTATACCATGAGACTTGATATCTCAATGCTTCTAATACCAAACCTGAGACCCGTCCTATAACATGAGATGTGATATCCAAATCCTTCCCCTTCCAAACCCTAGACCCTTCCTTTATCATGAGATGTGATATCCAACTCCTTCCCATTCCAATCTTGAGACCCTTCCGATATCATGAAATGTGATATCTAAATGCTTCTATCAAACTTGAGACCCTCCCTATAGCATGAGATGTGATATCCAAGTCCTTCCCATTCCAATCCTGAGACCCTTCCTATAGCATGAGATGTGATATCTCAATGTTTATACCAAACCTGAGACCCTTCCTATAACATGAGATGTGATATCCAACTCCTTCCCATTCCAATCCTGAGACCCTTCCTATAGCATGAGATGTGATATCCAACTCCATCCCATTCCAATCCTGAGACCCTTCTGATAGCATAAGATATGATATCTCAATGCTTCTATACCAAACCTGAGATCCTTCTGATAGCATGAGATGTGATATCTCAATGCTTCTAATACCAAACCTGAGATCCTACCTCTAACATGAAATGTGATATCCAACTCTTTCCCCTTGCAAACCTGAGAGCCTTCCTATAGCATGAGATGTGATATCCAAGTCCTTCCCATTCCAATCCTGAGACCCTTCCTATAACATGAGATGTGATATCCAACTCCTTCCCATTCCAACCTGAGACCCTTCCTATAGCATGAGATGGGATATCCAACTCCTTCCAAATCCAATCCCGATACCCTTCCTATAGCATGAGATGTGATATCTCAATGCTTCTAATGTCAAACTTGAGACCCTACCTATAGCATGAGATGTGATATCCAAGTCCTTCCCATTCCAATCCTGAGACACTTCCTATAGCATGAGATGTGATATCTCAATGCTTCTAATACCAAACCTGAGACTCTTCCTATAACATGAGATGGGATATCCAACTCCTTCCAATTCCAATCCTGAGACCCTTTCGATAGCAGAGATGTGATATCTCAATGTTTATACCAAACCTGAGACCCTTCCTACGGCATGAGATGTCATATTCAACTCCTTCCCATTCCAATCCTGAGACCCTTCCTATAGCATGGGATTTGATATCCAACTCCTTCCCATTCCAATCCTGAGACCCTTCCTATAGCATGAGATGTGATGTCTCAATGCTTCTAATACCAAACCTGAGATCCTTCCTATAACATGAGATGTGATATCCAACTCCTTCCATTCCAATCCTGAGACCCTTCCTATAGCATGAGATGTGATATCTCAATGCTTATACCAAACCTGAGACCCTTCCTATAGCATGAGATGTGATATCCAACTCCTTCCCATTCCAATCCTGAGACCCTTCCTATAGCCTGAGATGTGATATCCAATTCCTTCCCATTCCAATCCTGAGACCCTTCCTATAGCATGAGATGTGATATCTCAATGCTTATACCAAACCTGAGAGCCTACCTATAACATGAGATGTGATATCCAAGTCCATCCCATTCCAATCCTTAGACCCTTCCTACAGCATGCGATGTGATATCTCAATGATTCTTATACCAAACCAGAGACTCTTCCTATAACATGAGATGGGATATCCAACTCCTTCCCATTCCAATCCTGAGCCGCTTCCGATAGCAGAGATGTGATATCTCAATGCTTATACCAAACCTGAGACCCTTCCTATAACATGAGATGTGATATCCAACTCCTTCCCGTTCCAAACCTGAGACACTAACTATAGCATATGTGATATCCAACTCCTTCCCATTCCAAACATGAGACCCTTCCTATAGCAAGAAAGTAATATCCAACTCCTACCCATTCCAATCCTGAGACCCTTCCTATAGCAAGAGATGTGATATCCAAATCCTTCCCATTCCAATCCTGAGACCCTTCCTATAACATGAGATGTGATATCCAACTCCTTCCCATTCCAACCTGAGACACTTCCTATAGCATGAGAAGGGATATCCAACTCCTTCCCAATCCAATCCTGAGACCCTTCCGATAGCAGAGATGTGATATCTCAATGCTTATACCAAACCTGAGACCCTTCCTATGGCATGAGATGTGATATCCAACTCCTTGCCATTCAAATCCTGAGACCCTTCCTATAGCATGAGAAGGGATATCCAACTCCTTCCCAATCCAATCCTGAGACCCTTCCGATAGCAGCGACGTGATATCTCAATGCTTCTACCAAACCTGAGACCCTTCCTTTAGCATGAGATGTGATATCCAAATCCTTCACATTCCAATCCTGAGACCCTTCCTATAGCATGAGATGTGATATCTCAATGCTTCTAATACCAAACCTGAGATCCTTCCTATAACATGAGATGTGATATCCAATTACTTCCCATTCCAAACCTGAGACCCTTCCTATTGGATGAGATGTGATATCCAACTCCTTCCTATTCCAACCCTGACACCCTTCCTATAGCATGAGATGTGATGTCTCAATGCTTCTAATACCAAACCTGAGATCCTTCCTATAACATGAGATGTGATATCCAACTCCTTCCATTCCAATCCTGAGACCCGTCCTATAGCATGAGATGTGATATCTCAATGCTTATACCAAACCTGAGACCCTTCCTATAGCATGAGATGTCATATCCAACTGCTTCCCATTCCAATCCTGAGACCCTTCCTATAGCATGAGATGTGATATCTCAATGCTTCTAATACCAAACCTGAGATCCTTCCTCTAACATGAAATGTGATATCCAACTCCTTCCCTTTCCAAACCTAAGAGCCTATCTATAGCATGAGATGTGATATCCAAGTCCTTCACATTCCAACCCTTAGACCCTTCCTACAGCATGCAATATGATATCTCAATGATTCTAATAACAAACCTGAGACCCGTCCTATAACATGAGATGGGATATCCAACTCCTTCCCATTCCAATCCTGAGACACTTCCGATAGCAGAGATGTGATATCTCAATGCTTATACCACACCTGAGATCCTTCCTATAACATGAGATGTGATATCCAACTCCTTCCCATTCCAATCCTGAGACACTTCCTATAGCATGAGATGTGATATCTCACTGCTTATACCAAACCTGAGACCCTTCCCATAGCAGGAGATGTGATATCCAACTCCTTCCCATTCCAATCCTCAGACCCTTCCTATAGCATGAGATGTGATATCTCAATGCTTCTAATGTCAAACTTGAGATCCTACCTATAGCATGAGATGTGATATCCAAGTCCTTCCCATTCCAATCCTGAGACACTTCCTATAGCATGAGATGTGATATCTCAATGCTTCTAATACCAAACCTGAGACTCTTCCTATAACATGAGATGGGATATCCAACTCCTTCCAATTCCAATCCTGAGACCCTTTTGATAGCAGAGATGTGATATCTCAATGTTTATACCAAACCTGAGACCCTTCCTACGGCATGAGATGTCATATTCAACTCCTTCCCATTCCAATCCTGAGACCCTTCCTATAGCATGAGATTTGATATCCAACTCCTTCCCATTCCAATCCTGAGACCCTTCCTATAGCATGAGATGTGATGTCTCAATGCTTCTAATACCAAACCTGAGATCCTTCCTATAACATGAGATGTGATATCCAACTCCTTCCATTCCAATCCTGAGACCCTTCCTATAGCATGAGATGTGATATCTCAATGCTTATACCAAACCTGAGACCCTTCCTATAGCATGAGATGTGATATCCAACTCCTTCCCATTCCAATCCTGAGACCCTTCCTATAGCCTGAGATGTGATATCCAATTCCTTCCCATTCCAATCCTGAGACCCTTCCTATAGCATGAGATGTGATATCTCAATGCTTATACCAAACCTGAGAGCCTACCTATAACATGAGATGTGATATCCAAGTCCATCCCATTCCAATCCTTAGACCCTTCCTACAGCATGCGATGTGATATCTCAATGATTCTAATACCAAACCAGAGACTCTTCCTATAACATGAGATGGGATATCCGACTCCTTCCCATTCCAATCCTGAGCCGCTTCCGATAGCAGGGATGTGATATCTCAATGCTTATACCAAACCTGAGACCCTTCCTATAACATGAGATGTGATATCCAACTCCTTCCCGTTCCAAACCTGAGACACTAACTATAGCATATGTGATATCCAACTCCTTCCCATTCCAAACATGAGACCCTTCCTATAGCAAGAAAGTAATATCCAACTCCTACCCATTCCAATCCTGAGACCCTTCCTATAGCAAGAGATGTGATATCCAAATCCTTCCCATTCCAATCCTGAGACCCTTCCTATAACATGAGATGTGATATCCAACTCCTTCCCATTCCAACCTGAGACACTTCCTATAGCATGAGAAGGGATATCCAACTCCTTCCCAATCCAATCCTGAGACCCTTCCGATAGCAGAGATGTGATATCTCAATGCTTATACCAAACCTGAGACCCTTCCTATGGCATGAGATGTGATATCCAACTCCTTGCCATTCAAATCCTGAGACCCTTCCTATAGCATGAGAAGGGATATCCAACTCCTTCCCAATCCAATCCTGAGACCCTTCCGATAGCAGCGACGTGATATCTCAATGCTTATACCAAACCTGAGACCCTTCCTATGGCATGAGATGTGATATCCAACTCCTTGCCATTCAAATCCTGAGACCCTTCCTATGGCATGAGATGTGATATCCAACTCCTTGCCATTCAAATCCTGAGACCCTTCCTATAGCATGAGATGTGATATCCAAATCCTTCACATTCCAATCCTGAGACCCTTCCTATAGCATGAGATGTGATATCTCAATGCTTCTAATACCAAACCTGAGATCCTTCCTATAACATGAGATGTGATATCCAATTCCTTCCCATTCCAAACCTGAGACCCTTCCTATTGGATGAGATGTGATATCCAACTCCTTCCTATTCCAACCCTGACACCCTTCCTATAGCATGAGATGTGATGTCTCAATGCTTCTAATACCAAACCTGAGATCCTTCCTATAACATGAGATGTGATATCTCAATGTTTCTAATAAAAAACCTGAGACCCTTCCTATAACATGAGATGTGATATCCAATTCCTTCCCATTCCAGACCTGAGACCCTTCCTTTAGCATGAGATGTGATATCCAAATACTTCCCATTCCAATCCTAAAACCCTTCCTATAGCATGAGATGTGATATCTCAATGTTTCTAATAAAAAACCTGAGACCCTTCCTATAGCAAGAGATGTGATATCCAAATCCTTCCCATTCCAATCCTGAGACCCTTCCTGTATATAACATGAGATGTGATATCCAACTCCTTCCCATTCCAGCCTGAGACCCTTCCTATAGCATGAGATGTGATATCCAACTCCTTACCATTCAAATCCTGAGACCCTCCCTATAACAAGAGATGTCATATCCAACTCCTTCCCATTCCAAACCTGAGACCCTTCCTATAACATGAGATGTGATATCCAACTCCTTCCCATTCCAAACCTGAGACCCTTCCGATAGCATGAGATGTGATATCTCAATGCTTCAAAAACCAAACATGAGAACCATCCTATAACATGAGATGTGAAATCCAAATCCTTCCCTTCCCAAACCTGAGACTCTTCCTATAGCATGAGATGTGATATCTCAATGCTTCTACCAAACCTGAAACCCTTCCTATAGCATGAGATGTGATATCACAATGCTTCTAATACCAAACCTGAGACCCTTCCCATAGCATGAGATGTGATATCCAACTCCTTCCCATTCCAATCCCGAGACCCTTCCTATAGCATGAGATGTGATATCTCAATGCTTCTAATACCAAACCTAAGGTCCTTCCTATAACATGAGATGTGATATCCAAATCCTTCCCATTCCAAACCTGAGACCCTCCCTTCAGCATGAGATGTGATATCCAACTCCTTCCCATTCCAATCCTGATACCCTTCTGATAGCATGAGATGTGATATCTCAATGCCTCTAATACCAAACCTGAGATCCTACCTCTAACATGAAATGTGATATCCAACTCCTTCCTTTTCCAAACCTGAGACCCTTCCTACAGCATGAGATGTGTTAAGACGGATTTCTGAACTCTGTCCTGGTGGCGCAGAAGTTCAGAAGGCCAACCTAATTACTTGGAACAGGGTAACCTCTGGACGAGCCAGACCAATCAAGGTAGCGATCGCGGCGGTCAAGACTAGGTCTCAAGAGGGGTGAGGGTGACTGAAAGCCCGCAATGAGCACACAAAGCAAGAGCGCTTACAAACTACTCCAAACAGTTGTTATATCAAAAATAGATACACATTTATTTGAAGGCCTTTAAAATAATGACCGTAGCGAGAAAATCACAATATCACAATATTAAACCAACACATACCATATCAACACAATATATATACAAATACACAGTCGCAAGCGTTTAAAGCACGAAATATGTAGTCCACCTGAAAGGAAAGGAAAACAGGCAGTGCGATAACGCTTTAGACTCAGTTCGCCTTCAGAGGCACCTAACTAGATGGAAGTCCGAGCCCTGCGAAGAGTGGAGCCTTGTGCTCAAAGTACCTGCCACGCCGGTGCCAACGGGCAAAAGGGGAAGCTCTTCGGAGGAAGTCAGGCAGTTCGGGTTAGTGCACAGCAGAAGGAGAACAGGTTCCGCAACTCAAGCGCAGCCTCCACAGCGGGCAGAAGCAGAGCGCGAGTACGGCCAAAAGGGTGCTGTTTTTACACAGCAGGGAAAGCAATGGGATACTGCAGGAGGGCGACCAGATCCTAGCTAAACTACTCACCGGTCCCCGAAGCAAGCAGACCCAGGCTTCTCCACGTTAGTTTCAGCAGCTGGCAGGTTCAGAAGAGCAGGGAACGCCTCGAAGTCGTGTAGAGCAAAAAGACGTCCCAATCGACGAAACCAGCACAGTTTGTTGCCGCAGCAGGACAACGGAGCGGCCGTGTGTATTCAAGCCAAATGTACACTCCTCCCTTCAGACTTGGGAACGCCAAGTGTACGAAGCGTGGGAGAGTGACAAGGACTCGAAATACAACACAACCTGGCGGCAGTTACAGAGCAGGACTCCCTTGTAAGCTGGTCAGTCAACTGGATGGCCCAGAGACACTTCCGAAGGCTTACTTGGAGGGGGTGATGAAGTCGCCTGGAATAGCTGTTCCTGCTATTCCAAAGGTCGAAGCACCAGTACAGAAACTTCTGGTTCGATCCAAGGAGGAAAGGGTTTCACAGGACGACAGCAGTGCAAAGGAGGATTCCTTCAGCGGGTCACCAGCAATTCCTCGGTCCAGCCTCTTGGTTGCAGGATACTTGGCTCCTGTATTCCTTTGTTCGTGAGAACTCAGGAGATCGACATGGTAGTGGTGTTTCCAGCTCCCTCTTATCCACGGTTCCCTTCGCGCCAAAACGGAGGGGAGCCAATGGGAGATCCGCACATCAACACACATACCATACGTGGACCAATCACGGACCACGGTGGTCCCAGGCATTCACACCACCCCAGACTCTCTGGCACCCAGGATGTGTATTGGGACCAGACATCCCAGCCCACACCCTGGAGGCACACAAACGACATGTAGAAGCCCGCGAAAGCAACCACGTTTCGCGGGAAAGTACATGCCCAAATAAGGAAGGCCCCGGGTCGCCCGACCTGGGGAAGGTGAAGGGAGCAAGACGGTCAGTGGACAGGACAAAGGAGCCTTGTGGACTGGCCATTTTGGGAGCCAGGCCACCATTTTGGGTTCAGTGCGAAAAACGTGCTCAGAACGCCAAAAGGAGCTCAAAATAAACAAAACGATCGCTGCCACCATTCCAGTCCCTGAATGACTTGCACCGATCAAATACCATCCTAAAAGAGTATCTAGGGCCCGTAGAAGGCTAGAGACCCAAGAGAGCTGTAACTTAGCTTACAGTGCCCTCTTGTGTCATGTTGCACTAAAGCCGCAACATGATAAACGAAACTACGGGAAACAGCGTTCCCCGGTACTGAATGTCTTAAGGGCATGTCAGTTTCCCCGTAAGAAAAGGAGCGAAAGCCCAGAGAAGTGCGGCAGAAGGCTGTACTTCTCTGGCAAAGTCAAGAACAAGGTTAAAAACAATAGCAAAAAGTTTAGAGGTTGCTACATGGAAGGAAAATTCCCTACAATTACGAAATCTTTCCTAACACTCGCCCCTCCCAGACTATGGACAGGGGGAACTAATCCACCCCTGGATGAGTCTCTTGTTCAGGTCGGTTAAACATTCTGGACAACCCATCAGCATTGCTATGTTGGACACCTGGCCTATGCTCAATAGTGAAGTCGAAGCCTTGTAGACTTATGGACCACCTAAGCAACTTTGGATTCTCCCCCTTCATGTTCATTAGCCACTTTAACGGCTTATGGTCAGTCTGCACAGTGAAGTGGGTCCCATAGAGGTAGGGCCTCAGCTTCCTTAGGGACCACACAACAGAGAAACATTCTTTCTCTACCGTGGACCATCTGAGCTCTCTGTCCTTAAGCTGGCGACTAATAAAACCGATAGGGTGTTCCTTACCCTTCTCATGTACTTGTGATAGTACAGCTTCTATCCCAGTGTCAGAGGCATCCGTCTGCACGATAAAAGGTCTTTGATAATCAGGGGCCCTGAGCACAGGGGCCTGGCACAACGAGTCTTTTAAGCCATTGAAGGCCTTCTCACACTCGTCAGTCCAAGTTGCCTTCTTGGGTTTCTTCGGAGTTGTGAGGGCAGTCAGAGGAGCAGCTATGGTGCCATAGTCTGCCACAAAATTGCGATAATAACCCGTGAGTCCTAAGAAGGCTCTCACTTGGGTTTGCGTAGTGGGGGTAGGCCAGTCTTGTACTGCTTGTACTTTACTGGGTAGAGGCTGTATCCTCCCTCCACCTACTTCATGTCCAAGGTAAACCACTGAGCCTTGTCCAATCTGGCATTTACTAGCCTTTATGGTCAAGTGGGCTTTCTGAAGGGCCTGGAGCACAATCCTGAGGTGTTTCACATGGTCTTCCCAGGTGGCACTGAAAACTGCTATATCGTCTAGATATGCAAGACAGAATTCGTCCAACCCATTCAACACATGATTCACAAGCCTCTGGAAAGTGGCAGGTGCATTCTTCAACCCGAACGGCATTACCCGGAATTGGTAAAGGCCGTCTGGAGTAGAAAATGCTGTCTTCTCCTTGGCATGTTCTGCTAAAGCTATTTGCCAATAGCCAGCAGTGAGGTCAAACGTGCTGAGGTACTTGGAGGCACCCAACGTATCCACCAGCTCATCTGTTCGAGGCAAGGGGTGTGCATCTGTCTTGGTGACAGCATTCAGAGCCCTGTAATCCACGCAGAACCTCAATTCAGAAGTGCCTGCTTTTGGAACCAAAACCACAGGACTGGACCAAGGACTACTAGAGGGTTCAATCACCCCAAGGTCTAACATCTTGTTGACCTCGGTCTTAATATAAGACCGTACTTTATCTGACATCCTGTATCCCCTACTTTTGGTAGGTACACTGTCTCCTGTGTCAATGTTATGTTTGCACCAAGGTGTCAAACCAGGGGACTGTGAAAACAGGGGGGAAAACTGCCTAAGCAAACTTTTCACCTCAGCCTGCTGATCAGAAGTCAGGTGAGGGGCCACTCGGACACCCTCAACGGAGCCATCTGAAGGACCGCTTTGGAACAGGTCGGGGAGAGGTTCTGACTCCTCTTCCTCAACATCTGAAGCCAGTAGCAGTGCTGCGATTTCGACTCTTGGGACGAAAGCCTTCAGCCTATTCACGTGAAACACTTTTGGAGCCTGCCCAGGCCTTCCAAGGTCCACTAAATAGTTCACCTCACCCAGGGGCTCCACCACTGTGTAAGAGCCTGACCATTTGTCCTGTAAAGCGCGAGGCCTTATTGGATTCATGATCAGGACGTGCTGACCAGGTGTAAAGTTGATGAGGGAAGCTTTCTGGTCGTACCAATGTTTCACCAGCGCTTGCCCTGCCTTCAATTTATCACTAGCCAAGCCCATCAGAAGTACCATCCGTTTTCTGAGCCCTAGCACATAATCAACTACATTGGTAGTAACAGGGGGAGTGGGCATCTCCCATCCCTCTTTGACGATGGCTAAGGGTCCCCGTACGGGATGACCGAACAGAAGTTCGAAGGGGCTGAAGCCAACACCCTCCTGTGGTACCTCTCGGTAGGCAAACAGTAGGCATGGTAAAAGAAGATCCCATTTTCTTCTCTGGGGCTCCTCCAGAGCCCCAATCATGCTTTTTAACGTTCTGTTGAAACGTTCCACCAGACCATTGGTCTGGGGGTGGTATGCAGAAGAGAACTTGTAGGTGACCCCACATTCTTTCCACATAGCCTGCATATACTTCGACATAAAGTTGCTGCCATGATCTGACACAACTTCTTTAGGGAAGCCAACCCTAGTAAATATGCAGAGTAAAGCTTTTGCAACTGACTTGGCAGTTACAGTTTTCAATGGGATGGCCTCAGGATACCTGGTTGCATGGTCGACCAGCACCAGGATAAACCTATTGCCCGAGGATGTTTGCGGGTCAAGGGGACCAACGATGTCGATCCCTACCCTTTCAAATGGTACCCCCACAACTGGGAGCGGTACCAACGGAGCTTGGATTGTCGCGCCAACCTTACCAGACAACTGGCAGGAGGCACAACTCCTGCAGTGACTTTCTACTTGCACCCCCATCTTGGGCCAGTAGAAGTGCATGGATAACCTTTGCTTGGTCCTCTTCATACCAAGGTGACCAGCAAGGGGAACTTCATGCGCCAACTGCAGGAGGAAGGGCCTAACAGCAAGGGGAACCACCAACCTCCTATGGTCTCCTTCTGTAGACTCTGTGGGCTCACTATACAGGAGTCCACCTTCCCAATAAATCCTATGCTTCCCAGGAGGCTCACCCTCAAGCTGGGAGCAGGCCTGTCTCCTTAGGCCTTCCAGAGATGGGCACTCACGTTGGCCTTTACTGAATTCGTCCCTATCAGGACCTCCTTCAACTAACAAGTCTTTTAGTTCAGGATGATCGTTGGGGTCGAAAACTTCAGGCATCGCCACCTCCTCGTCAGGCCCGGGCGATTGACCAACTTCCTCCACCGCAGTGGTAGGCGAGCTCGGGGGAATATTCTCTTTCCCTCGTCTTGACTTGTAGACTCCCTTCGCCTTGGGTTTCCCCTTCGGCTGGGGCGGCGTATTGGACTTGGCCAATGCTGCCCGTGCTTGAGACCGTGTGTAGGGTCTTTCGGCAGTGTCTCCTACGAGCCCTAAAGCTCTGAGATCATTACCCAGCAAGACCTTTCCCGGGACGTTTCTCTGAATGCTCACTGGAATCCTGACTGCTGTACCATTTAAAGTAAGATTTACAGGGATCACGGGAAACATACAGAGGGGGCCGTCAGCAAACTTAGTGGGCATCAGAGTAGCTCTGGCAACTTCCTCTGAGTCTACCAAGGTAGAATCCACTACTGTTCGACTGCACCCACTATCCCTAAGAGCTGGAGTATCCACTCCATTGATCAGCACGCTGTCTTTAAAGTAGTGCTTGGTATTATCCGGAATCCTAGCATAAGCCTCTGCGACTTTAGGCTCCCAGGAACCCAGGGACACTAAAACTACCTCAGCCTCTATCCCGCTGGGAAATGAGTCTGAGGAGAAGGATGCTCCTGTAATCTCTTCTTCCTCGTAGGAGGAGAAGGCCAGATTAGCGGAGTGGACCCCCAAAGGTCTAACCTTACACCGGGGATCCCCCTTCACATGGTCAGTTGCTCCACAAGAAAAACAAGCCCCAGTGGGTCTGTTTACGTAGGGAGGCTTATTGTAACCAGAGTTCTGTTTCGGAGGCGAACCTCCACTACCCTGTGAGTTCTCTTGTGTCTTACCCTTGTTTTTCTTTTTGTGGCCCTTATGGGAAGAAGATTTAGCAGATTCCCCACCCTCCATATCTTTGGACTTTTTCCCTTCCTCCTGCTTACCAGGATTTTTGTCCTTATGGGACACTCGATGTGACACCCATAAGTCTGCTGCAATGGCCAGCTTCTTAGGATCAATCTCCTTCGAATAGGCCAAATGCTGCTTAAGCTCCGGGGAAGAAGAAGCAAAAATGTGTTCCAGCATGACCAGATTGATCATGCCTTCGAAGGTAGAAGCCTTATAACCTTCGACCCAGCCAGTTAAGTTTTTCAAAGATTCAGCGACATAAGATACCCAAGTACCACCTTCCTTTTTCTTATACTCTCGAAAACGCTTTAAATATTGGGCCGGAGTCTTCCCAAACTTTAAAATGAGAGTTTGCTTTAACATTGCGAAATCAGCCCGCTCAGCCTTCGACATTTCCATAATGGCACTGCAGCCAGAATGGGGCAGTCTACTGAGCAACCAAGCAATCTTATCAGCATTGTCAACTTCTTGAACCTCGCATGCATACTCAAACGCATTCAGCCAGTCCATAATGTCATTCCTTTCTTCATACACACTGAGCAGATCTTTCGGAAACCGTGGATGAGAGGAAGCCCCAGAGCCATGTCCAGGACCCTTGGACCCATTTGCAACCTGAAGCTTGGCCAGTTCCAACTGGTGATCCCTGTCTTTCTGTTTTTCTGCCTGTTCGATTTTTAGTTTGGCTATGCTGAATTCAAGTTCCTGCTGCCTAAACCGCAGCTCTTGCTTCTTGAATTCAAGCATAGCCTCCCCATCAACACTGGCAGAGGAAACATTAGACATCACATCCTCCCTGTCCTCGTGGTCGTGATGGATCAGTGCAGCGGCAGAACCGTCGGTTCTACCAGTGAGAGCAGCCCCACCACCTTCTGCACTGTCCTCGGAAGTTATAGCGTCAAGCTGCGCTTCTTGCCACGCCACGATTCTCTGGATCATTTCCAATTTAGTGCCTTGAGAGGAAACACCTCTCTCCGCACACATCTTCTTCAATGTTTCTGATTTGGAAGCATTTAAAGTTAACAAGGTATTTGCTTCCATACTGTTTGATAGGACTATGGCCTTTTTAAAGTTATATTACAACAATTCACTACGTGTACTGTTTGGAATAACCTGAAATGCCTCAGTTCGAGCGCAACACTGGATACCTTCAGTCGTATCCCACCGCTGTACACCAATTTGTTAAGACGGATTTCTGAACTCTGTCCTGGTGGCGCAGAAGTTCAGAAGGCCAACCTAATTACTTGGAACAGGGTAACCTCTGGACGAGCCAGACCAATCAAGGTAGCGATCGCGGCGGTCAAGACTAGGTCTCAAGAGGGGTGAGGGTGACTGAAAGCCCGCAATGAGCACACAAAGCAAGAGCGCTTACAAACTACTCCAAACAGTTGTTATATCAAAAATAGATACACATTTATTTTAAGGCCTTTAAAATAATGACCGTAGCGAGAAAATCACAATATCACAATATTAAACCAACACATACCATATCAACACAATATATATACAAATACACAGTCGCAAGCGTTTAAAGCACGAAATATGTAGTCCACCTGAAAGGAAAGGAAAACAGGCAGTGCGATAACGCTTTAGACTCAGTTCGCCTTCAGAGGCACCTAACTAGATGGAAGTCCGAGCCCTGCGAAGAGTGGAGCCTTGTGCTCAAAGTACCTGCCACGCCGGTGCCAACGGGCAAAAGGGGAAGCTCTTCGGAGGAAGTCAGGCAGTTCGGGTTAGTGCACAGCAGAAGGAGAACAGGTTCCGCAACTCAAGCGCAGCCTCCACAGCGGGCAGAAGCAGAGCGCGAGTACGGCCAAAAGGGTGCTGTTTTTACACAGCAGGGAAAGCAATGGGATACTGCAGGAGGGCGACCAGATCCTAGCTAAACTACTCACCGGTCCCCGAAGCAAGCAGACCCAGGCTTCTCCACGTTAGTTTCAGCAGCTGGCAGGTTCAGAAGAGCAGGGAACGCCTCGAAGTCGTGTAGAGCAAAAAGACGTCCCAATCGACGAAACCAGCACAGTTTGTTGCCGCAGCAGGACAACGGAGCGGCCGTGTGTATTCAAGCCAAATGTACACTCCTCCCTTCAGACTTGGGAACGCCAAGTGTACGAAGCGTGGGAGAGTGACAAGGACTCGAAATACAACACAACCTGGCGGCAGTTACAGAGCAGGACTCCCTTGTAAGCTGGTCAGTCAACTGGATGGCCCAGAGACACTTCCGAAGGCTTACTTGGCAGGAGATGATGAAGTCGCCGGGAATAGCTGTTCCTGCTATTCCAAAGGTCGAAGCACCAGTACAGGCCTTCTGGTTCGATCCAAGGAGGAAAGGGTTTCACAGGACGACAGCAGTGCAAAGGAGGATTCCTTCAGCGGGTCACCAGCGATTCCTCGGTCCAGCCTCTTGGTTGCAGGATACTTGGCTCCTGTATTCCTTCGTTCGTGAGAACTCAGGAGATCGACATGGTAGTGGTGTTTCCAGCTCCCTCTTATCCACGGTTCCCTTCGCGCCAAAACGGAGGGGAGCCAATGGGAGATCCACACATCAACACACATACCATACGTGGACCAATCACGGACCACGGTGGTCCCAGGCATTCACACCACCCCAGACTCTCTGGGCCTCATTACGACCCTGGCGGTAAGGGGTTAACGCCAGCGTTAGCTGCGCCGACCCCTTACCGCCAATTACGAGGTCCCCTAGCGCCATGGTGCTTTTAACACCTGCTTTTAGCGGGTGTTAAAATCCATGGCGCTAAGGGACCATGGAGTTAATTACGCCACCGTAATTTACGGTGGCGTAATTAACGCCTTCCCCACTCCCATTATGCCCTATGGGGCAAAAATGGGAATGGGGAAGGGTAAATGGGGATTGGGGACTTACCGCCCCGCCAAGGTCGGAATGGGGCGGTAAGTCCGCCAACCACCATGGCGTAAACGTAGTTTACGCCATGGTGGTAAAGTCACGGCCCAGGCGGTAACTTACCGCCTGGGTCGTAATGAGGCCCTCTGGCACCCAGGATGTGTATTGGGACCAGACATCCCAGCCCACACCCTGGAGGCACACAAACGACATGTAGAAGCCCGCGAAAGCAACCACGTTTCGCGGGAAAGTACATGCCCAAATAAGGAAGGCCCCGGGTCGTCCGACCTGGGGAAGGTGAAGGGAGCAAGACGGTCAGTGGACAGGACAAAGGAGCCTCGTGGACTGGCCATTTTGGGAGCCAGGCCACCATTTTGGGTTCAGTGCGAAAAACGTGCTCAGAACGCCAAAAGGAGCTCAAAATAAACAAAACGATCGCTGCCACCATTCCAGTCCCTGAATGACTTGCACCGATCAAATACCATCCTAAAAGAGTATCTAGGGCCCGTAGAAGGCTAGAGACCCAAGAGAGCTGTAACTTAGCTTACAGTGCCCTCTTGTGTCATGTTGCACTAAAGCCGCAACATGATAAACGAAACTACGGGAAACAGCGTTCCCCGGTACTGACTGTCTTAAGGGCATGTCAGTTTCCCCGTAAGAAAAGGAGTGAAAGCCCAGAGAAGTGCGGCAGAAGGCTGTACTTCTCTGGCAAAGTCAAGAACAAGGTTAAAAACAATAGCAAAAAGTTTAGGGGTTGCCACATGGAAGGAAAATTCCCTACAATTACGAAATCTTTCCTAACAAGATGTGATATCCAAGTCCTTCCCATTCCAATCCTGAGACCCTTCCTATAACATGAGATGTGATATCCAACTCCTTCTATTCCAACCTGAGACCCTTCCTATAGCATGAGATGGGATATCCAACTCCTTCCAAATCCAATCCTGATACCCTTCCGATAGCATGAGATGTGATATCCCAATGCTTCTACAAAACCTGACACCCATACCATGGCATGAGATGTGATATCAAACTCCCGTCCTATACCATGAGACTTGATATCTCAATGCTTCTAATACCAAACCTGAGACCGGTCCAATAACATGAGATGTGATATCCAAATCCTTCCCCTTCCAAACCTTAGACCCTTCCTTTATCATGAGATGTGATATCCAAGTCCTTTCCATTCCATTCCTGAGACCCTTCCTATAGCATGAGATGTGATATCCAAGTCCTTCCCATTCCAATCCTGAGACCCTTCCTATAGCATGAGATGTGATATCTCAATGCTTCTAATACCAAACCTGAGACCCTTCCTATAACATGAGATGTGATATCCAAGTCCTTCCCATTCCAATCCTGAGACCCTTCCTATAGCATGAGATGTGATATCTCAATGCTTCTAATACCAAACCTGAGACCCTTCCTATAACATGAATTGTGATGTCCAAATCCTTCCCATTCCAATCCTGAGACCCTTCCGATAGCAGAGATGTGATATCTCAATGCTTATACCAAACCTAAGACCCTTCCGATAGCATGAGATGTGATATCTCAATGCTTCTAATACCAAACCTGAGATCCTTCCAATAACATGAGATATGATGTCCAAATCCCTCCCCTTCCAAACCTTAGACCATACCTTTAGCATGAGATTTGATATCCAACTCCTTCCCATTCCAATCCTGAGACCCTTCTGATGGCATGAGATGTGATATCTCAATGCCTCTAAAACCAAACCTGAGATCCTACCTCTAACATGAAATGTGATATCCAACTCCTTCCCCTTCCAACCCTGAGAGCCTTCGTATAGAATGAGATGTGATATCCAAGTCCTTCCCATTCCAATCCTGAGACCCTTCCTATAACATGAGATGTGATATCCAACTCCTTCCCATTCCAAACATGAGACCCTTCCTATAGCTTGAGATGTGATATCCAACTCCTTCTCATTCCAATTCTGAGACCCGTCCTATACCATGAGACTTGATATCTCAATGCTTCAAATACCAAACCTGAGACCGGTCCTATAACATGAGATGTGATACCCAAATCCGTCCCCTTCCAAACCTTAGACCCTTCCTATAGCATGAGATGTGATATCTCATTGCTTCTAATACCAAACCTGAGACCCTTCCTATAACGAGATTGGATATCCAACTCCTTCCCATTCCAATCCTGAGACCCTTCAGATAGCAGAGATGTGATATCCAACTCCTTCCCATTCCCAACCTGAGACCCTTCCGATAGCATGAGATGTGATATCTCAATGCTTCTAAAACCAAACATGAGAACCATCCTATAACATGAGATGTGAAATCCAAATCCTTCCCTTTCCAAACCTGAGACCCTTCCTATAGCTTGAGATGAAATATCAAACTCCTTCCCATTCCAATCCTGAGATAGCTTGAGATGTGATATCCAACTCCATCCGATTCCAATCCTGAGACCCTTCCGAAAGCATGAGATGTGATAGCTCAATGCTTCTAATATCAAAACTGAGACCCTCCCTATAGTATGAGATGTGAATTCTAAGTCCTCCCCATTCCTATCCTGAGACCCTTCCGATAGCAGAGATGTGATATCTCAATGCTTATACCAAACCTGATGACCCTTCCTATGGCATTAGATGTGATATCCAACTCCTTCCCATTCCAATCCTGAGTTCCTTCCTATAGCATGAGATGTGATATCTCAATGCTTCTATCAAACCTGATACCCTTCCTTTAGCATGAGATGTGATATTCAACTCCTTCCCATTCCAATCCTGAGACCCTTCGTATAACATGAAACGTGATAGGGGGCGTGGCCTGGAGTCGATGGCGAGCAGAGGCTGATTCGCCGAGCTCCGGCCGAGACGCCGTTTCCGAATCATTTATCTCCGGCTTCAGCGGGTTAGCAGCCCCCTGAATAGAACGCAGCGGTGTGTGAGGCGATCCCACATAAATCCTCCTCGAGGGGTCGGACTCTCCGGCCCCCCAGACGCCGGCGCTGATCACCGAACGCACTCCCTCCCCCCGCCGCGCCTGGATCCAAGATGGCGGCTCACGGAGTCTAGCGAAGCCTCCGCATAGCACCCCCGCCAGCACATCCAGGCGGGGAACACCGCGGAGGAGCATCACAGCGGAGCGGCCCCCATCCCAACACCTGACCGCGGCTGGCACCCGATCCTCGCCCTACTCCCCTACCACCACTTCGGAAGGCCCCGGTCGACACTACGTGCCGGAGTTGCCCTATTTCCGGAGCTCCACCGAGGCACAAACTGCATTTTGGAGACGGCGGTGGGGAGCTCACCTGCCTCCAACTTTCTCCCCTCTACCGGAGACCCAGCCGAAAACGAACACGCCGCGTGCTCCGGGGTCAGGAGCACGCGGCGACACCATCGGCCTCCCCCTACTGGGCCTACAATCTTCTGCAGGGAGGCCGCTGCCGGGTGGCCGGTCCGGAGGAGCTGCTGGGGCACTGGGCCGCTGTGGCCCGTTGCTTCGCCCGGTGTCCCGGAATCAGGAATGGCCCGGAGGGCCGCGACGAAGCGCCAACCCACGGAGCAATCGTGAGCACAGCCCCGGCTGCACTCCCCAACCACAGCCTGCATCGTCCATGCAGCCGGGCCGCCCAACTGGACTCCTCCACCAGGGGGGGACAACTCCGGCCTTCCCCCTCCTGAGCCTACATTCAACTGCAGGGAGGCCACCGCTCGGTGGCTGAGCCGGAGGAGCTGCTGGGGCGCTGGGCCACTGTGGCCCGTTACTTTGACCAGGCCTGGAAATCGGAAACGACCCGGAAAGCCGTGACGGTGCGCCGAGCCAAGGAGCAACTGTGAGTACGGCCCCAACTACCCTCCCCAACCACAGCCTGCATTGTCCCCGTGGTCGGGCGGCCCAGCAGGACTCCCTCACCAAGAGGGGACAACTTCTACCCTAAGCGCCCCAACACTATCACCCCTAAGCCCAGGGACAGCGACGCAGGTGCTAGGATAGCGGATAGAGCACCTGGAAGTACGGAGGAGCGCCCCACCTCATGCGCCCTGGACAGCCTCCAACTACTGAAACAACAACTTCCCAGGGCACAACCCACCCTAGAACACCGCTCCGGGCTACACAAGAGAGCGGCCCCGAACTTCACCCCTCCAGACTCAAGACTTCGGGGCAACCACTATTACGTCCCCAACATGGCCGCCAAAAATAAAACCAGGGCCGCCACCATGGACTCCTTTGTCTCAGCCAGGGCGAAGACTCCCACCCAAGCCAGGGCCAGCTCCACCGAAACCATTCGCTCACAAGAGACGGACCCCAAAGATAACCACTCCCAGATAATGGATGCTATTGCCTCATTAAAGACCCACATCGACTCCAAGATAGACGAGTTTAAAATAGACATACAACTCATTCGCCAAGATGCCCGCAACTTAACGGAAAGGGTGACGGCCATGGAGAAAACCACAGAGGCGGGGTCCGCGGCCGCGGCGACCCTACAATCTGAAGTTTCGGACCTGAAAAGGAAGGTCACATTCCTAGAAGAAAGGGCGGAGGAGGCCGAGGGCCGGGCCAGACGAGGGAACATCAGAATCTTAGGTATCCCGGAGGGGAATGAAGGCCTAAATACCACGTCCTATGTTGAAACCCTGCTGCTACAGGAAATTGGGGCCGGCAAATTGACTCAGGGATTTTCGGTGGAGAGGGCCCACAGGTCCCTACAGAAACGACCCCCCCCTGGATCACACCCACGGCCAATTATAGCCAAGATACTAAATTTCCAGGACAGGGAAACCATATTAAGATATTCCAGGGAAACAGGCCCTATCACACGGGGCGAAGCTAAGATTTCCATATACCCGGACTACACCCAGAAAGTACAAAGGGAGAGGAACTCGTTTGTTCCGGTCAAAGCGAGGCTTCGCCAACTGAACCTTAAATATAGACTGCTGTACCCGTCCCGCCTGAAAGTTATCCACAAAGGGCGAGCAATCTTTCTCGAAAATCCAGAAGCGGCCAACATGTGGCTAGAAGACAATAACCTTGCCGACGGTGCAGATAACCCAGGTGGGGAAGACTGAACCCTGGGGGAGCAGGGCTGGACCCCAGGGACCCCCCACACCACCCACACATGAAGCATAAACAGCCGGACCCAAGCAGGTAACTCAATTAACAGTATATCACATGGAAACGACCCTCGTTTGGCCTCGCCGCCTCGCAGCAACCCCGCCCCCAGCGAAAGAACCAACCGGGCGAGTTTCTGCCCGACCCAACTCGCGCCCGACTCCCGGATGGGCACAGACGGCGCGAGAGCGCCTGAGCACCGCGACATAGTTGTAGTCGCTGGGCGCACCAGTTTGAGTTATGTTATCAGTTCAGTTAGTACCATAGTCTTCGTTCCACTGATGCTTGAAAATACCGTGATGGCCACAAGATACGCTTCAAAAATTGATGAACCAGAGGCCTATCACTTACAACTTATCAATCACGCTCTGATGCCACACTGGGCCGCCGCGGCTGCCCCCCACGCCAAACTCAGAACACCACACCAATGGCATCACAACTCAATGTTATGACGTGGAACGTAAGGGGAATGGGCTCGTACCTCAGGAGGAACCGCATACAGTCCTACCTCAGGAGGAAGAAAGTCTCGATAGCGATGTTACAGGAGACACATCTCACCGAGGACGCTCTGTCTAAACTGGCAGACCGATGGGAAGGAACTGTGAGAGGATCCCCATATTCCAAATACGCAAGGGGTGTGTTAATATGGATAAACCCTAATGTGCCCTTCCAATTACATGGATGCGAATCTGACAGGGACGGCAGATATGTAATAATGTGGGGAACTATAGAGCAGACCCCGATCTGCTTAGCTAACACATATTTCCCGCAACATGGAATCCCGTCGTACCTCAGCACACTGAGCTCCAAGCTGGCACACCACCGAGGCCAAACCTTCCTGTGGGGAGGAGACTTTAACTGTGTTATGGACACAACTATGGACAGATCGCTTCCTCCCCCCCAATCTAGCAACCCTGCAACCCGTGCCTTGGCAGAAACACTAGACCAACTCAACCTAGTGGACATCTGGAGGATACAGCACCCAGCCGATAGGAGTTATTCCCATTACTCAGCCCCACACAACGTCCACACAAGGATAGATTACTTGTTTATTGATCGTGACGAAGCCCCGCTGGCGATAACCACAGAGTATCTGGGGAGATCTATTTCTGATCACTCCCCGTTAATCATGCAATGGAGGCAGAGAGGACCCAGACCCCCGATTCCCATGTGGAGAATGCCTTCCGCGACACTAGAGGACCCACAGTTCAGAGAGGACCTTGCCGAGAGGCTAGAGGAGTACGTCGATATCAATAAAGGATCCGTCTCCACTTGGAGCACACTGTGGGAAGCCATGAAGGTGGTCACCAGAGGAGAAATCATGTCTAGAGCTGGAGGCATCCGCAGACAACTAAAGACATCACTTGAGGCCCAAGAATCAGAGATCACCCGCCTGGAGTCCACTCTTGACACCTCCCCAGGAGTCGAAACGGAACTGAAAGCGGCCCGAGAAAAATGCCAGCTCTCCTGGGACAGGCTGGAAAAATTTGACTTCGCTACATACACCGCTCGATCCCACAGGGAATCAGACAAACCAGGTAAGCTGTTGGCCTGGTTATGCAGAAGAGAGCACCCTAAACACTTGCCAACAGAAATAATAGATGCAGATGGTGCATCCCACAGGACACAGATGGGGATCAACAAAGCATTTGCCGAGTTCTACTCAAAACTATATGCTCATGAAGCCCGGATCCCCACCACCGAAATAACAGACACCCTGGATGAGATCGATATGCCCCAAATATCCAGCGAACAGAGAACTGAACTAGACATGGACATTACTCCCGACGATGTAAGATGGGCCATCAAGTCGCTCGCCACCTCCAAGACCCCAGGTAGCGACGGACTCACGCCGGAATTCTATAAAGCATACGAACCCATCCTCACCCCCATCCTACACGAAGTCTATCAGGAAGCTTACACAAACGGGATCCTCCCCAACACCATGAGAGAAACTATAATCATCCCCATGCTCAAGCCCCACAAACCACCTACTGACTGCGACTCATACCGACCCCTGGCCATGCTCAATTATGATAGCAAGATCCTCACCTCAATACTGGCCAGCAGACTTGCTAAAGTGCTAGGGTCCATAATCCATGAGGATCAGAACGGATTTGTCCCAGGTCGCAACACCACAGCCAATTTGAGGAGGCTTCAACACATCATGGCCGAAACTCATGACTCGGAGGAAGATCTAGCGATACTGTCACTTGACGCCATTAAGGCCTTTGACTCCATCTACTGGGAGTGGCTGGTGGAGGCCCTGCGGGCTTTTGGCTTCGGAAATGGTTTCATCAGATGGGTCCAGGTTCTCTACAACTCCCCAGTGGCCAGGGTCAAGACAGGCGGAACAATTTCAGAACCTTGGAAAATACAGAGGGGCACGAGACAAGGATGCCCACTCTCGCCCATGCTGTACATACTGGGACTGGAACCGATTGCTTTATACTTTCGTCAGCAACTCTTTGACGCCGGCATCAAGGTGGGCAACGTTCATAACATAATATCATTGTACGCTGATGATGTTCTCCTGTACCTAACAGACCCAGAGCTCAATGCACCGACGGCACTGGAGGTACTCGACAACTACGCGAGATACTCCGGAATCCAATTTAGTAGACGCAAATCCTCAGCATTCCCCCTGGCCGGATTGAGAGACGTCTCAGCGGAGGACCTTCCGAACATAGGGATAAAATGGCAACCCGAGAAGTTCAGATACCTGGGGATTAATCTCGGCCACACCCCACAGCTCACACATGAGCACAACACAGAAGCAGCCGTCACCAACCTCCGACGGTCCATAAAATTCTGGTCCAAACTCCCACTGGCGATGGTGGGAAGAGCGGCGATCGTCAAAATGATAATCCTCCCTCGCTTCTTATACTTCTTTGTGAATATTTGCCATTACATACGGCCCCCTTTCTTCAGGAAACTGGAAGCTATTATCAAGGACTTTATATGGGGTCCTCACAGGCATAAGCTGTCACTGGCCACTCTGACCCTCCCACACAGAGAAGGTGGAATAAAACTACCAGATCTTCAGTTCTACTACTTGGCCGCCCAGCTCAGTCACATCACGAGATGGCTGTCAGACGAATCTTCAGCCGAACTGGGGCTACTGAAGCAACACCACACCAACTTAACTCCCAAGGAAATCCTATGGGTTCCCATCTGCCGCTCTCCGGAAACCCCCATGGTTGTCGAGCTTGGCAGACAGATATGGACGAGGACTTGCCACATCAGGAAGGTGCAACACCCATACTCTCCGGACCATCCCATAATGGCAGATGTGTGCAAGAAGGAGGCAGACCTTCCCATAGCAAGGAGGTGGGAAGAAGCCGCGATATACACATGGGGAGATATGTTTGAAGATGGACTGTTCAGGGACTTCGAATCGATCCAAGAAATCGAAGGGCTACCCAAAGGCCAGTTCCTTTGGTACCATAGGCTCAAACGTACCGCCAAGAATCAGTGGCCCACCTGGCCAGAGGAACCAATCTCGGACCCTCTACTACAAGAAATGTACGACCTCTCTGATGGATGGAGACCTGTCTCCAGGTTATACAACAGGCTCATCGACAAACCTAACCCTAAGGGACCGACACTGAGGGCAAAATGGGAAGCAGACCTCGCAGCCCCGCTCACTGATAAAGAATGGGAAAGAGCACTAATATTCCCCAAGAAAGTGTCGAGAAATTCCAGATTTGGCCAGATACAGCTGAACGTCCTATATCGAACTTACATGACCCCCCACAGAGTTGCTTCGTTCAACGCGAAGGTCCCACCGGTGTGCCCATGGTGCGGGAACGACAGGGCAGACATGATCCACATGTTCTGGTCCTGCACCAAAGTGACGACACTCTGGTCGAAAGCCAAGCAATCCTGCAGAGACGCCGGCATGGAGCGATACGAATGGTCACCAGGAGAGTGCCTATTGGGTACATACCCCAGACCGAGCAAATTCAAACACCTCGTGAAACTAATGGACATTTCATGTATACTTGTCAAAAGGACCATAGCGATGGCTTGGAAGACACCAGCGGGCCCCAGACATGAGCGCTGGTTAAACGAAATGGCGAGGTGGACGGCTGCAGAGACCAGAGCCTGGCAGGAAGGAACTACATCCAGCGGAGAAGCTACAAGCGGCTCCCTGGTCGCCTGGAGGGCCCTTCTGACGAACATGCTCTTCAATGCGGACCATAAGCCCCCTTGAACACTTGTTGCGGTTCACAGTAACAGGCTCCCACCATCACAAAGTATATGCCTCCTGCAGCTGTTCCCCTCCACTTCCTGAGAAGCCACACTCTGGACTGAACCACCATCACGAACTTCACTTACCACATCACACGAAGACTATCGTTGTTTAAGATAAGTTTCCTTTTGTTTTCTTTTTCTCCCCATCTCATTCTTTCTTTCCTTCTTCTTCACTTGTTTAATTCACGAGTTTGTATTGTTTCACCTTACCACGAAACTAATAAAATACTTTGAAAAAAAAAAAAAAAATAACATGAAACGTGATATCCAACTCCTTCCCATTCCAATCCTGAGACTCCTCCTATAGCATGAGATGTGAAATCTCAATGCTTCTAATACCGGACCTGGGACCGGTCCTATAACATGAGATATGATATCCAATTCCTTCCCATTCCAATCCTGAGACCCTTCCTATAACGAGATGTGATATCCAACTCCTTCCCATTCCAATTCTGAGACCCTTCCTATACCATGAGACTTGATATCTCAATGCTTCTAATACCAAACCTGAGACCTGTCCTATAACATGAGATGTGATATCCAAATCCTTCCCCTTCCAAACCTTAGACCCTTCCTTTATCATGAGATGTGATATCCAACTCCTTCCCATTCCAATCCTGAGACGACCCTTCCGATATCATGAGATGTGATATCTCAATGCTTCTAATATCAAACTCGAGACCCTCCCTATAGCATGAGATGTGATATCCAAGTCCTTCCCATTCCAATCCTGAGACCCTTCCTACAGAATGAGATGTGATGTCTCAATGCTTCTAATACCAAACCTGAGACCCTTCCTATAACATGAGATGGGAATATCCAACTCCTTCCCATTATAATCCTGAGACCCTTCCGATAGCAAACATGTGATATCTCAATGCTTATACCAAACCTGAGATCCTTCCTATAACATGGGATGTGATATCCAACTCCTTCCCATTCCAATCCTGAGACACTTCCTATAGCATGAGATGTGATATCTCACTGTTTATACCAAACCTGAGACCCTTCCTATAGCATGAGATGTGATATCCAAGTCCTTCCCATTCCAATCCTGAGACACTTCCTATAGCATGAGATTTGATATCTCAATGCTTCTAATACCAAACCTGAGACCCTTCCTATGGCATGAGATGTCATATACAGATCCTTCCCATTCCAATCCTGAGACCCTTCCTATAGCATGAGATGTGATATCTCAATGCTTATACCAAACCTAAAACCCTTCCTATAGCATGAGATGTGATATCCAACTCCTTCCCATTCCAATCCTGAGACCCTTCCTATAGCATGAGATGTGATATCCAATGGCTCTAATATCAAACCTGAGATCCTTCCTCTAACATTAAATGTGATATCCAACTCCTTCCCTTTCCAAACCTGAGAGCCTACCTATAGCATGAGATGTGATATCCAAGTCCTTCCATTCCAATCCTTAGACCCTTCCTACAGCATGCAATATGATATCTCAATGATTCTAATAACAAACCTGAGACCCGTCCTATAACATGAGAAATGATATCCAACTCCTTCCCATTCCAATCCTGAGACACTTCCGATAGCAGAGATGTGATATCTCAATGCTTCTAATACCAAACCTGAGATCCTTCCTATAACATGAGATGTGATATCCAAATCCTTCCCCTTCCAAACCTGAGACCCTCCCTTTAGCATGAGATGTGATATCCAACTCCTTCCCATTCCAACCTGAGACCCTTCCTATAGCATGAGATGGGATATCCAACTCCTTGGAATTCCAATCCTGATACCCTTCCGATAGCATGAGATTTGATATCCCAATGCTTATACCAAACCTGAGACCCATACTATGGCATGAGATGTGATATCAAACTCCTTCCCATTCCAATCCTGAGACCCTTCCTATAGCTTGAGATGTGATATCCAACTCCTTCCCATTCCAATTCTGAGACCCTTCCTATACCATGAGACTTGATATCTCAATGCTTCTAATACCAAACCTGAGACCCGTCCTATAACATGAGATGTGATATCCAAATCCTTCCCCTTCCAAACCTTAGACCCTTCCTTTATCATGAGATGTGATATCCAACTCCTTCCCATTCCAATCCTGAGACCCTTCCGATATCATGAGATGTGATATCTCAATGCTTCTAATATCAAACTCGAGACCCTCCCTATAGCATGAGATGTGATATCCAAGTCCTTGCCATTCCAATCCTGAGACCCTTCCTATAGCATGAGATGTGATGTCTCAATGCTTCTAATACCAAACCTGAGACCCTTCCTATAACATGAGATGGGAATATCCAACTCCTTCCCATTCCAATCCTGAGACCCTTCCGATAGCAAACATGTGATATCTCAATGCTTATGCCAAACCTGAGATCCTTCCTATAACATGAGATGTGATATCCAACTCCTTCCCATTCCAATCCTGAGACACTTCCTATAGCATGAGATGTGATATCTCACTGCTTATACCAAACCTGAGACCCTTCCTATAGCATGAGATGTGATATCCAACTCCTTCCCATTCCAATCCTGAGACCCTTCCTATAGCATGAGATGTGATATCTCAATGCTTCTAATATCAAACTTGAGACCCTCCCTATAGCATGAGATGTGATATCCAAGTCCTTCCCATTCTAATCTTGAGACACTTCCTATAGCATGAGATGTGATATCTCAATGCTTCTAATACCAAACCTGAGACTCTTCCTATAACATGAGATGGGATATCCAACTCCTTCCCATTGCAATCCTGAGACCCTTCCGATAGCAGAGATGTGATATCTCAATGCTTATACCAAACCTGAGACCCTTCCTACGGCATGAGATGTCATATACAACTCCTTCCCATTCCAATCCTGAGACCCTTCCTATAGCATGAGATGTGATATCTCAATGCTTATACCAAACCTGAGACCCTTCCTATAGCATGAGATGTGATATCCAACTCCTTCCCATTCCAATCCTGAGACCCTTCCTATAGCATGAGATGTGATGTCTCAATGCTTCTAATACCAAACCTGAGATCCTTCCTATAACATGAGATGTGAAATCCAACTCCTTCTATTCCAATCCTGAGACCCTTCCTATAGCATGAGATGTGATATCTCAATGCTTATACTAAACCTGAGACCCTTCCTTTAGCATGAGATGTGATATCCAACTCCTTCCCATTCCAATCCTGAGACCCTTCCTATAGCATGAGATGTGATATCTCAATGCCTCTAATACCAAACCTGAGATCCTTCCTCTAACATGAAATGTGATATCCAACTCCTTCCCTTTCCAAACCTGAGAGCCTATCCATAGCATGAGATGTGATATCCAAGTCCTTCCCATTCCAATCCTTAGACCCTTCCTACAGCATGCAATAACACTACTCACTTCAGACCTGGGAACGCCAAGTGTACGAATCATGTGAGAGTGACAAGGACTCGATATACTACACAACCTGGCGGCGGTTACAGAGCAAGACTCCTGTGTAGGCTGGTCAGTCTTCTGGATGGCCCAGAGACGCTTCCGAAGGCTTACTAGCAGGAGATGGTGAAAATGCCGAGAATAGCTGTCCCCGCTATTCCAAGGGTCGAAGTACCAGTACATGCCTTCTGGTTCGATCAAAGGTGAAAAGGGTTTCACAAGGCGACAGCAGTGCAGAGGAGCAGTCCTTCAGCGGGTCACCAGCGATTCCTCGGTTCAGCCTCTTGGTTGCAGGATACTTGGCTCCTGTATTCCTTCGTTCGTGAGAACTCAGGAGATCGACATGGTAGTGGTGTTTCCAGCCCCCTCTTATCCACGGTTCCCTTCGCGCCAAAACGGAGGGGACCCAATGGGAGATCCGCTCATCAACACTCACACCATTCGTGGACCTATCACGGACCACGGTGGTCCCAGGCATTCACACCACCCTAGACTCTCTGGCACCCAGGATGTGTATTGGGACCAGACATCCCAGCCCACATCCTGGAGGCACACACAAGACATGTAGAAGCCTGCGAAAGCATCTGTGTTTCGCGGGAAAGCACATGCCCAAATAAGGAAGGCCCCAGGTCGGCTCGACCTGGGGAAGGTGAAGGGAGCAAGACGGTCAGCGGACAGGACAAAGGAGCCTCGTGGTCTGGCCATTTTGGGATCTAGGCCACCATTTTGGGTTAAGCGCGAGAAACGCGCTTAGCACGCCAAAAGGATCTCAAAACACAAGAAACGATCGCTGCCACCATTCCCGTCCGTGAATCACTTGCACCGATCAGTTACAATCCTGAAAGAGTATCTAGGGCCTGTAGAAGGCTAGAGACCCAAGAGAGCAGTAACTTAGCTTACAGTGCCCTCTTGTGTCATGTTGCACGAAAGCTGCAACATGATACAAGAAACTACGGAAACCAGCGTTTCCTGGTACTGACTGTCTTAAGGGCATGACAGTTTCCCCTTAAGAAAGGAGCGAAAGCCCAGAGGAGTGCCGCAGAAGGCTGCACTTCTCGGGCAAAGTCGAGAACAAGGTGAAAAACAACAGCAAAAAGTTTAGGGGTTGCCACATGGAAGGAAAATTACCTACAATTACGAAATCTTTCCTAACACTCGCCCCTCCCAGACTATGGACAGGGGGAACTAATCCACCCCTGGATGAGTCTCTTGTTCAGGTCGGTTAAACATTCTCCACAACCCATCAGCATTGCTATGTTGGACACCTGGCCTATGCTCAATAGTGAAGTCGAAGCCTTGTAGACTTATGGACCACCTAAGCAACTTTGGATTCTCCCCCTTCATGTTTATTAGCCACTTTAAGGGCTTATGGTCAGTTTGCACAGTGAAGTGGGTCCCATAGAGGTAGGGCCTCAGCTTCCTTAGGGCCCACACAACAGAGAAACATTCTTTCTCTACCGTGGACCATCTGAGCTCTCTGTCCTTAAACTGGCGACTAATAAAACCAATAGGGTGTTCCTTACCCTTCTCATCTACTTGCGATAGTACAGCTCCTATCCCAGTGTCAGAGGCGTCCGTCTGCACGATAAAAGGTCTTTGATAATCAGGGGCCCTGAGGACAGGGGCCTGGCACAAGGAGTCTTTTAAGCCATTGAAGGCCTTCTCACACTCGTCGGTCCAAGTTACCTTCTTGGGTTTCTTCAGAGTTGTGAGGGCAGTCAGAGGGGCAGCTATGGTGCCATAGTCTGCCACAAAATTGCGGTAATACCCCGTGAGTCCTAAGAAGGCTCTCACTTGGGTTTGTGTAGTGGGGGTAGGCCAGTCTTGTACTGCTTGTACTTTACTGGGTAGAGGCTGTATCCTCCCTCCACCTACTTCATGTCCAAGGTAAAACACTGAGCCTTGTCCAATCTGGCATTTACTAGCCTTTATGGTCAAGTGTGCTTTCTGAAGAGCCTGGAGCACAATCCCGAGGTGTTTCACATGGTCAGGTGGCACTGAAAACTGCTATATCGTCCAGATATGCAAGACAGAATTCGTCCAACCCATTCAAAACATGATGGACAAGCCTCTGGAAAGTGGCAGGTGCATTCTTCAACCCGAACGGCATTACCCGGAATTGGTAAAGGCCGTCTGGAGTAGAAAACGCTGTCTTCTCCTTGGCATGTTCTGCTAAAGCTATTTGCCAATAGCCAGCAGTGAGGTCAAACGTGCTGAGGTACTTGGAGGCACCCAAAGTATCCACCAGCTCATCTGTTCGAGGCAAGGGGTGTGCATCTGTCTTGGTGACAGCATTCAGAGCCCTGTAATCCACACAGAACCTCAATTCAGAAGTGCCTGCCTTTGGAACGAAAACCACAGGGCTGGACCAAGGACTACTAGAGGGTTCAATCACCCCAACGTCTAACATCTTGTTGACCTCGGTCTTAATATAAGACCGTACTTTGTCTGACATCCTGTATCCCCTACTTTTGGTAGGTACACTGTCTCCTGTGTCTATGTTATGTTTGCACCAAGGTGTCAAACCAGGCGACTGTGAAAACGGGGGAAAACTGCCTAAGCAAACTTTTCACCTCAGCCTGCTGATCAGAAGTCAGGTGAGGGGCCACTCGGACACCCTCAAAGGAGCTATCTGAAGGACCGCTTTGGAACAGGTCGGGGAGAGGTTCAGACTCCTCTTCCTCAACATCTGAAGCCAGTAACAGTGCTGCGATTTCGACTCTTGGGACGAAAGCCTTCAGCCTATTCACGTGAAACACTTTTGGAGCCTGTCCAGGCCTTCCAAGGTCCACTAAATAATTAACCTCACCCAGGGGCTCCACCACTGTGTAAGGGCCTGACCATTTGTCCTGTAAAGCTCAAGGCCTTATGGGATTCATGATCAGGACTTGCTGACCAGGTGTAAAGTTGATGAGGGAAGCTTTCTGGTCGTACCAATGTTTCACCAGCGCTTGTACTGCCTTCAATTTATCACTAGCCAAGCCCATCAGAAGTACCATCCGTTTTCTGAGCCCTAGCACATAATCAACTACGTTGGTAGTAACAGGGGGAGTGGGCATCTCCCATCCCTCTTTGACTATGGCTAAGGGTCCCCGTACAGGATGACCAAACAGAAGTTTGAAGGGGCTGAAGCCAACACCCTCCTGTGGTACCTCTCGGTAGGCAAACAGTAAGCATGGTAAAAGAAGATCCCATTGTCTTCTCTGAAGCTTCTCCAGAGCCCCAATCATGCTTTTTAACGTTCTGTTGAAACGTTCCACCAGACCATTGGTCTGGGGGTGGTATGCAGAAGAGAACTTGTAGGTGACCCCACATTCTTTCCACATAGCCTGCATATACTTCGACATAAAGTTGCTGCCACGATCTGACACAACTTCTTTAGGGAAGCCAACCCTAGTAAATATGCCAAGTAAAGCTTTTGCAACTGACTTGGCAGTTACAGTTTTCAATGGGATGGCCTCAGGATATCTGGTTGCATGGTCGACCAGCACCAGGATAAACCTATTGCCCGAGGATGTTTGCGGGTCAAGGGGACCAACGATGTCGATCCCTACCCTTTCAAATGGTACCCCCACAACTGGGAGCGGTACCAACGGAGCTTGGATTGTCGAGCCAACCTTACCAGATAACTGGCAGGAGGCACAACTCCTGCAGTGACTTTCTACTTGCACCCCCATCTTGGGCCAGTAGAAGTGCATGGATAACCTTTGCTTGGTCCTCTTAATACCAAGGTGACCAGCAAGGAGCACTTCATGCGCCAACTGCAGGAGGAAGGGCCTAACAGCAAGGGGAACCACCAACCTCCTATGGTCTCCTTCTGTAGACTCTGTGGGCTCACTATACAGGAGTCCACCTTCCCAATAAATCCTATGCGTCCCAGGAGGTTCACCCTCAAGCTGGGAGCAGGCCTGTCTCCTTAGGCCTTCCAGAGATGGGCACTCACGTTGGCCTTTACTGAATTCGTCCCTATCAGGACCTCCTTCAACTAACAAGTCTTTTAGTTCAGGATGGTCGTTGGGGTCAAATACTTCAGGCATCGCCACCTCCTCCTCAGGCCCGGGCGATTGACCAACTTCCTCCACCGCAGTGGTAGGCGAGCTCGGGGGAATATTCTCTTTCCCTCGTCTTGACTTGTTGACTCCTTTCGCCTTGGGTTTCCCCTTCGGCTGGGGCGGCGTATTGGTCTTGGCCAATGCTGCCCGTGCTTGAGACCGTGTGTAGGGTCTTTCGGCAGTGTCTCCTATGAGCCCTAAAGCTCTGAGATCATTGCCTAACAAGACCTTTCCCGGGACGTTTCTCTGAATGCTCACTGGAATCCTGACTGCTGTACCATTTAAAGTAAGATTTACAGGTATTACTGGGAACATACGGAGTGGGCCGTCAGCCAACTTAGTGGGCATCAGAGTAGCTCTGGCAACTTCCTCTGAGTCTACCAAGGTAGAATCCACTACAGTTCGACTGCACCCACTATCCCTAAGAGCTGGAGTATCTACTCCATTGATCAGCACACTGTCTTACAATAAGCCTCCCTATGTAAACAGACCCAATGGATCTTGTTTTGCTTGTGGAGCAACTGACCACGTGAAGGGGGATCCCCGGTGTAAGGTTAGACCTTTGGGGGTCCACTCCGCTAATCTGGCCTTCTCCTCCTACGAGGAAGAAGAGATTACAGGAGCATCCTTCTCCTCAGACTCATTTCCCAGCGGGATAGAGGCTGAGGTAATTTTAGTTTCCCTGGGAGGAGGGTCTCAGGTTTGGAAGGGGAAGGATTTGGATATCACATCTCATGTTATCGGAAGGATCTCACGTTTGGTATTAGAAGTATTGAGATATCATATCTCATGCTATAGGAAGGGTCTCAGGATTGGAATGGGAAGGAGTTGGATATCACATCTCATGCTATAGGAAGTGTCTCAGGATTGTAATGGGAAGGACTTGGATATCACATCTCATGCTATAGGTAGGGTCTCAAGTTTGATATTAGAAGCATTGAGATATCACATCTCATGCTATAGGAAGGGTCTGAGGATTGGAATGGGAAGGAGTTGGATATCACATATCATGCTATGGGAAGGGTCTCAGGTTTGGTATAAGTAGTGAGATATCACATCTCATGCTATAGGAAGTGTCTCAGGATTGGAATGGGAAGGAGTTGGATATCACATCTCATGTTATAGGAAGGATCTCAGGTTTGGTATAAGCATTGAGATATCACATCTCTGCTATCGGAAGGGTCTCAGGATTGGAATGGGAAGCAGTTGGATATTCCCATCTCATGTTATAGGAAGGGTCTCAGGTTTGGTATTAGAAGCATTGAGATATCACATCTCATGCTATAGGAAGGGTCTCAGGATTGGAATGGGAAGGACTTGGATATCACATCTCATGCTATAGGGAGGGTCTCAAGTTTGATATTAGAAGCTTTGAGATATCACATCTCATGATATCGGAAGGGTCTCAGGATTGGAATGGGAAGGAGTTGGATATCACATCTCATGATAAAGGAAGGGTCTAAGGTTTGGAAGGGGAAGGATTTGGATATCACATCTCATGTTATATTACGGGTCTCACCTTTGGTATTAGAAGCATTGAGATATCAAGTCTCATAGTATAGGAAGGGTCTCAGAATTGGAATGGGAAGTTGTTGGATATCACATCTCAAGCTATAGGAAGGGTCTCAGGATTGGAATGGAAGGACTTGGATATCACATCTCATGCTATAGGAAGGCTCTCAGGTTTGGAAGGGGAAAGAGTTGGATATCACATTTCATGTTAGAGGTAGGATCTCAGGTTTGGTATTAGAGGCATTGAGATATCACATCTCATGCTATCAGAAGGGTCTCAGGAATGGAATGGGCAGGAGTTGGATATCACATCTCATGCTAAAGGGAGGGTCTCAGGTTTGGAAGGGGAAGGATTTGGATATCACATCTCATGTTATCGGAAGGATCTCACGTTTGGTATTAGAAGTATTGAGATATCATATCTCATGCTATAGGAAGGGTCTCAGGATTGGAATGGGAAGGAGTTGGATATCACATCTCATGCTATAGGGAGGGTCTCAGGATTGGAATGGGAAGGACTTAGATATCACATATCATGCTATAGGGAGGTTCTCAGTTTTGATATTAGAAGCATTGAGATATCACATCTCATGCTATCGGAAGTGTCTCAGGATTGGAATGGGAAGGAGCTGGATATCACATCTCATGCTAAAGGAAGGGTCTCAGGTTTGGAACGGGAAGGATTTGGATATCACATCTCATGTTATAGGAAGGGTCTCAGGTTTGGTATAAGCATTGAGATATCACATCTCTGCTATCGGAAGTGTCTCAGGATTGGAATGGGAAGGAGTTGGATATCCCATCTCATGTTATAGGACGGGTCTCAGGTTTGTTATTAGAATCATTGAGATATCATATTGCATGCTGTAGGAAGGGTCTAAGGGTTGGAATGTGAAGGACTTGGATATCACATCTTATGCTATAGATAGGCTCTTAGGTTTGGAAAGGGAAGGAGTTGGATATCACATTTCATGTTAGAGGAAGGATCTCAGGTTTGGTATTAGAAGCATTGAGATATCACATCTCATGCTATAGGAAGGGTCTCAGGATTGGAATGGGAAGCAGTTGGATATCACATCTCATGCTATAGGAAGGGTCTCAGGTTTGGTATAAGCATTGAGATATCACATCTCATGCTATAGGACGGGTCTCAGGATTGGAATGGAAGGAGTTGGATATCACATCTCATGTTATAGGAAGGATCTCAGGTTTGGTATTAGAAGCATTGAGACATCACATCTCATGCTATAGGAAGGGTCTCAGGGTTGGAATGGGAAGGAGTTGGATATCACATCTCATCCAATAGGAAGGGTCTCAGGTTTGGAATGGGAAGGAATTGGATATCACATCTCATGTTATAGGAAGGATCTCAGGTTTCGTATTAGAAGCATTGAGATATCACATCTCATGCTATAGGAAGGGTCTCAGGATTGGAATGTGAAGGATTTGGATATCACATCTCATGCTAAAGGAAGGGTCTCAGGTTTGGTAGAAGCATTGAGATATCACGTCTCTGCTTTCGGAAGGGTCTCAGGATTGGATTGGGAAGGAGTTGGATATCCCTTCTCATGCTATAGGAAGGGTCTCAGGATTTGAATGGCAAGGAGTTGGATTTCACATCTCATGCCATAGGAAGGGTCTCAGGTTTGGTATAAGCATTGAGATATCACATCTCTGCTATCAGAACGGTCTCAGGATTGGATTGGGAAGGAGTTGGATATCCCTTCTCATGCTATAGGAAGTGTCTCAGGTTGGAATGGGAAGGAGTTGGATATCACATCTCATGTTATAGGAAGGGTCTCAGGATTGGAATGGGAAGGATTTGGATATCACATCTCTTGCTATAGGAAGGGTCTCAGGATTGGAATGGGTAGGAGTTGGATATTACTTTCTTGCTATAGGAAGGGTCTCATGTTTGGAATGGGAAGGAGGTGGGTATCACATATGCTATAGTTAGTGTCTCAGGTTTGGAACGGGAAGGAGTTGGATATCACATCTCATGTTATAGGAAGGGTCTCAGGTTTGGTATAAGCATTGAGATATCACATCTCTGCTATCGGAAGCGGCTCAGGATTGGAATGGGAAGGAGTTGGATATCCCATCTCATGTTATAGGAAGAGTCTCTGGTTTGGTATTAGAATCATTGAGATATCACATCGCATGCTGTAGGAAGGGTCTAAGGATTGGAATGGGATGGACTTGGATATCACATCTCATGTTATAGGTAGGCTCTCAGGTCTGGTATAAGCATTGAGATATCACATCTCATGCTATAGGAAGGGTCTCAGATTTGGTATAAGCATTGAGATATCACATCTCATGCTAAAGGAAGGGTCTCAGGATTGGAATGGGAAGGAGTTGTATATAACATCTCAGGCCATAGGAAGGTTCTCAGGTTTGGTAAAAGCATTGAGATATCACATCTCTGCTATCGGAAAGGTCTCAGGATTGGAATGGGAAGGAGTTGGATATCCCATCTCATGTTATAGGAAGGGTCTCAGGTTTGGTATTAGAAGCATAGAGATATCACATCTCATGCTATAGGAAGGGTCTCAGGATTGGAATGGGAAGGACTTGGATGTCACATCTCATGCTATAGGGAGGGTCTCAAGTTTGATATTAGAAGCATTGAGATAACAAATCTCATGATATCGGAAGGGTCTCAGGATTGGAATGGGAAGGAGTTGGATATCACATCTCATGATAAAGGAAGGGTCTAAGGTTTGGAAGGGGAAGGATTTTGATATCACATCTCATGTTATAGGACGGGTCTCAGGTTTGGTATTAGAAGCATTGCGATATCAAGTCTCATGGTATAAGAAGGGTCTCAGAATTGGAATGGGAAGGAGTTGGATATCACACCTCAAGCTATACGAAGGGTCTCAGGATTGGAATGGGAAGGAGTTTGATATCACATCTCATGCCAGAGTATGGGTCTCAGGTTTGGTAGAAGCATTGGGATATCACATCTCATGCTATCGGAAGGGTATCAGTATTGGATTTGGAAGAAGTTGGATATCCCATCTCATGCTATAGGAAGGGTCTCAGGTTGGAATGGGAAGGAGTTGGATATCACATTTCATGTTATAGGAAGGGTCTCAGGATTGGAATGGGAAGTACTTGGATATCATATCTCATGCAATAGGACGGGTCTCAGGTTTGTTATTAGAATCATTGAGATATCATATTGCATGCTGTAGGAAGGGTCTAAGGATTGGAATGGGAAGGACCTGGATATCACATCTCATGCTATAGATAGGCTCTTAGGTTTGGAAAGGGAAGGAGTTGGATATCACATCTCATGTTATAGGATGGATCTCAGGTTTGGTATTAGAAGTATTGAGATATCACATCTCATGTTATCGGAAGGATCTCAGGTTTGGTATTAGAAGTATTGAGACCCTTCCGATAGCAGAGACGTGATATCTCAATGCTTCTACCAAACCTGAGACCCTTCCTTTAGCATGAGATGTGATATCCAAATCCTTCACATTCCAATCCTGAGACCCTTCCTATAGCATGAGATGTGATATCTCAATGCTTCTAATACCAAACCTGAGATCCTTCCTATAACATGAGATGTGATATCCAATTCCTTCCCATTCCAAACCTGAGACCCTTCCTATTGGATGAGATGTGATATCCAACTCCTTCCCATTCCAACCCTGAGACCCTTCCTATAGCATGAGATGTGATGTCTCAATGCTTCTAATACCAAACCTGAGATCCTTCCTATAACATGAGATGTGATATCCAACTCCTTCCATTCCAATCCTGAGACCCGTCCTATAGCATGAGATGTGATATCTCAATGCTTCTAATACCAAACCTGAGATCCTTCCTCTAACATGAAATGTGATATCGAACTCCTTCCCTTTCCAAACCTGAGAGCCTACCTATAGCATGAGATGTGATATCCAAGTCCTTCCCATTCCAATCCTTAGACCCTTCCTACAGCATGCAATATGATATCTCAATGATTCTAATAACAAACCTGAGACCCTTCCTATAGCATGAGATGTGATATCCAACTACTTCCCATTCCAATCCTGAGACCCTTCCTATAGCATGAGATGTGATATCTCAATGCTTCTAATACCAAACCTGAGATCCTTCCTCTAACATGAAATGTGATATCGAACTCCTTCCCTTTCCAAACCTGAGAGCCTACCTATAGCATGAGATGTGATATCCAAGTCCTTCCCATTCCAATCCTTAGACCCTTCCTACAGCATGCAATATGATATCTCAATGATTCTAATAACAAACCTGAGACCCGTCCTATAGCATGAGATATGATATCCAAGTCCTTCCCATTCCAATCCTGAGACCCTTCCTATAACATGAAATGTGATATCCAACTCCTTCCCATTCCAACCTGAGACCCTTCCTATAGCATGAGATGGGATATCCAACTTCGTCCAAATCCAATACTGATACCCTTCCGATAGCATGAGATGTGATATCCCAATGCTTCTACCAAACCTGAGACCCATACTATGGCATGAGATATGATATCAAACTCCTTCCCATTCCAATCCTGAGACCCTTCCTATAGCTTGAGGTGTGATATCCAACTCCTTCCCATTCCAATTCTGAGACCCTTCTTATACCATGAGACTTGATATCTCAATGCTTCTAATACCAAACCTGAGACCGTCCTATAACATGAGATGTGATATCCAAATCCTTCCCCTTCCAAACCTTAGACCCTTCCTTTATCATGAGATGTGGTATCCAACTCCTTCCCATTCGAATCCTGAGACCCTTCCTATAACATGAGATGTGATATCCAACTCCTTCCCATTCCAACCTGAGACACTTCCTATAGCATGAGAAGGGATATCCAACTCCTTCCCAATCCAATCCTGAGACCCTTCCGATAGCAGAGATGTGATATCTCAATGCTTATACCAAACCTGAGACCCTTCCTATGGCATGAGATGTGATATCCAACTCCTTTCCATTCAAATCCTGAGACCCTTCCTATAGCATGAAAAGGGATATCCAACTCCTTCCCAATCCAATCCTGAGACCCTTCCGATAGCAGAGACGTGATATCTCAATGCTTCTACCAAACCTGAGACCCTTCCTTTAGCATGAGATGTGATATCCAAATCCTTCACATTCCAATCCTGAGACCCTTCCTATAGCATGAGATGTGATATCTCAATGCTTCTAATACCAAACCTGAGATCCTTCCTATAACATGAGATGTGATATCCAATTCCTTCCCATTCCAAACCTGAGACCCTTCCTATTGGATGAGATGTGATATCCAACTCCTTCCCATTCCAACCCTGAGACCCTTCCTATAGCATGAGATGTGATGTCTCAATGCTTCTAATACCAAACCTGAGATCCTTCCTATAACATGAGATGTGATATCCAACTCCTTCCATTCCAATCCTGAGACCCGTCCTATAGCATGAGATGTGATATCTCAATGCTTATACCAAACCTGAGACCCTTCCTAAAGCATGAGATGTGATATCCAACTCCTCCCCATTCCAATCCTGAGACCCTTCCACTAGCATGAGATGTGATATCTCAATGCTTCTAATACCAAACCTGAGATTCTTCCTCTAACATGAAATGTGATATCCAACTCCTTCCCTTTCCAAACCTAAGAGCCTATCTATAGCATGAGATGTGATATCCAAGTCCTTCACATTCCAACCCTTAGACCCTTCCTACAGCATGCAATATGATATCTCAATGATTCTAATAACAAACCTGAGACCCGTCCTATAACATGAGATGGGATATCCAACTCCTTCCCATTCCAATCCTGAGACACTTCCGATAGCAGAGATGTGATATCTCAATGTTTATACCAAACCTGAGACCCTTCCTATAACATGAGATGTGATATCCAACTCCTTCCCGTTCCAAACCTGAGACCCTTCCTTTAGCATGAGATGTGATATCCAGCTCCTTCCCATTCCAATCCTGAGACACTTCCGATAGCATGAGATGTGATATCTCAATGCTTCTAATATCAAAACTGAGACCCTCCCTATAGCATGATATGTGATATCTAAATCCTTCCCATTCCAATCCTGAGACCCTTCCTATAGCATGAGATGTGATATCTCAATGCTTCTACCAAACCTGAGACCCTTCCTTTAGCATGAGATGTGATATCCAACTCCTTCCCATTCCAATCCTGAGACCCTTCCTATAGCATGAGATGTGATATCTCAATACTTCTAATACCAAACCTGAGATCCTTCCGATAACATGAGATGTGATATCTCAATACTTCTAATACCAAACCTGAGATCCATCCTATAACATGAGATGTGATATCCAACTCCTTCCCTTTCCAAACCTGAGAGCCTATCTATAGCATGAGATGTGATATCCAGGTCCTTCCCATTCCAACCCTTAGACCCTTCCTACAGCATGCAATATGATATCTCAATGATTCTAATAACAAACCTGAGACCCGTCCTATAGCATGAGATGGGATATCCAACTTCGTCCAAATCCAATACTGATACCCTTCCGATAGCATGAGATGTGATATCCCAATGCTTCTACCAAACCTGAGACCCATACTATGGCATGAGATATGATATCAAACTCCTTCCCATTCCAATCCTGAGACCCTTCCTATAGCTTGAGGTGTGATATCCAACTCCTTCCCATTCCAATTCTGAGACCCTTCTTATACCATGAGACTTGATATCTCAATGCTTCTAATACCAAACCTGAGACCGTCCTATAACATGAGATGTGATATCCAAATCCTTCCCCTTCCAAACCTTAGACCCTTCCTTTATCATGAGATGTGGTATCCAACTCCTTCCCATTCGAATCCTGAGACCCTTCCTATAACATGAGATGTGATATCCAACTCCTTCCCATTCCAACCTGAGACACTTCCTATAGCATGAGAAGGGATATCCAACTCCTTCCCAATCCAATCCTGAGACCCTTCCGATAGCAGAGATGTGATATCTCAATGCTTATACCAAACCTGAGACCCTTCCTATGGCATGAGATGTGATATCCAACTCCTTGCCATTCAAATCCTGAGACCCTTCCTATAGCATGAAAAGGGATATCCAACTCCTTCCCAATCCAATCCTGAGACCCTTCCGATAGCAGAGACGTGATATCTCAATGCTTCTACCAAACCTGAGACCCTTCCTTTAGCATGAGATGTGATATCCAAATCCTTCACATTCCAATCCTGAGACCCTTCCTATAGCATGAGATGTGATATCTCAATGCTTCTAATACCAAACCTGAGATCCTTCCTATAACATGAGATGTGATATCCAATTCCTTCCCATTCCAAACCTGAGACCCTTCCTATTGGATGAGATGTGATATCCAACTCCTTCCCATTCCAACCCTGAGACCCTTCCTATAGCATGAGATGTGATGTCTCAATGCTTCTAATACCAAACCTGAGATCCTTCCTATAACATGAGATGTGATATCCAACTCCTTCCATTCCAATCCTGAGACCCGTCCTATAGCATGAGATGTGATATCTCAATGCTTATACCAAACCTGAGACCCTTCCTATAGCATGAGATGTGATATCCAACTCCTCCCCATTCCAATCCTGAGACCCTTCCACTAGCATGAGATGTGATATCTCAATGCTTCTAACACCAAACCTGAGATTCTTCCTCTAACATGAAATGTGATATCCAACTCCTTCCCTTTCCAATCCTGAGACACTTCCGATAGCAGAGATGTGATATCTCAATGTTTATACCAAACCTGAAACCCTTCCTATAACATGAGATGTGATATCCAACTCCTTCCCGTTCCAAACCTGAGACCCTTCCTTTAGCATGAGATGTGATATCCAGCTCCTTCCCATTCCAATCCTGAGACACTTCCGATAGCATGAGATGTGATATCTCAATGCTTCTAATATCAAAACTGAGACCCTCCCTATAGCATGATATGTGATATCTAAGTCCTTCCCATTCCAATCCTGAGACCCTTCCTATAGCATGAGATGTGATATCTCAATGCTTCTACCAAACCTGAGACCCTTCCTTTAGCATGAGATGTGATATCCAACTCCTTCCCATTCCAATCCTGAGACCCTTCCTATAGCATGAGATGTGATATCTCAATACTTCTAATACCAAACCTGAGATCCTTCCGATAACATGAGATGTGATATCTCAATACTTCTAATACCAAACCTGAGATCCATCCTATAACATGAGATGTGATATCCAACTCCTTCCCTTTCCAAACCTGAGAGCCTATCTATAGCATGAGATGTGATATCCAGGTCCTTCCCATTCCAACCCTTAGACCCTTCCTACAGCATGCAATATGATATCTCAATGATTCTAATAACAAACCTGAGACCCGTCCTATAGCATGAGATATGATATCCAAGTCCTTCCCATTCCAATCCTGAGACCCTTCCTATAACATGAAATGTGATATCCAACTCCTTCCCATTCCAACCTGAGACCCTTCCTATAGCATGAGATGGGATATCCAACTTCTTCCAAATCCAATACTGATACCCTTCCGATAGCATGAGATGTGATATCCCAATGCTTCTACCAAACCTGAGACCCATACTATGGCATGAGATGTGATATCAAACTCCTTCCCATTCCAATCCTGAGACCCTTCCTATAGCTTGAGGTGTGATATCCAACTCCTTCCCATTCCAATTCTGAGACCCTTCTTATACCATGAGACTTGATATCTCAATGCTTCTAATACCAAACCTGAGACCCGTCCTATAACATGAGATGTGATATCCAAATCCTTCCCCTTCCAAACCTTAGACCCTTCCTTTATCATGAGATGTGATATCCAACTCCTTCCCATTCCAATCCTGAGACCCTTCCGATATCATGAGATTTGTTATCTCAATGCTTCTAATATCAAACTTGAGACCCTCCCTATAGCATGAGATGTGACATCCAAGTCCTTCCCATTCCAATCCTGAGACCCTTCCTATAGCATGAGATGTGATATCCAACTCCTTCCCATTCCAACCTGAGACCCTTCCTATAGCATGAGATGGGATATCCAACTTCTTCCAAATCCAATACTGATACCCTTCCGATAGCATGAGATGTGATATCCCAATGATTCTACCAAACCTGAGACCCATACTATGGCATGAGATGTGATATCAAACTCCTTCCCATTCCAATCCTGAGACCCTTCCTATAGCTTGAGGTGTGATATCCAACTCCTTCCCATTCCAATTCTGAGACCCTTCTTATACCATGAGACTTGATATCTCAATGCTTCTAATACCAAACCTGAGACCCGTCCTATAACATGAGATGTGATATCCAAATCCTTCCCCTTCCAAACCTTAGACCCTTCCTTTATCATGAGATGTGATATCCAACTCCTTCCCATTCCAATCCTGAGACCCTTCCGATATCATGAGATTTGTTATCTCAATGCTTCTAATATCAAACTTGAGACCCTCCCTATAGCATGAGATGTGACATCCAAGTCCTTCCCATTCCAATCCTGAGACCCTTCCTATAGCATGAGATGTGATATCTCTATGCTTCTAATACAAAACCTGAGACCCTTCCTATAACATGAGATCGGATATCCAACTCCTTCCCATTCCAATCCTGAGACCTTTTCCGATAGCAGAGATGTGATATCTCAATGCTTATACCAAACCTGAGAACCTTCCTATGGCCTGAGATGTCATATACAACTCCTTCCCATTCCAATCCTGAGACCCTTCCTTTAGCATGAGATGTGATATCTCAATGCTTATACCAAATCTGAGACCCTTCCTATAGCATGAGATGTGATATCCAATTCCTTCCCATTCCAATCCTGAGACCCTTCCTATAGCATGAGAAGTGATATCTCAATGCTTATACCAAACCTGAGAGCCTACCTATAACATGAGATGTGATATCCAAGTCCATCCCATTCCAATCCTTAGACCCTTCCTACAGCATGCGATGTGATATCTCAATGATTCTAATACCAAACCAGAGACTCTTACTATAACATGAGATGGGATATCCAACTCCTTCCCATTCCAATCCTGAGCCGCTTCCGATAGCAGAGATGTGATATCTCAATGCTTATACCAAACCTGAGACCCTTCCTATAACATGAGATGTGATATCCAACTCCTTCCCGTTCCAAACCTGAGACACTAACTATAGCATATGTGATATCCAACTCCTTCCCATTCCAAACATGAGACCCTTCCTATAGCAAGAAAGTAATATCCAACTCCTACCCATTCCAATCCTGAGACCCTTCCTATAGCAAGAGATGTGATATCCAAATCCTTCCCATTCCAATCCTGAGACCCTTCCTATAACATGAGATGTGATATCCAACTCCTTCCCATTCCAACCTGAGACACTTCCTATAGCATGAGAAGGGATATTCAACTCCTTCCCAATCCAATCCTGAGACCCTTCCGATAGCAGAGATGTGATATCTCAATGCTTATACCAAACCTGAGACCCTTCCTATGGCATGAGATGTGATATCCAACTCCTTGCCATTCAAATCCTGAGACCCTTCCTATAGCATGAGAAGGGATATCCAACTCCTTCCCAATCCAATCCTGAGACCCTTCCGATAGCAGCGACGTGATATCTCAATGCTTCTACCAAACCTGAGACCCTTCCTTTAGCATGAGATGTGATATCCAAATCCTTCACATTCCAATCCTGAGACCCTTCCTTTAGCATGAGATGTGATATCTCAATGCTTCTAATACCAAACCTGAGATCCTTCCTATAACATGAGATGTGATATCCAATTCCTTCCCATTCCAAACCTGAGACCCTTCCTATTGGATGAGATGTGATATCCAACTCCTTCCCATTCCAACCCTGAGACCCTTCCTATAGCATGAGATGTGATGTCTCAATGCTTCTAATACCAAACCTGAGATCCTTCCTATAACATGAGATGTGATATCCAACTCCTTCCATTCCAATCCTGAGACCCGTCCTATAGCATGAGATGTGATATCTCAATGCTTATACCAAACCTGAGACCCTTCCTATAGCATGAGATGTGATATCCAACTCCTCCCCATTCCAATCCTGAGACCCTTCCACTAGCATGAGATGTGATATCTCAATGCTTCTAACACCAAACCTGAGATTCTTCCTCTAACATGAAATGTGATATCCAACTCCTTCCATTTCCAATCCTGAGACACTTCCGATAGCAGAGATGTGATATCTCAATGTTTATACCAAACCTGAAACCCTTCCTATAACATGAGATGTGATATCCAACTCCTTCCCGTTCCAAACCTGAGACCCTTCCTTTAGCATGAGATGTGATATCCAGCTCCTTCCCATTCCAATCCTGAGACACTTCCGATAGCATGAGATGTGATATCTCAATGCTTCTAATATCAAAACTGAGACCCTCCCTATAGCATGATATGTGATATCTAAGTCCTTCCCATTCCAATCCTGAGACCCTTCCTATAGCATGAGATGTGATATCTCAATGCTTCTACCAAACCTGAGACCCTTCCTTTAGCATGAGATGTGATATCCAACTCCTTCCCATTCCAATCCCGAGACCCTTCCTATAGCATGAGATGTGATATCTCAATACTTCTAATACCAAACCTGAGATCCTTCCGATAACATGAGATGTGATATCTCAATACTTCTAATACCAAACCTGAGATCCATCCTATAACATGAGATGTGATATCCAACTCCTTCCCTTTCCAAACCTGAGAGCCTATCTATAGCATGAGATGTGATATCCAGGTCCTTCCCATTCCAACCCTTAGACCCTTCCTACAGCATGCAATATGATATCTCAATGATTCTAATAACAAACCTGAGACCCGTCCTATAGCATGAGATATGATATCCAAGTCCTTCCCATTCCAATCCTGAGACCCTTCCTATAACATGAAATGTGATATCCAACTCCTTCCCATTCCAACCTGAGACCCTTCCTATAGCATGAGATGGGATATCCAACTTCTTCCAAATCCAATACTGATACCCTTCCGATAGCATGAGATGTGATATCCCAATGCTTCTACCAAACCTGAGACCCATACTATGGCATGAGATGTGATATCAAACTCCTTCCCATTCCAATCCTGAGACCCTTCCTATAGCTTGAGGTGTGATATCCAACTCCTTCCCATTCCAATTCTGAGACCCTTCTTATACCATGAGACTTGATATCTCAATGCTTCTAATACCAAACCTGAGACCCGTCCTATAACATGAGATGTGATATCCAAATCCTTCCCCTTCCAAACCTTAGACCCTTCCTTTATCATGAGATGTGATATCCAACTCCTTCCCATTCCAATCCTGAGACCCTTCCGATATCATGAGATTTGTTATCTCAATGCTTCTAATATCAAACTTGAGACCCTCCCTATAGCATGAGATGTGACATCCAAGTCCTTCCCATTCCAATCCTGAGACCCTTCCTATAGCATGAGATGTGATATCCAACTCCTTCCCATTCCAACCTGAGACCCTTCCTATAGCATGAGATGGGATATCCAACTTCTTCCAAATCCAATACTGATACCCTTCCGATAGCATGAGATGTGATATCCCAATGATTCTACCAAACCTGAGACCCATACTATGGCATGAGATGTGATATCAAACTCCTTCCCATTCCAATCCTGAGACCCTTCCTATAGCTTGAGGTGTGATATCCAACTCCTTCCCATTCCAATTCTGAGACCCTTCTTATACCATGAGACTTGATATCTCAATGCTTCTAATACCAAACCTGAGACCCGTCCTATAACATGAGATGTGATATCCAAATCCTTCCCCTTCCAAACCTTAGACCCTTCCTTTATCATGAGATGTGATATCCAACTCCTTCCCATTCCAATCCTGAGACCCTTCCGATATCATGAGATTTGTTATCTCAATGCTTCTAATATCAAACTTGAGACCCTCCCTATAGCATGAGATGTGACATCCAAGTCCTTCCCATTCCAATCCTGAGACCCTTCCTATAGCATGAGATGTGATATCTCTATGCTTCTAATACAAAACCTGAGACCCTTCCTATAACATGAGATCGGATATCCAACTCCTTCCCATTCCAATCCTGAGACCTTTTCCGATAGCAGAGATGTGATATCTCAATGCTTATACCAAACCTGAGAACCTTCCTATGGCCTGAGATGTCATATACAACTCCTTCCCATTCCAATCCTGAGACCCTTCCTTTAGCATGAGATGTGATATCTCAATGCTTATACCAAATCTGAGACCCTTCCTATAGCATGAGATGTGATATCCAATTCCTTCCCATTCCAATCCTGAGACCCTTCCTATAGCATGAGAAGTGATATCTCAATGCTTATACCAAACCTGAGAGCCTACCTATAACATGAGATGTGATATCCAAGTCCATCCCATTCCAATCCTTAGACCCTTCCTACAGCATGCGATGTGATATCTCAATGATTCTAATACCAAACCAGAGACTCTTACTATAACATGAGATGGGATATCCAACTCCTTCCCATTCCAATCCTGAGCCGCTTCCGATAGCAGAGATGTGATATCTCAATGCTTATACCAAACCTGAGACCCTTCCTATAACATGAGATGTGATATCCAACTCCTTCCCGTTCCAAACCTGAGACACTAACTATAGCATATGTGATATCCAACTCCTTCCCATTCCAAACATGAGACCCTTCCTATAGCAAGAAAGTAATATCCAACTCCTACCCATTCCAATCCTGAGACCCTTCCTATAGCAAGAGATGTGATATCCAAATCCTTCCCATTCCAATCCTGAGACCCTTCCTATAACATGAGATGTGATATCCAACTCCTTCCCATTCCAACCTGAGACACTTCCTATAGCATGAGAAGGGATATTCAACTCCTTCCCAATCCAATCCTGAGACCCTTCCGATAGCAGAGATGTGATATCTCAATGCTTATACCAAACCTGAGACCCTTCCTATGGCATGAGATGTGATATCCAACTCCTTGCCATTCAAATCCTGAGACCCTTCCTATAGCATGAGAAGGGATATCCAACTCCTTCCCAATCCAATCCTGAGACCCTTCCGATAGCAGCGACGTGATATCTCAATGCTTCTACCAAACCTGAGACCCTTCCTTTAGCATGAGATGTGATATCCAAATCCTTCACATTCCAATCCTGAGACCCTTCCTTTAGCATGAGATGTGATATCTCAATGCTTATACCAAATCTGAGACCCTTCCTATAGCATGAGATGTGATATCCAATTCCTTCCCATTCCAATCCTGAGACCCTTCCTATAGCATGAGATGTGATATCTCAATGCTTATACCAAACCTGAGAGCCTACCTATAGCATGAGATGTGATATCCAAGTCCATTCCATTCCAATCCTTTGACCCTTCCTACAGCATGCGATGTGATATCTCAATGATTCTACCAAACCAGAGACTCTTCCTATAACATGAGATGGGATATCCAACTCCTTCCCATTCCAATCCTGAGCCGCTTCCGATAGCAGAGATGTGATATCTCAATGCTTATACCAAACCTGAGACCCTTCCTATAACATGAGATGTGATATCCAACTCCTTCCCGTTCCAAACCTGAGACACTAACTATAGCATATGTGATATCCAACTCCTTCCCATTCCAAACATGAGACCTTTCCTATAGCAAGAAAGTAATATCCAACTCCTACCCATTCCAATCCTGAGACCCTTCCTATAGCAAGAGATGTGATATCCAAATCCTTCCCATTCCAATCCTGAGACCCTTCCTATAACATGAGATGTGATATCCAACTCCTTCCCATTCCAACCTGAGACACTTCCTATAGCATAAGAAGGGATATCCAACTCCTTCCCAATCCAATCCTGAGACCCTTCCGATAGCAGAGATGTGATATCTCAATGCTTATACCAAACCTGAGACCCTTCCTATGGCATGAGATGTGATATCCAACTCCTTCCCAATCCAATCCTGAGACCCTTCCGATAGCAGAGACGTGATATCTCAATGCTTCTACCAAACCTGAGACCCTTCCTTTAGCATGAGATGTGATATCCAAATCCTTCACATTCCAATCCTGAGACCCTTCCTATAGCATGAGATGTGATATCTCAATGCTTCTAATACCAAACCTGAGATCCTTCCTATAACATGAGATGTGATATCCAATTCCTTCCCATTCCAAACCTGAGACCCTTCCTATTGGATGAGATGTGATATCCAACTCCTTCCCATTCCAACCCTGAGACCCTTCCTATAGCATGAGATGTGATGTCTCAATGCTTCTAATACCAAACCTGAGATCCTTCCTATAACATGAGATGTGATATCCAACTCCTTCCATTCCAATCCTGAGACCCGTCCTATAGCATGAGATGTGATATCTCAATGCTTATACCAAACCTGAGACCCTTCCTATAGCATGAGATGTGATATCCAACTGCTTCCCATTACAATCCTGAGACCCTTCCTATAGCATGAGATGTGATATCTCAATGCTTCTAATACCAAACCTGAGATCCTTCCTCTAACATGAAATGTGATATCCAACTCCTTCCCTTTCCAAACCTAAGAGCCTATCTATAGCATGAGATGTGATATCCATGTCCTTCCCATTCCAACCCTTAGACCCTTCCTACAGCATGCAATATGATATCTCAATGATTCTAATAACAAACCTGAGACCCGTCCTATAAGATGAGATGGGATATCCAACTCCTTCCCATTCCAATCCTGAGACACTTCCGATAGCAGAGATGTGATATCTCAATGCTTATACCAAACCTGAGACCCTTCCTATAACATGAGATGTGATATCCAAATCCTTCCCGTTCCAAACCTGAGACCCTTCCTTTAGCATGAGATGTGATATCCAGCACCTTCCCATTCCAATCCTGAGACACTTCCTATAGCATGAGATGTGATATCTCAATGCTTCTAATATCAAAACTGAGACCCTCCCTATAGCATGATATGTGATATCTAAGTCCTTCCCATTCCAATCCTGAGACCCTCCCTATAGCTTGAGATGTGATATCCAACTCCTTCCCATTCCAATCCTGAGACCCTTCCTATAGCATGAGATATGATATCTCAATACTTCTAATACCAAACGTGAGATCCTTCCGATAACATGAGATGTGATATCCAAATCCTTCCCCTTCCAATCCTGAGACCCTCCCTTTAGCATGAGATGTGATATCCAACTCCTTCCTATTCCAATCCTGAGACTCTTCTGATAGCATGAGATGTGATATCTCAATGCTTCTAATACCAAACCTGAGATCCTTCCGATAGCATGAGATGTGATATCTCAATGCTTCTAATACCAAACCTGAGATCCTTCCTATAACATGAGATGTGATATCCAAATCCTTCCCCTTCCAAACCTGAGACCCTCCCTTTAGCATGAGATGTGATATCCAACTCCTTCCCATTCCATTCCTGAGACCCTTCTGATAGCATGAGATGTGATATCTCAATGCCTCTAATACCAAACCTGAGATCCTACCTCTAACATGAAATGTGATATCCAACTATTTCCCCTTCCAAACCTGAGAGCCTTCCTATAGCATGAGATGTGATATCCAAGTCCTTCCCATTCCAATCCTGAGACACTTCCGATAGCAGAGATGTGATATCTCAATGTTTATACCAAACCTGAGACCCTTCCTATAACATGAGATGTGATATCCAACTCCTTCCCGTTCCAAACCTGAGACCCTTCCTTTAGCATGAGATGTGATATCCAGCTCCTTCCCATTCCAATCCTGAGACACTTCCGATAGCATGAGATGTGATATCTCAATGCTTCTAATATCAAAACTGAGACCCTCCCTATAGCATGATATGTGATATCTAAATCCTTCCCATTCCAATCCTGAGACCCTTCCTATAGCATGAGATGTGATATCTCAATGCTTCTACCAAACCTGAGACCCTTCCTTTAGCATGAGATGTGATATCCAACTCCTTCCCATTCCAATCCTGAGACCCTTCCTATAGCATGAGATGTGATATCTCAATACTTCTAATACCAAACCTGAGATCCTTCCGATAACATGAGATGTGATATCTCAATACTTCTAATACCAAACCTGAGATCCATCCTATAACATGAGATGTGATATCCAACTCCTTCCCTTTCCAAACCTGAGAGCCTATCTATAGCATGAGATGTGATATCCAGGTCCTTCCCATTCCAACCCTTAGACCCTTCCTACAGCATGCAATATGATATCTCAATGATTCTAATAACAAACCTGAGACCCGTCCTATAGCATGAGATGGGATATCCAACTTCGTCCAAATCCAATACTGATACCCTTCCGATAGCATGAGATGTGATATCCCAATGCTTCTACCAAACCTGAGACCCATACTATGGCATGAGATATGATATCAAACTCCTTCCCATTCCAATCCTGAGACCCTTCCTATAGCTTGAGGTGTGATATCCAACTCCTTCCCATTCCAATTCTGAGACCCTTCTTATACCATGAGACTTGATATCTCAATGCTTCTAATACCAAACCTGAGACCGTCCTATAACATGAGATGTGATATCCAAATCCTTCCCCTTCCAAACCTTAGACCCTTCCTTTATCATGAGATGTGGTATCCAACTCCTTCCCATTCGAATCCTGAGACCCTTCCTATAACATGAGATGTGATATCCAACTCCTTCCCATTCCAACCTGAGACACTTCCTATAGCATGAGAAGGGATATCCAACTCCTTCCCAATCCAATCCTGAGACCCTTCCGATAGCAGAGATGTGATATCTCAATGCTTATACCAAACCTGAGACCCTTCCTATGGCATGAGATGTGATATCCAACTCCTTGCCATTCAAATCCTGAGACCCTTCCTATAGCATGAAAAGGGATATCCAACTCCTTCCCAATCCAATCCTGAGACCCTTCCGATAGCAGAGACGTGATATCTCAATGCTTCTACCAAACCTGAGACCCTTCCTTTAGCATGAGATGTGATATCCAAATCCTTCACATTCCAATCCTGAGACCCTTCCTATAGCATGAGATGTGATATCTCAATGCTTCTAATACCAAACCTGAGATCCTTCCTATAACATGAGATGTGATATCCAATTCCTTCCCATTCCAAACCTGAGACCCTTCCTATTGGATGAGATGTGATATCCAACTCCTTCCCATTCCAACCCTGAGACCCTTCCTATAGCATGAGATGTGATGTCTCAATGCTTCTAATACCAAACCTGAGATCCTTCCTATAACATGAGATGTGATATCCAACTCCTTCCATTCCAATCCTGAGACCCGTCCTATAGCATGAGATGTGATATCTCAATGCTTATACCAAACCTGAGACCCTTCCTATAGCATGAGATGTGATATCCAACTCCTCCCCATTCCAATCCTGAGACCCTTCCACTAGCATGAGATGTGATATCTCAATGCTTCTAACACCAAACCTGAGATTCTTCCTCTAACATGAAATGTGATATCCAACTCCTTCCCTTTCCAATCCTGAGACACTTCCGATAGCAGAGATGTGATATCTCAATGTTTATACCAAACCTGAAACCCTTCCTATAACATGAGATGTGATATCCAACTCCTTCCCGTTCCAAACCTGAGACCCTTCCTTTAGCATGAGATGTGATATCCAGCTCCTTCCCATTCCAATCCTGAGACACTTCCGATAGCATGAGATGTGATATCTCAATGCTTCTAATATCAAAACTGAGACCCTCCCTATAGCATGATATGTGATATCTAAGTCCTTCCCATTCCAATCCTGAGACCCTTCCTATAGCATGAGATGTGATATCTCAATGCTTCTACCAAACCTGAGACCCTTCCTTTAGCATGAGATGTGATATCCAACTCCTTCCCATTCCAATCCTGAGACCCTTCCTATAGCATGAGATGTGATATCTCAATACTTCTAATACCAAACCTGAGATCCTTCCGATAACATGAGATGTGATATCTCAATACTTCTAATACCAAACCTGAGATCCATCCTATAACATGAGATGTGATATCCAACTCCTTCCCTTTCCAAACCTGAGAGCCTATCTATAGCATGAGATGTGATATCCAGGTCCTTCCCATTCCAACCCTTAGACCCTTCCTACAGCATGCAATATGATATCTCAATGATTCTAATAACAAACCTGAGACCCGTCCTATAGCATGAGATATGATATCCAAGTCCTTCCCATTCCAATCCTGAGACCCTTCCTATAACATGAAATGTGATATCCAACTCCTTCCCATTCCAACCTGAGACCCTTCCTATAGCATGAGATGGGATATCCAACTTCTTCCAAATCCAATACTGATACCCTTCCGATAGCATGAGATGTGATATCCCAATGCTTCTACCAAACCTGAGACCCATACTATGGCATGAGATGTGATATCAAACTCCTTCCCATTCCAATCCTGAGACCCTTCCTATAGCTTGAGGTGTGATATCCAACTCCTTCCCATTCCAATTCTGAGACCCTTCTTATACCATGAGACTTGATATCTCAATGCTTCTAATACCAAACCTGAGACCCGTCCTATAACATGAGATGTGATATCCAAATCCTTCCCCTTCCAAACCTTAGACCCTTCCTTTATCATGAGATGTGATATCCAACTCCTTCCCATTCCAATCCTGAGACCCTTCCGATATCATGAGATTTGTTATCTCAATGCTTCTAATATCAAACTTGAGACCCTCCCTATAGCATGAGATGTGACATCCAAGTCCTTCCCATTCCAATCCTGAGACCCTTCCTATAGCATGAGATGTGATATCCAACTCCTTCCCATTCCAACCTGAGACCCTTCCTATAGCATGAGATGGGATATCCAACTTCTTCCAAATCCAATACTGATACCCTTCCGATAGCATGAGATGTGATATCCCAATGATTCTACCAAACCTGAGACCCATACTATGGCATGAGATGTGATATCAAACTCCTTCCCATTCCAATCCTGAGACCCTTCCTATAGCTTGAGGTGTGATATCCAACTCCTTCCCATTCCAATTCTGAGACCCTTCTTATACCATGAGACTTGATATCTCAATGCTTCTAATACCAAACCTGAGACCCGTCCTATAACATGAGATGTGATATCCAAATCCTTCCCCTTCCAAACCTTAGACCCTTCCTTTATCATGAGATGTGATATCCAACTCCTTCCCATTCCAATCCTGAGACCCTTCCGATATCATGAGATTTGTTATCTCAATGCTTCTAATATCAAACTTGAGACCCTCCCTATAGCATGAGATGTGACATCCAAGTCCTTCCCATTCCAATCCTGAGACCCTTCCTATAGCATGAGATGTGATATCTCTATGCTTCTAATACAAAACCTGAGACCCTTCCTATAACATGAGATCGGATATCCAACTCCTTCCCATTCCAATCCTGAGACCTTTTCCGATAGCAGAGATGTGATATCTCAATGCTTATACCAAACCTGAGAACCTTCCTATGGCCTGAGATGTCATATACAACTCCTTCCCATTCCAATCCTGAGACCCTTCCTTTAGCATGAGATGTGATATCTCAATGCTTATACCAAATCTGAGACCCTTCCTATAGCATGAGATGTGATATCCAATTCCTTCCCATTCCAATCCTGAGACCCTTCCTATAGCATGAGAAGTGATATCTCAATGCTTATACCAAACCTGAGAGCCTACCTATAACATGAGATGTGATATCCAAGTCCATCCCATTCCAATCCTTAGACCCTTCCTACAGCATGCGATGTGATATCTCAATGATTCTAATACCAAACCAGAGACTCTTACTATAACATGAGATGGGATATCCAACTCCTTCCCATTCCAATCCTGAGCCGCTTCCGATAGCAGAGATGTGATATCTCAATGCTTATACCAAACCTGAGACCCTTCCTATAACATGAGATGTGATATCCAACTCCTTCCCGTTCCAAACCTGAGACACTAACTATAGCATATGTGATATCCAACTCCTTCCCATTCCAAACATGAGACCCTTCCTATAGCAAGAAAGTAATATCCAACTCCTACCCATTCCAATCCTGAGACCCTTCCTATAGCAAGAGATGTGATATCCAAATCCTTCCCATTCCAATCCTGAGACCCTTCCTATAACATGAGATGTGATATCCAACTCCTTCCCATTCCAACCTGAGACACTTCCTATAGCATGAGAAGGGATATTCAACTCCTTCCCAATCCAATCCTGAGACCCTTCCGATAGCAGAGATGTGATATCTCAATGCTTATACCAAACCTGAGACCCTTCCTATGGCATGAGATGTGATATCCAACTCCTTGCCATTCAAATCCTGAGACCCTTCCTATAGCATGAGAAGGGATATCCAACTCCTTCCCAATCCAATCCTGAGACCCTTCCGATAGCAGCGACGTGATATCTCAATGCTTCTACCAAACCTGAGACCCTTCCTTTAGCATGAGATGTGATATCCAAATCCTTCACATTCCAATCCTGAGACCCTTCCTTTAGCATGAGATGTGATATCTCAATGCTTCTAATACCAAACCTGAGATCCTTCCTATAACATGAGATGTGATATCCAATTCCTTCCCATTCCAAACCTGAGACCCTTCCTATTGGATGAGATGTGATATCCAACTCCTTCCCATTCCAACCCTGAGACCCTTCCTATAGCATGAGATGTGATGTCTCAATGCTTCTAATACCAAACCTGAGATCCTTCCTATAACATGAGATGTGATATCCAACTCCTTCCATTCCAATCCTGAGACCCGTCCTATAGCATGAGATGTGATATCTCAATGCTTATACCAAACCTGAGACCCTTCCTATAGCATGAGATGTGATATCCAACTCCTCCCCATTCCAATCCTGAGACCCTTCCACTAGCATGAGATGTGATATCTCAATGCTTCTAACACCAAACCTGAGATTCTTCCTCTAACATGAAATGTGATATCCAACTCCTTCCCTTTCCAATCCTGAGACACTTCCGATAGCAGAGATGTGATATCTCAATGTTTATACCAAACCTGAAACCCTTCCTATAACATGAGATGTGATATCCAACTCCTTCCCGTTCCAAACCTGAGACCCTTCCTTTAGCATGAGATGTGATATCCAGCTCCTTCCCATTCCAATCCTGAGACACTTCCGATAGCATGAGATGTGATATCTCAATGCTTCTAATATCAAAACTGAGACCCTCCCTATAGCATGATATGTGATATCTAAGTCCTTCCCATTCCAATCCTGAGACCCTTCCTATAGCATGAGATGTGATATCTCAATGCTTCTACCAAACCTGAGACCCTTCCTTTAGCATGAGATGTGATATCCAACTCCTTCCCATTCCAATCCTGAGACCCTTCCTATAGCATGAGATGTGATATCTCAATACTTCTAATACCAAACCTGAGATCCTTCCGATAACATGAGATGTGATATCTCAATACTTCTAATACCAAACCTGAGATCCATCCTATAACATGAGATGTGATATCCAACTCCTTCCCTTTCCAAACCTGAGAGCCTATCTATAGCATGAGATGTGATATCCAGGTCCTTCCCATTCCAACCCTTAGACCCTTCCTACAGCATGCAATATGATATCTCAATGATTCTAATAACAAACCTGAGACCCGTCCTATAGCATGAGATATGATATCCAAGTCCTTCCCATTCCAATCCTGAGACCCTTCCTATAACATGAAATGTGATATCCAACTCCTTCCCATTCCAACCTGAGACCCTTCCTATAGCATGAGATGGGATATCCAACTTCTTCCAAATCCAATACTGATACCCTTCCGATAGCATGAGATGTGATATCCCAATGCTTCTACCAAACCTGAGACCCATACTATGGCATGAGATGTGATATCAAACTCCTTCCCATTCCAATCCTGAGACCCTTCCTATAGCTTGAGGTGTGATATCCAACTCCTTCCCATTCCAATTCTGAGACCCTTCTTATACCATGAGACTTGATATCTCAATGCTTCTAATACCAAACCTGAGACCCGTCCTATAACATGAGATGTGATATCCAAATCCTTCCCCTTCCAAACCTTAGACCCTTCCTTTATCATGAGATGTGATATCCAACTCCTTCCCATTCCAATCCTGAGACCCTTCCGATATCATGAGATTTGTTATCTCAATGCTTCTAATATCAAACTTGAGACCCTCCCTATAGCATGAGATGTGACATCCAAGTCCTTCCCATTCCAATCCTGAGACCCTTCCTATAGCATGAGATGTGATATCCAACTCCTTCCCATTCCAACCTGAGACCCTTCCTATAGCATGAGATGGGATATCCAACTTCTTCCAAATCCAATACTGATACCCTTCCGATAGCATGAGATGTGATATCCCAATGATTCTACCAAACCTGAGACCCATACTATGGCATGAGATGTGATATCAAACTCCTTCCCATTCCAATCCTGAGACCCTTCCTATAGCTTGAGGTGTGATATCCAACTCCTTCCCATTCCAATTCTGAGACCCTTCTTATACCATGAGACTTGATATCTCAATGCTTCTAATACCAAACCTGAGACCCGTCCTATAACATGAGATGTGATATCCAAATCCTTCCCCTTCCAAACCTTAGACCCTTCCTTTATCATGAGATGTGATATCCAACTCCTTCCCATTCCAATCCTGAGACCCTTCCGATATCATGAGATTTGTTATCTCAATGCTTCTAATATCAAACTTGAGACCCTCCCTATAGCATGAGATGTGACATCCAAGTCCTTCCCATTCCAATCCTGAGACCCTTCCTATAGCATGAGATGTGATATCTCTATGCTTCTAATACAAAACCTGAGACCCTTCCTATAACATGAGATCGGATATCCAACTCCTTCCCATTCCAATCCTGAGACCTTTTCCGATAGCAGAGATGTGATATCTCAATGCTTATACCAAACCTGAGAACCTTCCTATGGCCTGAGATGTCATATACAACTCCTTCCCATTCCAATCCTGAGACCCTTCCTTTAGCATGAGATGTGATATCTCAATGCTTATACCAAATCTGAGACCCTTCCTATAGCATGAGATGTGATATCCAATTCCTTCCCATTCCAATCCTGAGACCCTTCCTATAGCATGAGAAGTGATATCTCAATGCTTATACCAAACCTGAGAGCCTACCTATAACATGAGATGTGATATCCAAGTCCATCCCATTCCAATCCTTAGACCCTTCCTACAGCATGCGATGTGATATCTCAATGATTCTAATACCAAACCAGAGACTCTTACTATAACATGAGATGGGATATCCAACTCCTTCCCATTCCAATCCTGAGCCGCTTCCGATAGCAGAGATGTGATATCTCAATGCTTATACCAAACCTGAGACCCTTCCTATAACATGAGATGTGATATCCAACTCCTTCCCGTTCCAAACCTGAGACACTAACTATAGCATATGTGATATCCAACTCCTTCCCATTCCAAACATGAGACCCTTCCTATAGCAAGAAAGTAATATCCAACTCCTACCCATTCCAATCCTGAGACCCTTCCTATAGCAAGAGATGTGATATCCAAATCCTTCCCATTCCAATCCTGAGACCCTTCCTATAACATGAGATGTGATATCCAACTCCTTCCCATTCCAACCTGAGACACTTCCTATAGCATGAGAAGGGATATTCAACTCCTTCCCAATCCAATCCTGAGACCCTTCCGATAGCAGAGATGTGATATCTCAATGCTTATACCAAACCTGAGACCCTTCCTATGGCATGAGATGTGATATCCAACTCCTTGCCATTCAAATCCTGAGACCCTTCCTATAGCATGAGAAGGGATATCCAACTCCTTCCCAATCCAATCCTGAGACCCTTCCGATAGCAGCGACGTGATATCTCAATGCTTCTACCAAACCTGAGACCCTTCCTTTAGCATGAGATGTGATATCCAAATCCTTCACATTCCAATCCTGAGACCCTTCCTTTAGCATGAGATGTGATATCTCAATGCTTATACCAAATCTGAGACCCTTCCTATAGCATGAGATGTGATATCCAATTCCTTCCCATTCCAATCCTGAGACCCTTCCTATAGCATGAGATGTGATATCTCAATGCTTATACCAAACCTGAGAGCCTACCTATAGCATGAGATGTGATATCCAAGTCCATTCCATTCCAATCCTTTGACCCTTCCTACAGCATGCGATGTGATATCTCAATGATTCTACCAAACCAGAGACTCTTCCTATAACATGAGATGGGATATCCAACTCCTTCCCATTCCAATCCTGAGCCGCTTCCGATAGCAGAGATGTGATATCTCAATGCTTATACCAAACCTGAGACCCTTCCTATAACATGAGATGTGATATCCAACTCCTTCCCGTTCCAAACCTGAGACACTAACTATAGCATATGTGATATCCAACTCCTTCCCATTCCAAACATGAGACCTTTCCTATAGCAAGAAAGTAATATCCAACTCCTACCCATTCCAATCCTGAGACCCTTCCTATAGCAAGAGATGTGATATCCAAATCCTTCCCATTCCAATCCTGAGACCCTTCCTATAACATGAGATGTGATATCCAACTCCTTCCCATTCCAACCTGAGACACTTCCTATAGCATAAGAAGGGATATCCAACTCCTTCCCAATCCAATCCTGAGACCCTTCCGATAGCAGAGATGTGATATCTCAATGCTTATACCAAACCTGAGACCCTTCCTATGGCATGAGATGTGATATCCAACTCCTTCCCAATCCAATCCTGAGACCCTTCCGATAGCAGAGACGTGATATCTCAATGCTTCTACCAAACCTGAGACCCTTCCTTTAGCATGAGATGTGATATCCAAATCCTTCACATTCCAATCCTGAGACCCTTCCTATAGCATGAGATGTGATATCTCAATGCTTCTAATACCAAACCTGAGATCCTTCCTATAACATGAGATGTGATATCCAATTCCTTCCCATTCCAAACCTGAGACCCTTCCTATTGGATGAGATGTGATATCCAACTCCTTCCCATTCCAACCCTGAGACCCTTCCTATAGCATGAGATGTGATGTCTCAATGCTTCTAATACCAAACCTGAGATCCTTCCTATAACATGAGATGTGATATCCAACTCCTTCCATTCCAATCCTGAGACCCGTCCTATAGCATGAGATGTGATATCTCAATGCTTATACCAAACCTGAGACCCTTCCTATAGCATGAGATGTGATATCCAACTGCTTCCCATTCCAATCCTGAGACCCTTCCTATAGCATGAGATGTGATATCTCAATGCTTCTAATACCAAACCTGAGATCCTTCCTCTAACATGAAATGTGATATCCAACTCCTTCCCTTTCCAAACCTAAGAGCCTATCTATAGCATGAGATGTGATATCCATGTCCTTCCCATTCCAACCCTTAGACCCTTCCTACAGCATGCAATATGATATCTCAATGATTCTAATAACAAACCTGAGACCCGTCCTATAAGATGAGATGGGATATCCAACTCCTTCCCATTCCAATCCTGAGACACTTCCGATAGCAGAGATGTGATATCTCAATGCTTATACCAAACCTGAGACCCTTCCTATAACATGAGATGTGATATCCAAATCCTTCCCGTTCCAAACCTGAGACCCTTCCTTTAGCATGAGATGTGATATCCAGCACCTTCCCATTCCAATCCTGAGACACTTCCTATAGCATGAGATGTGATATCTCAATGCTTCTAATATCAAAACTGAGACCCTCCCTATAGCATGATATGTGATATCTAAGTCCTTCCCATTCCAATCCTGAGACCCTCCCTATAGCTTGAGATGTGATATCCAACTCCTTCCCATTCCAATCCTGAGACCCTTCCTATAGCATGAGATATGATATCTCAATACTTCTAATACCAAACGTGAGATCCTTCCGATAACATGAGATGTGATATCCAAATCCTTCCCCTTCCAATCCTGAGACCCTCCCTTTAGCATGAGATGTGATATCCAACTCCTTCCTATTCCAATCCTGAGACTCTTCTGATAGCATGAGATGTGATATCTCAATGCTTCTAATACCAAACCTGAGATCCTTCCGATAGCATGAGATGTGATATCTCAATGCTTCTAATACCAAACCTGAGATCCTTCCTATAACATGAGATGTGATATCCAAATCCTTCCCCTTCCAAACCTGAGACCCTCCCTTTAGCATGAGATGTGATATCCAACTCCTTCCCATTCCATTCCTGAGACCCTTCTGATAGCATGAGATGTGATATCTCAATGCCTCTAATACCAAACCTGAGATCCTACCTCTAACATGAAATGTGATATCCAACTATTTCCCCTTCCAAACCTGAGAGCCTTCCTATAGCATGAGATGTGATATCCAAGTCCTTCCCATTCCAATCCTGAGACCCTTCCTATAGCTTGAGATGTGATATCCAACTCCTTCCCATTCCAATTCTGAGACCCTTCCTATACTATGAGACTTGATATCTCAATGCTTCTAATACAAACGTGAGACCCGTAATATAACATGAGATGTGATATCCAAATGCTTCCCCTTCCAAACCTTAGACCCTTCCTTTATCATGAGATGTGATATCCAACTCCTTCCCATTCCAATCCTGAGACCCTTCCGATATCATGAGATGTGATATCTCAAAGCTTCTAATATCAAACTTGAGATCCTCCCTATAGCATGAGATGTGATATCCAAGTCCTTCCCATTCCAATCCTGAGACCCTTCCTATAGCTTGAGGTGTGATATCCAACTCCTTCCCATTCCAATTCTGAGACCCTTCTTATACCATGAGACTTGATATCTCAATGCTTCTAATACCAAACCTGAGACCCGTCCTATAACATGAGATGTGATATCCAAATCCTTCCCCTTCCAAACCTTAGACCCTTCCTTTATCATGAGATGTGATATCCAACTCCTTCCCATTCCAATCCTGAGACCCTTCCGATATCATGAGATTTGTTATCTCAATGCTTCTAATATCAAACTTGAGACCCTCCCTATAGCATGAGATGTGACATCCAAGTCCTTCCCATTCCAATCCTGAGACCCTTCCTATAACATGAGATGTGATATCCAACTCCTTCCCATTCCAACCTGAGACACTTCCTATAGCATGAGAAGGGATATCTAACTCCTTCCCAATCCAATCCTGAGACCCTTCCAATAGCAGAGATGTGATATCTGAATGCTTATACCAAACCTGAGACCCTTCCTATGGCATGAGATGTGATATCCAACTCCTTGCCATTTAAATCCTGTGACCCTTCCTATAGCATGAGATGTGATATCTCTATGCTTCTAATACCAAACCTGAGACCCTTCCTATAACATGAGATGGGAAATCCAACTCCTTCCCATTTCAATCCTGAGACCCTTCCGATAGCAGAGATGTGATATCTCAATGCTTATACCAAACCTGAGAACCTTCCTATGGCCTGAGATGTCATATACAACTCCTTCCCATTCCAATCCTGAGACCCTTCCTTTAGCATGAGATGTGATATCTCAATGCTTATACCAAATCTGAGACCCTTCCTATAGCATGAGATGTGATATCCAATTCCTTCCCATTCCAATCCTGAGACCCTTCCTATAGCATGAGATGTGATATCTCAATGCTTATACCAAACCTGAGAGCCTACCTATAGCATGAGATGTGATATCCAAGTCCATCCCATTCCAATCCTTAGACCCTTCCTACAGCATGCAATGTGACATCTCAATGATTCTAATACCAAACCAGAGACTCTTCCTATAACATGAGATGGGATATCCAACTCCTTCCCATTCCAATCCTGAGCCGCTTCCGATAGCAGAGATGTGATATCTCAATGCTTATACCAAACCTGAGACCCTTCCTATAACATGAGATGTGATATCCAACTCCTTCCCGTTCCAAACCTGAGACACTAACTATAGCATATGTGATATCCAACTCCTTCCCATTCCAAACATGAGACACTTCCTATAGCAAGAAAGTAATATCCAACTCCTACCCATTCCAATCCTGAGACCCTTCCTATAGCAATAGATGTGATATCCAAATCCTTCCCATTCCAATCCTGAGACCCTTCCTATAACATGAGATGTGATATCCAACTCCTTCCCATTCCAACCTGAGACACTTCCTATAGCATGAGAAGGGATATCCAACTCCTTCCCAATCCAATCCTGAGACCCTTCCGATAGCAGAGATGTGATATCTCAATGCTTATACCAAACCTGAGACCCTTCCTATGGCATGAGATGTGATATCCAACTCCTTCCCAATCCAATCCTGAGACCCTTCCGATAGCAGAGACGTGATATCTCAATGCTTCTACCAAACCTGAGACCCTTCCTTTAGCATGAGATGTGATATTCAAATCCTTCACATTCCAATCCTGAGACCCTTCCTATAGCATGAGATGTGATATCTCAATGCTTCTAATACCAAACCTGAGATCCTTCCAATAACATGAGATGTGATATCCAATTCCTTCCCATTCCAAACCTGACACCCTTCCTATTGGATGCGATGTGATATCCAACTCCTTCCCATTCCAACCCTGAGACCCTTCCTATAGCATGAGATGTGATGTCTCAATGCTTCTAATACCAAACCTGAGATCCTTCCTATAACATGAGATGTGATATCCAACTCCTTCCATTCCAATCCTGAGACCCGTCCTATAGCATGAGATGTGATATCTCAATGCTTATACCAAACCTGAGACCCTTCCTATAGCATGAGATGTGATATCCAACTGCTTCCCATTCCAATCCTGAGACCCTTCCTATAGCATGAGATGTGATATCTCAATGATTCTAATAACAAACCTGAGACCCGTCCTATAACATGAGATGGGATATCCAACTCCTTCCCATTCCAACCCTTAGACCCTTCCTACAGCATGAAATATGATATCTCAATGATTCTAATAACAAACCTGAGACCCGTCCTATAACATGAGATGGGATATCCAACTCCTTCCCATTCCAATCCTGAGACACTTCCGATAGCAGAGATGTGATATCTCAATGCTTATACCAAACCTGAGACCCTTCCTATAACATGAGATATGATATCCAAATCCTTCCCGTTCCAAACCTGAGACCCTTCCTTTAGCATGAGATGTGATATCCAGCACCTTCCCATTCCAATCCTGAGACACTTCCTATAGCATGAGATGTGATATCTCAATGCTTCTAATATCAAAACTGAGACCCTCCCTATAGCATGATATGTGATATCTAAGTCCTTCCCATTCCAATCCTGAGACCCTCCCTATAGCATGAGATGTGATATCCAACTCCTTCCCATTCCAATCCTGAGACCCTTCCTATAGCATGAGATATGATATCTCAATACTTCTAATACCAAACATGCGATCCTTCCGATAACATGAGATGTGATATCCAAATCCTTCCCCTTCCAATCCTGAGACCCTCCCTTTAGCATGAGATGTGATATCCAACTCCTTCCTATTCCAATCCTGAGACTCTTCTGATAGCATGAGATGTGATATCTCAATACTTCTAATACCAAACCTGAGATCCTTCCGATAGCATGAGATGTGATATCTCAATGCTTCTAATACCAAACCTGAGATCCTTCCTATAACATGAGATGTGATATCCAAATCCTTCCCCTTCCAAACCTGAGACCCTCCCTTTAGAATGAGATGTGATATCCAACTCCTTCCCATTCCATTCCTGAGACCCTTCTGATAGCATGAGATGTGATATCTCAATGCCTCTAATACCAAACCTGAGATCCTACCTCTAACATGAAATGTGATATCCAACTCTTTCCCCTTCCAAACCTGAGAGCCTTCCTATAGCATGAGATGTGATATCCAAGTCCTTCCCATTCCAATCCTGAGACCCTTCCTATAACTTGAGATGTGATATCCAACTCCTTCCCATTCCAATTCTGAGACCGATATCTCAATGATTCTAATAACAAACCTGAGACCCGTCCTATAACATGAGATGTGATATCCAACTCCTTCCCATTCCAATCCTGAGACACTTCCGATAGCAGAGATGTGATATCTCAATGCTTCTAATACCAAACCTGAGACCAGTCCTATAACATGAGATGGGATATCCAACTCCTTCCCGTTCCAAACCTGAGACCCTTCCTATAGCATGAGATGTGATATCCAACTCCTTCCCATCCCAATCCTGAGACACTTCCGATTGCAGAGATTTGATATCTCAATGCTTATACCAAACCTGAGACTCTTCCTATAACATGAGATGTGATATCCAACTCCTTCCCATTCCAAACCTGAGACCCTTCCTATAGCATGAGATGTGATATCCAACTCCTTCCCATTCCAATCCTGAGACCCTTATGATAGCATGAGATGTGATATCTCAATGCCTCTAATACCAAATCTGAGATTCTTCCGATAGCATGAGATGTGATATCTCAATGCTTCTTATACCAAACCTGAGATCCTTCCTATAACATGAGATGTGATATCCAAATCCTTCCCCTTCCAAACCTGAGACCCTCCCATTAGCATGAGATGTGATATCCAACTCCTTCCCATTCCAACCTGAGACCCTTCCTATAGCATGAGATGGGATATCCAACTCCTTGGAATTCCAATCCTGATACCCTTCCGATAGCATGAGATTTGATATCCCAATGCTTATACCAAACCTGAGACCCATACTATGGCATGAGATGTGATATCAAACTCCTTCCCATTCTAATCCTGAAATCCTGAGACCCTTCCTATAGCTTGAGATGTGATATCCAACTCCTTCCCATTCCAATTCTGAGACCCTTCCTATACCATGAGACTTGATATCTCAATGCTTCTAATACCAAACCTGAGACCTGTCCTATAACATGAGATGTGATATCCAAATCCTTCCCCTTCCAAACCTTAGACCCTTCCTTTATCATGAGATGTGATATCCAACTCCTTCCCATTCCAATCCTGAGACCCTTCCGATATCATGAGATGTGATATCTCAATGCTTCTAATATCAAACTCGAGACCCTCCCTATAGCATGAGATGTGATATCCAAGTCCTTCCCATTCCAATCCTGAGACCCTTCCTATAGCATGAGATGTGATGTCTCAATGCTTCTAATACCAAACCTGAGACCCTTCCTATAACATGAGATGGGAATATCCAACTCCTTCCCATTATAATCCTGAGACCCTTCCGATAGCAAACATGTGATATCTCAATGCTTATACCAAACCTGAGATCCTTCCTATAACATGAGATGTGATATCCAACTCCTTCCCATTCCAATCCTGAGACACTTCCTATAGCATGAGATGTGATATCTCACTGCTTATACCAAACCTGAGACCCTTCCTATAGCATGAGATGTGATATCCAAGTCCTTCCCATTCCAATCCTGAGACACTTCCTATAGCATGAGATGTGATATCTCAATGCTTCTAATACCAAACCTGAGACCCTTCCTATGGCATGAGATGTCATATACAGATCCTTCCCATTCCAATCCTGAGAACCTTCCTATAGCATGAGATGTGATATCTCAATGCTTATACCAAACCTAAAACCCTTCCTATAGCATGAGATGTGATATCCAACCCCTTCCCATTCCAATCCTGAGACCCTTCCTAGCATGAGATGTGATATCCAATGGCTCTAATATCAAACCTGAGATCCTTCCTCTAACATTAAATGTGATATCCAACTCCTTCCCTTTCCAAACCTGAGAGACTACCTATAGCATGAGATGTGATATCCAAGTCCTTCCATTCCAATCCTTAGACCCTTCCTACAGCATGCAATATGATATCTCAATGATTCTAATAACAAACCTGAGACCCGTCCTATAACATGAGATGTGATATCCAACTCCTTCCCATTCCAATCCTGAGACACTTCCGATAGCAGAGATGTGATATCTCAATGCTTCTAATACCAAACCTGAGACCAGTCCTATAACATGAGATGGGATATCCAACTCCTTCCCGTTCCAAACCTGAGACCCTTCCTATAGCATGAGATGTGATATCCAACTCCTTCCCATCCCAATCCTGAGACACTTCCGATTGCAGAGATTTGATATCTCAATGCTTATACCAAACCTGAGACTCTTCCTATAACATGAGATGTGATATCCAACTCCTTCCCGTTCCAAACCTGAGACCCTTCCTATAGCATGAGATGTGATATCCAACTCCTTCCCATTCCAATCCTGAGACCCTTATGATAGCATGAGATGTGATATCTCAATGCCTCTAATACCAAATCTGAGATTCTTCCGATAGCATGAGATGTGATATCTCAATGCTTCTTATACCAAACCTGAGATCCTTCCTATAACATGAGATGTGATATCCAAATCCTTCCCCTTCCAAACCTGAGACCCTCCCTTTAGCATGAGATGTGATATCCAACTCCTTCCCATTCCAACCTGAGACCCTTCCTATAGCATGAGATGGGATATCCAACTCCTTGGAATTCCAATCCTGATACCCTCCCGATAGCATGAGATTTGATATCCCAATGCTTATACCAAACCTGAGACCCATACTATGGCATGAGATGTGATATCAAACTCCTTCCCATTCCAATCCTGAGACCCTTCCTATAGCTTGAGATGTGATATCCAACTCCTTCCCATTCCAATTCTGAGACCCTTCCTATACCATGAGACTTGATATCTCAATGCTTCTAATACCAATCCTGAGACCCGTCCTATAACATGAGATGTGATATCCAAATCCTTCCCCTTCCAAACCTTAGACCCTTCCTTTATCATGAGATGTGATATCCAACTCCTTCCCATTCCAATCCTGAGACCCTTCCGATATCATGAGATGTGATATCTCAATGCTTCTAATATCAAACTCGAGACCCTCCCTATAGCATGAGATGTGATATCCAAGTCCTTCCCATTCCAATCCTGAGACCCTTCCTATAGCATGAGATGTGATGTCTCAATGCTTCTAATACCAAACCTGAGACCCTTCCTATAACATGAGATGGGAATATCCAACTCCTTCCCATTCCAATTCTGAGACCCTTCCGATAGCAAACATGTGATATCTCAATGCTTATACCAAACCTGAGATCCTTCCTATAACATGAGATGTGATATCCAACTCCTTCCCATTCCAATCCTGAGACACTTCCTATAGCATGAGATGTGATATCTCACTGCTTATACCAAACCTGAGACCCTTCCTATAGCATGAGATGTGATATCCAACTCCTTCCCATTCCAATCCTGAGACCCTTCCTATAGCATGAGATGTGATATCTCAATGCTTCTAATATCAAACTTGAGACCCTCCCTATAGCATGAGATGTGATATCCAAGTCCTTCCCATTCCAATCTTGAGACACTTCCTATAGCATGAGATGTGATATCTCAATGCTTCTAATACCAAACCTGAGACTCTTCCTATAACATGAGATGGGATATCCAACTCCTTCCCATTGCAATCCTGAGACCCTTCCGATAGCAGAGATGTGATATCTCAATGCTTATACCAAACCTGAGACCCTTCCTACGGCATGAGATGTCATATACAACTCCTTCCCATTCCAATCCTGAGACCCTTCCTATAGCATGAGATGTGATATCTCAATGCTTATACCAAACCTGAGACCCTTCCTATAGCATGAGATGTGATATCCAACTCCTTCCCATTCCAATCCTGAGACCCTTCCTATAGCATGAGATGTGATGTCTAAATGCTTCTAATACCAAACCTGAGATCCTTCCTATAACATGAGATGTGAAATCCAACTCCTTCCATTCCAATCCTGAGACCCTTCCTATAGCATGAGATGTGATATCTCAATGCTTATACTAAACCTGAGACCCTTCCTTTAGCATGAGATGTGATATCCAACTCCTTCCCATTCCAATCCTGAGACCCTTCCTATAGCATGAGATGTGATATCTCAATGCCTCTAATACCAAACCTGAGATCCTTCCTCTAACATGAAATGTGATATCCAACTCCTTCCCTTTCCAAACCTGAGAGCCTATCCATAGCATGAGATGTGATATCCAAGTCCTTCCCATTCCAATCCTTAGACCCTTCCTACAGCATGCAATAACACTACTCACTTCAGACCTGGGAACGCCAAGTGTACGAATCATGTGAGAGTGACAAGGACTCGATATACTACACAACCTGGCGGCGGTTACAGAGCAAGACTCCTGTGTAGGCTGGTCAGTCTGCTGGATGGCCCAGAGACGCTTCCGAAGGCTTACTAGCAGGAGATGGTGAAAATGCCGAGAATAGCTGTCCCCGCTATTCCAAGGGTCGAAGTACCAGTACAGGCCTTCTGGTTCGATCAACGGTGAAAAGGGTTTCACAAGGCGACAGCAGTGCAGAGGAGCAGTCCTTCAGCGGGTCACCAGCGATTCCTCGGTTCAGCCTCTTGGTTGCAGGATACTTGGCTCCTGTATTCCTTCGTTCGTGAGAACTCAGGAGATCGACATGGTAGTGGTGTTTCCAGCCCCCTCTTATCCACGGTTCCCTTCGCGCCAAAACGGAGGGGACCCAATGGGAGATCCGCTCATCAACACTCACACCATTCGTGGACCTATCACGGACCACGGTGGTCCCAGTCATTCACACCACCCTAGACTCTCTGGCACCCAGGATGTGTATTGGGACCAGACATCCCAGCCCACATCCTGGAGGCACACACAAGACATGTAGAAGCCTGCGAAAGCATCTGTGTTTCGCGGGAAAGCACATGCCCAAATAAGGAAGGCCCCAGGTCGGCTCGACCTGGGGAAGGTGAAGGGAGCAAGACGGTCAGCGGACAGGACAAAGGAGCCTCGTGGTCTGGCCATTTTGGGATCTAGGCCACCATTTTGGGTTAAGCGCGAGAAACGCGCTTAGCACGCCAAAAGGATCTCAAAACACAAGAAACGATCGCTGCCACCATTCCCGTCCGTGAATCACTTGCACCGATCAGTTACAATCCTGAAAGAGTATCTAGGGCCTGTAGAAGGCTAGAGACCCAAGAGAGCAGTAACTTAGCTTACAGTGCCCTCTTGTGTCATGTTGCACGAAAGCTGCAACATGATACAAGAAACTACGGAAACCAGCGTTTCCTGGTACTGACTGTCTTAAGGGCATGACAGTTTCCCCGTAAGAAAGGAGCGAAAGCCCAGAGGAGTGCGGCAGAAGGCTGCACTTCTCGGGCAAAGTCGAGAACAAGGTGAAAAACAACAGCAAAAAGTTTAGGGGTTGCCACATGGAAGGAAAATTACCTACAATTACGAAATCTTTCCTAACACTCGCCCCTCCCAGACTATGGACAGGGGGAACTAATCCACCCCTGGATGAGTCTCTTGTTCAGGTCGGTTAAACATTCTCCACAACCCATCAGCATTGCTATGTTGGACACCTGGCCTATGCTCAATAGTGAAGTCGAAGCCTTGTAGACTTATGGACCACCTAAGCAACTTTGGATTCTCCCCCTTCATGTTTATTAGCCACTTTAAGGGCTTATGGTCAGTTTGCACAGGGAAGTGGGTCCCATAGAGGTAGGGCCTCAGCTTCCTTAGGGCCCACACAACAGAGAAACATTCTTTCTCTACCGTGGACCATCTGAGCTCTCTGTCCTTAAACTGGCGACTAATAAAACCAATAGGGTGTTCCTTACCCTTCTCATCTACTTGCGATAGTACAGCTCCTATCCCAGTGTCAGAGGCGTCCGTCTGCACGATAAAAGGTCTTTGATAATCAGGGGCCCTGAGGACAGGGGCCTGGCACAAGGAGTCTTTTAAGCCATTGAAGGCCTTCTCACACTCGTCGGTCCAAGTTACCTTCTTGGGTTTCTTCAGAGTTGTGAGGGCAGTCAGAGGGGCAGCTATGGTGCCATAGTCTGCCACAAAATTGCGGTAATACCCCGTGAGTCCTAAGAAGGCTCTCACTTGGGTTTGTGTAGTGGGGGTAGGCCAGTCTTGTACTGCTTGTACTTTACTGGGTAGAGGCTGTATCCTCCCTCCACCTACTTCATGTCCAAGGTAAAACACTGAGCCTTGTCCAATCTGGCGTTTACTAGCCTTTATGGTCAAGTGTGCTTTCTGAAGAGCCTGGAGCACAATCCCGAGGTGTTTCACATGGTCAGGTGGCACTGAAAACTGCTATATCGTCCAGATATGCAAGACAGAATTCGTCCAACCCATTCAAAACATGATGCACAAGCCTCTGGAAAGTGGCAGGTGCATTCTTCAACCCGAACGGCATTACCCGGAATTGGTAAAGGCCGTCTGGAGTAGAAAACGCTGTCTTCTCCTTGGCATGTTCTGCTAAAGCTATTTGCCAATAGCCAGCAGTGAGGTCAAACGTGCTGAGGTACTTGGAGGCACCCAAAGTATCCACCAGCTCATCTGTTCGAGGCAAGGGGTGTGCATCTGTCTTGGTGACAGCATTCAGAGCCCTGTAATCCACACAGAACCTCAATTCAGAAGTGCCTGCCTTTGGAACGAAAACCACAGTGCTGGACCAAGGACTACTAGAGGGTTCAATCACCCCAAGGTCTAACATCTTGTTGACCTCGGTCTTAATATAAGACCGTACTTTGTCTGACATCCTGTATCCCCTACTTTTGGTAGGTACACTGTCTCCTGTGTCTATGTTATGTTTGCACCAAGGTGTCAAACCAGGCGACTGTGAAAACAGGGGGGAAAACTGCCTAAGCAAACTTTTCACCTCAGCCTGCTGATCAGAAGTCAGGTGAGGGGCCACTCGGACACCCTCAAAGGAGCTATCTGAAGGACCGCTTTGGAACAGGTCGGGGAGAGGTTCAGACTCCTCTTCCTCAACATCTGAAGCCAGTAACAGTGCTGCGATTTTGACTCTTGGGACGAAAGCCTTCAGCCTATTCACGTGAAACACTTTTGGAGCCTGTCCAGGCCTTCCAAGGTCCACTAAATAGTTAACCTCACCCAGGGGCTCCACCACTGTGTAAGGGCCTGACCATTTGTCCTGTAAAGCTCAAGGCCTTATGGGATTCATGATCAGGACTTGCTGACCAGGTGTAAAGTTGATGAGGGAAGCTTTCTGGTCGTACCAATGTTTCACCAGCGCTTGTACTGCCTTCAATTTATCACTAGCCAAGCCCATCAGAAGTACCATCCGTTTTCTGAGCCCTAGCACATAATCAACTACGTTGGTAGTAACAGGGGGAGTGGGCATCTCCCATCCCTCTTTGACTATGGCTAAGGGTCCCCGTACAGGATGACCAAACAGAAGTTTGAAGGGGCTGAAGCCAACACCCTCCTGTGGTACCTCTCGGTAGGCAAACAGTAAGCATGGTAAAAGAAGATAATACCAAACCTGAGATCCTACCTCTTACATGAAATGAGATATCCAACTCTTTCCCCTTCCAAACCTGAGAGCCTTCCTATAGCATGAGATGTGATATCCAAGTCCTTCCCATTCCAATACTGAGACCCTTCCTATAGCTTGAGATGTGATATCCAACTCCTTCCCATTCCAATTCTGAGACCCTTCCTATAGCATGAGATGTGATATCTCAATGCTTATACCAAACCTGAGAGCCTACCTATAGCATGAGATGTGATATCCAAGTCCATCCCATTCCAATCCTTAGACCCTTCCTACAGCATGCGATGTGATATCTCAATGATTCTAATACCAAACCAGAGACTCTTCCTATAACATGAGATGGGATATCCAACTCCTTCCCATTCCAATTCTGAGACCCTTCCTATACTATGAGACTTGATATCTCAATGCTTCTAATACCAAACCTGAGACCCGTAATATAACATGAGATGTGATATCCAAATCCTTCCCCTTCCAAACCTTAGACCCTTCCTTTATCATGAGATGTGATATCCAACTCCTTCCCATTCCAATCCTGAGACCCTTCCGATATCATGAGATGTGATATCTCAAAGCTTCTAATATCAAACTTGAGACCCTCCCTATAGCATGAGATGTGATATCCAAGTCCTTCCCATTCCAATCCTGAGACCCTTCCTATAGCATGAGATGTGATATCTCAATGCTTCTAATACCAAACCTGAGACCCTTCCTATAACATGAGATGGGAATATCCAACTCCTTCCCATTCCAATCTTGAGACCGTTCCGATAGCAGAGATGTGATATCTCAATGCTTATACCAAACCTGAGATCCTTCCTATAACATGAGATGTGATATCCAACTCCTTCCCATTCCAATCCTGAGACACTTCCTATAGCATGAGATGTGATATCTCACTGCTTATACCAAACCTGAGACCCTTCCCATAGCAGGAGATGTGATATCCAACTCCTTCCCATTCCAATCCTCAGACCCTTCCTATAGCATGAGATTTGATATCCCAATGCTTATACCAAACCTGAGACCCATACTATGGCATGAGATGTGATATCAAACTCCTTCCCATTCCAATCCTGAGACCCTTCCTATAGCTTGAGATGTGATATCCAACTCCTTCCCATTCCAATTCTGAGACCCTTCCTATACCATGAGACTTGATATCTCAATGCTTCTAATACCAAACCTGAGACCCGTCCTATAACATGAGATGTGATATCCAAATCCTTCCCCTTCCAAACCTTAGACCCTTCCTTTATCATGAGATGTGATATCCAACTCCTTCCCATTCCAATCCTGAGACCCTTCCGATATCATGAGATGTGATATCTCAATGCTTCTAATATCAAACTCGAGACCCTCCCTATAGCATGAGATGTGATATCCAAGTCCTTCCCATTCCAATCCTGAGACCCTTCCTATAGCATGAGATGTGATGTCTCAATGCTTCTAAAACCAAACCTGAGACCCTTCCTATAACATGAGATGGGAATATCCAACTCCTTCCCATTCCAATCCTGAGACCCTTCCGAAAGCAGAGATGTGATATCTCAATGCTTATACCAAACCTGAGACCCTTCCTATGGCATGAGATGTCATATACAGATCCTTCCCATTCCAATCCTGAGACCCTTCCTATAGCATGAGATGTGATATCTCAATGCTTATACCAAACCTAAAACCCTTCCTATAGCATGAGATGTGATATCCAACTCCTTCCCATTCCAATCCTGAGACCATTCCTATAGCATGAGATGTGATATCCAATGGCTCTAATATCAAACCTGAGATCCTTCCTATAGCATGAGATGTGATGTCTCAATGCTTCTAATACCAAACCTGAGACCCTTCCCATAGCAGGAGATGTGATATCCAACTCCTTCCCATTCCAATCCTCAGACCCTTCCTATAGCATGAGATTTGATATCCCAATGCTTATACCAAACCTGAGACCCATACTATGGCATGAGATGTGATATCAAACTCCTTCCCATTCCAATCCTGAGACCCTTCCTATAGCTTGAGATGTGATATCCAACTCCTTCCCATTCCAATTCTGAGACCCTTCCTATACCATGAGACTTGATATCTCAATGCTTCTAATACCAAACCTCAGACCCGTCCTATAACATGAGATGTGATATCCAAATCCTTCCCCTTCCAAACCTTAGACCCTTCCTTTATCATGAGATGTGATATCCAACTCCTTCCCATTCCAATCCTGAGACCCTTCCGATATCATGAGATGTGATATCTCAATGCTTCTAATATCAAACTCGAGACCCTCCCTATAGCATGAGATGTGATATCCAAGTCCTTCCCATTCCAATCCTGAGACCCTTCCTATAGCATGAGATGTGATGTCTCAATGCTTCTAATACCAAACCTGAGACCCTTCCTATAACATGAGATGGGAATATCCAACTCCTTCCCATTCCAATCCTGAGACCCTTCCGAAAGCAGAGATGTGATATCTCAATGCTTATACCAAACCTGAGACCCTTCCTATGGCATGAGATGTCATATACAGATCCTTCCCATTCCAATCCTGAGACCCTTCCTATAGCATGAGATGTGATATCTCAATGCTTATACCAAACCTAAAACCCTTCCTATAGCATGAGATGTGATATCCAACTCCTTCCCATTCCAATCCTGAGACCATTCCTATAGCATGAGATGTGATATCCAATGGCTCTAATATCAAACCTGAGATCCTTCCTCTAACATTAAATGTGATATCCAACTCCTTCCCTTTCCAAACCTGAGAGCCTACCTATAGCATGAGATGTGATATACAAGTCCTTCCCATTCCAATCCTTAGACCCTTCCTACAGCATGCAATATGATATCTCAATGATTCTAATAACAAACCTGAGACCCGTCCTATAACATGAGATGTGATATCCAACTCCTTCCCATTCCAATCCTGAGACACTTCCGATAGCAGAGATGTGATATCTCAATGCTTCTAATACCAAATTTGAGACCAGTCCTATAACATGAGATGGGATATCCAACTCCTTCCCGTTCCAAACCTGAGACCCTTCCTATAGCATGAGATGTGATATCCAACTCCTTCCCATCCCAATCCTGAGACACTTCCGATTGCAGAGATTTGATATCTCAATGCTTATACCAAACCTGAGACTCTTCCTATAACATGAGATGTGATATCCAACTCCTTCCCATTCCAAACCTGAGACCCTTCCTATAGCATGAGATGTGATATCCAACTCCTTCCCATTCCAATCCTGAGACCCTTATGATAGCATGAGATGTGATATCTCAATGCCTCTAATACCAAATCTGAGATTCTTCCGATAGCATGAGATGTGATATCTCAATGCTTCTTATACCAAACCTGAGATCCTTCCTATAACATGAGATGTGATATCCAAATCCTTCCCCTTCCAAACCTGAGACCCTCCCTTTAGCATGAGATGTGATATCCAACTCCTTCCCATTCCAACCTGAGACCCTTCCTATAGCATGAGATGGGATATCCAACTCCTTGGAATTCCAATCCTGATACCCTTCCGATAGCATGAGATGTGATATCCCAATGCTTATACCAAACCTGAGACCCATACTATGGCATGAGATGTGATATCAAACTCCTTCCCATTCTAATCCTGAAATCCTGAGACCCTTCCAATAGCTTGAGATGTGATATCCAACTCCTTCCCATTCCAATTCTGAGACCCTTCCTATACCATGAGACTTGATATCTCAATGCTTCTAATACCAAACCTGAGACCTGTCCTATAACATGAGATGTGATATCCAAATCCTTCCCCTTCCAAACCTTAGACCCTTCCTTTATCATGAGATGTGATATCCAACTCCTTCCCATTCCAATCCTGAGACCCTTCCGATATCATGAGATGTGATATCTCAATGCTTCTAATATCAAACTCGAGACCCTCCCTATAGCATGAGATGTGATATCCAAGTCCTTCCCATTCCAATCCTGAGACCCTTCCTATAGCATGAGATGTGATGTCTCAATGCTTCTAATACCAAACCTGAGACCCTTCCTATAACATGAGATGGGAATATCCAACTACTTCCCATTATAATCCTGAGACCCTTCCGATAGCAAACATGTGATATCTCAATGCTTATACCAAACCTGAGATCCTTCCTATAACATGAGATGTGATATCCAACTCCTTCCCATTCCAATCCTGAGACACTTCCTATAGCATGAGATGTGATATCTCACTGCTTATACCAAACCTGAGACCCTTCCTATAGCATGAGATGTGATATCCAAGTCCTTCCCATTCCAATCCTGAGACACTTCCTATAGCATGAGATGTGATATCTCAATGCTTCTAATACCAAACCTGAGACCCTTCCTATGGCATGAGATGTCATATACAGATCCTTCCCATTCCAATCCTGAGAACCTTCCTATAGCATGAGATGTGATATCTCAATGCTTATACCAAACCTAAAACCCTTCCTATAGCATGAGATGTGATATCCAACTCCTTCCCATTCCAATCCTGAGACCCTTCCTAGCATGAGATGTGATATCCAATGGCTCTAATATCAAACCTGAGATCCTTCCTCTAACATTAAATGTGATATCCAACTCCTTCCCTTTCCAAACCTGAGAGACTACCTATAGCATGAGATGTGATATCCAAGTCCTTCCATTCCAATCCTTAGACCCTTCCTACAGCATGCAATATGATATCTCAATGATTCTAATAACAAACCTGAGACCCGTCCTATAACATGAGATGTGATATCCAACTCCTTCCCATTCCAATCCTGAGACACTTCCGATAGCAGAGATGTGATATCTCAATGCTTCTAATACCAAACCTGAGACCAGTCCTATAACATGAGATGGGATATCCAACTCCTTCCCGTTCCAAACCTGAGACCCTTCCTATAGCATGAGATGCGATATCCAACTCCTTCCCATCCCAATCCTGAGACACTTCCGATTGCAGAGATTTGATATCTCAATGCTTATACCAAACCTGAGACTCTTCCTATAACATGAGATGTGATATCCAACTCCTTCCCGTTCCAAACCTGAGACCCTTCCTATAGCATGAGATGTGATATCCAACTCCTTCCCATTCCAATCCTGAGACCCTTATGATAGCATGAGATGTGATATCTCAATGCCTCTAATACCAAATCTGAGATTCTTCCGATAGCATGAGATGTGATATCTCAATGCTTCTTATACCAAACCTGAGATCCTTCCTATAACATGAGATGTGATATCCAAATCCTTCCCCTTCCAAACCTGAGACCCTCCCTTTAGCATGAGATGTGATATCCAACTCCTTCCCATTCCAACCTGAGACCCTTCCTATAGCATGAGATGGGATATCCAACTCCTTGGAATTCCTATCCTGATACCCTTCCGATAGCATGAGATTTGATATCCCAATGCTTATACCAAACCTGAGACCCATACTATGGCATGAGATGTGATATCAAACTCCTTCCCATTCCAATCCTGAGACCCTTCCTATAGCTTGAGATGTGATATCCAACTCCTTCCCATTCCAATTCTGAGACCCTTCCTATACCATGAGATGTGATATCCAATGGCTCTAATATCAAACCTGAGATCCTTCCTATAGCATGAGATGTGATGTCTCAATGCTTCTAATACCAAACCTGAGACCCTTCCCATAGCAGGAGATGTGATATCCAACTCCTTCCCATTCCAATCCTCAGACCCTTCCTATAGCATGAGATTTGATATCCCAATGCTTATACCAAACCTGAGACCCATACTATGGCATGAGATGTGATATCAAACTCCTTCCCATTCCAATCCTGAGACCCTTCCTATAGCTTGAGATGTGATATCCAACTCCTTCCCATTCCAATTCTGAGACCCTTCCTATACCATGAGACTTGATATCTCAATGCTTCTAATACCAAACCTCAGACCCGTCCTATAACATGAGATGTGATATCCAAATCCTTCCCCTTCCAAACCTTAGACCCTTCCTTTATCATGAGATGTGATATCCAACTCCTTCCCATTCCAATCCTGAGACCCTTCCGATATCATGAGATGTGATATCTCAATGCTTCTAATATCAAACTCGAGACCCTCCCTATAGCATGAGATGTGATATCCAAGTCCTTCCCATTCCAATCCTGAGACCCTTCCTATAGCATGAGATGTGATGTCTCAATGCTTCTAATACCAAACCTGAGACCCTTCCTATAACATGAGATGGGAATATCCAACTCCTTCCCATTCCAATCCTGAGACCCTTCCGAAAGCAGAGATGTGATATCTCAATGCTTATACCAAACCTGAGACCCTTCCTATGGCATGAGATGTCATATACAGATCCTTCCCATTCCAATCCTGAGACCCTTCCTATAGCATGAGATGTGATATCTCAATGCTTATACCAAACCTAAAACCCTTCCTATAGCATGAGATGTGATATCCAACTCCTTCCCATTCCAATCCTGAGACCATTCCTATAGCATGAGATGTGATATCCAATGGCTCTAATATCAAACCTGAGATCCTTCCTCTAACATTAAATGTGATATCCAACTCCTTCCCTTTCCAAACCTGAGAGCCTACCTATAGCATGAGATGTGATATACAAGTCCTTCCCATTCCAATCCTTAGACCCTTCCTACAGCATGCAATATGATATCTCAATGATTCTAATAACAAACCTGAGACCCGTCCTATAACATGAGATGTGATATCCAACTCCTTCCCATTCCAATCCTGAGACACTTCCGATAGCAGAGATGTGATATCTCAATGCTTCTAATACCAAATTTGAGACCAGTCCTATAACATGAGATGGGATATCCAACTCCTTCCCGTTCCAAACCTGAGACCCTTCCTATAGCATGAGATGTGATATCCAACTCCTTCCCATCCCAATCCTGAGACACTTCCGATTGCAGAGATTTGATATCTCAATGCTTATACCAAACCTGAGACTCTTCCTATAACATGAGATGTGATATCCAACTCCTTCCCATTCCAAACCTGAGACCCTTCCTATAGCATGAGATGTGATATCCAACTCCTTCCCATTCCAATCCTGAGACCCTTATGATAGCATGAGATGTGATATCTCAATGCCTCTAATACCAAATCTGAGATTCTTCCGATAGCATGAGATGTGATATCTCAATGCTTCTTATACCAAACCTGAGATCCTTCCTATAACATGAGATGTGATATCCAAATCCTTCCCCTTCCAAACCTGAGACCCTCCCTTTAGCATGAGATGTGATATCCAACTCCTTCCCATTCCAACCTGAGACCCTTCCTATAACATGAGATGGGATATCCAACTCCTTGGAATTCCAATCCTGATACCCTTCCGATAGCATGAGATGTGATATCCCAATGCTTATACCAAACCTGAGACCCATACTATGGCATGAGATGTGATATCAAACTCCTTCCCATTCTAATCCTGAAATCCTGAGACCCTTCCAATAGCTTGAGATGTGATATCCAACTCCTTCCCATTCCAATTCTGAGACCCTTCCTATACCATGAGACTTGATATCTCAATGCTTCTAATACCAAACCTGAGACCTGTCCTATAACATGAGATGTGATATCCAAATCCTTCCCCTTCCAAACCTTAGACCCTTCCTTTATCATGAGATGTGATATCCAACTCCTTCCCATTCCAATCCTGAGACCCTTCCGATATCATGAGATGTGATATCTCAATGCTTCTAATATCAAACTCGAGACCCTCCCTATAGCATGAGATGTGATATCCAAGTCCTTCCCATTCCAATCCTGAGACCCTTCCTATAGCATGAGATGTGATGTCTCAATGCTTCTAATACCAAACCTGAGACCCTTCCTATAACATGAGATGGGAATATCCAACTACTTCCCATTATAATCCTGAGACCCTTCCGATAGCAAACATGTGATATCTCAATGCTTATACCAAACCTGAGATCCTTCCTATAACATGAGATGTGATATCCAACTCCTTCCCATTCCAATCCTGAGACACTTCCTATAGCATGAGATGTGATATCTCACTGCTTATACCAAACCTGAGACCCTTCCTATAGCATGAGATGTGATATCCAAGTCCTTCCCATTCCAATCCTGAGACACTTCCTATAGCATGAGATGTGATATCTCAATGCTTCTAATACCAAACCTGAGACCCTTCCTATGGCATGAGATGTCATATACAGATCCTTCCCATTCCAATCCTGAGAACCTTCCTATAGCATGAGATGTGATATCTCAATGCTTATACCAAACCTAAAACCCTTCCTATAGCATGAGATGTGATATCCAACTCCTTCCCATTCCAATCCTGAGACCCTTCCTAGCATGAGATGTGATATCCAATGGCTCTAATATCAAACCTGAGATCCTTCCTCTAACATTAAATGTGATATCCAACTCCTTCCCTTTCCAAACCTGAGAGACTACCTATAGCATGAGATGTGATATCCAAGTCCTTCCATTCCAATCCTTAGACCCTTCCTACAGCATGCAATATGATATCTCAATGATTCTAATAACAAACCTGAGACCCGTCCTATAACATGAGATGTGATATCCAATGTTAAGACGGATTTCTGAACTCTGTCCTGGTGGCGCAGAAGTTCAGAAGGCCAACCTAATTACTTGGAACAGGGTAACCTCTGGACAAGCCAGACCAATCAAGGTAGCGATCGCGGCGGTCAAGACTAGGTCTCAAGAGGGGTGAGGGTGACTGAAAGCCCGCAGTGAGCACACAAAGCAAGAGCGCTTACAAACTACTCCAAACAGTTGTTTATATCAAAAATAGATACACATTTATTATAAGGCCTTGAAACTAATAACCACAGTAAAAGCAGCAATATACAACGATATTAAACCAACACATACACTATCCACCCAATATATATACAGAATACACAGTTTCACAGCATTAGCAGCACGAAATATGTTATCCACCTGCAGGGGAAGGAAAACAGGCAGTGCGAACCAATGCGTGTGATATGTCCGCCTTCTGAGGCCCCTAACTAGATGGTAGTCCAATCCCTACGAAGAGTGGAGCCTAGCGCTCAAAAGTACCTGCACACGCCGGTGCCAATGGGCAGAAGGTGAAGCTCTTCGGAGGACGTTGGACAGCTCTGTAGGGTGCCCTAGTGAAGGAGAACACGGTCCGCGACTCTAGCGCAGCCTCCACTGTGAGGCAGAAGCAGGGCGCGAGTACGGACAAGGGGTGCTGTATTTACAGCGGGGAAAAGCAAGGGGCACTGCAGGAGGGCGACCAGATCCTAGCTAATCTACTCACCGGTCCCCGAAGTAAGCAGGCCCGAGCTTCTCCTCGATAGATGCAGCTTCTGGCAGGTTCTGAAGAGCAGGGAACGTCTCGTCGTCGTGCAGAGTAAAAAGACGTCCCGATCGAAGAAACAAGCACAGTTTTGTCGCCACAGCAGGGCAACGGAACGGCCGGGTGTATTCAAGCCAAACGAGCACCGTTCACCTCTAGCTTAGGGTTGCTAAGCAAACGAAGCGTGTGAGCGTGCCCCGGACTCAGAATACCACCCAACCTGTCGGCGATTACAGAGCAGGACTCCTTAGTAAGCTGGTCAGTCAACTGGATGGCCCAGAGACACTTCCGAAGGCTTACGGCAGGAGTTGATGAAGGTGCCGGGAATAGCTGGTCCTGCTATTCCAATAGGTCGAAGCGCCAGTACAGGCCTTCTTGTTCGATCTTAGGTGGAAAGGGCTTCACCGGACGACAGCAATGAGGAGCAGAAGTTCTTCAGGGGGTCACCAGCAATTCCTCGGTCCAGCCTCGTGTTCGCAGGATACTTGGCTCCTGTATCCCTGGGTTCGTAAGAACTCAGGAGATCGACCTGGTAGTGGTGTTTCCAGCTCCCTCTTATCCACGGTTCCCTTCGCGCCAAAACGGAGGGGAGCCAATGGGAGATCCGCTCATCAACACACATACCATACGTGGACCAATCACGGACCACAGTGGTCCCAGGCATTCACACCACCCTAGACTCTCTGGCACCCAGGATGTGTATTGGGACCAGACAGCCCAGCCCACATCCTGGGGGCACTCAAACGACATGTAGAAGCCCGCGAAAGCAACCGTGTTTCGCGGGAAACTACATGCCCAAATAAGGAAGGCCCCGGGTCGCCTGACCCGGGGGAAGGTAAAGGGAGCAAGACGGACAGTGGACGAGACAAAGGAGCCTCGTGGTCCGGCCATTTTGGGTAGCCGGGCCACCCTTTTGTGTTCGCGGCAAAAAGGTGCTCAGAACGGCAAAAGGAGCTCAAAATAAACCAAATGATCGCTGCCACCAGCCCAGTCCCTGAATGACTTGCACCGATCCAAAAACCATCCTACAAGAGTGTCTAGGGTCTGTAGAAGGCTAGAGACCCAAGAGAGCTGTAACTTAGCTTACAGTGCCCTCTTGTGTCGTGTTGCACTAAAATGGCGACACGATAAAAGAAACTACGGGAAACAGCGTTCCCCGGTACTGACTGTCTTAAGGGCATGTCAGTTTCCCCGTAAGAAAGGAGCGAAAGCCCAGAGGAGTACGGCAGAAGGCTGTACTTCTCTGGCAAAGTCAAGAAAACAGGTTGAAAACAATAGCAAAAAGTTTAGGGGTTGCCACATGGAAGGAAAGTTCCCTACAATAACGAAATCTTTCCTAACACTCGCCCCTCCCAGACTATGGACAGGGGGAACTAATCCACCCCTGGATGAGTCTCTTGTTCAGGTCGGTAAAACATTCTGGACAACCCATCAGCATTGCTATGTTGGACACCTGGCCTATGCTCAATAGTGAAGTCGAAGCCTTGTAGACTTATGGACCACCTAAGCAACTTTGGATTCTCCCCCTTCATGTTCATTAGCCACTTTAACGGCTTATGGTCAGTCTGCACAGTGAAGTGGGTCCCATAGAGGTAGGGCCGCAGCTTCCTTAGGGCCCACACAACAGAGAAACATTCTTTCTCTACCGTGGACCATCTGAGCTCTCTGTCCTTAAGCTGGCGACTAATAAAACCGATAGGGTGTTCCTTACCCTTCTCATCTACTTGTGATAGTACAGCTCCTATCCCAGTGTCAGAGGCATCCGTCTGCACGATAAAAGGTCTTTGATAATCAGGGGCCCTGAGCACAGGGGCCTGGCACAAGGAGTCTTTCAAGCCATTGAAGGCCTTCTCACACTCGTCAGTCCAAGTTACCTTCTTGGGTTTCTTCGGAGTTGTGAGGGCAGTCAGAGGAGCAGCTATGGTGCCATAGTCTGCCATAAAATTGCGGTAATAACCCGTGAGTCCTAAGAAGGCTCTCACTTGGGTTTGTGTAGTGGGGGTAGGCCAGTCTTGTACTGCTTGTACTTTACTGGGGAGAGGCTGTATCCTTCCTCCACCTACTTCATGCCCAAGGTAAACCACTGAGCCTTGTCCAATCTGGCATTTACTCGCCTTTATGGTCAAGTGGGCTTTCTGAAGAGCCTGGAGCACAATCCCGAGGTGTTTCACATGGTCTTCCCAGGTGGCACTGAAAACTGCTATATCGTCCAGATATGCAAGACAGAATTCGTCCAACCCATTCAACACATGATTCACAAGCCTCTGGAAAGTGGCAGGTGCATTCTTCAATCCGAACGGCATTACCCGGAATTGGTAAAGCCCGTCGGGAGTTGAAAATGCTGTCTTCTCCTTGGCATGTTCTGCTAAAGCTATTTGCCAATAGCCCGCAGTCAGGTCAAACGTGCTGAGGTACTTGGAGGCACCCAAGGTATCCACCAGCTCGTCAGTTCGAGGCAAGGGGTGAGCGTCTGTCTTGGTGACAGCATTCAGAGCCCTGTAATCCACGCAGAACCTCAATTCAGAAGTGCCTGCCTTTGGAACCAATACCACAGGACTGGACCAAGGACTACTAGAGGGTTCAATCACCCCAAGGTCTAACATCTTGTTGACCTCGGTCTTAATATAAGACCGTACTTTATCCGACATCCTGTATCCCCTACTTTTGGTAGGTACACTGTCTCCTGTGTCAATGTTATGTTTGCACCAAGGTGTCAAACCAGGCGACTGTGAAAACAGGGGGGAAAACTGCCTAAGCAAACTTTTCACCTCAGCCTGCTGATCAGAAGTCAGGTGAGGGGCCACTCGGACACCCTCAACGGAGCTATCTGAAGGACCGCTTTGGAACAGGTCGGGAAGAGGTTCTGACTCCTCTTCCTCAACGTCTGACGCCAGTAGCAGTGCTGCGATTTCGACTCTTGGGACGAAAGCCTTCAGCCTATTTACGTGGAACACTTTTGGAGCCTGTCCAGGCCTTCCAAGGTCCACTAAATAGTTCACCTCACCCAGGGGCTCCACCACTGTGTAAGGGCCTGACCATTTGTCCTGTAAAGCGCGAGGCCTTATAGGGTTCATGATCAGGACTTGCTGACCAGGGGTAAAGTGAATTAAGGAAGCTTTCTGGTCGTACCAATGTTTCACCAGCGCTTGTCCTGCCTTCAACTTTTCACTAGCCAAGCCCATCAGGAGTACCATCCGTTTTCTGAGCCCTAGCACATAGTCAACTACATTGGTAGTAACAGGGGGAGTGGGCATCTCCCATCCCTCTTTGACGATGGCTAAGGGTCCCCGTACGGGATGACCGAACAGAAGTTCGAAGGGGCTGAAGCCAACACCCTCCTGTGGTACCTCTCGGTAGGCAAACAGTAGGCATGGTAAAAGAAGATCCCATTTTCTTCTCTGGGGCTCCTCCAGAGCCCCAATCATGCTCTTTAGCGTTCTGTTGAAACGCTCCACCAGACCATTGGTCTGGGGGTGGTATGCAGAAGAGAACTTGTAGGTGACCCCACATTCTTTCCACATAGCCTGCATATACTTCGACATAAAGTTGCTGCCACGATCTGACACAACTTCTTTAGGGAAGCCAACCCTAGTAAATATGCCGAGTAAAGCTTTTGCAACTGACTTGGCAGTTACAGTCTTTAATGGGATGGCCTCAGGATACCTGGTTGCATGGTCGACCAGCACCAGGATAAACCTATTGCCTGAGGATGTTTGCGGGTCAAGGGGACCAACAATGTCGATCCCTACCCTTTCAAATGGTACCCCCACAACTGGGAGCGGTACCAACGGAGCTTGGATTGTCGCGCCAACCTTACCAGACAACTGGCAGGAGGCACAACTCCTGCAGTGACTTTCTACTTGCACCCCCATCTTGGGCCAGTAGAAGTGCATACATAACCTTTGCTTGGTCCTCTTCATTCCAAGGTGACCAGCAAGGGGAACTTCATGCGCCAACTGCAGGAGGAAGGGTCTAACAGCAAGGGGAACCACCAACCTCCTATGGTCTCCTTCTGTAGACTCTGTGGGCTCACTGTACAGGAGTCCACCTTCCCAATAAATCCGATGCTTCCCAGGAGGTTCACCCTCAAGCTGGGAGCAGGCCTGTCTCCTTAGGCCTTCCAGAGATGGGCACTCACGTTGGCCCTTACTGAAGTCGTCCCTATCAGGACCTCCTTCAACTAACAAGTCTTTTAGTTCAGGATGGTCGTTGGGGTCGAACACTTCAGGCATCGCCACCTCCTCGTCAGGCTCGGGCGATTGACCAACTCCCTCCACCGCAGTGGGAGGTGAGCTCGGGGGAATATTCTCTTTCCCCCGTCGGGACTTGTTGACTCCTTTCGCCTTGGGTTTCCCCTTCGGCTGGGGCGGCGTATTGGACTTGGCCAATGCTGCCCGTGCTTGAGACCGTGTGTAGGGTCTTTCGGCAGTGTCTCCTACGAGCCCTAGAGCTCTGAGATCATTGCCCAACAAGACCTTTCCCGGGACGTTTCTCTGAATGCTCACTGGAATCCTAACTGCTGTACCATTTAAAGTTAGATTAACAGGGATCACGGGAAACATACGGAGGGGGCCGTCAGCCAACTTAGTGGGCATCAGAGTAGCTCTGGCAACTTCCTCTGAGTCTACCAAGGTAGAATCCACTACAGTTCGACTGCACCCACTATCCCTAAGAGCTGGAGTATCCACTCCATTGATCAGCACACTGTCTTTAAAGTAGTGCTTGGTATTATCCGGAATCCTAGCATACGCCTCTGCGACTTTAGGCTCCCAGGAACCCAGGGACACTAAAACTACCTCAGCCTCTATTCCGCTGGGAAATGAGTCTGAGGAGAAGGATGCTCCTGTAATCTCTTCTTCCTCGTAGGAGGAGAAGGCCAGATTAGCGGAGTGGACCCCCAAAGGTCTAACCTTACAACGGGGATCCCCCTTCACATGGTCAGTTGCTCCACAAGAAAAACAAGCCCCATTGGGTCTGTTTACGTAGGGAGGCTTATTATAACCAGAGTTCTGTTTCGGAGGCGAACCTCCACTACCCTGTGAGTTCTCGGATGGCTTACCCTTATTTTTCTTTTTGTGGCCCTTATGGGAAGAAGATTTAGCAGATTCCCCACCCTCCATATCTTTGGACTTTTTCCCTTCCTCCTGCTTACCAGGATGAGTTTTGTCCTTATGGGACACTCGATGTGACACCCATAAGTCTGCTGCAATGGCCAGCTTCTTAGGATCTATCTCCTTCGAATCGGCCAAATGCTGCTTAAGCTCCGGGGAAGAAGAAGCAAAAATGTGTTCCAGCATGACCAGATTGATCATGCCTTCGAAGGTAGAAACCTTATAACCTTCAACCCAGCCAGTCAAGTTTTTCAGGGACTCGGCTACATACGACACCCAAGTACCACCTTCCTTTTTCTTATACTCTCTAAACCTTTTCAAATATTGGGTCGGAGTCTTCCCAAACTTTAAAATGAGAGTCTGCTTCAACATTGCAAAATCAGCGCGCTCAGCCTTCGACATTTCCATAATGGCACTGCAACCAGAATGGGGCAGTCTGCTGAGTAACCATGCAATCTTATCCGCATTATCAACCTCTTGAACCTCGCATGCATACTCAAACGCATTTAACCAGTCCATAATGTCATTTCGTTCCTCATACACACTGAGCAGATCTTTTGGAAACCGTGGATGAGAGGAAGCCCCAGAACCATGTCCAGGACCCTTGGACCCATTTGCGAACTGAAGCTTGGCCAGTTCCAACTGGTGATCCCTGTCTTTTTGTTTTTCTGCCTGGTCGATTTTCAGTTTGGCTATGCTGAATTCAAGCTCCTGCTGCCTAAACCGCAGCTCTTGCTTCTTGAATTCAAGCATAGCCTCCCCATCAATACTGGCAGAGGAAACGTTAGACATTACATCCTCCCTGTCCTCGTGGTCGTGATGGATCAGTGCAGCGGCAGAACCGTCGGTTCTGCCAGTGAGAGCAGCCCCACCACCTTCTGCACTGTCCTCGGAAGTTATAGCGTCAAGCTGCGCTTCTTGCCACGCCACGATTCTCTGGATCATTTCCAATTTAGTGCCTTGAGAGGAAACCCCTCTCTCCGCACACATCTTCTTCAATGTTTCAGATTTCGAAGCATTTAAGGTTAATAAAGTATTCGTTTCCATACTGTTGATAGGACTATGGCCTTTTTAACGTTATATTCAATACTTTACTGCGTGTCCTGGTTGGAATAACCTGAAAACGCCTTAGCTCGTGCGCAACACTGGATACCTTCAGTCGTATCCCACCGCTGTACACCAATTTGTTAAGACGGATTTCTGAACTCTGTCCTGGTGGCGCAGAAGTTCAGAAGGCCAACCTAATTACTTGGAACAGGGTAACCTCTGGACAAGCCAGACCAATCAAGGTAGCGATCGCGGCGGTCAAGACTAGGTCTCAAGAGGGGTGAGGGTGACTGAAAGCCCGCAGTGAGCACACAAAGCAAGAGCGCTTACAAACTACTCCAAACAGTTGTTTATATCAAAAATAGATACACATTTATTATAAGGCCTTGAAACTAATAACCACAGTAAAAGCAGCAATATACAACGATATTAAACCAACACATACACTATCCACCCAATATATATACAGAATACACAGTTTCACAGCATTAGCAGCACGAAATATGTTATCCACCTGCAGGGGAAGGAAAACAGGCAGTGCGAACCAATGCGTGTGATATGTCCGCCTTCTGAGGCCCCTAACTAGATGGTAGTCCAATCCCTACGAAGAGTGGAGCCTAGCGCTCAAAAGTACCTGCACACGCCGGTGCCAATGGGCAGAAGGTGAAGCTCTTCGGAGGACGTTGGACAGCTCTGTAGGGTGCCCTAGTGAAGGAGAACACGGTCCGCGACTCTAGCGCAGCCTCCACTGTGAGGCAGAAGCAGGGCGCGAGTACGGACAAGGGGTGCTGTATTTACAGCGGGGAAAAGCAAGGGGCACTGCAGGAGGGCGACCAGATCCTAGCTAATCTACTCACCGGTCCCCGAAGTAAGCAGGCCCGAGCTTCTCCTCGATAGATGCAGCTTCTGGCAGGTTCTGAAGAGCAGGGAACGTCTCGTCGTCGTGCAGAGTAAAAAGACGTCCCGATCGAAGAAACAAGCACAGTTTTGTCGCCACAGCAGGGCAACGGAACGGCCGGGTGTATTCAAGCCAAACGAGCACCGTTCACCTCTAGCTTAGGGTTGCTAAGCAAACGAAGCGTGTGAGCGTGCCCCGGACTCAGAATACCACCCAACCTGTCGGCGATTACAGAGCAGGACTCCTTAGTAAGCTGGTCAGTCAACTGGATGGCCCAGAGACACTTCCGAAGGCTTACGGCAGGAGTTGATGAAGGTGCCGGGAATAGCTGGTCCTGCTATTCCAATAGGTCGAAGCGCCAGTACAGGCCTTCTTGTTCGATCTTAGGTGGAAAGGGCTTCACCGGACGACAGCAATGAGGAGCAGAAGTTCTTCAGGGGGTCACCAGCAATTCCTCGGTCCAGCCTCGTGTTCGCAGGATACTTGGCTCCTGTATCCCTGGGTTCGTAAGAACTCAGGAGATCGACCTGGTAGTGGTGTTTCCAGCTCCCTCTTATCCACGGTTCCCTTCGCGCCAAAACGGAGGGGAGCCAATGGGAGATCCGCTCATCAACACACATACCATACGTGGACCAATCACGGACCACAGTGGTCCCAGGCATTCACACCACCCTAGACTCTCTGGCACCCAGGATGTGTATTGGGACCAGACAGCCCAGCCCACATCCTGGGGGCACTCAAACGACATGTAGAAGCCCGCGAAAGCAACCGTGTTTCGCGGGAAACTACATGCCCAAATAAGGAAGGCCCCGGGTCGCCTGACCCGGGGGAAGGTAAAGGGAGCAAGACGGACAGTGGACGAGACAAAGGAGCCTCGTGGTCCGGCCATTTTGGGTAGCCGGGCCACCCTTTTGTGTTCGCGGCAAAAAGGTGCTCAGAACGGCAAAAGGAGCTCAAAATAAACCAAATGATCGCTGCCACCAGCCCAGTCCCTGAATGACTTGCACCGATCCAAAAACCATCCTACAAGAGTGTCTAGGGTCTGTAGAAGGCTAGAGACCCAAGAGAGCTGTAACTTAGCTTACAGTGCCCTCTTGTGTCGTGTTGCACTAAAATGGCGACACGATAAAAGAAACTACGGGAAACAGCGTTCCCCGGTACTGACTGTCTTAAGGGCATGTCAGTTTCCCCGTAAGAAAGGAGCGAAAGCCCAGAGGAGTACGGCAGAAGGCTGTACTTCTCTGGCAAAGTCAAGAAAACAGGTTGAAAACAATAGCAAAAAGTTTAGGGGTTGCCACATGGAAGGAAAGTTCCCTACAATAACGAAATCTTTCCTAACATCCAACTCCTTCCCATTCCAATCCTGAGACACTTCCGATAGCAGAGATGTGATATCTCAATGCTTCTAATACCAAACCTGAGACCAGTCCTATAACATGAGATGGGATATCCAACTCCTTCCCGTTCCAAACCTGAGACCCTTCCTATAGCATGAGATGTGATATCCAACTCCTTCCCATCCCAATCCTGAGACACTTCCGATTGCAGAGATTTGATATCTCAATGCTTATACCAAACCTGAGACTCTTCCTATAACATGAGATGTGATATCCAACTCCTTCCCGTTCCAAACCTGAGACCCTTCCTATAGCATGAGATGTGATATCCAACTCCTTCCCATTCCAATCCTGAGACCCTTATGATAGCATGAGATGTGATATCTCAATGCCTCTAATACCAAATCTGAGATTCTTCCGATAGCATGAGATGTGATATCTCAATGCTTCTTATACCAAACCTGAGATCCTTCCTATAACATGAGATGTGATATCCAAATCCTTCCCCTTCCAAACCTGAGACCCTCCCTTTAGCATGAGATGTGATATCCAACTCCTTCCCATTCCAACCTGAGACCCTTCCTATAGCATGAGATGGGATATCCAACTCCTTGGAATTCCAATCCTGATACCCTTCCGATAGCATGAGATTTGATATCCCAATGCTTATACCAAACCTCAGACCCATACTATGGCATGAGATGTGATATCAAACTCCTTCCCATTCCAATCCTGAGACCCTTCCTATAGCTTGAGATGTGATATCCAACTCCTTCCCATTCCAATTCTGAGACCCTTCCTATACCATGAGACTTGATATCTCAATGCTTCTAATACCAAACCTGAGACCCGTCCTATAACATGAGATGTGATATCCAAATCCTTCCCCTTCCAAACCTTAGACCCTTCCTTTATCATGAGATGTGATATCCAACTCCTTCCCATTCCAATCCTGAGACCCTTCCGATATCATGAGATGTGATATCTCAATGCTTCTAATATCAAACTCGAGACCCTCCCTATAGCATGAGATGTGTTATCCAAGTCCTTCCCATTCCAATCCTGAGACCCTTCCTATAGCATGAGATGTGATGTCTCAATGCTTCTAATACCAAACCTGAGACCCTTCCTATAACATGAGATGGGAATATCCAACTCCTTCCCATTCCAATTCTGAGACCCTTCCGATAGCAAACATGTGATATCTCAATGCTTATACCAAACCTGAGATCCTTCCTATAACATGAGATGTGATATCCAACTCCTTCCCATTCCAATCCTGAGACACTTCCTATAGCATGAGATGTGATATCTCACTGCTTATACCAAACCTGAGACCCTTCCTATAGCATGAGATGTGATATCCAACTCCTTCCCATTCCAATCCTGTGACCCTTCCTATAGCATGAGATGTGATATCTCAATGCTTCTAATATCAAACTTGAGACCCTCCCTATAGCATGAGATGTGATATCCAAGTCCTTCCCATTCCAATCTTGAGACACTTCCTATAGCATGAGATGTGATATCTCAATGCTTCTAATACCAAACCTGAGACTCTTCCTATAACATGAGATAGGATATCCAACTCCTTCCCATTGCAATCCTGAGACCCTTCCGATAGCAGAGATGTGATATCTCAATGCTTATACCAAACCTGAGACCCTTCCTACGGCATGAGATGTCATATACAACTCCTTCCCATTCCAATCCTGAGACCCTTCCTATAGCATGAGATGTGATATCTCAATGCTTATACCAAACCTGAGACCCTTCCTATAACATGAGATGTGAAATCCAACTCCTTCCATTCCAATCCTGAGACCCTTCCTATAGCATGAGATGTGATATCTCAATGCTTATACTAAACCTGAGACCCTTCCTTTAGCATGAGATGTGATATCCAACTCCTTCCCATTCCAATCCTGAGACCCTTCCTATAGCATGAGATGTGATGTCTAAATGCTTCTAATACCAAACCTGAGATCCTTCCTATAACATGAGATGTGAAATCCAACTCCTTCCATTCCAATCCTGAGACCCTTCCTATAGCATGAGATGTGATATCTCAATGCTTATACTAAACCTGAGACCCTTCCTTTAGCATGAGATGTGATATCCAACTCCTTCCCATTCCAATCCTGAGACCCTTCCTATAGCATGAGATGTGATATCTCAATGCCTCTAATACCAAACCTGAGATCCTTCCTCTAACATGAAATGTGATATCCAACTCCTTCCCTTTCCAAACCTGAGAGCCTATCCATAGCATGAGATGTGATATCCAAGTCCTTCCCATTCCAATCCTTAGACCCTTCCTACAGCATGCAATAACACTACTCACTTCAGACCTGGGAACGCCAAGTGTACGAATCATGTGAGAGTGACAAGGACTCGATATACTACACAACCTGGCGGCGGTTACAGAGCAAGACTCCTGTGTAGGCTGGTCAGTCTGCTGGATGGCCCAGAGACGCTTCCGAAGGCTTACTAGCAGGAGATGGTGAAAATGCCGAGAATAGCTGTCCCCGCTATTCCAAGGGTCGAAGTACCAGTACAGGCCTTCTGGTTCGATCAAAGGTGAAAAGGGTTTCACAAGGCGACAGCAGTGCAGAGGAGCAGTCCTTCAGCGGGTCACCAGCGATTCCTCGGTTCAGCCTCTTGGTTGCAGGATACTTGGCTCCTGTATTCCTTCGTTCGTGAGAACTCAGGAGATCGACATGGTAGTGGTGTTTCCAGCCCCCTCTTATCCACGGTTCCCTTCGCGCCAAAACGGAGGGGACCCAATGGGAGATCCGCTCATCAACACTCACACCATTCGTGGACCTATCACGGACCACGGTGGTCCCAGGCATTCACACCACCCTAGACTCTCTGGCACCCAGGATGTGTATTGGGACCAGACATCCCAGCCCACATCCTGGAGGCACACACAAGACATGTAGAAGCCTGCGAAAGCATCTGTGTTTCGCGGGAAAGCACATGCCCAAATAAGGAAGGCCCCAGGTCGGCTCGACCTGGGGAAGGTGAAGGGAGCAAGACGGTCAGCGGACAGGACAAAGGAGCCTCGTGGTCTGGCCATTTTGGGATCTAGGCCACCATTTTGGGTTAAGCGCGAGAAACGCGCTTAGCACGCCAAAAGGATCTCAAAACACAAGAAACGATCGCTGCCACCATTCCCGTCCGTGAATCACTTGCACCGATCAGTTACAATCCTGAAAGAGTATCTAGGGCCTGTAGAAGGCTAGAGACCCAAGAGAGCAGTAACTTAGCTTACAGTGCCCTCTTGTGTCATGTTGCACGAAAGCTGCAACATGATACAAGAAACTACGGAAACCAGCGTTTCCTGGTACTGACTGTCTTAAGGGCATGACAGTTTCCCCGTAAGAAAGGAGCGAAAGCCCAGAGGAGTGCGGCAGAAGGCTGCACTTCTCGGGCAAAGTCGAGAACAAGGTGAAAAACAACAGCAAAAAGTTTAGGGGTTGCCACATGGAAGGAAAATTACCTACAATTACGAAATCTTTCCTAACACTCGCCCCTCCCAGACTATGGACAGGGGAACTAATCCACCCCTGGATGAGTCTCTTGTTCAGGTCGGTTAAACATTCTCCACAACCCATCAGCATTGCTATGTTGGACACCTGGCCTATGCTCAATAGTGAAGTCGAAGCCTTGTAGACTTATGGACCACCTAAGCAACTTTGGATTCTCCCCCTTCATGTTTATTAGCCACTTTAAGGGCTTATGGTCAGTTTGCACAGGGAAGTGGGTCCCATAGAGGTAGGGCCTCAGCTTCCTTAGGGCCCACACAACAGAGAAACATTCTTTCTCTACCGTGGACCATCTGAGCTCTCTGTCCTTAAACTGGCGACTAATAAAACCAATAGGGTGTTCCTTACCCTTCTCATCTACTTGCGATAGTACAGCTCCTATCCCAGTGTCAGAGGCGTCCGTCTGCACGATAAAAGGTCTTTGATAATCAGGGGCCCTGAGGACAGGGGCCAGGCACAAGGAGTCTTTTAAGCCATTGAAGGCCTTCTCACACTCGTCGGTCCAAGTTAAATTCTTGGGTTTCTTCAGAGTTATGAGGGCAGTCAGAGGGGCAGCTATGGTGCCATAGTCTGCCACAAAATTGCGGTAATACCCCGTGAGTCCTAAGAAGGCTCTCACTTGGGTTTGTGTAGTGGGGGTAGGCCAGTCTTGTACTGCTTGTACTTTACTGGGTAGAGGCTGTATCCTCCCTCCACCTACTTCATGTCCAAGGTAAAACACTGAGCCTTGTCCAATCTGGCGTTTACTAGCCTTTATGGTCAAGTGTGCTTTCTGAAGAGCCTGGAGCACAATCCCGAGGTGTTTCACATGGTCAGGTGGCACTGAAAACTGCTATATCGTCCAGATATGCAAGACAGAATTCGTCCAACCCATTCAAAACATGATGCACAAGCCTCTGGAAAGTGGCAGGTGCATTCTTCAACCCGAACGGCATTACCCGGAATTGGTAAAGGCCGTCTGGAGTAGAAAACGCTGTCTTCTCCTTGGCATGTTCTGCTAAAGCTATTTGCCAATAGCCAGCAGTGAGGTCAAACGTGCTGAGGTACTTGGAGGCACCCAAAGTATCCACCAGCTCATCTGTTCGAGGCAAGGGGTGTGCATCTGTCTTGGTGACAGCATTCAGAGCCCTGTAATCCACACAGAACCTCAATTCAGAAGTGCCTGCCTTTGGAACGAAAACCACAGGGCTGGACCAAGGACTACTAGAGGGTTCAATCACCCCAAGGTCTAACATCTTGTTGACCTCGGTCTTAATATAAGACCGTACTTTGTCTGACATCCTGTATCCCCTACTTTTGGTAGGTACACTGTCTCCTGTGTCTATGTTATGTTTGCACCAAGGTGTCAAACCAGGCGACTGTGAAAACAGGGGGGAAAACTGCCTAAGCAAACTTTTCACCTCAGCCTGCTGATCAGAAGTCAGGTGAGGGGCCACTCGGACACCCTCAAAGGAGCTATCTGAAGGACCGCTTTGGAACAGGTCGGGGAGAGGTTCAGACTCCTCTTCCTCAACATCTGAAGCCAGTAACAGTGCTGCGATTTTGACTCTTGGGACGAAAGCCTTCAGCCTATTCACGTGAAACACTTTTGGAGCCTGTCCAGGCCTTCCAAGGTCCACTAAATAGTTAACCTCACCCAGGGGCTCCACCACTGTGTAAGGGCCTGACCATTTGTCCTATAAAGCTCAAGGCCTTATGGGATTCATGATCAGGACTTGCTGACCAGGTGTAAAGTTGATGAGGGAAGCTTTCTGGTCGTACCAATGTTTCACCAGCGCTTGTACTGCCTTCAATTTATCACTAGCCAAGCCCATCAGAAGTACCATCCGTTTTCTGAGCCCTAGCACATAATCAACTACGTTGGTAGTAACAGGGGGAGTGGGCATCTCCCATCCCTCTTTGACTATGGCTAAGGGTCCCCGTACAGGATGACCAAACAGAATTTTGAAGGGGCTGAAGCCAACACCCTCCTGTGGTACCTCTCGGTAGGCAAACAGTAAGCATGGTAAAAGAAGATAATACCAAACCTGAGATCCTACCTCTAACATGAAATGAGATATCCAACTCTTTCCCCTTCCAAACCTGAGAGCCTTCCTATAGCATGAGATGTGATATCTAAGTCCTTCCCATTCCAATACTGAGACCCTTCCTATAGCTTGAGATGTGATATCCAACTCCTTCCCATTCCAATCCTGAGCCCTTCCTATAGCATGAGATGTGATATCTCAATACTTCTAATACCAAACCTGAGATCCTTCCGATAACATGAGATGTGATATCTCAATCCTTCTAATACCAAACCTGAGATCCATCCTATAACATGAGATGTGATATCCAACTCCTTCCCTTTCCAAACCTGAGAGCCGTTCTATAGCATGAGATGTGATATCCAGGTCCTTCCCATTCCAATCCTTAGACCCTTCCTACAGCATGCAATATGATATCTCAATGCTTATACCAAACCTGAGAACCTTCCTATGGCCTGAGATGTCATGGCCTGAGATGTCATATACAACTCCTTCCCATTCCAATCCTGAGACCCTTCCTTTAGCATGAGATGTGATATCTCAATGCTTATACCAAATCTGAGACCCTTCCTATAGCATGAGATGTGATATCCAATTCCTTCCCATTCCAATCCTGAGACCCTCCCTATAGCATGAGATGTGATATCTCAATGCTTATACCAAACCTGAGAGCCTACCTATAACATGAGATGTGATATCCAAGTCCATCCCATTCCAATCCTTAGACCCTTCCTACAGCATGCGATGTGATATCTCAATGATTCTAATACCAAACCAGAGACTCTTCCTATAACATGAGATGGGATATCCAACTCCTTCCCATTCCAATCCTGAGCCGCTTCCGATAGCAGAGATGTGATATCTCAATGCTTATACCAAACCTGAGACCCTTCCTATAACATGAGATGTGATATCCAACTCCTTCCCGTTCCAAACCTGAGACACTAACTATAGCATATGTGATATCCAACTCCTTCCCATTCCAAACATGAGACCCTTCCTATAGCAAGAAAGTAATATCCAACTCCTACCCATTCCAATCCTGAGACCCTTCCTATAGCAAGAGATGTGATATCCAAATCCTTCCCATTCCAACCTGAGACACTTCCTAAAGCATGAGAAGGGATATCCAACTCCTTCCCAATCCAATCCTGAGACCCTTCCGATAGCAGAGATGTGATATCTCAATGCTTATACCAAACCTGAGACCCTTCCTATGGCATGAGATGTGATATCCAACTCCTTGCCATTCAAATCCTGAGACCCTTCCTATAGCATGAGAAGGGATATCCAACTCCTTCCCAATCCAATCCTGAGACCCTTCCGATAGCAGCGACGTGATATCTCAATGCTTCTACCAAACCTGAGACCCTTCCTTTAGCATGAGATGTGATATCCAAATCCTTCACATTCCAATCCTGAGACCCTTCCTATAGCATGAGATGTGATATCTCAATGCTTCTAATACCAAACCTGAGATCCTTCCTATAACATGAGATGTGATATCCAATTCCTTCCCATTCCAAACCTGAGACCCTTCCTATTGGATGAGATGTGATATCCAACTCCTTCCCATTCCAACCCTGAGACCCTTCCTATAGCATGAGATGTGATGTCTCAATGCGTCTAATACCAAACCTGAGATCCTTCCTATAACATGAGATGTGATATCCAACTCCTTCCATTCCAATCCTGAGACCCGTCCTATAGCATGAGATGTGATATCTCAATGCTTATACCAAACCTGAGACCCTTCCTATAGCATGAGATGTGATATCCAACTGCTTCCCATTCCAATCCTGAGACCCTTCCTATAGCATGAGATGTGATATCTCAATGCTTCTAATACCAAACCTGAGATCCTTCCTCTAACATGAAATGTGATATCCAACTCCTTCCCTTTCCAAACCTAAGAGCCTATCTATAGCATGAGATGTGATATCCAAGTCCTTCACATTCCAACCCTTAGACCCTTCCTACAGCATGCAATATGATATCTCAATGATTCTAATAACAAACCTGAGACCCGTCCTATAACATGAGATGGGATATCCAACTCCTTCCCATTCCAATCCTGAGACACTTCCGATAGCAGAGATGTGATATCTCAATGCTTATACCAAACCTGAGACCCTCCCTATAACATGAGATGTGATATCCAAATCCTTCCCATTCCAAACCTGAGCCCCTTCCTTTAGCATGAGATGTGATATCCAGCTCCTTCCCATTCCAATCCTGAGACACTTCCGATAGCATGAGATGTGATATCTCAATGCTTCTAATATCAAAACTGAGACCCTCCCTATAGCATGATATGTGATATCTAAGTCCTTCCCATTCCAATCCTGAGACCCTCCCTATAGCATGAGATGTGATATCCAACTCCTTCCCATTCCAATCCTGAGACCCTTCCTATAGCATGAGATATGATATCTCAATACTTCTAATACCAAACGTGAGATCCTTCCGATAACATGAGATGTGATATCCAAATCCTTCCCCTTCCAAACCTGAGACCCTCCCTTTAGCATGAAATGTGATATCCAACTCCTTCCTATTGCAATCCTGAGACTCTTCTGATAGCATGAGATGTGATATCTCAATGCTTCTAATACCAAACCTGAGATCCTTCCGATAGCATGAGATGTGATATCTCAATGCTTCTAATACCAAACCTGAGATCCTTCCTATAACATGAGATGTGATATCCAAATCCTTCCCCTTCCAAACCTGAGACCCTCCCTTTAGCATGAGATGTGATATCTAACTCCTTCCCATTCCATTCCTGAGTCCCTTCTGATAGCAAGAGATGTGATATCTCAATGCCTCTAATACCAAACCTGAGATCCTACCTCTAACATGAAATGAGATATCCAACTCTTTCCCCTTCCAAACCTGAGAGCCTTCCTATAGCATGAGATGTGATATCCAAGTCCTTCCCATTCCAATACTGAGACCCTTCCTACAGCTTGAGATGTGATATCCAACTCCTTCCCATTCCAATTCTGAGACCCTTCCTATAGCATGAGATGTGATATCTCAATGCTTATACCAAACCTGAGAGCCTACCTATAGCATGAGATGTGATATCCAAGTCCATCCCATTCCAATCCTTAGACCCTTCCTACAGCATACGATGTGATATCTCAATGATTCTAATACCAAACCTGAGACCCTTCCTATAACATGAGATGGGAATATCCAACTCCTTCCCATTCCAATCTTGAGACCCTTCCGATAGCAGAGATGTGATATCTCAATGCTTATACCACACCTGAGATCCTTCCTATAACATGAGATGTGATATCCAACTCCTTCCCATTCCAATCCTGAGACACTTCCTATAGCATGAGATGTGATATCTCAATGCCTCTAATACCAAACCTGAGATCCTTCCTCTAACATGAAATGTGATATCCAACTCCTTCACTTTCCAAACCTGAGAGCCTATCTATAGCATGAGATGTGATATCCAAGTCCTTCGCATTCCAATCCTTAGACCCTTCCTACAGCATGCAATATGATATCTCAATGATTCTAATAAAAAACCTGAGACCCGTCCTATAACATGAGATGGGATATCCAACTCCTTCCCATTCCAATCCTGAGACACTTCCGATAGCAGAGATGTGATATCTCAATGTTTATACCAAACCTGAGACCCTTCCTATAACATGAGATGTGATATCCAACTCCTTCCCGTTCCAAACCTGAGACCCTTCCTTTAGCATGAGATGTGATATCCAGCTCCTTCCCATTCCAATCCTGAGACACTTCCGATAGCATGAGATGTGATATCTCAATGCTTCTAATATCAAAACTGAGACCCTCCCTATAGCATGATATGTGATATCTAAGTCCTTCCCATTCCAATCCTGACACCCTTCCTATAGCATGAGATGTGATATCTCAATGCTTCTACCAAACCTGAGACCCGTCCTTTAGCATGAGATGTGATATCCAACTCCTTCCCATTCCAATCCTGAGACCCTTCCTATAGCATGAGATGTGATATCTAAATACTTCTAATACCAAACCTGAGATCCTTCCGATAGCATGAGATGTGATATCTCAATACTTCTAATACCAAACCTGAGATCCTTCCTATAACATGAGATGTGATATCCAAATCCTTATCTTCCAAACCTGAGACCCTCCCTTTACCATGAGATGTGATATCCAACTCCTTCCCATTCCAATCCTGAGACTCTTCTGATAGCATAAGATATGATATCTCAATGCTTCTATACCAACCTGAGATCCTTCTGATAGCATGAGATGTGATATCTCAATGCTTCTAATACCAAACCTGAGATCCTACCTCTAACATGAAATGTGATATCCAACTCTTTCCCCTTGCAAACCTGAGAGCCTTCCTATAGCATGAGATGTGATACCCAAGTCCTTCCCATTCCAATCCTGAGACCCTTCCTATAACATGAGATGTGATATCCAACTCCTTCCCATTCCAACCTGAGACCCTTCCTATAGCATGAGATGGGATATCCAACTCCTTCCAAATCCAATCCCGATACCCTTCCGATAGCATGAGATGTGATAACCCAATGCTTCTACCAAACCTGAGACCCATATTATGGCATGAGATGTGATATCAAACTCCTTCCCATTCTAATCCTGAGACCCTTCCTATAGCTTGAAATGTGATATCCAACTCCTTCCCATTCCAATTCTGAGACCCTTCCTATACCATGAGACTTGATATCTCAATGCTTCTAATACCAAACCTGAGACCCGTCCTATAACATGAGATGTGATATCCAAATCCTTCCCCTTCCAAACCTTAGACCCTTCCTTTATCATGAGATGTGATATCCAACTCCTTCCCATTCCAATCTTGAGACCCTTCCGATATCATGAAATGTGATATCTCAATGCTTCTATCAAACTTGAGACCCTCCCTATAGCATGAGATGTGATATCCAAGTCCTTCCCATTCCAATCCTGAGACCCTTCCTATAGCATGAGATGTGATATCTCAATGCTTCTAATACCAAACCTGAGACCCTTCCTATAACATGAGATGGGAATATCCAACTCCTTCCCATTCCAATCCTTAGACCCTTCCTACAGCATGCAATATGATATCTCAATGATTTTAATAAAAAACCTGAGACCCGTCCTATAACATGAGATGGGATATCCAACTCCTTCCCATTCCAATCCTTAGACACTTCCGATAGCAGAGATGTGATATCTCAATGTTTATACCAAACCTGAGACCCTTCCTATAACATGAGATGTGATATCCAACTCCTTCCCATTCCTATCCTGAGACCCTTCCTATAGCATGAGATGTGATATCCAACTCCATCCCATTCCAATCCTGAGACCCTTCCTATAGCATGAGATGTGATGTCGCAATGCTTTTAATACCAAACCTGAGATCCTTCCTTTAACATGAGATGTGATATCCAACTCCTTCCATTCCAATCCTTAGACCCTTCCTACAGCATGCAATATGATATCTCAATGATTTTAATAAAAAACCTGAGACCCGTCCTATAACATGAGATGGGATATCCAACTCCTTCCCATTCCAATCCTGAGACACTTCCGATAGCAGAGATGTGATATCTCAATGTTTATACCAAACCTGAGACCCTTCCTATAACATGAGATGTGATATCCAACTCCTTCCCGTTCCAAACCTGAGACCCTTCCTTTAGCATGAGATGTGATATCCAGCTCCTTCCCATTCCAATCCTGAGACACTTCCGATAGCATGAGATGTGATATCTTAATGCTTCTAATATCAAAACTGAGACCCTCCCTATAGCATATGTGATATCTAAATCATTCCCATTCCAATCCTGAGACCCTATAGCATGAGATGTGCTATCTCAATGCTTATCCTTGATTCCTGTAGTAAATTGATTTCCTTTGCAGGCCGACTCCTGTCACGAATGCCTTGTCTGCATGCATTCTCTCCTGGCCATTCGCTCACCGTGGCTATTTGCCTACCCCCTTCCTCTCTCAGTGGATGGACTTCTCCATCCTAGCCTCCTACCACTCAACTCCGCCTACTTGGAGAATTCAACATGAACCTGTATGCTTCCTGACCTGGACTTTTACGAGATCTGCAACTCTTCATGTCGCTGGCCCTACACACTGCAGGGAATACTCAGGATTTTCTGATCTCAGACCTCCCCCTCTGTAACCCTCTCAACAATCCTCTCCCGTGGTGATCAAGTTCTCATCTCCAAAGAAGGCTAACTGCCAGCTATTCCTCCTCAGAGGAGTTCTCCCTTTCTGTCCCTGCTCCCTGCACAGTTTCGCGTTGCAAACACTCGCTTTCCTGCTCTCTGGCTTAGACGCTTTTCCTTCTCAGAGGCCTTCCTTTCTGCCCTTTTCGCGTTGCAAGTACTCGCTTCCCAGCTCTCTGGTTTAGACGCGTGTTCCCTGCCTTCTCTCCTCTTCCCGCTGCCTTCAAATCAAAAAATGAGCTCCAAAAGATACACAGTGCTCAGAATGCTCTATAACACCCATTATTCAACATATAGCCGTAACCCGCTAGACGTATTGAAACGTGCTGTAAACTAGCAAAAACAGCTAGAAAATGTACTTTCCTCGCGTTTTTGTAAATGCTAATTCTGATGGGTTCCCATGTATGTACTGTCCGTGCGTTTGTTGTCGAATCCTGAAGTTTTTAACCACTGTTCTCCCATACAAGGGGAGGTCAACGTCTACTGCTGTTCACAGGCTGAATGTATACGGCTGAAATCTTCAAGGCATTATCAGCTTTCTTGACTGTTTTGGAACGTGTATTTGCCATCTGTTAATGCAGTCGCCCTGTGTTCATCGTCCCTTCTACTTCACAGGCTGCACTCCCCTGGTGATCACATTCTCGTCTCCAGAGCAGGCTGACTACCAGCTGCTCCTCCTCATAGGCGTTCATCCTTTCTGTCCCTGCTCCCTGCACCGTTCCGCGTTGCATGTACTCGCTTCCCAGCTCTCTGGTTTAGATGCGTGTTCCCTGCCTTCTCTCCGCTTCCTACAGCCTTCCAATGAGCTCCACAAGATAGTGTTCAGAATGCTTTATAACCCCATTATTCAACATATAGCTGTAACCCGCTAGACGTATTGAAACGTGCTAAAAACGAGCAGAAACAGCTCGAAAATGTACTTTTCTCGCGTTTTGGTAAATGCGAATTCTGGTGGATTCCCATTTTGTACTCTGTTCGTGCGTTTGTTCAGTCGAATCCTGGTCTTTTGAACCACTCTTCTCCCATACAAAGGAGGGTCAAAATGTGTTGATCACAGGCTGAATTTATTCTGCTGAAATGCTCGCTTCCCTGCTCTCTGGTTTAGATGCGTGTTCCCTGCCTTCTCTCCTCTTCCTACAGCCTTCCAATGAGCTCCACTAGATAGTGTACAGAATGCTTTATAACCCCATTATTCAACATATAGCTGTAACCCGATAGACGTATTGAAACGTGCTAAAAACTAGCAAAAATAGCTAGAAAATGTACTTCCCTCGCGTTTTTGTAAATGCGAATTCTGGTGGGTTCCCATGTTGTATGTACTGTGTCCGTGCGTTTGTGTCGAATCCTGACGTTTTTAACCACTGTTCTCCCATACTAGGGAGGGGGGGGGGTCAACATCTGCTGTTCACAGGCTGAATGTACACGGCTGAAAACTTCAAGGCATTATCAGCTTTACTGACTGTTTTGGAACGTGTATTTGCCATCTGTTAATGCAGTCGCCCTTTGTTCATCGTTCCTTCTAGTTTACAGGCTGCACTCCCCTAGTGATCACATTCTTCTCTCCTATGCAGGCTAACTACCAGCTGCTCCTCCTCATAGGTGTTCATCCTTTCTGTCCCTGCTCCCTGCACCGTTTCGCGTTGCATGTACTCGCTTCCCAGCTCTCTGGTTGAGATGCGTGTTCCCTGCCTTCTCTCCTCTTGCTACAGCCTTCCAATTTGCTCCACAAGATACAGTGTTCAGAATGCTTTATAACACCCATTATTCAACATATAGCTGTAACCCGATAGACGTATTGAAACGTGCTAAAAACTAGCAAAAACAGCTAGAAAATGTACTTCCCTCGCGTTTTGGTAAATGCAGGGTACACACGTCTAAACCAGAGAGCAGGGAAGCGAGCATTTCAGCAGTATAAATTCAGCCTGTCAACAACACATTTTGACCCTCCCTTGTATGGGAGAAGAGTGGTTCAAAAGACCAGGATTCGACTGAACAAACGCACGAACAGAGTACAAAATGGGAATCCACCAGAATTCGCATTTACCAAAACGCGAGGAAAGTACATGTTCTAGCTGTTTCTGCTCGTTTTTAGCACGTTTCAATACGTCTAGCGGGTTACAGCTATATGTTGAATAATGGGTGTTATAAAGCATTCTGAACACTGTATCTTGTGGAGCTCATTGGAAGGCTGTAGGAAGAGGAGAGAAGGCAGGGAACACGCATCTAAACCAGAGAGCTGGGAAGCGAGTACATGCAACGCGAAACAGTGCAGGGAGCAGGGACAGAAAGGATGAACGCCTATGAGGAGGAGCAGCTGGTAGTCAGCCTGCTCTGGAGAGGAGAATGTGATCACCAGGGGAGTGCAGCCTGTAAAGTAGAAGCGACTATGAACACAGGGCGACTGCATTAACAGATGGCAAATACACGTTCCAAAACAGTCAGGAAAACTGATAATGCCTTGAAGATTTCAGCCGTATACATTCAGCCTATGAACAGCAGTAGACGTTGACCCCCCCCCCCCCCCCCTTGTATGGGAGAACAGTGGTTAAAAACTTCAGCATTCGACAACAAACGCACGGACAGTATACATGGGAACCCATCAGAATTAGCATTTACAAAAACGCGAGGAAAGTACATTTTCTAGCTGTTTTTGCTAGTTTACAGCACGTATCAATACGTCTAGCGGGTTACGGCTATATGTTGAATAATGGGTGTTATAGAGCATTCTGAGCACTGTGTATCTTTTGGAGCTCATTTTTTGATTTGAAGGCAGCGGGAAGAGGAGAGAAGGCAGGGAACACGCGTCTAAACCAGAGAGCTGGGAAGCGAGTACTTGCAACGCGAAAAGGGCAGAAAGCAAGAAGGCCTCTGAGAAGGAAAAGCGTCTAAACAAGAGAGCAGGGAAGCGAGTGTTTGCAACGCGAAACGGTGCAGGGAGCAGGGACAGAAAGGGAGAACTCCTCTGAGGAGGAACAGCTGGCAGTTAGCCTTCTTTGAAGATGAGAACTTGATCACCACGGGAGAGGATTGTTGAGAGGGTTACAGAGGGGGAGGTCTGAGATCAGAAAATCCTGAGTATTCCCTGCAGTGTGTAGGGCCAGCGACATGAAGAGTTGCAGATCTCGTAAAAGTCCAGGTCAGGAAGCATACAGGTTCTTGTTGAATTCTCCAAGTAGGCGGAGTTGAGTGGTAGGAGGCTAGGACGGAGAAGTCCATCCACTGAGAGAGGAAGGGGGTAGGCAAATAGCCACGCTGAGAGAATGGCCAGGAGAGAATGCATGCAGACAAGGCATTCGTGACAGGAGTCGGCCTGCAAAGGAAATCAATTTACTACAGGAATCAAGGATAAGCATTGAGATATCACATCTCATGCTATAGGAAGGGTCTCAGGATTGGAATGGGAAGGACTTAGATATCACATATCATGCTATAGGGAGGGTCTCAGTTTAGATATTAGAAGCATTGAGATATCACATCTCATGCTATCGGAAGTGTCTCAGGATTGGAATGGGAAGGAGCTGGATATCACATCTCATGCTAAAGGAAGGGTCTCAGGTTTGGAACGGGAAGGAGTTGGATATCACATCTCATGTTATAGGAAGGGTCTCAGGTTTGGTATAAACATTGAGATATCACATCTCAGGCTATAGGAAGGGTCTCAGGATTGGAATGGGAAGGAGTTGGATATCACATCTCATGCTATAGGAAGGGTCTCAGGATTGGAATGGGAAGGAGTTGGATATCACATTGGATATTCCCATCTCATGTTATAGGAAGGATCTCAGGTTTGGTATTAGAAGCATTGAGATATCACATCTCATGCTATAGGAAGGGTCTCAGGATTGGAATGGGAAGGACTTGGATATCACATCTCATGCTATAAGGAGGGTCTCAAGTTTGATATTAGAAGCATTGAGATATCACATTTCATGATATCGGAAGGGTCTCAAGATTGGAATGGGAAGGAGTTGGATATCACATCTCATGATAAAGGAAGGGTCTAAGGTTTGGAAGGGGAAGGATTTGGATATCACATCTCATGTTATAGGACGGGTCTCAGGTTTGGTATTAGAAGCATTGAGATATCAAGTCTCATGGTATAGGAAGGGTCTCAGAATTGGAATGGGAAGGAGTTGGATATCACATCTCAAGCTATAGGAAGGGTCTCAGGATTAGAATGGGAAGGAGTTTGATATCACATCTCATGCCATAGTATGGGTCTCAGGTTTGGTAGAAGCATTGGGATATCACATCTCATGCTATCGGAAGGTTATCAGGATTGGATTTGGAAGGAGTTGGATATCCCATCTCATGCTATAGGAAGGGTCTCAGGTTGGAATGGGAAGGAGTTGGATATCACATCTCATGTTATAGGACGGGTCTCAGGATTGGAATGGGAAGGACTTGGATATCACATCTCATGCTATAGGAAGGCTCTCAGGTTTGCAAGGGGAAAGAGTTGGATATCACATTTCATGTTAGAGGTAGGATCTCAGGTTTGGTATTAGAAGTATTGAGATATCACATCTCATGCTATCAGAAGGATCTCAGGTTTGGTATAGAAGCATTGAGATATCATATCTTATGCTATCAGAAGAGTCTCAGGATTGGAATGGGAAGGAGTTGGATATCACATCTCATGGTAAAGGAAGGGTCTCAGGTTTGGAAGATAAGGATTTGGATATCACATCTCATGTTATAGGAAGGATCTCAGGTTTGGTATTAGAAGTATTGAGATATCACATCTCATGCTATCGGAAGGATCTCAGGTTTGGTATTAGAAGTATTGAGATATCACATCTCATGCTATCGGAAGGATCTCAGGTTTGGTATAGAAGCATTGAGATATATCTTATGCTATCAGAAGGGTCTCAGGATTGGAATGGGAAGGAGTTGGATATCACATCTCATGGTAAAGGAAGGGTCTCAGGTTTTGAAGATAAGGATTTGGATATCACATCTCATGTTATAGGAAGGATCTCAGGTTTGGTATTAGAAGTATTGAGATATCACATCTCATGCTATCGGAAGGATCTCAGGTTTGGTATAGAAGCATTGAGATATATCTTATGCTATCAGAAGGGTCTCAGGTTTGGAAGGGGAAGGATTTGGATATCACATCTCATGTTATAGGATGGATCTCAGGTTTGGTATTAGAAGTATTGAGATATCACATCTCATGTTATCGGAAGGATCTCAGGTTTGGTATTAGAAGTATTGAGATATCACATCTCATGCTATAGGAAGGGTCTCAGGATTGGAATGGGAAGGAGTTGGATATCACATCTCATGCTAAAGGAAGGGTCTCAGGTTTGGTAGAAGCATTGAGGTATCACATCTCATGCTATAGGAAGGCTCTCAGGATTGGAATGGGAAGGACTTAGATATCACATATCATGCTATAGGGAGGGTCTCGGTTTTGATATTAGAAGCATTGAGATATCACATCTCATGCTATCGGAAGTGTCTCAGGATTGGAATGGGAAGGAGCTGGATATCTCATCCATCCATCTCATGCTAAAGGAAGGGTCTCTGGTTTGGAACGGGAAGGAGTTGGATATCACATCTCATGTTATAGGAAGGGTCTCAGGTTTGGTATAAACATTGAGATATCACATCTCTGCTATCGGAAGTGTCTCAGGATTGGAATGGGAAGGAGTTGAATATCCCATCTCATGTTATAGGACGGGTCTCAGGTTTTTTATTAGAATCATTGAGATATCATATTGCATGATGTAGGAAGGGTCTAAGGATTGGAATGGGAAGGACTTAGATCTCACATCTCATGCTATAGATAGGCTCTCAGGTTTGGAAAGTGAAGGAGTTGGATATCACATTTCATGTTAGAGGAAGGATCTCAGGTTTGGTATTAGGGGCATTGAGATATCACATCTCAGGCTATAGGAAGGGTCTCAGGATTGGAATGGGAAGGAGTTGGATATCACATCTCATGCTATAGGAAGGGTCTCAGGTTTGGTAGAACCATTGAGATATCACATCTCATGCTATAGGAAGGGTCTCAGGATTGGAATGGAAGGAGTTGGATATCACATCTCATGTTATAGGAAGGATATCAGGTTTGGTATTAGAAGCATTGAGACATCACATCTCATGCTATAGGAAGGGTCTCAGGATTGGAATGGGAAGGAGTTGGATATCACATCTCATGCTATAGGAAGGGTCTCAGGATTGGAATGGGAAGGAGTTGAATATGACAACTCATGCCGTAGGAAGGGTCTCAGGTTTGGTATAAACATTGAGATATCACATCTCTGCTATCAAAAGGGTCTCAGGATTGGAATGGGAAGGAGTTGGATTCCCCATCTCATGTTATAGGAAGAGTCTCAGGTTTGGTATTAGAAGCATTGAGATATCACATCTCATGCTATAGGAAGTGTCTCAGGATTGGAATGGGAAGGACTTGGATATCACATCTCATGCTATGGGAAGGGTCTCAGGTTTGGTATAAGCAGTGAGATATCACATCTCATGCTATAGGAAGTGTCTCAGGACATCTCATGTTATAGGAAGGATCTCAGGTTTGGTATAAGCAGTGAGATATCACATCTCTGCTATCGGAAGGGTCTCAGGATTGGAATGGGAAGGAGTTGGATATTCCCATCTCATGTTATAGGAAGGGTCTCAGGTTTGGTATTAGAAGCATTGAGATATCACATCTCATGCTATAGGAAGGGTCTCAGGATTGGAATGGGAAGGACTTGGATATCACATCTCACGCTATAGGGAGGGTCTCAAGTTTGATATTAGAAGCTTTGAGATATCACATCTCATGATATCGGAAGGGTCTCAGGATTGGAATGGGAAGGAGTTAGATATCACATCTCATGCTAAAGGAAGGGTCTCAGGTTTGGTAGAAGCATTGAGGTATCACATCTCATGCTATAGGAAGGCTCTCAGGATTGGGATGGGAAGGACTTAGATATCACATATCATGCTATAGGGAGGGTCTCGGTTTTGATATTAGAAGCATTGAGATATCACATCTCATGCTATCGGAAGTGTCTCAGGATTGGAATGGGAAGGAGCTGGATATCTCATCCATCCATCTCATGCTAAAGGAAGGGTCTCAGGTTTGGAACGGGAAGGAGTTGGATATCACATCTCATGTTATAGGAAGTGTTAGGAAAGATTTCGTTATTGTAGGGAACTTTCCTTCCATGTGGCAACCCCTAAACTTTTTGCTATTGTTTTCAACCTGTTTTCTTGACTTTGCCAGAGAAGTGCAGCCTTCTGCTGTACTCCTCTGGGCTTTCGCTCCTTTCTTACGGGGAAACTGACATGCCCTTAAGACAGTCAGTACCGGGGAACGCTGTTTCCCGTAGTTTCTCTTATCGTGTCGCCATTTTAGTGCAACACGACACAAGAGGGCACTGTAAGCTAAGTTACAGCTCTCTTGGGTCTCTAGCCTTCTACAGACCCTAGACACTCTTGTAGGATGGTTTTTGGATCGGTGCAAGTCATTCAGGGACTGGGCTGGTGGCAGCGATCATTTGGTTTATTTTGAGCTCCTTTTGCCGTTCTGAGCACCTTTTTGCCGCGAACACAAAAGGGTGGCCCGGCTACCCAAAATGGCCGGACCACGAGGCTCCTTTGTCTCGTCCACTGTCCGTCTTGCTCCCTTTACCTTCCCCCGGGTCAGGCGACCCGGGGCTTTCCTTATTTGGGCATGTAGTTTCCCGCGAAACACGGTTGCTTTCGCGGGCTTCTACATGTCGTTTGAGTGCCCCCAGGATGTGGGCTGGGCTGTCTGGTCCCAATACACATCCTGGGTGCCAGAGAGTCTAGGGTGGTGTGAATGCCTGGGACCACTGTGGTCCGTGATTGGTCCACGTATGGTATGGGTGTTGATGAGCGGATCTCCCATTGGCTCCCCTCCGTTTTGGCGCGAAGGGAACCGTGGATAAGAGGGAGCTGGAAACACCACTACCATGTCGATCTCCTGAGTTCTTACGAACCCAGGGATACAGGAGCCAAGTATCCTGCGAACACGAGGCTGGACCGAGGAATCACTGGTGACCCCCTGAAGAACTTCTGCTCCTCATTGCTGTCGTCCGGTGAAGCCCTTTCCACCTAAGATCGAACAAGAAGGCCTGTACTGGCGCTTCGACCTATTGGAATAGCAGGACCAGCTATTCCCGGCACCTTCATCAACTCCTGCTGTAAGCCTTCGGAAGTGTCTCTGGGCCATCCAGTTGACTGACCAGCTTACTAAGGAGGCCTGCTCTGTAATCGCCGACAGGTTGGGTGGTGTTCTGAGTCCGGGGCATGCTCACACGCTTCGTTTGCTTAGCAGTCCTAAGCTAGAGGTGAGCGGTGCTCGTTTGGCTTGAATACACCCGGCCGTTCCGTTGCCCTGCTGTGGCGACAAAACTGTGCTTGTTTCTTCGATCGGGACGTCTTTTTACTCTGCACGACGACGAGACGTTCCCTGCTCTTCAGAACCTGCCAGAAGCTGTATCTATCGAGGAGAAGCTCGGGCCTGCTTGCTTCGGGGACCGGTGAGTAGATTAGCTAGGATCTGGTCGCCCTCCTGCAGTGCCCCTTGCTTTTCCCCGCTGTAAATACAGCACCCCTTGTCCGTACTCGCGCCCTGCTTCTGCCTCACAGTGGAGGCTGCGCTAGAGTCGCGGACCGTGTTCTCCTTCATTAGAGCTCCCTACAGAGCTGTTCAACGTCCTCCGAAGAGCTTCACCTTCTGCCCATTGGCACCGGCGTGTGCAGGTACTTTTGAGCGCTAGGCTCCACTCTTCGTAGGGATTGGACTACCATCTAGTTAGGGGCCTCAGAAGGCGGACATATCACACGCATTGGTTCGCACTGCCTGTTTTCCTTCCCCTGCAGGTGGATAACATATTTCGTGCTGCTAATGCTGTGAAACTGTGTATTCTGTATATATATTGGGTGGATAGTGTATGTGTTGGTTTAATATCGTTGTATATTGCTGCTTTTACTGTAGTTATTAGTTTCAAGGCCTTATAATAAATGTGTATCTATTTTTGATATAAACAACTGTTTGGAGTAGTTTGTAAGCGCTCTTGCTTTGTGTGCTCACTGCGGGCTTTCAGTCACCCTCACCCCTCTTGAGACCTAGTCTTGACCGCCGCGATCGCTACCTTGATTGGTCTGGCTTGTCCAGAGGTTACCCTGTTCCAAGTAATTAGGTTGGCCTTCTGAACCTCTGCGCCACCAGGACAGAGTTCAGAAATCCGTCTTAACAAATTGGTGTACAGCGGTGGGATACGACTGAAGGTATCCAGTGTTGCGCACGAGCTGAGGCGTTTTCAGGTTATTCCAACCAGGACACGCAGTAAAGTATTGAATATAACGTTAAAAAGGCCATAGTCCTATCGACAGTATGGAAACGAATACTTTATTAACCTTAAATGCTTCGAAATCTGAAACATTGAAGAAGATGTGTGCGGAGAGAGGGGTTTCCTCTCAAGGCACTAAATTGGAAATGATCCAGAGAATCGTGGCGTGGCAAGAAGCGCAGCTTGACGCTATAACTTCCGAGGACAGTGCAGAAGGTGGTGGGGCTGCTCTCACTGGCAGAACCGACGGTTCTGCCGCTGCACTGATCCATCACGACCACGAGGACAGGGAGGATGTAATGTCTAACGTTTCCTCTGCCAGTGTTGATGGGGAGGCTATGCTTGAATTCAAGAAGCAAGAGCTGCGGTTTAGGCAGCAGGAGCTTGAATTCAGCATAGCCAAACTGAAAATCGACCAGGCAGAAAAACAAAAAGACAGGGATCACCAGTTGGAACTGGCCAAGCTTCAGTTCGCAAATGGGTCCAAGGGTCCTGGACATGGTTCTGGGGCTTCCTCTCATCCACGGTTTCCAAAAGATCTGCTCAGTGTGTATGAGGAACGAAATGACATTATGGACTGGTTAAATGCGTTTGAGTATGCATGCGAGGTTCAAGAGGTTGATAATGCGGATAAGATTGCATGGTTACTCAGCAGACTGCCCCATTCTGGTTGCAGTGCCATTATGGAAATGTCGAAGGCTGAGCGCGCTGATTTTGCAATGTTGAAGCAGACTCTCATTTTAAAGTTTGGGAAGACTCCGACCCAATATTTGAAAAGGTTTAGAGAGTATAAGAAAAAGGAAGGTGGTACTTGGGTGTCGTATGTAGCTGAGTCCCTGAAAAACTTGACTGGCTGGGTTGAAGGTTATAAGGTTTCTACCTTCGAAGGCATGATCAATCTGGTCATGCTGGAACACATTTTTGCTTCTTCTTCCCCGGAGCTTAAGCAGCATTTGGCCGATTCGAAGGAGATAGATCCTAAGAAGCTGGCCATTGCAGCAGATTTATGGGTGTCACATCGAGTGTCCCATAAGGACAAAACTCATCCTGGTAAGCAGGAGGAAGGGAAAAAGTCCAAAGATGTGGAGGGTGGGGAATCTGCTAAATCTTCTTCCCATAAGGGCCACAAAAAGAAAAATAAGGGTAAGCCATCCGAGAACTCACAGGGTAGTGGAGGTTCGCCTCCGAAACAGAACTCTGGTTATAATAAGCCTCCCTACGTAAACAGACCCAATGGGGCTTGTTTTTCTTGTGGAGCAACTGACCATGTGAAGGGGGATCCCCGTTGTAAGGTTAGACCTTTGGGGGTCCACTCCGCTAATCTGGCCTTCTCCTCCTACGAGGAAGAAGAGATTACAGGAGCATCCTTCTCCTCAGACTCATTTCCCAGCGGAATAGAGGCTGAGGTAGTTTTAGTGTCCCTGGGTTCCTGGGAGCCTAAAGTCGCAGAGGCGTATGCTAGGATTCCGGATAATACCAAGCACTACTTTAAAGACAGTGTGCTGATCAATGGAGTGGATACTCCAGCTCTTAGGGATAGTGGGTGCAGTCGAACTGTAGTGGATTCTACCTTGGTAGACTCAGAGGAAGTTGCCAGAGCTCCTCTGATGCCCACTAAGTTGGCTGACGGCCCCCTCCGTATGTTTCCCGTGATCCCTGTTAATCTAACTTTAAATGGTACAGCAGTTAGGATTCCAGTGAGCATTCAGAGAAACGTCCCGGGAAAGGTCTTGTTGGGCAATGATCTCAGAGCTCTAGGGCTCGTAGGAGACACTGCCGAAAGACCCTACACACGGTCTCAAGCACGGGCAGCATTGGCCAAGTCCAATACGCCGCCCCAGCCGAAGGGGAAACCCAAGGCGAAAGGAGTCAACAAGTCCCGACGGGGGAAAGAGAATATTCCCCCGAACTCGCCTACCACTGCGGTGGAGGGAGTTGGTCAATCGCCCGAGCCTGACGAGGAGGTGGCGATGCCTGAAGTGTTCGACCCCAACGACCATCCTGAACTAAAAGACTTGTTAGTTGAAGGAGGTCCTGATAGGGACGACTTCAGTAAGGGCCAACGTGAGTGCCCATCTCTGGAAGGCCTAAGGAGACAGGCCTGCTCCCAGCTTGAGGGTGAACCTCCTGGGAAGCATCGGATTTATTGGGAAGGTGGACTCCTGTACAGTGAGCCCACAGAGTCTACAGAAGGAGACCATAGGAGGTTGGTGGTTTCCCTTGCTGTTAGGCCCTTCCTCCTGCAGTTGGCGCATGTCGTTCACCTTGCTGGTCACCTTGGTATGAGGAGGACCAAGCAAAGGTTATCCATGCACTTCTACTGGCCCAAGATGGGGGTGCAAGTAGAAAGTCACTGCAGGAGTTGTGCCGCCTGCCAGTTGTCTGGTAAGGTTGGCGCGACAATCCAAGCTCCGTTGGTACCGCTCCCAGTTGTGGGGGTACCATTTGAAAGGGTAGGGATCGACATCGTTGGTCCCCTTGACCCGCAAACATCCTCAGGCAATAGGTTTATCCTGGTGCTGGTCGACCATGCAACCAGGTATCCTGAGGCCGTCCCATTTACAACTGTAACTGCCAAGCCAGTTGCAGAAGCTTTACTCGGCATGTTTACTAGGGTTGGCTTCCCTAAAGAAGTTGTGCCGGGTGATGGCAGCAACTTTATGTCGAAGTATAGGCAGGCTATGTGGAAAGAATGTGGGGTCACCTACAGGTTCTCTTCTGCATACCGCCCCCAGACCGATGGTCTGGGGGGGCGTCTTAACAGGACGTTAAAAAGCATGATTGGGGCTCTGGAGGAGCCTCAGAGAAGAAAATGGGATCTTCTTGTTTCATGCTTGCTGTTTGCCTACCGAGAGGTACCACAGGAGGGTGTTGGCTTCAGCCCCTTCGAACTTCTGTTCGGTCATCCCGTACGGGGACCCTTAGCCATTGTCAAGGAGGGATGGGAGATGCCCACTCCCCCTGTTACTACCAATGTAGTTGATTATGTGCTAGGGCTCAGAAAACGGATGGTACTTCTGATGGGCTTGGCTAGTGCTAAATTGAAGGCAGGGCAAGCGCTGGTGAAACATTGGTACGACCAGAAAGCTTCCCTCATCAACTTTACACATGGCCAGCAAGTCCTGATCGTGAATCCCATAAGGCCTCGAGCTTTACAGGACAAATGGTCAGGCCCTTACCCAGTGGTGGAGCCCCTGGGTGAGGTTAGCTATTCAGTGGACCTTGGAAGGCCTGGACAGGCTCTAAAAGTGTTTCACGTGAATAGGCTGAAGGCTTTCGTCCCAAGCGGCGAAATCGCAGCACTGCTATTGGCTTCAGACGTTGAGGAAGAGGAGTCTGAACCTCTCCCTGACCTGTTCCAAAGCAGTCCTTCAGAAAGCTCTTTTGAGGGTGTCCGAGTGGCCCCTCACCAAAATGGACAAGGCTCAGTGGTTTGCCTTGGACATGAAGTAGGTGGAGGGAGGAGACAGCCTCTATCCAGTAAGGTACCAGCGGTACAAGACTGGCCTACCCCCAATACGCAAACCCAAGTGAGAGCCGTCTTAGGACTCACGGGTTATTACCGCAATTTTGTGGCAGACTATGGCACCATAGCTGCTCCTCTGACTGCCCTCACAACTCCGAAGAAACCCAAGAAGGTAACTTGGACTGACGAGTGTGAGAAGGCCTTCAATGGCTTGAAAGACTCCTTGTGCCAGGCCCCTGTGCTCAGGGCCCCTGATTATCAAAGACCTTTTATCGTGCAGACGGATGCCTCTGACACTGGGATAGGAGCTGTACTATCACAAGTAGATGAGAAGGGTAAGGAACACCCTATCGGTTTTATTAGTCGCCAGCTTAAGGACAGAGAGCACAGATGGTCCACGGTAGAGAAAGAATGTTTCTCTGTTGTGTGGGCCCTAAGGAAGCTGAGGCCCTACCTCTATGGGACCCACTTCACTGTGCAGACTGACCATAAGCCGTTAAAGTGGCTAATGAACATGAAGGGGGAGAATCCAAAGTTGCTTAGGTGGTCCATAAGTCTACAAGGCTTCGACTTCACTATTGAGCATAGGCCAGGTGTCCAACATAGCAATGCTGATGGGTTGTCCCGAATGTTTTACCGACCTGAACAAGAGACTCATCCAGGGGTGGATTAGTTCCCCCTGTCCATAGTCTGGGAGGGGCGAGTGTTAGGAAAGATTTCGTTATTGTAGGGAACTTTCCTTCCATGTGGCAACCCCTAAACTTTTTGCTATTGTTTTCAACCTGTTTTCTTGACTTTGCCAGAGAAGTGCAGCCTTCTGCTGTACTCCTCTGGGCTTTCGCTCCTTTCTTACGGGGAAACTGACATGCCCTTAAGACAGTCAGTACCGGGGAACGCTGTTTCCCGTAGTTTCTCTTATCGTGTCGCCATTTTAGTGCAACACGACACAAGAGGGCACTGTAAGCTAAGTTACAGCTCTCTTGGGTCTCTAGCCTTCTACAGACCCTAGACACTCTTGTAGGATGGTTTTTGGATCGGTGCAAGTCATTCAGGGACTGGGCTGGTGGCAGCGATCATTTGGTTTATTTTGAGCTCCTTTTGCCGTTCTGAGCACCTTTTTGCCGCGAACACAAAAGGGTGGCCCGGCTACCCAAAATGGCCGGACCACGAGGCTCCTTTGTCTCGTCCACTGTCCGTCTTGCTCCCTTTACCTTCCCCCGGGTCAGGCGACCCGGGGCTTTCCTTATTTGGGCATGTAGTTTCCCGCGAAACACGGTTGCTTTCGCGGGCTTCTACATGTCGTTTGAGTGCCCCCAGGATGTGGGCTGGGCTGTCTGGTCCCAATACACATCCTGGGTGCCAGAGAGTCTAGGGTGGTGTGAATGCCTGGGACCACTGTGGTCCGTGATTGGTCCACGTATGGTATGGGTGTTGATGAGCGGATCTCCCATTGGCTCCCCTCCGTTTTGGCGCGAAGGGAACCGTGGATAAGAGGGAGCTGGAAACACCACTACCATGTCGATCTCCTGAGTTCTTACGAACCCAGGGATACAGGAGCCAAGTATCCTGCGAACACGAGGCTGGACCGAGGAATCACTGGTGACCCCCTGAAGAACTTCTGCTCCTCATTGCTGTCGTCCGGTGAAGCCCTTTCCACCTAAGATCGAACAAGAAGGCCTGTACTGGCGCTTCGACCTATTGGAATAGCAGGACCAGCTATTCCCGGCACCTTCATCAACTCCTGCTGTAAGCCTTCGGAAGTGTCTCTGGGCCATCCAGTTGACTGACCAGCTTACTAAGGAGGCCTGCTCTGTAATCGCCGACAGGTTGGGTGGTGTTCTGAGTCCGGGGCATGCTCACACGCTTCGTTTGCTTAGCAGTCCTAAGCTAGAGGTGAGCGGTGCTCGTTTGGCTTGAATACACCCGGCCGTTCCGTTGCCCTGCTGTGGCGACAAAACTGTGCTTGTTTCTTCGATCGGGACGTCTTTTTACTCTGCACGACGACGAGACGTTCCCTGCTCTTCAGAACCTGCCAGAAGCTGTATCTATCGAGGAGAAGCTCGGGCCTGCTTGCTTCGGGGACCGGTGAGTAGATTAGCTAGGATCTGGTCGCCCTCCTGCAGTGCCCCTTGCTTTTCCCCGCTGTAAATACAGCACCCCTTGTCCGTACTCGCGCCCTGCTTCTGCCTCACAGTGGAGGCTGCGCTAGAGTCGCGGACCGTGTTCTCCTTCATTAGAGCTCCCTACAGAGCTGTTCAACGTCCTCCGAAGAGCTTCACCTTCTGCCCATTGGCACCGGCGTGTGCAGGTACTTTTGAGCGCTAGGCTCCACTCTTCGTAGGGATTGGACTACCATCTAGTTAGGGGCCTCAGAAGGCGGACATATCACACGCATTGGTTCGCACTGCCTGTTTTCCTTCCCCTGCAGGTGGATAACATATTTCGTGCTGCTAATGCTGTGAAACTGTGTATTCTGTATATATATTGGGTGGATAGTGTATGTGTTGGTTTAATATCGTTGTATATTGCTGCTTTTACTGTAGTTATTAGTTTCAAGGCCTTATAATAAATGTGTATCTATTTTTGATATAAACAACTGTTTGGAGTAGTTTGTAAGCGCTCTTGCTTTGTGTGCTCACTGCGGGCTTTCAGTCACCCTCACCCCTCTTGAGACCTAGTCTTGACCGCCGCGATCGCTACCTTGATTGGTCTGGCTTGTCCAGAGGTTACCCTGTTCCAAGTAATTAGGTTGGCCTTCTGAACCTCTGCGCCACCAGGACAGAGTTCAGAAATCCGTCTTAACAGGAAGGGTCTCAGGTTTGGTATAAACATTGAGATATCACATCTCTGCTATCGGAAGTGTCTCAGGATTGGAATGGGAAGGAGTTGAATATCCCATCTCATGTTATAGGACGGGTCTCAGGTTTTTTATTAGAATCATTGAGATATCATATTGCATGATGTAGGAAGGGTCTAAGGATTGGAATGGGAAGGACTTAGATCTCACATCTCATGCTATAGATAGGCTCTCAGGTTTGGAAAGTGAAGGAGTCGGATATCACATTTCATGTTAGAGGAAGGATCTCAGGTTTGGTATTAGGGGCATTGAGATATCACATCCTAGGCTATAGGAAGGGTCTCAGGATTGGAATGGGAAGGAGTTGGATATCACATCTCATGCTATAGGAAGGGTCTCAGGTTTGGTAGAACCATTGAGATATCACATCTCATGCTATAGGAAGGGTCTCAGGATTGGAATGGAAGGAGTTGGATATCACATCTCATGTTATAGGAAGGATATCAGGTTTGGTATTAGAAGCATTGAGACATCACATCTCATGCTATAGGAAGGGTCTCAGGATTGGAATGGGAAGGAGTTGGATATCACATCTCATGCTATAGGAAGGGTCTCAGGATTGGAATGGGAAGGAGTTGAATATGACAACTCATGCCGTAGGAAGGGTCTCAGGTTTGGTATAAACATTGAGATATCACATCTCTGCTATCAAAAGGGTCTCAGGATTGGAATGGGAAGGAATTGGATTCCCCATCTCATGTTATAGGAAGAGTCTCAGGTTTGGTATTAGAAGCATTGAGATATCACATCTCATGCTATAGGAAGTGTCTCAGGATTGGAATGGGAAGGACTTGGATATCACATCTCATGCTATGGGAAGAGTCTCAGGTTTGGTATAAGCAGTGAGATATCACATCTCATGCTATAGGAAGTGTCTCAGGACATCTCATGTTATAGGAAGGATCTCAGGTTTGGTATAAGCATTGAGATATCACATCTCTGCTATCGGAAGGGTCTCAGGATTGGAATGGGAAGGAGTTGGATATTCCCATCTCATGTTATAGGAAGGGTCTCAGGTTTGGTATTAGAAGCATTGAGATATCACATCTCATGCTATAGGAAGGGTCTCAGGATTGGAATGGGAAGGACTTGGATATCACATCTCACGCTATAGGGAGGGTCTCAAGTTTGATATTAGAAGCTTTGAGATATCACATCTCATGATATCGGAAGGGTCTCAGGATTGGAATGGGAAGGAGTTGGATATCACATCTCATGCTAAAGGGAGGGTCTCAGGTTTGGAAGGGGAAGGATTTGGATATCACATCTCATGTTATCGGAAGGATCTCACGTTTGGTATTAGAAGTATTGACATATCATATCTCATGCTATAGGAAGGGTCTCAGGATTGGAATGGGAAGGAGTTGGAGATCACATCTCATGCTATAGGGAGGGTCTCAGGATTGGAATGGGAAGGACTTAGATATCACATATCATGCTATAGGGAGGGTCTCAGTTTTGATATTAGAAGCATTGAGATATCACATCTCATGCTATCGGAAGTGTCTCAGGATTGGAATGGGAAGGAGCTGGATATCACATCTCATGCTAAAGGAAGGGTCTCAGGTTTGGAACGGGAAGGATTTGGATATCACATCTCATGTTATAGGAAGGGTCTCAGGTTTGGTATAAGCATTGAGATATCACATCTCTGCTATCGGAAGTGTCTCAGGATTGGAATGGGAAGGAGTTGGATATCCCATCTCATGTTATAGGACGGGTCTCAGGTTTGTTATTAGAATCATTGAGATATCACATCTCTGCTATCGGAAGGGTCTAAGGGTTGGAATGTGAAGGACTTGGATATCACATCTCATGCTATAGATAGGCTCTTAGGTTTGGAAAGGGAAGGAATTGGATATCACATTTCATGTTAGAGGAAGGATCTCAGGTTTGGTATTAGAAGCATTGAGATATCACATCTCATGCTATAGGAAGGGTCTCAGGATTGGAATGGGAAGCAGTTGGATATCACATCTCATGCTATAGGAAGGGTCTCAGGTTTGGTATAAGCATTGAGATATCACATCTCATGCTATAGGACGGGTCTCAGGATTGGAATGGAAGGAGTTGGATATCACATCTCATGTTATAAGGAAGGATCTCAGGTTTGGTATTAGAAGCATTGAGACATCACATCTCATGCTATAGGAAGGGTCTCAGGGTTGGAATGGGAAGGAGTTGGATATCACATCTCATCCAATAGGAAGGGTCTCAGGTTTGGAATGGGAAGGAATTGGATATCACATCTCATGTTATAGGAAGGATCTCAGGTTTGGTATTAGAAGCATTGAGATATCACATCTCATGCTATAGGAAGGGTCTCAGGATTGGAATGTGAAGGATTTGGATATCACATCTCATGCTAAAGGAAGGGTCTCAGGTTTGGTAGAAGCATTGAGATATCACGTCTCTGCTATCGGAAGGGTCTCAGGATTGGATTGGGAAGGAGTTGGATATCCCTTCTCATGCTATAGGAAGAGTCTCAGGATTTGAATGGCAAGGAGTTGGATATCACATCTCATGCCATAGGAAGGGTCTCAGGTTTGTTATAAGCATTGAGATATCACATCTCTGCTATCGGAAGGGTCTCAGGATTGGATTGGGAAGGAGTTGGATATCCCTTCTCATGCTATAGGAAGTGTCTCAGGTTGGAATGGGAAGGAGTTGGATATCACATCTCATGTTATAGGAAGGGTCTCAGGATTGGAATGGGAAGGATTTGGATATCACATCCCTTGCTATAGGAAGGGTCTCAGGATTGGAATGGGTAGGAGTTGGATATTACTTTCTTGCTATTGGAAGGGTCTCATGTTTGGAATGGGAAGGAGTTGGATATCACATATGCTATAGTTAGTGTCTCAGGTTTGGAACGGGAAGGAGTTGGATATCACATCTCATGTTATAGGAAGGGTCTCAGGTTTGGTATAAGCATTGAGATATCACATCTCTGCTATCGGAAGCGGCTCAATTTTGGAATGGGAAGGAGTTGTGTTAAGACGGATTTCTGAACTCTGTCCTGGCGGCGCAGAAGTTCAGAAGGCCAACCTAATTACTTGGAACAGGGTAACCTCTGGACAAGCCAGACCAATCAAGGTAGCGATCGCGGCGGTCAAGACTAGGTCTCAAGAGGGGTGAGGGTGACTGAAAGCCCGCAGTGAGCACACAAAGTAAGAGCGCTTACAAACTACTCCAAACAGTTGTTTATATCAAAAATAGATACACATTTATTATAAGGCCTTGAAACTAATAACCACAGTAAAAGCAGCAATATACAACGATATTAAACCAACACATACACTATCCACCCAATATATATACAGAATACACAGTTTCACAGCATTAGCAGCACGAAATATGTTATCCACCTGCAGGGGAAGGAAAACAGGCAGTGCGAACCAATGCGTGTGATATGTCCGCCTTCTGAGGCCCCTAACTGGATGGTAGTCCAATCCCTACGAAGAGTGGAGCCTAGCGCTCAAAAGTACCTGCACACGCCGGTGCCAATGGGCAGAAGGTGAAGCTCTTCGGAGGACGTTGGACAGCTCTGTAGGGTGCCCTAATGAAGGAGAACACGGTCCGCGACTCTAGCGCAGCCTCCACTGTGAGGCAGAAGTAGGGCGCGAGTACGGACAAGGGGTGCTGTATTTACAGCGGGGAAAAGCAAGGGGCACTGCAGGAGGGCGACCAGATCCTAGCTAATCTACTCACCGGTCCCCGAAGCAAGCAGGCCCGAGCTTCTCCTCGATAGATGCAGCTTCTGGCAGGTTCTGAAGAGCAGGGAACGTCTCGTCGTCGTGCAGAGTAAAAAGACGTCCCGATCGAAGAATCCTGCACAGTTTTGTCGCCACGGCAGGGCAACGGAACGGCCGGGTGTATTCAAGCCAAACGAGCACCGTTCACCTCTAGCTTAGGGGTGCTAAGCAAACGAAGCGTGTGAGCGTGCCCCGGACTCAGAATACCACCCAACCTGTCGGCGATTACAGAGCAGGACTCCTTAGTAAGCTGGTCAGTCAACTGGATGGCCCAGAGACACTTCCGAAGGCTTACGGCAGGAGTTGATGAAGGTGCCGGGAATAGCTGGTCCTGCTATTCCAATAGGTCGAAGCGCCAGTACAGGCCTTCTTGTTCGATCTTAGGTGGAAAGGGCTTCACCGGACGACAGCAATGAGGAGCAGAAGTTCTTCAGGGGGTCACCAGCGATTCCTCGGTCCAGCCTCGTGTTCGCAGGATACTTGGCTCCTGTATCCCTGGGTCCGTAAGAACTCAGGAGATCGACCTGGTAGTGGTGTTTCCAGCTCCCTCTTATCCACGGTTCCCTTCGCGCCAAAACGGAGGGGAGCCAATGGGAGATCCGCTCATCAACACACATACCATACGTGGACCAATCACGGACCACGGTGGTCCCAGGCATTCACACCACCCTAGACTCTCTGGCACCCAGGATGTGTATTGGGACCAGACAGCCCAGCCCACATCCTGGGGGCACTCAAACGACATGTAGAAGCCCGCGAAAGCAACCGTGTTTCGCGGGAAACTACATGCCCAAATAAGGAAGGCCCCGGGTCGCCTGACCCGGGGGAAGGTAAAGGGGCAAGACGGACAGTGGACGAGACAAAGGAGCCTCGTGGTCCGGCCATTTTGGGTAGCCGGGCCACCCTTTTGTGTTCGCGGCAAAAAGGTGCTCAGAACGGCAAAAGGAGCTCAAAATAAACCAAATGATCGCTGCCACCAGCCCAGTCCCTGAATGACTTGCACCGATCCAAAAACCATCCTACAAGAGTGTCTAGGGTCTGTAGAAGGCTAGAGACCCAAGAGAGCTGTAACTTAGCTTACAGTGCCCTCTTGTGTCGTGTTGCACTAAAATGGCGACACGGTAAAAGAAACTACGGGAAACAGCGTTCCCCGGTACTGACTGTCTTAAGGGCATGTCAGTTTCCCCGTAAGAAAGGAGCGAAAGCCCAGAGGAGTACGCCAGAAGGCTGCACTTCTCTGGCAAAGTCAAGAAAACAGGTTGAAAACAATAGCAAAAAGTTTAGGGGTTGCCACATGGAAGGAAAGTTCCCTACAATTACGAAATCTTTCCTAACACTCGCCCCTCCCAGACTATGGACAGGGGGAACTAATCCACCCCTGGATGAGTCTCTTGTTCAGGTCGGTAAAACATTCTGGACAACCCATCAGCATTGCTATGTTGGACACCTGGCCTATGCTCAATAGTGAAGTCGAAGCCTTGTAGACTTATGGACCACCTAAGCAACTTTGGATTCTCCCCCTTCATGTTCATTAGCCACTTTAACGGCTTATGGTCAGTCTGCACAGTGAAGTGGGTCCCATAGAGGTAGGGCCGCAGCTTCCTTAGGGCCCACACAACAGAGAAACATTCTTTCTCTACCGTGGACCATCTGAGCTCTCTGTCCTTAAGCTGGCGACTAATAAAACCGATAGGGTGTTCCTTACCCTTCTCATCTACTTGTGATAGTACAGCTCCTATCCCAGTGTCAGAGGCATCCGTCTGCACGATAAAAGGTCTTTGATAATCAGGGGCCCTGAGCACAGGGGCCTGGCACAAGGAGTCTTTCAAGCCATTGAAGGCCTTCTCACACTCGTCAGTCCAAGTTACCTTCTTGGGTTTCTTCGGAGTTGTGAGGGCAGTCAGAGGAGCAGCTATGGTGCCATAGTCTGCCATAAAATTGCGGTAATAACCCGTGAGTCCTAAGAAGGCTCTCACTTGGGTTTGTGTAGTGGGGGTAGGCCAGTCTTGTACTGCTTGTACTTTACTGGGGAGAGGCTGTATCCTTCCTCCACCTACTTCATGCCCAAGGTAAACCACTGAGCCTTGTCCAATCTGGCATTTACTCGCCTTTATGGTCAAGTGGGCTTTCTGAAGAGCCTGGAGCACAATCCCGAGGTGTTTCACATGGTCTTCCCAGGTGGCACTGAAAACTGCTATATCGTCCAGATATGCAAGACAGAATTCGTCCAACCCATTCAACACATGATTCACAAGCCTCTGGAAAGTGGCAGGTGCATTCTTCAATCCGAACGGCATTACCCGGAATTGGTAAAGCCCGTCGGGAGTTGAAAATGCTGTCTTCTCCTTGGCATGTTCTGCTAAAGCTATTTGCCAATAGCCCGCAGTCAGGTCAAACGTGCTGAGGTACTTGGAGGCACCCAAGGTATCCACCAGCTCGTCAGTTCGAGGCAAGGGGTGAGCGTCTGTCTTGGTGACAGCATTCAGAGCCCTGTAATCCACGCAGAACCTCAATTCAGAAGTGCCTGCCTTTGGAACCAATACCACAGGACTGGACCAAGGACTACTAGAGGGTTCAATCACCCCAAGGTCTAACATCTTGTTGACCTCGGTCTTAATATAAGACCGCACTTTATCCGACATCCTGTATCCCCTACTTTTGGTAGGTACACTGTCTCCTGTGTCAATGTTATGTTTGCACCAAGGTGTCAAACCAGGCGACTGTGAAAACAGGGGGGAAAACTGCCTAAGCAAACTTTTCACCTCAGCCTGCTGATCAGAAGTCAGGTGAGGGGCCACTCGGACACCCTCAACGGAGCTATCTGAAGGACCGCTTTGGAACAGGTCGGGAAGAGGTTCTGACTCCTCTTCCTTAACGTCTAACGCCAGTAGCAGTGCTGCGATTTCGACTCTTGGGACGAAAGCCTTCAGCCTATTTACGTGGAACACTTTTGGAGCCTGTCCAGGCCTTCCAAGGTCCACTAAATAGTTCACCTCACCCAGGGGCTCCACCACTGTGTAAGGGCCTGACCATTTGTCCTGTAAAGCGCGAGGCCTTATAGGGTTCATGATCAGGACTTGCTGACCAGGGGTAAAGTGAATTAAGGAAGCTTTCTGGTCGTACCAATGTTTCACCAGCGCTTGTCCTGCCTTCAACTTTTCACTAGCCAAGCCCATCAGGAGTACCATCCGTTTTCTGAGCCCTAGCACATAGTCAACTACATTGGTAGTAACAGGGGGAGTGGGCATCTCCCATCCCTCTTTGACGATGGCTAAGGGTCCCCGTACGGGATGACCGAACAGAAGTTCGAAGGGGCTGAAGCCAACACCCTCCTGTGGTACCTCTCTGTAGGCAAACAGCAAGCATGGTAAAAGAAGATCCCATTTTCTTCTCTGGGGCTCCTCCAGAGCCCCAATCATGCTCTTTAACGTTCTGTTGAAACGTTCCACCAGACCATTGGTCTGGGGGTGATATGCAGAAGAGAACTTGTAGGTGACCCCACATTCTTTCCACATAGCCTGCATATACTTCGACATAAAGTTGCTGCCACGATCTGACACAACTTCTTTAGGGAAGCCAACCCTAGTAAATATGCCGAGTAAAGCTTTTGCAACTGACTTGGCAGTTACAGTCTTTAATGGGATGGCCTCAGGATACCTGGTTGCATGGTCGACCAGCACCAGGATAAACCTATTGCCTGAGGATGTTTGCGGGTCAAGGGGACCAACAATGTCGATCCCTACCCTTTCAAATGGTACCCCCACAACTGGGAGCGGTACCAACGGAGCTTGGATTGTCGCGCCAACCTTACCAGACAACTGGCAGGAGGCACAACTCCTGCAGTGACTTTCTACTTGCACCCCCATCTTGGGCCAGTAGAAGTGCATAGATAACCTTTGCTTGGTCCTCTTCATTCCAAGGTGACCAGCAAGGGGAACTTCATGCGCCAACTGCAGGAGGAAGGGTCTAACAGCAAGGGGAACCACCAACCTCCTATGGTCTCCTTCTGTAGACTCTGTGGGCTCACTGTACAGGAGTCCACCTTCCCAATAAATCCGATGCTTCCCAGGAGGTTCACCCTCAAGCTGGGAGCAGGCCTGTCTCCTTAGGCCTTCCAGAGATGGGCACTCACGTTGGCCCTTACTGAAGTCGTCCCTATCAGGACCTCCTTCAACTAACAAGTCTTTTAGTTCAGGATGGTCGTTGGGGTCGAACACTTCAGGCATCGCCACCTCCTCGTCAGGCTCGGGCGATTGACCAACTCCCTCCACCGCAGTGGTAGGCGAGCTCGGGGGAATATTCTCTTTCCCCCGTCGGGACTTGTTGACTCCTTTCGCCTTGGGTTTCCCCTTCGGCTGGGGTGGCGTATTGGACTTGGCCAATGCTGCCCGTGCTTGAGACCGTGTGTAGGGTCTTTCGGCAGTGTCTCCTACGAGCCCTAGAGCTCTGAGATCATTGCCCAACAAGACCTTTCCCGGGACGTTTCTCTGAATGCTCACTGGAATCCTAACTGCTGTACCATTTAAAGTTAGATTAACAGGGATCACGGGAAACATACGGAGGGGGCCATCAGCCAACTTAGTGGGCATCAGAGGAGCTCTGGCAACTTCCTCTGAGTCTACCAAGGTAGAATCCACTACAGTTCGACTGCACCCACTATCCCTAAGAGCTGGAGTATCCACTCCATTGATCAGCACACTGTCTTTAAAGTAGTGCTTGGTATTATCCGGAATCCTAGCATACGCCTCTGCGACTTTAGGCTCCCAGGAACCCAGGGACACTAAAACTACCTCAGCCTCTATTCCGCTGGGAAATGATTCTGAGGAGAAGGATGCTCCTGTAATCTCTTCTTCCTCGTAGGAGGAGAAGGCCAGATTAGCGGAGTGGACCCCCAAAGGTCTAACCTTACAACGGGGATCCCCCTTCACATGGTCAGTTGCTCCACAAGAAAAACAAGCCCCATTGGGTCTGTTTACGTAGGGAGGCTTATTATAACCAGAGTTCTGTTTCGGAGGCGAACCTCCGCTACCCTGTGAGTTCTCGTATGGCTTACCCTTATTTTTCTTTTTGTGGCCCTTTTGGGAAGAAGATTTAGCAGATTCCCCACCCACCACATCCTTGTACTTTTTCCCTTCCTCCTGCTTATCAGGATGAGTTTTGTCCTTATGGGACACTCGATGTGACACCCATAAGTCTGCTGCAATGGCCAGCTTCTTAGGATCTATCTCCTTCGAATCGGCCAAATGCTGCTTAAGCTCCGGGGAAGAAGAAGCAAAAATGTGTTCCAGCATGACCAGATTGATCATGCCTTCGAAGGTAGAAACCTTATAACCTTCAACCCAGCCAGTCAAGTTTTTCAGGGACTCAGCTACATACGACACCCAAGTACCACCTTCCTTTTTCTTATACTCTCTAAACCTTTTCAAATATTGGGTCGGAGTCTTCCCAAACTTTAAAATGAGAGTCTGCTTCAACATTGCAAAATCAGCGCGCTCAGCCTTCGACATTTCCATAATGGCACTGCAACCAGAATGGGGCAGTCTGCTGAGTAACCATGCAATCTTATCCGCATTATCAACCTCTTGAACCTCGCATGCATACTCAAACGCATTTAACCAGTCCATAATGTCATTTCGTTCCTCATACACACTGAGCAGATCTTTTGGAAACCGTGGATGAGAGGAAGCCCCAGAACCATGTCCAGGACCCTTGGACCCATTTGCGAACTGAAGCTTGGCCAGTTCCAACTGGTGATCCCTGTCTTTTTGTTTTTCTGCCTGGTCGATTTTCAGTTTGGCTATGCTGAATTCAAGCTCCTGCTGCCTAAACCGCAGCTCTTGCTCTTGAATTCAAGCATAGCCTCCCCATCAACACTGGCAGAGGAAACGTTAGACATTACATCCTCCCTGTCCTCGTGGTCGTGATGGATCAGTGCAGCGGCAGAACCGTCGGTTCTGCCAGTGAGAGCAGCCCCACCACCTTCTGCACTGTCCTCGGAAGTTATAGCGTCAAGCTGCGCTTCTTGCCACGCCACGATTCTCTGGATCATTTCCAATTTAGTGCCTTGATAGGAAACCCCTCTCTCCGCACACATCTTCTTCAATGTTTCAGATTTCGAAGCATTTAAGGTTAATAAAGTATTCGTTTCCATACTGTTGATAGGACTATGGCCTTTTTAACGTTATATTCAATACTTTACTGCGTGTCCTGGTTGGAATAACCTGAAAACGCCTTAGCTCGTGCGCAACACTGGATACCTTCAGTCGTATCCCACCGCTGTACACCAATTTGTTAAGACGGATTTCTGAACTCTGTCCTGGCGGCGCAGAAGTTCAGAAGGCCAACCTAATTACTTGGAACAGGGTAACCTCTGGACAAGCCAGACCAATCAAGGTAGCGATCGCGGCGGTCAAGACTAGGTCTCAAGAGGGGTGAGGGTGACTGAAAGCCCGCAGTGAGCACACAAAGTAAGAGCGCTTACAAACTACTCCAAACAGTTGTTTATATCAAAAATAGATACACATTTATTATAAGGCCTTGAAACTAATAACCACAGTAAAAGCAGCAATATACAACGATATTAAACCAACACATACACTATCCACCCAATATATATACAGAATACACAGTTTCACAGCATTAGCAGCACGAAATATGTTATCCACCTGCAGGGGAAGGAAAACAGGCAGTGCGAACCAATGCGTGTGATATGTCCGCCTTCTGAGGCCCCTAACTGGATGGTAGTCCAATCCCTACGAAGAGTGGAGCCTAGCGCTCAAAAGTACCTGCACACGCCGGTGCCAATGGGCAGAAGGTGAAGCTCTTCGGAGGACGTTGGACAGCTCTGTAGGGTGCCCTAATGAAGGAGAACACGGTCCGCGACTCTAGCGCAGCCTCCACTGTGAGGCAGAAGTAGGGCGCGAGTACGGACAAGGGGTGCTGTATTTACAGCGGGGAAAAGCAAGGGGCACTGCAGGAGGGCGACCAGATCCTAGCTAATCTACTCACCGGTCCCCGAAGCAAGCAGGCCCGAGCTTCTCCTCGATAGATGCAGCTTCTGGCAGGTTCTGAAGAGCAGGGAACGTCTCGTCGTCGTGCAGAGTAAAAAGACGTCCCGATCGAAGAATCCTGCACAGTTTTGTCGCCACGGCAGGGCAACGGAACGGCCGGGTGTATTCAAGCCAAACGAGCACCGTTCACCTCTAGCTTAGGGTTGCTAAGCAAACGAAGCGTGTGAGCGTGCCCCGGACTCAGAATACCACCCAACCTGTCGGCGATTACAGAGCAGGACTCCTTAGTAAGCTGGTCAGTCAACTGGATGGCCCAGAGACACTTCCGAAGGCTTACGGCAGGAGTTGATGAAGGTGCCGGGAATAGCTGGTCCTGCTATTCCAATAGGTCGAAGCGCCAGTACAGGCCTTCTTGTTCGATCTTAGGTGGAAAGGGCTTCACCGGACGACAGCAATGAGGAGCAGAAGTTCTTCAGGGGGTCACCAGCGATTCCTCGGTCCAGCCTCGTGTTCGCAGGATACTTGGCTCCTGTATCCCTGGGTCCGTAAGAACTCAGGAGATCGACCTGGTAGTGGTGTTTCCAGCTCCCTCTTATCCACGGTTCCCTTCGCGCCAAAACGGAGGGGAGCCAATGGGAGATCCGCTCATCAACACACATACCATACGTGGACCAATCACGGACCACGGTGGTCCCAGGCATTCACACCACCCTAGACTCTCTGGCACCCAGGATGTGTATTGGGACCAGACAGCCCAGCCCACATCCTGGGGGCACTCAAACGACATGTAGAAGCCCGCGAAAGCAACCGTGTTTCGCGGGAAACTACATGCCCAAATAAGGAAGGCCCCGGGTCGCCTGACCCGGGGGAAGGTAAAGGGGCAAGACGGACAGTGGACGAGACAAAGGAGCCTCGTGGTCCGGCCATTTTGGGTAGCCGGGCCACCCTTTTGTGTTCGCGGCAAAAAGGTGCTCAGAACGGCAAAAGGAGCTCAAAATAAACCAAATGATCGCTGCCACCAGCCCAGTCCCTGAATGACTTGCACCGATCCAAAAACCATCCTACAAGAGTGTCTAGGGTCTGTAGAAGGCTAGAGACCCAAGAGAGCTGTAACTTAGCTTACAGTGCCCTCTTGTGTCGTGTTGCACTAAAATGGCGACACGGTAAAAGAAACTACGGGAAACAGCGTTCCCCGGTACTGACTGTCTTAAGGGCATGTCAGTTTCCCCGTAAGAAAGGAGCGAAAGCCCAGAGGAGTACGGCAGAAGGCTGCACTTCTCTGGCAAAGTCAAGAAAACAGGTTGAAAACAATAGCAAAAAGTTTAGGGGTTGCCACATGGAAGGAAAGTTCCCTACAATTACGAAATCTTTCCTAACAAGTTGGATATCCCATCTAATGTTATAGGAAGAGTCTCTGGTTTGGTATTAGAATCATTGAGATATCACATCGCATGCTGTAGGAAGGGTCTAAGGATTGGAATGGGATGGACTTGGATATCACATCTCATGCTATAGGTAGGCTCTCAGGTTTGGTATAAGCATTGAGATATCACATCTCATGCTATAGGAAGGGTCTCAGGATTGGAATGGGAAGGAATTGGATGTCACATCATGCTATAGGAAGGGTCTCAGATTTGGTATAAGCATTGAGATATCACATCTCATGCTAAAGGAAGGGTCTCAGGATTGGAATGGGAAGGAGTTGTATAAGACATCTCAGGCCATAGGAAGGTTCTCAGGTTTGGTATAAGCATTGAGATATCACATCTCTGCTATCGGAAGTGTCTCAGGATTGGAATGGGAAGGAGTTGGATATCCCATCTCATGTTATAGGACGGGTCTCAGGTTTGTTATTAGAATCATTGAGATATCATATTGCATGCTGTTGGAAGGGTCTAAGGGTTGGAATGGGAAGGACTTGGATATCACATCTCATGCTATAGATAGGCTCTTAGGTTTGGAAAGGGAAGGAGTTGGATATCACATTTCATGTTAGAGGAAGGATCTCAGGTTTGGTATTAGAAGCATTGAGATATCACATCTCATGCTATAGGAAGGGTCTCAGGATTGGAATGGGAAGCAATTGGATATCACATCTCATGCTATAGGAAGGGTCTCAGGTTTGGTATAAGCATTGAGATATCACATCTCATGCTATAGGACGGGTCTCAGGATTGGAATGGAAGGAGTTGGATATCACATCTCATGTTATAGGAAGGATCTCAGGTTTGGTATTAGAAGCATTGAGTCATCACATCTCATGCTATAGGAAGGGTCTCAGGGTTGGAATGGGAAGGAGTTGGATATCACATCTCATCCAATAGGAAGGGCCTCAGGTTTGGAATGGGAAGGAATTGGATATCACATCTCATGTTATAGGAAGGATCTCAGGTTTGGTATTAGAAGCATTGAGATATCACATCTCATGCTATAGGAAGGGTCTCAGGGTTGGAATGGGAAGGAGTTGGATATCACATCTCATCCAATAGGAAGGGCCTCAGGTTTGGAATGGGAAGGAATTGGATATCACATCTCATGTTATAGGAAGGATCTCAGGTTTGGTATTAGAAGCATTGAGATATCACATCTCATGCTATAGGAAGGGTCTCAGGATTGGAATGTGAAGGATTTGGATATCACATCTCATGCTAAAGGAAGGGTCTCAGGTTTGGTAGAAGCATTGAGATATCACGCCTCTGCTATCGGAAGGGTCTCAGGTTTGGATTGGGAAGGAGTTGGATATCCCTTCTCATGCTATAGGAAGTGTCTCAGGTTGGAATGGGAAGGAGTTGGATATCACATCTCATTCATGTTATAGGAAGGGTCTCAGGATTGGAATGGGAAGGATTTGGATATCACATCTCTTGCTATAGGAAGGGTCTCAGGATTGGAATGGGTAGGAGTTGGATATTACTTTCTTGCTATAGGAGGGGTCTCATGTTTGGAATGGGAAGGAGTTGGATATCACATATGCTATAGTTAGTGTCTCAGGTTTGCAACGGGAAGGAGTTGGATATCACATCTCATGTTATAGGAAGGGTCTCAGGTTTGGTATAAGCATTGAGATATCACATCTCATGCTATAGGAAGGGTCTCAGGATTGGAATGGGAAGGAATTGGATATCACATCTCATGCTATAGGAAAGGTCTCAGATTTGGTATAAGCATTGAGATATCACATCTCATGCTATAGGAAGGGTCTCAGGATTTGAATGGCAAGGAGTTGGATATCACATCTCATGCCATAGGAAGGGTCTCAGGTTTGGTATAAGCATTGAGATATCACATCTCTGCTATCGGAAGGGTCTCAGGATTGGAATGGGAAGGAGTTGGATATCCCATCTCATGTTATAGGAAGGGTCTCAGGTTTGGTATTAGAAGCATAGAGATATCACATCTCATGCTATAGGAAGGGTCTCAGGATTTGAATGGCAAGGAGTTGGATATCACATCTCATGCCATAGGAAGGGTCTCAGGTTTGGTATAAGCATTGAGATATCACATCTCTGCTATCGGAAGGGTCTCAGGATTGGATTGAGAAGGAGTTGGATATCCCTTCTCATGCTATAGGAAGTGTCTCAGGTTGGAATGGGAAGGAGTTGGATATCACATCTCATTCATGTTATAGGAAGGGTCTCAGGATTGGAATGGGAAGGATTTGGATATCACATCTCTTGCTATAGGAAGGGTCTCAGGATTGGAATGGGTAGGAGTTGGATATTACTTTCTTGCTATAGGAAGGGTCTCATGTTTGGAATGGGAAGGAGTTGGATATCACATATGCTATAGTTAGTGTCTCAGGTTTGGAACGGGAAGGAGTTGGATATCACATCTCATGTTATAGGAAGGGTCTCAGGTTTGGTATAAGCATTGAGATATCACATCTCTGCTATCAGAAGCGGCTCAGGATTGGAATGGGAAGGAGTTGGGTATCCCATCTCATGTTATAGGAAGAGTCTCTGGTTTGGTATTAGAATCATTGAGATATCACATCGCATGCTGTAGGAAGGGTCTAAGGATTGGAATGGGATGGACTTGGATATCACATCTCATGCTATAGGTAGGCTCTCAGGTTTGGTATAAGCATTGAGATATCACATCTCATGCTATAGGAAGGGTCTCAGGATTGGAATGGGAAGGAATTGGATATCACATCTCATGCTATAGGAAGGGTCTCAGGATTGGAATGGGAAGGAGTTGTATATGACATCTCAGGCCATAGGAAGGTTCTCAGGTTTGGTATAAGCATTGAGATATCACATCTCATGCTAAAGGAAGGGTCTCAGGATTGGAATGGGAAGGAGTTGTATATGACATCTCAGGCCATAGGAAGGTTCTCAGGTTTGGTATAAGCATTGAGATATCACATCTCTGCTATCGGAAGGGTCTCAGGATTGGAATGGGAAGGAGTTGGATATCCCATCTCATGTTATAGGAAGGGTCTCAGGTTTGGTATTAGAAGCATAGAGATATCATATCTCATGCTATAGGAAGGGTCTCAGGATTTGAATGGCAAGGAGTTGGATATCACATCTCATGCCATAGGAAGGGTCTCAGGTTTGGTATAAGCATTGAGATATCACATCTCTGCTATCGGAAGGGTCTCAGGATTGGATTGGGAAGGAGTTGGATATCCCTTCTCATGCTATAGGAAGTGTCTCAGGTTGGAATGGGAAGGAGTTGGATATCACATCTCATGTTATAGGAAGGGTCTCAGGATTGGAATGGGAAGGATTTGGATATCACATCTCTTGCTATAGGAAGGGTCTCAGGATTGGAATGGGTAGGAGTTGGATATTACTTTCTTGCTATAGGAAGGGTCTCATGTTTGGAATGGGAAGGAGTTGGATATCACATATGCTATAGTTATTGTCTCAGGTTTGGAACGGGAAGGAGTTGGATATCACATCTCATGTTATAGGAAGGGTCTCAGGTTTGGTATAAGCATTGAGATATCACATCTCTGCTATCAGAAGCGGCTCAGGATTGGAATGGGAAGGAGTTGGATATCCCATCTCATGTTATAGGAAGAGTCTCTGGTTTGGTATTAGAATCATTGAGATATCACATCGCATGCTGTAGGAAGGGTCTAAGGATTGGAATGGGATGGACTTGGATATCACATCTCATGCTATAGGTAGGCTCTCAGGTTTGGTATAAGCATTGAGATATCACATCTCATGCTATAGGAAGGGTCTCAGGATTGGAATGGGAAGGAATTGGATATCACATCTCATGCTATAGGAAGGGTCTCAGATTTGGTATAAGCATTGAGATATCACATCTCATGCTAAAGGAAGGGTCTCAGGATTGGAATGGGAAGGAGTTGTATATGACATCTCAGGCCATAGGAAGGTTCTCAGGTTTGGTATAAGCATTGAGATATCACATCTCTGCTATCGGAAGGGTCTCAGGATTGGAATGGGAAGGAGTTGGATATCCCATCTCATGTTATAGGAAGGGTCTCAGGTTTGGTATTAGAAGCATAGAGATATCACATCTCATGCTATAGGAAGGGTCTCAGGATTTGAATGGCAAGGAGTTGGATATCACATCTCATGCCATAGGAAGGGTCTCAGGTTTGGTATAAGCATTGAGATATCACATCTCTGCTATCGGAAGGGTCTCAGGATTGGATTGGGAAGGAGTTGGATATCCCTTCTCATGCTATAGGAAGTGTCTCAGGTTGGAATGGGAAGGAGTTGGATATCACATCTCATGTTATAGGAAGGGTCTCAGGATTGGAATGGGAAGGATTTGGATATCACATCTCTTGCTATAGGAAGGGTCTCAGGATTGGAATGGGTAGGAGTTGGATATTACTTTCTTGCTATAGGAAGGGTCTCATGTTTGGAATGGGAAGGAGTTGGATATCACATATGCTATAGTTAGTGTCTCAGGTTTGGAACGGGAAGGAGTTGGATATCACATCTCATGTTATAGGAAGGGTCTCAGGTTTGGTATAAGCATTGAGATATCACATCTCTGCTATCAGAAGCGGCTCAGGATTGGAATGGGAAGGAGTTGGATATCCCATCTCATGTTATAGGAAGAGTCTCTGGTTTGGTATTAGAATCATTGAGATATCACATCGCATGCTGTAGGAAGGGTCTAAGGATTGGAATGGGATGGACTTGGATATCACATCTCATGCTATAGGTAGGCTCTCAGGTTTGGTATAAGCATTGAGATATCACATCTCATGCTATAGGAAGGGTCTCAGGATTGGAATGGGAAGGAATTGGATATCACATCTCATGCTATAGGAAGGGTCTCAGATTTGGTATAAGCATTGAGATATCACATCTCATGCTAAAGGAAGGGTCTCAGGATTGGAATGGGAAGGAGTTGTATATGACATCTCAGGCCATAGGAAGGTTCTCAGGTTTGGTATAAGCATTGAGATATCACATCTCTGCTATCGGAAGGGTCTCAGGATTGGAATGGGAAGGAGTTGGATATCCCATCTCATGTTATAGGAAGGGTCTCAGGTTTGGTATTAGAAGCATAGAGATATCACATCTCATGCTATAGGAAGGGTCTCAGGATTTGAATGGCAAGGAGTTGGATATCACATCTCATGCCATAGGAAGGGTCTCAGGTTTGGTATAAGCATTGAGATATCACATCTCTGCTATCGGAAGGGTCTCAGGATTGGATTGGGAAGGAGTTGGATATCCCTTCTCATGCTATAGGAAGTGTCTCAGGTTGGAATGGGAAGGAGTTGGATATCACATCTCATGTTATAGGAAGGGTCTCAGGATTGGAATGGGAAGGATTTGGATATCACATCTCTTGCTATAGGAAGGGTCTCAGGATTGGAATGGGTAGGAGTTGGATATTACTTTCTTGCTATATGAAGGGTCTCATGTTTGGAATGGGAAGGAGTTGGATATCACAAATGCTATAGTTAGTGTCTCAGGTTTGGAATGGGATGGACTTGGATATCACATCTCATGCTATAGGAAGGGTCTCAGATTTGGTATAAGCATTGAGATATCACATCTCATGCTAAAGGAAGGGTCTCAGGATTGGAATGGGAAGGAGTTGTATATGACATCTCAGGCCATAGGAAGGTTCTCAGGTTTGGTATAAGCATTGAGATATCACATCTCTGCTATCGGAATGGTCTCAGGATTGGAATGGGAAGGAGTTGGATATCCCATCTCATGTTATAGGAAGGGTCTCAGGTTTGGTATTAGAAGCATTGAGATATCACATCTCATGCTATAGGAAGGGTCTCAGGATTGGAATGTGAAGGATTTGGATATTACATCTCATGCTAAAGGAAGGGTCTCAGGTTTGGTAGAAGCATTGAGATATCACGTCTCTGCTATCGGAAGGGTCTCAGGATTGGATTGGGAAGGAGTTGGATATCCCTTCTCATGCTATAGGAAGGGTCTCAGGATTTGAATGGCAAGGAGTTGGATATCACATCTCATGCCATAGGAAGGGTCTCAGGTTTGGTATAAGCATTGAGATATCACATCTCTGCTATCGGAAGGGTCTCAGGATTGGATTGGGAAGGAGTTGGATATCCCTTCTCATGCTATAGGAAGTGTCTCAGGTTGGAATGGGAAGGAGTTGGATATCACATCTCATGTTATAGGAAGGGTCTCAGGATTGGAATGGGAAGGATTTGGATATCACATCTCTTGCTATAGGAAGGGTCTAAGGATTGGAATGGGTAGGAGTTGGATATTACTTTCTTGCTATAGGAAGGGTCTCATGTTTGGAATGGGAAGGATTTGGATATCACATATGCTATAGTTAGTGTCTCAGGTTTGGAACGGGAAGGAGTTGGATATCACATCTCATGTTATAGGAAGGGTCTCAGGTTTGGTATAAGCATTGAGATATCACATCTCTGCTATCGGAAGCGGCTCAGGATTGGAATGGGAAGGAGTTGGATATCCCATCTCATGTTATAGTAAGAGTCTCTGGTTTGGTATTAGAATCATTGAGATATCACATCGCATGCTGTAGGAAGGGTCTAAGGATTGGAATGGGATGGACTTGGATATCACATCTCATGCTATAGGAAGGGTCTCAGATTTGGTATAAGCTTTGAGATATCACATCTCATGCTAAAGGAAGGGTCTCAGGATTGTAGGCTCTCAGGTTTGGTATAAGCATTGAGATATCACATCTCATGCTATAGGAAGGGTCTCAGGATTGGAATGGGAAGGATTTGGATATCACATCTCATGCTATAGGAAGGGTCTCAGATTTGGTATAAGCATTGAGATATCACATCTCATGCTAAAGGAAGGGTCTCAGGATTGGAATGGGAAGGAGTTGTATATGACATCTCAGGCCATAGGAAGGGTCTCAGGTTTGGTATAAGCATTGAGATATCACATCTCTGCTATCGGAAGGGTCTCAGGATTGGAATGGGAAGGAGTTGGATATCCCATCTCATGTTATAGGAAGGGTCTCAGGTTTGGTATTAGAAGTATAGAGATATCACATCTCATGCTATAGGAAGGGTCTCAGGATTGGAATGGGAAGGACTTGGATGTCACATCTCATGCTATAGGGAGGGTCTCAAGTTTGATATTAGAAGCATTGAGATAACAAATCTCATGATATCGGAAGGGTCTCAGGATTGGAATGGGATGGAGTTGGATACCACATCTCATGATAAAGGAAGGGTCTAAGGTTTGGAAGGGGAAGGATTTGGATATCACATCTCATGTTATTGGACGGGTCTCAGGTTTGGTATTAGAAGCATTGAGATATCAAGTCTCATGGTATAAGAAGGGTCTCAGAATTGGAATGGGAAGGAGTTGGATATCACACCTCAAGCTATAGGAAGGGTCTCAGGATTGGAATGGGAAGGAGTTTGATATCACATCTCATGCCATAGTATGGGTCTCAGGTTTGGTAGAAGCATTGGGACATCACATCTCATGCTATCGGAAGGGTATCAGTATTGGATTTGGAAGAAGTTGGATATCCCATCTCATGCTATAGGAAGGGTCTCAGGTTGGAATGGGAAGGAGTTGGATATCACATTTCATGTTATAGGAAGGGTCTCAGGATTGGAATGGGAAGGACTTGGATATCATATCTCATGCTATAGGACGGGTCTCAGGTTTGTTATTAGAATCATTGAGATATCATATTGCATGCTGTAGGAAGGGTCTAAGGTTTGGAAAGGGAAGGAGTTGGATATCACATTTCATGTTAGAGGAAGGATCTCAGGTTTGGTATTAGAAGCATTGAGATATCACATCTCATGCTATAGGAAGGGTCTCAGGATTGGAATGGGAAGTAGTTGGATATCACATCTCATGCTATAGGAAGGGTCTCAGGTTTGGTATAAGCATTGAGATATCACATCTCATGCTATAGGACGGGTCTCAGGATTGGAATGGAAGGAGTTGGATATCACATCTCATGTTATAGGAAGGATCTCAGGTTTGGTATTAGAAGCATTGAGACATCACATCTCATGCTATAGGAAGGGTCTCAGGGTTGGAATGGGAAGGAGTTGGATATCGCATCTCATCCAATAGGAAGGGTCTCAGGTTTGGAATGGGAAGGAATTGGATATCAAATATCATGTTATAGGAAGGATCTCAGGTTTGGTATTAGAAGCATTGAGATATCACATCTCATGCTATAGGAAGGGTCTCAGGATTGGAATGTGAAGGATTTGGATATCACATCTCATGCTAAAGGAAGGGTCTCAGGTTTGGTAGAAGCATTGAGATATCAGATCTCTGCTATCGGAAGGGTCTCAGGATTGGATTGGGAAGGAGTTGGATATCCCTTCTCATGCTATAGGAAGGGTCTCAGGATTTGAATGGGAAGGAGTTGGATATCACATCTCATGTTATAGGAAGGGTCTCAGGATTGGAATGGGAAGGATTTGGATATTACTTTCTTGCTATAGGAAGGGTCTCATGTTTGGAATGGGAAGGAGTTGGATATCACATATGCTATAGTTAGTGTCTCAGGTTTGGAACGGGAAGGAGTTGGATATCACATCTCATGTTATAGGAAGGGTCTCATGTTTGGTATAAGCATTGAGATATCACATCTCTGCTATCGGAAGCGGCTCAGGATTGGAATGGGAAGGAGTTGGATATCCCATCTCATGTTATAGTAAGAGTCTCTGGTTTGGTATTAGAATCATTGAGATATCACATCGCATGCTGTAGGAAGGGTCTAAGGATTGGAATGGGATGGACTTGGATATCACATCTCATGCTATAGGTAGGCTCTCAGGTTTGATATAAGCATTGAGATATCACACCTCATGCTATAGGAAGGGTCTCAGGATTGGAATGGGAAGGATTTGGATATCACATCTCATGCTATAGGAAGGGTCTCAGATTTGGTATAAGCATTGAGATTTCACATCTCATGCTAAAGGAAGGGTCTCAGGATTGGAATGGGAAGGAGTTGTATATGTCATCTCAGGCCATAGGAAGGGTCTCATGTTTGGTATAAGCATTGAGATATCACATCTCTGCTATCGGAAGGGTCTCAGGATTGGAATGGGAAGGAGTTGGATATCCCATCTCATGTTATAGGAAGGGTCTCAGGTTTGGTATTAGAAGCATAGAGATATCACATCTCATGCTATAGGAAGGGTCTCAGGATTGGAATGGGAAGGACTTGGATGTCACATCTCATGCTATAGGGAGGGTCTCAAGTTTGATATTAGAAGCATTGAGATAACAAATCTCATGATATCGGAAGGGTCTCAGGATTGGAATGGGAAGGAGTTGGATACCACATCTCATGATAAAGGAAGGGTCTAAGGTTTGGAAGGGGAAGGAGTTTGATATCACATCTCATGCCATAGTATGGGTCTCAGGTTTGGTAGAAGCATTGGGATATCACATCTCATGCTATCGGAAGGGTATCAGTATTGGATTTGGAAGAAGTTGGATATCCCATCTCATGCTATCGGAAGGGTCTCAGGTTGGAATGGGAAGGAGTTGGATATCACATTTCATGTTATAGGAAGGGTCTCAGGATTGGAATGGGAAGGACTTGGATATCATATCTCATGCTATAGGACAGGTCTCAGGTTTGTTATTAGAATCATTGAGATATCATATTGCATGCTGTAGGAAGGGTCTAAGGATTGGAACGGGAAGGACTTGGATATCACATCTCATGCTATAGATAGGCTCTTAGGTTTGGAAAGGGAAGGAGTTGGATATCACATTTCATGTTAGAGGAAGGATCTCAGGTTTGGTATTAGATGCATTGAGATATCACATCTCATGCTATAGGAAGGGTCTCAGGATTGGAATGGGAAGTAGTTGGATATCACATCTCATGCTATAGGAAGGGTCTCAGGTTTGGTATAAGCATTGAGATATCACATCTCATGCTATAGGACGGGTCTCAGGATTGGAATGGAAGGAGTTGGATATCACATCTCATGTTATAGGAAGGATCTCAGGTTTGGTATTAGAAGCATTGAGATATCACATCTCATGCTATAGGAAGGGTCTCAGGATTGGAATGTGAAGGATTTGGATATCACATCTCATGCTAAAGGAAGGGTCTCAGGATTGGTAGAAGCATTGAGATATCACGTCTCTGCTATCGGAGGGGTCTCAGGATTGGATTGGGAAGGAGTTGGATATCCCTTCTCATGCTATAGGAAGGGTCTCAGGATTTGAATGGCAAGGAGTTGGATATCACATCTCATGCCATAGGAAGGGTCTCAGGTTTGGTATAAGCATTGAGATATCACATCTCTGCTATCGGAAGGGTCTCAGGATTGGAATGGGAAGGAGTTGGATATTCCCATCTCATGTTATAGGAAGGGTCTCCGGTTTGGTATTAGAAGCATTGAGATATCACATCTCATGCTATAGGAAGGGTCTCAGGATTGGAATGGGAAGGACTTGGATATCACATCTCATGCTATAGGGAGGGTCTCAAGTTTGATATTAGAAGCTTTGAGATATCACATCTCATGATATCGGAAGGGTCTCAGGATTGGAATGGGAAGGAGTTGGATATCACATCTCATGATAAAGGAAGGGTCTAAGGTTTGGAAGGGGAAGGATTTGGATATCACATCTCATGTTATATTACGGGTCTCAGGTTTGGTATTAGAAGCATTGAGATATCAAGTCTCAGAGTATAGGAAGGGTCTCAGAATTGGAATGGGAAGGAGTTGGATATCACATCTCAAGCTATAGGAAGGGTCTCAGGATTGGAATGGGAAGGACTTGGATATCACATCTCATGCTATAGGAAGGCTCTCAGGTTTGGAAGGGGAAAGAGTTGGATATCACATTTCATGTTAGAGGTAGGATCTCAGGTTTGGTATTAGAGGCATTGAGATATCACATCTCATGCTATCAGAAGGGTCTCAGGAATGGAATGGGAAGGAGTTGGATATCACATCTCATGCTAAAGGGAGGGTCTCAGGTTTGGAAGGGGAAGGATTTGGATATCACATCTCATGTTATAGGAAGGATCTCAGGTTTGGTATTAGAACCATTGAGATATCACATCTCATGCTATCGGAAGGATCTCAGGTTTGGTATTAGAAGCATTGAGATATCACATCTCATGCTATCAGAAGGTTCTCAGGATTGGAATGGGAAGGATTTGGATATCACATCTCATGCTAAAGGGAGGGTCTCAGGTTTGGAAGGGGAAGGATTTGGATATCACATCTCATGTTATCGGAAGGATCTCACGTTTGGTATTAGAAGTATTGAGATATCATATCTCATGCTATAGGAAGGGTCTCAGGATTGGAATGGGAAGGACTTAGATATCACATATCATGCTATAGGGAGGGTCTCAGTTTTGATATTAGAAGCATTGAGATATCACATCTCATGCTATCGGAAGTGTCTCAGGATTGGAATGGGAAGGAGCTGGATATCACATCTCATGCTAAAGGAAGGGTTTCAGGTTTGGAACGGGAAGGATTTGGATATCACATCTCATGTTATAGGAAGGGTCTCAGGTTTGGTATAAGCATTGAGATATCTCATCTCTGCTATCGGAAGTGTCTCAGGATTGGAATGGGAAGGAGTTGGATATCACATCTCTTGCTATAGGAAGGGTCTCAGGATTGGAATGGGTAGGAGTTGGATATTACTTTCTTGCTATAGGAAGGGTCTCATGTTTGGAATGGGAAGGAGTTGGATATCACAAATGCTATAGTTAGTGTCTCAGGTTTGGAATGGGATGGACTTGGATATCACATCTCATGCTATAGGAAGGGTCTCAGATTTGGTATAAGCATTGAGATATCACATCTCATGCTAAAGGAAGGGTCTCAGGATTGGAATGGGAAGGAGTTGTATATGACATCTCAGGCCAAAGGAAGGTTCTCAGGTTTGGTATAAGCATTGAGATATCACATCTCTGCTATCGGAATGGTCTCAGGATTGGAATGGGAAGGAGTTGGATATCCCATCTCATGTTATAGGAAGGGTCTCAGGTTTGGTATTAGAAGCATTGAGATATCACATCTCATGCTATAGGAAGGGTCTCAGGATTGGAATGTGAAGGATTTGGATATTACATCTCATGCTAAAGGAAGGGTCTCAGGTTTGGTAGAAGCATTGAGATATCACGTCTCTGCTATCGGAAGGGTCTCAGGATTGGATTGGGAAGGAGTTGGATATCCCTTCTCATGCTATAGGAAGGGTCTCAGGATTTGAATGGCAAGGAGTTGGATATGACATCTCATGCCATAGGAAGGGTCTCAGGTTTGGTATAAGCATTGAGATATCACATCTCTGCTATCGGAAGGGTCTCAGGATTGGATTGGGAAGGAGTTGGATATCCCTTCTCATGCTATAGGAAGTGTCTCAGGTTGGAATGGGAAGGAGTTGGATATCACATCTCATGTTATAGGAAGGGTCTCAGGATTGGAATGGGAAGGATTTGGATATCACATCTCTTGCTATAGGAAGGGTCTCAGGATTGGAATGGGTAGGAGTTGGATATTACTTTCTTGCTATAGGAAGGGTCTCATGTTTGGAATGGGAAGGATTTGGATATCACATATGCTATAGTTAGTGTCTCAGGTTTGGAACGGGAAGGAGTTGGATATCACATCTCATGTTATAGGAAGGGTCTCAGGTTTGGTATAAGCATTGAGATATCACATCTCTGCTATCGGAAGCGGCTCAGGATTGGAATGGGAAGGAGTTGGATATCCCATCTCATGTTATAGTAAGAGTCTCTGGTTTGGTATTAGAATCATTGAGATATCACATCGCATGCTGTAGGAAGGGTCTAAGGATTGGAATGGGATGGACTTGGATATCACATCTCATGCTATAGGAAGGGTCTCAGATTTGGTATAAGCTTTGAGATATCACATCTCATGCTAAAGGAAGGGTCTCAGGATTGTAGGCTCTCAGGTTTGGTATAAGCATTGAGATATCACATCTCATGCTATAGGAAGGGTCTCAGGATTGGAATGGGAAGGATTTGGATATCACATCTCATGCTATAGGAAGGGTCTCAGATTTGGTATAAGCATTGAGATATCACATCTCATGCTAAAGGAAGGGTCTCAGGATTGGAATGGGAAGGAGTTGTATATGACATCTCAGGCCATAGGAAGGGTCTCAGGTTTGGTATAAGCATTGAGATATCACATCTCTGCTATCGGAAGGGTCTCAGGATTGGAATGGGAAGGAGTTGGATATCCCATCTCATGTTATAGGAAGGGTCTCAGGTTTGGTATTAGAAGTATAGAGATATCACATCTCATGCTATAGGAAGGGTCTCAGGATTGGAATGGGAAGGACTTGGATGTCACATCTCATGCTATAGGGAGGGTCTCAAGTTTGATATTAGAAGCATTGAGATAACAAATCTCATGATATCGGAAGGGTCTCAGGATTGGAATGGGAAGGAGTTGGATACCACATCTCATGATAAAGGAAGGGTCTAAGGTTTGGAAGGGGAAGGATTTGGATATCACATCTCATGTTATTGGACGGGTCTCAGGTTTGGTATTAGAAGCATTGAGATATCAAGTCTCATGGTATAAGAAGGGTCTCAGAATTGGAATGGGAAGGAGTTGGATATCACACCTCAAGCTATAGGAAGGGTCTCAGGATTGGAATGGGAAGGAGTTTGATATCACATCTCATGCCATAGTATGGGTCTCAGGTTTGGTAGAAGCATTGGGACATCACATCTCATGCTATCGGAAGGGTATCAGTATTGGATTTGGAAGAAGTTGGATATCCCATCTCATGCTATAGGAAGGGTCTCAGGTTGGAATGGGAAGGAGTTGGATATCACATTTCATGTTATAGGAAGGGTCTCAGGATTGGAATGGGAAGGACTTGGATATCATATCTCATGCTATAGGACGGGTCTCAGGTTTGTTATTAGAATCATTGAGATATCATATTGCATGCTGTAGGAAGGGTCTAAGGTTTGGAAAGGGAAGGAGTTGGATATCACATTTCATGTTAGAGGAAGGATCTCAGGTTTGGTATTAGAAGCATTGAGATATCACATCTCATGCTATAGGAAGGGTCTCAGGATTGGAATGTGAAGTAGTTGGATATCACATCTCATGCTATAGGAAGGGTCTCAGGTTTGGTATAAGCATTGAGATATCACATCTCATGCTATAGGACGGGTCTCAGGATTGGAATGGAAGGAGTTGGATATCACATCTCATGTTATAGGAAGGATCTCAGGTTTGGTATTAGAAGCATTGAGACATCACATCTCATGCTATAGGAAGGGTCTCAGGGTTGGAATGGGAAGGAGTTGGATATCGCATCTCATCCAATAGGAAGGGTCTCAGGTTTGGAATGGGAAGGAGTTGGATATCAAATCTCATGTTATAGGAAGGATCTCAGGTTTGGTATTAGAAGCATTGAGATATCACATCTCATGCTATAGGAAGGGTCTCAGGATTGGAATGTGAAGGATTTGGATATCACATCTCATGCTAAAGGAAGGGTCTCAGGTTTGGTAGAAGCATTGAGATATCAGATCTCTGCTATCGGAAGGGTCTCAGGATTGGATTGGGAAGGAGTTGGATATCCCTTCTCATGCTATAGGAAGGGTCTCAGGATTTGAATGGGAAGGAGTTGGATATCACATCTCATGTTATAGGAAGGGTCTCAGGATTGGAATGGGAAGGATTTGGATATTACTTTCTTGCTATAGGAAGGGTCTCATGTTTGGAATGGGAAGGAGTTGGATATCACATATGCTATAGTTAGTGTCTCAGGTTTGGAACGGGAAGGAGTTGGATATCACATCTCATGTTATAGGAAGGGTCTCATGTTTGGTATAAGCATTGAGATATCACATCTCTGCTATCGGAAGCGGCTCAGGATTGGAATGGGAAGGAGTTGGATATCCCATCTCATGTTATAGTAAGAGTCTCTGGTTTGGTATTAGAATCATTGAGATATCACATCGCATGCTGTAGGAAGGGTCTAAGGATTGGAATGGGATGGACTTGGATATCACATCTCATGCTATAGGTAGGCTCTCAGGTTTGATATAAGCATTGAGATATCACATCTCATGCTATAGGAAGGGTCTCAGGATTGGAATGGGAAGGATTTGGATATCACATCTCATGCTATAGGAAGGGTCTCAGATTTGGTATAAGCATTGAGATATCACATCTCATGCTAAAGGAAGGGTCTCAGGATTGGAATGGGAAGGAGTTGTATATGACATCTCAGGCCATAGGAAGGGTCTCATGTTTGGTATAAGCATTGAGATATCACATCTCTGCTATCGGAAGGGTCTCAGGATTGGAATGGGAAGGAGTTGGATATCCCATCTCATGTTATAGGAAGGGTCTCAGGTTTGGTATTAGAAGCATAGAGATATCACATCTCATGCTATAGGAAGGGTCTCAGGATTGGAATGGGAAGGACTTGGATGTCACATCTCATGCTATAGGGAGGGTCTCAAGTTTGATATTAGAAGCATTGAGATAACAAATCTCATGATATCGGAAGGGTCTCAGGATTGGAATGGGAAGGAGTTGGATACCACATCTCATGATAAAGGAAGGGTCTAAGGTTTGGAAGGGGAAGGATTTGGATATCACATCTCATGTTATAGGACGGGTCTCAGGTTTGGTATTAGAAGCATTGAGATATCAAGTCTCATGGTATAAGAAGGGTCTCAGAATTGGAATGGGAAGGAGTTGGATATCACACCTCAAGCTATAGGAAGGGTCTCAGGATTGGAATGGGAAGGAGTTGATATCACATCTCATGCCATAGTATGGGTCTCAGGTTTGGTAGAAGCATTGGGATATCACATCTCATGCTATCGGAAGGGTATCAGTATTGGATTTGGAAGAAGTTGGATATCCCATCTCATGCTATAGGAAGGGTCTCAGGTTGGAATGGGAAGGAGTTGGATATCACATTTCATGTTATAGGAAGGGTCTCAGGATTGGAATGGGAAGGACTTGGATATCATATCTCATGCTATAGGACAGGTCTCAGGTTTGTTATTAGAATCATTGAGATATCATATTGCATGCTGTAGGAAGGGTCTAAGGATTGGAACGGGAAGGACTTGGATATCACATCTCATGCTATAGATAGGCTCTTAGGTTTGGAAAGGGAAGGAGTTGGATATCACATTTCATGTTAGAGGAAGGATCTCAGGTTTGGTATTAGAAGCATTGAGATATCACATCTCATGCTATAGGAAGGGTCTCAGGATTGGAATGGGAAGTAGTTGGATATCACATCTCATGCTATAGGAAGGGTCTCAGGTTTGGTATAAGCATTGAGATATCACATCTCATGCTATAGGACGGGTCTCAGGATTGGAATGGAAGGAGTTGGATATCACATCTCATGTTATAGGAAGGATCTCAGGTTTGGTATTAGAAGCATTGAGATATCACATCTCATGCTATAGGAAGGGTCTCAGGATTGGAATGTGAAGGATTTGGATATCACATCTCATGCTAAAGGAAGGGTCTCAGGATTGGTAGAAGCATTGAGATATCACGTCTCTGCTATCGGAGGGGTCTCAGGATTGGATTGGGAAGGAGTTGGATATCCCTTCTCATGCTATAGGAAGGGTCTCAGGATTTGAATGGCAAGGAGTTGGATATCACATCTCATGCCATAGGAAGGGTCTCAGGTTTGGTATAAGCATTGGGATATCACATCTCTGCTATCGGAAGGGTCTCAGGATTGGAATGGGAAGGAGTTGGATATTCCCATCTCATGTTATAGGAAGGGTCTCCGGTTTGGTATTAGAAGCATTGAGATATCACATCTCATGCTATAGGAAGGGTCTCAGGATTGGAATGGGAAGGACTTGGATATCACATCTCATGCTATAGGGAGGGTCTCAAGTTTGATATTAGAAGCTTTGAGATATCACATCTCATGATATCGGAAGGGTCTCAGGATTGGAATGGGAAGGAGTTGGATATCACATCTCATGATAAAGGAAGGGTCTAAGGTTTGGAAGGGGAAGGATTTGGATATCACATCTCATGTTATATTACGGGTCTCAGGTTTGGTATTAGAAGCATTGAGATATCAAGTCTCAGAGTATAGGAAGGGTCTCAGAATTGGAATGGGAAGGAGTTGGATATCACATCTCAAGCTATAGGAAGGGTCTCAGGATTGGAATGGGAAGGACTTGGATATCACATCTCATGCTATAGGAAGGCTCTCAGGTTTGGAAGGGGAAAGAGTTGGATATCACATTTCATGTTAGAGGTAGGATCTCAGGTTTGGTATTAGAGGCATTGAGATATCACATCTCATGCTATCAGAAGGGTCTCAGGAATGGAATGGGAAGGAGTTGGATATCACATCTCATGCTAAAGGGAGGGTCTCAGGTTTGGAAGGGGAAGGATTTGGATATCACATCTCATGTTATAGGAAGGATCTCAGGTTTGGTATTAGAACCATTGAGATATCACATCTCATGCTATCGGAAGGATCTCAGGTTTGGTATTAGAAGCATTGAGATATCACATCTCATGCTATCAGAAGGGTCTCAGGATTGGAATGGGAAGGAGTTGGATATCACATCTCATGCTAAAGGGAGGGTCTCAGGTTTGGAAGGGGGAGGATTTGGATATCACATCTCATGTTATCGGAAGGATCTCACGTTTGGTATTAGAAGTATTGAGATATCATATCTCATGCTATAGGAAGGGTCTCAGGATTGGAATGGGAAGGACTTAGATATCACATATCATGCTATAGGGAGGGTCTCAGTTTTGATATTAGAAGCATTGAGATATCACATCTCATGCTATCGGAAGTGTCTCAGGATTGGAATGGGAAGGAGCTGGATATCACATCTCATGCTAAAGGAAGGGTCTCAGGTTTGGAACGGGAAGGATTTGGATATCACATCTCATGTTATAGGAAGGGTCTCAGGTTTGGTATAAGCATTGAGATATCACATCTCTGCTATCGGAAGTGTCTCAGGATTGGAATGGGAAGGAGTTGGATATCCCATCTCATGTTATAGGACGGGTCTCAGGTTTGTTATTAGAATCATTGAGATATCATATTGCATGCTGTAGGAAGGGTCTAAGGGTTGGAATGGGAAGGACTTGGATATCACATCTCATGCTATAGATAGGCTCTTAGGTTTGGAAAGGGAAGGAGTTGGATATCACATTTCATGTTAGAGGAAGGATCTCAGGTTTGGTATTAGAAGCATTGAGATATCACATCTCATGCTATAGGAAGGGTCTCAGGATTGGAATGGGAAGGAGTTGGATATCACATCTCATGCTAAAGGGAGGGTCTCAGGTCTGGAAGGGGAAGGATTTGGATATCACATCTCATGTTATAGGAAGGATCTCAGGTTTGGTATTAGAACCATTGAGATATCACATCTCATGCTATCGGAAGGATCTCAGGTTTGGTATTAGAAGCATTGAGATATCACATCTCATGCTATCAGAAGGGTCTCAGGATTGGAATGGGAAGGAGTTGGATATCACATCTCATGCTAAAGGGAGGGTCTCAGGTTTGGAAGGGGAAGGATTTGGATATCACATCTCATGTTATCGGAAGGATCTCACGTTTGGTATTAGAAGTATTGAGATATCATATCTCATGCTATAGGAAGGGTCTCAGGATTGGAATGGGAAGGACTTAGATATCACATATCATGCTATAGGGAGGGTCTCAGTTTTGATATTAGAAGCATTGAGATATCACATCTCATGCTATCGGAAGTGTCTCAGGATTGGAATGGGAAGGAGCTGGATATCACATCTCATGCTAAAGGAAGGGTCTCAGGTTTGGAACGGGAAGGATTTGGATATCACATCTCATGTTATAGGAAGGGTCTCAGGTTTGGTATAAGCATTGAGATATCACATCTCTGCTATCGGAAGTGTCTCAGGATTGGAATGGGAAGGAGTTGGATATCCCATCTCATGTTATAGGACGGGTCTCAGGTTTGTTATTAGAATCATTGAGATATCATATTGCATGCTGTAGGAAGGGTCTAAGGGTTGGAATGGGAAGGACTTGGATATCACATCTCATGCTATAGATAGGCTCTTAGGTTTGGAAAGGGAAGGAGTTGGATATCACATTTCATGTTAGAGGAAGGATCTCAGGTTTGGTATTAGAAGCATTGAGACATCACATCTCATGCTATAGGAAGGGTCTCAGGATTGGAATGGGAAGTAGTTGGATATCACATCTCATGCTATAGGAAGTGTCTCAGGTTTGGTATAAGCATTGAGATATCACATCTCATGCTATAGGACGGGTCTCAGGATTGGAATGGAAGGAGTTGGATATCACATCTCATGTTATAGGAAGGATCTCAGGTTTGGTATTAGAAGCATTGAGACATCACATCTCATGCTATAGGAAGGGTCTCAGGGTTGGAATGGGAAGGAGTTGGATATCACATCTCATCCAATAGGAAGGGTCTCAGGTTTGGAATGGGAAGGAATTGGATATCACATCTCATGTTATAGGAAGGATCTCAGGTTTGGTATTAGAAGCATTGAGATATCACATCTCATGCTATAGGAAGGGTCTCAGGATTGGAATGTGAAGGATTTGGATATCACATCTCATGCTAAAGGAAGGGTCTCAGGTTTGGTAGAAGCATTGAGATATCACGTCTCTGCTATCGGAAGGGTCTCAGGATTGGATTGGGAAGGAGTTGGATATCCCTTCTCATGCTATAGGAAGGGTCTCAGGATTTGAATGGCAAGGAGTTGGATATCACATCTCATGCCATAGGAAGGGTCTCAGGTTTGGTATAAGCATTGAGATATCACATCTCTGCTATCGGAAGGGTCTCAGGATTGGATTGGGAAGGAGTTGGATATCCCTTCTCATGCTATAGGAAGTGTCTCAGGTTTGAATGGGAAGGAGTTGGATATCACATCTCATGTTATAGGAAGGGTCTCAGGATTGGAATGGGAAGGATTTGGATATCACATCTCTTGCTATAGGAAGGGTCTCAGGATTGGAATGGGTAGGAGTTGGATATTACTTTCTTGCTATAGGAAGGGTCTCATGTTTGGAATGGGAATGAGTTGGATATCACATATGCTATAGTTAGTGTCTCAGGTTTGGAACGGGAAGGAGTTGGATATCACATCTCATGTTATAGGAAGGGTCTCAGGTTTGTTATAAGCATTGAGATATCACATCTCTGCTATCGGAAGCGGCTCAGGATTGGAATGGGAAGGAGTTGGATATCCCATCTCATGTTATAGTAAGAGTCTCTGGTTTGGTATTAGAATCATTGAGATATCACATCGCATGCTGTAGGAAGGGTCTAAGGATTGGAATGGGATGGACTTGGATATCACATCTCATGCTATAGGTAGGCTCTCAGGTTTGATATAAGCATTGAGATATCACATCTCATGCTATAGGAAGGGTCTCAGGATTGGAATGGGAAGGATTTGGATATCACATCTCATGCTATAGGAAGGGTCTCAGATTTGGTATAAGCATTGAGATATCACATCTCATGCTAAAGGAAGGGTCTCAGGATTGGAATGGGAAGGAGTTGTATATGACATCTCAGGCCATAGGAAGGGTCTCATGTTTGGTATAAGCATTGAGATATCACATCTCTGCTATCGGAAGGGTCTCAGGATTGGAATGGGAAGGAGTTGGATATCCCATCTCATGTTATAGGAAGGGTCTCAGGTTTGGTATTAGAAGCATAGAGATATCACATCTCATGCTATAGGAAGGGTCTCAGGATTGGAATGGGAAGGACTTGGATGTCACATCTCATGCTATAGGGAGGGTCTCAAGTTTGATATTAGAAGCATTGAGATAACAAATCTCATGATATCGGAAGGGTCTCAGGATTGGAATGGGAAGGAGTTGGATACCACATCTCATGATAAAGGAAGGGTCTAAGGTTTGGAAGGGGAAGGATTTGGATATCACATCTCATGTTATAGGACGGGTCTCAGGTTTGGTATTAGAAGCATTGAGATATCAAGTCTCATGGTATAAGAAGGGTCTCAGAATTGGAATGGGAAGGAGTTGGATATCACACCTCAAGCTATAGGAAGGGTCTCAGGATTGGAATGGGAAGGAGTTTGATATCACATCTCATGCCATAGTATGGGTCTCAGGTTTGGTAGAAGCATTGGGATATCACATCTCATGCTATCGGAAGGGTATCAGTATTGGATTTGGAAGAAGTTGGATATCCCATCTCATGCTATAGGACGGGTCTCAGGTTGGAATGGGAAGGAGTTGGATATCACATTTCATGTTATAGGAAGGGTCTCAGGATTGGAATGGGAAGGACTTGGATATCATATCTCATGCTATAGGACAGGTCTCAGGTTTGTTATTAGAATCATTGAGATATCATATTGCATGCTGTAGGAAGGGTCTAAGGATTGGAACGGGAAGGACTTGGATATCACATCTCATGCTATAGATAGGCTCTTAGGTTTGGAAAGGGAAGGAGTTGGATATCACATTTCATGTTAGAGGAAGGATCTCAGGTTTGGTATTAGAAGCATTGAGATATCACATCTCATGCTATAGGAAGGGTCTCAGGATTGGAATGGGAAGTAGTTGGATATCACATCTCATGCTATAGGAAGGGTCTCAGGTTTGGTATAAGCATTGAGATATCACATCTCATGCTATAGGACGGGTCTCAGGATTGGAATGGAAGGAGTTGGATATCACATCTCATGTTATAGGAAGGATCTCAGGTTTGGTATTAGAAGCATTGAGACATCACATCTCATGCTATAGGAAGGGTCTCAGGGTTGGAATGGGAAGGAGTTGGATATCACATCTCATCCAATAGGAAGGGTCTCAGGTTTGGAATGGGAAGGAATTGGATATCACATCTCATGTTATAGGAAGGATCTCAGGTTTGGTATTAGAAGCATTGAGATATCACATCTCATGCTATAGGAAGGGTCTCAGGATTGGAATGTGAAGGATTTGGATATCACATCTCATGCTAAAGGAAGGGTCTCAGGATTGGTAGAAGCATTGAGATATCACGTCTCTGCTATCGGAGGGGTCTCAGGATTGGATTGGGAAGGAGTTGGACATCCCTTCTCATGCTATAGGAAGGGTCTCAGGATTTGAATGGCAAGGAGTTGGATATCACATCTCATGCCATAGGAAGGGTCTCAGGTTTGGTATAAGCATTGAGATATCACATCTCTGCTATCGGAAGGGTCTCAGGATTGGAATGGGAAGGAGTTGGATATTCCCATCTCATGTTATAGGAAGGGTCTCAGGTTTGGTATTAGAAGCATTGAGATATCACATCTCATGCTATAGGAAGGGTCTCAGGATTGGAATGGGAAGGAGTTGGATATCACATCTCATGATAAAGGAAGGGTCTAAGGTTTGGAAGGGGAAGGATTTGGATATCACATCTCATGTTATATTACGGGTCTCAGGTTTGGTATTAGAAGCATTGAGATATCAAGTCTCAGAGTATAGGAAGGGTCTCAGAATTGGAATGGGAAGGAGTTGGATATCACATCTCAAGCTATAGGAAGGGTCTCAGGATTGGAATGTGAAGGACTTGGATATCACATCTCATGCTATAGGAAGGCTCTCAGGTTTGGAAGGGGAAAGAGTTGGATATCACATTTCATGTTAGAGGTAGGATCTCAGGTTTGGTATTAGAGGCATTGAGATATCACATCTCATGCTATCAGAAGGGTCTCAGGAATGGAATGGGAAGGAGTTGGATATCACATCTCATGCTAAAGGGAGGGTCTCAGGTTTGGAAGGGGAAGGATTTGGATATCACATCTCATGTTATAGGAAGGATCTCAGGTTTGGTATTAGAACCATTGAGATATCACATCTCATGCTATCGGAAGGATCTCAGGTTTGGTATTAGAAGCATTGAGATATCACATCTCATGCTATCAGAAGGGTCTCAGGATTGGAATGGGAAGGAGTTGGATATCACATCTCATGCTAAAGGGAGGGTCTCAGGTTTGGAAGGGGAAGGATTTGGATATCACATCTCATGTTATCGGAAGGGTCTCAGGTTGGAATGGGAAGGAGTTGGATATCACATTTCATGTTATAGGAAGGGTCTCAGGATTGGAATGGGAAGGACTTGGATATCATATCTCATGCTATAGGACAGGTCTCAGGTTTGTTATTAGAATCATTGAGATATCATATTGCATGCTGTAGGAAGGGTCTAAGGATTGGAACGGGAAGGACTTGGATATCACATCTCATGCTATAGATAGGCTCTTAGGTTTGGAAAGGGAAGGAGTTGGATATCACATTTCATGTTAGAGGAAGGATCTCAGGTTTGGTATTAGAAGCATTGAGATATCACATCTCATGCTATAGGAAGGGTCTCAGGATTGGAATGGGAAGTAGTTGGATATCACATCTCATGCTATAGGAAGGGTCTCAGGTTTGGTATAAGCATTGAGATATCACATCTCATGCTATAGGACGGGTCTCAGGATTGGAATGGAAGGAGTTGGATATCACATCTCATGTTATAGGAAGGATCTCAGGTTTGGTATTAGAAGCATTGAGATATCACATCTCATGCTATAGGAAGGGTCTCAGGATTGGAATGTGAAGGATTTGGATATCACATCTCATGCTAAAGGAAGGGTCTCAGGATTGGTAGAAGCATTGAGATATCACGTCTCTGCTATCGGAGGGGTCTCAGGATTGGATTGGGAAGGAGTTGGATATCCCTTCTCATGCTATAGGAAGGGTCTCAGGATTTGAATGGCAAGGAGTTGGATATCACATCTCATGCCATAGGAAGGGTCTCAGGTTTGGTATAAGCATTGAGATATCACATCTCTGCTATCGGAAGGGTCTCAGGTTTGGAATGGGAAGGAGTTGGATATTCCCATCTCATGTTATAGGAAGGGTCTCCGGTTTGGTATTAGAAGCATTGAGATATCACATCTCATGCTATAGGAAGGGTCTCAGGATTGGAATGGGAAGGACTTGGATATCACATCTCATGCTATAGGGAGGGTCTCAAGTTTGATATTAGAAGCTTTGAGATATCACATCTCATGATATCGGAAGGGTCTCAGGATTGGAATGGGAAGGAGTTGGATATCACATCTCATGATAAAGGAAGGGTCTAAGGTTTGGAAGGGGAAGGATTTGGATATCACATCTCATGTTATATTACAGGTCTCAGGTTTGGTATTAGAAGCATTGAGATATCAAGTCTCAGAGTATAGGAAGGGTCTCAGAATTGGAATGGGAAGGAGTTGGATATCACATCTCAAGCTATAGGAAGGGTCTCAGGATTGGAATGGGAAAGACTTGGATATCACATCTCATGCTATAGGAAGGCTCTCAGGTTTGGAAGGGGAAAGAGTTGGATATCACATTTCATGTTAGAGGTAGGATCTCAGGTTTGGTATTAGAGGCATTGAGATATCACATCTCATGCTATCAGAAGGGTCTCAGGAATGGAATGGGAAGGAGTTGGATATCACATCTCATGCTAAAGGGAGGGTCTCAGGTTTGGAAGGGGAAGGATTTGGATATCACATCTCATGTTATAGGAAGGATCTCAGGTTTGGTATTAGAACCATTGAGATATCACATCTCATGCTATCGGAAGGATCTCAGGTTTGGTATTAGAAGCATTGAGATATCACATCTCATGCTATCAGAAGGGTCTCAGGATTGGAATGGGAAGGAGTTGGATATCACATCTCATGCTAAAGGGAGGGTCTCAGGTTTGGAAGGGGAAGGATTTGGATATCACATCTCATGTTATCGGAAGGATCTCACGTTTGGTATTAGAAGTATTGAGATATCATATCTCATGCTATAGGAAGGGTCTCAGGATTGGAATGGGAAGGACTTAGATATCACATATCATGCTATAGGGAGGGTCTCAGTTTTGATATTAGAAGCATTGAGATATCACATCTCATGCTATCGGAAGTGTCTCAGGATTGGAATGGGAAGGAGCTGGATATCACATCTCATGCTAAAGGAAGGGTCTCAGGTTTGGAACGGGAAGGATTTGGATATCACATCTCATGTTATAGGAAGGGTCTCAGGTTTGGTATAAGCATTGAGATATCTCATCTCTGCTATCGGAAGTGTCTCAGGATTGGAATGGGAAGGAGTTGGATATCACATCTCTTGCTATAGGAAGGGTCTCAGGATTGTAATGGGTAGGAGTTGGATATTACTTTCTTGCTATAGGAAGGGTCTCATGTTTGGAATGGGAAGGAGTTGGATATCACAAATGCTATAGTTAGTGTCTCAGGTTTGGAATGGGATGGACTTGGATATCACATCTCATGCTATAGGAAGGGTCTCAGATTTGGTATAAGCATTGAGATATCACATCTCATGCTAAAGGAAGGGTCTCAGGATTGGAATGGGAAGGAGTTGTATATGATATCTCAGGCCATAGGAAGGTTCTCAGGTTTGGTATAAGCATTGAGATATCACATCTCTGCTATCGGAATGGTCTCAGGATTGGAATGGGAAGGAGTTGGATATCCCATCTCATGTTATAGGAAGGGTCTCAGGTTTGGTATTAGAAGCATTGAGATATCACATCTCATGCTATAGGAAGGGTCTCAGGATTGGAATGTGAAGGATTTGGATATTACATCTCATGCTAAAGGAAGGGTCTCAGGTTTGGTAGAAGCATTGAGATATCACGTCTCTGCTATCGGAAGGGTCTCAGGATTGGATTGGGAAGGAGTTGGATATCCCTTCTCATGCTATAGGAAGGGTCTCAGGATTTGAATGGCAAGGAGTTGGATATCACATCTCATGCCATAGGAAGGGTCTCAGGTTTGGTATAAGCATTGAGATATCACATCTCTGCTATCGGAAGGGTCTCAGGATTGGATTGGGAAGGAGTTGGATATCCCTTCTCATGCTATAGGAAGTGTCTCAGGTTGGAATGGGAAGGAGTTGGATATCACATCTCATGTTATAGGAAGGGTCTCAGGATTGGAATGGGAAGGATTTGGATATCACATCTCTTGCTATAGGAAGGGTCTCAGGATTGGAATGGGTAGGAGTTGGATATTACTTTCTTGCTATAGGAAGGGTCTCATGTTTGGAATGGGAAGGATTTGGATATCACATATGCTATAGTTAGTGTCTCAGGTTTGGAACGGGAAGGAGTTGGATATCACATCTCATGTTATAGGAAGGGTCTCAGGTTTGGTATAAGCATTGAGATATCACATCTCTGCTATCGGAAGCGGCTCAGGATTGGAATGGGAAGGAGTTGGATATCCCATCTCATGTTATAGTAAGAGTCTCTGGTTTGGTATTAGAATCATTGAGATATCACATCGCATGCTGTAGGAAGGGTCTAAGGATTGGAATGGGATGGACTTGGATATCACATCTCATGCTATAGGAAGGGTCTCAGATTTGGTATAAGCTTTGAGATATCACATCTCATGCTAAAGGAAGGGTCTCAGGATTGTAGGCTCTCAGGTTTGGTATAAGCATTGAGATATCACATCTCATGCTATAGGAAGGGTCTCAGGATTGGAATGGGAAGGATTTGGATATCACATCTCATGCTATAGGAAGGGTCTCAGATTTGGTATAAGCATTGAGATATCACATCTCATGCTAAAGGAAGGGTCTCAGGATTGGAATGGGAAGGAGTTGTATATGACATCTCAGGCCATAGGAAGGGTCTCAGGTTTGGTATAAGCATTGAGATATCACATCTCTGCTATCGGAAGGGTCTCAGGATTGGAATGGGAAGGAGTTGGATATCCCATCTCATGTTATAGGAAGGGTCTCAGGTTTGGTATTAGAAGTATAGAGATATCACATCTCATGCTATAGGAAGGGTCTCAGGATTGGAATGGGAAGGACTTGGATGTCACATCTCATGCTATAGGGAGGGTCTCAAGTTTGATATTAGAAGCATTGAGATAACAAATCTCATGATATCGGAAGGGTCTCAGGATTGGAATGGGAAGGAGTTGGATACCACATCTCATGATAAAGGAAGGGTCTAAGGTTTGGAAGGGGAAGGATTTGGATATCACATCTCATGTTATTGGACGGGTCTCAGGTTTGGTATTAGAAGCATTGAGATATCAAGTCTCATGGTATAAGAAGGGTCTCAGAATTGGAATGGGAAGGAGTTGGATATCACACCTCAAGCTATAGGAAGGGTCTCAGGATTGGAATGGGAAGGAGTTTGATATCACATCTCATGCCATAGTATGGGTCTCAGGTTTGGTAGAAGCATTGGGACATCACATCTCATGCTATCGGAAGGGTATCAGTATTGGATTTGGAAGAAGTTGGATATCCCATCTCATGCTATAGGAAGGGTCTCAGGTTGGAATGGGAAGGAGTTGGATATCACATTTCATGTTATAGGAAGGGTCTCAGGATTGGAATGGGAAGGACTTGGATATCATATCTCATGCTATAGGACGGGTCTCAGGTTTGTTATTAGAATCATTGAGATATCATATTGCATGCTGTAGGAAGGGTCTAAGGTTTGGAAAGGGAAGGAGTTGGATATCACATTTCATGTTAGAGGAAGGATCTCAGGTTTGGTATTAGAAGCATTGAGATATCACATCTCATGCTATAGGAAGGGTCTCAGGATTGGAATGTGAAGTAGTTGGATATCACATCTCATGCTATAGGAAGGGTCTCAGGTTTGGTATAAGCATTGAGATATCACATCTCATGCTATAGGACGGGTCTCAGGATTGGAATGGAAGGAGTTGGATATCACATCTCATGTTATAGGAAGGATCTCAGGTTTGGTATTAGAAGCATTGAGACATCACATCTCATGCTATAGGAAGGGTCTCAGGGTTGGAATGGGAAGGAGTTGGATATTGCATCTCATCCAATAGGAAGGGTCTCAGGTTTGGAATGGGAAGGAATTGGATATCAAATCTCATGTTATAGGAAGGATCTCAGGTTTGGTATTAGAAGCATTGAGATATCACATCTCATGCTATAGGAAGGGTCTCAGGATTGGAATGTGAAGGATTTGGATATCACATCTCATGCTAAAGGAAGGGTCTCAGGTTTGGTAGAAGCATTGAGATATCAGATCTCTGCTATCGGAAGGGTCTCAGGATTGGATTGGGAAGGAGTTGGATATCCCTTCTCATGCTATAGGAAGGGTCTCAGGATTTGAATGGGAAGGAGTTGGATATCACATCTCATGTTATAGGAAGGGTCTCAGGATTGGAATGGGAAGGATTTGGATATTACTTTCTTGCTATAGGAAGGGTCTCATGTTTGGAATGGGAAGGAGTTGGATATCACATATGCTATAGTTAGTGTCTCAGGTTTGGAACGGGAAGGAGTTGGATATCACATCTCATGTTATAGGAAGGGTCTCATGTTTGGTATAAGCATTGAGATATCACATCTCTGCTATCGGAAGCGGCTCAGGATTGGAATGGGAAGGAGTTGGATATCCCATCTCATGTTATAGTAAGAGTCTCTGGTTTGGTATTAGAATCATTGAGATATCACATCGCATGCTGTAGGAAGGGTCTAAGGATTGGAATGGGATGGACTTGGATATCACATCTCATGCTATAGGTAGGCTCTCAGGTTTGATATAAGCATTGAGATATCACATCTCATGCTATAGGAAGGGTCTCAGATTTGGTATAAGCATTGAGATATCACATCTCATGCTAAAGGAAGGGTCTCAGGATTGGAATGGGAAGGAGTTGTATATGACATCTCAGGCCATAGGAAGGGTCTCATGTTTGGTATAAGCATTGAGATATCACATCTCTGCTATCGGAAGGGTCTCAGGATTGGAATGGGAAGGAGTTGGATATCCCATCTCATGTTATAGGAAGGGTCTCAGGTTTGGTATTAGAAGCATAGAGATATCACATCTCATGCTATAGGAAGGGTCTCAGGATTGGAATGGGAAGGACTTGGATGTCACATCTCATGCTATAGGGAGGGTCTCAAGTTTGATATTAGAAGCATTGAGATAACAAATCTCATGATATCGGAAGGGTCTCAGGATTGGAATGGGAAGGAGTTGGATACCACATCTCATGATAAAGGAAGGGTCTAAGGTTTGGAAGGGGAAGGATTTGGATATCACATCTCATGTTATAGGACGGGTCTCAGGTTTGGTATTAGAAGCATTGAGATATCAAGTCTCATGGTATAAGAAGGGTCTCAGAATTGGAATGGGAAGGAGTTGGATATCACACCTCAAGCTATAGGAAGGGTCTCAGGATTGGAATGGGAAGGAGTTGATATCACATCTCATGCCATAGTATGGGTCTCAGGTTTGGTAGAAGCATTGGGATATCACATCTCATGCTATCGGAAGGGTATCAGTATTGGATTTGGAAGAAGTTGGATATCCCATCTCATGCTATAGGAAGGGTCTCAGGTTGGAATGGGAAGGAGTTGGATATCACATTTCATGTTATAGGAAGGGTCTCAGGATTGGAATGGGAAGGACTTGGATATCATATCTCATGCTATAGGACAGGTCTCAGGTTTGTTATTAGAATCATTGAGATATCATATTGCATGCTGTAGGAAGGGTCTAAGGATTGGAACGGGAAGGACTTGGATATCACATCTCATGCTATAGATAGGCTCTTAGGTTTGGAAAGGGAAGGAGTTGGATATCACATTTCATGTTAGAGGAAGGATCTCAGGTTTGGTATTAGAAGCATTGAGATATCACATCTCATGCTATAGGAAGGGTCTCAGGATTGGAATGGGAAGTAGTTGGATATCACATCTCATGCTATAGGAAGGGTCTCAGGTTTGGTATAAGCATTGAGATATCACATCTCATGCTATAGGACGGGTCTCAGGATTGGAATGGAAGGAGTTGGATATCACATCTCATGTTATAGGAAGGATCTCAGGTTTGGTATTAGAAGCATTGAGATATCACATCTCATGCTATAGGAAGGGTCTCAGGATTGGAATGTGAAGGATTTGGATATCACATCTCATGCTAAAGGAAGGGTCTCAGGATTGGTAGAAGCATTGAGATATCACGTCTCTGCTATCGGAGGGGTCTCAGGATTGGATTGGGAAGGAGTTGGATATCCCTTCTCATGCTATAGGAAGGGTCTCAGGATTTGAATGGCAAGGAGTTGGATATCACATCTCATGCCATAGGAAGGGTCTCAGGTTTGGTATAAGCATTGAGATATCACATCTCTGCTATCGGAAGGGTCTCAGGATTGGAATGGGAAGGAGTTGGATATTCCCATCTCATGTTATAGGAAGGGTCTCCGGTTTGGTATTAGAAGCATTGAGATATCACATCTCATGCTATAGGAAGGGTCTCAGGATTGGAATGGGAAGGACTTGGATATCACATCTCATGCTATAGGGAGGGTCTCACGTTTGATATTAGAAGCTTTGAGATATCACATCTCATGATATCGGAAGGGTCTCAGGATTGGAATGGGAAGGAGTTGGATATCACATCTCATGATAAAGGAAGGGTCTAAGGTTTGGAAGGGGAAGGATTTGGATATCACATCTCATGTTATATTACGGGTCTCAGGTTTGGTATTAGAAGCATTGAGATATCAAGTCTCAGAGTATAGGAAGGGTCTCAGAATTGGAATGGGAAGGAGTTGGATATCACATCTCAAGCTATAGGAAGGGTCTCAGGATTGGAATGGGAAGGACTTGGATATCACATCTCATGCTATAGGAAGGCTCTCAGGTTTGGAAGGGGAAAGAGTTGGATATCACATTTCATGTTAGAGGTAGGATCTCAGGTTTGGTATTAGAGGCATTGAGATATCACATCTCATGCTATCAGAAGGGTCTCAGGAATGGAATGGGAAGGAGTTGGATATCACATCTCATGCTAAAGGGAGGGTCTCAGGTTTGGAAGGGGAAGGATTTGGATATCACATCTCATGTTATAGGAAGGATCTCAGGTTTGGTATTAGAACCATTGAGATATCACATCTCATGCTATCGGAAGGATCTCAGGTTTGGTATTAGAAGCATTGAGATATCACATCTCATGCTATCAGAAGGGTCTCAGGATTGGAATGGGAAGGAGTTGGATATCACATCTCATGCTAAAGGGAGGGTCTCAGGTTTGGAAGGGGGAGGATTTGGATATCACATCTCATGTTATCGGAAGGATCTCACGTTTGGTATTAGAAGTATTGAGATATCATATCTCATGCTATAGGAAGGGTCTCAGGATTGGAATGGGAAGGACTTAGATATCACATATCATGCTATAGGGAGGGTCTCAGTTTTGATATTAGAAGCATTGAGATATCACATCTCATGCTATCGGAAGTGTCTCAGGATTGGAATGGGAAGGAGCTGGATATCACATCTCATGCTAAAGGAAGGGTCTCAGGTTTGGAACGGGAAGGATTTGGATATCACATCTCATGTTATAGGAAGGGTCTCAGGTTTGGTATAAGCATTGAGATATCACATCTCTGCTATCGGAAGTGTCTCAGGATTGGAATGGGAAGGAGTTGGATATCCCATCTCATGTTATAGGACGGGTCTCAGGTTTGTTATTAGAATCATTGAGATATCATATTGCATGCTGTAGGAAGGGTCTAAGGGTTGGAATGGGAAGGACTTGGATATCACATCTCATGCTATAGATAGGCTCTTAGGTTTGGAAAGGGAAGGAGTTGGATATCACATTTCATGTTAGAGGAAGGATCTCAGGTTTGGTATTAGAAGCATTGAGATATCACATCTCATGCTATAGGAAGGGTCTCAGGATTGGAATGGGAAGGAGTTGGATATCACATCTCATGCTAAAGGGAGGGTCTCAGGTCTGGAAGGGGAAGGATTTGGATATCACATCTCATGTTATAGGAAGGATCTCAGGTTTGGTATTAGAACCATTGAGATATCACATCTCATGCTATCGGAAGGATCTCAGGTTTGGTATTAGAAGCATTGAGATATCACATCTCATGCTATCAGAAGGGTCTCAGGATTGGAATGGGAAGGAGTTGGATATCACATCTCATGCTAAAGGGAGGGTCTCAGGTTTGGAAGGGGAAGGATTTGGATATCACATCTCATGTTATCGGAAGGATCTCACGTTTGGTATTAGAAGTATTGAGATATCATATCTCATGCTATAGGAAGGGTCTCAGGATTGGAATGGGAAGGACTTAGATATCACATATCATGCTATAGGGAGGGTCTCAGTTTTGATATTAGAAGCATTGAGATATCACATCTCATGCTATCAGAAGTGTCTCAGGATTGGAATGGGAAGGAGCTGGATATCACATCTCATGCTAAAGGAAGGGTCTCAGGTTTGGAACGGGAAGGATTTGGATATCACATCTCATGTTATAGGAAGGGTCTCAGGTTTGGTATAAGCATTGAGATATCACATCTCTGCTATCGGAAGTGTCTCAGGATTGGAATGGGAAGGAGTTGGATATCCCATCTCATGTTATAGGACGGGTCTCAGGTTTGTTATTAGAATCATTGAGATATCATATTGCATGCTGTAGGAAGGGTCTAAGGGTTGGAATGGGAAGGACTTGGATATCACATCTCATGCTATAGATAGGCTCTTAGGTTTGGAAAGGGAAGGAGTTGGATATCATATTTCATGTTAGAGGAAGGATCTCAGGTTTGGTATTAGAAGCATTGAGACATCACATCTCATGCTATAGGAAGGGTCTCAGGATTGGAATGGGAAGTAGTTGGATATCACATCTCATGCTATAGGAAGTGTCTCAGGTTTGGTATAAGCATTGAGATATCACATCTCATGCTATAGGACGGGTCTCAGGATTGGAATGGAAGGAGTTGGATATCACATCTCATGTTATAGGAAGGATCTCAGGTTTGGTATTAGAAGCATTGAGACATCACATCTCATGCTATAGGAAGGGTCTCAGGGTTGGAATGGGAAGGAGTTGGATATCACATCTCATCCAATAGGAAGGGTCTCAGGTTTGGAATGGGAAGGAATTGGATATCACATCTCATGTTATAGGAAGGATCTCAGGTTTGGTATTAGAAGCATTGAGATATCACATCTCATGCTATAGGAAGGGTCTCAGGATTGGAATGTGAAGGATTTGGATATCACATCTCATGCTAAAGGAAGGGTCTCAGGTTTGGTAGAAGCATTGAGATATCACGTCTCTGCTATCGGAAGGGTCTCAGGATTGGATTGGGAAGGAGTTGGATATCCCTTCTCATGCTATAGGAAGGGTCTCAGGATTTGAATGGCAAGGAGTTGGATATCACATCTCATGCCATAGGAAGGGTCTCAGGTTTGGTATAAGCATTGAGATATCACATCTCTGCTATCGGAAGGGTCTCAGGATTGGATTGGGAAGGAGTTGGATATCCCTTCTCATGCTATAGGAAGTGTCTCAGGTTTGAATGGGAAGGAGTTGGATATCACATCTCATGTTATAGGAAGGGTCTCAGGATTGGAATGGGAAGGATTTGGATATCACATCTCTTGCTATAGGAAGGGTCTCAGGATTGGAATTGGTAGGAGTTGGATATTACTTTCTTGCTATAGGAAGGGTCTCATGTTTGGAATGGGAATGAGTTGGATATCACATATGCTATAGTTAGTGTCTCAGGTTTGGAACGGGAAGGAGTTGGATATCACATCTCATGTTATAGGAAGGGTCTCAGGTTTGTTATAAGCATTGAGATATCACATCTCTGCTATCGGAAGCGGCTCAGGATTGGAATGGGAAGGAGTTGGATATCCCATCTCATGTTATAGTAAGAGACTCTGGTTTGGTATTAGAATCATTGAGATATCACATCGCATGCTGTAGGAAGGGTCTAAGGATTGGAATGGGATGGACTTGGATATCACATCTCATGCTATAGGTAGGCTCTCAGGTTTGATATAAGCATTGAGATATCACATCTCATGCTATAGGAAGGGTCTCAGGATTGGAATGGGAAGGATTTGGATATCACATCTCATGCTATAGGAAGGGTCTCAGATTTGGTATAAGCATTGAGATATCACATCTCATGCTAAAGGAAGGGTCTCAGGATTGGAATGGGAAGGAGTTGTATATGACATCTCAGGCCATAGGAAGGGTCTCATGTTTGGTATAAGCATTGAGATATCACATCTCTGCTATCGGAAGGGTCTCAGGATTGGAATGGGAAGGAGTTGGATATCCCATCTCATGTTATAGGAAGGGTCTCAGGTTTGGTATTAGAAGCATAGAGATATCACATCTCATGCTATAGGAAGGGTCTCAGGATTGGAATGGGAAGGACTTGGATGTCACATCTCATGCTATAGGGAGGGTCTCAAGTTTGATATTAGAAGCATTGAGATAACAAATCTCATGATATCGGAAGGGTCTCAGGATTGGAATGGGAAGGAGTTGGATACCACATCTCATGATAAAGGAAGGGTCTAAGGTTTGGAAGGGGAAGGATTTGGATATCACATCTCATGTTATAGGACGGGTCTCAGGTTTGGTATTAGAAGCATTGAGATATCAAGTCTCATGGTATAAGAAGGGTCTCAGAATTGGAATGGGAAGGAGTTGGATATCACACCTCAAGCTATAGGAAGGGTCTCAGGATTGGAATGGGAAGGAGTTTGATATCACATCTCATGCCATAGTATGGGTCTCAGGTTTGGTAGAAGCATTGGGATATCACATCTCATGCTATCGGAAGGGTATCAGTATTGGATTTGGAAGAAGTTGGATATCCCATCTCATGCTATAGGACGGGTCTCAGGTTGGAATGGGAAGGAGTTGGATATCACATTTCATGTTATAGGAAGGGTCTCAGGATTGGAATGGGAAGGACTTGGATATCATATCTCATGCTATAGGACAGGTCTCAGGTTTGTTATTAGAATCATTGAGATATCATATTGCATGCTGTAGGAAGGGTCTAAGGATTGGAACGGGAAGGACTTGGATATCACATCTCATGCTATAGATAGGCTCTTAGGTTTGGAAAGGGAAGGAGTTGGATATCACATTTCATGTTAGAGGAAGGATCTCAGGTTTGGTATTAGAAGCATTGAGATATCACATCTCATGCTATAGGAAGGGTCTCAGGATTGGAATGGGAAGTAGTTGGATATCACATCTCATGCTATAGGAAGGGTCTCAGGTTTGGTATAAGCATTGAGATATCACATCTCATGCTATAGGACGGGTCTCAGGATTGGAATGGAAGGAGTTGGATATCACATCTCATGTTATAGGAAGGATCTCAGGTTTGGTATTAGAAGCATTGAGACATCACATCTCATGCTATAGGAAGGGTCTCAGGGTTGGAATGGGAAGGAGTTGGATATCACATCTCATCCAATAGGAAGGGTCTCAGGTTTGGAATGGGAAGGAATTGGATATCACATCTCATGTTATAGGAAGGATCTCAGGTTTGGTATTAGAAGCATTGAGATATCACATCTCATGCTATAGGAAGGGTCTCAGGATTGGAATGTGAAGGATTTGGATATCACATCTCATGCTAAAGGAAGGGTCTCAGGATTGGTTGAAGCATTGAGATATCACGTCTCTGCTATCGGAGGGGTCTCAGGATTGGATTGGGAAGGAGTTGGATATCCCTTCTCATGCTATAGGAAGGGTCTCAGGATTTGAATGGCAAGGAGTTGGATATCACATCTCATGCCATAGGAAGGGTCTCAGGTTTGGTATAAGCATTGAGATATCACATCTCTGCTATCGGAAGGGTCTCAGGATTGGAATGGGAAGGAGTTGGATATTCCCATCTCATGTTATAGTAAGGGTCTCAGGTTTGGTATTAGAAGCATTGAGATATCACATCTCATGCTATAGGAAGGGTCTCAGGATTGGAATGGGAAGGACTTGGATATCACATCTCATGCTATAGGGAGGGTCTCAAGTTTGATATTAGAAGCTTTGAGATATCACATCTCATGATATCGGAAGGGTCTCAGGATTGGAATGGGAAGGAGTTGGATATCACATCTCATGATAAAGGAAGGGTCTAAGGTTTGGAAGGGGAAGGATTTGGATATCACATCTCATGTTATATTACGGGTCTCAGGTTTGGTATTAGAAGCATTGAGATATCAAGTCTCAGAGTATAGGAAGGGTCTCAGAATTGGAATGGGAAGGAGTTGGATATCACATCTCAAGCTATAGGAAGGGTCTCAGGATTGGAATGTGAAGGACTTGGATATCACATCTCATGCTATAGGAAGGCTCTCAGGTTTGGAAGGGGAAAGAGTTGGATATCACATTTCATGTTAGAGGTAGGATCTCAGGTTTGGTATTAGAGGCATTGAGATATCACATCTCATGCTATCAGAAGGGTCTCAGGAATGGAATGGGAAGGAGTTGGATATCACATCTCATGCTAAAGGGAGGGTCTCAGGTTTGGAAGGGGAAGGATTTGGATATCACATCTCATGTTATAGGAAGGATCTCAGGTTTGGTATTAGAACCATTGAGATATCACATCTCATGCTATCGGAAGGATCTCAGGTTTGGTATTAGAAGCATTGAGATATCACATCTCATGCTATCAGAAGGGTCTCAGGATTGGAATGGGAAGGAGTTGGATATCACATCTCATGCTAAAGGGAGGGTCTCAGGTTTGGAAGGGGAAGGATTTGGATATCACATCTCATGTTATCGGAAGGATCTCACGTTTGGTATTAGAAGTATTGAGATATCATATCTCATGCTATAGGAAGGGTCTCAGGATTGGAATGGGAAGGACTTAGATATCACATATCATGCTATAGGGAGGGTCTCAGTTTTGATATTAGAAGCATTGAGATATCACATCTCATGCTATCGGAAGTGTCTCAGGATTGGAATGGGAAGGAGCTGGATATCACATCTCATGCTAAAGGAAGGGTCTCAGGTTTGGAACGGGAAGGATTTGGATATCACATCTCATGTTATAGGAAGGGTCTCAGGTTTGGTATAAGCATTGAGATATCACATCTCTGCTATCGGAAGTGTCTCAGGATTGGAATGGGAAGGAGTTGGATATCCCATCTCATGTTATAGGACGGGTCTCAGGTTTGTTATTAGAATCATTGAGATATCATATTGCATGCTGTAGGAAGGGTCTAAGGGTTGGAATGGGAAGGACCTGGATATCACATCCCATGCTATAGATAGGCTCTTAGGTTTGGAAAGGGAAGGAGTTGGATATCACATTTCATGTTAGAGGAAGGATCTCAGGTTTGGTATTAGAAGCATTGAGATATCACATCTCATGCTATAGGAAGGGTCTCAGGATTGGAATGGGAAGGAGTTGGATATCACATCTCATGCTAAAGGGAGGGTCTCAGGTTTGGAAGGGGAAGGATTTGGATATCACATCTCATGTTATAGGAAGGATCTCAGGTTTGGTATTAGAACCATTGAGATATCACATCTCATGCTATCGGAAGGATCTCAGGTTTGGTATTAGAAGCATTGAGATATCACATCTCATGCTATCAGAAGGGTCTCAGGATTGGAATGGGAAGGAGTTGGATATCACATCTCATGCTAAAGGGAGGGTCTCAGGTTTGGAAGGGGAAGGATTTGGATATCACATCTCATATTATCGGAAGGATCTCACGTTTGGTATTAGAAGTATTGAGATATCATATCTCATGCTATAGGAAGGGTCTCAGGATTGGAATGGGAAGGACTTAGATATCACATATCATGCTATAGGGAGGGTCTCAGTTTTGATATTAGAAGCATTGAGATATCACATCTCATGCTATCGGAAGTGTCTCAGGATTGGAATGGGAAGGAGCTGGATATCACATCTCATGCTAAAGGAAGGGTCTCAGGTTTGGAACGGGAAGGATTTGGATATCACATCTCATGTTATAGGAAGTGTCTCAGGTTTGGTATAAGCATTGAGATATCAAATCTCATGCTATAGGACGGGTCTCAGGATTGGAATGGAAGGAGTTGGATATCACATCTCATGTTATAGGAAGGATCTCAGGTTTGCTATTAGAAGCATTGAGACATCACATCTCATGCTATAGGAAGGGTCTCAGGGTTGGAATGGGAAGGAGTTGGATATCACATCTCATCCAATAGGAAGGGTCTCAGGTTTGGAATGGGAAGGAATTGGATATCACATCTCATGTTATAGGAAGGATCTCAGGTTTGGTATTAGAAGCATTGAGATATCACATCTCATGCTATAGGAAGGGTCTCAGGATTGGAATGTGAAGGATTTGGATATCACATCTCATGCTAAAGGAAGGGTCTCAGGTTTGGTAGAAGCATTGAGATATCACGTCTCTGCTATCGGAAGGGTCTCAGGATTGGATTGGGAAGGAGTTGGATATCCCTTCTCATGCTATAGGAAGGGTCTCAGGATTTGAATGGCAAGGAGTTGGATATCACATCTCATGCCATAGGAAGGGTCTCAGGTTTGGTATAAGCATTGAGATATCACATCTCTGCTATCGGAAGGGTCTCAGGATTGGATTGGGAAGGAGTTGGATATCCCTTCTCATGCTATAGGAAGTGTCTCAGGTTGGAATGGGAAGGAGTTGGATATCACATCTCATGTTATAGGAAGGGTCTCAGGATTGGAATGGGAAGGATTTGGATATCACATCTCTTGCTATAGGAAGGGTCTCAGGATTGGAATGGGTAGGAGTTGGATATTACTTTCTTGCTATAGGAAGGGTCTCATGTTTGGAATGGGAATGAGTTGGATATCACATATGCTATAGTTAGTGTCTCAGGTTTGGAACGGGAAGGAGTTGGATATCACATCTCATGTTATAGGAAGGGTCTCAGGTTTGTTATAAGCATTGAGATATCACATCTCTGCTATCGGAAGCGGCTCAGGATTGGAATGGGAAGGAGTTGGATATCCCATCTCATGTTATAGTAATAGTCTCTGGTTTGGTATTAGAATCATTGAGATATCACATCGCATGCTGTAGGAAGGGTCTAAGGATTGGAATGGGATGGACTTGGATATCACATCTCATGCTATAGGTAGGCTCTCAGGTTTGGTATAAGCATTGAGATATCACATCTCATGCTATAGGAAGGGTCTCAGATTTGGTATAAGCATTGAGATATCACATCTCATGCTAAAGGAAGGGTCTCAGGATTGGAATGGGAAGGAGTTGTATATGACATCTCAGGCCATAGGAAGGGTCTCAGGTTTGGTATAAGCATTGAGATATCACATCTCTGCTATCGGAAGGGTCTCAGGATTGGAATGGGAAGGAGTTGGATATCCCATCTCATGTTATAGGAAGGGTCTCAGGTTTGGTATTAGAAGCATAGAGATATCACATCTCATGCTATAGGAAGGGTCTCAGGATTGGAATGGGAAGGACTTGGATGTCACATCTCATGCTATAGGGAGGGTCTCAAGTTTGATATTAGAAGCATTGAGATAACAAATCTCATGATATCGGAAGGGTCTCAGGATTGGAATGGGAAGGAGTTGGATACCACATCTCATGATAAAGGAAGGGTCTAAGGTTTGGAAGGGGAAGGATTTGGATATCACATCTCATGTTATAGGACGGGTCTCAGGTTTGGTATTAGAAGCATTGAGATATCAAGTCTCATGGTATAAGAAGGGTCTCAGAATTGGAATGGGAAGGAGTTGGATATCACACCTCAAGCTATAGGAAGGGTCTCAGGATTGGAATGGGAAGGAGTTTGATATCACATCTCATGCCATAGTATGGGTCTCAGGTTTGGTAGAAGCATTGGGACATCACATCTCATGCTATCGGAAGGGTATCAGTATTGGATTTGGAAGAAGTTGGATATCCCATCTCATGCTATAGGAAGGGTCTCAGGTTGGAATGGGAAGGAGTTGGATATCACATTTCATGTTATAGGAAGGGTCTCAGGATTGGAATGGGAAGGACTTGGATATCATATCTCATGCTATAGGACGGGTCTCAGGTTTGTTATTAGAATCATTGAGATATCATATTGCATGCTGTAGGAAGGGTCTAAGGCTTGGAATGGGAAGGACTTGGATATCACATCTCATGCTATAGATAGGCTCTTAGGTTTGGAAAGGGAAGGAGTTGGATATCACATTTCATGTTAGAGGAAGGATCTCAGGTTTGGTATTTAGAAGCATTGAGATATCACATCTCATGCTATAGGAAGGGTCTCAGGATTGGAATGGGAAGTAGTTGGATATCACATCTCATGCTATAGGAAGGGTCTCAGGTTTGGTATAAGCATTGAGATATCACATCTCATGCTATAGGACGGGTCTCATGATTGGAATGGAAGGAGTTGGATATCACATCTCATGTTATAGGAAGGATCTCAGGTTTGGTATTAGAAGCATTGAGACATCACATCTCATGCTATAGGAAGGGTCTCAGGGTTGGAATGGGAAGGAGTTGGATATCGCATCTCATCCAATAGGAAGGGTCTCAGGTTTGGAATGGGAAGGAATTGGATATCACATCTCATGTTATAGGAAGGATTTCAGGTTTGGTATTAGAAGCATTGAGATATCACATCTCATGCTATAGGAAGGGTCTCAGGATTGGAATGTGAAGGATTTGGATATCACATCTCATGCTAAAGGAAGGGTCTCAGGTTTGGTAGAAGCATTGAGATATCAGATCTCTGCTATCGGAAGGGTCTCAGGATTGGATTGGGAAGGAGTTGGATATCCCTTCTCATGCTATAGGAAGGGTCTCAGGATGTGAATGGGAAGGAGTTGGATATCACATCTCATGTTATAGGAAGGGTCTCAGGATTGGAATGGGAAGGATTTGGATATTACTTTCTTGCTATAGGAAGGGTCTCATGTTTGGAATGGGAAGGAGTTGGATATCACATATGCTATAGTTAGTGTCTCAGGTTTGGAACGGGAAGGAGTTGGATATCACATCTCATGTTATAGGAAGGGTCTCATGTTTGGTATAAGCATTGAGATATCACATCTCTGCTATCGGAAGCGGCTCAGGATTGGAATGGGAAGGAGTTGGATATCCCATCTCATGTTATAGTAAGAGTCTCTGGTTTGGTATTAGAATCATTGAGATGTCACATCGCATGCTGTAGGAAGGGTCTAAGGATTGGAATGGGATGGACTTGGATATCACATCTCATGCTATAGGTAGGCTCTCAGGTTTGATATAAGCATTGAGATATCACATCTCATGCTATAGGAAGGGTCTCAGGATTGGAATGGGAAGGATTTGGATATCCCATCTCATGCTATAGGAAGGCTCTCAGGTTTGGAAGGGGAAGGAGTTGGATATCACATTTTATGTTAGAGGACGGATCTCAGGTTTGGTATTAGAGGCCTTGAGATATCACATCTCATGCTATAGGAAGGGTCTCAGGATTGGAATGGGAAGGAGTTGGATATCACATCTCAAGCTTTAGGAAGGGTCTCAGGTTTGGTATAAGCATTGAGATAGCACATCTCATGCTATAGGAAGGGTCTCAGGATTGGAATGGGAAGGAGTTGGATATCACATCTCATGTTATAGGAAAGATCTCAGGTTTGGTATTCGAAGCATTGAGACATCACATCTCATGTTATAGGAAGGGTCTCAGGATTGGAATGGGAAGAAGTTGGATATCACATCTCATGCTATAGGAAGGGTCTCAGGTTTGGAAGGGGAAGGAGTTGGATATCCAATCTCATGTTATAGGACTGGTCTCAGGTTTGGTATTAGAAGCATTGAGATATCACATCGCATGCTGTAGGAAGGTTCTCAGGTTTGGTATTAGAAGCATTGAGACATCACATCTCATGCTATAGGAAGGGTCTCAGGATTGGAAGGGGAAGGAGTTCCAAACCTGAGACCCTTCCTATAGCATGAGATGTGATATCCAACTTCTTCCCATTCCAATCCTGAGACCCTTCCTATAACATGAGATGTGATGTCTCAATGCTTCTAATACCAAACCTGAGATCTTTCCTATAACATGAGATGTGATATCCAACTCCTTCCCATTCCAATCCTGAGACCCTTCCTATAGCATGAGATGTGCTATCTCAATGCTTATACCAAACCTGAGACCCTTCCTAAAGCTTGAGATGTGATATCCAACTCCTTCCCATTCAATCCTGAGACCCTTCCTATAGCATGAGATGTGATATCTCAAGGCCTCTAATACCAAACCTGAGATCCGTCCTCTAACATAAAATGTGACCAGTCGACACGGGAGTCCCTCAAGGAGCATGTCTATCTGCCCTGCTGTTCAATCTCTACCTGACCACCCTCCCGCCAATAATTCGCTCACACAACATCATATGTTACAACTACGCCGACGACACCCAACTAATCATAAAATTCCTGAACTCGAAACCCAACTCCCGACCCGACCTGGCAGCCTGCCTCCTTAACACTGACCGCTGGATGACCCAAAGCCACCTCCTCCTAAACCCTGCCAAAACAGAAATCATGGTGTGCGGCAACTCCGATCTTCTTCCGCACCCTCTTCCCTGGCCACCCGCCATGGGCAACTCACCGACACCCTCCAACACAGTGAAAAATCTTGGATGCACCCTAGACTCCGGCCTAACACTCTCGCGCCAAGTCAATAATGTCTCAAAATCCTGCCACTACCACCTTAAAACCCTCAGGCGCATCTTTCCATACCTCTCATTTCCGAACAGAGTCTCTGCCGTCCAATCAATCGTTATATCCAGACTGGACTACGGAAACCCCCTATACCTCGGAATCCATGCCTACCAGCTGAATAAACTCCAAAGAGCACAAAACGCGGCAGCCAAAATGCTACTTGCGCTAGGTCCAAGAGACCACGTATCCCCAGCCCTCAAGACACTGCACTGGCTTCCAGTAGCCCGTAGGGTGGCTTTCAAAACCTTATGCCTCACCCATCGAGCACTGCATAAAACTGGACCTCAATATCTTCAAGAAAAACTAATACCATATCATCCCTCTCGCACCCTAAGATCAAGCTCAGCCGGCCTCCTAACTATTCCTAAGACAAACTCAATCAGGATAGGCGGAATATCATTCTCAGCCCAAGCTCCAACCCTGTGGAACTCACTCCCACCCCACATCCGCCTAACTGAGGACTTAACGTCCTTCCGCAAACTACTGAAAACCTGGCTCTTCCCCTAAAACCAACCGGCTTCCAAACTAGCACCATCACACCGACCTATCGAGGGGAAGAGTGTTGAGGGCGGATGTGTGTTGAGGGCGGATGTGTGTTGAGGGCGGATGTGTGTTGAGGGCGGATGAGTGTTGAGGACGGATGAGTGTTGAGGACGGATGAGTGTTGAGGACGGATGAGTGTTGAGGACGGATGAGTGTCGAGGGCGGATGAGTGTTGAGGGTGGATGAATGTTGAGAACGAATGAGCGTTGAGAGCGGATGAGTGTTGAGAGCGGATGAGTGTTGAGAGCGGATGAGTGTTGGGAGCGGACGAGTGTTGAGAGCGGATGAGTGCTGAGGGCGGACGAGTGTGGAGGGCGGACGAGTGTGGAGGGCGGACGAGTGTGGAGGGCAGACGAGTGTTGAGGGCGAATGCGTGTTGAGGGCGCATGAGTGTTGAGGGCGCATGAGTATTGAGGGCGCATGAGTATTGAGGACGGATGAATGTGGAGGACGGCCGGGTGTGGAGGGCGGCCGGGTGTGGAGGGCGGCCGGGTGTGGAGGGCAGCCGGGTGTGGAGGGCGGCCGGGTGTAGAGGGCGGCCGGGTGTGGAGGGCGGCCGGATGTGCAGGGCGGCCGGGTGTAGAGAGCGGCCTGGTGTGGAGGGCGGCCGGGTGTAGTGAGTGAAGACATGAGTGGAGAGAGGAGACGTGTGTGGAGAGAAGACGTGTGTGGAATGAAGACGTGTGTGGAATGAAGACGTGTATGGCGAGAGGACGTGTTGTGGCGAGAGGACGCGTTGTGACGAGAGGACGTGTGTGGCGAGAAGACGTGTGTGGCGAGAGGACGTGTGTGGCGAGAGGACGTGTGTGGCGAGAGGACGTGTGTGGCGACAGGACGTGTGTGGCAAGAGGACGTGTGTGGCGAGAGGACATGTGTGGCGAGAGGACATGTGTGGCGAGAGGACATGGGTGGCGAGAGGACGTGGGTGGCGAGAGGACGTGGGTGGCGAGAGGACGTGGGTGGCGAGAAGACATGTGGTGGCAAAAGGACGTGTTGTGGCGAGAGGACGTGTTGTGGCGAGAGGACGTATGTGGCGAGAGGACGTATGTGGCGAGAGGACGTGTGTGGCGTGAGGACGTGTGTGGCGAAACGACATGTGTAGCGAGAGGACGTGTATGGCGAGAGGACGGGTGGAGGGCCGACGAATGTGCATGGATCCTTTAAAAAGATCATACCTCATATCACACCCCACGCTTACTCTCTCCTTACACCACCACCCAACTAGAACACAGAGATACTATGACACCATTCGGTATAACTGTTCTCATATCAACATCTGACGCTGCTCACTCCACATCACTCTATGTAAGCACTGCTGGTCTCGCACCCCCAGCCAGGCGTTCTCCTCAGGCCTTACGCTGCCACTCTCGGTCTGGATAATTCCTGCCAGATTCGAACACATACTCCAGACCTCTCAACCACCACACCTACCGCTATGAAGCAGCTTCCACAGGAATTCTCGCAACAGCTGCACACATACCAGATGCGCACTCGCACCTATTGGACCCTCTCTCCTCCCTCTACTGACAAGAACTTCGGTTCCCAAGGGCGTTCAACCTACCAGCGCCTTCAGACCATACCAATGGTATATAAGGCGCTATATAAGTGCAAAATAACATAACATAACATAACATATCCAACTCCTTCCCCTTCCAAACCTGAGAGCCTTCCTATAGCATGAGATGGGATATCCAAATCCTTCCCATTCCAATCCTGAGACCCTTCCTATAGCATGAGATGTGATATCTCAATGCTTATATCAAACCTGAGAGCCTACCTATAGCATGAGATGTGATATCCAAGTCCATCCCATTCCAATCCTTAGACCCTTCCTACAGCATGCGATGTGACATCTCAATGATTCTAATACCAAACCAGAGACTCTTACTATAACATGAGATGGGATATCCAACTCCTTCCCATTCCAATCCTGAGCCGCTTCCGATAGCAGAGATGTGATATCTCAATGCTTATACCAAACATGAGACCCTTCTTATAACATGAGATGTGATATCCAACTCCTTCCCGTTCCAAACCTGAGACACTAACTATAGCATATGTGATATCCAACTCCTTCCCATTCCAAACATGAGACCCTTCCTATAGCAAGAAAGTAATATCCAAATCCTTCCCATTCCAATCCTGAGACCCTTCCTATAACATGAGATGTGATATCCAACTCCTTCCCATTCACATCCTGAGACCCTTCCTATAGCATGAGAAGGGATATCCAACTCCTTCCCAATCCAATCCTGAGACCCTTCCGATAGCAGAGATCTGATATCTCAATGCTTCTACCAAACCTGAGACCCTTCCTTTAGCATGAGATGTGATATCCAAATCCTTCACATTCCAATCCTGAGACCCTTCCTATAGCATGAGATGTGATATCTCAATGCTTCTAATACCAAACCTGAGATCCTTCCTATAACATGAGATGTGATATCCAATTCCTTCCCATTCCAAACCTGAGACCCTTCCTATTGGATGAGATGCGATATCCAACTCCTTCCCATTCCAACCCTGAGACCCTTCCTATAGCATGAGATGTGATGTCTCAATGCTTCTAATACCAAACCTGAGATCCTTCCTATAACATGAGATGTGATATCCAACTCCTTCCATTCCAATCATGAGACCCGTCCTATAGCATGAGATGTGATATCTCAATGCTTATACCAAACCTGAGACCCTTCCTATAGCATGAGATGTGATATCCAACTACTTCCCATTCCAATCCTGAGACCCTTCCTATAGCATGAGATGTGATATCTCAATGCTTCTAATACCAAACCTGAGATCCTTCCTCTAAAATGAAATGTGATATCCAACTCCTTCCCTTTCCAAACCTAAGAGCCTATCTATAGCATGAGATGTGATATCCAAGTCCTTCCCATTCCAAGCCTTAGACCCTTCCTACAGCATGCAATATGATATCTCAATGATTCTAATAACAAACCTGAGACCCGTCCTATAGCATGAGATATGATATCCAAGTCCTTCCCATTCCAATCCTGAGACCCTTCCTATAACATGAAATGTGATATCCAACTCCTTCCCATTCCAACCTGAGACCCTTCCTATAGCATGAGATGGGATATCCAACTTCTTCCAAATCCAATACTGATACCATTCCGATAGCATGAGATGTGATGTCCCAATGCTTCTACCAAACCTGAGACCCATACTATGGCATGAGATGTGATATCAAACTCCTTCCCATTCCAATCCTGAGACCCTTCCTATAGCTTGAGGTGTGATATCCAACTCCTTCCCATTCCAATTCTGAGACCCTTCTTATACCATGAGACTTGATATCTCAATGCTTCTAATACCAAACCTGAGACCCGTCCTATAACATGAGATGTGATATCCAAATCCTTCCCCTTCCAAACCTTAGACCCTTCCTTTATCATGAGATGTGGTATCCAACTCCTTCCCATTCCAATCCTGAGACCCTTCCGATATCATGAGATTTGTTATCTCAATGCTTCTAATATCAAACTTGAGACCCTCCCTATAGCATGAGATGTGACATCCAAGTCCTTCCCATTCCAATCCTGAGACCCTTCCTATAGCATGAGATGTGATATCTCTATGCTTCTAATACCAAAACTGAGACCCTTCCTATAACATGAGATGGGATATCCAACTCCTTCCCATTCCAATCCTGAGACCCTTCCGATAGCAGAGATGTGATATCTCAATGCTTATACCAAACCTGAGACCCTTCCTATGGCCTGAGATGTCATATACAACTCCTTCCCATTCCAATCCTGAGACCCTTCCTTTAGCATGAGATGTGATATCTCAATGCTTATACCAAATCTGAGACCCTTCCTATAGCATGAGATGTGATATCTCAATGCTTATACCAAACCTGAGAGCCTACCTATAGCATGAGATGTGATATCCAAGTCCATCCCATTCCAATCCTTAGACCCTTCCTACAGCATGCGATGTGATATCTCAATGATTCTAATACCAAACCAGAGACTCTTACTATAACATGAGATGGGATATCCAACTCCTTCCCATTCCAATCCTGAGCCGCTTCCGATAGCAGAGATGTGATATCTCAATGCTTATAACAAACCTGAGACCCTTCCTATAACATGAGATGTGATATCCAACTCCTTCCCGTTCCAAACCTGAGACACTAACTATAGCATATGTGATATCCAACTCATTCCCATTCCAAACATGAGACCCTTCCTATAGCAAGAAAGTAATATCCAACTCCTACCCTTTCCAATCCTGAGACCCTTCCTATAGCAAGAGATGTGATATCCAAATCCTTCCCATTCCAATCCTGAGACCCTTCCTATAACATGAGATGTGATATCCAACTCCTTCCCATTCCAACCTGAGACACTTCCTATAGCATGAGAAGGGATATCCAACTCCTTCCCAATCCAATCCTGAGACCCTTCCGATAGCAGAGACGTGATATCTCAATGCTTCTACCAAACCTGAGACCCTTCCTTTAGCATGAGATGTGATATCCAAATCCTTCACATTCCAATCCTGAGACCCTTCCTATAGCATGAGATGTGATATCTCAATGCTTCTAATACCAAACCTGAGATCCTTCCTATAACATGAGATTTGATATCCAATTCCTTCCCATTCCAAACCTGAGACCCTTCCTATTGGATGAGATGTGATATCCAACTCCTTCCCATTCCAACCCTGAGACCCTTCCTATAGCATGAGATGTGATGTCTCAATGCTTCTAATAGCAAACCTGAGATCCTTCCTATAACATGAGATGTGATATCCAACTCCTTCCATTCCAATCCTGAGACCCGTCCTATAGCATGAGATGTGATATCTCAATGCTTATACCAAACCTGAGACACTTCCTATAGCATGAGATGTGATATCCAACTACTTCCCATTCCAATCCTGAGACCCTTCCTATAGCATGAGATGTGATATCTCAATGCTTCTAATACCAAACCTGAGATCCTTCCTCTAACATGAAATGTGATATCCAACTCCTTCCCTTTCCAAACCTAAGAGCCTATCTATAGCATGAGATGTGATATCCAAGTCCTTCCCATTCCAACCCTTAGACCCTTCCTACAGCATGCAATATGATATCTCAATGATTCTAATAACAAACCTGAGACCCGTCCTATAACATGAGATGGGATATCCAACTCCTTCCCATTCCAATCCTGAGACACTTCCGATAGCAGAGATGTGATATCTCAATGCTTATACCAAACCTGAGACCCTTCCTATAACATGAGATGTGATATCCAAATCCTTCCCGTTCCAAACCTGAGACCCTTCCTTTAGCATGAGATGTGATATCCAGCTCCTTCCCATTCCAATCCTGAGACACTTCCGATAGCATGAGATGTGATATCTCAATGCTTCTAATATCAAAACTGAGACCCTCCCTATAGCATGATATGTGATATCTAAGTCCTTCCCATTCCAATCCTGAGACCCTTCCTATAGCATGAGATATGATATCTCAATACTTCTAATACCAAACGTGAGATCCTTCCGATAACATGAGATGTGATATCCAAATCCTTCCCCTTCCAAACCTGAGACCCTCCCTTTAGCATGAGATGTGATATCCAACTCCTTCCCATTCCAATCCTGAGACCCTTCTGATAGCATGAGATGTGATATCTCAATGCTTCTAATACCAAACCTGAGATCCTTCCGATAGCATGAGATGTGATATCTCAATGGTTCTAATACCAAACCTGAGATCCTTCCTATAACATGAGATGTGATATCCAAATCCTTCCCCTTCCAAACCTGAGACCCTCCCTTTAGCATGAGATGTGATATCCAACTCCTTCCCATTCCAATCCTGAGACCCTTCCTATAGCATGAGATGTGATATCTCAATGCTTCTAATACCAAACCTGAGATCCTTCCTCTAACATGAAATGTGATATCCAACTCCTTCCCTTTCCAAACCTAAGAGCCTATCTATAGCATGAGATGTGATATCCAAGTCCTTCCCATTCCAACCCTTAGACCCTTCCTACAGCATGCAATATGATATCTCAATGATTCTAATAACAAACCTGAGACCCGTCCTATAACATGAGATGGGATATCCAACTCCTTCCCATTCCAATCCTGAGACACCTCCGATAGCAGAGATGTGATATCTCAATGCTTATACCAAACCTGAGACCCTTCCTATAACATGAGATGTGATATCCAAATCCTTCCCGTTCCAAACCTGAGACCCTTCCTTTAGCATGAGATGTGATATCCAGCTCCTTCCCATTCCAATCCTGAGACACTTCCGATAGCATGAGATGTGATATCTCAATGCTTCTAATATCAAAACTGAGACCCTCCCTATAGCATGATATGTGATATCCAAGTCCTTCCCATTCCAATCCTGAGACCCTTCCTATAGCATGAGATATGATATCTCAATACTTCTAATACCAAACGTGAGATCCTTCCGATAACATGAGATGTGATATCCAAATCCTTCCCCTTCCAAACCTGAGACCCTCCCTTTAGCATGAGATGTGATATCCAACTCCTTCCCATTCCAATCCTGAGACCCTTCTGATAGCATGAGATGTGATATCTCAATGCTTCTAATACCAAACCTGAGATCCTTCCGATAGCATGAGATGTGATATCTCAATGGTTCTAATACCAAACCTGAGATCCTTCCTATAACATGAGATGTGATATCCAAATCCTTCCCCTTCCAAACCTGAGACCCTCCCTTTAGCATGAGATGTGATATCCAACTCCTTCCCATTCCATTCCTGAGACCCTTCTGATAGCATGAGATGTGATATCTCAATGCCTCTAATACCAAACCTGAGATCCTACCTCTAACATGAAATGTGATATCCAACTCTTTCCCCTTCCAAACCTGAGAGCCTTCCTATAGCATGAGATGTGATATCCAAGTCCTTCCCATTCCAATCCTGAGACCCTTCCTATAGCTTGAGATGTGATATCCAACTCCTTCCCATTCCAATTCTGAGACCCTTCCTATACTCTGAGACTTGATATCTCAATGCTTCTAATACCAAACCTGAGACCCGTAATATAACATGAGATGTGATATCCAAATCCTTCCCCTTCCAAACCTTAGACCCTTCCTTTATCATGAGATGTGATATCCAACTCCTTCCCATTCCAATCCTGAGACCCTTCCGATATCATGAGATGTGATATCTCAAAGCTTCTAATATCAAACTTGAGACCCTCCCTATAGCATGAGATGTGATATCCAAGTCCTTCCCATTCCAATCCTGAGACCCTTCCTATAGCATGAGATGTGATATCTCAATGCTTCTAATACCAAACCTGAGACCCTTCCTATAACATGAGATGGGAATATCCAACTCCTTCCCATTCCAATCCTGAGACCCTTCCGATAGCAGAGATGTGATATCTCAATGCTTATACCAAACCTGAGACCCTTCCTATGGCATGAGATGTGATATCCAACTCCTTGCCATTCAAATCCTGAGACCCTTCCTATAGCATGAGAAGGGATATCCAACTCCTTCCCAATCCAATCCTGAGACCCCTCCGATAGCAGAGACGTGATATCTCAATGCTTCTACCAATCCTGAGACCCTTCCTTTAGCATGAGATGTGATATCCAAATCCTTCACATTCCAATCCTGAGACCCTTCCTATAGCATGAGATGTGATATCTCAATGCTTCTAATACCAAACCTGAGATCCTTCCTATAACATGAGATGTGATATCCAATTCCTTCCCATTCCAAACCTGAGACCCTTCCTATTGGATGAGATGTGATATCCAACTCCTTCCCATTCCAACCCTGAGACCCTTCCTATAGCATGAGATGTGATGTCTCAATGCTTCTAATACCAAACCTGAGATCCTTCCTATAACATGAGATGTGATATCCAACTCCTTCCATTCCAATCCTGAGACCCGTCCTATAGCATGAGATGTGATATCTCAATGCTTATACCAAACCTGAGACCCTTCCTATAGCATGAGATGTGATATCCAACTACTTCCCATTCCAATCCTGAGACCCTTCCTATAGCATGAGATGTGATAACTCAATGCTTCTAATACCAAACCTGAGATCCTTCCTCTAACATGAAATGTGATATCCAACTCCTTCCCTTTCCAAACCTAAGAGCCTATCTATAGCATGAGATGTGATATCCAAGTCCTTCCCGTTCCAATCCTTAGACCCTTCCTACAGCATGCAATATGATATCTCAATGATTCTAATAACAAACCTGAGACCTGTCCTATAGCATGAGATATGATATCCAAGTCCTTCCCATTCCAATCCTGAGACCCTTCCTATAACATGAAATGTGATATCCAACTCCTTCCCATTCCAACCTGAGACCCTTCCTATAGCATGAGATGGGATATCCAACTTCTTCCAAATCCAATACTGATACCCTTCCGATAGCATGAGATGTGATATCCCAATGCTTCTACCAAACCTGAGACCCATACTATGGCATGAGATGTGATATCAAACTCCTTCCCATTCCAATCCTGAGACCCTTCCTATAGCTTGAGGTGTGATATCCAACTCCTTCCCATTCCAATTCTGAGACCCTTCTTATACCATGAGACTTGATATCTCAATGCTTCTAATACCAAACCTGAGACCCGTCCTATAACATGAGATGTGATATCCAAATCCTTCCCCTTCCAAACCTTAGACCCTTCCTTTATCATGAGATGTGGTATCCAACTCCTTCCGATTCCAATCCTGAGACCCTTCCGATATCATGAGATTTGTTATCTCAATGCTTCTAATATCAAACTTGAGACCCTCCCTATAGCATGAGATGTGACATCCAAGTCCTTCCCATTCCAATCCTGAGACCCTTCCTATAGCATGAGATGTGATATCTCTATGCTTCTAATACCAAACCTGAGACCCTTCCTATAACATGAGATGGGATATCCAACTCCTTCCCATTCCAATCCTGAGACCCTTCCGATAGCAGAGATGTGATATCTCAATGCTTATACCAAACATGAGACCCTTCCTATGGCCTGAGATGTCATATACAACTCCTTCCCATTCCAATCCTGAGACCCTTCCTTTAGCATGAGATGTGATATCTCAATGCTTATACCAAATCTGAGACCCTTCCTATAGCATGAGATGTGATATCCAAATCCTTCCCATTCCAATCCTGAGACCCTTCCTATAGCATGAGATGTGATATCTCAATGCTTATATCAAACCTGAGAGCCTACCTATAGCATGAGATGTGATATCCAAGTCCATCCCATTCCAATCCTTAGACCCTTCCTACAGCATGCGATGTGATATCTCAATGATTCTAATACCAAACCAGAGACTCTTACTATAACATGAGATGGGATATCCAACTCCTTCCCATTCCAATCCTGAGCCACTTCCGATAGCAGAGATGTGATATCTCAATGCTTATAACAAACCTGAGACCCTTCCTATAACATGAGATGTGATATCCAACTCCTTCCCGTTCCAAACCTGAGACACTAACTATAGCATATGTGATATCCAACTCATTCCCATTCCAAACATGAGACCCTTCCTATAGCAAGAAAGTAATATCCAACTCCTACCCATTCCAATCCTGAGACCCTTCCTATAGCAAGAGATGTGATATCCAAATCCTTCCCATTCCAATCCTGAGACCCTTCCTATAACATGAGATGTGATATCCAACTCCTTCCCATTCAAACCTGAGACACTTCCTATAGCATGAGAAGGGATATCCAACTCCTTCCCAATCCAATCCTGAGACCCTTCCGATAGCAGAGATGTGATATCTCAATGCTTATACCAAACCTGAGACCCTTCCTATGGCATGAGATGTGATATCCAACTCCTTGCCATTCAAATCCTGAGACCCTTCCTATAGCATGAGAAGGGATATCCAACTCCTTCCCAATCCAATCCTGAGACCCTTCCGATAGCAGAGACGTGATATCTCAATGCTTCTACCAAACCTGAGACCCTTCCTTTAGCATGAGATGTGATATCCAAATCCTTCACATTCCAATCCTGAGACCCTTCCTATAGCATGAGATGTGATATCTCCATGCTTCTAATACCAAACCTGAGATCCTTCCTATAACATGAGATGTGATATCCAATTCCTTCCCATTCCAAACCTGAGACCCTTCCTATTGGATGAGATGTGATATCCAACTCCTTCCCATTCCAACCCTGAGACCCTTCCTATAGCATGAGATGTGATGTCTCAATGCTTCTAATACCAAACCTGAGATCCTTCCTATAACATGAGATGTGATATCCAACTCCTTCCATTCCAATCCTGAGACCCGTCCTATAGCATGAGATGTGATATCTCAATGCTTATACCAAACCTGAGACACTTCCTATAGCATGAGATGTGATATCCAACTACTTCCCATTCCAATCCTGAGACCCTTCCTATAGCATGAGATGTGATGTCTCAATGCTTCTAATACCAAACCTGAGATCCTTCCTCTAACATGAAATGTGATATCCAACTCCTTCCCTTTCCAAACCTAAGAGCCTATCTATAGCATGAGATGTGATATCCAAGTCCTTCCCATTCCAACCCTTAGACCCTTCCTACAGCTTGCAATATGATATCTCAATGATTCTAATAACAAACCTGAGACCCGTCCTATAACATGAGATGGGATATCCAACTCCTTCCCATTCCAATCCTGAGACACTTCCGATAGCAGAGATGTGATATCTCAATGCTTATACCAAACCTGAGACCCTTCCTATAACATGAGATGTGATATCCAAATCCTTCCCGTTCCAAACCTGAGACCCTTCCTTTAGCATGAGATGTGATATCCAGCTCCTTCCCATTCCAATCCTGAGACACTTCCGATAGCATGAGATGTGATATCTCAATGCTTCTAATATCAAAACTGAGACCCTCCCTATAGCATGATATGTGATATCTAAGTCCTTCCCATTCCAATCCTGAGACCCTTCCTATAGCATGAGATATGATATCTCAATACTTCTAATACCAAACGTGAGATCCTTCCGATAACATGAGATGTGATATCCAAATCCTTCCCCTTCCAAACCTGAGACCCTCCCTTTAGCATGAGATGTGATATCCAACTCCTTCCCATTCCAATCCTGAGACCCTTCTGATAGCATGAGATGTGATATCTCAATGCTTCTAATACCAAACCTGAGATCCTTCCGATAGCATGAGATGTGATATCTCAATGGTTCTAATACCAAATCTGAGATCCTTCCTATAACATGAGATGTGATATCCAAATCCTTCCCCTTCCAAACCTGAGACCCTCCCTTTAGCATGAGATGTGATATCCAACTCCTTCCCATTCCAATCCTGAGACCCTTCCTATAGCATGAGATGTGATATCTCAATGCTTCTAATACCAAACCTGAGATCCTTCCTCTAACATGAAATGTAATATCCAACTCCTTCCCTTTCCAAACCTAAGAGCCTATCTATAGCATGAGATGTGATATCCAAGTCCTTCCCATTCCAATCCTGAGACACTTCCGATAGCAGAGATGTGATATCTCAATGCTTATACCAAACCTGAGACCCTTCCTATAACATGAGATGTGATATCCAAATCCTTCCCGTTCCAAACCTGAGACCCTTCCTTTAGCATGAGATGTGATATCCAGCTCCTTCCCATTCCAATCCTGAGACACTTCCGATAGCATGAGATGTGATATCTCAATGCTTCTAATATCAAAACTGAGACCCTCCCTATAGCATGATATGTGATATCTAAGTCCTTCCCATTCCAATCCTGAGACCCTTCCTATAGCATGAGATATGATATCTCAATACTTCTAATACCAAACGTGAGATCCTTCCGATAACATGAGATGTGATATCCAAATCCTTCCCCTTCCAAACCTGAGACCCTCCCTTTAGCATGAGATGTGATATCCAACTCCTTCCCATTCCAATCCTGAGACCCTTCTGATAGCATGAGATGTGATATCTCAATGCTTCTAATACCAAACCTGAGATCCTTCCGATAGCATGAGATGTGATATCTCAATGGTTCTAATACCAAACCTGAGATCCTTCCTATAACATGAGATGTGATATCCAAATCCTTCCCCTTCCAAACCTGAGACCCTCCCTTTAGCATGAGATGTGATATCCAACTCCTTCCCATTCCATTCCTGAGACCCTTCTGATAGCATGAGATGTGATATCTCAATGCCTCTAATACCAAACCTGAGATCCTACCTCTAACATGAAATGTGATATCCAACTCTTTCCCCTTCCAAACCTGAGAGCCTTCCTATAGCATGAGATGTGATATCCAAGTCCTTCCCATTCCAATCCTGAGACCCTTCCTATAGCTTGAGATGTGATATCCAACTCCTTCCCATTCCGATTCTGAGACCCTTCCTATACTCTGAGACTTGATATCTCAATGCTTCTAATACCAAACCTGAGACCCGTAATATAACATGAGATGTGATATCCAAATCCTTCCCCTTCCAAACCTTAGACCCTTCCTTTATCATGAGATGTGATATCCAACTCCTTCCCATTCCAATCCTGAGACCCTTCCGATATCATGAGATGTGATATCTCAAAGCTTCTAATATCAAACTTGAGACCCTCCCTATAGCATGAGATGTGATATCCAAGTCCTTCCCATTCCAATCCTGAGACCCTTCCTATAGCATGAGATGTGATATCTCAATGCTTCTAATACCAAACCTGAGACCCTTCCTATAACATGAGATGGGAATATCCAACTCCTTCCCATTCCAATCCTGAGACCCTTCCGATAGCAGAGATGTGATATCTCAATGCTTATACCAAACCTGAGACCTTTCCTATGGCATGAGATGTGATATCCAACTCCTTGCCATTCAAATCCTGAGACCCTTCCTATAGCATGAGAAGGGATATCCAACTCCTTCCCAATCCAATCCTGAGACCCCTCCGATAGCAGAGACGTGATATCTCAATGCTTCTACCAATCCTGAGACCCTTCCTTTAGCATGAGATGTGATATCCAAATCCTTCACATTCCAATCCTGAGACCCTTCCTATAGCATGAGATGTGATATCTCAATGCTTCTAATACCAAACCTGAGATCCTTCCTATAACATGAGATGTGATATCCAATTCCTTCCCATTCCAAACCTGAGACCCTTCCTATTGGATGAGATGTGATATCCAACTCCTTCCCATTCCAACCCTGAGACCCTTCCTATAGCATGAGATGTGATGTCTCAATGCTTCTAATACCAAACCTGAGATCCTTCCTATAACATGAGATGTGATATCCAACTCCTTCCATTCCAATCCTGAGACCCGTCCTATAGCAGGAGATGTGATATCTCAATGCTTATACCAAACCTGAGACCCTTCCTATAGCATGAGATGTGATATCCAACTACTTCCCATTCCAATCCTGAGACCCTTCCTATAGCATGAGATGTGATATCTCAATGCTTCTAATACCAAACCTGAGATCCTTCCTCTAACATGAAATGTGATATCCAACTCCTTCCCTTTCCAAACCTAAGAGCCTATCTATAGCAAGAGATGTGATATCCAAGTCCTTCCCGTTCCAATCCTTAGACCCTTCCTACAGCATGCAATATGATATCTCAATGATTCTAATAACAAACCTGAGACCTGTCCTATAGCATGAGATATGATATCCAAGTCCTTCCCATTCCAATCCTGAGACCCTTCCTATAACATGAAATGTGATATCCAACTCCTTCCCATTCCAACCTGAGACCCTTCCTATAGCATGAGATGGGATATCCAACTTTTTCCAAATCCAATACTGATACCCTTCCGATAGCATGAGATGTGATATCCCAATGCTTCTACCAAACCTGAGACCCATACTATGGCATGAGATGTGATATCAAACTCCTTCCCATTCCAATCCTGAGACCCTTCCTATAGCTTGAGGTGTGATATCCAACTCCTTCCCATTCCAATTCTGAGACCCTTCTTATACCATGAGACTTGATATCTCAATGCTTCTAATACCAAACCTGAGACCCGTCCTATAACATGAGATGTGATATCCAAATCCTTCCCCTTCCAAACCTTAGACCCTTCCTTTATCATGAGATGTGGTATCCAACTCCTTCCCATTCCAATCCTGAGACCCTTCCGATATCATGAGATTTGTTATCTCAATGCTTCTAATATCAAACTTGAGACCCTCCCTATAGCATGAGATGTGACATCCAAGTCCTTCCCATTCCAATCCTGAGACCCTTCCTATAGCATGAGATGTGATATCTCTATGCTTCTAATACCAAACCTGAGACCCTTCCTATAACATGAGATGGGATATCCAACTCCTTCCCATTCCAATCCTGAGACCCTTCCGATAGCAGAGATGTGATATCTCAATGCTTATACCAAACATGAGACCCTTCCTATGGCCTGAGATGTCATATACAACTCCTTCCCATTCCAATCCTGAGAACCTTCCTTTAGCATGAGATGTGATATCTCAATGCTTATACCAAATCTGAGCCCCTTCCTATAGCATGAGATGTGATATCCAAATACTTCCCATTCCAATCCTGAGACCCTTCCTATAGCATGAGATGTGATATCTCAATGCTTATATCAAACCTGAGAGCCTACCTATAGCATGAGATGTGATATCCAAGTACATCCCATTCCAATCCTTAGACCCTTCCTACAGCATGCGATGTGATATCTCAATGATTTTAATACCAAACCAGAGACTCTTACTATAACATGAGATGGGATATCCAACTCCTTCCCATTCCAATCCTGAGCCGCTTCCGATAGCAGAGATGTGATATCTCAATGCTTATACCAAACATGAGACCCTTCCTATAACATGAGATGTGATATCCAACTCCTTCCCGTTCCAAACCTGAGACACTAACTATAGCATATGTGATATCCAACTCCTTCCCATTCCAAACATGAGACCCTTCCTATAGCAAGAAAGTAATATCCAAATCCTTCCCATTCCAATCCTGAGACCCTTCCTATAACATGAGATGTGATATCCAACTCCTTCCCATTCAAATCCTGAGACCCTTCCTATAGCATGAGAAGGGATATCCAACTCCTTCCCAATCCAATCCTGAGACCCTTCCGATAGCAGAGATCTGATATCTCAATGCTTCTACCAAACCTGAGACCCTTCCTTTAGCATGAGATGTGATATCCAAATCCTTCACATTCCAATCCTGAAACCCTTCCTATAGCATGAGATGTGATATCTCAATGCTTCTAATACCAAACCTGAGATCCTTCCTATAACATGAGATTTGATATCCAATTCCTTCCCATTCCAAACCTGAGACCCTTCCTATTGGATGAGATGCGATATCCAACTCCTTCCCATTCCATCCCTGAGACCCTTCCTATAGCATGAGATGTGATGTCTCAATGCTTCTAATACCAAACCTGAGATCCTTCCTATAACATGAGATGTGATATCCAACTCCTTCCATTCCAATCCTGAGACCCGTCCTATAGCTGAGATGTGATATCTCAATGCTTATACCAAACCTGAGACCCTTCCTATAGCATGAGATGTGATATCCAACTACTTCCCATTCCAATCCTGAGACCCTTCCTATAGCATGAGATGTGATATCTCAATGCTTCTAATACCAAACCTGAGATCCTTCCTCTAACATGAAATGTGATATCCAACTCCTTCCCTTTCCAAACCTTAGACCCTTCCTACAGCATGCAATATGATATCTCAATGATTCTAATAACAAACCTGAGACCCGTCCTATAGCATGAGATATGATATCCAAGTCCTTCCCATTCCAATCCTGAGACCCTTCCTATAACATGAAATGTGATATCCAACTCCTTCCCATTCCAACCTGAGACCCTTCCTATAGCATGAGATGGGATATCCAACTTCTTCCAAATCCAATACTGATACCCTTCCGATAGCATGAGATGTGATGTCCCAATGCTTCTACCAAACCTGAGACCCATACTATGGCATGAGATGTGATATCAAACTCCTTCCCATTCCAATCCTGAGACCCTTCCTATAGCTTGAGGTGTGATATCCAACTCCTTCCCATTCCAATTCTGAGACCCTTCTTATACCATGAGACTTGATATCTCAATGCTTCTAATACCAAACCTGAGACCCGTCCTATAACATGAGATGTGATATCCAAATCCTTCCCCTTCCAAACCTTAGACCCTTCCTTTATCATGAGATGTGGTATCCAACTCCTTCCCATTCCAATCCTGAGACCCTTCCGATATCATGAGATTTGTTATCTCAATGCTTCTAATATCAAACTTGAGACCCTCCCTATAGCATGAGATGTGACATCCAAGTCCTTCCCATTCCAATCCTGAGACCCTTCCTATAGCATGAGATGTGATATCTCTATACTTCTAATACCAAACCTGAGACCCTTCCTATAACATGAGATGGGATATCCAACTCCTTCCCATTCCAATCCTGAGACCCTTCCGATAGCAGAGATGTGATATCTCAATGCTTATACCAAACCTGAGACCCTTCCTATGGCCTGAGATGTCATATACAACTCCTTCCCATTCCAATCCTGAGACCCTTCCTTTAGCATGAGATGTGATATCTCAATGCTTATACCAAATCTGAGACCCTTCCTATAGCATGAGATGTGATATCCAAATCCTTCCCATTCCAATCCTGAGACCCTTCCTATAGCATGAGATGTGATATCTCAATGCTTATACCAAACCTGAGAGCCTACAATCCTGAGACCCTTCCTTTAGCATGAGATGTGATATCTCACTGCTTATACCAAATCTGAGACCCTTCCTATAGCATGAGATGTGATATCCAAGTCCATCCCATTCCAATCCTTAGACCCTTCCTACAGCATGCGATGTGATATCTCAATGATTCTAATACCAAACCAGAGACTCTTACTATAACATGAGATGGGATATCCAACTCCTTCCCATTCCAATCCTGAGCCGCTTCCGATAGCAGAGATGTGATATCTCAATGCTTATACCAAACCTGAGACCCTTCCTATAACATGAGATGTGATATCCAACTCCTTCCCGTTCCAAACCTGAGACACTAACTATAGCATATGTGATATCCAAATCCTTCCCATTCCAAACATGAGACCCTTCCTATAGCAAGAAAGTAATATCCAACTCCTACCCATTCCAATCCTGAGACCCTTCCTATAGCAAGAGATGTGATATCCAAATCCTTCCCATTCCAATCCTGAGACCCTTCCTATAACATGAGATGTGATATCCAACTCCTTCCCATTCCAACCTGAGACACTTCCTATAGCATGAGAAGGGATATCCAACTCCTTCCCAATCCAATCCTGAGACCCTTCCGATAGCAGAGATGTGATATCTCAATGCTTATACCAAACCTGAGACCCTTCCTATGGCATGAGATGTGATATCCAACTCCTTGCCATTCAAATCCTGAGACCCTTCCTATAGCATGAGAAGGGATATCCAACTCCTTCCCAATCCAATCCTGAGACCCTTCCGATAGCAGAGACGTGATATCTCAATGCTTCTACCAAACCTGAGACCCTTCCTTTAGCATGAGATGTAATATCCAAATCCTTCACATTCCAATCCTGAGACCCTTCCTATAGCATGAGATGTGATATCTCAATGCTTCTAATACCAAACCTGAGACCCTTCCTATAACATGAGATGGGATATCCAACTCCTTCCCATTCCAATCCTGAGACCCTTCCGATAGCAGAGATGTGATATCTCAATGCTTATACCAAACCTGAGAACCTTCCTATGGCCTGAGATGTCATATACAACTCCTTCCCATTCCAATCCTGAGACCCTTCCTTTAGCATGAGATGTGATATCTCAATGCTTATACCAAATCTGAGACCCTTCCTATAGCATGAGATGTGATATCCAAGTCCATCCCATTCCAAACCTGAGACACTAACTATAGCATATGTGATATCCAACTCCTTCCCATTCCAAACATGAGACCCTTCCTATAGCAAGAAAGTAATATCCAACTCCTACCCATTCCAATCCTGAGACCCTTCCTATAGCAAGAGATGTGATATCCAAATCCTTCCCATTCCAATCCTGAGACCCTTCCTATAACATGAGATGTGATATCCAACTCCTTCCCATTCCAACCTGAGACACTTCCTATAGCATGAGAAGGGATATCCAACTCCTTCCCAATCCAATCCTGAGACCCTTCCGATAGCAGAGATGTGATATCTCAATGCTTATACCAAACCTGAGACCCTTCCTATGGCACGAGATGTGATATCCAACTCCTTGCCATTCAAATCCTGAGACCCTTCCTATAGCATGAGATGTGATATCTCTATGCTTCTAATACCAAACCTGAGACCCTTCCTATAACATGAGATGGGATATCCAACTCCTTCCCATTCCAATCCTGAGACCCTTCCGATAGCAGAGATGTGATATCTCAATGCTTATACCAAACCTGAGAACCTTCCTATGGCCTGAGATGTCATATACAACTCCTTCCCATTCCAATCCTGAGACCCTTCCTTTAGCATGAGATGTGATATCTCAATGCTTATACCAAATCTGAGACCCTTCCTATAGCATGAGATGTGATATCCAATTCCTTCCCATTCCAATCCTGAGACCCTTCCTATAGCATGAGATGTGATATCTCAATGCTTATACCAAACCTGAGAGCCTACCTATAGCATGAGATGGGATATCCAAGTCCATCCCATTCCAATCCTTAGACCCTTCCTACAGCATGCGATGTGATATCTCAATGATTCTAATACCAAACCAGAGACTCTTCCTATAACATGAGATGGGATATCCAACTCCTTCCCATTCCAATCCTGAGCCGCTTCTGATAGCAGAGATGTGATATCTCAATGCTTATACCAAACCTGAAACCCTTCCTATAACATGAGATGTGATATCCAACTCCTTCCCGTTCCAAACCTGAGACACTAACTATAGCATATGTGATATCCAACTCCTTCCCATTCCAAACATGAGACCCTTCCTATAGCAAGAAAGTAATATCCAACTCTTACCCATTCCAATCCTGAGACCCTTCCTATAGCAAGAGATGTGATATCCAAATCCTTCCCATTCCAATCCTGAGACCCTTCCTATAACATGAGATGTGATATCCAACTCCTTCCCATTCCAACCTGAGACACTTCCTATAGCATGAGAAGGGATATCCAACTCCTTCCCAATCCAATCCTGAGACCCTTCTGATAGCAGAGATGTGATATCTCAATGCTTATACCAAACCTGAGACCCTTCCTATGGCATGAGATGTGATATCTAACTCCTTGCCATTCAAATCCTGAGACCCTTCCTATAGCATGAGATGTGATATCTCTATGTTTCTAATACCAAACCTGAGACCCTTCCTATAACATGAGATGGGATATCCAACTCCTTCCCATTCCAATCCTGAGACCCTTCCGATAGCAGAGATGTGATATCTCAATGCTTATACCAAACCTGAGAACCTTCCTATGGCCTGAGATGTCATATACAACTCCTTCCCATTCCAATCCTGAGACCCTTCCTTTAGCATGAGATGTGATATCTCAATGCTTATACCAAATCTGAGACCCTTCCTATAGCATGAGATGTGATATCCAATTCCTTCCCATTCCAATCCTGAGACCCTTCCTATAGCATGAGATGTGATATCTCAATGCTTATACCAAACCACCTGAGAGCCTACCTATAGCATGAGATGTGATATCCAAGTCCATCCCATTCCAATCCTTAGACCCTTCCTACAGCATGCGATGTGATATCTCAATGATTCTAATACCAAACCAGAGACTCTTCCTATAACATGAGATGGGATATCCAACTCCTTCCCATTCCAATCCTGAGCCGCTTCCGATAGCAGAGATGTGATATCTCAATGCTTATACCAAACCTGAGACCCTTCCTATAACATGAGATGTGATATCCAACTCCTTCCCGTTGCAAACCTGAGACACTAACTATAGCATATGTGATATCCAACTCCTTCCCATTCCAAACATGAGACCCCTCCTATAGCAAGAAAGTAATATCCAACTCCTACCCATTCCAATCCTGAGACCCTTCCTATAGCAAGAGATGTGATATCCAAATCCTTCCCATTCCAACCTGAGACACTTCCTATAGCATGAGAAGGGATATCCAACTCCTTCCCAATCCAAACCTGAGACCCTTCCGATAGCAGAGATGTGATATCTCAATGCTTATACCAAACCTGAGACCCTTCCGATAGCAGAGATGTGATATCTCAATGCTTATACCAAACCTGAGACCCTTCCTATGGCATGAGATGTGATATCCAACTCCTTCCCAATCCAATCCTGAGACCCTTCCGATAGCAGAGGCGTGATATCTCAATGCTTCTACCAAACCTGAGACCCTTCCTTTAGCATGAGATGTGATATCCAAATCCTTCACATTCCAATCCTGAGACCCTTCCTATAGCATGAGATGTGATATCTCAATGCTTCTAATACCAAACCTGAGATCCTTCCTATAACATGAGATGTGATATCCAATTCCTTCCCATTCCAAACCTGAGGCCCTTCCTATTGGATGAGATCTGATATCCAACTCCTTCCCATTCCAACCCTGAGACCCTTCCTATAGCATGAGATGTGATGTCTCAATGCTTCTAATACCAAACCTGAGATCCTTCCTATAACATGAGATGTGATATCCAACTCCTTCCATTCCAATCCTGAGACCCGTCCTATAGCATGAGATGTGATATCTCAATGCTTATACCAAACCTGAGACCCTTCCTATAGCATGAGATGTGATATCCAATTGCTTCCCATTCCAATCCTGAGACCCTTCCTATAGCATGAGATGTGATATCTCAATGCTTCTAATACCAAACCTGAGATCCTTCCTCCAACATGAAATGTGATATCCAACTCCTTCCCTTTCCAAACCTAAGAGCCTATCTATAGCATGAGATGTGATATCCAAGTCCTTCCCATTCCAACCCTTAGACCCTTCCAACAGCATGCAATATGATATCTCAATGATTCTAATAACAAACCTGAGACCCGTCCTATAACATGAGATGGGATATCCAACTCCTTCCCATTCCAATCCTGAGACACTTCCGATAGCAGAGATGTGATATCTCAATGCTTATACCAAACCTGAGAACCTTCCTATGGCCTGAGATGTCATATACAACTCCTTCCCATTCCAATCCTGAGACCCTTCCTTTAGCATGAGATGTGATATCTCAATGCTTATACCAAATCTGAGACCCTTCCTATAGCATGATGTGATATCCAATTCCTTCCCATTCCAATCCTGAGACCCTTCCTATAGCATGAGATGTGATATCTCAATGCTTATACCAAACCTGAGAGCCTACCTATAGCATGAGATGTGATATCCAAGTCCATCCCTTTCCAATCCTTAGACCCTTCCTACAGCATGCGATGTGATATCTCAATGATTCTAATACCAAACCAGAGACTCTTCCTATAACATTAGATGGGATATCCAACTCCTTCCCATTCCAATCCTGAGCCGCTTCCGATAGCAGAGATGTGATATCTCAATGCTTATACCAAACCTGAGACCCTTCCTATAACATGAGATGTGATATCCAACTCCTTCCCGTTCCAAACCTGAGACACTAACTATAGCATATGTGATATCCAACTCCTTCCCATTCCAAACATGAGACCCTTCCAATAGCAAGAAAGTAATATCCAACTCCTACCCATTCCAATCCTGAGACCCTTCCTATAGCAAGGGATGTGATATCCAAATCCTTCCCATTCCAATCCTGAGACCCTTCCTATAACATGAGATGTGATATCCAACTCCTTCCCATTCCAACCTGAGACACTTCCTATAGCATGAGAAGGGATATCCAACTCCTTCCCAATCCAATCCTGAGACCCTTCCGATAGCAGAGATTTGATATCTCAATGCTTATAACAAACCTGAGACCCTTCCTATGGCATGAGATGTGATATCCAACTCCTTGCCATTCAAATCCTGAGACTCTTCCTATAGCATGAGAAGGGATATCCAACTCCTTCCCAATCCAATCCTGAGACCCTTCCGATAGCAGAGACGTGATATCTCAATGCTTCTACCAAACCTGAGACCCTTCCTTTAGCATGAGATGTGATATCCAAATCCTTCACATTCCAATCCCGAGACCCTTCCTATAGAATGAGATGTGATATCTCAATGCTTCTAACACCAAACCTGAGATCCTTCCTATAACATGAGATGTGATATCCAATTCGTTCCCATTCCAAACCTGAGACCCTTCCTATTGGATGAGATGTGATATCCAACTCCTTCCCATTCCAACCCTGAGACCCTTCCTATAGCATGAGATGTGATGTCTCAATGCTTCTAATACCAAACCTGAGATCCTTCCTTATAACATGAGATGTGATATCCAACTCCTTCCATTCCAATCCTGAGACCCGTCCTATAGCATGAGATGTGATATCTCAATGCTTATACCAAACCTGAGACCCTTCCTATAGCATGAGATGTGATATCCAACTGCTTCCCATTCCAATCCTGAGACCCTTCCTATAGCATGAGATGTGATATCTCAATGCTTCTAATACCAAACCTGAGATCCTTCCTCTAACATGAAATGTGATATCCAATTCCTTCCCTTTCCAAACCTAAGAGCCTATCTATAGCATGAGATGTGATATCCAAGTCCTTCACATTCCAACTCTTAGACCCTTCCTACAGCATGCAATATGATATCTCAATGATTCTAATAACAAACCTGAGACCCGTCCTATAACATGAGATGGGATATCCAACTCCTTCCCATTCCAATCCTGAGACACTTCCGATAGCAGAGATGTGATATCTCAATGTTTATACCAAACCTGAGACCCTTCCTATAACATGAGATGTGATATCCAACTCCTTCCCGTTCCAAACCTGAGACCCTTCCTTTAGCATGAGATGGATGGATGAGATATCCAGCTCCTTCCCATTCCAATCCTGAGACACTTCCGATAGCATGAGATGTGATATCTCAATGCTTCTAATATCAAAACCGAGACCCTCCCTATAGCATGATATGTGATATCTAACTCCTTCCCATTCCAATCGTTAGACCCTTCTGATAGCATAAGATATATCTCAATGCTTCTATACCAAACCTGAGATCCTTCCGATAGCATGAGATGTGATATCTCAATACTTCTAATACCAAACCTGAGATCCTTCCTATAACATGAGATGTGATATCCAAATCCTTATCTTCCAAACCTCAGACCCTTCCTTTACCATGAGATGTGATATCCAACTCCTTCCCATTCCAATCCTGAGACTCTTCTGATAGCATAAGATATGATATCTCAATGCTTCTATACCAAACCTGAGATCCTTCTGATAGCATGAGATGTGATATCTCAATACTTCTAATACCAAACCTGAGATCCTACCTCTAACATGAAATGTGATATCCAACTCTTTCCCCTTGCAAACCTGAGAGCCTTCCTATAGCATGAGATGTGATATCCAAGTCCTTCCCATTCCAATCCTGAGACCCGTCCTATAACATGAGATGTGATATCCAACTCCTTCCCATTCCAACCTGAGACCCTTCCTATAGCATGAGATGGGATATCCAACTCCTTCCAAATCCAATCCTGATAACCTTCCGATAGCATGAGATGTGATATCCCAATGCTTCTACCAAACCTGAGACCCATACTATGGCATGAGATGTGATATCAAACTCCTTCCCATTCTAATCCTGAGACCCTTCCTATAGCTTGAGATGTGATATCCAACTCCTTCCCATTCCAATTCTGAGACCCTTCCTATACCATGAGACTTGATATCTCAATGCTTCTAATACCAAACCTGAGACCCGTCCTATAACATGAGATGTGATATCCAAATCCTTCCCCTTCCAAACCTTAGACCCTTCCTTTATCATGAGATGTGATATCCAACTCCTTCCCATTCCAATCTTGAGACCCTTCCGATATCATGAAATGTGATATCTCAATGCTTCTAATATCAAACTTGAGACCCTCCTTATAGCATGAGATGTGATATCCAAGTCCTTCCCATTCCAATCCTGAGACCCTTCCTATAGCATGAGATGTGATATCTCAATGCTTCTAATACCAAACCTGATATCCTTCCTATAACATGAGATGGGAATATCCAATGTGATATCCAACTCCTTCCCATTCCAATCCTGAGACCCTTCCTATAGCATGAGATGTGATATGCAACTCCTTCCCATTCCAATCCTGAGACCCTTCCTATAGCCTGAGATGTGATATCTCAATGTTTATACCAAACCTGATACCCTTCCTATAACATGAGATGTGATATCCAACTCCTTCCCGTTCCAAACCTGAGACCCTTCCTTTAGCATGAGATGTGATATCCAGCTCCTTCCCATTCCAATCCTGAGACACTTCCGATAGCATGAGATGTGATATCTCAATGCTTCTAATATCTAAACTGAGACCCTCCCTATAGCATGATATGTGATATCTAAGTCCTTCCCATTCCAATCCTGAGACCCTTCCTATAGCATGAGATGTGATATCTCAATGCTTATCCTTGATTCCTGTAGTAAATTGATTTCCTTTGCAGGCCGACTCCTGTCACGAATGCCTTGTCTGCATGCATTCTCTCCTGGCCATTCTCTCACCGTGGCTATTTGCCTACCCCCTTCCTCTCTCAGTGGATGGACTTCTCTGTCCTAGCCTCCTACCACTCAACTCCGCCTACTTGGAGAATTCAACATGAACCTGTATGCTTCCTGACCTGGACTTTTACGAGATCTGCAACTCTTCATGTCGCTGGCCGTACACACTGCAGGGAATACTCAGGATTTTCTGATCTCAGACCTCCCCCTCTGTAACCCTCTCAACAATCCTCTCCCGTGGTGATCAAGTTCTCATCTTCAAAGAAGGCTAACTGCCAGCTGTTCCTCCTCAGAGGAGTTCTCCCTTTCTGTCCCTGCTCCCTGCACCATTTCGCGTTGCAAACACTCGCTTCCCTGCTCTCTTGTTTAGACGCTTTTCCTTCTCAGAGGCCTTCTTGCTTTCTGCCCTTTTCGCGTTGCAAGTACTCGCTTCCCAGCTCTCTGGTTTAGATGCGTGTTCCCTGCCTTCTCTCCTCTTCCTACAGCCTTCCAATGAGCTCCACAAGATACAGTGTTCAGAATGCTTTATAACACCCATTATTCAACATATAGCTGTAACCCGCTAGACGTATTGAAACGTGCTAAAAACGAGCAGAAACAGCTAGAACATGTACTTTCCTCGCGTTTTGGTAAATGCGAATTCTGGTGGATTCCCATTTTGTACTCTGTTCGTGCGTTTGTTCAGTCGAATCCTGGTCTTTTGAACCACTCTTCTCCCATACAAGGGAGGGTCAAAATGTGTTGTTGACAGGCTGAATTTATACTGCTGAAATGCTCGCTTCCCTGCTCTCTGGTTTAGACGTGTGTACCCTGCATTTACCAAAACGCGAGGGAAGTACATTTTCTAGCTGTTTTTGCTAGTTTTTAGCACGTTTCAATACGTCTATAGGGTTACAGCTATATGTTGAATAATGGGTGTTATAAAGCATTCTGAACACTGTATCTTGTGGAGCAAATTGGAAGGCTGTAGCAAGAGGAGAGAAGGCAGGGAACACGCATCTCAACCAGAGAGCTGGGAAGCGAGTACATGCAACGGGAAACGGTGCAGGGAGCAGGGACAGAAAGGATGAACACCTATGAGGAGGAGCAGCTGGTAGTTAGCCTGCATAGGAGAGAAGAATGTGATCACTAGGGGAGTGCAGCCTGTAAACTAGAAGGAACGATGAACAAAGGGCGACTGCATTAACAGATGGCAAATACACGTTCCAAAACAGTCAGGAAAGCTGATAATGCCTTGAAGATTTCAGCCGTGTACATTCAGCCTGTGAACAGCAGATGTTGACCCCCCCCTCCCTAGTATGGGAGAACAGTGGTTAAAAACGTCAGGATTCGACACAAACGCACGGACACAGTACATACAACATGGGAACCCACCAGAATTCGCATTTACAAAAACGCGAGGGAAGTACATTTTCTAGCTATTTTTGCTAGTTTTTAGCACGTTTCAATACGTCTAGCGGGTTACAGCTATATGTTGAATAATGGGGTTATAAAGCATTCTGAACACTATCTAGTGGAGCTCATTGGAAGGCTGTAGGAAGAGGAGAGAAGGCAGGGAACACGCATCTAAACCAGAGAGCAGGGAAGCGAGCATTTCAGCAGTATAAATTCAGCCTGTGAACAACACATTTTGACCCTCCTTTGTATGGGAGAAGAGTGGTTCAAAAGACCAGGATTCGACTGAACAAACGCACGAACAGAGTACAAAATGGGAATCCACCAGAATTCGCATTTACCAAAACGCGAGAAAAGTACATTTTCGAGCTGTTTCTGCTCGTTTTTAGCACGTTTCAATACGTCTAGCGGGTTACAGCTATATGTTGAATAATGGGGTTATAAAGCATTCTGAACACTATCTTGTGGAGCTCATTGGAAGGCTGTAGGAAGAGGAGAGAAGGCAGGGAACACGCATCTAAACCAGAGAGCTGGGAAGCGAGTACATGCAACGCGGAACGGTGCAGGGAGCAGGGACAGAAAGGATGAACGCCTATGAGGAGGAGCAGCTGGTAGTCAGCCTGCTCTGGAGAGGAGAATGTGATCACCAGGGGAGTGCAGCCTGTGAAGTAGAAGGGACGATGAACACAGGGCGACTGCATTAACAGATGGCCAATACACGTTCCAAAACAGTCAAGAAAGCTGATAATGCCTTGAAGATTTCAGCCGTATACATTCAGCCTGTGAACAGCAGTAGACGTTGACCCCCCCTTGTATGGGAGAACAGTGGTTAAAAACTTCAGGATTCGACAACAAACGCACGGACAGTACATACATGGGAACCCATCAGAATTAGCATTTACAAAAACGCGAGGAAAGTACATTTTCTAGCTGTTTTTGCTAGTTTACAGCACGTTTCAATACGTCTAGCGGGTTACGGCTATATGTTGAATAATGGGTGTTATAGAGCATTCTGAGCACTGTGTATCTTTTGGAGCTCATTTTTTGATTTGAAGGCAGCGGGAAGAGGAGAGAAGGCAGGGAACACGCGTCTAAACCAGAGAGCTGGGAAGCGAGTACTTGCAACGCGAAAAGGGCAGAAAGGAAGAAGGCCTCTGAGAAGGAAAAGCGTCTAAGCCAGAGAGCAGGAAAGCGAGTGTTTGCAACGCGAAACTGTGCAGGGAGCAGGGACAGAAAGGGAGAACTCCTCTGAGGAGGAATAGCTGGCAGTTAGCCTTCTTTGGAGATGAGAACTTGATCACCACGGGAGAGGATTGTTGAGAGGGTTACAGAGGGGGAGGTCTGAGATCAGAAAATCCTGAGTATTCCCTGCAGTGTGTAGGGCCAGCGACATGAAGAGTTGCAGATCTCGTAAAAGTCCAGGTCAGGAAGCATACAGGTTCATGTTGAATTCTCCAAGTAGGCGGAGTTGAGGTGTAGGAGGCTAGGATGGAGAAGTCCATCCACTGAGAGAGGAAGGGGGTAGGCAAATAGCCACGGTGAGCGAATGGCCAGGAGAGAATGCATGCAGACAAGGCATTCGTGACAGGAGTCGGCCTGCAAAGGAAATCAATTTACTACAGGAATCAAGGATAAGCATTGAGATAGCACATCTCATGCTATAGGGTCTCAGGATTGGAATGGGAAGGATTTAGATATCACATATGCTATAGGGAGGGTCTCAGTTTTGATATTAGAAGCATTAAGATATCACATCTCATGCTATCGGAAGTGTCTCAGGATTGGAATGGGAAGGAGCTGGATATCACATCTCATGCTAAAGGAAGGGTCTCAGGTTTGGAAGGGGAAGGATTTGGATATCACATCTCATGTTATAGGACGGGTCTCAGGTTTGGTATTAGAAGCATTGAGATATCAAGTCTCATGGTATAGGAAGGGTCTCAGAATTGGAATGGGAAGGAGTTGGATATCACATTTCAAGCTATAGGAAGGGTCTCAGGATTAGAATGGGAAGGAGTTTGATATCACATCTCATGCCATAATATGGGTCTCAGGTTTGGTAGAAGCATTGGGTTATCAGATCTCATGCTATCGGAAGGGTATCGGGATTGGATTTGGAAGGAGTTAGATATCCCATCTCATGCTATAGGAAGGGTCTCAGGTTGGAATGGGAAGGAGTTGGATATCACATCTCATGCTATAGGAAGGCTCTCAGGTTTGCAAGGGGAAAGAGTTGGATATCACATTTCATGTTAGAGGTAGGATCTCAGGTTTGGTATTAGAAGCATTGAGATATCACATCTCATGCTATCAGAAGGATCTCAGGTTTGGTATAGAAGCATTGAGATATCATATCTTATGCTATCAGAAGGGTCTCAGGATTGGAATGGGAAGGAGTTGGATATCACATCTCATGCTAAAGGGAGGGTCTCAGGTTTGGAAGGGGAAGGATTTGGATATCACATCTCATGTTATAGGATGGATCTCAGGTTTGGTATTAGAAGTATTGAGATATCACATCTCATGTTATCGGAAGGATCTCAGGTTTGGTATTAGAAGTATTTAGATATCACATCTCATGCTATAGGAAGGGTCTCAGGATTGGAATGGGAAGGAGTTGGATATCACATCTCATGCTAAAGGAAGGGTCTCAGGTTTGGTAGAAGCATTGAGATATCACATCTCATGCTATAGGAAGTGTCTCAGGATTGGAATGGGAAGGACTTAGATATCACATATCATGCTATAGGGAGGGTCTCAGTTTTGATATTAGAAGCATTGAGATATCACATCTCATGCTATCGGAAGTGTCTCAGGATTGGAATGGGAAGGAGCTGGATATCACATCTCATGCTAAAGGAAGGGTCTCAGGTTTGGAACGGGAAGGAGTTGGATATCACATCTCATGTTATAGGATGGGTCTCAGGTTTGGTATAAACATTGAGATATCACATCTCTGCTATCGGAAGTGTCTCAGGATTGGAATGGGAAGGAGTTGGATATCCCATCTCATGTTATAGGACGGGTCTCAGGTTTTTTATTAGAATCATTGAGATATCATATTGCATGCTGTAGGAAGGGTCTAAGGATTGGAATGCGAAGGACTTGGATATCACATTTCATGCTATAGATAGGCTCTCAGGTTTGGAAAGTGAAGGAGTTGGATATCACATTTCATGTTAGAGGAAGGATCTCAGGTTTGGTATTAGAGGCATTGAGATATCACATCTCAGGCTATAGGAAGGGTCTCAGGATTGGAATGGGAAGGAGTTGGATATCACATCTCATGCTATAGGAAGGGTCTCAGGTTTGGTATAAGCATTGAGATATCACATCTCATGCTATAGGAAGGGTCTCAGGATTGGAATGGAAAAAGTTGGATATCACATCTCATGTTATAGGAAGGATCTCAGGTTTGGTATTAGAAGCATTGAGACATCACATCTCATGCTATAGGAAGGGTCTCAGGATTGGAATGGGAAGGAGTTGGATATCAAATCTCATGCTATAGGAAGGGTCTCAGGATTGGAATGGGAAGGAGTTGAATATGACATCTCATGCCGTAGGAAGGGTCTCAGGTTTGGTATAAACATTGAGATATCACATCTCTGCTATCAAAAGGGTCTCAGGATTGGAATTGGAAGGAGTTGGATATCCCATCTCATGTTATAGGAAGAGTCTCAGGTTTGGTATTAGAAGCATTGAGATATCACATCTCATGCTATAGGAAGTGTCTCAGGATTGGAATGGGAAGGACTTGGATATCACATCTCATGCTATAGGTAGGGTCTCAAGTTTGACATTAGAAGCATTGAGATATCACATCTCATGCTATAGGAAGGGTCTGAGGATTGGAATGGGAAGGAGTTGGATATCACATCTCCTGCTATGGGAAGGGTCTCAGGTTTGGTATAAGCAGTGAGATATCACATCTCATGCTATAGGAAGTGTCTCAGGATTGGAATGGGAAGGAGTTGGATATCACATCTCATGTTATAGGAAGGATCTCAGGTGTGGTATAAGCATTGAGATATCACATCTCTGCTATCGGAAGGGTCTCAAGATTGGAATGGGAAGGAGTTGGATATTCCCATCTCATGTTATAGGAAGGGTCTCAGGTTTGGTATTAGAAGCATTGAGATATCACATCTCATGCTATAGGAAGGGTCTGAGGATTGGAATGGGAAGGAGTTGGATATCACATCTCATGCTATAGGGAGGGTCTCAAGTTTGATATTAGAAGCTTTGAGATATCACATCTCATGATATTGGAAGGGTCTCAAGATTGGAATGGGAAGGAGTTGGATATCACATCTCATGATAAAGGAAGGGTCTAAGGTTTGGAAGGGGAAGGATTTGGATATCACATCTCATGTTATATTACGGGTCTCAGGTTTGGTATTAGAAGCATTGAGATATCACATCTCGTGCTATAGGAAGGGTCTCAGAATTAGAATGGGAAGGAGTTGTATATCACATCTCAAGCTGTAGGAAGGGTCTCAGTATTGGAATGGGAAGGACTTGGATATCACATCTCATGCTATAGGAAGGCTCTCAGGTTTGGAAGGGGAAAGAGTTGGATATCTCATTTCATGTTAGAGGTAGGATCTCAGGTTTGGTATTAGAGGCATTGAGATATCACATCTCTTGCTATCAGAAGGGTCTCAGGAATGGAATGGGAAGGAGTTAGATATCACATCTCATGCTAAAGGGAGGGTCTCAGGTTTGGAAGGGGAAGGATTTGGATATCACATCTCATGTTATAGGAAGGATCTCAGGTTTGGTATTAGAAGCATTGAGATATCACATCTCATGCTATCGGAAGGATCTCAGGTTTGGTATTAGAAGCATTGAGATATCACATCTCATGCTATCAGAAGAGTCTCAGGATTGGAATAGGAAGGAGTTGGATATCACATTTCATGCTAAAGGGAGGGTCTCAGGTTTGGAAGGGGAAGGATTTGGATATCACATCTCATGTTATCGGAAGGATCTCACGTTTGGTATTAGAAGTATTGAGATATCATATCTCATGCTATAGGAAGGGTCTCAGGATTGGAATGGGAAGGAGTTGGATATCACATCTCATGCTATAGGGAGGGTCTCAGGATTGGAATGGGAAGGACTTAGATATCACATATCATGCTATAGGGAGGGTCTCAGTTTTGATATTAGAAGCATTGAGATATCACATCTCATGCTATCGGAAGTGTCTCAGGATTGGAATGGAAAGGAGCTGGATATCACATCTCATGCTAAAGGAAGGGTCTCAGGTTTGGAACGGGAAGGATTTGGATATCACATCTCATGTTATAGGAAGGGTCTCAGGTTTGGTATAAGCATTGAGATATCACATCTCTGCTATCGGAAGTGTCTCAGGATTGGAATGGGAAGGAGTTGGATATCCCATCTCATGTTATAGGACGGGTCTCAGGTTTGTTATTAGAATCATTGAGATATCATATTGCATGCTGTAGGAAGGGTCTAAGGGTTGGAATGTGAAGGACTTGGATATCACATCTCATGCTATAGATAGGCTCTTAGGTTTGGAAAGGGAAGGAGTTGGATATCACATTTCATGTTAGAGGAAGGATCTCAGGTTTGGTATTAGAAGCATTGAGATATCACATCTCATGCTGTAGGGTCTCAGGATTGGAATGGGAAGCAGTTGGATATCACATCTCATGCTATAGGAAGGGCCTCAGGTTTGGTATAAGCATTGAGATATCACATCTCATGCTATAGGACGGGTCTCAGGATTGGAATGGAAGGAGTTGGATATCACATCTCATGTTATAGGAAGGATCTCAGGTTTGGTATTAGACGCATTGAGACATCACATCTCATGCTATAGGAAGGGTCTCAGGGTTGGAATGGGAAGGAGTTGGATATCACATCTCATCCAATAGGAAGGGTCTCAGGTTTGGAATAGGAAGGAATTGGATATCACATCTCATGTTATAGGAAGGATCTCAGGTTTGGTATTAGAAGCATTGAGATATCACATCTCATGCTATAGGAAGGGTCTCAGGATTGGAATGTGAAGGATTTGGATATCACATCTCATGCTAAAGGAAGGGTCTCAGGTTTGGTAGAAGCATTGAGATATCACGTCGCTGCTATCGGAAGGGTCTCAGGATTGGATTGGGAAGGAGTTGGATATCCCTTCTCATGCTATAGGAAGGGTCTCAGGATTGGAATGGAAGGAGTTGGATATCACATCTCATGTTATAGGAAGGATCTCAGGTTTGGTATTAGAAGCATTGAGACATCACATCTCATGCTATAGGAAGGGTCTCAGGATTGGAATGGGAAGGAGTTGGATATCAAATCTCATGCTATAGGAAGGGTCTCAGGATTGGAATGGGAAGGAGTTGAATATGACATCTCATGCCGTAGGAAGGGTCTCAGGTTTGGTATAAACATTGAGATATCACATCTCTGCTATCAAAAGGGTCTCAGGATTGGAATTGGAAGAAGTTGGATATCCCATCTCATGTTATAGGAAGAGTCTCAGGTTTGGTATTAGAAGCATTGAGATATCACATCTCATGCTATAGGAAGTGTCTCAGGATTGGAATGGGAAGGACTTGGATATCACATCTCATGCTATAGGTAGGGTCTCAAGTTTGACATTAGAAGCATTGAGATATCACATCTCATGCTATAGGAAGGGTCTGAGGATTGGAATGGGAAGGAGTTGGATATCACATCTCCTGCTATGGGAAGGGTCTCAGGTTTGGTATAAGCAGTGAGATATCACATCTCATGCTATAGGAAGTGTCTCAGGATTGGAATGGGAAGGAGTTGGATATCACATCTCATGTTATAGGAAGGATCTCAGGTGTGGTATAAGCATTGAGATATCACATCTCATGATATCGGAAGGGTCTCAGGATTGGAATGGGAAGGAGTTGGATATCACATCTCATGATAAAGGAAGGGTCTAAGGTTTGGAAGGGGAAGGATTTGGATATCACATCTCATGTTATATTACGGGTCTCAGGTTTGGTATTAGAAGCATTGAGATATCACATCTCGTGCTATAGGAAGGGTCTCAGAATTAGAATGGGAAGGAGTTGGATATCACATCTCAAGCTGTAGGAAGGGTCTCAGTATTGGAATGGGAAGGACTTGGATATCACATCTCATGCTATAGGAAGGCTCTCAGGTTTGGAAGGGGAAAGAGTTGGATATCTCATTTCATGTTAGAGGTAGGATCTCAGGTTTGGTATTAGAGGCATTGAGATATCACATCTCTTGCTATCAGAAGGGTCTCAGGAATGGAATGGGAAGGAGTTAGATATCACATCTCATGCTAAAGGGAGGGTCTCAGGTTTGGAAGGGGAAGGATTTGGATATCACATCTCATGTTATAGGAAGGATCTCAGGTTTGGTATTAGAAGCATTGAGATATCACATCTCATGCTATCGGAAGGATCTCAGGTTTGGTATTAGAAGCATTGAGATATCACATCTCATGCTATCAGAAGAGTCTCAGGATTGGAATAGGAAGGAGTTGGATATCACATTTCATGCTAAAGGGAGGGTCTCAGGTTTGGAAGGGGAAGGATTTGGATATCACATCTCATGTTATCGGAAGGATCTCACGTTTGGTATTAGAAGTATTGAGATATCATATCTCATGCTATAGGAAGGGTCTCAGGATTGGAATGGGAAGGAGTTGGATATCACATCTCATGCTATAGGGAGGGTCTCAGGATTGGAATGGGAAGGACTTAGATATCACATATCATGCTATAGGGAGGGTCTCAGTTTTGATATTAGAAGCATTGAGATATCACATCTCATGCTATCGGAAGTGTCTCAGGATTGGAATGGGAAGGAGCTGGATATCACATCTCATGCTAAAGGAAGGGTCTCAGGTTTGGAACGGGAAGGATTTGGATATCACATCTCATGTTATAGGAAGGGTCTCAGGTTTGGTATAAGCATTGAGATATCACATCTCTGCTATCGGAAGTGTCTCAGGATTGGAATGGGAAGGAGTTGGATATCCCATCTCATGTTATAGGACGGGTCTCAGGTTTGTTATTAGAATCATTGAGATATCATATTGCATGCTGTAGGAAGGGTCTAAGGGTTGGAATGTGAAGGACTTGGATATCACATCTCATGCTATAGATAGGCTCTTAGGTTTGGAAAGGGAAGGAGTTGGATATCACATTTCATGTTAGAGGAAGGATCTCAGGTTTGGTATTAGAAGCATTGAGATATCACATCTCATGCTGTAGGGTCTCAGGATTGGAATGGGAAGCAGTTGGATATCACATCTCATGCTATAGGAAGGGTCTCAGGTTTGGTATAAGCATTGAGATATCACATCTCATGCTATAGGACGGGTCTCAGGATTGGAATGGAAGGAGTTGGATATCACATCTCATGTTATAGGAAGGATCTCAGGTTTGGTATTAGACGCATTGAGACATCACATCTCATGCTATAGGAAGGGTCTCAGGGTTGGAATGGGAAGGAGTTGGATATCACATCTCATCCAATAGGAAGGGTCTCAGGTTTGGAATGGGAAGGAATTGGATATCACATCTCATGTTATAGGAAGGATCTCAGGTTTGGTATTAGAAGCATTGAGATATCACATCTCATGCTATAGGAAGGGTCTCAGGATTGGAATGTGAAGGATTTGGATATCACATCTCATGCTAAAGGAAGGGTCTCAGGTTTGGTAGAAGCATTGAGATATCACGTCGCTGCTATCGGAAGGGTCTCAGGATTGGATTGGGAAGGAGTTGGATATCCCTTCTCATGCTATAGGAAGGGTCTCAGGATTTGAATGGCAAGGAGTTGGATATCACATCTCATGCCATAGGAAGGGTCTCAGGTTTGGTATAAGCATTGAGATATCACATCTCTGCTATCGGAAGGGTCTCAGGATTGGATTGGGAAGGAGTTGGATATCCCTTCTCATGCTTTAGGAAGTGTCTCAGGTTGGAATTGGAAGGAGTTGGATATCACATCTCATGTTATAGGAAGGGTCTCAGGATTGGAATGGGAAGGATTTGGATATCACATCTCTTGCTATAGGAAGGGTCTCAGGATTGGAATGGGTAGGAGTTGGATATTACTTTCTTGCTATAGGAAGGGTCTCATGTTTGGAATGGGAAGGAGTTGGATATCACATATGCTATAGTTAGTGTCTCAGGTTTGGAACGGGAAGGAGTTGGATATCACATCTCATGTTATAGGAAGGGTCTCAGGTTTGGTATAAGCATTGAGATATCACATCTCTGCTATCGGAAGCGGCTCAGGATTGGAATGGGAAGGAGTTGGATATCCCATCTCATGTTATAGGAAGAGTCTCTGGTTTGGTATTAGAATCATTGAGATATCACATCGCATGCTGTAGGAAGGGTCTAAGGATTGGAATGGGATGGACTTGGATATCACATCTCATGTTATAGGTAGGCTCTCAGGTTTGCTATAAGCATTGAGATATCACATCTCATGCTATAGGGAGGGTCTCAGGATTGGAATGGGAAGGAATTGGATATCACATCTCATGCTATAGGAAGGGTCTCAGATTTGGTATAAGCATTGAGATATCACATCTCATGCTAAAGGAAGGGTCTCAGGATTGGAATGGGAAGGAGTTGTATATGACATCTCAGGCCATGACATCTCAGGCCATAGGAAGGTTCTCAGGTTTGGTATAAGCATTGAGATATCATATTGGATGCTGTAGGAAGGGTCTAAGGATTGGAATGGGAAGGACCTGGATATCACATCTCATGCTATAGAACGGCTCTCAGGTTTGGAAAGGGAAGGAGTTGGATATCACATCTCATGTTATAGGATGGATCTCAGGTTTGGTATTAGAAGTATTGAGATATCACATCTCATGTTATCGGAAGGATCTCAGGTTTGGTATTAGAAGTATTGAGATATCACATCTCATGCTATAGGAAGGGTCTCAGGATTGGAATGGGAAGGAGTTGGATATCACATCTCATGCTAAAGGAAGGGTCTCAGGTTTGGTAGAAGCATTGAGATATCACATCTCATGCTATAGGAAGGGTCTCAGGTTTGGAACGGGAAGGATTTGGATATCACATCTCATGTTATAGGAAGGGTCTCAGGTTTGGTATAAGCATTGAGATATCACATCTCTGCTATCGGAAGTGTCTCAGGATTGGAATGGGAAGGAGTTGGATATCCCATCTCATGTTATAGGACGGGTCTCAGGTTTGTTATTAGAATCATTGAGATATCATATTGCATGCTGTAGGAAGGGTCTAAGGGTTGGAATGTGAAGGACTTGGATATCACATCTCATGCTATAGATAGGCTCTTAGGTTTGGAAAGGGAAGGAGTTGGATATCACATTTCATGTTAGAGGAAGGATCTCAGGTTTGGTATTAGAAGCATTGAGATATCACATCTCATGCTGTAGGGTCTCAGGATTGGAATGGGAAGCAGTTGGATATCACATCTCATGCTATAGGAAGGGTCTCAGGTTTGGTATAAGCATTGAGATATCACATCTCATGCTATAGGACGGGTCTCAGGATTGGAATGGAAGGAGTTGGATATCACATCTCATGTTATAGGAAGGATCTCAGGTTTGGTATTAGACGCATTGAGACATCACATCTCATGCTATAGGAAGGGTCTCAGGGTTGGAATGGGAAGGAGTTGGATATCACATCTCATCCAATAGGAAGGGTCTCAGGTTTGGAATGGGAAGGAATTGGATATCACATCTCATGTTATAGGAAGGATCTCAGGTTTGGTATTAGAAGCATTGAGATATCACATCTCATGCTATAGGAAGGGTCTCAGGATTGGAATGTGAAGGATTTGGATATCACATCTCATGCTAAAGGAAGGGTCTCAGGTTTGGTAGAAGCATTGAGATATCACGTCGCTGCTATCGGAAGGGTCTCAGGATTGGATTGGGAAGGAGTTGGATATCCCTTCTCATGCTATAGGAAGGGTCTCAGGATTGGAATGGAAGGAGTTGGATATCACATCTCATGTTATAGGAAGGATCTCAGGTTTGGTATTAGAAGCATTGAGACATCACATCTCATGCTATAGGAAGGGTCTCAGGATTGGAATGGGAAGGAGTTGGATATCAAATCTCATGCTATAGGAAGGGTCTCAGGATTGGAATGGGAAGGAGTTGAATATGACATCTCATGCCGTAGGAAGGGTCTCAGGTTTGGTATAAACATTGAGATATCACATCTCTGCTATCAAAAGGGTCTCAGGATTGGAATTGGAAGGAGTTGGATATCCCATCTCATGTTATAGGAAGAGTCTCAGGTTTGGTATTAGAAGCATTGAGATATCACATCTCATGCTATAGGAAATGTCTCAGGATTGGAATGGGAAGGACTTGGATATCACATCTCATGCTATAGGTAGGGTCTCAAGTTTGACATTAGAAGCATTGAGATATCACATCTCATGCTATAGGAAGGGTCTGAGGATTGGAATGGGAAGGAGTTGGATATCACATCTCCTGCTATGGGAAGGGTCTCAGGTTTGGTATAAGCAGTGAGATATCACATCTCATGCTATAGGAAGTGTCTCAGGATTGGAATGGGAAGGAGTTGGATATCACATCTCATGTTATAGGAAGGATCTCAGGTGTGGTATAAGCATTGAGATATCACATCTCTGCTATCGGAAGGGTCTCAAGATTGGAATGGGAAGGAGTTGGATATTCCCATCTCATGTTATAGGAAGGGTCTCAGGTTTGGTATTAGAAGCATTGAGATATCACATCTCATGCTATAGGAAGGGTCTCAGGATTGGAATGGGAAGGACTTGGATATCACATCTCATGCTATAGGGAGGGTCTCAAGTTTGATATTAGAAGCTTTGAGATATCACATCTCATGATATCGGAAGGGTCTCAGGATTGGAATGGGAAGGAGTTGGATATCACATCTCATGATAAAGGAAGGGTCTAAGGTTTGGAAGGGGAAGGATTTGGATATCACATCTCATGTTATATTACGGGTCTCAGGTTTGGTATTAGAAGCATTGAGATATCACATCTCGTGCTATAGGAAGGGTCTCAGAATTAGAATGGGAAGGAGTTGGATATCACATCTCAAGCTGTAGGAAGGGTCTCAGTATTGGAATGGGAAGGACTTGGATATCACATCTCATGCTATAGGAAGGCTCTCAGGTTTGGAAGGGGAAAGAGTTGGATATCTCATTTCATGTTAGAGGTAGGATCTCAGGTTTGGTATTAGAGGCATTGAGATATCACATCTCTTGCTATCAGAAGGGTCTCAGGAATGGAATGGGAAGGAGTTAGATATCACATCTCATGCTAAAGGGAGGGTCTCAGGTTTGGAAGGGGAAGGATTTGGATATCACATCTCATGTTATAGGAAGGATCTCAGGTTTGGTATTAGAAGCATTGAGATATCACATCTCATGCTATCGGAAGGATCTCAGGTTTGGTATTAGAAGCATTGAGATATCACATCTCATGCTATCAGAAGAGTCTCAGGATTGGAATAGGAAGGAGTTGGATATCACATTTCATGCTAAAGGGAGGGTCTCAGGTTTGGAAGGGGAAGGATTTGGATATCACATCTCATGTTATCGGAAGGATCTCACGTTTGGTATTAGAAGTATTGAGATATCATATCTCATGCTATAGGAAGGGTCTCAGGATTGGAATGGGAAGGAGTTGGATATCACATCTCATGCTATAGGGAGGGTCTCAGGATTGGAATGGGAAGGACTTAGATATCACATATCATGCTATAGGGAGGGTCTCAGTTTTGATATTAGAAGCATTGAGATATCACATCTCATGCTATCGGAAGTGTCTCAGGATTGGAATGGGAAGGAGCTGGATATCACATCTCATGCTAAAAGAAGGGTCTCAGGTTTGGAACGGGAAGGATTTGGATATCACATCTCATGTTATAGGAAGGGTCTCAGGTTTGGTATAAGCATTGAGATATCACATCTCTGCTATCGGAAGTGTCTCAGGATTGGAATGGGAAGGAGTTGGATATCCCATCTCATGTTATAGGACGGGTCTCAGGTTTGTTATTAGAATCATTGAGATATCATATTGCATGCTGTAGGAAGGGTCTAAGGGTTGGAATGTGAAGGACTTGGATATCACATCTCATGCTATAGATAGGCTCTTAGGTTTGGAAAGGGAAGGAGTTGGATATCACATTTCATGTTAGAGGAAGGATCTCAGGTTTGGTATTAGAAGCATTGAGATATCACATCTCATGCTGTAGGGTCTCAGGATTGGAATGGGAAGCAGTTGGATATCACATCTCATGCTATAGGAAGGGTCTCAGGTTTGGTATAAGCATTGAGATATCACATCTCATGCTATAGGACGGGTCTCAGGATTGGAATGGAAGGAGTTGGATATCACATCTCATGTTATAGGAAGGATCTCAGGTTTGGTATTAGACGCATTGAGACATCACATCTCATGCTATAGGAAGGGTCTCAGGGTTGGAATGGGAAGGAGTTGGATATCACATCTCATCCAATAGGAAGGGTCTCAGGTTTGGAATGGGAAGGAATTGGATATCACATCTCATGTTATAGGAAGGATCTCAGGTTTGGTATTAGAAGCATTGAGATATCACATCTCATGCTATAGGAAGGGTCTCAGGATTGGAATGTGAAGGATTTGGATATCACATCTCATGCTAAAGGAAGGGTCTCAGGTTTGGTAGAAGCATTGAGATATCACGTCGCTGCTATCGGAAGGGTCTCAGGATTGGATTGGGAAGGAGTTGGATATCCCTTCTCATGCTATAGGAAGGGTCTCAGGATTTGAATGGCAAGGAGTTGGATATCACATCTCATGCCATAGGAAGGGTCTCAGGTTTGGTATAAGCATTGAGATATCACATCTCTGCTATCGGAAGGGTCTCAGGATTGGATTGGGAAGGAGTTGGATATCCCTTCTCATGCTTTAGGAAGTGTCTCAGGTTGGAATTGGAAGGAGTTGGATATCACATCTCATGTTATAGGAAGGGTCTCAGGATTGGAATGGGAAGGATTTGGATATCACATCTCTTGCTATAGGAAGGGTCTCAGGATTGGAATGGGTAGGAGTTGGATATTACTTTCTTGCTATAGGAAGGGTCTCATGTTTGGAATGGGAAGGAGTTGGATATCACATATGCTATAGTTAGTGTCTCAGGTTTGGAACGGGAAGGAGTTGGATATCACATCTCATGTTATAGGAAGGGTCTCAGGTTTGGTATAAGCATTGAGATATCACATCTCTGCTATCGGAAGCGGCTCAGGATTGGAATGGGAAGGAGTTGGATATCCCATCTCATGTTATAGGAAGAGTCTCTGGTTTGGTATTAGAATCATTGAGATATCACATCGCATGCTGTAGGAAGGGTCTAAGGATTGGAATGGGATGGACTTGGATATCACATCTCATGTTATAGGTAGGCTCTCAGGTTTGCTATAAGCATTGAGATATCACATCTCATGCTATAGGGAGGGTCTCAGGATTGGAATGGGAAGGAATTGGATATCACATCTCATGCTATAGGAAGGGTCTCAGATTTGGTATAAGCATTGAGATATCACATCTCATGCTAAAGGAAGGGTCTCAGGATTGGAATGGGAAGGAGTTGTATATGACATCTCAGGCCATGACATCTCAGGCCATAGGAAGGTTCTCAGGTTTGGTATAAGCATTGAGATATCATATTGGATGCTGTAGGAAGGGTCTAAGGATTGGAATGGGAAGGACCTGGATATCACATCTCATGCTATAGAACGGCTCTCAGGTTTGGAAAGGGAAGGAGTTGGATATCACATCTCATGTTATAGGATGGATCTCAGGTTTGGTATTAGAAGTATTGAGATATCACATCTCATGTTATCGGAAGGATCTCAGGTTTGGTATAAGAAGTATTGAGATATCACATCTCATGCTATAGGAAGGGTCTCAGGATTGGAATGGGAAGGAGTTGGATATCACATCTCATGCTAAAGGAAGGGTCTCAGGTTTGGTAGAAGCATTGAGATATCACATCTCATGCTATAGGAAGGGTCTCAGGATTGGAATGGGAAGGACTTAGATATCACATATCATGCTATAGGGAGGGTCTCAGTTTTGATATTAGAAGCATTGAGATATCACATCTCATGCTATCGGAAGTGTCTCAGGATTGGAATGGGAAGGAGCTGGATATCACATCTCATGCTAAAGGAAGGGTCTCAGGATTGGAAAGGGAAGGAGTTGAATATGACATCTCATGCCGTAGGAAGGGTCTCAGGTTTGGTATAAACATTGAGATATCACATCTCTGCTATCAAAAGGGTCTCAGGATTGGAATGGGAAGGAGTTGGATATCCCATCTCATGTTATAGGAAGAGTCTCAGGTTTGGTATAAACATTGAGATATCACATCTCTGCTATCGGAAGTGTCTCAGGATTGGAATGGGAAGGAGTTGGATATCCCATCTCATGTTATAGGACGGGTCTCAGGTTTGTTATTGGAATCATTGAGATATCATATTGCATGCTGTAGGAAGGGTCTAAGGGTTGGAATGTGAAGGACTTGGATATCACATCTCATGCTATAGATAGGCTCTTAGGTTTGGAAAGGGAAGGAGTTGGATCTCACATTTCATGTTAGAGGAAGGATCTCAGGTTTGGTATTAGAAGCATTGAGATATCACATCTCATGCTATAGGAAGGGTCTCAGGATTGGAATGGGAAGGAGTTGGATATCACATCTCATGCTATAGGAAGGGTCTCAGGTTTGGTATAAGCATTGAGATATCACATCTCATGCTATAGGAAGGGTCTCAGGATTGGAATGGAAGGAGTTGGATATCACATCTCATGTTATAGGAAGGATCTCAGGTTTGGTATTAGAAGCATTGAGACATCACATCTCATGCTATAGGAAGGGTCTCAGGATTGGAATGGGAAGGAGTTGGATATCAAATCTCATGTTATAGGAAGGGTCTCAGGATTGGAATGGGAAGGAGTTGAATATGACATCTCATGCCGTAGGAAGGGTCTCAGGTTTGGTATAAACATTGAGATATCACATCTCTGCTATCAAAAGGGTCTCAGGATTGGAATGGGAAGGAGTTGGATATCCCATCTCATGTTATAGGAAGAGTCTCAAGTTTGGTATTAGAAGCATTGAGATATCAAATCTCATGCTATAGGAAGTGTCTTAGGATTGGAATGGGAAGGACTTGGATATCACATCTCATGCTATAGGTAGGGTCTCAAGTTTGACATTAGAAGCATTGAGATATCACATCTCATGCTATAGGAAGGGTCTGAGGATTGGAATGGGAAGGAGTTGGATATCACATCTCCTGCTATGGGAAGGGTCTCAGGTTTGGTATAAGCAGTGAGATATCACATCTCATGCTATAGGAAGTGTCTCAGGATTGGAATGGGAAGGAGTTGGATATCACATCTCATGTTATAGGAAGGATCTCAGGTTTGGTATAAGCATTGAGATATCACATCTCTGCTATCGGAAGGGTCTCAAGATTGGAATGGGAAGGAGTTGGATATTCCCATCTCATGTTATAGGAAGGGTCTCAGGTTTGGTATTAGAAGCATTGAGATATCACATCTCATGCTATAGGAAGGGTCTCAGGATTGGAATGGGAAGGACTTGGATATCACATCTCATGCTATAGGGAGGGTCTCAAGTTTGATATTAGAAGCTTTGAGATATCACATCTCATGATATCGGAAGGGTCTCAGGATTGGAATGGGAAGGAGTTGGATATCACATCTCATGATAAAGGAAGGGTCTAAGGTTTGGAAGGGGAAGGATTTGGATATCACATCTCATGTTATATTACGGGTCTCAGGTTTGGTATTAGAAGCATTGAGATATCAAGTCTCATAGTATAGGAAGGGTCTCAGAATTGGAATGGGAAGGAGTTGGATATCCCATCTCATGTTATAGGAAGAGTCTCTGGTTTGGTATTAGAATCATTGAGATATCACATCGCATGCTGTAGGAAGGGTCTAAGGATTGGAATGGGATGGACTTGGATATCACATCTCATGCTATAGGTAGGCTCTCAGGTTTGGTATAAGCATTGAGATATCACATCTCATGCTATAGGAAGGGTCTCAGAATTGGAATGGGAAGGAGTTGGATATCACATCTCAAGCTATAGGAAGGGTCTCAGTATTGGAATGGGAAGGACTTGGATATCACATCTCATGCTATAGGAAGGCTCTCAGGTTTGGAAGGGGAAAGAGTTGGATATCTCATTTCATGTTAGAGGTAGGATCTCAGGTTTGGTATTATCTTCTTTTACCATGCTTACTGTTTGCCTACCGAGAGGTACCACAGGAGGGTGTTGGCTTCAGCCCCTTCAAACTTCTGTTTGGTCATCCTGTACGGGGACCCTTAGCCATAGTCAAAGAGGGATGGGAGATGCCCACTCCCCCTGTTACTACCAACGTAGTTGATTATGTGCTAGGGCTCAGAAAACGGATGGTACTTCTGATGGGCTTGGCTAGTGATAAATTGAAGGCCGTACAAGCGCTGGTGAAACATTGGTACGACCAGAAAGCTTCCCTCATCAACTTTACACCTGGTCAGCAAGTCCTGATCATGAATCCCATAAGGCCTTGAGCTTTACAGGACAAATGGTCAGGCCCTTATACAGTGGTGGAGCCCCTGGGTGAGGTTAACTATTTAGTGGACCTTGGAAGGCCTGGACAGGCTCCAAAAGTGTTTCACGTGAATAGGCTGAAGGCTTTCGTCCCAAGAGTCAAAATCGCAGCACTGTTACTGGCTTCAGATGTTGAGGAAGATTAGTCTGAACCTCTCCCCGACCTGTTCCAAAGCGGTCCTTCAGATAGCTCCTTTGAGGGTGTCCGAGTGGCCCCTCACCTGACTTCTGATCAGCAGGCTGAGGTGAAAAGTTTGCTTAGGCAGTTTTCCCCCCTGTTTTCACAGTCGCCTGGTTTGACACCTTGGTGCAAACATAACATAGACACAGGAGACAGTGTACCTACCAAAAGTAGGGCATACAGGATGTCAGGCAAAGTACGGTCTTATATTAAGACCGAGGTCAACAAGATGTTAGACCTTGGGGTGATTGAACCCTCTAGTAGTCCTTGGTCCAGCCCTATGGTTTTCGTTCCAAAGGCAGGCACTTCTGAATTGAGGTTCTGTGTGGATTACAGGGCTCTGAATGCTGTCACCAAGACAGATGCACACCCCGTGCCTCGAACAGATGAGCTGGTGGATACTTTGGGTGCCTCCAAGTACCTCAGCACGTTTGACCTCACTGCTGGCTATTGGCAAATAGCTTTAGCAGAACATGCCAAGGAGAAGACAGCGTTTTCTACTCCAGACGGCCTTTACCAATTCCGGGTAATGCCGTTCGGGTTGAAGAATGCACCTGCCACTTTCCAGAGGCTTGTGCATCATGTTTTGAATGGGTTGGACGAATTCTGTCTTGCATATCTGGACGATATAGCAGTTTTCAGTGCCACCTGACCATGTGAAACACCTCGGGATTGTGCTCCAGGCTCTTCAGAAAGCACACTTGACCATAAAGGCTAGTAAACGCCAGATTGGACAAGGCTCAGTGTTTTACCTTGGACATGAAGTAGGTGGAGGGAGGATACAGCCTCTACCCAGTAAAGTACAAGCAGTACAAGACTGGCCTACCCCCACTACACAAACCCAAGTGAGAGCCTTCTTAGGACTCACGGGGTATTACCGCAATTTTGTGGCAGACTATGGCACCATAGCTGCCCCTCTGACTGCCCTCACAACTCTGAAGAAACCCAAGAAGGTAACTTGGACCGACGAGTGTGAGAAGGCCTTCAATGGCTTAAAAGACTCCTTGTGCCAGGCCCCTGTCCTCAGGGCCCCTGATTATCAAAGACCTTTTATCGTGCAGACGGACGCCTCTGACACTGGGATAGGAGCTGTACTATCGCAAGTAGATGAGAAGGGTAAGGAACACCCTATTGGTTTTATTAGTCGCCAGTTTAAGGACAGAGAGCTCAGAGGGTCCACGGTAGAGAAAGAATGTTTCTCTGTTGTGTGGGCCCTAAGGAAGCTGAGGCCCTACCTCTATGGGACCCACTTCACTGTGCAAACTGACCATAAGCCCTTAAAGTGGCTAATAAACATGAAGGGGGAGAATCCAAAGTTGCTTAGGTGGTCCATAAGTCTACAAGGCTTCGACTTCACTATTGAGCATAGGCCAGGTGTCCAACATAGCAATGCTGATGGGTTGTGGAGAATGTTTAACCGACCTGAACAAGAGACTCATCCAGGGGTGGATTAGTTCCCCCTGTCCATAGTCTGGGAGGGGCGAGTGTTAGGAAAGATTTCGTAATTGTAGGTAATTTTCCTTCCATGTGGCAACCCCTAAACTTTTTGCTGTTGTTTTTCACCTTGTTCTCGACTTTGCCCGAGAAGTGCAGCCTTCTGCCGCACTCCTCTGGGCTTTCGCTCCTTTCTTACGGGGAAACTGTCATGCCCTTAAGACAGTCAGTACCAGGAAACGCTGGTTTCCGTAGTTTCTTGTATCATGTTGCAGCTTTCGTGCAACATGACACAAGAGGGCACTGTAAGCTAAGTTACTGCTCTCTTGGGTCTCTAGCCTTCTACAGGCCCTAGATACTCTTTCAGGATTGTAACTGATCGGTGCAAGTGATTCACGGACGGGAATGGTGGCAGCGATCGTTTCTTGTGTTTTGAGATCCTTTTGGCGTGCTAAGCGCGTTTCTCGCGCTTAACCCAAAATGGTGGCCTAGATCCCAAAATGGCCAGACCACGAGGCTCCTTTGTCCTGTCCGCTGACCGTCTTGCTCCCTTCACCTTCCCCAGGTCGAGCCGACCTGGGGCCTTCCTTATTTGGGCGTGTGCTTTCCCGCAAAACACAGATGCTTTCGCAGGCTTCTACATGTCTTGTGTGTGCCTCCAGGATGTGGGCTGGGATGTCTGGTCCCAATACACATCCTGGGTGCCAGAGAGTCTAGGGTGGTGTGAATGCCTGGGACCACCGTGGTCCGTGATAGGTCCACGAATGGTGTGAGTGTTGATGAGCGGATCTCCCATTGGGTCCCCTCCGTTTTGGCGCGAAGGGAACCGTGGATAAGAGGGGGCTGGAAACACCACTACCATGTCGATCTCCTGAGTTCTCACGAACGAAGGAATACAGGAGCCAAGTATCCTGCAACCAAGAGGCTGAACCGAGGAATCGCTGGTGACCCGCTGAAGGACTGCTCCTCTGCACTGCTGTCGCCTTGTGAAACCCTTTTCACCTTTGATCGAACCAGAAGGCCTGTACTGGTACTTCGACCCTTGGAATAGCGGGGACAGCTATTCTCGGCATTTTCACCATCTCCTGCTAGTAAGCCTTCGGAAGCGTCTCTGGGCCATCCAGCAGACTGACCAGCCTACACAGGAGTCTTGCTCTGTAACCGCCGCCAGGTTGTGTAGTATATCGAGTCCTTGTCACTCTCACATGATTCGTACACTTGGCGTTCCCAGGTCTGAAGTGAGTAGTGTTATTGCATGCTGTAGGAAGGGTCTAAGGATTGGAATGGGAAGGACTTGGATATCACATCTCATGCTATGGATAGGCTCTCAGGTTTGGAAAGGGAAGGAGTTGGATATCACATTTCATGTTAGAGGAAGGATCTCAGGTTTGGTATTAGAGGCATTGAGATATCACATCTCATGCTATAGGAAGGGTCTCAGGATTGGAATGGGAAGGAGTTGGATATCACATCTCATGCTAAAGGAAGGGTCTCAGGTTTAGTATAAGCATTGAGATATCACATCTCATGCTATAGGAAGGGTCTCAGGATTGGAATGGAAGGAGTTGGATTTCACATCTCATGTTATAGGAAGGATCTCAGGTTTGGTATTAGAAGCATTTAGACATCACATCTCATGCTATAGGAAGGGTCTCAGGATTGGAATGGGAAGGAGTTGGATATCACATCTCATGCTATAGGAAGGGTCTCAAGTTTGGTATAAGCATTGATATATCACATCTCATTCTATAGGAAGGGTCTCAGGATTGGAATGGGAAGGAGTTGTATATGACAACTCATGCCGTAGGAAGGGTCTCAGGTTTGGTATAAGCATTGAGATATCACATCTCTGCTATCGGAAGGGTCTCAGGATTGCAATGGGAAGGAGTTGGATATCCCATCTCATGTTATAGGAAGAGTCTCAGGTTTGGTATTAGAAGCATTGAGATATCACATCTCATGCTATAGGAAGTGTCTCAAGATTGGAATGGGAAGGACTTGGATATCACATCTCATGCTATAGGGAGGGTCTCAAGTTTGATATTAGAAGCATTGAGATATCACATCTCATGCTATAGGAAGGGTCTCAGGATTGGAATGGGAAGGAGTTGGATATCACATCTCATGCTATAGGAAGGGTCTCAGGTTTGGTATAAGCAGTGAGATATCACATCTCATGCTATAGGAAGTGTCTCAGGATTGGAATGGGAAGGAGTTGGATATCACATCTCATGTTATAGGAAGGATCTCAGGTTTGGTATAAGCACTGAGATATCACATGTTTGCTATCGGAAGGGTCTCAGGATTGGAATGGGAAGGAGTTGGATATTCCCATCTCATGTTATAGGAAGGGTCTCAGGTTTGGTATTAGAAGCATTGAGACATCACATCTCATGCTATAGGAAGGGTCTCAGGATTGGAATGGGAAGGACTTGGATATCACATCTCATGCTATAGGGAGGGTCTCGAGTTTGATATTAGAAGCATTGAGATATCACATCTCATGATATCGGAAGGGTCTCAGGATTGGAATGGGAAGGAGTTGGATATCACATCTCATGATAAAGGAAGGGTCTAAGGTTTGGAAGGGGAAGGATTTGGATATCACATATCATGTTATAGGACGGGTCTCAGGTTTGGTATTAGAAGCATTGAGATATCAAGTCTCATGGTATAGGAAGGGTCTCAGAATTGGAATGGGAAGTAGTTGGATATCACATCTCAAGCTATAGGAAGGGTCTCAGGATTGGAATGGGAAGGAGTTTGATATCACATCTCATGCCATAGTATGGGTCTCAGGTTTGGTATAAGCATTGGGATATCAAATCTCATGCTATCGGAAGGGTATCAGGATTGGAATTCCAAGGAGTTGGATATCCCATCTCATGCTATAGGAAGGGTCTCAGGTTGGAATGGGAAGGAGTTGGATATCACATCTCATGCTAAAGGGAGGGTCTCAGGTTTGGAAGGGGAAGGATTTGGATATCACATCTCATGTTATAGGAAGGATCTCAGGTTTGGTATAAGAAGCATTGAGATATCACATCTCATGCTATCGGAAGAATCTCAGATTTGGTATTAGAGGCATTGAGATATCACATCTCATGCTATCATAAGGGTCTCAGGATTGGAATGGGAAGGAGTTGGATATCACATCTCATGCTATAGGAAGGGTCTCAGGTTTGGAACGGGAAGGAGTTGGATATCACATCTCATGTTATAGGAAGAGTCTCAGGTTTGGTATAAGCATTGAGATATCAAATCTCTGCAATCGGAAGTGTCTCAGGATTGGGATGGGAAGGAGTTGGATATCACATCTCATGCTATAGGAAGGGTCTCAGGTTTGGAACGGGAAGGAGTTGGATATCCCATCTCATGTTATAGGACTGGTCTCAGGTTTGGTATTAGAAGCATTGAGATATCACATCTCTGCTATCGGAAGTGTCTCAGGATTGGAATGGGAAGGAGTTGGATATCACATCTCATGTTATAGGACGGGTCTCAGGTTTGTTATTAGAATCATTGAGATATCATATTGCATGCTGTAGGAAGGGTCTAAGGATTGGAATGGAAGGACTTGGATATCACATCTCATGCTATAGGTAGGCTCTCAGGTTTGGAAGGGGAAGGATTTGGATATCACATCTCATGTTATAGGACGGGTCTCAGGTTTGGTATTAGAAGCATTGAGATATCAAGTCTCATGGTATAGGATTGGTCTCAGAATTGGAATGGGAAGGAGTTGGATATCACATCTCAAGCTATAGGAAGGGTCTCAGGATTGGAATGGGAAGGAGTTTGATATCACATCTCATGCCATAGTATGGGTCTCAGGTTTGGTATAAGCATTGGGATATCAAATCTCATGCTATCGGAAGGGTATCAGGATTGGAATTCCAAGGAGTTGGATATCCCATCTCATGCTATAGGAAGGGTCTCAGGTTGGAATGGGAAGGAGTTGGATATCACATCTCATGCTAAAGGGAGGGTCTCAGGTTTGGTATAAGAAGCATTGAGATATCACATCTCATGCTATCGGAAGAATCTCAGATTTGGTATTAGAGGCATTGAGATATCACATCTCATGCTATCATAAGGGTCTCAGGATTGGAATGGGAAGGTGTTGGATATCACATCTCATGCTATAGGAAGGGTCTCAGGATTGGGATGGGAAGGAGTTGGATATCACATCTCATGCTATAGGAAGGGTCTCAGGTTTGGAACGGGAAGGAGTTGGATATCCCATCTCATGTTATAGGACTGGTCTCAGGTTTGGTATTAGAAGCATTGAGATATCACATCTCTGCTATCGGAAGTGTCTCAGGATTGGAATGGGAAGGAGTTGGATATCACATCTCATGTTATAGGACGGGTCTCAGGTTTGTTATTAGAATCATTGAGATATCATATTGCATGCTGTAGGAAGGGTCTAAGGATTGGAATGGAAGGACTTGGATATCACATCTCATGCTATAGGTAGGCTCTCAGGTTTGGAAAGGGAAGGAGTTGGATATCACATTTAATGTTAGAGGAAGGATCTCAGGTTTGATATTAGAGCCATTGGATATCACATCTCATGCTAGGAAGGGTCTCAGGATTGGAATGGGAAGGAGTTGGATATCACATCTCATGCTATAGGAAGGGTTTTAGGTTTGGTATAAGCATTGAGATATCACATCTCATGCTATAGGAAGGGTCTCAGGATTGGAATGGGAAGGATCTGTATATGACATCTCATGCCATAGGAAGGGTCTCAGGTTTGGTATTAGAAGCATTGGGATATCACATCTCATGCTATAGGAAGTGTCCCAGGATTGGAATGGGAAGGACTTGGATATCACATCTCATGCTATAGGAAGGGTCTCAGGTTTGGTATAAGCAGTGAGATATCACATCTCATGCTATAGGAAGTGTCTCAGGATTGGAATGGGAAGGAGTTGGATATCACATATCATGTTATAGGAAGGATCTCAGGTTTGGTATACGCATTGAGATATCACATGTTTGCTATCGGAAGGGTCTCAGGATTATAATGGGAAGGAGTTGGATATTCCCATCTCATGTTATAGGAAGGGTCTCAGGTTTGGTATTAGAAGCATTGAGACATCACATCTCATGCTATAGGAAGGGTCTCAGGATTGGAATGGGAAGGACTTGGATATCACATCTCATGCTATAGGGAGGGTCTCGAGTTTGATATTAGAAGCATTGAGATATCACATCTCATGATATCGGAAGGGTCTCAGGATTGGAATGGGAAGGAGTTGGATATCACATCTCATGATAAAGGAAGGGTCTAAGGTTTGGAAGGGGAAGGATTTGGATATCACATCTCATGTTATAGGACAGGTCTCAGGTTTGGTATTAGACGCATTGAGATATCAAGTCTCATGGTATAGGAAGGGTCTCAGAATTGGAATGGGAAGGAGTTGGATATCACATCTCAAGCTATAGGAAGGGTCTCAGGATTTCAGGATTAGAATGGGAAGGAGTTTGATATCACATCTCATGCCATAGTATGGGTCTCAGGTTTGGTATAAGCATTGGGATATCAAATCTCATGCTATCGGAAGGGTATCAGGATTGGAATTCCAAGGAGTTGGATATCCCATCTCATGCTATAGGAAGGGTCTCAGGTTGGAATGGGAAGGAGTTGGATATCACATCTCATGCTAAAGGGAGGGTCTCAGGTTTGGAAGGGGAAGGATTTGGATATCACATCTCATGTTATAGGAAGGATCTCAGGTTTGGTATAAGAAGCATTGAGATATCACATCTCATGCTATCGGAAGAATCTCAGATTTGGTATTAGAGGCATTGAGATATCACATCTCATGCTATCATAAGGGTCTCAGGATTGGAATGGGAAGGAGTTGGATATCACATCTCATGCTATAGGAAGGGTCTCAGGTTTGGAATGGGAAGGAGTTGGATATCACATCTCATGTTATAGGAAGAGTCTCAGGTTTGGTATAAGCATTGAGATATCAAATCTCTGCAATCGGAAGTGTCTCAGGATTGGGATGGGAAGGAGTTGGATATCACATCTCATGCTATAGGAAGGGTCTCAGGTTTGGAACGGGAAGGAGTTGGATATCCCATCTCATGTTATAGGACTGGTCTCAGGTTTGGTATTAGAAGCATTGAGATATCACATCTCTGCTATCGGAAGTGTCTCAGGATTGGAATTGGAAGGAGTTGGATATCACATCTCATGTTATAGGACGGGTCTCAGGTTTGTTATTAGAATCATTGAGATATCATATTGCATGCTGTAGGAAGGGTCTAAGGATTGGAATGGGAAGGACTTGGATATCACATCTCATGCTATAGGTAGGCTCTCAGGTTTGGAAAGGGAAGGAGTTGGATATCACATTTAATGTTAGAGGAAGGATCTCAGGTTTGATATTAGAGCCATTGGATATCACATCTCATGCTATAGGAATGGTCTCAGGATTGGAATGGGAAGGAGTTGGATATCACATCTCATGCTATAGGAAGGGTTTTAGGTTTGGTATAAGCATTGAGATATCACATCTCATGCTATAGGAAGGGTCTCAGGATTGGAATGGGAAGGATCTGTATATGACATCTCATGCCATAGGAAGGGTCTCAGGTTTGGTATAAGCATTGAGATATCACATCTCTGCTTTCGGAAGGGTCTCAGGATTGGAATGGGAAGGAGTTGGATATTCCCATCTCATGTTATAGGAAGGATCTCAGGTTTGGTATTAGAAGCATTGAGACATCACATCTCATGCTATAGGAAGGGTCTCAGGATTGGAATTGGAAGGACTTGGATATCACATCTCATGCTATAGGGAGGGTCTCGAGTTTGATATTAGAAGCATTGAGATATCACATCTCATGATATCGGAAGGGTCTCAGGATTGGAATGGGAAGGAGTTGGATATCACATCTCATGATAAAGGAAGGGTCTAAGGTTTGGAAGGGGAAGGATTTGGATATCACATCTCATGTTATAGGACGGGTCTCAGGTTTGGTATTAGAAGCATTGAGATATCAAGTCTCATGGTATAGGAAGGGTCTCAGAATTGGAATGGGAAGGAGTTGGATATCACATCTCAAGCTATAGGAAGGGTCTCAGGATTGGAATGGGAAGGAGTTTGATATCACATCTCATGCCATAGTATGGGTCTCAGGTTTGGTATAAGCATTGGGATATCAAATCTCATGCTATCGGAAGGGTATCAGGATTGGAATTCCAAGGAGTTGGATATCCCATCTCATGCTATAGGAAGGGTCTCAGGTTAGAATGGGAAGGAGTTGGATATCACATCTCATGCTAAAGGGAGGGTCTCAGGTTTGGAAGGGGAAGGATTTGGATATCACATCTCATGTTATAGGAAGGATCTCAGGTTTGGTATAAGAAGCATTGAGATATCACATCTCATGCTATCGGAAGAATCTCAGATTTGGTATTAGAGGCATTGAGATATCACATCTCATGCTATCATAAGGGTCTCAGGATTGGAATGGGAAGGAGTTGGATATCACATCTCATGCTATAGGAAGGGTCTCAGGTTTGGAACGGGAAGGAGTTGGATATCACATCTCATGTTATAGGAAGAGTCTCAGGTTTGGTATAAGCATTGAGATATCAAATCTCTGCAATCGGAAGTGTCTCAGGATTGGGATGGGAAGGAGTTGGATATCACAACTCATGCTATAGGAAGGGTCTCAGGTTTGGAACGGGAAGGAGTTGGATATTCCCATCTCATGTTATATGAAGGATCTCAGGTTTGGTTTTAGAAGCATTGAGACATCACATCTCATGCTATAGGAAGGGTCTCAGGATTGGAATTGGAAGGACTTGGATATCACATCTCATGCTATAGGGAGGGTCTCGAGTTTGATATTAGAAGCATTGAGATATCACATCTCATGATATCGGAAGGGTCTCAGGATTGGAATGGGAAGGAGTTGGATATCACATCTCATGATAAAGGAAGGGTCTAAGGTTTGGAAGGGGAAGGATTTGGATATCACATCTCATGTTATAGGACGGGTCTCAGGTTTGGTATTAGAAGCATTGAGATATCAAGTCTCATGGTATAGGAAGGGTCTCAGAATTGGAATGGGAAGGAGTTGGATATCACATCTCAAGCTATAGGAAGGGTCTCAGGATTGGAATGGGAAGGAGTTTGATATCACATCTCATGCCATAGTATGGGTCTCAGGTTTGGTATAAGCATTGGGATATCAAATCTCATGCTATCGGAAGGGTATCAGGATTGGAATTCCAAGGAGTTGGATATCCCATCTCATGCTATAGGAAGGGTCTCAGGTTAGAATGGGAAGGAGTTGGATATCACATCTCATGCAAAAGGGAGGGTCTCAGGTTTGGAAGGGGAAGGATTTGGATATCACATCTCATGTTATAGGAAGGATCTCAGGTTTGGTATAAGAAGCATTGAGATATCACATCTCATGCTATCGGAAGAATTTCAGATTTGGTATTAGAGGCATTGAGATATCACATCTCATGCTATCATAAGGGTCTCAGGATTGGAATGGGAAGGAGTTGGATATCACATCTCATGCTATAGGAAGGGTCTCAGGTTTGGAACGGGAAGGAGTTGGATATCACATCTCATGTTATAGGAAGAGTCTCAGGTTTGGTATAAGCATTGAGATATCAAATCTCTGCAATCGGAAGTGTCTCAGGATTGGGATGGGAAGGAGTTGGATATCACAACTCATGCTATAGGAAGGGTCTCAGGTTTGGAACGGGAAGGAGTTGGATATCCCATCTCATGTTATAGGACTGGTCTCAGGTTTGGTATTAGAAGCATTGAGATATCACACCTCTGCTATCGGAAGTGTCTCAGGATTGGAATGGGAAGGAGTTGGATATCACATTTAATGTTAGAGGAAGGATCTCAGGTTTGATATTAGAGCCATTGGATATCACATCTCATGCTATAGGAAGGGTCTCAGGATTGGAATGGGAAGGAGTTGGATATCACATCTCATGCTATAGGAAGGGTTTTAGGTTTGGTATAAGCATTGAGATATCACATCTCATGCTATAGGAAGGGTCTCAGGATTGGAATGGGAAGGATCTGTATATGACATCTCATGCCATAGGAAGGGTCTCAGGTTTGGTATTAGAAGCATTGAGATATCACATCTCATGCTATAGGAAGTGTCTCAGGATTGGAATGGGAAGGACTTGGATATCACATCTCATGCTATAGGAAGGGTCTCAGGTTTGGTATAAGCAGTGAGATATCACATCTCATGCTATAGGAAGTGTCTCAGGATTGGAATGGGAAGGAGTTGGATATCACATCTCATGTTATAGGAAGGATCTCAGGTTTGGTATAAGCATTGAGATATCACATGTTTGCTATCGGAAGGGTCTCAGGATTATAATGGGAAGGAGTTGGATATTCCCATCTCATGTTATAGGAAGGGTCTCAGGTTTGGTATTAGAAGCATTGAGACATCACATCTCATGCTATAGGAAGGGTCTCAGGATTGGAATGGGAAGGACTTGGATATCACATCTCATGCTATAGGGAGGGTCTCGAGTTTGATATTAGAAGCATTGAGATATCACATCTCATGATATCGGAAGGGTCTCAGGATTGGAATGGGAAGGAGTTGGATATCACATCTCATGATAAAGGAAGGGTCTAAGGTTTGGAAGGGGAAGGATTTGGATATCACATCTCATGTTATAGGACAGGTCTCAGGTTTGGTATTAGAAGCATTGAGATATCAAGTCTCATGGTATAGGAAGGGTCTCAGAATTGGAATGGGAAGGAGTTGGATATCACATCTCAAGCTATAGGAAGGGTCTCAGGATTTCAGGATTAGAATGGGAAGGAGTTTGATATGACATCTCATGCCATAGTATGGGTCTCAGGTTTGGTATAAGCATTGGGATATCAAATCTCATGCTATCGGAAGGGTATCAGGATTGGAATTCCAAGGAGTTGGATATCCCATCTCATGCTATAGGAAGGGTCTCAGGTTGGAATGGGAAGGAGTTGGATATCACATCTCATGCTAAAGGGAGGGTCTCAGGTTTGGAAGGGGAAGGATTTGGATATCACATCTCATGTTATAGGAAGGATCTCAGGTTTGGTATAAGAAGCATTGAGATATCACATCTCATGCTATCGGAAAAATCTCAGATTTGGTATTAGAGGCATTGAGATATCACATCTCATGCTATCATAAGGGTCTCAGGATTGGAATGGGAAGGAGTTGGATATCACATCTCATGCTATAGGAAGGGTCTCAGGTTTGGAATGGGAAGGAGTTGGATATCACATCTCATGTTATAGGAAGAGTCTCAGGTTTGGTATAAGCATTGAGATATCAAATCTCTGCAATCGGAAGTGTCTCAGGATTGGGATGGGAAGGAGTTGGATATCACATCTCATGCTATAGGAAGGGTCTCAGGTTTGGAACGGGAAGGAGTTGGATATCCCATCTCATGTTATAGGACTGGTCTCAGGTTTGGTATTAGAAGCATTGAGATATCACATCTCTGCTATCGGAAGTGTCTCAGGATTGGAATGGGAAGGAGTTGGATATCACATCTCATGTTATAGGACGGGTCTCAGGTTTGTTATTAGAATCATTGAGATATCATATTGCATGCTGTAGGAAGGGTCTAAGGATTGGAATGGGAAGGACTTGGATATCACATCTCATGCTATAGGTAGGCTCTCAGGTTTGGAAAGGGAAGGAGTTGGATATCACATTTAATGTTAGAGGAAGGATCTCAGGTTTGATATTAGAGCCATTGGATATCACATCTCATGCTATAGGAATGGTCTCAGGATTGGAATGGGAAGGAGTTGGATATCACATCTCATGCTATAGGAAGGGTTTTAGGTTTGGTATAAGCATTGAGATATCACATCTCATGCTATAGGAAGGGTCTCAGGATTGGAATGGGAAGGATCTGTATATGACATCTCATGCCATAGGAAGGGTCTCAGGTTTGGTATAAGCATTGAGATATCACATCTCTGCTTTCGGAAGGGTCTCAGGATTGTAATGGGAAGGAGTTGGATATCCCATCTCATGTTATAGGAAGAGTCTCAGGTTTGGTATTAGAAGCATTGAGATATCACATCTCATGCTATAGGAAGTGTCTCAGGATTGGAATGGGAAGGACTTGGATATCACATCTCATGCTATAGGGAGGGTCTCAAGTTTGATATTAGAAGCATTGAGATATCACATCTCATGCTATAGGAAGGGTCTCAGTATTGGAATGGGAAGGAGTTGGATATCACATCTCATGCTATAGGAAGGGTCTCAGGTTTGGTATAAGCATTGAGATATCACATCTCTGCTATGGGAAGGGTCTCAGGATTGGAATGAGAAGGAGTTGGATATTCCCATCTCATGTTATAGGAAGGGTCTATCAGGTCTTAGCATGAGACTCTTCCCATAACATGAGATGTGATATCCAACTCCTTCCTGTTCCTAACCTGAGACCCTTCCTATAGCATGAGATGTGATATCCAACTCCTTCCCATTCCAATCCTGAGACCCTTCCGATAGCTTGAGATGTGATATCTCAATGCTTCTAATATCAATACTGAGACCTCCCTATAGCATGAGATGTGATATCTAAGTCCTTCCCATTCCAGTCCTGAGACCCTTCCGATAGCAGAGATGTGATATCTCAATGCTTATACCAAACCTGAGACCCTTCCTATAGCATGAGATGTGATATCCAACTCCTTCCCATTCCAATCCTGAGACCCTTCCTATAGCATGAGATGTGATATCCAACGCCTTCCCTTTCCAAACCTGAGAGCCTACCTATAGCATGAGATGTGATATCCAAGTCCTTCCCATTCCAATCCTTAGACCCTTCCTACAGCATGCAATATGATATCTCAATGATTCTAATAACAAACCTGAGACCCATCCTATAACATGAGATGGGATATCCAACTTCTTCCCATTCCAATCCTGAGACACTTCCGATAGCAGAGATGTGATATCTCAATGCTTATATCAAACCTGAGACGCTTCCTACAACATGAGATGTGATATCCAACTCCTTCCCGTTCCAAACCTGAGACCCTTCCTATACCATATGTGATATCCAACTCCTTCCCATTCCAAACATGAGACCCTTCCTATAGCAAGAATGTAATATCCAACTCCTTCCCATTCCAATCCTGAGACCATTCCTATAGCATGAGATGTGATATCTCAATGCTTCTAATACCAAACCTGAGATCCTTCCTATGACATGAGATGTGATATCCAATTCCATCCCATTCTAAACCTGAGACCCTTCCTACAACATGCAATGTGATATCTCAATGCTTCTAATACCAAACCTGAGACCAGTCCTATAACATGAGATGGGATATCCAACTCCTTCCCGTTCAAAACCTGAGACCCTTGCTATAGCATGAGATGTGATATCTCAATGCTTCTAATGCCAAACCTGAGATCCTTCCGATAGCATGAGATGTGATATCTCAATGCTTCTAATACCAAACCTGAGATCCTTCCGATAGCATGAGATGTGATATCTCAATGCTTCTAATACCAATCCTGAGATCCTTCCTATAACATGAGATGTGATATCCAAATCCTTCCCCTTTCAAACCTGAGACCCTCCCTTTAGCATGAGGTCTCAAGTTTGGTATTAGAAGCATTGAGATATCACATCTCATGCTATAGGAAGGGTCTCAGGATTGGAATGGGAAGGACTTGGATGTCACATCTCATGCTATAGGGAGGGTCTCAAGTTTGATATTAGAAGCATTGAGATAACAAATCTCATGATATCGGAAGGGTCTCAGGATTGGAATGGGAAGGAGTTGGATATCACATCTCATGATAAAGGAAGAGTCTAAGGTTTGGAAGGGGAAGGATTTGGATATCACATCTCATGTTATAGGACGGGTCTCAGGTTTGGTATTAGAAGCATTGAGATATCAAGTCTCATGGTATAAGAAGGGTCTCAGAATTGGAATGGGAAGGAGTTGGATATCACATCTCAAGCTATAGGAAGCATCTCAGGATTGGAATGGGAAGGAGTTTGATATCACATCTCATGCCATAGTATGGTTCTCAGGTTTGGTAGCAGCATTGGGATATCACATCTCATGCTATCGGAAGGGTATCAGTATTGGATTTGGAAGGAGTTGGATATCCCATCTCATGCTATAGGAAGGGTCTCAGGTTGGAATGGGAAGGAGTTGGATATCATATCTCATGCTAAAGGAAGGTTCTCAGGTTTGGAAAGGGAAGGAGTTGGATATCACATTTCATGTTAGAGGAAGGATCTCAGGTTTGGTATTAGAGGCCTTGAGATATCACATCTCATGCTATCGGAAGGGTCACAGGATTGGAATGGGAAGGAGTTGGATATCACATCTCAAGCTATAGGAAGGGTCTCGGGTTTGGTATAAGCATTGAGATATCACATCTCATGCTATAGGAAGGGTCTCAGGATTGGAATGGGAAGGAGTTGTATATGACATCTCATGCCATAGGAAGGGTCTCAGGTTTGGTATAAGCATTGAGATATCACATCACATGCTATAGGAAGGGTCTCAGGATTGGAATGGGAAGGACTTGGATATCACATCTCATGCTATAGGCAGGGTCTCAGGTTTGGAAAGGGAAGGAGATGGATATCACATTTCATTTTTAGAGGTAGGATCTCAGGTTTGGTATTAGAGGCATTGAGATATCACATCTCATGCTATCAGAAGGGTCTCAGGATTGGAATGGGAAGGAGTTGGATATCACATCTCATGCTAAAGGGAGGGTCTCAGGTTTGGAAGGGGAAGGATTTGGAAATCACATCTCATAATATAGGAAGGATCTCAGGTTTGGTATTAGAAGCATTGAGATATCACATCTCATGCTATCGGAAGGATCTCAGGTTTGGTATAAGAGGCATTGAGATATCACATCTCATGCTATCATAAGGGTCTCAGGATTGGAATGGGAAGGAGTTGGATATCACATCTCATGTTATAGGAAGGATCTCAGGTTTGGTACTAGAAGCATTGAGACATCACATCTCATGCTATAGGAAGGGTCTCAGGATTGAAATGGGAAGGAGTTGGATATCACATCTCATGCTACAGGAAGGGTCTCAGATTTGGTATAAGCATTGAGATATCACATCTCATGCTATAGGAAGGGTCTCAGGATTGGAATGGGAAGGAGTTGTATATGACATCTCAGGCCATAGGAAGGGTCTCAGGTTTGATATAAGCATTGAGATATCACATCTCTGCTATCGGAAGGGTCTCAGGATTGGAATGGGAAGGAGTTGGATATCCCATCTGAGTTGGATATCCCATCTCATGTTATAGGAAGGGTCTCAGGTTTGGTATTAGAAGCATTGAGATATCACATCTCATGCTATAGGAAGGGTCTCAGGATTGGAATGGGGAGGACTTGGATGTCACATCTCATGCTATAGGGAGGGTCTCAGGTTTGATATTAGAAGCATTGAGATAACAAATCTCATGATATCGGAAGGGTCTCAGGATTGGAATGGGAAGGAGTTGGATATCACATCTCATGATAAAGGAAGGGTCTAAGGTTTGGAAGGGGAAGGATTTGGATATCACATCTCATGTTATAGGACGGGTCTCAGGTTTGGTATTAGAAGCATTGAGATATCAAGTCTCATGGTATAGGAAGGGTCTCAGAATTGGAATGGGAAGAAATTGGATATCACATCTCAAGCTTTAGGAAGGGTCTCAGGATTGGAATGGGAAGGAGTTTGATATCACATCTCATGCCATAGTATGGGTCTCAGATTTGGTAGAAGCATTGGGATATCACATCTCATGCTATCGGAATGGTATCAGTATTGGATTTGGAAGGAGTTGGATATCCCATCTCATGCTATAGGAAAGGTCTCAGGTTGGAATGGGATGGAGTTGGATATCACATTTCATGTTATAGGAAGGGTCTCAGGTTTGGAATGGGAAGGAGTTGGATATCACATTTCATGTTAGAGGAAGGATCTCAGGTTTGGTATTAGAGGCCTTGAGATATCACATTTCATGTTATAGGAAGGGTCTCAGGTTTGGAATGGGAAGGAACTGGATATCACATCTCATGTTATAGGAAGGATTTCAGGTTTGGTATTAGAACCATTGAGATATCACATCTCATGCTATAGGAAGGGTCTCAGGATTGGAATGCGAAGGATTTGGATATCACATCTCATGCTAAAGGAAGGGTCTCAGGTTTGGTAGAAGCGTTGAGATATCACATCTCTGCTATCGGAAGGGTCTCAGGATTGGATTGGGAAGGAGTTGGATATCCCTTCCCATGCTATAAAAGGGTCTCAGGATTTGAATGGCAAGGAGTTGGATATCACATATCATGCCATAGGAAGGGTCTCAGGTTTGGTATAAGCATTGAGATATCACATCTCTGCTATCGGAAGGGTCTCCGGATTGGATTGCGAAGGAGTTGGATATCCCTTCTCATGCTATAGGAAGTGTCTCAGGTTGGAATGGGAAGGAGTTGGATATCACATCTCATGTTATAGGAAGGGTCTCAGGATTGGAATGGGAAGGATTTGGATATCACATCTCTTGCTATAGGAAGGGTCTCAGGATTGGAATGGGTAGGAGTTGGATATTACATTCTTGCTATAGGAAGGGTCTCATGTTTGGAATGGAAGGAGTTGGATATCACATATGCTATAGGAAGTGTCTCAGGTTTGGAACGGGAAGGAGTTGGATATCACATCTCATGTTAGAGGAAGGATCTCAGGTTTGGTATTAGAGGCCTTGAGATATCACATCTCATGCTATAGGAAGGGTCTCAGGTTTGGTATAAGCATTGAGATATCACATCTCATGCTATAGGAAGGGTCCCAGGATTGGAATGGGAAGGAGTTGTATATGACATCTCATGCCATAAGGAGGGTCTCAGGTTTGGTATAAGCATTGAGATATCACATCACATGCTATAGGAAGGGTCTCATGATTGGAATGGGAAGGACTTGGATATCACAGCTCATGCTAAAGGCAGGGTCTCAGGTTTGGAAAGGGAAGGAGATGGATATCACATTTCATGTTAGAGGTAGGATCTCAGGTTTGGTATTAGAGGCATTGAGATATCACATCTCATGCTATCAGAAGGGTCTCAGGATTGGAATGGGAAGGAGTTGTATATCACATCTCATGCTAAAGGGAGGGTCTCAGGTTTGGAAGGGGAAGGATTTGAATATCACATCACATGTTATAGGAAGGATCTCAGGTTTGGTATTAGAGGCATTGAGATATCACATCTCATGCTATTGGAAAGGTCTCAGGATTGGAATGGGAAGGAGTTGGATATCACATCTCATGCTATAGGAAGGGTCTCAGGTTTGGAACGGGAAGGAGTTGGATATCACATCGCGTGTTATAGGAAGAGTCTCAGGTTTGGTATAAGCATTGAGATATCACATCTCTGCAATTGGAAGTGTCTCAGGATTGGGATGGGAAGGATTTGGATATCACATCTCATGCTATAGGAAGGGTCTCAGGTTTGGAACGGGAAGGAGTTGGATATCACATCTCATGTTATAGGAAGAGTCTCAGGTTTGGTATAAGCATTGAGATATCAAATCTCTGCAATCGGAAGTGTCTCAGGATTGGAACGGGAAGGAGTTGGATATCCCATCTCATGTTATAGGACTGGTCTCAGGTTTGGTATTAGAAGCATTGAGATATCACATTGCATGCTGTAGGAAGGGTCTCAGGTTTGGAATGGGAAGGAATTGGATAGCACATCTCATGTCATAGGAAGGATCTCAGGTTTGGTATTAGAAGCATTGAGATATCACATCTCATGCTATAGGAATGGTCTCAGGATTGGAATGGGAAGGAGTTGGATATTACATTCTTGCTATGGGAAGGGTCTCATGTTTGGAATTGGAAGGAGTTGGATATCACATATGCTATAGGAAGGGTCTCAGGTTTGGAATGGGAAGGAGTTGGATATCACATCTCATGTTATAGGAAGGGTCTCAGGTTGGTATACGCATTGAGATATCACATCTCTGCTATCGGAAGGGTCTCAGGATTGGAATGGGAAGGAGTTGGATATCCCATCTCATGTTATAGGAAGGGTCTCAGGTTTGGTATTAGAAGCATTGAGATATCACATCTTATGCTATAGGAAGGGTCTCAGGATTGGAATGGGGAGGACTTGGATGTCACATCTCATGCTATAGGGAGGGTCTCAAGTTTGATATTAGAAGCATTGAGATAACAAATCTCATGATATCGGAAGGGTCTCAGGATTGGAATGGGAAGGAGTTGGATATCACATCTCATGATAAAGGAAGGGTCTAAGGTTTGGAAGGGGAAGGATTTGGATATCACATCTCATGTTATAGGACGGGTCTCAGGTTTGGTATTAGAAGCATTGAGATATCAAGTCTCATGGTATAGGAAGGGTCTCAGAATTGGAATGGGAAGGAGTTGGATATCACATCTCAAGCTATAGGAAGGGTCTCAGGATTGGAAAGGGAAGGCGTTTGATATCACATCTTATGCCATAGTATGGGTCTCAGGTTTGGTAGAAGCATTGGGATATCACATCGCATGCTATTGGAAGGGTATCAGTATTGGATTTGGAAGGAGTTGGATATCCCATCTCATGCTATAGGAAGGGTCTCAGGTTGGAATGGGAAGGAGTTGGATATCACATTTCATGTTATAGGAAGGGTCTCAGGATTGGAATGGGAAGGACTTGGATATCATATCTCATGCTATAGGAAGGCTCTCAGGTTTGGAAGGGGAAGGAGTTGGATATCACATTTCATGTTAGAGGAAGGATCTCAGGTTTGGTATTAGAGGCCTTGAGATATCACATCTCATGCTATAGGAAGGGTCTCGGGATTGGAATGGGAAGGAGTTCGATATCACATCTCAAGCTATAGGAAGGGTCTCAGGTTTGGTATAAGCATTGAGATATCACATCTCATGCTATAGGAAGGGTCTCAGGATTGGAATGGGAAGGAGTTGGATATCACATCTCATATTATAGGAAAGATCTCAGGTTTGGTATTAGAAGCATTGAGACATCACATCTCATGTTATAGGAAGGGTCTTAGGATTGGAATGGGAAGAAGTTGGATATCACATCTCATGCTATAGGAAGGGTCTCAGGTTTGGTATAAGCATTGAGATATCAGATCTCATGCTATAGGAAAGGTCTCAGGATTGGAATGGGAAGGAGTTGTATATGACATCTCATGCCATAGGAAGGGTCTCAGGTTTGGTATAAGTATTGAGGTATCACATCACATGCTATAGGAAGGGTCTCAGGATTGGAATGGGAAGGACTTGAATATCACATCTCATGCTATAGGCAGGGTCTCAGGTTTGGAAAGGGAAGGAGATGGATATCACATTTCATGTTAGAGGTAGGATCTCAGGTTTGGTATTAGAGGCATTGAGATATCACATCTCATGCTATCAGAAGGGTCTCAGGATTGGAATGGGAAGGAGTTGTATATCACATCTCATGCTAAAGGGATGGTCTCAGGTTTGGTAGGGGAAGGATTTGGAAATCACATCTCATGTTATAGGAAGGATCTCAGGTTTGGTATTAGAAGCATTGAGATATCACATCTCATGCTATCGGAAGTATCTCAGGTTTGGTATTAGAGGCATTGAGATATCACATCTCATGCTATCATAAGGGTCTCAGGATTGGAATGGGAAGGAGTTGGATATCACATCTCATGCTATAGGAAGGGTCTCAGGTTTGGAACGGGAAGGAGTTAGATATCACATCTCATGTTATAGGAAGAGTCTCAGGTTTGGTATAAGCATTGAGATATCACATGTCTGCTATCGGAGGTGTCTCAGGATTGGAATGGGAAGGAATTGGATATCACATCTCATGCTATAGGAAGGGTATCAGGTTTGGAATGGGAAGGAGTTGGATATCCCATCTCATGTTATAGGACAGGTCTCAGGTTTGATATTAGAAGCATTGAGATATCACATCTCTGCTATTGGAAGGGTCTCAGGATTGGAATGGGAAGGACTTGGATATCAGAATTCATGTTATAGGAAGGGTCTCAGGTTTGGTATTAGAAGCATTGAGATATCACATCTCATGCTATAGGAAGGGTCTCAGGATTGAAATGGGAAGGACTTGGATATCACATCTCATGTTATAGGAAGGGTCTCAGGTTTGGTATTAGAAGCATTGAGATATCACATCTCATGCTATAGGAAGGGTCTCAGGAATGGAATGGGAAGGACTTGAATATCACATCTCATGATAAAGGAAGGGTCTAAGGTTTGGAAGGGGAAGGATTTGGATATCACATCTCATGTTATTGGACCGGTCTCAGGTTTGGTATTAGAAGCATTGAGATATCAAGTCTCATGGTATAGGACGGGAGTTTGATATCACATCTCATGCCATGGTATGGGTCTCAGGTTTTGTAGAAGCATTGGGATATCACATCTCATGCTATCGGAAGGGTATCAGGATTGGTTTTGGAAGGAGTTGGATATCCCATCTCATGCTATAGGAAGGGTCTCAGGTTGGAATGGGAAGGAGTTGGATATGACATCTCATGTTATAGGAAGGGTTTTAGGATTGGAATGGGAAGGACTTGGATATCACATCTCATGCTGTAGGAAGGCTCTCAGGTTTGGAAAGGGAAGGAGTTGGAAATCACATTTCATGTTAGAGGTAGGATCTCAGGTTTGGTATTAGAGGCATTGAGATATCACATCTCATGCTATCAGAAGGGTATCAGGATTGGAATGGGAAGGAGTTGGATATCACATCTCATGCTAAAGGGAGGGTCTCAGGTTCGGAAGGGGAAGGATTTGGATATCACATCTCATGTTATAGGAAGGATCTCAGGTTTGGTATTAGAAGCATTGAGATATCACATCTCATGCTATCGGAAGGATCTCAGGTTTGGTATTAGAAGCATTGAGATATCACATCTCATGCTATAGGAAGGGTCTCAGGATTGGAATGGGAAGGAGTTGGATATCACATCTCATGATAAAGGAAGGGTCTAAGGTTTGGAAGGGGAAGGATTTGGATATCACATCTCATGTTATAGGACGGGTCTCAGGTTTGGTATTAGAAGCATTGAGATATCAAGTCTCATGGTATAGTAAGGGTCTCAGAATTGGAATGGGAAGGAGTTGGATATCACATCTCAAGCTATAGGAAGGGTCTCAGGATTGGAATGGGAAGGAGTTTGATGTCACATCTTATGCCATAGTATGGGTCTCAGGTTTGGTAGAAGCATTGGGATATCACATCTCATGCTATTGGAAGGGTATCAGTATTGGATTTGGAAGGAGTTGGATATCCCATCTCATGCTATAGGAAGGGTCTCAGGTTGGAATGGGAAGGAGTTGGATATCACATTTCATGTTATAGGAAGGGTCTCAGGATTGGAATGGGAAGGACTTGGATATCATATCTCATGCTATAGGAAGGCTCTCAGGTTTGGAAGGGGAAGGAGTTGGATATCACATTTCATGTTAGAGGAAGGATCTCAGGTTTGATATTAGAGGCCTTGAGATATCACATCTCATGCTATAGGAAGGGTCTCAGGATTGGAATGGGAAGGAGTTGGATATCACATCTCAAGCTATAGGAAGGGTCTCAGGTTTGGTATAAGCATTGAGATATCACATCTCATGCTATAGGAAGGGTCTCAGGATTGGAATGGGAAGGAGTTGGATATCACATCTCATGTTATAGGAAAGATCTCAGGTTTGGTATTAGAAGCATTGAGACATCACATCTCATGTTACAGGAAGGGTCTTAGGATTGGAATGGGAAGAAGTTGAATATCACATCTCATGCTATAGGAAGGGTCTCAGGTTTGGTATAAGCATTGAGATATCACATCTCATGCTATAGGAGGGGTCTCAGGATTGGAATGGGAAGGAGTTGTATATGACATCTCATGCCATAGGAAGGGTCTCAGGTTTGGTATAAGCATTGAGATATCACATCTCTGCTATCGGAAGGGTCTCAGGATTGGTATGCGAAGGAGTTGGATATTCCCATCTCATGTAATAGGAAGGGTCTCAGGTTTGGTTTTAGAAGCATTGAGATATCACATCTCATGCTATAGGAAGGGTCTCAGGATTGGAATGGGAAGGACTTGGATATCACATCTCATGCTATAGGGAGGGTCTCAAGTTTGATATTAGAAGCTTTGAGATATCACATCTCATGATATCGGAAGGGTCTCAGGATGGGTTGGGAAGGAGTTGGATATCACATCTCATGATAAAGGAAGGGTCTAAGGTTTGGAAGGGGAAGGATTTGGATATCACATCTCATGTTATATTACGGGTCTCAGGTTTGGTATTAGAAGCATTGAGATATCAAGTCTCAGAGTATAGGAAGGGTCTCAGAATTGGAATGGGAAGGAGGTGGATATCACATCTCAAGCTATAGGAAGGGTCTCAGGATTGGAATGGGAAGGACTTGGATATCACATCTCATGCTATAGGAAGGCTCTCAGGTTTGGAAGGGGAAAGAGTTGGATATCACATTTCATGTTAGAGGTAGGATCTCAGGTTTGGTATTAGAGGCATTGAGATATCACATCTCATGCTATCAGAAGGGTCTCGGGAATGGAATGGGAAGGAGTTGGATATCACATCTCATGCTAAAGGGAGGGTCTCAGGTTTGGAAGGGGAAGGATTTGGATATCACATCTCATGTTATAGGAAGGATCTCAGGTTTGGTATTAGAAGCATTGAGATATCACATCTCATGCTATCGGAAGGATCTCAGGTTTGGTATTAGAAGCATTGAGATATCACATCTCATGCTATCAGAAGGGTCTCAGGATTGGAATGGGAAGGAGTTGGATATCACATCTCATGCTAAAGGGAGGGTCTCAGGTTTGGAAGGGGAAGGATTTGGATATCACATCTCATGTTATCGGAAGGATCTCACGTTTGGTATTAGAAGTATTGAGATATCATATCTCATGCTATAGGAAGGGTCTCAGGATTGGAATGGGAAGGAGTTGGATATCACATCTCATGCTATAGGAAGTGTCTCAGGATTGTAATGGGAAGGACTTGGATATCACATCTCATGCTATAGGTAGGGTCTCAAGTTTTATATTAGAAGCATTGAGATATCACATCTCATGCTATAGGAAGGGTCTGAGGATTGGAATGGGAAGGAGTTGGATATCACATCTCATGCTATGGGAAGGGTCTCAGGTTTGGTATAAGCAGTGAGATATCACATCTCATGCTATAGGAAGTGTCTCAGGATTGGAATGGGAAGGAGTTGGATATCACATCTCATGTTATAGGAAGGATCTCAGGTTTGGTATAAGCATTGAGATATCACATCTCTGCTATCGGAAGGGTCTCAGGATTGGAATGGGAAGGAGTTGGATATTCCCATCTCATGTTATAGGAAGGGTCTCAGGTTTGGTATTAGAAGCATTGAGATATCACATCTCATGCTATAGGGAGGGTCTCAAGTTTGATATTAGAAGCATTGAGATAACAAATCTCATGATATCGGAAGGGTCTCAGGATTGGAATGGGAAGGAGTTGGATATCACATCTCATGATAAAGGAAGGGTCTAAGGTTTGGAAGGGGAAGGATTTGGATATCACATCTCATGTTATAGGACGGGTCTCAGGTTTGGTATTAGAAGCATTGAGATATCAAGTCTCATGGTATAGGAAGGGTCTCAGAATTGGAATGGGAAGGAGTTGGATATCACATCTCAAGCTATAGGAAGGGTCTCAGGATTGGAAAGGGAAGGCGTTTGATATCACATCTTATGCCATAGTATGGGTCTCAGGTTTGGTAGAAGCATTGGGATATCACATCGCATGCTATTGGAAGGGTATCAGTATTGGATTTGGAAGGAGTTGGATATCCCATCTCATGCTATAGGAAGGGTCTCAGGTTGGAATGGGAAGGAGTTGGATATCACATTTCATGTTATAGGAAGGGTCTCAGGATTGGAATGGGAAGGACTTGGATATCATATCTCATGCTATAGGAAGGCTCTCAGGTTTGGAAGGGGAAGGAGTTGGATATCACATCTCATATTATAGGAAAGATCTCAGGTTTGGTATTAGAAGCATTGAGACATCACATCTCATGTTATAGGAAGGGTCTTAGGATTGGAATGGGAAGAAGTTGGATATCACATCTCATGCTATAGGAAGGGTCTCAGGTTTGGTATAAGCATTGAGATATCAGATCTCATGCTATAGGAATGGTCTCAGGATTGGAATGGGAAGGAGTTGTATATGACATCTCATGCCATAGGAAGGGTCTCAGGTTTGGTATAAGTATTGAGGTATCACATCACATGCTATAGGAAGGGTCTCAGGATTGGAATGGGAAGGACTTGAATATCACATCTCATGCTATAGGCAGGGTCTCAGGTTTGGAAAGGGAAGGAGATGGATATCACATTTCATGTTAGAGGTAGGATCTCAGGTTTGGTATTAGAGGCATTGAGATATCACATCTCATGCTATCAGAAGGGTCTCAGGATTGGAATGGGAAGGAGTTGTATATCACATCTCATGCTAAAGGGATGGTCTCAGGTTTGGTAGGGGAAGGATTTGGAAATCACATCTCATGTTATAGGAAGGATCTCAGGTTTGGTATTAGAAGCATTGAGATATCACATCTCATGCTATCGGAAGTATCTCAGGTTTGGTATTAGAGGCATTGAGATATCACATATCATGCTATCATAAGGGTCTCAGGATTGGAATGGGAAGGAGTTGGATATCACATCTCATGCTATAGGAAGGGTCTCAGGTTTGGAACGGGAAGGAGTTAGATATCACATCTCATGTTATAGGAAGAGTCTCAGGTTTGGTATAAGCATTGAGATATCACATCTCTGCTATCGGAGGTGTCTCAGGATTGGAATGGGAAGGAATTGGATATCACATCTCATGCTATAGGAAGGGTATCAGGTTTGGAATGGGAAGGAGTTGGATATCCCATCTCATGTTATAGGACAGGTCTCAGGTTTGATAATAGAAGCATTGAGATATCACATCTCTGCTATTGGAAGGGTCTCAGGATTGGAATGGGAAGGACTTGGATATCAGAATTCATGTTATAGGAAGGGTCTCAGGTTTGGTATTAGAAGCATTGAGATATCACATCTCATGCTATAGGAAGGGTCTCAGGATTGAAATGGGAAGGACTTGGATATCACATCTCATGTTATAGGAAGGGTCTCAGGTTTGGTATTAGAAGCATTGAGATATCACATCTCATGCTATAGGAAGGGTCTCAGGAATGGAATGGGAAGGACTTGGATATCACATCTCATGATAAAGGAAGGGTCTAAGGTTTGGAAGGGGAAGGATTTGGATATCACATCTCATGTTATTGGACCGGTCTCAGGTTTGGTATTAGAAGCATTGAGATATCAAGTCTCATGGTATAGGACGGGAGTTTGATATCACATCTCATGCCATGGTATGGGTCTCAGGTTTTGTAGAAGCATTGGGATATCACATCTCATGCTATCGGAAGGGTATCAGGATTGGTTTTGGAAGGAGTTGGATATCCCATCTCATGCTATAGGAAGGGTCTCAGGTTGGAATGGGAAGGAGTTGGATATGACATCTCATGTTATAGGAAGGGTTTTAGGATTGGAATGGGAAGGACCTGGATATCACATCTCATGCTGTAGGAAAGCTCTCAGGTTTGGAAAGGGAAGGAGTTGGATATCACATTTCATGTTAGAGGTAGGATCTCAGGTTTGGTATTAGAGGCATTGAGATATCACATCTCATGCTATCAGAAGGGTATCAGGATTGGAATGGGAAGGAGTTGGATATCACATCTCATGCTAAAGGGAGGGTCTCAGGTTCGGAAGGGGAAGGATTTGGATATCACATCTCATGTTATAGGAAGGATCTCAGGTTTGGTATTAGAAGCATTGAGATATCACATCTCATGCTATCGGAAGGATCTCAGGTTTGGTATTAGAAGCATTGAGATATCACATCTCATGCTATAGGAAGGGTCTCAGGATTGGAATGGGAAGGAGTTGGATATCACATCTCATGATAAAGGAAGGGTCTAAGGTTTGGAAGGGGAAGGATTTGGATATCACATCTCATGTTATAGGACGGGTCTCAGGTTTGGTATTAGAAGCATTGAGATATCAAGTCTCATGGTATAGGAAGGGTCTCAGAATTGGAATGGGAGGGAGTTGGATATCACATCTCAAGCTATAGGAAGGGTCTCAGGATTGGAATGGGAAGGAGTTTGATGTCACATCTTATGCCATAGTATGGGTCTCAGGTTTGGTAGAAGCATTGGGATATCACATCTCATGCTATTGGAAGGGTATCAGTATTGGATTTGGAAGGAGTTGGATATCCCATCTCATGCTATAGGAAGGGTCTCAGGTTGGAATGGGAAGGAGTTGGATATCACATTTCATGTTATAGGAAGGGTCTCAGGATTGGAATGGGAAGGACTTGGATATCATATCTCATGCTATAGGAAGGCTCTCAGGTTTGGAAGGGGAAGGAGTTGGATATCACATTTCATGTTAGAGGAAGGATCTCAGGTTTGATATTAGAGGCCTTGAGATATCACATCTCATGCTATAGGAAGGGTCTCAGGATTGGAATGGGAAGGAGTTGGATATCACATCTCAAGCTATAGGAAGGGTCTCAGGTTTGGTATAAGCATTGAGATATCACATCTCATGCTATAGGAAGGGTCTCAGGATTGGAATGGGAAGGAGTTGGATATCACATCTCATGTTATAGGAAAGATCTCAGGTTTGGTATTAGAAGCATTGAGACATCACATCTCATGTTACAGGAAGGGTCTTAGGATTGGAATGGGAAGAAGTTGAATATCACATCTCATGCTATAGGAAGAGTCTCAGGTTTGGTATAAGCATTGAGATATCACATCTCATGCTATAGGAGGGGTCTCAGGATTGGAATGGGAAGGAGTTGTATATGACATCTCATGCCATAGGAAGGGTCTCAGGTTTGGTATAAGCATTGAGATATCACATCTCTGCTATCGGAAGGGTCTCAGGATTGGTATGCGAAGGAGTTGGATATTCCCATCTCATGTAATAGGAAGGGTCTCAGGTTTGGTTTTAGAAGCATTGAGATATCACATCTCATGCTATAGGAAGGGTCTCAGGATTGGAATGGGAAGGAGTTGGATATCACATCTCAAGCTATAGGAAGGGTCTCAGGTTTGGTATAAGCATTGAGATATCACATCTCATGCTATAGGAAGGGTCTCAGGATTGGAATGGGAAGGAGTTGGATATCACATCTCATGTTATAGGAAAGATCTCAGGTTTGGTATTAGAAGCATTGAGACATCACATCTCATGTTACAGGAAGGGTCTTAGGATTGGAATGGGAAGAAGTTGAATATCACATCTCATGCTATAGGAAGAGTCTCAGGTTTGGTATAAGCATTGAGATATCACATCTCATGCTATAGGAGGGGTCTCAGGATTGGAATGGGAAGGAGTTGTATATGACATCTCATGCCATAGGAAGGGTCTCAGGTTTGGTATAAGCATTGAGATATCACATCTCATGCTATAGGAAGGGTCTCAGGATTGGAATGGGAAGGAGTTGGATATCACATCTCATGTTATAGGAAAGATCTCAGGTTTGGTATTAGAAGCATTGAGACATCACATCTCATGTTACAGGAAGGGTCTTAGGATTGGAATGGGAAGAAGTTGAATATCACATCTCATGCTATAGGAAGGGTCTCAGGTTTGGTATAAGCATTGAGATATCACATCTCATGCTATAGGAGGGGTCTCAGGATTGGAATGGGAAGGAGTTGTATATGACATCTCATGCCATAGGAAGGGTCTCAGGTTTGGTATAAGCATTGAGATATCACATCTCTGCTATCGGAAGGGTCTCAGGATTGGTATGCGAAGGAGTTGGATATTCCCATCTCATGTAATAGGAAGGGTCTCAGGTTTGGTTTTAGAAGCATTGAGATATCACATCTCATGCTATAGGAAGGGTCTCAGGATTGGAATGGGAAGGACTTGGATATCACATCTCATGCTATAGGGAGGGTCTCAAGTTTGATATTAGAAGCTTTGAGATATCACATCTCATGATATCGGAAGGGTCTCAGGATGGGTTGGGAAGGAGTTGGATATCACATCTCATGATAAAGGAAGGGTCTAAGGTTTGGAAGGGGAAGGATTTGGATATCACATCTCATGTTATATTACGGGTCTCAGGTTTGGTATTAGAAGCATTGAGATATCAAGTCTCAGAGTATAGGAAGGGTCTCAGAATTGGAATGGGAAGGAGGTGGATATCACATCTCAAGCTATAGGAAGGGTCTCAGGATTGGAATGGGAAGGACTTGGATATCACATCTCATGCTATAGGAAGGCTCTCAGGTTTGGAAGGGGAAAGAGTTGGATATCACATTTCATGTTAGAGGTAGGATCTCAGGTTTGGTATTAGAGGCATTGAGATATCACATCTCATGCTATCAGAAGGGTCTCGGGAATGGAATGGGAAGGAGTTGGATATCACATCTCATGCTAAAGGGAGGGTCTCAGGTTTGGAAGGGGAAGGATTTGGATATCACATCTCATGTTATAGGAAGGATCTCAGGTTTGGTATTAGAAGCATTGAGATATCACATCTCATGCTATCGGAAGGATCTCAGGTTTGGTATTAGAAGCATTGAGATATCACATCTCATGCTATCAGAAGGGTCTCAGGATTGGAATGGGAAGGAGTTGGATATCACATCTCATGCTAAAGGGAGGGTCTCAGGTTTGGAAGGGGAAGGATTTGGATATCACATCTCATGTTATCGGAAGGATCTCACGTTTGGTATTAGAAGTATTGAGATATCATATCTCATGCTATAGGAAGGGTCTCAGGATTGGAATGGGAAGGAGTTGGATATCACATCTCATGCTATAGGAAGTGTCTCAGGATTGTAATGGGAAGGACTTGGATATCACATCTCATGCTATAGGTAGGGTCTCAAGTTTTATATTAGAAGCATTGAGATATCACATCTCATGCTATAGGAAGGGTCTGAGGATTGGAATGGGAAGGAGTTGGATATCACATCTCATGCTATGGGAAGGGTCTCAGGTTTGGTATAAGCAGTGAGATATCACATCTCATGCTATAGGAAGTGTCTCAGGATTGGAATGGGAAGGAGTTGGATATCACATCTCATGTTATAGGAAGGATCTCAGGTTTGGTATAAGCATTGAGATATCACATCTCTGCTATCGGAAGGGTCTCAGGATTGGAATGGGAAGGAGTTGGATATTCCCATCTCATGTTATAGGAAGGGTCTCAGGTTTGGTATTAGAAGCATTGAGATATCACATCTCATGCTATAGGGAGGGTCTCAAGTTTGATATTAGAAGCATTGAGATAACAAATCTCATGATATCGGAAGGGTCTCAGGATTGGAATGGGAAGGAGTTGGATATCACATCTCATGATAAAGGAAGGGTCTAAGGTTTGGAAGGGGAAGGATTTGGATATCACATCTCATGTTATAGGACGGGTCTCAGGTTTGGTATTAGAAGCATTGAGATATCAAGTCTCATGGTATAGGAAGGGTCTCAGAATTGGAATGGGAAGGAGTTGGATATCACATCTCAAGCTATAGGAAGGGTCTCAGGATTGGAAAGGGAAGGCGTTTGATATCACATCTTATGCCATAGTATGGGTCTCAGGTTTGGTAGAAGCATTGGGATATCACATCGCATGCTATTGGAAGGGTATCAGTATTGGATTTGGAAGGAGTTGGATATCCCATCTCATGCTATAGGAAGGGTCTCAGGTTGGAATGGGAAGGAGTTGGATATCACATTTCATGTTATAGGAAGGGTCTCAGGATTGGAATGGGAAGGACTTGGATATCATATCTCATGCTATAGGAAGGCTCTCAGGTTTGGAAGGGGAAGGAGTTGGATATCACATTTCATGTTAGAGGAAGGATCTCAGGTTTGGTATTAGAGGCCTTGAGATATCACATCTCATGCTATAGGAAGGGTCTCGGGATTGGAATGGGAAGGAGTTCGATATCACATCTCAAGCTATAGGAAGGGTCTCAGGTTTGGTATAAGCATTGAGATATCACATCTCATGCTATAGGAAGGGTCTCAGGATTGGAATGGGAAGGAGTTGGATATCACATCTCATATTATAGGAAAGATCTCAGGTTTGGTATTAGAAGCATTGAGACATCACATCTCATGTTATAGGAAGGGTCTTAGGATTGGAATGGGAAGAAGTTGGATATCACATCTCATGCTATAGGAAGGGTCTCAGGTTTGGTATAAGCATTGAGATATCAGATCTCATGCTATAGGAAGGGTCTCAGGATTGGAATGGGAAGGAGTTGTATATGACATCTCATGCCATAGGAAGGGTCTCAGGTTTGGTATAAGTATTGAGGTATCACATCACATGCTATAGGAAGGGTCTCAGGATTGGAATGGGAAGGACTTGAATATCACATCTCATGCTATAGGCAGGGTCTCAGGTTTGGAAAGGGAAGGAGATGGATATCACATTTCATGTTAGAGGTAGGATCTCAGGTTTGGTATTAGAGGCATTGAGATATCACATCTCATGCTATCAGAAGGGTCTCAGGATTGGAATGGGAAGGAGTTGTATATCACATCTCATGCTAAAGGGATGGTCTCAGGTTTGGTAGGGGAAGGATTTGGAAATCACATCTCATGTTATAGGAAGGATCTCAGGTTTGGTATTAGAAGCATTGAGATATCACATCTCATGCTATCGGAAGTATCTCAGGTTTGGTATTAGAGGCATTGAGATATCACATCTCATGCTATCATAAGGGTCTCAGGATTGGAATGGGAAGGAGTTGGATATCACATCTCATGCTATAGGAAGGGTCTCAGGTTTGGAACGGGAAGGAGTTAGATATCACATCTCATGTTATAGGAAGAGTCTCAGGTTTGGTATAAGCATTGAGATATCACATCTCTGCTATCGGAGGTGTCTCAGGATTGGAATGGGAAGGAATTGGATATCACATCTCATGCTATAGGAAGGGTATCAGGTTTGGAATGGGAAGGAGTTGGATATCCCATCTCATGTTATAGGACAGGTCTCAGGTTTGATAATAGAAGCATTGAGATATCACATCTCTGCTATTGGAAGGGTCTCAGGATTGGAATGGGAAGGACTTGGATATCAGAATTCATGTTATAGGAAGGGTCTCAGGTTTGGTATTAGAAGCATTGAGATATCACATCTCATGCTATAGGAAGGGTCTCAGGATTGAAATGGGAAGGACTTGGATATCACATCTCATGTTATAGGAAGGGTCTCAGGTTTGGTATTAGAAGCATTGAGATATCACATCTCATGCTATAGGAAGGGTCTCAGGAATGGAATGGGAAGGACTTGGATATCACATCTCATGATAAAGGAAGGGTCTAAGGTTTGGAAGGGGAAGGATTTGGATATCACATCTCATGTTATTGGACCGGTCTCAGGTTTGGTATTAGAAGCATTGAGATATCAAGTCTGATGGTATAGGACGGGAGTTTGATATCACATCTCATGCCATGGTATGGGTCTCAGGTTTTGTAGAAGCATTGGGATATCACATCTCATGCTATCGGAAGGGTATCAGGATTGGTTTTGGAAGGAGTTGGATATCCCATCTCATGCTATAGGAAGGGTCTCAGGTTGGAATGGGAAGGAGTTGGATATGACATCTCATGTTATAGGAAGGGTTTTAGGATTGGAATGGGAAGGACTTGGATATCACATCTCATGCTGTAGGAAAGCTCTCAGGTTTGGAAAGGGAAGGAGTTGGATATCACATTTCATGTTAGAGGTAGGATCTCAGGTTTGGTATTAGAGGCATTGAGATATCACATCTCATGCTATCAGAAGGGTATCAGGATTGGAATGGGAAGGAGTTGGATATCACATCTCATGCTAAAGGGAGGGTCTCAGGTTCGGAAGGGGAAGGATTTGGATATCACATCTCATGTTATAGGAAGGATCTCAGGTTTGGTATTAGAAGCATTGAGATATCACATCTCATGCTATCGGAAGGATCTCAGGTTTGGTATTAGAAGCATTGAGATATCACATCTCATGCTATAGGAAGGGTCTCAGGATTGGAATGGGAAGGAGTTGGATATCACATCTCATGATAAAGGAAGGGTCTAAGGTTTGGAAGGGGAAGGATTTGGATATCACATCTCATGTTATAGGACGGGTCTCAGGTTTGGTATTAGAAGCATTGAGATATCAAGTCTCATGGTATAGGAAGGGTCTCAGAATTGGAATGGGAGGGAGTTGGATATCACATCTCAAGCTATAGGAAGGGTCTCAGGATTGGAATGGGAAGGAGTTTGATGTCACATCTTATGCCATAGTATGGGTCTCAGGTTTGGTAGAAGCATTGGGATATCACATCTCATGCTATTGGAAGGGTATCAGTATTGGATTTGGAAGGAGTTGGATATCCCATCTCATGCTATAGGAAGGGTCTCAGGTTGGAATGGGAAGGAGTTGGATATCACATTTCATGTTATAGGAAGGGTCTCAGGATTGGAATGGGAAGGACTTGGATATCATATCTCATGCTATAGGAAGGCTCTCAGGTTTGGAAGGGGAAGGAGTTGGATATCACATTTCATGTTAGAGGAAGGATCTCAGGTTTGATATTAGAGGCCTTGAGATATCACATCTCATGCTATAGGAAGGGTCTCAGGATTGGAATGGGAAGGAGTTGGATATCACATCTCAAGCTATAGGAAGGGTCTCAGGTTTGGTATAAGCATTGAGATATCACATCTCATGCTATAGGAAGGGTCTCAGGATTGGAATGGGAAGGAGTTGGATATCACATCTCATGTTATAGGAAAGATCTCAGGTTTGGTATTAGAAGCATTGAGACATCACATCTCATGTTACAGGAAGGGTCTTAGGATTGGAATGGGAAGAAGTTGAATATCACATCTCATGCTATAGGAAGGGTCTCAGGTTTGGTATAAGCATTGAGATATCACATCTCATGCTATAGGAGGGGTCTCAGGATTGGAATGGGAAGGAGTTGTATATGACATCTCATGCCATAGGAAGGGTCTCAGGTTTGGTATAAGCATTGAGATATCACATCTCTGCTATCGGAAGGGTCTCAGGATTGGTATGCGAAGGAGTTGGATATTCCCATCTCATGTAATAGGAAGGGTCTCAGGTTTGGTTTTAGAAGCATTGAGATATCACATCTCATGCTATAGGAAGGGTCTCAGGATTGGAATGGGAAGGACTTGGATATCACATCTCATGCTATAGGGAGGGTCTCAAGTTTGATATTAGAAGCTTTGAGATATCACATCTCATGATATCGGAAGGGTCTCAGGATGGGTTGGGAAGGAGTTGGATATCACATCTCATGATAAAGGAAGGGTCTAAGGTTTGGAAGGGGAAGGATTTGGATATCACATCTCATGTTATATTACGGGTCTCAGGTTTGGTATTAGAAGCATTGAGATATCAAGTCTCAGAGTATAGGAAGGGTCTCAGAATTGGAATGGGAAGGAGGTGGATATCACATCTCAAGCTATAGGAAGGGTCTCAGGATTGGAATGGGAAGGACTTGGATATCACATCTCATGCTATAGGAAGGCTCTCAGGTTTGGAAGGGGAAAGAGTTGGATATCACATTTCATGTTAGAGGTAGGATCTCAGGTTTGGTATTAGAGGCATTGAGATATCACATCTCATGCTATCAGAAGGGTCTCGGGAATGGAATGGGAAGGAGTTGGATATCACATCTCATGCTAAAGGGAGGGTCTCAGGTTTGGAAGGGGAAGGATTTGGATATCACATCTCATGTTATAGGAAGGATCTCAGGTTTGGTATTAGAAGCATTGAGATATCACATCTCATGCTATCGGAAGGATCTCAGGTTTGGTATTAGAAGCATTGAGATATCACATCTCATGCTATCAGAAGGGTCTCAGGATTGGAATGGGAAGGAGTTGGATATCACATCTCATGCTAAAGGGAGGGTCTCAGGTTTGGAAGGGGAAGGATTTGGATATCACATCTCATGTTATCGGAAGGATCTCACGTTTGGTATTAGAAGTATTGAGATATCATATCTCATGCTATAGGAAGGGTCTCAGGATTGGAATGGGAAGGAGTTGGATATCACATCTCATGCTATAGGAAGTGTCTCAGGATTGTAATGGGAAGGACTTGGATATCACATCTCATGCTATAGGTAGGGTCTCAAGTTTTATATTAGAAGCATTGAGATATCACATCTCATGCTATAGGAAGGGTCTGAGGATTGGAATGGGAAGGAGTTGGATATCACATCTCATGCTATGGGAAGGGTCTCAGGTTTGGTATAAGCAGTGAGATATCACATCTCATGCTATAGGAAGTGTCTCAGGATTGGAATGGGAAGGAGTTGGATATCACATCTCATGTTATAGGAAGGATCTCAGGTTTGGTATAAGCATTGAGATATCACATCTCTGCTATCGGAAGGGTCTCAGGATTGGAATGGGAAGGAGTTGGATATTCCCATCTCATGTTATAGGAAGGGTCTCAGGTTTGGTATTAGAAGCATTGAGATATCACATCTCATGCTATAGGGAGGGTCTCAAGTTTGATATTAGAAGCATTGAGATAACAAATCTCATGATATCGGAAGGGTCTCAGGATTGGAATGGGAAGGAGTTGGATATCACATCTCATGATAAAGGAAGGGTCTAAGGTTTGGAAGGGGAAGGATTTGGATATCACATCTCATGTTATAGGACGGGTCTCAGGTTTGGTATTAGAAGCATTGAGATATCAAGTCTCATGGTATAGGAAGGGTCTCAGAATTGGAATGGGAAGGAGTTGGATATCACATCTCAAGCTATAGGAAGGGTCTCAGGATTGGAAAGGGAAGGCGTTTGATATCACATCTTATGCCATAGTATGGGTCTCAGGTTTGGTAGAAGCATTGGGATATCACATCGCATGCTATTGGAAGGGTATCAGTATTGGATTTGGAAGGAGTTGGATATCCCATCTCATGCTATAGGAAGGGTCTCAGGTTGGAATGGGAAGGAGTTGGATATCACATTTCATGTTATAGGAAGGGTCTCAGGATTGGAATGGGAAGGACTTGGATATCATATCTCATGCTATAGGAAGGCTCTCAGGTTTGGAAGGGGAAGGAGTTGGATATCACATTTCATGTTAGAGGAAGGATCTCAGGTTTGGTATTAGAGGCCTTGAGATATCACATCTCATGCTATAGGAAGGGTCTCGGGATTGGAATGGGAAGGAGTTCGATATCACATCTCAAGCTATAGGAAGGGTCTCAGGTTTGGTATAAGCATTGAGATATCACATCTCATGCTATAGGAAGGGTCTCAGGATTGGAATGGGAAGGAGTTGGATATCACATCTCATATTATAGGAAAGATCTCAGGTTTGGTATTAGAAGCATTGAGACATCACATCTCATGTTATAGGAAGGGTCTTAGGATTGGAATGGGAAGAAGTTGGATATCACATCTCATGCTATAGGAAGGGTCTCAGGTTTGGTATAAGCATTGAGATATCAGATCTCATGCTTTAGGAAGGGTCTCAGGATTGGAATGGGAAGGAGTTGTATATGACATCTCATGCCATAGGAAGGGTCTCAGGTTTGGTATAAGTATTGAGGTATCACATCACATGCTATAGGAAGGGTCTCAGGATTGGAATGGGAAGGACTTGAATATCACATCTCATGCTATAGGCAGGGTCTCAGGTTTGGAAAGGGAAGGAGATGGATATCACATTTCATGTTAGAGGTAGGATCTCAGGTTTGGTATTAGAGGCATTGAGATATCACATCTCATGCTATCAGAAGGGTCTCAGGATTGGAATGGGAAGGAGTTGTATATCACATCTCATGCTAAAGGGATGGTCTCAGGTTTGGTAGGGGAAGGATTTGGAAATCACATCTCATGTTATAGGAAGGATCTCAGGTTTGGTATTAGAAGCATTGAGATATCACATCTCATGCTATCGGAAGTATCTCAGGTTTGGTATTAGAGGCATTGAGATATCACATCTCATGCTATCATAAGGGTCTCAGGATTGGAATGGGAAGGAGTTGGATATCACATCTCATGCTATAGGAAGGGTCTCAGGTTTGGAACGGGAAGGAGTTAGATATCACATCTCATGTTATAGGAAGAGTCTCAGGTTTGGTATAAGCATTGAGATATCACATCTCTGCTATCGGAGGTGTCTCAGGATTGGAATGGGAAGGAATTGGATATCACATCTCATGCTATAGGAAGGGTATCAGGTTTGGAATGGGAAGGAGTTGGATATCCCATCTCATGTTATAGGACAGGTCTCAGGTTTGATAATAGAAGCATTGAGATATCACATCTCTGCTATTGGAAGGGTCTCAGGATTGGAATGGGAAGGACTTGGATATCAGAATTCATGTTATAGGAAGGGTCTCAGGTTTGGTATTAGAAGCATTGAGATATCACATCTCATGCTATAGGAAGGGTCTCAGGATTGAAATGGGAAGGACTTGGATATCACATCTCATGTTATAGGAAGGGTCTCAGGTTTGGTATTAGAAGCATTGAGATATCACATCTCATGCTATAGGAAGGGTCTCAGGAATGGAATGGGAAGGACTTGGATATCACATCTCATGATAAAGGAAGGGTCTAAGGTTTGGAAGGGGAAGGATTTGGATATCACATCTCATGTTATTGGACCGGTCTCAGGTTTGGTATTAGAAGCATTGAGATATCAAGTCTCATGGTATAGGACGGGAGTTTGATATCACATCTCATGCCATGGTATGGGTCTCAGGTTTTGTAGAAGCATTGGGATATCACATCTCATGCTATCGGAAGGGTATCAGGATTGGTTTTGGAAGGAGTTGGATATCCCATCTCATGCTATAGGAAGGGTCTCAGGTTGGAATGGGAAGGAGTTGGATATGACATCTCATGTTATAGGAAGGGTTTTAGGATTGGAATGGGAAGGACTTGGATATCACATCTCATGCTGTAGGAAAGCTCTCAGGTTTGGAAAGGGAAGGAGTTGGATATCACATTTCATGTTAGAGGTAGGATCTCAGGTTTGGTATTAGAGGCATTGAGATATCACATCTCATGCTATCAGAAGGGTATCAGGATTGGAATGGGAAGGAGTTGGATATCACATCTCATGCTAAAGGGAGGGTCTCAGGTTCGGAAGGGGAAGGATTTGGATATCACATCTCATGTTATAGGAAGGATCTCAGGTTTGGTATTAGAAGCATTGAGATATCACATCTCATGCTATCGGAAGGATCTCAGGTTTGGTATTAGAAGCATTGAGATATCACATCTCATGCTATAGGAAGGGTCTCAGGATTGGAATGGGAAGGAGTTGGATATCACATCTCATGATAAAGGAAGGGTCTAAGGTTTGGAAGGGGAAGGATTTGGATATCACATCTCATGTTATAGGACGGGTCTCAGGTTTGGTATTAGAAGCATTGAGATATCAAGTCTCATGGTATAGGAAGGGTCTCAGAATTGGAATGGGAGGGAGTTGGATATCACATCTCAAGCTATAGGAAGGGTCTCAGGATTGGAATGGGAAGGAGTTTGATGTCACATCTTATGCCATAGTATGGGTCTCAGGTTTGGTAGAAGCATTGGGATATCACATCTCATGCTATTGGAAGGGTATCAGTATTGGATTTGGAAGGAGTTGGATATCCCATCTCATGCTATAGGAAGGGTCTCAGGTTGGAATGGGAAGGAGTTGGATATCACATTTCATGTTATAGGAAGGGTCTCAGGATTGGAATGGGAAGGACTTGGATATCATATCTCATGCTATAGGAAGGCTCTCAGGTTTGGAAGGGGAAGGAGTTGGATATCACATTTCATGTTAGAGGAAGGATCTCAGGTTTGATATTAGAGGCCTTGAGATATCACATCTCATGCTATAGGAAGGGTCTCAGGATTGGAATGGGAAGGAGTTGGATATCACATCTCAAGCTATAGGAAGGGTCTCAGGTTTGGTATAAGCATTGAGATATCACATCTCATGCTATAGGAAGGGTCTCAGGATTGGAATGGGAAGGAGTTGGATATCACATCTCATGTTATAGGAAAGATCTCAGGTTTGGTATTAGAAGCATTGAGACATCACATCTCATGTTACAGGAAGGGTCTTAGGATTGGAATGGGAAGAAGTTGAATATCACATCTCATGCTATAGGAAGAGTCTCAGGTTTGGTATAAGCATTGAGATATCACATCTCATGCTATAGGAGGGGTCTCAGGATTGGAATGGGAAGGAGTTGTATATGACATCTCATGCCATAGGAAGGGTCTCAGGTTTGGTATAAGCATTGAGATATCACATCTCTGCTATCGGAAGGGTCTCAGGATTGGTATGCGAAGGAGTTGGATATTCCCATCTCATGTAATAGGAAGGGTCTCAGGTTTGGTTTTAGAAGCATTGAGATATCACATCTCATGCTATAGGAAGGGTCTCAGGATTGGAATGGGAAGGACTTGGATATCACATCTCATGCTATAGGGAGGGTCTCAAGTTTGATATTAGAAGCTTTGAGATATCACATCTCATGATATCGGAAGGGTCTCAGGATTGGAATGGGAAGGAGTTGGATATCACATCTCATGATAAAGGAAGGGTCTAAGGTTTGGAAGGGGAAGGATTTGGATATCACATCTCATGTTATATTACTGGTCTCAGGTTTGGTATTAGAAGCATTGAGATATCAAGTCTCAGAGTATAGGAAGGGTCTCAGAATTGGAATGGGAAGGAGGTGGATATCACATCTCAAGCTATAGGAAGGGTCTCAGGATTGGAATGGGAAGGACTTGGATATCACATCTCATGCTATAGGAAGGCTCTCAGGTTTGGAAGGGGAAAGAGTTGGATATCACATTTCATGTTAGAGGTAGGATCTCAGGTTTGGTATTAGAGGCATTGAGATATCACATCTCATGCTATCAGGAGGGTCTCGGGAATGGAATGGGAAGGAGTTGGATATCACATCTCATGCTAAAGGGAGGGTCTCAGGTTTGGAAGGGGAAGGATTTGGATATCACATCTCATGTTATAGGAAGGATCTCAGGTTTGGTATTAGAAGCATTGAGATATCACATCTCATGCTATCGGAAGGATCTCAGGTTTGGTATTAGAAGCATTGAGATATCACATCTCATGCTATCAGAAGGGTCTCAGGATTGGAATGGGAAGGAGTTGGATATCACATCTCATGCTAAAGGGAGGGTCTCAGGTTTGGAAGGGGAAGGATTTGGATATCACATCTCATGTTATCGGAAGGATCTCACGTTTGGTATTAGAAGTATTGAGATATCATATCTCATGCTATAGGAAGGGTCTCAGGATTGGAATGGGAAGGAGTTGGATATCACATCTCATGCTATAGGAAGTGTCTCAGGATTGTAATGGGAAGGACTTGGATATCACATCTCATGCTATAGGTAGGGTCTCAAGTTTTATATTAGAAGCATTGAGATATCACATCTCATGCTATAGGAAGGGTCTGAGGATTGGAATGGGAAGGAGTTGGATATCACATCTCATGCTATGGGAAGGGTCTCAGGTTTGGTATAAGCAGTGAGATATCACATCTCATGCTATAGGAAGTGTCTCAGGATTGGAATGGGAAGGAGTTGGATATCACATCTCATGTTATAGGAAGGATCTCAGGTTTGGTATAAGCATTGAGATATCACATCTCTGCTATCGGAAGGGTCTCAGGATTGGAATGGGAAGGAGTTGGATATTCCCATCTCATGTTATAGGAAGGGTCTCAGGTTTGGTATTAGAAGCATTGAGATATCACATCTCATGCTATAGGAAGGGTCTCAGGATTGGAATGGGAAGGACTTGGATATCACATCTCATGCTATAGGGAGGGTCTCAAGTTTGGAAGGGGAAGGATTTGGATATCACATCTCATGCTATCGGAAGGATCTCAGGTTTGGTATTAGAAGCATTGAGATATCACATCTCATGCTATCAGAAGAGTCTCAGGATTGGAATAGGAAGGAGTTGGATATCACATCTCATGCTAAAGGGAGGGTCTCAGGATTGGAAGGGGAAGGATTTGGATATCACATCTCATGTTATCGGAAGGATCTCACGTTTGGTATTAGAAGTATTGAGATATCATATCTCATGCTATAGGAAGGGTCTCAGGATTGGAATGGGAAGGAGTTGGATATCACATCTCATGCTATAGGGAGGGTCTCAGGATTGGAATGGGAAGGACTTAGATATCACATATCATGCTATAGGGAGGGTCTCAGTTTTGATATTAGAAGCATTGAGATATCACATCTCATGCTATAGGAAGTGTCTCAGGATTGGAATGGGAAGGTGCTGGATATCACATCTCATGCTAAAGGAAGGATCTCAGGTTTGGAACGGGAAGGATTTGGATATCACATCTCATGTTATAGGAAGGGTCTCAGGTTTGGTATAAGCATTGAGATATCACATCTCTGCTATCGGAAGTGTCTCAGGATTGGAATGGGAAGGAGTTGGATATCCCATCTCATGTTATAGGACGGGTCTCAGGTTTGTTATTAGAATCATTGAGATATCATATTGCATGCTGTAGGAAGGGTCTAAGGGTTGGAATGGGAAGGACTTGGATATCACATCTCATGCTATAGATAGGCTCTTAGGTTTGGAAAGGGAAGGAGTTGGATATCACATTTCATGTTAGAGGAAGGATCTCAGGTTTGGTATTAGAAGCATTGAGATATCACATCTCATGCTATAGGAAGGGTCTCAGGATTGGAATGGGAAGCAGTTGGATATCACATCTCATGCGATAGGAAGGGTCTCAGGTTTGGTATAAGCATTGAGATATCACATCTCATGCTATAGGACGGGTCTCAGGATTGGAATGGAAGGAGTTGGATATCACATCTCATGTTATAGGAAGGATCTCAGGTTTGGTATTAGAAGCATTGAGACATCACATCTCATGCTATAGGAAGGGTCTCAGGGTTGGAATGGGAAGGAGTTGGATATCACATCTCATCCAATAGGAAGGGTCTCAGGTTTGGAATGGGAAGGAATTGGATATCACATCTCATGTTATAGGAAGGATCTCAGGTTTGGTATTAGAAGCATTGAGATATCACATCTCATGCTATAGGAAGGGTCTCAGGATTGGAATGTGAAGGATTTGGATATCACATCTCATGCTAAAGGAAGGGTCTCAGGTTTGGTAGAAGCATTGAGATATCACGTCTCTGCTATCGGAAGGGTCTCAGGATTGGATTGGGAAGGAGTTGGATATCACATCTCATGCCATAGGAAGGGTCTCAGGTTTGGTATAAGCATTGAGATGTCACATCTCTGCTATCGGAAGGGTCTCAGGATTGGATTGGGAAGGAGTTGGATATCCCTTCTCATGCTATAGGAAGTGTCTCAGGTTGGAATGGGAAGGAGTTGGATATCACATCTCATGCTATAGATAGGCTCTTAGGTTTGGAAAGGGAAGGAGTTGGATATCACATTTCATGTTAGAGGAAGGATCTCAGGTTTGGTATTAGAAGCATTGAGATATCACATCTCATGCTATAGGAAGGGTCTCAGGATTGGAATGGGAAGCAGTTGGATATCACATCTCATGCGATAGGAAGGGTCTCAGGTTTGGTATAAGCATTGCGATATCACATCTCATGCTATATGACGGGTCTCAGGATTGGAATGGAAGGAGTTGGATATCACATCTCATGTTATAGGAAGGATCTCAGGTTTGGTATTAGAAGCATTGAGACATCACATCTCATGCTATAGGAAGGGTCTCAGGGTTGGAATGGGAAGGAGTTGGATATCACATCTCATCCAATAGGAAGGGTCTCAGGTTTGGAATGGGAAGGAATTGGATATCACATCTCATGTTATAGGAAGGATCTCAGGTTTGGTATTAGAAGCATTGAGATATCACATCTCATGCTATAGGAAGGGTCTCAGGATTGGAATGTGAAGGATTTGGATATCACATCTCATGCTAAAGGAAGGGTCTCAGGTTTGGTAGAAGCATTGAGATATCACGTCTCTGCTATCGGAAGGGTCTCAGGATTGGATTGGGAAGGAGTTGGATATCACATCTCATGCCATAGGAAGGGTCTCAGGTTTGGTATAAGCATTGAGATGTCACATCTCTGCTATCGGAAGGGTCTCAGGATTGGATTGGGAAGGAGTTGGATATCCCTTCTCATGCTATAGGAAGTGTCTCAGGTTGGAATGGGAAGGAGTTGGATATCACATCTCATGCTATAGATAGGCTCTTAGGTTTGGAAAGGGAAGGAGTTGGATATCACATTTCATGTTAGAGGAAGGATCTCAGGTTTGGTATTAGAAGCATTGAGATATCACATCTCATGCTATAGGAAGGGTCTCAGGATTGGAATGGGAAGCAGTTGGATATCACATCTCATGCGATAGGAAGGGTCTCAGGTTTGGTATAAGCATTGCGATATCACATCTCATGCTATATGACGGGTCTCAGGATTGGAATGGAAGGAGTTGGATATCACATCTCATGTTATAGGAAGGATCTCAGGTTTGGTATTAGAAGCATTGAGACATCACATCTCATGCTATAGGAAGGGTCTCAGGGTTGGAATGGGAAGGAGTTGGATATCACATCTCATCCAATAGGAAGGGTCTCAGGTTTGGAATGGGAAGGAATTGGATATCACATCTCATGTTATAGGAAGGATCTCAGGTTTGGTATTAGAAGCATTGAGATATCACATCTCATGCTATAGGAAGGGTCTCAGGATTGGAATGTGAAGGATTTGGATATCACATCTCATGCTAAAGGAAGGGTCTCAGGTTTGGTAGAAGCATTGAGATATCACGTCTCTGCTATCGGAAGGGTCTCAGGATTGGATTGGGAAGGAGTTGGATATCACATCTCATGCCATAGGAAGGGTCTCAGGTTTGGTATAAGCATTGAGATGTCACATCTCTGCTATCGGAAGGGTCTCAGGATTGGATTGGGAAGGAGTTGGATATCCCTTCTCATGCTATAGGAAGTGTCTCAGGTTGGAATGGGAAGGAGTTGGATATCACATCTCATGTTATAGGAAGGGTCTCAGGATTGGAATGGGAAGGATTTGGATATCACATCTCTTGCTATAGGAAGGGTCTCAGGATTGGAATGGGTAGGAGTTGGATATTACTTTCATGCTATAGGAAGGGTCTCATGTTTGGAATGGGAAGGAGTTGGATATCACATATGCTATAGTTAGTGTCTCAGGTTTGGAACGGGAAGGAGTTGGATATCACATCTCATGTTATAGGAAGGGTCTCAGGTTTGGTATAAGCATTGAGATATCACATCTCTGCTATCGGAAGCGGCTCAGGATTGGAATGGGAAGGAGTTGGATATCCCATCTCATGTTATAGGAAGAGTCTCTGGTTTGGTATTAGAATCATTGAGATATTACATCGCATGCTGTAGGAAGGGTCTAAGGATTGGAATGGGATGGACTTGGATATCACATCTCATGCTATAGGTAGGCTCTCAGGTTTGGTATAAGCATTGAGATATCACATCTCATGCTATAGGAAGGGTCTCAGGATTGGAATGGGAAGGAATTGGATATCACATCTCATGCTATAGGAAGGGTCTCAGATTTGGTATAAGCATTGAGATATCACATCTCATGCTAAAGGAAGGGTCTCAGGATTGGAATGGGAAGGAGTTGTATATGACATCTCAGGCCATAGGAAGGTTCTCAGGTTTGGTATAAGCATTGAGATATCACATCTCTGCTATCGGAAGGGTCTCAGGATTGGAATGGGAAGGAGTTGGATATCCCATCTCATGTTATAGGAAGGGTCTCAGGTTTGGTATTAGAAGCATAGAGATATCACATCTCATGCTATAGGAAGGGTCTCAGGATTTGAATGGCAAGGAGTTGGATATCACATCTCATGCCATAGGAAGGGTCTCAGGTTTGGTATAAGCATTGAGATATCACATCTCTGCTATCGGAAGGGTCTCAGGATTGGATTGGGAAGGAGTTAGATATCCCTTCTCATGCTATAGGAAGTGTCTCAGGTTGGAATGGGAAGGAGTTGGATATCACATCTCATGTTATAGGAAGGGTCTCAGGATTGGAATGGGAAGGACTTGGATGTCACATCTCATGCTATAGGGAGGGTCTCAAGTTTGATATTAGAAGCATTGAGATAACAAATCTCATGATATCGGAAGGGTCTCAGGATTGGAATGGGAAGGAGTTGGATATCACATCTCATGATAAAGGAAGGGTCTAAGGTTTGGAAGGGGAAGGATTTGGATATCACATCTCATGTTATAGGACGGGTCTCAGGTTTGGTATTAGAAGCATTGAGATATCAAGTCTCATGGTATAAGAAGGGTCTCAGAATTGGAATGGGAAGGAGTTGGATATCACACCTCAAGCTATAGGAAGGGTCTCAGGATTGGAATGGGAAGGAGTTTGATATCACATCTCATGCCATAGTATGGGTCTCAGGTTTGGTAGAAGCATTGGGATATCACATCTCATGCTATCGGAAGGGTATCAGTATTGGATTTGGAAGAAGTTGGATATCCCATCTCATGCTATAGGAAGGGTCTCAGGTTGGAATGGGAAGGAGTTGGATATCACATTTCATGTTATAGGAAGGGTCTCAGGATTGGAATGGGAAGGACTTGGATATCATATCTCATGCTATAGGACGGGTCTCAGGTTTGTTATTAGAATCATTGAGATATCATATTGCATGCTGTAGGAAGGGTCTTAGGATTGGAATGGGAAGGACTTGGATATCACATCTCATGCTATAGATAGGCTCTTAGGTTTGGAAAGGGAAGGAGTTGGATATCACATTTCATGTTAGAGGAAGGATCTCAGGTTTGGTATTAGAAGCATTGAGATATCACATCTCATGCTATATGAAGGGTCTCAGGTTTGGAATGGGAAGTAGTTGGATATCACATCTCATGCTATAGGAAGGGTCTCAGGTTTGGTATAAGCATTGAGATATCACATCTCATGCTATAGGACAGGTCTCAGGATTGGAATGGAAGGAGTTGGATATCACATCTCATGTTATAGAAAGGATCTCAGGTTTGGTATTAGAAGCTTTGAGACATCACATCTCATGCTATAGGAAGGGTCTCAGGGTTGGAATGGGAAGGAGTTGGATATCACATCTCATCCAATAGGAAGGGTCTCAGGTTTGGAAGGGGAAGGAATTGGATATCACATCTCATGTTATAGGAAGGATCTCAGGTTTGGTATTAGAAGCATTGAGATATCACATCTCATGCTATAGGAAGGGTCTCAGGATTGGAATGTGAAGGATTTGGATATCACATCTCATGCTAAAGGAAGGGTCTCAGGTTTGGTAGAAGCATTGAGATATCACGTCTCTGCTATCGGAAGGGTCTCAGGATTGGATTGGGAAGGAGTTGGATATCCCTTCTCATGCTATAGGAAGGGTCTCAGGATTTGAATGGCAAGGAGTTGGATATCACATCTCATGCCATAGGAAGGGTCTCAGGTTTGGTATAAGCATTGAGATATCACATCTCTGCTATCGGAAGGGTCTCAGGATTGGAATGGGAAGGAGTTGGATATTCCCATCTCATGTTATAGGAAGGGTCTCAGGTTTGGTATTAGAAGCATTGAGATATCACATCTCATGCTATAGGAAGGGTCTCAGGATTGGAATGGGAAGGACTTGGATATCACATCTCATGCTATAGGGAGGGTCTCAAGTTTGATATTAGAAGCTTTGAGATATCACATCTCATGATATCGGAAGGGTCTCAGGATTGGAATGGGAAGGAGTTGGATATCACATCTCATGATAAAGGAAGGGTCTAAGGTTTGGAAGGGGAAGGATTTGGATATCACATCTCATGTTATATTACGGGTCTCAGGTTTGGTATTAGAAGCATTGAGATATCAAGTCTCAGAGTATAGGAAGGGTCTCAGAATTGGAATGGGAAGGAGTTGGATATCACATCTCAAGCTATAGGAAGGGTCTCAGGATTGGAATGGGAAGGACTTGGATATCACATCTCATGCTATAGGAAGGCTCTCAGGTTTGGAAGGGGAAAGAGTTGGATATCACATTTCATGTTAGAGGTAGGATCTCAGGTTTGGTATTAGAGGCATTGAGATATCACATCTCATGCTATCAGAAGGGTCTCAGGAATGGAATGGGAAGGAGTTGGATATCACATCTCATGCTAAAGGGAGGGTCTCAGGTTTGGAAGGGGAAGGATTTGGATATCACATCTCATGTTATAGGAAGGATCTCAGGTTTGGTATTAGAAGCATTGAGATATCACATCTCATGCTATCGGAAGGATCTCAGGTTTGGTATTAGAAGCATTGAGATATCAAATCTCATGCTATCAGAAGGGTCTCAGGATTGGAATGGGAAGGAGTTGGATATCACATCTCATGCTAAAGGGAGGGTCTCAGGTTTGGAAGGGGAAGGATTTGGATATCACATCTCATGTTATCGGAAGGATCTCACGTTTGGTATTAGAAGTATTGAGATATCATATCTCATGCTATAGGAAGGGTCTCAGGATTGGAATGGGAAAGAGTTGGATATCACATCTCATGCTATAGGGAGTGTCTCAGGATTGGAATGGGAAGGACTTAGATATCACATATCATGCTATAAGGAGGGTCTCAGTTTTGATATTAGAAGCATTGAGATATCACATCTCATGCTATCGGAAGTGTCTCAGGATTGGAATGGGAAGGAGCTGGATATCACATCTCATGCTAAAGGAAGGGTCTCAGGTTTGGAACGGGAAGGATTTGGATATCACATCTCATGTTATAGGAAGGGTCTCAGGTTTGGTATAAGCATTGAGATATCACATCTCTGCTATCGGAAGTGTCTCAGGATTGGAATGGGAAGGAGTTGGATATCACATCTCATGTTATAGGACGGGTCTCAGGTTTGTTATTAGAATCATTGAGATATCATATTGCATGCTGTAGGAAGGGTCTAAGGGTTGGAATGGGAAGGACTTGGATATCACATCTCATGCTATAGATAGGCTCTTAGGTTTGGAAAGGGAAGGAGTTGGATATCACATTTCATGTTAGAGGAAGGATCTCAGGTTTGGTATTAGAAGCATTGAGATATCACATCTCATGCTATATGAAGGGTCTCAGGATTGGAATGGGAAGTAGTTGGATATCACATCTCATGCTATAGGAAGGGTCTCAGGTTTAGTATAAGCATTGAGATATCACCTCTCATGCTATAGGACGGGTCTCAGGATTGGAATGGAAGGAGTTGGATATCACATCTCATGTTATAGGAAGGATCTCAGGTTTGGTATTAGAAGCATTGAGACATCACATCTCATGCTATAGGAAGGGTCTCAGGGTTGGAATGGGAAGGAGTTGGATATCACATCTCATCCAATAGGAAGGGTCTCAGGTTTGGAATGGGAAGGAATTGGATATCACATCTCATGTTATAGGAAGGATCTCAGGTTTGGTATTAGAAGCATTGAGATATCACATCTCATGCTATAGGAAGGGTCTCAGGATTGGAATGTGAAGGATTTGGATATCACATCTCATGCTAAAGGAAGGGTCTCAGGTTTGGTAGAAGCATTGAGATATCACGTCTCTGCTATCGGAAGGGTCGCAGGATTGGATTGGGAAGGAGTTGGATATCCCTTCTCATGCTATAGGAAGGGTCTCAGGATTTGAATGGCAAGGAGTTGGATATCACATCTCATGCCATAGGAAGGGTCTCAGGTTTGGTATAAGCATTGAGATATCACATCTCTGCTATCGGAAGGGTCTCAGGATTGGATTGGGAAGGAGTTGGATATCCCTTCTCATGCTATAGGAAGTGTCTCAGGTTGGAATGGGAAGGAGTTGGATATCACATCTCATGTTATAGGAAGGGTCTCAGGATTGGAATGGGAAGGATTTGGATATCACATCTCTTGCTATAGGAAGGGTCTCAGGATTGGAATGGGTAGGAGTTGGATATTACTTTCTTGCTATAGGAAGGGTCTCATGTTTGGAATGGGAAGGAGTTGGATATCACATATGCTATAGTTAGTGTCTCAGGTTTGGAACGGGAAGGAGTTGGATATCACATCTCATGTTATAGGAAGGGTCTCAGGTTTGGTATAAGCATTGAGATATCACATCTCTGCTATCGGAAGCGGCTCAGGATTGGAATGGGAAGGAGTTGGATATCACATCTCATGTTATAGTAAGAGTCTCTGGTTTGGTATTAGAATCATTGAGATATCACATCGCATGCTGTAGGAAGGGTCTAAGGATTGGAATGGGATGGACTTGGATATCACATCTCATGCTATAGGTAGGCTCTCAGGTTTGGTATAAGCATTGAGATATCACATCTCATGCTATAGGAAGGGTCTCAGGATTGGAATGGGAAGGATTTGGATATCACATCTCATGCTATAGGAAGGGTCTCAGATTTGGTATAAGCATTGAGATATCACATCTCATGCTAAAGGAAGGGTCTCAGGATTGGAATGGGAAGGAGTTGTATATGACATCTCAGGCCATAGGAAGGGTCTCAGGTTTGGTATAAGCATTGAGATATCACATCTCTGCTATCGGAAGGGTCTCAGGATTGGAATGGGAAGGAGTTGGATATCCCATCTCATGTTATAGGAAGGGTCTCAGGTTTGGTATTAGAAGCATAGAGATATCACATCTCATGCTATAGGAAGGGTCTCAGGATTGGAATGGGAAGGACTTGGATGTCACATCTCATGCTATAGGGAGGATCTCAAGTTTGATATAAAAGCATTGAGATAACAAATCTCATGATATCGGAAGGGTCTCAGGATTGGAATGGGAAGGAGTTGGATACCACATCTCATGATAAAGGAAGGGTCTAAGGTTTGGAAGGGGAAGGATTTGGATATCACATCTCATGTTATAGGACGGGTCTCAGGTTTGGTATTAGAAGCATTGAGATATCAAGTCTCATGGTATAAGAAGGGTCTCAGAATTGGAATGGGAAGGAGTTGGATATCACACCTCAAGCTATAGGAAGGGTCTCAGGATTGGAATGGGAAGGAGTTTGATATCACATCTCATGCCATAGTATGGGTCTCAGGTTTGGTAGAAGCATTGGGATATCACATCTCATGCTATCGGAAGGGTATCAGTATTGGATTTTGAAGAAGTTGGATATCCCATCTCATGCTATAGGAAGGGTCTCAGGTTGGAATGGGAAGGAGTTGGATATCACATTTCATGTTATAGGAAGGGTCTCAGGATTGGAATGGGAAGGACTTGGATATCATATCTCATGCTATAGGACGGGTCTCAGGTTTGTTATTAGAATCATTGAGATATCATATTGCATGCTGTAGGAAGGGTCTAAGGATTGGAATAGGAAGGACCTGGATATCACATCTCATGCTATAGATAGGCTCTTAGGTTTGGAAAGGGAAGGAGTTGGATATCACATTTCATGTTAGAGGAAGGATCTCAGGTTTGGTATTAGAAGCATTGAGATATCACATCTCATGCTATAGGAAGGGTCTCAGGATTGGAATGGGAAGTAGTTGGATATCACATCTCATGTTATAGGAAGGATCTCAGGTTTGGTATTAGAATCATTGAGACATCACATCTCATGCTATAGGAAGGGTCTCAGGGTTGGAATGGGAAGGAGTTGGATATCACAACTCATCCAATAGGAAGGGTCTCAGGTTTGGAATGGGAAGGAATTGGATATCACATCTCATGTTATATTACGCGTCTCAAGTTTGTATTAGAAGCATTGAGATATCAAGTCTCATAGTATAGGAAGGGTCTCAGAATTGGAATGGGAAGGAGTTGGATATCACATCTCATGATAAAGGAAGGGTCTAAGGTTTGGAAGGGGAAGGATTTGGATATCACATCTCATGTTATATTACGCGTCTCAAGTTTGTATTAGAAGCATTGAGATATCAAGTCTCATAGTATAGGAAGGGTCTCAGAATTGGAATGGGAAGGAGTTGGATATCACATCTCAAGCTATAGGAAGGGTCTCAGGATTGGAATGGGAAGAACTTGGATATCACATCTCATGCTATAGGAAGGCTCTCAGGTTTGGAAGGGGAAAGAGTTGGATATCACATTTCATGTTAGAGGTAGGATCTCAGGTTTGGTATTAGAGGCATTGAGATATCACATCTCATGCTATCAGAAGGGTCTCAGGAATGGAATGGGAAGGAGTTGGATATCACATCTCATGCTAAAGGGAGGGTCTCAGGTTTGGAAGGGGAAGGATTTGGATATCACATCTCATGTTATCGGAAGGATCTCACGTTTGGTATTAGAAGCATTGAGATATCACATCTCATGCTATCGGAAGGATCTCAGGTTTGGTATTAGAAGCATTGAGATATCACATCTCATGCTATCGGAAGGATCTCAGGTTTGGTATTAGAAGCATTGAGATATCACATCTCATGCTATCAGAAGGGTCTCAGGATTGGAATGGGAAGGAGTTGGATATCACATCTCATGCTAAAGGGAGGCTCTCAGGTTTGGAAGGGGAAGGATTTGGATATCACATCTCATGTTATCGGAAGGATCTCACGTTTGGTATTAGAAGTATTGAGATATCATATCTCATGCTATAGGAAGGGTCTCAGGATTGGAATGGGAAGGAGTTGGATATCACATCTCATGCTATAGGAAGGGTCTGAGGATTGGAATGGGAAGGAGTTGGATATCACATCTCATGCTATGGGAAGGGTCTCAGGTTTGGTATAAGCAATGAGATATCACATCTCATGCTATAGGAAGTGTCTCAGGATTGGAATGGGAAGGAGTTGGATATCACATCTCATGTTATAGGAAGGATCTCAGGTTTGGTATAAGCATTGAGATATCACATCTCTGCTATCGGAAGGGTCTCAGGATTGGAATGGGAAGGAGTTGGATATTCCCATCTCATGTTATAGGAAGGGTCTCAGGTTTGGTATTAGAAGCATTGAGATATCACATCTCATGCTATAGGAAGGGTCTCAGGATTGGAATGGGAAGGACCTGGATATCACATCTCATGCTATAGGGAGGGTCTCAAGTTTGATATTAGAAGCTTTGAGATATCACATCTCATGATATCGGAAGGGTTTCAGGATTGGAATGGGAAGGAGTTGGATATCACATCTCATGATAAAGGAAGGGTCTAAGGTTTGGAAGGGGAAGGATTTGGATATCACATCTCATGTTATATTACGGGTCTCACGTTTGTATTAGAAGCATTGAGATATCAAGTCTCATAGTATAGGAAGGGTCTCAGAATTGGAATGGGAAGGAGTTGGATATCACATCTCAAGCTATAGGAAGGGTCTCAGGATTGGAATGGGAAGGACTTGGATATCACATCTCATGCTATAGGAAGGCTCTCAGGTTTGGAAGGGGAAAGAGTTGGATATCACATTTCATGTTAGAGGTAGGATCTCAGGTTTGGTATTAGAGGCATTGAGATATCACATCTCATGCTATCAGAAGGGTCTCAGGAATGGAATGGGAAGGAGTTGGATATCACATCTCATGCTAAAGGGAGGGTCTCAGGTTTGGAAGGGGAAGGATTTGGATATCACATCTCATGTTATAGGAAGGATCTCGGGTTTGGTATTAGAAGCATTGAGATATCACATCTCATGCTATCGGAAGGATCTCAGGTTTGGTATTAGAAGCATTGAGATATCACATCTCATGCTATCAGAAGAGTCTCAGGATTGGAATAGGAAGGAGTTGGATATCACATCTCATGCTAAAGGGAGGGTCTCAGGATTGGAAGGGGAAGGATTTGGATATCACATCTCATGTTATCGGAAGGATCTCACGTTTGGTATTAGAAGTATTGAGATATCATATCTCATGCTATGGGAAGGGTCTCAGGATTGGAATGGGAAGGAGTTGGATATCACATCTCATGCTATAGGGAGGGTCTCAGGATTGGAATGGGAAGGACTTAGATATCACATATCATGCTATAGGGAGGGTCTCAGTTTTGATATTAGAAGCATTGAGATATCACATCTCATGCTATAGGAAGTGTCTCAGGATTGGAATGGGAAGGTGCTGGATATCACATCTCATGCTAAAGGAAGGGTCTCAGGTTTGGAACGGGAAGGATTTGGATATCACATCTCATGTTATAGGAAGGGTCTCAGGTTTGGTATAAGCATTGAGATATCACATCTCTGCTATCGGAAGTGTCTCAGGATTGGAATGGGAAGGAGTTGGATATCCCATCTCATGTTATAGGACGGGTCTCAGTTTTGTTATTAGAATCATTGAGATATCATATTGCATGCTGTAGGAAGGGTCTAAGGGTTGGAATGGGAAGGACTTGGATATCACATCTCATGCTATAGATAGGCTCTTAGGTTTGGAAAGGGAAGGAGTTGGATATCACATTTCATGTTAGAGGAAGGATCTCAGGTTTGGTATTAGAAGCATTGAGATATCACATCTCATGCTATAGGAAGGGTCTCAGGATTGGAATAGGAAGGAGTTGGATATCACATCTCATGCTAAAGGGAGGGTCTCAGGATTGGAAGGGGAAGGATTTGCATATCACATCTCATGTTATCGGAAGGATCTCACGTTTGGTATTAGAAGTATTGAGATATCATATCTCATGCTATAGGAAGGGTCTCAGGATTGGAATGGGAAGGAGTTGGATATCACATCTCATGCTATAGGGAGGGTCTCAGGATTGGAATGGGAAGGACTTAGATATCACATATCATGCTATAGGGAGGGTCTCAGTTTTGATATTATAAGCATTGAGATTTCACATCTCATGCTATAGGAAGTGCCTCAGGATTGGAATGGGAAGGTGCTGGATATCACATCTCATGCTAAAGGAAGGGTCTCAGGTTTGGATCGGGAAGGATTTGGATATCACATCTCATGTTATAGGAAGGGTCTCAGGTTTGGTATAAGCATTGAGATATCACATCTCTGCTATTGGAAGTGTCTCAGGATTGGAATGGGAAGGAGTTGGATATCCCATCTCATGTTATAGGACGGGTCTCAGGTTTGTTATTAGAATCATTGAGATATCATATTGCATGCTGTAGGAAGGGTCTAAGGGTTGGAATGTGAAGGACTTGGATATCACATCTCATGCTATAGATAGGCTCTTAGGTTTGGAAAGGGAAGGAGTTGGATATCACATTTCATGTTAGAGGAAGGATCTCAGGTTTGGTATTAGAAGCATTGAGATATCACATCTCATGCTGTAGGGTCTCAGGATTGGAATGGGAAGCAGTTGGATATCACATCTCATGCTATAGGAAGGGTCTCAGGTTTGGTATAAGCATTGAGATATCACATCTCATGCTATAGGAAGGGTCTCAGGATTGGAATGGGAAGGATTTGGATATCACATCTCATGCTATAGGAAGGGTCTCAGATTTGGTATAAGCATTGAGATATCACATCTCATGCTAAAGGAAGGGTCTCAGGATTGGAATGGGAAGGAGTTGTATATGACATCTCAGGCCATAGGAAGGGTCTCAGGTTTGGTATAAGCATTGAGATATCACATCTCTGCTATCGGAAGGGTCTCAGGATTGGAATGGGAAGGAGTTGGATATCCCATCTCATGTTATAGGAAGGGTCTCAGGTTTGGTATTAGAAGCATAGAGATATCACATCTCATGCTATAGGAAGGGTCTCAGGATTGGAATGGGAAGGACTTGGATGTCACATCTCATGCTATAGGGAGGATCTCAAGTTTGATATAAAAGCATTGAGATAACAAATCTCATGATATCGGAAGGGTCTCAGGATTGGAATGGGAAGGAGTTGGATACCACATCTCATGATAAAGGAAGGGTCTAAGGTTTGGAAGGGGAAGGATTTGGATATCACATCTCATGTTATAGGACGGGTCTCAGGTTTGGTATTAGAAGCATTGAGATATCAAGTCTCATGGTATAAGAAGGGTCTCAGAATTGGAATGGGAAGGAGTTGGATATCACACCTCAAGCTATAGGAAGGGTCTCAGGATTGGAATGGGAAGGAGTTTGATATCACATCTCATGCCATAGTATGGGTCTCAGGTTTGGTAGAAGCATTGGGATATCACATCTCATGCTATCGGAAGGGTATCAGTATTGGATTTTGAAGAAGTTGGATATCCCATCTCATGCTATAGGAAGGGTCTCAGGTTGGAATGGGAAGGAGTTGGATATCACATTTCATGTTATAGGAAGGGTCTCAGGATTGGAATGGGAAGGACTTGGATATCATATCTCATGCTATAGGACGGGTCTCAGGTTTGTTATTAGAATCATTGAGATATCATATTGCATGCTGTAGGAAGGGTCTAAGGATTGGAATAGGAAGGACCTGGATATCACATCTCATGCTATAGATAGGCTCTTAGGTTTGGAAAGGGAAGGAGTTGGATATCACATTTCATGTTAGAGGAAGGATCTCAGGTTTGGTATTAGAAGCATTGAGATATCACATCTCATGCTATAGGAAGGGTCTCAGGATTGGAATGGGAAGTAGTTGGATATCACATCTCATGTTATAGGAAGGATCTCAGGTTTGGTATTAGAATCATTGAGACATCACATCTCATGCTATAGGAAGGGTCTCAGGGTTGGAATGGGAAGGAGTTGGATATCACAACTCATCCAATAGGAAGGGTCTCAGGTTTGGAATGGGAAGGAATTGGATATCACATCTCATGTTATATTACGCGTCTCAAGTTTGTATTAGAAGCATTGAGATATCAAGTCTCATAGTATAGGAAGGGTCTCAGAATTGGAATGGGAAGGAGTTGGATATCACATCTCATGATAAAGGAAGGGTCTAAGGTTTGGAAGGGGAAGGATTTGGATATCACATCTCATGTTATATTACGCGTCTCAAGTTTGTATTAGAAGCATTGAGATATCAAGTCTCATAGTATAGGAAGGGTCTCAGAATTGGAATGGGAAGGAGTTGGATATCACATCTCAAGCTATAGGAAGGGTCTCAGGATTGGAATGGGAAGAACTTGGATATCACATCTCATGCTATAGGAAGGCTCTCAGGTTTGGAAGGGGAAAGAGTTGGATATCACATTTCATGTTAGAGGTAGGATCTCAGGTTTGGTATTAGAGGCATTGAGATATCACATCTCATGCTATCAGAAGGGTCTCAGGAATGGAATGGGAAGGAGTTGGATATCACATCTCATGCTAAAGGGAGGGTCTCAGGTTTGGAAGGGGAAGGATTTGGATATCACATCTCATGTTATCGGAAGGATCTCACGTTTGGTATTAGAAGCATTGAGATATCACATCTCATGCTATCGGAAGGATCTCAGGTTTGGTATTAGAAGCATTGAGATATCACATCTCATGCTATCGGAAGGATCTCAGGTTTGGTATTAGAAGCATTGAGATATCACATCTCATGCTATCAGAAGGGTCTCAGGATTGGAATGGGAAGGAGTTGGATATCACATCTCATGCTAAAGGGAGGGTCTCAGGTTTGGAAGGGGAAGGATTTGGATATCACATCTCATGTTATCGGAAGGATCTCACGTTTAGTATTAGAAGTATTGAGATATCATATCTCATGCTATAGGAAGGGTCTCAGGATTGGAATGGGAAGGAGTTGGATATCACATCTCATGCTATAGGAAGGATCTGAGGATTGGAATGGGAAGGAGTTGGATATCACATCTCATGCTATGGGAAGGGTCTCAGGTTTGGTATAAGCAATGAGATATCACATCTCATGCTATAGGAAGTGTCTCAGGATTGGAATGGGAAGGAGTTGGATATCACATCTCATGTTATAGGAAGGATCTCAGGTTTGGTATAAGCATTGAGATATCACATCTCTGCTATCGGAAGGGTCTCAGGATTGGAATGGGAAGGAGTTGGATATTCCCATCTCATGTTATAGGAAGGGTCTCAGGTTTGGTATTAGAAGCATTGAGATATCACATCTCATGCTATAGGAAGGGTCTCAGGATTGGAATGGGAAGGACTTGGATATCACATCTCATGCTATAGGGAGGGTCTCAAGTTTGATATTAGAAGCTTTGAGATATCACATCTCATGATATCGGAAGGGTTTCAGGATTGGAATGGGAAGGAGTTGGATATCACATCTCATGATAAAGGAAGGGTCTAAGGTTTGGAAGGGGAAGGATTTGGATATCACATCTCATGTTATATTACGGGTCTCACGTTTGTATTAGAAGCATTGAGATATCAAGTCTCATAGTATAGGAAGGGTCTCAGAATTGGAATGGGAAGGAGTTGGATATCACATCTCAAGCTATAGGAAGGGTCTCAGGATTGGAATGGGAAGGACTTGGATATCACATCTCATGCTATAGGAAGGCTCTCAGGTTTGGAAGGGGAAAGAGTTGGATATCACATTTCATGTTAGAGGTAGGATCTCAGGTTTGGTATTAGAGGCATTGAGATATCACATCTCATGCTATCAGAAGGGTCTCAGGAATGGAATGGGAAGGAGTTGGATATCACATCTCATGCTAAAGGGAGGGTCTCAGGTTTGGAAGGGGAAGGATTTGGATATCACATCTCATGTTATAGGAAGGATCTCGGGTTTGGTATTAGAAGCATTGAGATATCACATCTCATGCTATCGGAAGGATCTCAGGTTTGGTATTAGAAGCATTGAGATATCACATCTCATGCTATCAGAAGAGTCTCAGGATTGGAATAGGAAGGAGTTGGATATCACATCTCATGCTAAAGGGAGGGTCTCAGGATTGGAAGGGGAAGGATTTGGATATCACATCTCATGTTATCGGAAGGATCTCACGTTTGGTATTAGAAGTATTGAGATATCATATCTCATGCTATGGGAAGGGTCTCAGGATTGGAATGGGAAGGAGTTGGATATCACATCTCATGCTATAGGGAGGGTCTCAGGATTGGAATGGGAAGGACTTAGATATCACATATCATGCTATAGGGAGGGTCTCAGTTTTGATATTAGAAGCATTGAGATATCACATCTCATGCTATAGGAAGTGTCTCAGGATTGGAATGGGAAGGTGCTGGATATCACATCTCATGCTAAAGGAAGGGTCTCAGGTTTGGAACGGGAAGGATTTGGATATCACATCTCATGTTATAGGAAGGGTCTCAGGTTTGGTATAAGCATTGAGATATCACATCTCTGCTATCGGAAGTGTCTCAGGATTGGAATGGGAAGGAGTTGGATATCCCATCTCATGTTATAGGACGGGTCTCAGTTTTGTTATTAGAATCATTGAGATATCATATTGCATGCTGTAGGAAGGGTCTAAGGGTTGGAATGGGAAGGACTTGGATATCACATCTCATGCTATAGATAGGCTCTTAGGTTTGGAAAGGGAAGGAGTTGGATATCACATTTCATGTTAGAGGAAGGATCTCAGGTTTGGTATTAGAAGCATTGAGATATCACATCTCATGCTATAGGAAGGGTCTCAGGATTGGAATAGGAAGGAGTTGGATATCACATCTCATGCTAAAGGGAGGGTCTCAGGATTGGAAGGGGAAGGATTTGCATATCACATCTCATGTTATCGGAAGGATCTCACGTTTGGTATTAGAAGTATTGAGATATCATATCTCATGCTATAGGAAGGGTCTCAGGATTGGAATGGGAAGGAGTTGGATATCACATCTCATGCTATAGGGAGGGTCTCAGGATTGGAATGGGAAGGACTTAGATATCACATATCATGCTATAGGGAGGGTCTCAGTTTTGATATTATAAGCATTGAGATTTCACATCTCATGCTATAGGAAGTGCCTCAGGATTGGAATGGGAAGGTGCTGGATATCACATCTCATGCTAAAGGAAGGGTCTCAGGTTTGGATCGGGAAGGATTTGGATATCACATCTCATGTTATAGGAAGGGTCTCAGGTTTGGTATAAGCATTGAGATATCACATCTCTGCTATTGGAAGTGTCTCAGGATTGGAATGGGAAGGAGTTGGATATCCCATCTCATGTTATAGGACGGGTCTCAGGTTTGTTATTAGAATCATTGAGATATCATATTGCATGCTGTAGGAAGGGTCTAAGGGTTGGAATGGGAAGGACTTGGATATCACATCTCATGCTATAGATAGGCTCTTAGGTTTGGAAAGGGAAGGAGTTGGATATCACATTTCATGTTAGAGGAAGGATCTCAGGTTTGGTATTAGAAGCATTGAGATATCACATCTCATGCTATAGGAAGGGTCTCAGGATTGGAATAGGAAGGAGTTGGATATCACATCTCATGCTAAAGGGAGGGTCTCAGGATTGGAAGGGGAAGGATTTGGATATCACATCTCATGTTATCGGAAGGATCTCACGTTTGGTATTAGAAGTATTGAGATATCATATCTCATGCTATAGGAAGGGTCTCAGGATTGGAATGGGAAGGAGTTGGATATCACATCTCATGCTATAGGGAGGGTCTCAGGATTGGAATGGGAAGGACTTAGATATCACATATCATGCTATAGGGAGGGTCTCAGTTTTGATATTAGAAGCATTGAGATATCACATCTCATGCTATAGGAAGTGTCTCAGGATTGGAATGGGAAGGTGCTGGATATCACATCTCATGCTAAAGGAAGGGTCTCAGGTTTGGAACAGGAAGGATTTGGATATCACATCTCATGTTATAGGAAGGGTCTCAGGTTTGGTATAAGCATTGAGATATCACATCTCTGCTATCGGAAGTGTCTCAGGATTGGAATGGGAAGGAGTTGGATATCCCATCTCATGTTATAGGACGGGTCTCAGGTTTGTTATTAGAATCATTGAGATATCATATTGCATGCTGTAGGAAGGGTCTAAGGGTTGGAATGGGAAGGACTTGGATATCACATCTCATGCTATAGATAGGCTCTTAGGTTTGGAAAGGGAAGGAGTTGGATATCACATTTCATGTTAGAGGAAGGATCTGAGGTTTGGTATTAGAAGCATTGAGATATCACATCTCATGCTATAGGAAGGGTCTCAGGATTGGAATGGGAAGCAGTTGGATATCACATCTCATGCTATAGGAAGGGTCTCAGGTTTGGTATAAGCATTGAGATATCACATCTCATGCTATAGGACGGGTCTCAGGATTGGAATGGAAAGAGTTGGATATCACATCTCATGTTATAGGAAGGATCTCAGGTTTGGTATTAGAAGATTTGAGACATCACATCTCATGCTATAGGAAGGGTCTCAGGGTTGGAATGGGAAGGAGTTGGATATCACATCTCATCCAATAGGAAGGGTCTCAGGTTTGGAATGGGAAGGAATTGGATATCACATCTCATGTTATAGGAAGGATCTCAGGTTTGGTATTAGAAGCATTGAGATATCACATCTCATGCTATAGGAAGGGTCTCAGGATTGGAATGTGAAGGATTTGGATATCACATCTCATGCTAAAGGAAGGGTCTCAGGTTTGGTAGAAGCATTGAGATATCACGTCTCTGCTATCGGAAGGGTCTCAGGATTGGATTGGGAAGGAGTTGGATATCACATCTCATGCCATAGGAAGGGTCTAAGGTTTGGTATAAGCATTGAGATATCACATCTCTGCTATCGGAAGGGTCTCAGGATTGGATTGGGAAGGAGTTGGATATCCCTTCTCATGCTATAGGAAGTGTCTCAGGTTGGAATGGGAAGGAGTTGGATATCACATCTCATGTTATAGGAAGGGTCTCAGGATTGGAATGGGAAGGATTTGGATATCACATCTCTTGCTATAGGAAGGGTCTCAGGATTGGAATGGGTAGGAGATGGATATTACTTTCTTGCTATAGGAAGGGTCTCATGTTTGGAATGGGAAGGAGTTGGATATCACATATGCTATAGTTAGTGTCTCAGGTTTGGAACGAGAAGGAGTTGGATATCACATCTCATGTTATAGGAAGGGTCTCAGGTTTGGTATAAGCATTGAGATATCACATCTCTGCTATCGGAAGCGGCTCAGGATTGGAATGGGAAGGAGTTGGATATCCCATCTCATGTTATAGGAAGAGTCTCTGGTTTGGTATTAGAATCATTGAGATATCACATCGCATGCTGTAGGAAGGGTCTAAGGATTGGAATGGGATGGACTTGGATATCACATCTCATGCTATAGGTAGGCTCTCAGGTTTGGTATAAGCATTGGGATATGACATCTCATGCTATAGGAAGGGTCTCAGGATTGGAATGGGAAGGAATTGGATATCACATCTCATGCTATAGGAAGGGTCTCAGATTTGGTATAAGCATTGAGATATCACATCGCATGCTGTAGGAAGGGTCTAAGGATTGGAATGGGATGGACTTGGATATCACATCTCATGCTATAGGTAGGCTCTCAGGTTTGGTATAAGCATTGAGATATCACATCTCATGCTATAGGAAGGGTCTCAGGATTGGAATGGGAAGGAATTGGATATCACATCTCATGCTATAGGAAGGGTCTCAGGATTGGTATAAGCATGGAGATAACACATTTCATGCTATAGGACGGGTCTCAGAATTGCAATGGAAGGAGTTGGATATCACATCTCATGTTATAGGAAGTTTCTCAGATTTGGTATTAGAAGCATTGAGACATCACATCTCATGCTATAGGAAGGGTCTCAGGGTTGGAATGGGAAGGAGTTGGATATCGCATCTCATCCAATAGGAAGGGTCTCAGGTTTGGAATGGGAAGGAATTGGATATCACATCTCATGTTATAGGAAGGATCTCAGGTTTGGTATTAGAAGCATTGAGATATCACATCTCATGCTATAGGAAGGGTCTCAGGATTGGAATGGGAAGGAGTTGGATATCCCATCTCATGTTATAGGAAGGTTCTCAGGTTTGGTATTAGAAGCATAGAGATATCACATCTCATGCTATAGGAAGGGTCTCAGGATTGGAATGGGAAGGACTTGGATGTCACATCTCATGCTATAGGGAGGGTCTCAAGTTTGATATTAGAAGCATTGAGATAACAAATCTCATGATATCGGAAGGGTATCAGGATTGGAATGGGAAGGAGTTGGATATCACATCTCATGATAAAGGAAGGGTCTAAGGTTTGGAAGGGGAAGGATTTGGATATCACATCTCATGTTATAGGACGGGTCTCAGGTTTGGTATTAGAAGCATTGAGATATCAAGTCTCATGGTATAAGAAGGGTCTCAGAATTGGAATGGAATGGGAAGGAGTTGGATATCACACCTCAAGCTATAGGAAGGGTCTCAGGATTGGAATGGGAAGGACTTGGATATCACATCTCATGCTATAGGGAGGGTCTCAAGTTTGATATTAGAAGCTTTGAGATATCACATCTCATGATATCGGAAGGGTCTCAGGATTGGAATGGGAAGGAGTTGGATATCACATCTCATGATAAAGGAAGGGTCTAAGGTTTGGAAGGGGAAGGATTTGGATATCACATCTCATGTTATATTACGGGTCTCACGTTTGTATTAGAAGCATTGAGATATCAAGTCTCATAGTATAGGAAGGGTCTCAGAATTGGAATGGGAAGGAGTTGGATATCACATCTCAAGCTATAGGAAGGGTCTCAGGATTGGAATGGGAAGGACTTGGATATCACATCTCATGCTATAGGAAGGCTCTCAGGTTTGGAAGGGGAAAGAGTTGGATATCACATTTCATGTTAGAGGTAGGATCTCAGGTTTGGTATTAGAGGCATTGAGATATCACATCTCATGCTATCAGAAGGGTCTCAGGAATGGAATGGGAAGGACTTGGATATCACATCTCATGCTATAGGAAGGGTCTCAGGTTTGGTATAAGCATTGAGATATCACATCTCATGCTATAGGACGGGTCTCAGGATTGGAATGGAAGGAGTTGGATATCACATCTCATGTTATAGGAAGGATCTCAGGTTTGGTATTAGAAGCATTGAGACATCACATCTCATGCTATAGGAAGGGTCTCAGGGTTGGAATGGGAAGGAGTTGGATATCACATCTCATCCAATAGGAAGGGTCTCAGGTTTGGAATGGGAAGGAATTGGATATCACATCTCATGTTATAGGAAGGATCTCAGGTTTGGTATTAGAAGCATTGAGATATCACATCTCATGCTATAGGAAGGGTCTCAGGATTGGAATGTGAAGGATTTGGATATCACATCTCATGCTAAAGGAAGGGTCTCAGGTTTGGTAGAAGCATTGAGATATCACGTCTCTGCTATCGGAAGGGTCTCAGGATTGGATTGGGAAGGAGTTGGATATCACATCTCATGCCATAGGAAGGGTCTCAGGTTTGGTATAAGCATTGAGATATCACATCTCTGCTATCGGAAGGGTCTCAGGATTGGATTGGGAAGGAGTTGGATATCCCTTCTCATGCTATAGGAAGTGTCTCAGGTTGGAATGGGAAGGAGTTGGATATCACATCTCATGTTATAGGAAGGGTCTCAGAATTGGAATGGGAAGGATTTGGATATCACATCTCTTGCTATAGGAAGGGTCTCAGGATTGGAATGGGTAGGAGTTGGATATTACTTTCTTGCTATAGGAAGGGTCTCATGTTTGGAATGGGAAGGAGTTGGATATCACATATGCTATAGTTAGTGTCTCAGGTTTGGAACGGGAAGGAGTTGGATATCACATCTCATGTTATAGGAAGGGTCTCAGGTTTGGTATAAGCATTGAGATATCACATCTCTGCTATCGGAAGCGGCTCAGGATTGGAATGGGAAGGAGTTGGATATCCCATCTCATGTTATAGGAAGAGTCTCTGGTTTGGTATTAGAATCATTGAGATATCACATCGCATGCTGTAGGAAGGGTCTAAGGATTGGAATGGGATGGACTTGGATATCACATCTCATGCTATAGGTAGGCTCTCAGGTTTGGTATAAGCATTGAGATATCACATCCCATGCTATAGGAAGGGTCTCAGGATTGGAATGGGAAGGAATTGGATATCACATCTCATGCTATAGGAAGGGTCTCAGATTTGGTATAAGCATTGAGATATCACATCTCATGCTAAAGGAAGGGTCTCAGGATTGGAATGGGAAGGAGTTGTATATGACATCTCAGGCCATAGGAAGGTTCTCAGGTTTGGTATAAGCATTGAGATATCACATCTCTGCTATCGGAAGGGTCTCAGGATTGGAATGGGAAGGAGTTGGATATCCCATCTCATGTTATAGGAAGGGTCTCAGGCTTGGTATTAGAAGCATAGAGATATCACATCTCATGCTATAGGAAGGGTCTCAGGATTTGAATGGCAAGGAGTTGGATATCACATCTCATGCCATAGGAAGGGTCTCAGGTTTGGTATAAGCATTGAGATATCACATCTCTGCTATCGGAAGGGTCTCAGGATTGGATTGGGAAGGAGTTAGATATCCCTTCTCATGCTATAGGAAGTGTCTCAGGTTGGAATGGGAAGGAGTTGGATATCACATCTCATGTTATAGGAAGGGTCTCAGGATTGGAATGGGAAGGACTTGGATGTCACATCTCATGCTATAGGGAGGGTCTCAAGTTTGATATTAGAAGCATTGAGATAACAAATCTCATGATATCGGAAGGGTCTCAGGATAGGAATGGGAAGGAGTTGGATATCACATCTCATGATAAAGGAAAGGTCTAAGGTTTGGAAGGGGAAGGGTTTGGATATCACATCTCATGTTATAGGACGGGTCTCAGGTTTGGTATTAGAAGCATTGAGATATCAAGTCTCATGGTATAAGAAGGGTCTCAGAATTGGAATGGGAAGGAGTTGGATATCACACCTCAAGCTATAGGAAGGGTCTCAGGATTGGAATGGGAAGGAGTTTGATATCACATCTCATGCCATAGTATGGGTCTCAGGTTTGGTAGAAGCATTGGGATATCACATCTCATGCTATCAGAAGGGTATCAGTATTGGATTTGGAAGAAGTTGGATATCCCATCTCATGCTATAGGAAGGGTCTCAGGTTGGAATGGGAAGGAGTTGGATATCACATTTCATGTTATAGGAAGGGTCTCAGGATTGGAATGGGAAGGACTTGGATATCATATCTCATGCTATAGGACGGGTCTCAGGTTTGTTATTAGAATCATTGAGATATCATATTGCATGCTGTAGGAAGGGTCTAAGGATTGGAATGGGAAGGACTTGGATATCACATCTCATGCTATAGATAGGCTCTTAGGTTTGGAAAGGGAAGGAGTTGGATATCACATTTCATGTTAGAGGAAGGATCTCAGGTTTGGTATTAGAAGCATTGAGATATCACATCTCATGCTATATGAAGGGTCTCAGGATTGGAATGGGAAGTAGTTGGATATCACATCTCATGCTATAGGAAGGGTCTCAGGTTTGGTATAAGCATTGAGATATCACATCTCATGCTATAGGACAGGTCTCAGGATTGGAATGGAAGGAGTTGGATATCACATCTCATGTTATAGGAAGGATCTCAGGTTTGGTATTAGAAGCATTGAGACATCACATCTCATGCTCTAGGAAGGGTCTCAGGGTTGGAATGGGAAGGAGTTGGATATCACATCTCATCCAATAGGAAGGGTCTCAGGTTTGGAATGGGAAGGAATTGGATATCACATCTCATGTTATAGGAAGGATCTCAGGTTTGGTATTAGAAGCATTGAGATATCACATCTCATGCTATAGGAAGGGTCTCAGGATTGGAATGTGAAGGATTTGGATATCACATCTCATGCTAAAGGAAGGGTCTCAGGTTTGGTAGAAGCATTGAGATATCACGTCTCTGCTATTGGAAGGGTCTCAGGATTGGATTGGGAAGGAGTTGGATATCCCTTCTCATGCTATAGGAAGGGTCTCAGGATTTGAATGGCAAGGAGTTGGATATCACATCTCATGCCATAGGAAGGGTCTCAGGTTTGGTATAAGCATTGAGATATCACATCTCTGCTATCGGAAGGGTCTCAGGATTGGAATGGGAAGGAGTTGGATATTCCCATCTCATGTTATAGGAAGGGTCTCAGGTTTGGTATTAGAAGCATTGAGATATCACATCTCATGCTATAGGAAGGGTCTCAGGATTGGAATGGGAAGGACTTGGATATCACATCTCATGCTATAGGGAGGGTCTCAAGTTTGATATTAGAAGCTTTGAGATATCACATCTCATGATATCGGAAGGGTCTCAGGATTGGAATGGGAAGGAGTTGGATATCACATCTCATGATAAAGGAAGGGTCTAAGGTTTGGAAGGGGAAGGATTTGGATATCACATCTCATGTTATATTACGGGTCTCAGGTTTGGTATTAGAAGCATTGAGATATCAAGTCTCAGAGTATAGGAAGGGTCTCAGAATTGGAATGGGAAGGAGTTGGATATCACATCTCAAGCTATAGGAAGGGTCTCAGGATTGGAATGGGAAGGACTTGGATATAACATCTCATGCTATAGGAAGGCTCTCAGGTTTGGAAGGGGAAAGAGTTGGATATCACATTTCATGTTAGAGGTAGGATCTCAGGTTTGGTATTAGAGGCATTGAGATATCACATCTCATGCTATCAGAATGGTCTCAGGAATGGAATGGGAAGGAGTTGGATATCACATCTCATGCTAAAGGGAGGGTCTCAGGTTTGGAAGGGGAAGGATTTGGATATCACATCTCATGTTATAGGAAGGATCTCAGGTTTGGTATTAGAAGCATTGAGATATCACATCTCATGCTATCGGAAGGATCTCAGGTTTGGTATTAGAAGCATTGAGATATCACATCTCATGCTATCAGAAGGGTCTCAGGATTGGAATGGGAAGGAGTTGGATATCACATCTCATGCTAAAGGGAGGGTCTCAGGTTTGGAAGGGGAAGGATTTGGATATCACATCTCATGTTATAGGAAGGATCTCAGGTTTGGTATTAGAAGCATTGAGATATCACATCTCATGCTATCGGAAGGATCTCAGGTTTGGTATTAGAAGCATTGAGATATCATATCTCATGCTATAGGAAGGGTCTCAGGATTGGAATGGGAAAGAGTTGGATATCACATCTCATGCTATAGGGAGTGTCTCAGGATTGGAATGGGAAGGACTTAGATATCACATATCATGCTATAGGGAGGGTCTCAGTTATGATATTAGAAGCATTGAGATATCACATCTCATGCTATCGGAAGTGTCTCAGGATTGGAATGGGAAGGAGCTGGATATCACATCTCATGCTAAAAGGAAGGGTCTCAGGTTTGGAACGGGAAGGATTTGGATATCACATCTCATGTTATAGGAAGGGTCTCAGGTTTGGTATAAGCATTGAGATATCACATCTCTGCTATCGGAAGTGTCTCAGGATTGGAATGGGAAGGAGTTGGATATCACATCTCATGTTATAGGACGGGTCTCAGGTTTGTTATTAGAATCATTGAGATATCATATTGCATGCTGTAGGAAGGGTCTAAGGGTTGGAATGGGAAGGACTTGGATATCACATCTCATGCTATAGATAGGCTCTTAGGTTTGGAAAGGGAAGGAGTTGGATATCACATTTCATGTTAGAGGAAGGATCTCAGGTTTGGTATTAGAAGCATTGAGATATCACATCTCATGCTATAGGAAGGGTCTCAGGATTGGAATGGGAAGTAGTTGGATATCACATCTCATGCTATAGGAAGGGTCTCAGGTTTAGTATAAGCATTGAGATATCACATCTCATGCTATAGGACGGGTCTCAGGATTGGAATGGAAGGAGTTGGATATCACATCTCATGTTATAGGAAGGATCTCAGGTTTGGTATTAGAAGCATTGAGACATCACATCTCATGCTATAGGAAGGGTCTCAGGGTTGGAATGGGAAGGAGTTGGATATCACATCTCATCCAATAGGAAGGGTCTCAGGTTTGGAATGGGAAGGAATTGGATATCACATCTCATGTTATAGGAAGGATCTCAGGTTTGGTATTAGAAGCATTGAGATATCACATCTCATGCTATAGGAAGGGTCTCAGGATTGGAATGTGAAGGATTTGGATATCACATCTCATGCTAAAGGAAGGGTCTCAGGTTTGGTAGAAGCATTGAGATATCACGTCTCTGCTATCGGAAGGGTCGCAGGATTGGATTGGGAAGGAGTTGGATATCCCTTCTCATGCTATAGGAAGGGTCTCAGGATTTGAATGGCAAGGAGTTGGATATCACATCTCATGCCATAGGAAGGGTCTCAGGTTTGGTATAAGCATTGAAATATCACATCTCTGCTATCGGAAGGGTCTCAGGATTGGATTGGGAAGGAGTTGGATATCCCTTCTCATGCTATAGGAAGTGTCTCAGGTTGGAATGGGAAGGAGTTGGATATCACATCTCATGTTATAGGAAGGGTCTCAGGATTGGAATGGGAAGGATTTGGATATCACATCTCTTGCTATAGGAAGGGTCTCAGGATTGGAATGGGTAGGAGTTGGATATTACTTTCTTGCTATAGGAAGGGTCTCATGTTTGGAATGGGAAGGAGTTGGATATCACATATGCTATAGTTAGTGTCTCAGGTTTGGAACGGGAAGGAGTTGGATATCACATCTCATGTTAAAGGAAGGGTCTCAGGTTTGGTATAAGCATTGAGATATCACATCTCTGCTATCGAAAGCGGCTCAGGATTGGAATGGGAAGGAGTTGGATATCCCATCTCATGTTATAGTAAAAGTCTCTGGTTTGGTATTAGAATCATTGAGATATCACATCGCATGCTGTAGGAAGGGTCTAAGGATTGGAATGGGATGGACTTGGATATCACATCTCATGCTATAGGTAGGCTCTCAGGTTTGGTATAAGCATTGAGATATCACATCTCATGCTATAGGAAGGGTCTCAGGATTGGAATGGGAAGGATTTGGATATCACATCTCATGCTATAGGAAGGGTCTCAGATTTGGTATAAGCATTGAGATATCACATCTCATGCTAAAGGAAGGGTCTCAGGATTGGAATGGGAAGGAGTTGTATATGACATCTCAGGCCATAGGAAGGGTCTCAGGTTTGGTATAAGCATTGAGATATCACATCTCTGCTATCGGAAGGGTCTCAGGATTGCAATGGGAAGGAGTTGGATATCCCATCTCATGTTATAGGAAGAGTCTCAGGTTTGGTATTAGAAGCATTGAGATATCACATCTCATGCTATAGGAAGTGTCTCAAGATTGGAATGGGAAGGACTTGGATATCACATCTCATGCTATAGGGAGGGTCTCAAGTTTGATATTAGAAGCATTGAGATATCACATCTCATGCTATAGGAAGGGTCTCAGGATTGGAATGGGAAGGAGTTGGATATCACATCTCATGCTATAGGAAGGGTCTCAGGTTTGGTATAAGCAGTGAGATATCACATCTCATGCTATAGGAAGTGTCTCAGGATTGGAATGGGAAGGAGTTGGATATCACATCTCATGTTATAGGAAGGATCTCAGGTTTGGTATAAGCATTGAGATATCACATGTTTGCTATCGGAAGGGTCTCAGGATTGGAATGGGAAGGAGTTGGATATTCCCATCTCATGTTATAGGAAGGGTCTCAGGTTTGGTATTAGAAGCATTGAGACATCACATCTCATGCTATAGGAAGCGTCTCAGGATTGGAATGGGAAGGACTTGGATATCACATCTCATGCTATAGGGAGGGTCTCGAGTTTGATATTAGAAGCATTGAGATATCACATCTCATGATATCGGAAGGGTCTCAGGATTGGAATGGGAAGGAGTTGGATATCACATCTCATGATAAAGGAAGGGTCTAAGGTTTGGAAGGGGAAGGATTTGGATATCACATCTCATGTTATAGGACGGGTCTCAGGTTTGGTATTAGAAGCATTGAGATATCAAGTCTCATGGTATAGGAAGGGTCTCAGAATTGGAATGGGAAGGAGTTGGATATCACATCTCAAGCTATAGGAAGGGTCTCAGGATTGGAATGGGAAGGAGTTTGATATCACATCTCATGCCATAGTATGGGTCTCAGGTTTGGTATAAGCATTGGGATATCAAATCTCATGCTATCGGAAGGGTATCAGGATTGGAATTCCAAGGAGTTGGATATCCCATCTCATGCTATAGGAAGGGTCTCAGGTTGGAATGGGAAGGAGTTGGATATCACATCTCATGTTATAGGAAGGATCTCAGGTTTGGTATAAGAAGCATTGAGATATCACATCTCATGCAATCGGAAGAATCTCAGATTTGGTATTAGAGGCATTGAGATATCACATCTCATGCTATCATAAGGGTCTCAGGATTGGAATGGGAAGGAGTTGGATATCACATCTCATGCTATAGGAAGGGTCTCAGGTTTGGAACGGGAAGGAGTTGGATATCACATCTCATGTTATAGGAAGAGTCTCAGGTTTGGTATAAGCATTGAGATATCAAATCTCTGCAATCGGAAGTGTCTCAGGATTGGGATGGGAAGGAGTTGGATATCACATCTCATGCTATAGGAAGGGTCTCAGGTTTGGAACGGGAAGGATTTGGATATCCCATCTCATGTTATAGGACTGGTCTCATGTTTGGTATTAGAATCATTGAGATATCATATTGCATGCTGTAGGAAGGGTCTAAGGATTGGAATGGAAGGACTTGGATATCACATCTCATGCTATAGGTAGGCTCTCAGGTTTGGAAAGGGAAGGAGTTGGATATCACATTTAATGTTAGAGGAAGGATCTCAGGTTTGATATTAGAGCCATTGGATATCACATCTCATGCTATAGGAAGGGTCTCAGGATTGGAATGGGAAGGAGTTGGATATCACATCTCATGCTATAGGAAGGGTTTTAGGTTTGGTATAAGCATTGAGATATCACATCTCATGCTATAGGAAGGGTCTCAGGATTGGAATGGGAAGGATCTGTATATGACATCTCATGCCATAGGAAGGGTCTCAGGTTTGGTATAAGCATTGAGATATCACATCTCTGCTTTCGGAAGGGTCTCAGGATTGTAATGGGAAGGAGTTGGATATCCCATCTCATGTTATAGGAAGAGTCTCAGGTTTGGTATTAGAAGCATTGAGATATCACATCTCATGCTATAGGAAGTGTCTCAGGATTGGAATGGGAAGGACTTGGATATCACATCTCATGCTATAGGAAGGGTCTCAGGTTTGGTATAAGCAGTGAGATATCACATCTCATGCTATAGGAAGTGTCTCAGGATTGGAATGGGAAGGAGTTGGATATCACATCTCATGTTATAAGAAGGATCTCAGGTTTGGTATAAGCATTGAGATATCACATGTTTGCTATCGGAAGGGTCTCAGGATTGGAATGAGAAGGAGTTGGATATTCCCATCTCATGTTATAGGAAGGGTCTCAGGTTTGTTATTAGAATCATTGAGATATCATATTGCATGCTGTAGGAAGGGTCTAAGGATTGGAATGGGAAGGACTTGGATATCACATCTCATGCTATAGGTAGGCTCTCAGGTTTGGAAAGGGAAGGAGTTGGATATCACATTTAATGTTAGAGGAAGGATCTCAGGTTTGATATTAGAGCCATTGGATATCACATCTCATGCTATAGGAATGGTCTCAGGATTGGAATGGGAAGGAGTTGGATATCACATCTCATGCTATAGGAAGGGTTTTAGGTTTGGTATAAGCATTGAGATATCACATCTCATGCTATAGGAAGGGTCTCAGGATTGGAATGGGAAGGATCTGTATATGACATCTCATGCCATAGGAAGGGTCTCAGGTTTGGTATAAGCATTGAGATATCACATCTCTGCTTTCAGAAGGGTCTCAGGATTGTAATGGGAAGGAGTTGGATATCCCATCTCATGTTATAGGAAGAGTCTCAGGTTTGGTATTAGAAGCATTGAGATATCACATCTCATGCTATAGGAAGTGTCTCAGGATTGGAATGGGAAGGACTTGGATATCACATCTCATGCTATAGGGAGGGTCTCAAGTTTGATATTAGAAGCATTGAGATATCACATCTCATGCTATAGGAAGGGTCTCAGTATTGGAATGGGAAGGAGTTGGATATCACATCTGATGCTATAGGAAGGGTCTCAGGTTTGGTATAAGCATTGAGATATCACATCTCTGCTATCGGAAGGGTCTCAGGATTGGAATGGGAAGGAGTTGGATATTCCCATCTCATGTTATAGGAAGGGTCTATCAGGTCTTAGCATGAGACTCTTCCTATAACATGAGATGTGATATCCAACTCCTTCCCGTTCCTAACCTGAGACCCTTCCTATAGCATGAGATGTGATATCCAACTCCTTCCCATTCCAATCCTGAGACCCTTCCGATAGCTTGAGATGTGATATCTCAATGCTTCTAATATCAATACTGAGACCCTCCCTATAGCATGAGATGTGATATCTAAGTCCTTCCCATTCCAATCCTGAGACCCTTCCGATAGCAGAGATGTGAAATCTCAATGCTTCTACCAAAACTGAGACCCTTCCTTTAGCATGAGATGTGATATCCAACTCCTTCCCATTCCAATCCTGAGACCAGTCCTATAGCATGAGATGTGATATCTCAATGCTTCTAATACCAAACCTGAGATCCTTCCTATAACATGAGATGTGATATCCAACTCCTTCCCATTCCAATCCTGAGACCCTTCCTATAGCATGAGATGTGATATCTCAATGCTTCTAATACCAAACCTGAGATCCTTCCGATAGCATGAGATGTGATATCTCAATGCTTCTAATACCAAACCTGAGATACTTCCTATAACATGAGATGTGATATCCAAATCCTTCCCCTTCCGAACCTGAGACCCTCCCTTTAGCATGAGATGTGATATCCAACTCCTTCTCATTCCAATCCTGATACCCTTCTGATAGCATGAGATGTGATATCTCAATGCCTCTAATACCAAACCTGAGATCCTACCTCTAACATGAAATGTGATATCCAACTCCTTCCCTTTCCAAACCTGAGAGCCTTCCTACAGCATGAGATGTGATATCCAAGTCCTTCCCATTCCAATCCTGAGACCCTTCCTATAACATGAGATGTCATATCCAACTCCTTCCCATTCCAACCTGATACCCTTCCTATAGCATGAGATGGGATATCCAACTCCTTCCAAATCCAATCCTGATACCCTTCCGATAGCATGAGATGTGATATCCCAATGCTTCTACAAAACCTGATACCCATACCATGGCATGAGATGTGATATCAAACTCCCGTCCCATACCATGAGACTTGATATCTCAATGCTTCTAATACCAAACCTGAGACCGGTCCAATAACATGAGATGTGATATCCAAATCCTTCCCCTTCCAAACGTTAGACCCTTCCTTTATCATGAGATGTGATATCCAAGTCCTTCCCATTCCATTCCTGAGACCCTTCCTATAGCATGAGATGTGATATCTCAATGCTTCTAATAACAAACCTGAGACCCTTCCTATAACATGAGATGTGATATCCAAGTCCTTCCCATTTCAATCCTGAGACCCTTCCTATAGCATGAGATGTGATATCTCAATGCTTCTAATACCAAACCTGAGACCCTTCCTATAACATGAATTCTGATATCCAAGTCCTTCCCATTCCAATCCTGAGACCCTTCCAATAGCAGAGATGTGATATCTCAATGCCTCTAATACCAAACCTGAGATACTTCCGATAGCATGAGATGTGATATCTCAATGCTTCTAATACCAAACCTGAGATCCTACCTCTAACATGAAATGTGATATCCATCTCCTTCCCTTTCCAAACCTGAGACCCTGCCTATAGCATGAGATGTGATATCCAAGTCCTTCCCATTCCAATCCTGAGACCCTTCATATAGAATGTGATGTGATATCTCAATGCTTATACCAAACCTGAGACCCTTCCTATGGCATGAGATGTCATATACAACTCCTTCCCATTCCAATCATGAGACCCTTCCTATAGCATGAGATGTGATATCTCAATGCTTATACCAAACCTGAGACCCTTCCTATAGCATGAGATGTGATATCCAACTTCTTCCCATTCCAATCCTAAGACCCTTCCTATAACATGAGATGTGATGTCTCAATGCTTCTAATACCAAACCTGAGATCTTTCCTATAACATGAGATGTGATATCCAACTCCTTCCCATTCCAATCCTGAGACCCTTCCTATAGCATGAGATGTGATATCTCAATGTTTATACCAAACCTGAGACCCTTCCTATAGCTTGAGATGTGATATCCAACTCCTTCCCATTCCAATCCTGAGACCCTTCCTATAGCATGAGATGTGATATCTCAAGGCCTCTAATAAAAAACCTGAGATCCTTCCTCTAACATGAAATGTGATATCCAACTCCTTCCCCTTCCAAACCTGAGAGCCTTCCTATAGCATGAGATATGATATCCAAGTCCTTCCCATTCCAATCCTGAGACCCTTCCTATAACATGAAATGTGATATCCAACTCCTTCCCATTCCAACCTGAGACCCTTCCTATAGCATGAGATGGGATATCCAACTCCTTCCAAATCCAATACTGATACCCTTCCAATAGCATGAGATGTGATATCCCAATGCTTCTACCAAACCTGAGACCCATACTATGGCATAAGATGTGACATCAAACTCCTTCCCATTCCAATCCTGAGACCCTTCCTATAGCTTGAGATGTGATATCCACCTCCTTCCCATTCCAATTCTGAGACCCCTCCTATACCATGAGACTTGATATCTCAATGCTTCTAATACCAAACCTGAGACCCGTCCTATAACATGAGATGTGATATCCAAATCATTCCCCTTCCAAACCTTATACCCTCCCTTTAGCATGAGATGTGATATCCAACTCCTTCCCATTCCAATCCTGATACCCTTCTGATAGCATGAGATGTGATATCTCAATGCCTCTAATACCAAACCTGAGATCCTACCTCTAACATGAAATGTGATATCCAACTCCTTCCCTTTCCAAACCTGAGAGCCTTCCTACAGCATGAGATGTGATATCCAAGTCCTTCCCATTCCAATCCTAAAACCCTTCCTATAACATGAGATGTCATATCCAACTCCTTCCCATTCCAACCTGAGACCCTTCCTATAGCATGAGATGGGATATCCAACTCCTTCGAAAACCAATCCTGATACCCTTCCGATAGCATGAGATGTGATATCCCAATGCTTCTACAAAACCTGAGACCCATACCATGGCATGAGATGTGATATCAAACTCCCGTCCTATACCATGAGACTTGATATCTCAATGCTTCTAATACCAAACCTGAGACCGGTCCAATAACATGAGATGTGATATCCAAATCCTTCCCCTTCCAAACCTTAGACCCTTCCTTTATCATGAGATGTGATATCCAAGTCCTTCCCATTCCATTCCTGAGACCCTTCCTATAGCATGAGATGTGATATCTCAATGCTTCTAATACCAAACCTGAGACCCTTCCTATAACATGAGATGTGATATCCAAGTCCTTCCCATTTCAATCCTGAGACCCTTCCTATAGCATGAGATGTGATATCTCAATGCTTCTAATACCAAACCTGAGACCCTTCCTATAACATGAATTCTGATATCCAAGTCCTTCCCATTCCAATCCTGAGACCCTTCCAATAGCAGAGATATGATATCTCAATGCTTCTAATATCAAACCTGAGACCTGTCCTATAACATGAGATGGGATATCCAACTCCTTCCCGTTCCAAACCTGATACCCTTCCTATAGCATGAGATGTGATATCCAATTCCTTCCCATCCCAATCCTGAGACACCTCCGATAGCAGAGATGTGATATCTCAATGCTTATACCAAACCTGAGACTCTTCCTATAACATGAGATGTGATATCTAACTCCTTCCCGTTCCAAACCTGAGACCCTTCCTATAGCATGAGATGTGATATCCAACTCCTTCCCATTCCAATCCTGAGACCCTTCCTATAGCATGAGATGTGATATCTCAATGCTTATACCAAATCTGAGACCCTTCCTATAGCATGAGATGTGATATCCAACTCCTTCCCATTCCAATCCTGAGACCCTTCCTATAGCATGAGATGTGATATCTCAATGCTTCTAATACCAAACCTGAGATCCTTCCTATAACATGAGATGTGATATCCAACTCCTTCCCATTCCAATCCTGAGACCCTTATGATAGCATGAGATGTGATATCTCAATGCCTCTAATACCAAACCTGAGATACTTCCGATAGCATGAGATGTGATATCTCAATGCTTCTAATACCAAACCTGAGATCCTTCCTATAACATGAGATGTGATTTCAAAATCCTTCCCCTACCAAACCTGAGACCATCCCTTTAGCATGAGATGTGATATACAACTCCTTCCCATTCCAATCCTGAGACCCTTCTGATAGCATGAGATGTGATATCTCAATGCCTCTAATACCAAACCTGAGATCCTACCTCTAACATGAAATGTGATATCCATCTCCTTCCCTTTCCAAACCTGAGACCCTGCCTATAGCATGAGATGTGATATTCAAGTCCTTCCCATTCCAATCCTGAGACCCTTCCTATAGCATGTGATGTGATATCTCAATACTTATACCAAACCTGAGACCCTTCCTATGGCATGAGATGTCATATACAACTCCTTCCCATTCCAATCCTGAGACCCTTCCTATAGCATGAGATGTGATATCTCAATGCTTATACCAAACCTGAGACCCTTCCTATAGCATGAGATGTGATATCCAACTTCTTCCCATTCCAATCCTAAGACCCTTCCTATAACATGAGATGTGATGTCTCAATGCTTCTAATACCAAACCTGAGATCTTTCCTATAACATGAGATGTGATATCCAACTCCTTCCCATTCCAATCCTGAGACCCTTCCTATAGCATGAGATGTGATATCTCAATGTTTATACCAAACCTGAGACCCTTCCTATAGCTTGAGATGTGATATCCAACTCCTTCCCATTCCAATCCTGAGACCCTTCCTATAGCATGAGATGTGATATCTCAAGGCCTCTAATAAAAAACCTGAGATCCTTCCTCTAACATGAAATGTGATATCCAACTCCTTCCCCTTCCAAACCTGAGAGCCTTCCTATAGCATGAGATATGATATCCAAGTCCTTCCCATTCCAATCCTGAGACCCTTCCTATAACATGAAATGTGATATCCAACTCCTTCCCATTCCAACCTGAGACCCTTCCTATAGCATGAGATGGGATATCCAACTCCTTCCAAATCCAATACTGATACCCTTCCAATAGCATGAGATGTGATATCCCAATGCTTCTACCAAACCTGAGACCCATACTATGGCATAAGATGTGACATCAAACTCCTTCCCATTCCAATCCTGAGACCCTTCCTATAGCTTGAGATGTGATATCCACCTCCTTCCCATTCCAATTCTGAGACCCCTCCTATACCATGAGACTTGATATCTCAATGCTTCTAATACCAAACCTGAGACCCGTCCTATAACATGAGATGTGATATCCAAATCATTCCCCTTCCAAACCTTATACCCTCCCTTTAGCATGAGATGTGATATCCAACTCCTTCCCATTCCAATCCTGATACCCTTCTGATAGCATGAGATGTGATATCTCAATGCCTCTAATACCAAACCTGAGATCCTACCTCTAACATGAAATGTGATATCCAACTCCTTCCCTTTCCAAACCTGAGAGCCTTCCTACAGCATGAGATGTGATATCCAAGTCCTTCCCATTCCAATCCTAAAACCCTTCCTATAACATGAGATGTCATATCCAACTCCTTCCCATTCCAACCTGAGACCCTTCCTATAGCATGAGATGGGATATCCAACTCCTTCGAAAACCAATCCTGATACCCTTCCGATAGCATGAGATGTGATATCCCAATGCTTCTACAAAACCTGAGACCCATACCATGGCATGAGATGTGATATCAAACTCCCGTCCTATACCATGAGACTTGATATCTCAATGCTTCTAATACCAAACCTGAGACCGGTCCAATAACATGAGATGTGATATCCAAATCCTTCCCCTTCCAAACCTTAGACCCTTCCTTTATCATGAGATGTGATATCCAAGTCCTTCCCATTCCATTCCTGAGACCCTTCCTATAGCATGAGATGTGATATCTCAATGCTTCTAATACCAAACCTGAGACCCTTCCTATAACATGAGATGTGATATCCAAGTCCTTCCCATTTCAATCCTGAGACCCTTCCTATAGCATGAGATGTGATATCTCAATGCTTCTAATACCAAACCTGAGACCCTTCCTATAACATGAATTCTGATATCCAAGTCCTTCCCATTCCAATCCTGAGACCCTTCCAATAGCAGAGATATGATATCTCAATGCTTCTAATATCAAACCTGAGACCTGTCCTATAACATGAGATGGGATATCCAACTCCTTCCCGTTCCAAACCTGATACCCTTCCTATAGCATGAGATGTGATATCCAATTCCTTCCCATCCCAATCCTGAGACACCTCCGATAGCAGAGATGTGATATCTCAATGCTTATACCAAACCTGAGACTCTTCCTATAACATGAGATGTGATATCTAACTCCTTCCCGTTCCAAACCTGAGACCCTTCCTATAGCATGAGATGTGATATCCAACTCCTTCCCATTCCAATCCTGAGACCCTTCCTATAGCATGAGATGTGATATCTCAATGCTTATACCAAATCTGAGACCCTTCCTATAGCATGAGATGTGATATCCAACTCCTTCCCATTCCAATCCTGAGACCCTTCCTATAGCATGAGATGTGATATCTCAATGCTTCTAATACCAAACCTGAGATCCTTCCTATAACATGAGATGTGATATCCAACTCCTTCCCATTCCAATCCTGAGACCCTTATGATAGCATGAGATGTGATATCTCAATGCCTCTAATACCAAACCTGAGATACTTCCGATAGCATGAGATGTGATATCTCAATGCTTCTAATACCAAACCTGAGATCCTTCCTATAACATGAGATGTGATTTCCAAATCCTTCCCCTACCAAACCTGAGACCATCCCTTTAGCATGAGATGTGATATACAACTCCTTCCCATTCCAATCCTGAGACCCTTCTGATAGCATGAGATGTGATATCTCAATGCCTCTAATACCAAACCTGAGATCCTACCTCTAACATGAAATGTGATATCCATCTCCTTCCCTTTCCAAACCTGAGACCCTGCCTATAGCATGAGATGTGATATTCAAGTCCTTCCCATTCCAATCCTGAGACCCTTCCTATAGCATGTGATGTGATATCTCAATACTTATACCAAACCTGAGACCCTTCCTATGGCATGAGATGTCATATACAACTCCTTCCCATTCCAATCCTGAGACCCTTCCTATAGCATGAGATGTGATATCTCAATGCTTATACCAAACCTGAGACCCTTCCTATAGCATGAGATGTGATATCCAACTTCTTCCCATTCCAATCCTAAGACCCTTCCTATAATATGAGATGTGATATCCAACTCATTATTGGAATTAGAAGGACTTGGATATCACATCTCATGCTATAGGAAGGCTCTCAGGTTTGGAATGGGAAGGAGTTGGATATCACATCTCATGCTAAAGGGAGGGTCTCAGGTTTGGAAGGGGAAGGATTTGGATATCACATCTCATGTTATAGGAAGGATCTCAGGTTTGGTATTAGAAGCATTGAGATATCACATCTCATGCTATCAGAAGGATCTCAGGTTTGGTATAGAAGCATTGAGATATCACATCTCATTCTATCAGAAGGTTCTCAGGATTGGAATGGGAAGGAGTTGGATATCAAATCTCATGCTAAAGGGAGGGTCTCAGGTTTGGAAGGGGAAGGATTTGGATATCACATCTCATGTTATCGGAAGGATCTCAGGTTTGGTATTAGAAGTATTGAGATATCACATCTCATGCTATAGGAAGGGTCTCAGGATTGGAATGGGAAGGAGTTGGTTATCACATCTCATGCTAAAGGAAGGGTCTCAGGTTTGGTAGAAGCATTGAGATATCACATCTCATGCTATAGGAAGGGTCTCAGGATTGGAATGGGAAGGACTTAGATATCACATATCATGCTATAGGGAGGGTCTCAGTTTTGATATTAGAAGCATTGAGATATCACATCGCATGCTATCGGAAGTGTCTCAGGATTGGAATGGGAAGGAGCTGGATATCACATCTCATGCTAAAGGAAGGGTCTCAGGTTTGGAACGGGAAGGAGTTGGATATCACATCTCATGTTATAGGAAGGGTCTCAGGTTTGGTATAAGCATTGAGATATCACATCTCTGCTATCGGAAGTGTCTCAGGATTGGAATGGGAAGGACTTGGATATCACATCTCATGCTATAGATAGGCTCTCAGGTTTGGAAAGGGAAGGAGTTGGATATCACATTTCATGTTAGAGGAAGGATCTCAGGTTTGGTATTAGAGGCATTGAGATATCAGATCTCAGGCTATAGGAAGGGTCTCAGGATTGGAATGGGAAGGAGTTGGATATCACATCTCATGCTATAGGAAGGGTCTCAGGATTGGAATGGGAAGGAGTTGGATATCACATCTCATGCTAGAGGAAGGGTCTCAGGTTTGGTATAAGCATTGAGATATCACATCTCGTGTTATAGGAAGGGTCTCAGGATTGGAATGGGAAGGAGTTGTATATGACATCTCATGCCGTAGGAAGGGTCTCAGGTTTGGTATAAGCATTGAGATATCACATCTCTGCTATCGAAAGGGTCTCAGGATTGGAATGGGAAGGAATTGGATATCACATCTCATGTTATAGGAAGGATCTCAGGTTTGGTATTAGAAGCATTGAGATATCCCTTCTCATGCTATAGGAAGGGTCTCAGGATTGGAATGTGAAGGATTTGGATATCACATCTCATGCTAAAGGAAGGGTCTCAGGTTTGGTAGAAGCATTGAGATATCACGTCTCTGCTATCGGAAGGGTCTCAGGATTGGATTGGGAAGGAGTTGGATATCCCTTCTCATGCTATAGGAAGGGTCTCAGGTTTGGTATAAGCATTGAGATATCACATCTCTGCTATCGGAAGGGTCTCAGGATTGGATTGGGAAGGAGTTGGATATCCCTTCTCATGCTATAGGAAGTGTCTCAGGTTGGAATGGGAAGGAGTTGGATATCACATCTCATGTAATAGGAAGGGTCTCAGGATTGGAATGGGAAGGATTTGGATATCACATCTCTTGCCATAGGAAGGGTCTCAGGATTGGAATGGGTAGGAGTTGGATATTACTTTCTTGCTATACGAAGGGTCTCATGTTTGGAATGGGAAGAAGTTGGATATCACATATGCTATAGTTAGTGTCTCAGGTTTGGAACGGGAAGGAGTTGGATATCACATCTCATGTTATAGGAAGGGTCTCAGGTTTGGTATAAGCATTGAGATATCACATCTCTGCTATCGGAAGTGGCTCAGGATTGGAATGGGAAGGAGTTGGATATCCCATCTCATGTTATAGGACGAGTCTCTGGTTTGGTATTAGAATCATTGAGATATCACATCGCATGCTGTAGGAAGGGTCTAAGGATTGGAATGGGATGGACTTGGTTATCACATCTCATGCTATAGGTAGGCTCTCAGGTTTGGTATAAGCATTGAGATATCACATCTCGTGCTATAAGAAGGGTCTCAGGATTGGAATGGGAAGGAATTGGATATCACATCTCATGCTATAGGAAGGGTCTCAGATTTGGTATAGGCATTGAGATATCACATCTCATGCTATAGGAAGGGTCTCAGGATTGGAATGGGAAGGAGTTGTATATGACATCCCAGGCCATAGGAAGGGTCTCAGGTTCGGTATAAGCATTGAGATATCACATCTCTGCTATCGGAAGGGTCTCAGGATTGGAATGGGAAGGAGTTGGATATCCCATCTCATGTTATAGGAAGGGTCTCAGGTTTGGTATTAGAAGCATAGAGATATCACATCTCATGCTATAGGAAGGGTCTCAGGATTGGAATGGGAAGGACTTGGATGTCACATCTCATGCTATAGGGAGGGTCTCAAGTTTGATATTAGAAGCATTGAGATAGCAAATCTCATGATATCGGAAGGGTCTCAGGATTGGAATGGGAAGGAGTTGGATATCACATCTCATGATAAAGGAAGGGTCTGAGGTTTGGAAGGGGAAGGATTTGGATATCACATCTCATGTTATAGGACGGGTCTCAGGTTTGGTATTAGAAGCATTGAGATATCAAGTCTCATGGTATAAGAAGGGTCTCAGAATTGGAATGGGAAGGAGTTGGATATCACACCTCAAGCTATAGGAAGGGCCTCAGGATTGGAATGGGAAGGAGTTTGATATCACATCTCATGCCATAGTATGGGTCTCAGGTTTGGTAGAAGCATTGGGATATCACATCTCATGCTATCGGAAGGGTATCAGTATTGGATTTGGAAGGAGTTGGATATCCCATCTCATGCTATAGGAAGGGTCTCAGGTTGGAATGGGAAGGAGTTGGATATCACATTTCATGTTATAGAAAGTGTCTCAGGATTGGAATGGGAAGGACTTGGATATCATATCTCATGCTATAGGAAGGCTCTCAGGTTTGGAAGGGGAAGGAGTTGGATATCACATTTCATGTTAGAGGAAGGATCTCAGGTTTGGTATTAGAGGCCTTGAGATATCACATCTCATGCTATAGGAAGGGTCTCTGGATTGGAATGGGAAGGAGTTGGATATCACATCTCAAGCTATAGGAAGGGTCTCAGGTTTGGTATAAGCATTGAGATATCACATCTCATGCTATAGGAAGGGTCTCAGGATTGGAATGGGAAATAGTTGGATATCACATCTCATTTTATAGGAAATATCTCAGGTTTGGTATTAGAAGCATTGAGACATCACATCTCATGTTATAGGAAGGGTCTCAGGATTGGAATGGGAAGAAGTTGGATATCACATCTCATGCTATAGGAAGGGTCTCAGGTTTGGTATATGCATTGAGATATCACATCTCATGCTATAGGAAGGGTCTCAGGATTGGAATGGGAAGGAGTTGTATATGACATCTCATGCCATAGGAAGGGTCTCAGGTTTGGTATAAGCATTGAGATATCACATCACATGCTATAGAAAGGGTCTCAGGATTGGAATGGGAAGGACTTGGATATCACATCTCATGCTATAGGCAGGGTCTCAGGTTTGGAAAGGGAAGGAGATGGATATCACATTTCATGTTAGAGATAGGATCTCAGGTTTGGTATTAGAGGCATTGAGATATCACATCTCATGCTATCAGAAGGGTCTCAGGATTGGAATGGGAAGGAGTTGTATATCACATCTCATGCTAAAGGGAGGGTCTCAGGTTTGGAAGGGGAAGGATTTGGAAATCACATCTCATGTTATAGGAAGGGTCTCAGGTTTGGTATTAGAAGCATTGAGATATCACATCTCATGCTATAGGAAGGGTCTCAGGATTGGAATGGGGAGGACTTGGATGTCACATCTCATGCTATAGGGAGGGTCTCAAGTTTGATATTAGAAGCATTGAGATAACAAATCTCATGATATCGGAAGGGTCTCAGGATTGGAATGGGAAGAAGTTGGATATCACATCTCATGATAATGGAAGGGTCTAAGGTTTGGAAGGGGAAAGATTTGGATATCACATCTCATGTTATAGGACAGGTCTCAGGTTTGGTATTAGAAGCATTGAGATATCAAGTCTCATGGCATAGGTAGGGTCTCAGAATTGGAATGGGAAGGAGTTGGATATCACATCTCAAGCTATAGGAAGAGTCTCAGGATTTGGAATGGGAATGAGTTTGATATCACATCTCATGCCATAGTATGGGTCTCAGGTTTGGTAGAAGCATTGGGATATCACATCACATGCTATTAGAAGGGTATCAGTATTGGATTTGGAAGGAGTTGAATATCCCATCTCATGCTATAGTATGGGTCTCAGGTTTGGTAGAAGCATTGGGATATCACATCTCATGCTATTGGAAGGGTATCAGTATTGGATTTGGAAGGAGTTGGATATCCTATCTCATGCTATAGGAAGGGTCTCAGATTTGGTATAAGCATTGAGATATCACATCTCATGCTATAGGAAGGGTCTCAGGATTGGATTGGGAAGGAGTTGTATATGACATCTCAGGCCATAGGAAGGGTCTCAGGATTGGTATAAGCATTGAGATATCACATCTCTGCTATCGGAAGGGTCTCAGGATTGGAATGGGAAGGAGTTGGATATCCCATCTCATGTTATAGGAAGAGTCTCAGGTTTGGTATTAGAAGCATTGAGATATCACATCTCATGCTATAGGAAGGGTCTCAGGATTGGAATGGGGAGGACTTGGATGTCATCTCATGCTATAGGGAGGGTCTCAAGTTTGATATTAGAAGCATTGAGATAACAAATCTCATGATATCGGAAGGGTCTCAGGATTGGAATGGGAAGGAGTTGGATATCACATCTCATGATAAAGGAAGGGTCTAAGGTTTGGAAGGGGAAAGATCTGGATATCACATCTCATGTTATAGGACGGGTCTCAGGTTTGGTATTAGAAGCATTGAGATATCAAGTCTCATGGCATAGGAAGGGTCTCAGAATTGGAATGGGAAGGAGTTGGATATCACATCTCAAGCTATAGGAAGAGTCTCAGGATTGGAATGGGAAGGAGTTTGATATCACATCTCATGCCATAGTATGGGTCTCAGGTTTGGTAGAAGCATTGGGATATCACATCTCATGCTATTGGAAGGGTATCAGTATTGGATTTGGAAGGAGTTGGATATCCCATCTCATGCTATAGGAAGGGTCTCAGGTTGGAATGGGAAGGAGTTGGATATCACATTTCATGTTATAGGAAGGGTCTCAGGATTGGAATGGGAAGGACTTGGATATCATATCTCATGCTATAGGAAGGCTCTCAGGTTTGGAAGGGGAAGGAGTTGGATATCACATTTCATGTTAGAGGAAGGATCTCAGGTTTGGTATTAGAGGCCTTGAGATATCACATCTCATGCTATTGGAAGGGTCTCAGGATTGGAATGGGAAGGAGTTGGATATCACATCTCAAGCTTTAGGAAGGGTCTCAGGTTTGGTATAAGCATTGAGATAGCACATCTCATGCTATAGGAAGGGTTTCAGGATTGGAATGGGAAGGAGTTGGATATCACATCTCATGTTATAGGAAAGATCTCCGGTTTGGTATTAGAAGCATTGAGACATCACATCTCATGTTATAGGAAGGGTCTCAGGATTGGAATGGGAAGAAGTTGGATATCACATCTCATGCTATAGGAAGGGTCTCAGGTTTGGAAGGGGAAGGAGTTGGATATCCAATCTCATGTTATAGGACTGGTCTCAGGTTTGGTATTAGAAGCATTGAGATATCACATTGCATGCTGTAGGAAGGTTCTCAGGTTTGGTATTAGAAGCATTGAGACATCACATCTCATGCTATAGGAAGGGTCTCAGGATTGGAATGGGAAGGAGTTGGATATCACATCTCATGTTATAGGAAGGATCTCAGGTTTGGTATTAGAAGCATTGAGACATCACATCTCATGCTATAGGAAGGGTCTCAGGATTGGAATGGGAAGGAGTTGGATATCACATCTCATGCTATAGGAAGGGTCTCAGATTTGGTATAAGCATTGAGATATCACATCTCATGCTATAGGAAGGGTCTCAGGATTGGATTGGGAAGGAGTTGTATATGACATCTCAGGCCATAGGAAGGGTCTCAGGATTGGTATAAGCATTGAGATATCACATCTCTGCTATCGGAAGGGTCTCAGGATTGGAATGGGAAGGAGTTGGATATCCCATCTCATGTTATAGGAAGGGTCTCAGGTTTGGTATTAGAAGCATTGAGATATCACATCTCATGCTATAGGAAGGGTCTCAGGATTGGAATGGGGAGGACTTGGATGTCACATCTCCTGCTATAGGGAGGGTCTCAAGTTTGATATTAGAAGCATTGAGATAACAAATCTCATGATATCAGAAGGGTCTCAGGATTGGAATGGGAAGGAGTTGGATATCACATCTCATGATAAAGGAAGGGTCTAAGGTTTGGAAGGGGAACGATTTGGATATCACATCTCATGTTATAGGACGGGTCTCAGGTTTGGTATTAGAAGCATTGAGATATCAAGTCTCATGGCATAGGAAGGGTCTCAGAATTGGAATGGGAAGGAGTTGGATATCACATCTCAAGCTATAGGAAGAGTCTCAAGATTGGAATGGGAAGGAGTTTGATATCACATCTCATGCCATAGTATGGGTCTCAGGTTTGGTAGAAGCATTGGGATATCACATCGCATGCTATTGGAAGGGTATCAGTATTGGATTTGGAAGGAGTTGGATATCCCATCTCATGCTATAGGAAGGGTCTCAGGTTGGAATGGGAAGGAGTTGGATATCACATTTCATGTTAGAGGAAGGATCTCAGGTTTGGTATTAGAGGCCTTGAGATATCACATATCATGCTATAGGAAGGGTCTCAGGATTGGAATGGGAAGGAGTTGGATATCACATCTCAAGCTTTAGGAAGGGTCTCAGGTTTGGTATAAGCATTGAGATAGCACATCTCATGCTATAGGAAGGGTCTCAGGATTGGAATGGGAAGGAGTTGGATATTACATCTCATGTTATAGGAAAGATCTCAGGTTTGGTATTAGAAGCATTGAGACATCACATCTCATGTTATAGGAACGGTCTCAGGATTGGAATGGGAAGAAGTTGGATATCACATCTCATGCTATAGGAAGGGTCTCAGGTTTGGAAGGGGAAGGAGTTGGATATCCAATCTCATGTTATAGGACTGGTCTCAGGTTTGGTATTAGAAGCTTTGAGATATCACATCGCATGCTGTAGGAAGGTTCTCAGGTTTGGTATTAGAAGCATTGAGACATCACATCTCATGCTATAGGAAGGGTCTCAGGATTGGAATGGGAAGGAGTTGGATATCACATCTCATGTTATAGGAAGGATCTCAGGTTTGGTATTAGAAGCATTGAGACATCACATCTCATGCTATAGGAAGGGTCTCAGGATTGGAATGGGAAGGAGTTGGATATCACATCTCATGCTATAGGAAGGGTCTCAGATTTGGTATAAGCATTGAGATATCACATCTCATGCTATAGGAAGGGTCTCAGGATTGGATTGGGAAGGAGTTGTATATGACATCTCAGGCCATAGGAAGGGTCTCAGGATTGGTATAAGCATTGAGATATCACATCTCTGCTATCGGAAGGGTCTCAGGATTGGAATGGGAAGGAGTTGGATATCCCATCTCATGATAAAGGAAGGGTCTAAGGTTTGGAAGGGGAAAGATTTGGATATCACATCTCATGTTATAGGACGGGTCTCAGGTTTGGTATTAGAAGCATTGAGATATCAAGTCTCATGGTATAGGAAGGGTCTCAGAATTGGAATGGGAAGGATTTCGGATATCACATCTCAAGCTATAGGAAGAGTCTCAGGATTGGAAAGGGAAGGAGTTTGATATCACATCTCATGCCATAGTATGGTTCTCAGGTTTGGTAGAAGCATTGGGATATCACATCTCATGCTATTGGAAGGGTATCAGTATTGGATTTGGAAGGAGTTGGATATCCCATCTCATGCTATAGGAAGGGTCTCAGGTTGGAATGGGAAGGAGTTGGATATCACATTTCATGTTATAGGAAGGGTCTCAGGATTGGAATGGGAAGGAGTTGGATATCACATCTCAAGCTTTAGGAAGGGTCTCAGGTTTGGTATAAGCATTGAGATAGCACATCTCATGCTATAGGAAGGGTCTCAGGATTGGAATGGGAAGGAGTTGGATATCACATCTCATGTTATAGGAAAGATCTCAGGTTTGGTATTAGAAGCATTGAGACATCACATCTCATGTTATAGGAAGGGTCTCAGGATTGGAATGGGAAGAAGTTGGATATCACATCTCATGCTATAGGAAGGGTCTCAGGTTTGGAAGGGGAAGGAGTTGGATATCCAATCTCATGTTATAGGACTGGTCTCAGGTTTGGTATTAGAAGCATTGAGATATCACATCGCATGCTGTAGGAAGGTTCTCAGGTTTGGAATGGGGAGGAATTGGATATCACATCTCATGTCATAGGAAGGATCTCAGTTTTGGGATTAGAAGCATTGAGATATCATATCTCATGCTATAGGAAGGGTCTCAGGTTTGAAACGGGAAGGAGTTGGATATCACATCTCATGTTATAGGAAGGGTCTCAGGTTTGTTATAAGCATTGAGATATCACATCTCTGCTATCGGAAGTGTCTCAGGATTGGAATGGGAAGGTGTTGGATATCCCATCTCATGTTATAGGACGGGTCTCAGGTTTGTTATTAGAATCATTGAGATATCATATTGCATGCTGTAGGAAGGGTCTAAGGATTGGAATGGGAAGGACTTGGATATCACATCTCATGCTATAGGTAGGCTCTCAGGTTTGGAAAGGGAAGGAGTTCGATATCACATTTCATGTTAGAGGAAGGATCTCAGGTTTGGTATTAGAGGCATTGAGATATCACATATCATGCTATACGAAGGGTCTCAGGATTGGAATGGGAAGGAGTTGGATATCACATCTCAAGCTTTAGGAAGGGTCTCAGGTTTGGTATAAGCATTGCGATAGCACATCTCATGCTATAGGAAGGGACTCAGGATTGGAATGGGAAGGAGTTGGATATTACATCTCATGTTATAGGAAAGATCTCAGGTTTGGTATTAGAAGCATTGAGACATCACATCTCATGTTATAGGAAGGGTCTCAGGATTGGAATGGGAAGAAGTTGGATATCACATCTCATGCTATAGGAAGGGTCTCAGGTTTGGAAGGGGAAGGAGTTGGATATCCAATCTCATGTTATAGGACTGGTCTCAGGTTTGGTATTAGAAGCATTGAGATATCACATCGCATGCTGTAGGAAGGTTCTCAGGTTTGGTATTCGAAGCATTGAGACATCACATCTCATGCTATAGGAAGGGTCTCAGGATTGGAAATGGAAGGAGTTGGATATCACATCTCATGTTATAGGAAGGATCTCAGGTTTGGTATTAGAAGCATTGAGACATCACATCTCATGCTATAGGAAGGGTCTCAGGATTGGAATTTGAAGGAGTTGGATATCACATCTCATGCTATAGGAAGGGTCTCAGATTTGGTATAAGCATTGAGATATCACATCTCATGATATAGGAAGGGTCTCAGGATTGGATTGGGAACAAGTTGTATATGACATCTCAGGCCATAGGAAGGGTCTCAGGATTGGTATAAGCATTGAGATATCACATCTCTGCTATCGGAAGGGTCTCAGGATTGGAATGGGAAGGAGTTGGATATCCCATCTCATGATAAAGGAAGGGTCTAAGGTTTGGAAGGGGAAAGATTTGGATATCACATCTCATGTTATAGGACGGGTCTCAGGTTTGGTATTAGAAGCAATGAGATATCAAGTCTCATGGTATAGGAAGGGTCTCAGAATTGGAATGGGAAGCATTTGGATATCACATCTCAAGCTATAGGAAGAGTCTCAGGATTGGAATGGGAAGGAGTTTGATATCACATCTCATGCCATAGTATGGTTCTCAGGTTTGGTAGAAGCATTGGGATATCACATCTCATGCTATTGGAAGGGTATCAGTATTGGATTTGGAAGGAGTTGGATATCCCATCTCATGCTAAAGGAAGGGTCTCAGGTTTGGTAGAAGCATTGAGATATCACGTCTCTGCTATCGGAAGGGTCTCAGGATTGGATTGGGAAGGAGTTGGATATCCCTTCTCATGCTATAGGAAGGGTCTCAGGTTTGGTATAAGCATTGAGATATCACATCTCTGCTATCGGAAGGGTCTCAGGATTGGATTGGGAAGGAGTTGGATATCCCTTCTCATGCTATAGGAAGTGTCTCAGGTTGGAATGGGAAGGAGTTGGATATCACATCTCATGTTATAGGAAGGGTCTCAGGATTGGAATGGGAAGGATTTGGATATCACATCTCTTGCTATAGGAAGGGTCTCAGGATTGGAATGGGAAGGAGTTGGATATCACATATGCTATAGTTAGTGTCTCAGGTTTGGAACGGGAAGGAGTTGGATATCACATCTCATGTTATAGGAAGGGTCTCAGGTTTGGTATAAGCATTGAGATATCACATCTCTGCTATCGGAAGTGGCTTAGGATTGGAATGGGAAGGAGTTGGATATCCCATCTCATGTTATAGGACGAGTCTCTGGTTTGGTATTAGAATCATTGAGATATCACATCGCATGCTGTAGGAAGGGTCTAAGGATTGGAATGGGATGGACTTGGATATCACATCTCATGCTATAGGTAGGCTCTCAGGTTTGGTATAAGCATTGAGATATCAGATCTCATGCTATAGGAAGGGTCTCAGGATTGGAATGGGAAGGAATTGGATATCACATCTCATGCTATAGGAAGGGTCTCAGATTTGGTATAGGCATTGAGATATCACATCTCATGCTATAGGAAGGGTCTCAGGATTGGAATGGGAAGGAGTTGTATATGACATCCCAGGCCATAGGAAGGGTCTCAGGTTTGGTATAAGCATTGAGATATCACATCTCTGCTATCGGAAGGGTCTCAGGATTGGAATGGGAAGGAGTTGGATATCCCATCTCATGTTATAGGAAGGGTCTCAGGTTTGGTATTAGAAGCATAGAGATATCACATCTCATGCTATAGGAAGGGTCTCAGGATTGGAATGGGAAGGACTTGGATGTCACATCTCATGCTATAGGGAGGGTCTCAAGTTTGATATTAGAAGCATTGAGATAACAAATCTCATGATATCGGAAGGGTCTCAGGATTGGAATGGGAAGGAGTTGGATATCACATCTCATGATAAAGGAAGGGTCTGAGGTTTGGAAGGGGAAGGATTTGGATATCACATCTCATGTTATAGGACGGGTCTCAGGTTTGGTATTAGAAGCATTGAGATATCAAGTCTCATGGTATAAGAAGGTTCTCAGAATTGGAATGGGAAGGAGTTGGATATCACACCTCAAGCTATAGGAAGGGCCTCAGGATTGGAATGGGAAGGAGTTTGATATCACATCTCATGCCATAGTATGGGTCTCAGGTTTGGTAGAAGCATTGGGATATCACATCTCATGCTATCGGAAGGGTATCAGTATTGGATTTGGAAGGAGTTGGATATCCCATCTCATGCTATAGGAAGGGTCTCAGGTTAGAATGGGAAGGAGTTGGATATCACATTTCATGTTATAGAAAGGGTCTCAGGATTGGACTGGGAAGGACTTGGATATCATATCTCATGCTATAGGAAGGCTCTCAGGTTTGGAAGGGGAAGGAGTTGGATATCACATTTCATGTTAGAGGAAGGATCTCAGGTTTGGTATTAGAGGCCTTGAGATATCACATCTCATGCTATAGGAAGGGTCTCTGGATTGGAATGGGAAGGAGTTGGATATCACATCTCAAGCTATAGGAAGAGTCTCAGGTTTGGTATAAGCATTGAGATATCACATCTCATGCTATAGGAAGGGTCTCAGGATTGGAATGGGAAGGAGTTGGATATCACATCTCATATTATAGGAAATATCTCAGGTTTGGTATTAGAAGCATTGAGACATCACATCTCATGTTATAGGAAGGGTCTCAGGATTGGAATGGGAAGAAGTTGGATATCACATCTCATGCTATAGGAAGGGTCTCAGGTTTGGTATATGCATTGAGATATCACATCTCATGCTATAGGAAGGGTCTCAGGATTGGAATGGGAAGGACTTGGATATCACATCTCATGCTATAGGCAGGGTCTCAGGTTTGGAAAGGGAAGGAGATGGATATCACATTTCATGTTAGAGATAGGATCTCAGGTTTGGTATTAGAGGCATTGAGATATCACATCTCATGCTATCAGAAGGGTCTCAGGATTGGAATGGGAAGGAGTTGTATATCACATCTCATGCTAAAGGGAGGGTCTCAGGTTTGGAAGGGGAAGGATTTGGAAATCACATCTCATGTTATAGGAAGGGTCTCAGGTTTGGTATTAGAAGCATTGAGATAGCACATCTCATGCTATAGGAAGGGTCTCAGGATTGGAATGGGGAGGACTTGGATGTCACATCTCATGCTATAGGGAGGGTCTCAAGTTTGATATTAGAAGCATTGAGATAACAAATCTCATGATATCGGAAGGGTCTCAGGATTGGAATGGGAAGGAGTTGGATATCACATCTCATGATAATGGAAGGGTCTAAGGTTTGGAAGGGGAAAGATTTGGATATCACATCTCATGTTATAGGACGGGTCTCAGGTTTGGTATTAGAAGCATTGAGATATCAAGTCTCATGGCATAGGTAGGGTCTCAGAATTGGAATGGGAAGGAGTTGGATATCACATCTCAAGCTATAGGAAGAATCTCAGGATTGGAATGGGAATGAGTTTGATATCACATCTCATGCCATAGTATGGGTCTCAGGTTTGGTAGAAGCATTGGGATATCACATCACATGCTATTGGAAGGGTATCAGTATTGGATTTGGAAGGAGTTGAATATCCCATCTCATGCTATAGTATGGGTCTCAGGTTTGGTAGAAGCATTGGGATATCACATCTCATGCTATTGGAAGGGTATCAGTATTGGATTTGGAAGGAGTTGGATATCCCATCTCATGCTATAGGAAGGGTCTCAGATTTGGTATAAGCATTGAGATATCACATCTCATGCTATAGGAAGGGTCTCAGGATTGGATTGGGAAGGAGTTGTATATGACATCTCAGGCCATAGGAAGGGTCTCAGGATTGGTATAAGCATTGAGATATCACATCTCTGCTATCGGAAGGGTCTCAGGATTGGAATGGGAAGGAGTTGGATATCCCATCTCATGTTATAGGAAGAGTCTCAGGTTTGGTATTAGAAGCATTGAGATATCACATCTCATGCTATAGGAAGGGTCTCAGGATTGGAATGGGGAGGACTTGGATGTCACATCTCATGCTATAGGGAGGGTCTCAAGTTTGATATTAGAATCATTGAGATAACAAATCTCATGATATCGGAAGGGTCTCAGGATTGGAATGGGAAGGAGTTGGATATCACATCTCATGATAAAGGAAGGGTCTAAGGTTTGGAAGGGGAAAGATTTGGATATCACATCTCATGTTATAGGACGGGTCTCAGGTTTGGTATTAGAAGCATTGAGATATCAAGTCTCATGGCATAGGAAGGGTCTCAGAATTGGAATGGGAAGGAGTTGGATATCACATCTCAAGCTATAGGAAGAGTCTCAGAATTGGAATGGGAAGGAGTTTGATATCACATCTCATGCCATAGTATGGGTCTCAGGTTTGGTAGAAGCATTGGGATATCACATCTCATGCTATTGGAAGGGTATCAGTATTGGATTTGGAAGGAGTTGGATATCCCATCTCATGCTATAGGAAGGGTCTCAGGTTAGAATGGGAAGGAGTTGGATATCACATTTCATGTTATAGGAAGGGTCTCAGGATTGGAATGGGAAGGACTTGGATATCATATCTCATGCTATAGGAAGGCTCTCAGGTTTGGAAGGGGAAGGAGTTGGATATCACATTTCATGTTAGAGGAAGGATCTCAGGTTTGGTATTAGAGGCCTTGAGATATCACATCTCATGCTATAGGAAGGGTCTCAGGATTGGAATGGGAAGGAGTTGGATATCACATCTCAAGCTTTAGGAAGGGTCTCATGTTTGGTATAAGCATTGAGATAGCACATCTCATGCTATAGGAAGGGTTTCAGTATTGGAATGGGAAGGAGTTGGATATCACATCTCATGTTATAGGAAAGATCTCCGGTTTGGTATTAGAAGCATTGAGACATCACATCTCATGTTATAGGAAGGGTCTCAGGATTGGAATGGGAAGAAGTTGGATATCACATCTCATGCTATAGGAAGGGTCTCAGGTTTGGAAGGGGAAGGAGTTGGATATCCAATCTCATGTTATAGGACTGGTCTCAGGTTTGGTATTAGAAGCATTGAGATATCACATTGCATGCTGTAGGAAGGTTCTCAGGTTTGGTATTAGAAGCATTGAGACATCACATCTCATGCTATAGGAAGGGTCTCAGGATTGGAATGGGAAGGAGTTGGATATCACATCTCATGTTATAGGAAGGATCTCAGGTTTGGTATTAGAAGCATTGAGACATCACATCTCATGCTATAGGAAGGGTCTCAGGATTGGAATGGGAAGGAGTTGGATATCACATCTCATGCTATAGGAAGGGTCTCAGATTTGGAATACCAAACCTGAGAACCTTCCTACAGCATGCGATGTGATATCTCAATGCTTCTAATACCAAACCTGAGACCAGTCCTATAACATGAGATTGGATATCCAACTCCTTCCCCTTCCAAACCTGAGACCCTTCCTATAGCATGAGATGTGATATCTCAAGGCCTCTAATACCAAACCTGAGATCCTTCCTCTAACATGAAATGTGATATCCAACTCCTTCCCCTTCCAAACCTGAGAGCTTTCCTATAGCATGAGATATGATATCCAAGTCCTTCCCATTCCAATCCTGAGACCCTTCCTATAACATGAAATGTGATATCCAACTCCTTCCCATTCCAACCTGAGACCCTTCCTATAGCATGAGATGGGATATCCAACTCCTTCCAAATCCAATACTGATACCCTTCCAATAGCATGAATTGTGATATCCCAATACTTCTACCAAACCTGAGACCCATACTATGGCATGAGATGTGATATCAAACTCATTCCCATTCCAATCCTGAGACTCTTCCTATAGCTTGAGATGTGATATCCAACTCCTTCCCATTCCAATTCTGAGACCCTTCCTATGCCATGAGACTTGATATCTCAATGCTTCTAATACCAAACCTGAGACCCGTCCTATAACATGAGGTGATATCCAAATCTTTCCCCTTCCAAACCTTAGACCCTTCCTTTATCATGAGATGTGATATCCAACTCCTTCCCATTCCAATCCTGAGACCCTTCCGATATCATGAGATTTGTTATCTCAATGCTTCTAATATCAAACTTGAGACCCTCCCTATAACATGAGTTGTGATATCAAACTCATTCCCATTCCAATCCTGAGACTCTTCCTATAGCTTGAGATGTGATATCCAACTCCTTCCCATTCCAATTCTGAGACCCTTCCTATGCCATGAGACTTGATATCTCAATGCTTCTAATACCAAACCTGAGATCCTTCCTATAACATGAGATGTGATATCCAATTCCTTCCCATTCCAAACCTGAGACCCTTCCTATTGGATGAGATGTGATATCCAACTCCTTCCCATTCCAACCCTGAGACCCTTCCTATAGCATGAGATGTGATGTCTCAATGCTTCTAATACCAAACCTGAGATCCTTCCTATAACATGAGATGTGATATCCAACTCCTTCCATTCCAATCCTGAGACCCGTCCTATAGCATGAGATGTGATATCTCCATGCTTATACCAAACCTGAGACCCTTCCTATAGCATGAGATGTGATATCCAACTACTTCCCATTCCAATCCTGAGACCCTTCCTATAGCATGAGATGTGATATCTCAATGCTTCTAATACCAAACTTGAGATCCTTCCTCTAACATGAAATGTGATATCCAACTCCTTCCCTTTCCAAACCTAAGAGCCTATCTATAGCATGAGATGTGATATCCAAGTCCTTCCCATTCCAATCCTTAGACCCTTCCTACGGCATGCAATATGATATCTCAATGATTCTAATAACAAACCTGAGACCCGTCCTATAGCATGAGATATGATATCCAAGTCCTTCCCATTCCAATCCTGAGACCCTTCCTATAACATGAAATGTGATATCCAACTCCTTCCCATTCCAACCTGAGACCCTTCCTATAGCATGAGATGGGATATCCAACTTCTTCCAAATCCAATACTGATACCCTTCCGATAGCATGAGATGTGATATCCCAATGCTTCTACCAAACCTGAGACCCATACTATGGCATGAGATGTGACATCAAACTCCTTCCCATTCCAATCCTGAGACCCTTCCCATAGCTTGAGGTGTGATATCCAACTCCTTCCCATTCCAATTCTGAGACCCTTCTTATACCATGAGACTTGATATCTCAATGCTTCTAATACCAAACCTGAGACCCGTCCTATAACATGAGATGTGATATCCAAATCCTTCCCATTCCAATCCTGAGACCCTTCCGATATCATGAGATTTGTTATCTCAACGCTTCTAATACCAAACCTGAGACCATTCCTATAACATGAGATGGGATATCCAACTCCTTCCCATTCCAATCCTGAGACCCTTCCGATAGCAGAGATGTGATATCTCAATGCTTATACCAAACCTGAGACCCTCCCTATAGCATGAGATGTGACATCCAAGTCCTTCCCATTCCAATCCTGAGACCCTTCCTATAGCATGAGATGTGATATCTCTATGCTTCTAATACCAAACCTGAGACCATTCCTATAACATGAGATGGGATATCCAACTCCTTCCCATTCCAATCCTGAGACCCTTCCGATAGCAGAGATGTGATATCTCAATGCTTATACCAAACCTGAGACCCTTCCTATGGCCTGAGATGTCATATACAACTCCTTCCCATTCCAATCCTGAGACCCTTCCTTTAGCATGAGATGTGATATCTCAATGCTTATACCAAATCTGAGACCCTTCCTATAGCATGAGATGTGATATCCAATTCCTTCCCATTCCAATCCTGAGACCCTTCCTATAGCATGAGATGTGATATCTCAATGCTTATACCAAACCTGAGAGCCTACCTATAGCATGAGATGTGATATCCAAGTCCATCCCATTCCAATCCTTAGACCCTTCCTACAGCATGCGATGTGATATTTCAATGATTCTAATACCAAACCAGAGACTCCTCCTATAACATGAGATGGGATATCCAACTCCTTCCCATTCCAATCCTGAGCCGCTTCCGATAGCAGAGATGTGATATCTCAATGCTTATACCAAACCTGAGACCCTTCCTATAAAATGAGATGTGATATCCAACTCCTTCCCGTTCCAAACCTGAGACACTAACTATAGCATATGTGATATCCAACTGCTTCCCATTCCAAACATGAGACCCTTCCTATAGCAAGAAAGTAATATCCAACTCCTACCCATTCCAATCCTGAGACCCTTCCTATAGCAAGAGATGTGATATCCAAATCCTTCCCATTCCAATCCTGAGACCCTTCCTATAACATGAGATGTGATATCCAACTCCTTCCCATTCAAATCCTGAGACCCTTCCTATAGCATGAGAAGGGATATCCAACTCCTTCCCAATCCAATCCTGAGACCCTTCCGATAGCAGAGACCTGATATCTCAATGCTTCTACCAAACCTGAGACCCTTCCTTTAGCATGAGATGTGATATCCAAATCCTTCACATTCCAATCCTGAGACCCTTCCTATAGCATGAGATGTGATATCTCAATGCTTCTAATACCAAACCTGAGATCCTTCCTATAACATGAGATGTGATATCCAATTCCTTCCCATTCCAAACCTGAGACCCTTCCTATTGGATGAGACGTGATATCCAACTCCTTCCCATTCCAACCCTGAGACCCTTCCTATAGCATGAGATGTGATGTCTCAATGCTTCTAATACCAAACCTGACATCCTTACTATAACATGAGATGTGATATCCAACTCCTTCCATTCCAATCCTGAGACCCGTCCTATAGCATGAGATGTGATATCTCAATGCTTATACCAAACCTGAGACCCTTCCTATAGCATGAGATGTGATATCCAACTACTTCCCATTCCAATCCTGAGACCCTTCCTATAGCATGAGATGTGATATCTCAATGCTTCTAATACCAAACCTGAGATCCTTCCTCTAACATGAAATGTGATATCCAACTCCTTCCCTTTCCAAACCTAAGAGCCTATCTATAGCATGAGATGTGATATCCAAGTCCTTCCCATTCCAATCCTTAGACCCTTCCTACAGCATGCAATATGATATCTCAATGATTCTAATAACAAACCTGAGACCCGTCCTATAGCATGAGATATGATATCCAAGTCCTTCCCATTCCAATCCTGAGACCCTTCCTATAACATGAAATGTGATATCCAACTCCTTCCCATTCCAAACCTAAGAGCCTATCTATAGCATGAGATGTGATATCCAAGTCCTTCCCATTCCAATCCTTAGACCCTTCCTACAGCATGCAATATGATATCTCAATGATTCTAATAACAAACCTGAGACCCGTCCTATAGCATGAGATATGATATCCAAGTCCTTCCCATTCCAATCCTGAGACCCTTCCTATAACATGAAATGTGATATCCAACTCCTTCCCATTCCAACCTGAGACCCTTCCTATAGCATGAGATGGGATATCCAACTTCTTCCAAATCCAATACTGATACCCTTCCGATAGCATGAGATGTGATATCCCAATGCTTCTACCAAACCTGAGACCCATACTATGGCATGAGATGTGATATCAAACTCCTTCCCATTCCAATCCTGAGACCCTTCCTATAACTTGAGGTGTGATATCCAACTCCTTACCATTCCAATTCTGAGACCCTTCTTATACCATGAGACTTGATATCTCAATGCTTCTAATACCAAACCTGAGACCCGTCCTATAACATGAGATGTGATATCCAAATCCTTCCCCTTCCAAACCTTAGACCCTTCCTTTATCATGAGATGTGGTATCCAACTCCTTCCCATTCCAATCCTGAGACCCTTCCGATATCATGAGATTTGTTATCTCAATGCTTCTAATATCAAACTTGAGACCCTCCCTATAGCATGAGATGTGACATCCAAGTCCTTCCCATTCCAATCCTGAGACCCTTCCTATAGCATGAGATGTGATATCTCTATGCTTCTAATACCAAACCTGAGACCCTTCCTATAACATGAGATGGGATATCCAACTCCTTCCCATTCCAATCCTGAGACCCTTCCGATAGCAGAGATGTGATATCTCAATGCTTATACAAAACCTGAGACCCTTCCTATGGCCTGAGATGTCATATACAACTCCTTCCCATTCCAATCCTGAGACCCTTCCTTTAGCATGAGATGTGATATCTCAATGCTTATACCAAATCTGAGACCCTTCCTATAGCATGAGATGTGATATCCAAATCCTTCCCATTCCAATCCTGAGACCCTTCCTATAGCATGAGATGTGATATCTCAATGCTTATACCAAACCTGAGAGCCTACCTATAGCATGAGATGTGATATCCAAGTCCATCCCATTCCAATCCTTAGACCCTTCCTACAGCATGCGATGTGATATCTCAATGATTCCAATACCAAACCAGAGACTCTTACTATAACATGAGATGGGATATCCAACTCCTTCCCATTCCAATCCTGAGCTGCTTCCGATAGCAGAGATGTGATATCTCAATGCTTATACCAAACCTGAGACCCTTCCTATAACATGAGATGTGATATCCAACTCCTTCCCGTTCCAAACCTGAGACACTAACTATAGCATATGTGATATCCAACTCCTTCCCATTCCAAACATGAGACCCTTCCTATAGCAAGAAAGTAATATCCAACTCCTACCCATTCCAATCCTGAGACCCTTCCTATAGCAAGAGATGTGATATCCAAATCCTTCCCATTCCAATCCTGAGACCCTTCCTATAACATGAGATGTGATATCCAACTCCTTCCCATTCCAACCTGAGACACTTCCTATAACATGAGAAGGGATATCCAACTCCTTCCCAATCCAATCCTGAGACCCTTCCGATAGCAGAGATGTGATATCTCAATGCTTATACCAAACCTGAGACCCTTCCTATGGCATGAGATGTGATATCCAACTCCTTGCCATTCAAATCCTGAGACCCTTCCTATAGCATGAGAAGGGATATCCAACTCCTGCCCAATCCAATCCTGAGACCCTTCCGATAGCAGAGACGTGATATCTCAATGCTTCTACCAAACCTGAGACCCTTCCTTTAGCATGAGATGTGATATCCAAATCCTTCACATTCCAATCCTGAGACCCTTCCTACAGCATGAGATGTGATATCTCAATGCTTCTAATACCAAACCTGAGATCCTTCCTATAACATAAGATGTGATATCCAAATTCCTTCCCATTCCAAACCTGAGACCCTTCCTATTGGATGAGAGGTGATATCCAACTCCTTCCCATTCCAACCCTGAGACTCTTCCTATAGCATGAGATGTGATGTCTCAATGCTTCTAATACCAAACCTGAGATCCTTCCTATAACATGAGATGTGATATCCAACTCCTTCCATTCCAATCCTGAGACCCGTCCTATAGCATTAGATGTGATATCTCAATGCTTATACCAAACCTGAGACCCTTCCTATAGCATGAGATGTGATATCCAACTACTTCCCATTCCAATCCTGAGACCCTTCCTATAGCATGAGATGTGATATCTCAATGCTTCTAATACCAAACCTGAGATCCTTCCTCTAACATGAAATGTGATATCCAACTCCTTCCCTTTCCAAACCTAAGAGCATATCTATAGCATGAGATGTGATATCCAAGTCCTTCCCATTCCAACCCTTAGACCCTTCCTACAGCATGCAATATGATATCTCAATGATTCTAATAACAAACCTGAGACCCGTCCTATAATATGAGATGGGATATCCAACTCCTTCCCATTCCAATCCTGAGACACTTCCGATAGCAGAGATGTGATATCTCAATGCTTATACCAAACCTGAGACCCTTCCTATAACATGTGATGTGATATCCAAATCCTTCCCGTTCCAAACCTGAGACCCTTCCTTTAGCATGAGATGTGATATCCAGCTCCTTCCCATTCCAATCCAAAGACACTTCCGATAGCATGAGATGTGATATCTCAATGCTTCTAATATCAAAACTGAGACCCTCCCTATAGCATGATATGTGATATCTAAGTCCTTCCCATTCCAATCCTGAGACACTCCCTATAGCATGAGATGTGATATCCAACTCTTTCCCATTCCAATCCTGAGACCCTTCCTATAGCATGAGATATGATATCTCAATACTTCTAATACCAAACGTGAGATCCTTCCGATAACATGAGATGTGATATCCAAATCCTTCCCCTTCCAAACCTGAGACCCTCCCTTTAGCATGAGATGTGATATCCAACTTCTTCACATTCCAATCCTGAGACCCTTCTGATAGCATGAGATGTGATATCTCAATGCTTCTAATACCAAACCTGAGATCCTTCCGATAGCATGAGATGTGATATCTCAATGCTTCTAATACCAAACCTGAGATCCTTCCTATAACATGAGATGTGATATCCAAATCCTTCCCCTTCCAAACCTGAGACCCTCCCTTTAGCATGAGATGTGATATCCAACTCCTTCCCATTCCATTCCTGAGACCCTTCTGATAGCATGAGATGTGATATCTCAATGCCTCTAATACCAAACCTGAGATCCTACCTCTAACATGAAATGTGATATCCAACTCTTTCCCCTTCCAAACCTGAGAGCCTTCCTATAGCATGAGATGTGATATCCAAGTCCTTCCCATTCCAATCCTGAGACCCTTCCTATAGCTTGAGATGTGATATCCAACTCCTTCCCATTCCAATTCTGAGACCCTTCCTATACTCTGAGACTTGATATCTCAATGCTTCTAATACCAAACCTGAGACCCGTAATATAACATGAGATGTGATATCCAAATCCTTCCCCTTCCAAACCTTAGACCCTTCCTTTATCATGAGATGTGATATCCAACTCCTTCCCATTCCAATCCTGAGACCCTTCCGATATCATGAGATGTGATATCTCAAAGCTTCTAATATCAAACTTGAGACCCTCCCTATAGCATGAGATGTGATATCCAAGTCCTTCCCATTCCAATCCTGAGACCCTTCCTATAGCATGAGATGTGATATCTCAATGCTTCTAATACCAAACCTGAGACCCTTCCTATAACATGAGATGGGAATATCCAACTCCTTCCCATTCCAATCCTGAGACCCTTCCGATAGCAGAGATGTGATATCTCAATGCTTATACCAAACCTGAGACCCTTCCTATGGCATGAGATGTGATATCCAACTCCTTGCCATTCAAATCCTGAGACCCTTCCTATAGCATGAGAAGGGATATCCAACTCCTTCCCATTCCAATCCTGAGACCCTTCCGATAGCAGAGACGTGATATCTCAATGCTTCTACCAAACCTGAGACCCTTCCTTTAGCATGAGATGTGATATCCAAATCCTTCACATTCCAATCCTGAGACCCTTCCTATAGCATGAGATGTGATATCTCAATGCTTCTAATACCAAACCTGAGATCCTTCCTATAACATGAGATGTGATATCCAATTCCTTCCCATTCCAAACCTGAGACCCTTCCTATTGGATGAGATGTGATATCCAACTCCTTCCCATTCCAACCCTGAGACCCTTCCTATAGCATGAGATGTGATGTCTCAATGCTTCTAATACCAAACCTGAGATCCTTCCTATAACATGAGATGTGATATCCAACTCCTTCCATTCCAATCCTGAGACCCGTCCTATAGCATGAGATGTGATATCTCAATGCTTATACCAAACCTGAGACCCTTCCTATAGCATGAGATGTGATATCCAACTACTTCCCATTCCAATCCTGAGACCCTTCCTATAGCATGAGATGTGATATCCAAGTCCTTCCCATTCCAACCCTGAGACCCTTCCTATAGCATGAGATGTGATGTCTCAATGCTTCTAATACCAAACCTGAGATCCTTCCTATAACATGAGATGTGATATCCAACTCCTTCCATTCCAATCCTGAGACCCGTCCTATAGCATTAGATGTGATATCTCAATGCTTATACCAAACCTGAGACCCTTCCTATAGCATGAGATGTGATATCCAACTACTTCCCATTCCAATCCTGAGACCCTTCCTATAGCATGAGATGTGATATCTCAATGCTTCTAATACCAAACCTGAGATCCTTCCTCTAACATGAAATGTGATATCCAACTCCTTCCCTTTCCAAACCTAAGAGCCTATCTATAGCATGAGATGTGATATCCAAGTCCTTCCCATTCCAACCCTTAGACCCTTCCTACAGCATGCAATATGATATCTCAATGATTCTAATAACAAACCTGAGACCCGTCCTATAACATGAGATGGGATATCCAACTCCTTCCCATTCCAATCCTGAGACACTTCCGATAGCAGAGATGTGATATCTCAATGCTTATACCAAACCTGAGACCCTTCCTATAACATGAGATGTGATATCCAAATCCTTCCCGTTCCAAACCTGAGACCCTTCCTTTAGCATGAGATGTGATATCCAGCTCCTTCCCATTCCAATCCTGAGACACTTCCGATAGCATGAGATGTGATATCTCAATGCTTCTAATATCAAAACTGAGACCCCCCCTATAGCATGATATGTGATATCTAAGTCCTTCCCATTCCAATCCTGAGACACTCCCTATAGCATGAGATGTGATATCCAACTCTTTCCCATTCCAATCCTGAGACCCTTCCTATAGCATGAGATATGATATCTCAATACTTCTAATACCAAACGTGAGATCCTTCCGATAACATGAGATGTGATATCCAAATCCTTCCCCTTCCAAACCTGAGACCCTCCCTTTAGCATGAGATGTGATATCCAACTCCTTCCCATTCCAATCCTGAGACCCTTCTGATAGCATGAGATGTGCTATCTCAATGCTTCTAATACCAAACCTGAGATCCTTCCGATAGCATGAGATGTGATATCTCAATGCTTCTAATACCAAACCTGAGATCCTTCCTATAACATGAGATGTGATATCCAAATCCTTCCCCTTCCAAACCTGAGACCCTCCCTTTAGCATGAGATGTGATATCCAACTCCTTCCCATTCCATTCCTGAGACCCTTCTGATAGCATGAGATGTGATATCTCAATGCCTCTAATACCAAACCTGAGATCCTACCTCTAACATGAAATGTGATATCCAACTCTTTCCCCTTCCAAACCTGAGAGCCTTCCTATAGCATGAGATGTGATATCCAAGTCCTTCCCATTCCAATCCTGAGACCCTTCCTATAGCTTGAGATGTGATATCCAACTCCTTCCCATTCCAATTCTGAGACCCTTCCTATACTCTGAGACTTGATATCTCAATGCTTCTAATACCAAACCTGAGACCCGTAATATAACATGAGATGTGATATCCAAATCCTTCCCCTTCCAAACCTTAGACCCTTCCTTTATCATGAGATGTGATATCCAACTCCTTCCCATTCCAATCCTGAGACCCTTCCGATATCATGAGATGTGATATCTCAAAGCTTCTAATATCAAACTTGAGACCCTCCCTATAGCATGAGATGTGATATCCAAGTCCTTCCCATTCCAACCCTGAGACCCTTCCTATAGCATGAGATGTGATATCTCAATGCTTCTAATACCAAACCTGAGACCCTTCCTATAACATGAGATGGGAATATCCAACTCCTTCCCATTCCAATCCTGAGACCCTTCCGATAGCAGAGATGTGATATCTCAATGCTTATACCAAACCAGAGACCCTTCCTATGGCATGAGATGTGATATCCAACTCCTTGCCATTCAAATCCTGAGACCCTTCCTATAGCATGAGAAGGGATATCCAACTCCTTCCCATTCCAATCCTGAGACCCTTCCGATAGCAGAGACGTGATATCTCAATGCTTCTACCAAACCTGAGACCCTTCCTTTAGCATGAGATGTGATATCCAAATCCTTCACATTCCAATCCTGAGACCCTTCCTATAGCATGAGATGTGATATCTCAATGCTTCTAATACCAAACCTGAGATCCTTCCTATAACATGAGATGTGATATCCAATTCCTTCCCATTCCAAACCTGAGACCCTTCCTATTGGATGAGATGTGATATCCAACTCCTTCCCATTCCAACCCTGAGACCCTTCCTATAGCATGAGATGTGATGTCTCAATGCTTCTAATACCAAACCTGAGATCCTTCCTATAACATGAGATGTGATATCCAACTCCTTCCATTCCAATCCTGAGACCCGTCCTAGAGCATGAGATGTGATATCTCAATGCTTATACCAAACCTGAGACCCTTCCTATAGCATGAGAAGGGATATCCAACTCCTTCCCAATCCAATCCTGAGACCCTTCCGATAGCAGAGATGTGATATCTCAATGCTTATACCAAACCTGAGACCCTTCCTATGGCATGAGATGTGATATCCAACTCCTTGCCATTCAAATCCTGAGACCCTTCCTATAGCATGAGAAGGGATATCCAACTCCTGCCCAATCCAATCCTGAGACCCTTCCGATAGCAGAGACGTGATATCTCAATGCTTCTACCAAACCTGAGACCCTTCCTTTAGCATGAGATGTGATATCCAAATCCTTCACATTCCAATCCTGAGACCCTTCCTATAACATGAGATGTGATATCTCAATGCTTCTAATACCAAACCTGAGATCCTTCCTATAACATAAGATGTGATATCCAAATTCCTTCCCATTCCAAACCTGAGACCCTTCCTATTGGATGAGAGGTGATATCCAACTCCTTCCCATTCCAACCCTGAGACCCTTCCTATAGCATGAGATGTGATGTCTCAATGCTTCTAATACCAAACCTGAGATCCTTCCTATAACATGAGATGTGATATCCAACTCCTTCCATTCCAATCCTGAGACCCGTCCTATAGCATTAGATGTGATATCTCAATGCTTATACCAAACCTGAGACCCTTCCTATAGCATGAGATGTGATATCCAACTACTTCCCATTCCAATCCTGAGACCCTTCCTATAGCATGAGATGTGATATCTCAATGCTTCTAATACCAAACCTGAGATCCTTCCTCTAACATGAAATGTGATATCCAACTCCTTCCCTTTCCAAACCTAAGAGCATATCTATAGCATGAAATGTGATATCCAAGTCCTTCCCATTCCAACCCTTAGACCTTTCCTACAGCATGCAATATGATATCTCAATGATTCTAATAACAAACCTGAGACCCGTCCTATAATATGAGATGGGATATCCAACTCCTTCCCATTCCAATCCTGAGACACTTCCGATAGCAGAGATGTGATATCTCAATGCTTATACCAAACCTGAGACCCTTCCTATAACATGTGATGTGATATCCAAATCCTTCCCGTTCCAAACCTGAGACCCTTCCTTTAGCATGAGATGTGATATCCAGCTCCTTCCCATTCCAATCCTGAGACACTTCCGATAGCATGAGATGTGATATCTCAATGCTTCTAATATCAAAACTGAGACCCTCCCTATAGCATGATATGTGATATCTAAGTCCTTCCCATTCCAATCCTGAGACACTCCCTATAGCATGAGATGTGATATCCAACTCTTTCCCATTCCAATCCTGAGACCCTTCCTATAGCATGAGATATGATATCTCAATACTTCTAATACCAAACGTGAGATCCTTCCGATAACATGAGATGTGATATCCAAATCCTTCCCCTTCCAAACCTGAGACCCTCCCTTTAGCATGAGATGTGATATCCAACTTCTTCACATTCCAATCCTGAGACCCTTCTGATAGCATGAGATGTGATATCTCAATGCTTCTAATACCAAACCTGAGATCCTTCCGATAGCATGAGATGTGATATCTCAATGCTTCTAATACCAAACCTGAGATCCTTCCTATAACATGAGATGTGATATCCAAATCCTTCCCCTTCCAAACCTGAGACCCTCCCTTTAGCATGAGATGTGATATCCAACTCCTTCCCATTCCATTCCTGAGACCCTTCTGATAGCATGAGATGTGATATCTCAATTCCTCTAATACCAAACCTGAGATCCTACCTCTAACATGAAATGTGATATCCAACTCTTTCCCCTTCCAAACCTGAGAGCCTTCCTATAGCATGAGATGTGATATCCAAGTCCTTCCCATTCCAATCCTGAGACCCTTCCTATAGCTTGAGATGTGATATCCAACTCCTTCCCATTCCAATTCTGAGACCCTTCCTATACTCTGAGACTTGATATCTCAATGCTTCTAATACCAAACCTGAGACCCGTAATATAACATGAGATGTGATATCCAAATCCTTCCCCTTCCAAACCTTAGACCCTTCCTTTATCATGAGATGTGATATCCAACTCCTTCCCATTCCAATCCTGAGACCCTTCCGATATCATGAGATGTGATATCTCAAAGCTTCTAATATCAAACTTGAGACCCTCCCTATAGCATGAGATGTGATATCCAAGTCCTTCCCATTCCAATCCTGAGACCCTTCCTATAGCATGAGATGTGATATCTCAATGCTTCTAATACCAAACATGAGACCCTTCCTATAACATGAGATGGGAATATCCAACTCCTTCCCATTCCAATCCTGAGACCCTTCCGATAGCAGAGATGTGATATCTCAATGCTTATACCAAACCTGAGACCCTTCCTATGGCATGAGATGTGATATCCAACTCCTTGCCATTCAAATCCTGAGACCCTTCCTATAGCATGAGAAGGGATATCCAACTCCTTCCCATTCCAATCCTGAGACCCTTCCGATAGCAGAGACGTGATATCTCAATGCTTCTACCAAACCTGAGACCCTTCCTTTAGCATGAGATGTGATATCCAAATCCTTCACATTCCAATCCTGAGACCCTTCCTATAGCATGAGATGTGATATCTCAATGCTTCTAATACCAAACCTGAGATCCTTCCTATAACATGAGATGTGATATCCAACTCCTTCCATTCCAATCCTGAGACCCGTCCTATAGCATGAGATGTGATATCTCAATGCTTATACCAAACCTGAGACCCTTCCTATAGCATGAGATGTGATATCCAACTACTTCCCATTCCAATCCTGAGACCCTTCCTATAGCATGAGATGTGATATCTCAATGCTTCTAATACCAAACCTGAGATCCTTCCTCTAACATGAAATGTGATATCCAACTCCTTCCATTTCCAAACCTAAGAGCCTATCTATAGCATGAGATGTGATATCCAAGTCCTTCCCATTCCAACCCTTAGACCCTTCCTACAGCATGCAATATGATATCTCAATGATTCTAATAACAAACCTGAGACCCGTCCTATAACATGAGATGGGATATCCAACTCCTTCCCATTCCAATCCTGAGACACTTCCGATAGCAGAGATGTGATATCTCAATGCTTATACCAAATCTGAGACCCTTCCTATAACATGAGATGTGATATCCAAATCCTTCCCGTTCCAAACCTGAGACCCTTCCTTTAGCATGAGATGTGATATCCAGCTCCTTCCCATTCCAATCCTGAGACACTTCCGATAGCATGAGATGTGATATCTCAATGCTTCTAATATCAAAACTGAGACCCCCCCTATAGCATGATATGTGATATCTAAGTCCTTCCCATTCCAATCCTGAGACACTCCCTATAGCATGAGATGTGATATCCAACTCTTTCCCATTCCAATCCTGAGACCCTTCCTATAGCATGAGATATGATATCTCAATACTTCTAATACCAAACGTGAGATCCTTCCGATAACATGAGATGTGATATCCAAATCCTTCCCCTTCCAAACCTGAGACCCTCCCTTTAGCATGAGATGTGATATCCAACTCCTTCCCATTCCAATCCTGAGACCCTTCTGATAGCATGAGATGTGATATCTCAATGCTTCTAATACCAAACCTGAGATCCTTCCGATAGCATGAGATGTGATATCTCAATGCTTCTAATACCAAACCTGAGATCCTTCCTATAACATGAGATTTGATATCCAAATCCTTCCCCTTCCAAACCTGAGACCCTCCCTTTAGCATGAGATGTCATATCCAACTCCTTCCCATTCCATTCCTGAGACCCTTCTGATAGCATGAGATGTGATATCTCAATGCCTCTAATACCAAACCTGAGATCCTACCTCTAACATGAAATGTGATATCCAACTCTTTCCCCTTCCAAACCTGAGAGCCTTCCTATAGCATGAGATGTGATATCCAAGTCCTTCCCATTCCAATCCTGAGACCCTTCCTATAGCTTGAGATGTGATATCCAACTCCTTCCCATTCCAATTCTGAGACCCTTCCTATACTCTGAGACTTGATATCTCAATGCTTCTAATACCAAACCTGAGACCCGTAATATAACATGAGATGTGATATCCAAATCCTTCCCCTTCCAAACCTTAGACCCTTCCTTTATCATGAGATGTGATATCCAACTCCTTCCCATTCCAATCCTGAGACCCTTCCGATATCATGAGATGTGATATCTCAAAGCTTCTAATATCAAACTTGAGACCCTCCCTATAGCATGAGATGTGATATCCAAGTCCTTCCCATTCCAATCCTGAGACCCTTCCTATAGCATGAGATGTGATATCTCAATGCTTCTAATACCAAACCTGAGACCCTTCCTATAACATGAGATGGGAATATCCAACTCCTTCCCATTCCAATCCTGAGACCCTTCCGATAGCAGAGATGTGATATCTCAATGCTTATACCAAACCTGAGACCCTTCCTATGGCATGAGATGTGATATCCAACTCCTTGCCATTCAAATCCTGAGACCCTTCCCATAGCATGAGAAGGGATATCCAACTCCTTCCCAATCCAATCCTGAGACCCTTCCGATAGCAGAGACGTGATATCTCAATGCTTCTACCAAACCTGAGACCCTTCCTTTAGCATGAGATGTGATATCCAAATCCTTCACATTCCAATCCTGAGACCCTTCCTATAGCATGAGATGTGATATCTCAATGCTTCTAATACCAAACCTGAGATCCTTCCTATAACATGAGATGTGATATCCAATTCCTTCCCATTCCAAACCTGAGACCCTTCCTATTGGATGAGTTGTGATATCCAACTCCTTCCCATTCCAACCCTGAGACCCTTCCTATAGCATGAGATGTGATGTCTCAATGCTTCTAATACCAAACCTGAGATCCTTCCTATAACATGAGATGTGATATCCAACTCCTTCCATTCCAATCCTGAGACCCGTCCTAGAGCATGAGATGTGATATCTCAATGCTTATACCAAACCTGAGACCCTTCCTATAGCATGAGAAGGGATATCCAACTCCTTCCCAATCCAATCCTGAGACCCTTCCGATAGCAGAGATGTGATATCTCAATGCTTATACCAAACCTGAGACCCTTCCTATGGCATGAGATGTGATATCCAACTCCTTGCCATTCAAATCCTGAGACCCTTCCTATAGCATGAGAAGGGATATCCAACTCCTGCCCAATCCAATCCTGAGACCCTTCCGATAGCAGAGACGTGATATCTCAATGCTTCTACCAAACCTGAGACCCTTCCTTTAGCATGAGATGTGATATCCAAATCCTTCACATTCCAATCCTGAGACCCTTCCTATAACATGAGATGTGATATCTCAATGCTTCTAATACCAAACCTGAGATCCTTCCTATAACATAAGATGTGATATCCAAATTCCTTCCCATTCCAAACCTGAGACCCTTCCTATTGGATGAGAGGTGATATCCAACTCCTTCCCATTCCAACCCTGAGACCCTTCCTATAGCATGAGATGTGATGTCTCAATGCTTCTAATACCAAACCTGAGATCCTTCCTATAACATGAGATGTGATATCCAACTCCTTCCATTCCAATCCTGAGACCCGTCCTATAGCATTAGATGTGATATCTCAATGCTTATACCAAACCTGAGACCCTTCCTATAGCATGAGATGTGATATCCAACTACTTCCCATTCCAATCCTGAGACCCTTCCTATAGCATGAGATGTGATATCTCAATGCTTCTAATACCAAACCTGAGATCCTTCCTCTAACATGAAATGTGATATCCAACTCCTTCCCTTTCCAAACCTAAGAGCATATCTATAGCATGAAATGTGATATCCAAGTCCTTCCCATTCCAACCCTTAGACCTTTCCTACAGCATGCAATATGATATCTCAATGATTCTAATAACAAACCTGAGACCCGTCCTATAATATGAGATGGGATATCCAACTCCTTCCCATTCCAATCCTGAGACACTTCCGATAGCAGAGATGTGATATCTCAATGCTTATACCAAACCTGAGACCCTTCCTATAACATGTGATGTGATATCCAAATCCTTCCCGTTCCAAACCTGAGACCCTTCCTTTAGCATGAGATGTGATATCCAGCTCCTTCCCATTCCAATCCTGAGACACTTCCGATAGCATGAGATGTGATATCTCAATGCTTCTAATATCAAAACTGAGACCCTCCCTATAGCATGATATGTGATATCTAAGTCCTTCCCATTCCAATCCTGAGACACTCCCTATAGCATGAGATGTGATATCCAACTCTTTCCCATTCCAATCCTGAGACCCTTCCTATAGCATGAGATATGATATCTCAATACTTCTAATACCAAACGTGAGATCCTTCCGATAACATGAGATGTGATATCCAAATCCTTCCCCTTCCAAACCTGAGACCCTCCCTTTAGCATGAGATGTGATATCCAACTTCTTCACATTCCAATCCTGAGACCCTTCTGATAGCATGAGATGTGATATCTCAATGCTTCTAATACCAAACCTGAGATCCTTCCGATAGCATGAGATGTGATATCTCAATGCTTCTAATACCAAACCTGAGATCCTTCCTATAACATGAGATGTGATATCCAAATCCTTCCCCTTCCAAACCTGAGACCCTCCCTTTAGCATGAGATGTGATATCCAACTCCTTCCCATTCCATTCCTGAGACCCTTCTGATAGCATGAGATGTGATATCTCAATTCCTCTAATACCAAACCTGAGATCCTACCTCTAACATGAAATGTGATATCCAACTCTTTCCCCTTCCAAACCTGAGAGCCTTCCTATAGCATGAGATGTGATATCCAAGTCCTTCCCATTCCAATCCTGAGACCCTTCCTATAGCTTGAGATGTGATATCCAACTCCTTCCCATTCCAATTCTGAGACCCTTCCTATACTCTGAGACTTGATATCTCAATGCTTCTAATACCAAACCTGAGACCCGTAATATAACATGAGATGTGATATCCAAATCCTTCCCCTTCCAAACCTTAGACCCTTCCTTTATCATGAGATGTGATATCCAACTCCTTCCCATTCCAATCCTGAGACCCTTCCGATATCATGAGATGTGATATCTCAAAGCTTCTAATATCAAACTTGAGACCCTCCCTATAGCATGAGATGTGATATCCAAGTCCTTCCCATTCCAATCCTGAGACCCTTCCTATAGCATGAGATGTGATATCTCAATGCTTCTAATACCAAACATGAGACCCTTCCTATAACATGAGATGGGAATATCCAACTCCTTCCCATTCCAATCCTGAGACCCTTCCGATAGCAGAGATGTGATATCTCAATGCTTATACCAAACCTGAGACCCTTCCTATGGCATGAGATGTGATATCCAACTCCTTGCCATTCAAATCCTGAGACCCTTCCTATAGCATGAGAAGGGATATCCAACTCCTTCCCATTCCAATCCTGAGACCCTTCCGATAGCAGAGACGTGATATCTCAATGCTTCTACCAAACCTGAGACCCTTCCTTTAGCATGAGATGTGATATCCAAATCCTTCACATTCCAATCCTGAGACCCTTCCTATAGCATGAGATGTGATATCTCAATGCTTCTAATACCAAACCTGAGATCCTTCCTATAACATGAGATGTGATATCCAACTCCTTCCATTCCAATCCTGAGACCCGTCCTATAGCATGAGATGTGATATCTCAATGCTTATACCAAACCTGAGACCCTTCCTATAGCATGAGATGTGATATCCAACTACTTCCCATTCCAATCCTGAGACCCTTCCTATAGCATGAGATGTGATATCTCAATGCTTCTAATACCAAACCTGAGATCCTTCCTCTAACATGAAATGTGATATCCAACTCCTTCCATTTCCAAACCTAAGAGCCTATCTATAGCATGAGATGTGATATCCAAGTCCTTCCCATTCCAACCCTTAGACCCTTCCTACAGCATGCAATATGATATCTCAATGATTCTAATAACAAACCTGAGACCCGTCCTATAACATGAGATGGGATATCCAACTCCTTCCCATTCCAATCCTGAGACACTTCCGATAGCAGAGATGTGATATCTCAATGCTTATACCAAATCTGAGACCCTTCCTATAACATGAGATGTGATATCCAAATCCTTCCCGTTCCAAACCTGAGACCCTTCCTTTAGCATGAGATGTGATATCCAGCTCCTTCCCATTCCAATCCTGAGACACTTCCGATAGCATGAGATGTGATATCTCAATGCTTCTAATATCAAAACTGAGACCCCCCCTATAGCATGATATGTGATATCTAAGTCCTTCCCATTCCAATCCTGAGACACTCCCTATAGCATGAGATGTGATATCCAACTCTTTCCCATTCCAATCCTGAGACCCTTCCTATAGCATGAGATATGATATCTCAATACTTCTAATACCAAACGTGAGATCCTTCCGATAACATGAGATGTGATATCCAAATCCTTCCCCTTCCAAACCTGAGACCCTCCCTTTAGCATGAGATGTGATATCCAACTCCTTCCCATTCCAATCCTGAGACCCTTCTGATAGCATGAGATGTGATATCTCAATGCTTCTAATACCAAACCTGAGATCCTTCCGATAGCATGAGATGTGATATCTCAATGCTTCTAATACCAAACCTGAGATCCTTCCTATAACATGAGATGTGATATCCAAATCCTTCCCCTTCCAAACCTGAGACCCTCCCTTTAGCGTGAGATGTCATATCCAACTCCTTCCCATTCCATTCCTGAGACCCTTCTGATAGCATGAGATGTGATATCTCAATGCCTCTAATACCAAACCTGAGATCCTACCTCTAACATGAAATGTGATATCCAACTCTTTCCCCTTCCAAACCTGAGAGCCTTCCTATAGCATGAGATGTGATATCCAAGTCCTTCCCATTCCAATCCTGAGACCCTTCCTATAGCTTGAGATGTGATATCCAACTCCTTCCCATTCCAATTCTGAGACCCTTCCTATACTCTGAGACTTGATATCTCAATGCTTCTAATACCAAACCTGAGACCCGTAATATAACATGAGATGTGATATCCAAATCCTTCCCCTTCCAAACCTTAGACCCTTCCTTTATCATGAGATGTGATATCCAACTCCTTCCCATTCCAATCCTGAGACCCTTCCGATATCATGAGATGTGATATCTCAAAGCTTCTAATATCAAACTTGAGACCCTCCCTATAGCATGAGATGTGATATCCAAGTCCTTCCCATTCCAATCCTGAGACCCTTCCTATAGCATGAGATGTGATATCTCAATGCTTCTAATACCAAACCTGAGACCCTTCCTATAACATGAGATGGGAATATCCAACTCCTTCCCATTCCAATCCTGAGACCCTTCCGATAGCAGAGATGTGATATCTCAATGCTTATACCAAACCTGAGACCCTTCCTATGGCATGAGATGTGATATCCAACTCCTTGCCATTCAAATCCTGAGACCCTTCCCATAGCATGAGAAGGGATATCCAACTCCTTCCCAATCCAATCCTGAGACCCTTCCGATAGCAGAGACGTGATATCTCAATGCTTCTACCAAACCTGAGACCCTTCCTTTAGCATGAGATGTGATATCCAAATACTTCACATTCCAATCCTGAGACCCTTCCTATAGCATGAGATGTGATATCTCAATGCTTCTAATACCAAACCTGAGATCCTTCCTATAACATGAGATGTGATATCCAATTCCTTCCCATTCCAAACCTGAGACCCTTCCTATTGGATGAGATGTGATATCCAACTCCTTCCCATTCCAACCCTGAGACCCTTCCTATAGCATGAGATGTGATGTCTCAATGCTTCTAATACCAAACCTGAGATCCTTCCTATAACATGAGATGTGATATCCAACTCCTTCCATTCCAATCCTGAGACCCGTCCTATAGCATGAGATGTGATATCTCAATGCTTATACCAAACCTGAGACCCTTCCTATAGCATGAGATGTGATATCCAACTACTTCCCATTCCAATCCTGAGACCCTTCCTATAGCATGAGATGTGATATCTCAATGCTTCTAATACCAAACCTGAGATCCTTCCTCTAACATGAAATGTGATATCCAACTCCTTCCCTTTCCAAACCTAAGAGCCTATCTATAGCATGAGATGTGATATCCAAGTCCTTCCCGTTCCAATCCTTAGACCCTTCCTACAGCATGCAATATGATATCTCAATGATTCTAATAACAAACCTGAGACCTGTCCTATAGCATGAGATATGATATCCAAGTCCTTCCCATTCCAATCCTGAGACCCTTCCTATAACATGAAATGTGATATCCAACTCCTTCCCATTCCAACCTGAGACCCTTCCTATAGCATGAGATGGGATATCCAACTTCTTCCAAATCCAATACTGATACCCTTCCGATAGCATGAGATGTGATATCCCAATGCTTCTACCAAACCTGAGACCCATACTATGGCATGAGATGTGATATCAAACTCCTTCCCATTCCAATCCTGAGACCCTTCCTATAGCTTGAGGTGTGATATCCAACTCCTTCCCATTCCAACCCTGAGACCCTTCCTATAGCATGAGATGTGATGTCTCAATGCTTCTAATACCAAACCTGAGATCCTTCCTATAACATGAGATGTGATATCCAACTCCTTCCATTCCAATCCTGAGACCCGTCCTATAGCATGAGATGTGATATCTCAATGCTTATATCAAACCTGAGACCCTTCCTATAGCATGAGATGTGATATCCAACTACTTCCCATTCCAATCCTGAGACCCTTCCTATAGCATGAGATGTGATATCTCAATGCTTCTAATAACAAACCTGAGATCCTTCCTCTAACATGAAATGTGATATCCAACTCCTTCCCTTTCCAAACCTAAGAGCCTATCTATAGCATGAGATGTGATATCCAAGTCCTTCCCATTCCAACCCTTAGACCCTTCCTACAGCATGCAATATGATATCTCAATGATTCTAATAACAAACCTGAGACCCGTCCTATAACATGAGATGGGATATCCAACTCCTTCCCATTCCAATCCTGAGACACTTCCGATAGCAGAGATGTGATATCTCAATGCTTATACCAAACCTGAGACCCTTCCTATAACATGAGATGTGATATCCAAATCCTTCCCATTCCAAACCTGAGACCCTTCCTTTAGCATGAGATGTGATATCCAAATCCTTCCCGTTCCAAACCTGAGACCCTTCCTTTAGCATGAGATGTGATATCCAGCTCCTTCCCATTCCAATCCTGAGACACTTCCGATAGCATGAGATGTGATATTTCAATGCTTCTAATATCAAAACTGAGACCCTCCCTATAGCATGATATGTGATATCTAAGTCCTTCCCATTCCAATCCTGAGACACTCCCTAAAGCATGAGATGTGATATCCAACTCTTTCCCATTCCAATCCTGAGACCCTTCATATAGCATGAGATATGATATCTCAATACTTCTAATACCAAACGTGAGATCCTTCCGATAACATGAGATGTGATATCCAAATCCTTCCCCTTCCAAACCTGAGACCCTCCCTTTAGCATGAGATGTGATATCCAACTCCTTCCCATTCCAATCCTGAGACCCTTCTGATAGCATGAGATGTGATATCTCAATGCTTCTAATACCAAACCTGAGATCCTTCCGATAGCATGAGATGTGATATCTCAATGCTTCTAATACCAAACCTGAGATCCTTCCTATAACATGAGATGTGATATCCAAATCCTTCCCCTTCCAAACCTGAGACCCTCCCTTTAGCATGAGATGTGATATCCAACTCCTTCCCATTCCATTCCTGAGACCCTTCTGATAGCATGAGATGTGATATCTCAATGCCTCTAATACCAAACCTGAGATCCTACCTCTAACATGAAATGTGATATCCAGCTCTTTCCCCTTCCAAACCTGAGAGCCTTCCTATAGCATGAGATGTGATATCCAAGTCCTTCCCATTCCAATCCTGAGACCCTTCCTATAGCTTGAGATGTGATATCCAACTCCTTCCCATTCCAATTCTGAGACCCTTCCTATACTCTGAGACTTGATATCTCAATGCTTCTAATACCAAACCTGAGACCCGTAATATAACATGAATTGTGATATCCAAATCCTCCCCCTTCCAAACCTTAGACCCTTCCTTTATCATGAGATGTGATATCCAACTCCTTCCCATTCCAATCCTGAGACCCTTCCGATATCATGAGATGTGATATCTCAAAGCTTCTAATATCAAACTTGAGACCCTCCCTATAGCATGAGATGTGATATCCAAGTCCTTCCCATTCCAATCCTGAGACCCTTCCTATAGCATGAGATGTGATATCTCAATGCTTCTAATACCAAACCTGAGACCCTTCCTATAACATGAGATGGGAATATCCAACTCCTTCCCATTCCAATCCTGAGACCCTTCCGATAGCAGAGATGTGATATATCAATGCTTATACCAAACCTGAGACCCTTCCTATGGCATGAGATGTGATATCCAACTCCTTGCCATTCAAATCCCGAGACCCTTCCTATAGCATGAGAAGGGATATCCAACTCCTTCCCAATCCAATCCTGAGACCCTTCTGATAGCAGAGACGTGATATCTCAATGCTTCTACCAAACCTGAGACCCTTCCTTTAGCATGAGATGTGATATCCAAATCCTTCACATTCCAATCCTGAGACCCTTCCTATAGCATGAGATGTGATATCTCAATGCTTCTAATACCAAACCTGAGATCCTTCCTATAACATGAGATGTGATATCCAATTCCTTCCCATTCCAAACCTGAGACCCTTCCTATTGGATGAGATGTGATATCCAACTCCTTCCCATTCCAACCCTGAGACCCTTCCTATAGCATGAGATGTGATGTCTCAATGCTTCTAATACCAAACCTGAGATCCTTCCTATAACATGAGATGTGATATCCAACTCCTTCCATTCCAATCCTGAGACCCGTCCTATAGCATGAGATGTGATATCTCAATGCTTATACCAAACCTGAGACCCTTCCTATAGCATGAGATGTGATATCCAACTACTTCCCATTCCAATCCTGAGACCCTTCCTATAGCATGAGATGTGATATCTCAATGCTTCTAATACCAAACCTGAGATCCTTCCTCTAACATGAAATGTGATATCCAACTCCTTCCCTTTCCAAACATAAGAGCCTATCTATAGCATGAGATGTGATATCCAAGTCCTTCCCATTCCAATCCTTAGACCCTTCCAACAGCATGCAATATGATATCTCAATGATTCTAATAACAAACCTGAGACCCGTCCTATAGCATGAGATATGATATCCAAGTCCTTCCCATTCCAATCCTGAGACCCTTCCTATAACATGAAATGTGATATCCAACTCCTTCCCATTCCAACCTGAGACCCTTCCTATAGCATGATATGGGATATCCAACTTCTTCCAAATCCAATACTGATACCCTTCCGATAGCATGAGATGTGATATCCCTCTGCTTCTACCAAACCTGAGACCCATACTATGGCATGAGATGTGATATCAAACTCCTTCCCATTCCAATCCTGAGACCCTTCCTATAGCTTGAGGTGTGATATCCAACTCCTTCCCATTCCAACCTGAGACACTTCCTATAGCATGAGAAGGGATATCCAACTCCTTCCCAATCCAATCCTGAGACCCTTCCGATAGCAGAGATGTGATATCTCAATGCTTATACCAAACCTGAGACCCTTCCTATGGCATGAGATGTGATATCCAACTCCTTGCCATTCAAATCCTGAGACCCTTCCTATAGCATGAGAAGGGATATCCAACTCCTTCCCAATCCAATCCTGAGACCCTTCCGATAGCAGAGACGTGATATCTCAATGCTTCTACCAAACCTGAGACCCTTCCTTTAGCATGAGATGTGATATCCAAATCCTTCACATTCCAATCCTGAGACCCTTCCTATAGCATGAGATGTGATATCTCAATGCTTCTAATACCAAACCTGAGATCCTTCCTATAACATGAGATGTGATATCCAATTCCTTCCCATTCCAAACCTGAGACCCTTCCTATTGGATGAGATGTGATATCCAACTCCTTCCCATTCCAACCCTGAGATCCTTCCTATAACATGAGATGTGATATCCAACTCCTTCCATTCCAATCCTGAGACCCGTCCTATAGCATGAGATGTGATATCTCAATGCTTATACCAAACCTGAAACCCTTCCGATAGCATGAGATGTGATATCTCAATGCTTCTAATACCAAACCTGAGATCCTTCCTATAACATGAGATGTGATATCCAAATCCTTCCCCTTCCAAACCTGAGACCCTCCCTTTAGCATGAGATGTGATATCCAACTCCTTCCCATTCCATTCCTGAGACCCTTCTGATAGCATGAGATGTGATATCTCAATGCCTCTAATACCAAACCTGAGATCCTACCTCTAACATGAAATGTGATATCCAGCTCTTTCCCCTTCCAAACCTGAGAGCCTTCCTATAGCATGAGATGTGATATCCAAGTCCTTCCCATTCCAATCCTGAGACCCTTCCTATAGCTTGAGATGTGATATCCAACTCCTTCCCATTCCAATTCTGAGACCCTTCCTATACTCTGAGACTTGATATCTCAATGCTTCTAATACCAAACCTGAGACCCGTAATATAACATGAATTGTGATATCCAAATCCTCCCCCTTCCAAACCTTAGACCCTTCCTTTATCATGAGATGTGATATCCAACTCCTTCCCATTCCAATCCTGAGACCCTTCCGATATCATGAGATGTGATATCTCAAAGCTTCTAATATCAAACTTGAGACCCTCCCTATAGCATGAGATGTGATATCCAAGTCCTTCCCATTCCAATCCTGAGACCCTTCCTATAGCATGAGATGTGATATCTCAATGCTTCTAATACCAAACCTGAGACCCTTCCTATAACATGAGATGGGAATATCCAACTCCTTCCCATTCCAATCCTGAGACCCTTCCGATAGCAGAGATGTGATATATCAATGCTTATACCAAACCTGAGACCCTTCCTATGGCATGAGATGTGATATCCAACTCCTTGCCATTCAAATCCCGAGACCCTTCCTATAGCATGAGAAGGGATATCCAACTCCTTCCCAATCCAATCCTGAGACCCTTCTGATAGCAGAGACGTGATATCTCAATGCTTCTACCAAACCTGAGACCCTTCCTTTAGCATGAGATGTGATATCCAAATCCTTCACATTCCAATCCTGAGACCCTTCCTATAGCATGAGATGTGATATCTCAATGCTTCTAATACCAAACCTGAGATCCTTCCTATAACATGAGATGTGATATCCAATTCCTTCCCATTCCAAACCTGAGACCCTTCCTATTGGATGAGATGTGATATCCAACTCCTTCCCATTCCAACCCTGAGACCCTTCCTATAGCATGAGATGTGATGTCTCAATGCTTCTAATACCAAACCTGAGATCCTTCCTATAACATGAGATGTGATATCCAACTCCTTCCATTCCAATCCTGAGACCCGTCCTATAGCATGAGATGTGATATCTCAATGCTTATACCAAACCTGAGACCCTTCCTATAGCATGAGATGTGATATCCAACTACTTCCCATTCCAATCCTGAGACCCTTCCTATAGCATGAGATGTGATATCTCAATGCTTCTAATACCAAACCTGAGATCCTTCCTCTAACATGAAATGTGATATCCAACTCCTTCCCTTTCCAAACATAAGAGCCTATCTATAGCATGAGATGTGATATCCAAGTCCTTCCCATTCCAATCCTTAGACCCTTCCAACAGCATGCAATATGATATCTCAATGATTCTAATAACAAACCTGAGACCCGTCCTATAGCATGAGATATGATATCCAAGTCCTTCCCATTCCAATCCTGAGACCCTTCCTATAACATGAAATGTGATATCCAACTCCTTCCCATTCCAACCTGAGACCCTTCCTATAGCATGATATGGGATATCCAACTTCTTCCAAATCCAATACTGATACCCTTCCGATAGCATGAGATGTGATATCCCTCTGCTTCTACCAAACCTGAGACCCATACTATGGCATGAGATGTGATATCAAACTCCTTCCCATTCCAATCCTGAGACCCTTCCTATAGCTTGAGGTGTGATATCCAACTCCTTCCCATTCCAACCTGAGACACTTCCTATAGCATGAGAAGGGATATCCAACTCCTTCCCAATCCAATCCTGAGACCCTTCCGATAGCAGAGATGTGATATCTCAATGCTTATACCAAACCTGAGACCCTTCCTATGGCATGAGATGTGATATCCAACTCCTTGCCATTCAAATCCTGAGACCCTTCCTATAGCATGAGAAGGGATATCCAACTCCTTCCCAATCCAATCCTGAGACCCTTCCGATAGCAGAGACGTGATATCTCAATGCTTCTACCAAACCTGAGACCCTTCCTTTAGCATGAGATGTGATATCCAAATCCTTCACATTCCAATCCTGAGACCCTTCCTATAGCATGAGATGTGATATCTCAATGCTTCTAATACCAAACCTGAGATCCTTCCTATAACATGAGATGTGATATCCAATTCCTTCCCATTCCAAACCTGAGACCCTTCCTATTGGATGAGATGTGATATCCAACTCCTTCCCATTCCAACCCTGAGACCCTTCCTATAGCATGAGATGTGATGTCTCAATGCTTCTAATATCAAACCTGAGATCCTTCCTATAACATGAGATGTGATATCCAACTCCTTCCATTCCAATCCTGAGACCCGTCCTATAGCATGAGATGTGATATCTCAATGCTTATACCAAACCTGAAACCCTTCCTATAGCATGAGATGTGATATCCAACTACTTCCCATTCCAATCCTGAGACCCTTCCTATAGCATGAGATGTGATATCTCAATGCTTCTAATAACAAACCTGAGATCCTTCCTCTAACATGAAATGTGATATCCAACTCCTTCGCTTCCCAAACCTAAGAGCCTATCTATAGCATGAGATGTGATATCCAAGTCCTTCCCATTCCATCCCTTAGACCCTTCCTACAGCATGCAATATGATATCTCAATGATTCTAATAACAAACCTGAGACCCGTCCTATAACATGAGATGGGATATCCAACTCCTTCCCATTCCAATCCTGAGACACTTCCGATAGCAGAGATGTGATATCTCAATGCTTATACCAAACCTGAGACCCTTCCTATAACATGAGATGTGATATCCAAATCCTTCCCGTTCCAAACCTGAGACCCTTCCTTTAGCATGAGATGTGATATCCAAATCCTTCCCGTTCCAAACCTGAGACCCTTCCTTTAGCATGAGATGTGATATCCAGCTCCTTCCCATTCCAATCCTGAGACACTTCCGATAGCATGAGATGTGATATTTCAATGCTTCTAATATCAAAACTGAGACCCTCCCTATAGCATGATATGTGATATCTAAGTCCTTCCCATTCCAATCCTGAGACACTCCCTAAAGCATGAGATGTGATATCCAACTCTTTCCCATTCCAATCCTGAGACCCTTCATATAGCATGAGATATGATATCTCAATACTTCTAATACCAAACGTGAGATCCTTCCGATAACATGAGATGTGATATCCAACTCCTTCCATTCCAATCCTGAGACCCGTCCTATAGCATGAGATGTGATATCTCAATGCTTATACCAAACCTGAGACCCTTCCTATAGCATGAGATGTGATATCCAACTACTTCCCATTCCAATCCTGAGACCCTTCCTATAGCATGAGATGTGATATCTCAATGCTTCTAATACCAAACCTGAGATCCTTCCTCTAACATGAAATGTGATATCCAACTCCTTCCCTTTCCAAACCTAAGAGCCTATCTATAGCATGAGATGTGATATCCAAGTCCTTCCCATTCCAATCCTTAGACCCTTCCTACAGCATGCAATATGATATCTCAATGATTCTAATAGCAAACCTGAGACCCGTCCTATAGCATGAGATATGATATCCAAGTCCTTCCCATTCCAATCCTGAGACCCTTCCTATAACATGAAATGTGATATCCAACTCCTTCCCATTCCAACCTGAGACCCCTCCTATAGCATGAGATGGGATATCCAACTTCTTCCAAATCCAATACTGATACCCTTCCGATAGCATGAGATGTGATATCCCAATGCTTCTACCAAACCTGAGACCCATACTATGGCATGAGATGTGATATCAAACTCCTTTCCATTCCAATCCTGAGACCCTTCCTATAGCTTGAGGTGTGATATCCAACTCCTTCCCATTCCAATTCTGAGACCCTTCTTATACCATGAGACTTGATATCTCAATGCTTCTAATACCAAACCTGAGACCCGTCCTATAACATGAGATGTGATATCCAAATCCTTCCCCTTCCAAACCTTAGACCCTTCCTTTATCATGAGATGTGGTATCCAACTCCTTCCCATTCCAATCCTGAGACCCTTCCGATATCATGAGATGTGATATCTCTATGCTTCTAATACCAAACCTGAGACCCTTCCTATAACATGAGATGGGATATCCAACTCCTTCCCATTCCAATCCTGAGACCCTTCCGATAGCAGAGATGTGATATCTCAATGCTTATACCAAACCTGAGACCCTTCCTATGGCCTGAGATGTCATATACAACTCCTTCCCATTCCAATCCTGAGACCCTTCCTTTAGCATGAGATGTGATATCTCAATGCTTATACCAAATCTGAGACCCTTCCTATATCATGAGATGTGATATCCAAATCCTTCCCATTCCAATCCTGAGACCCTTCCTATAGCATGAGATGTGATATCTCAATGCTTATACCAAACCTGAGAGCCTACCTATAGCATGAGATGTGATGTCCAAGTCCATCCCATTCCAATCCTTAGACCCTTCCTACAGTATGCAATGTGATATCTCAATGATTCTAATACCAAACCAGAGACTCTTACTATAACATGAGATGGGATATCCAACTCCTTCCCATTCCAATCCTGAGCCGCTTCCGATAGCAGAGATGTGATATCTCAATGCTTATACCAAACCTGAGACCCTTCCTATAACATGAGATGTGATATCCAACTCCTTCCCGTTCCAAACCTGAGACACTAACTATAGCATATGTGATATCCAACTCCTTCCCATTCCAAACATGAGACCCTTCCTATAGCAAGAAAGTAATATCCAACTCCTACCCATTCCAATCCTGAGACCCTTCCTATAGCAAGAGATGTGATATCCAAATCCTTCCCATTCCAATCCTGAGACCCTTCCTATAACATGAGATGTGATATCCAACTCCTTCCCATTCCAACCTGAGACACTTCCTAGAGCATGAGAAGGGATATCCAACTCCTTCCCAATCCAATCCTGAGACCCTTCCGATAGCAGAGATGTGATATCTCAATGCTTATACCAAACCTGAGACCCTTCCTATGGCATGAGATGTGATATCCAACTCCTTGCCATTCAAATCCTGAGACCCTTCCTATAGCATGAGAAGGGATATCCAACTCCTTCCCAATCCAATCCTGAGACCCTTCCGATAGCAGAGACGTGATATCTCAATGCTTCTACCAAACCTGAGACCCTTCCTTTAGCATGAGATGTGATATCCAAATCCTTCACATTCCAATCCTGAGACCCTTCCTATAGCATGAGATGTGATATCTCAATGCTTCTAATACCAAACCTGAGATCCTTCCTATAACATGAGATGTGATATCCAATTCCTTCCCATTCCAAACCTGAGACCCTTCCTATTGGATGAGATGTGATATCCAACTCCTTCCCATTCCAACCCTGAGACCCTTCCTATAGCATGAGATGTGATGTCTCAATGCTTCTAATACCAAACCTGAGATCCTTCCTATAACATGAGATGTGATATCCAACTCCTTCCATTCCAATCCTGAGACCCGTCCTATAGCATGAGATGTGATATCTCAATGCTTATATCAAACCTGAGACCCTTCCTATAGCATGAGATGTGATATCCAACTACTTCCCATTCCAATCCTGAGACCCTTCCTATAGCATGAGATGTGATATCTCAATGCTTCTAATAACAAACCTGAGATCCTTCCTCTAACATGAAATGTGATATCCAACTCCTTCCCTTTCCAAACCTAAGAGCCTATCTATAGCATGAGATGTGATATCCAAGTCCTTCCCATTCCAACCCTTAGACCCTTCCTACAGCATGCAATATGATATCTCAATGATTCTAATAACAAACCTGAGACCCGTCCTATAACATGAGATGGGATATCCAACTCCTTCCCATTCCAATCCTGAGACACTTCCGATAGCAGAGATGTGATATCTCAATGCTTATACCAAACCTGAGACCCTTCCTATAACATGAGATGTGATATCCAAATCCTTCCCATTCCAAACCTGAGACCCTTCCTTTAGCATGAGATGTGATATCCAAATCCTTCCCGTTCCAAACCTGAGACCCTTCCTTTAGCATGAGATGTGATATCCAGCTCCTTCCCATTCCAATCCTGAGACACTTCTGATAGCATGAGATGTGATATTTCAATGCTTCTAATATCAAAACTGAGACCCTCCCTATAGCATGATATGTGATATCTAAGTCCTTCCCATTCCAATCCTGAGACACTCCCTAAAGCATGAGATGTGATATCCAACTCTTTCCCATTCCAATCCTGAGACCCTTCATATAGCATGAGATATGATATCTCAATACTTCTAATACCAAACGTGAGATCCTTCCGATAACATGAGATGTGATATCCAAATCCTTCCCCTTCCAAACCTGAGACCCTCCCTTTAGCATGAGATGTGATATCCAACTCCTTCCCATTCCAATCCTGAGACCCTTCTGATAGCATGAGATATGATATCTCAATGCTTCTAATACCAAACCTGAGATCCTTCCGATAGCATGAGATGTGATATCTCAATGCTTCTAATACCAAACCTGAGATCCTTCCTATAACATGAGATGTGATATCCAAATCCTTCCCCTTCCAAACCTGAGACCCTCCCTTTAGCATGAGATGTGATATCCAACTCCTTCCCATTCCATTCCTGAGACCCTTCTGATAGCATGAGATGTGATATCTCAATGCCTCTAATACCAAACCTGAGATCCTACCTCTAACATGAAATGTGATATCCAGCTCTTTCCCCTTCCAAACCTGAGAGCCTTCCTATAGCATGAGATGTGATATCCAAGTCCTTCCCATTCCAATCCTGAGACCCTTCCTATAGCTTGAGATGTGATATCCAACTCCTTCCCATTCCAATTCTGAGACCCTTCCTATACTCTGAGACTTGATATCTCAATGCTTCTAATACCAAACCTGAGACCCGTAATATAACATGAATTGTGATATCCAAATCCTTCCCCTTCCAAACCTTAGACCCTTCCTTTATCATGAGATGTGATATCCAACTCCTTCCCATTCCAATCCTGAGACCCTTCCGATATCATGAGATGTGATATCTCAAAGCTTCTAATATCAAACTTGAGACCCTCCCTATAGCATGAGATGTGATATCCAAGTCCTTCCCATTCCAATCCTGAGACCCTTCCTATAGCATGAAATGTGATATCTCAATGCTTCTAATACCAAACCTGAGACCCTTCCTATAACATGAGATGGGAATATCCAACTCCTTCCCATTCCAATCCTGAGACCCTTCCGATAGCAGAGATGTGATATCTCAATGCTTATACCAAACCTGAGACCCTTCCTATGGCATGAGATGTGATATCCAACTCCTTGCCATTCAAATCCCGAGACCCTTCCTATAGCATGAGAAGGGATATCCAACTCCTTCCCAATCCAATCCTGAGACCCTTCCGATAGCAGAGACGTGATATCTCAATGCTTCTACCAAACCTGAGACCCTTCCTTTAGCATGAGATGTGATATCCAAATCCTTCACATTCCAATCCTGAGACCCTTCCTATAGCATGAGATGTGATATCTCAATGCTTCTAATACCAAACCTGAGATCCTTCCTATAACATGAGATGTGATATCCAATTCCTTCCCATTCCAAACCTGAGACCCTTCCTATTGGATGAGATGTGATATCCAACTCCTTCCCATTCCAACCCTGAGACCCTTCCTATAGCATGAGATGTGATGTCTCAATGCTTCTAATACCAAACCTGAGATCCTTCCTATAACATGAGATGTGATATCCAACTCCTTCCATTCCAATCCTGAGACCCGTCCTATAGCATGAGATGTGATATCTCAATGCTTATACCAAACCTGAGACCCTTCCTATAGCATGAGATGTGATATCCAACTACTTCCCATTCCAATCCTGAGACCCTTCCTATAGCATGAGATGTGATATCTCAATGCTTCTAATACCAAACCTGAGATCCTTCCTCTAACATGAAATGTGATATCCAACTCCTTCCCTTTCCAAACCTAAGAGCCTATCTATAGCATGAGATGTGATATCCAAGTCCTTCCCATTCCAATCCTTAGACCCTTCCTACAGCATGCAATATGATATCTCAATGATTCTAATAACAAACCTGAGACCCGTCCTATAGCATGAGATATGATATCCAAGTCCTTCCCATTCCAATCCTGAGACCCTTCCTATAACATGAAATGTGATATCCAACTCCTTCCCATTCCAACCTGAGACCCTTCCTATAGCATGAGATGGGATATCCAACTTCTTCCAAATCCAATACTGATACCCTTCCGATAGCATGAGATGTGATATCCCTCTGCTTCTACCAAACCTGAGACCCATACTATGGCATGAGATGTGATATCAAACTCCTTCCCATTCCAATCCTGAGACCCTTCCTATAGCTTGAGGTGTGATATCCAACTCCTTCCCATTCCAACCTGAGACACTTCCTATAGCATGAGAAGGGATATCCAACTCCTTCCCAATCCAATCCTGAGACCCTTCCGATAGCAGAGATGTGATATCTCAATGCTTATACCAAACCTGAGACCCTTCCTATGGCATGAGATGTGATATCCAACTCCTTGCCATTCAAATCCTGAGACCCTTCCTATAGCATGAGAAGGGATATCCAACTCCTTCCCAATCCAATCCTGAGACCCTTCCGATAGCAGAGACGTGATATCTCAATGCTTCTACCAAACCTGAGACCCTTCCTTTAGCATGAGATGTGATATCCAAATCCTTCACATTCCAATCCTGAGACCCTTCCTATAGCATGAGATGTGATATCTCAATGCTTCTAATACCAAACCTGAGATCCTTCCTATAACATAAGATGTGATATCCAATTCCTTCCCATTACAAACCTGTGACCCTTCCTATTGGATGAGAGGTGATATCCAACTCCTTCCCATTCCAACCCTGAGACCCTTCCTATAGCATGAGATGTGATGTCTCAATGCTTCTAATACCAAACCTGAGATCCTTCCTATAACATGAGATGTGATATCCAACTCCTTCCATTCCAATCCTGAGACCCGTCCTATAGCATTAGATGTGATATCTCAATGCTTATACCAAACCTGAGACCCTTCCTATAGCATGAGATGTGATATCGAACTACTTCCCATTCCAATCCTGAGACCCTTCCTATAGCATGAGATGTGATATCTCAATGCTTCTAATACCAAACCTGAGATCCTTCCTCTAACATGAAATGTGATATCCAACTCCTTCCCTTTCCAAACCTAAGAGCCTATCTATATCATGAGATGTGATATCAAAGTCCTTCCCATTCCAACCCTTAGACCCTTCCTACAGCATGCAATATGATATCTCAATGATTCTAATAACAAACCTGAGACCCGTCCTATAACATGAGATGGGATATCCAACTCCTTCCCATTCCAATCCTGAGACACTTCCGATAGCAGAGATGTGATATCTCAATGCTTATACCAAACCTGAGACCCTTCCTATAACATGAGATGTGATATCCAAATCCTTCCCGTTCCAAACCTGAGACCCTTCCTTTAGCATGAGATGTGATATCCAGCTCCTTCCCATTCCAATCCTGAGACACTCCCTATAGCATGAGATGTGATATCCAACTCTTTCCCATTTCAATCCTGAGACCCTTCCTATAGCATGAGATATGATATCTCAATACTTCTAATACCAAACGTGAGATCCTTCCGATAACATGAGATGTGATATCCAAATCCTTCCCCTTCTAAACCTGAGACCCTCCCTTTAGCATGAGATGTGATATCCAACTCCTTCCCATTCCAATCCTGAGACCCTTCTGATAGCATGAGATGTGATATCTCAATGCTTCTAATACCAAACCTGAGATCCTTCCGATAGCATGAGATGTGATATCTCAATGCTTCTAATACCAAACCTGAGATCCTTCCTATAACATGAGATTTGATATCCAAATCCTTCCCCTTCCAAACCTGAGACCCTCCCTTTAGCATGAGATGTGATATCCAACTCCTTCCCATTCCATTCCTGAGACCCTTCTGATAGCATGAGATGTGATATCTCAATGCCTCTAATACCAAACCTGAGATCCTACCTCTAACATGAAATGTGATATCCAACTCTTTCCCCTTCCAAACCTGAGAGCCTTCCTATAGCATGAGATGTGATATCCAAGTCCTTCCCATTCCAATCCCGAGACCCTTCCTATAGCTTGAGATGTGATATCCAACTCCTTCCCATTCCAATTCTGAGACCCTTCCTATACTCTGAGACTTGATATCTCAATGCTTCTAATACCAAACCTGAGACCCGTAATATAACATGAGATGTGATATCCAAATCCTTCCCCTTCCAAACCTTAGACCCTTCCTTTATCATGAGATGGGATATCCAACTCCTTCCCATTCCAATCCTGAGACCCTTCCGATATCATGAGATGTGATATCTCAAAGCTTCTAATATCAAACTTGAGACCCTCCCTATAGCATGAGATGTGATATCCAAGTCCTTCCCATTCCAATCCTGAGACCCTTCCTATAGCATGAGATGTGATATCTCAATGCTTCTAATACCAAACCTGAGACCCTTCCTATAACATGAGATGGGAATATCCAACTCCTTCCCATTCCAATCCTGAGACCCTTCCGATAGCAGAGATGTGATATCTCAATGCTTATACCAAACCTGAGACCCTTCCTATGGCATGAGATGTGATATCCAACTCCTTGCCATTCAAATCCTGAGACCCTTCCTATAGCATGAGAAGGGATATCCAACTCCTTCCCAATCCAATCCTGAGACTCTTCCGATAGCAGAGACGTGATATCTCAATGCTTCTACCAAACCTGAGAACCTTCCTTTAGCATGAGATGTGATATCCAAATCCTTCACATTCCAATCCTGAGACCCTTCCTATAGCATGAGATGTGATATCTCAATGCTTCTAATACCAAACCTGAGATCCTTCCTATAACATGAGATGTGATATCCAATTCCTTCCCATTCCAAACCTGAGACCCTTCCTATTGGATGAGATGTGATATCCAACTCCTTCCCATTCCAACCCTGAGACCCTTCCTATAGCATGAGATGTGATGTCTCAATGCTTCTAATACCAAACCTGAGATCCTTCCTATAACATGAGATGTGATATCCAACTTCTTCCATTCCAATCCTGAGACCCGTCCTATAGCATGAGATGTGATATCTCAATGCTTATACCAAACCTGAGACCCTTCCTATAGCATGAGATGTGATATCTCAATGCTTCTAATACCAAACCTGAGATCCTTCCTCTAACATGAAATGTGATATCCAACTCCTTCCCTTTCCAAACCTAAGAGCCTATCTATAGCATGAGATGTGATATCCAAGTCCTTCCCATTCCAATCCTTAGACCCTTCCTACAGCATGCAATATGATATCTCAATGATTCTAATAACAAACCTGAGACCCGTCCTATAGCATGAGATATGATATCCAAGTCCTTCCCATTCCAATCCTGAGACCCTTCCTATAACATGAAATGTGATATCCAACTCCTTCCCATTCCAACCTGAGACCCTTCCTATAGCATGAGATGGGATATCCAACTTCTTCCAAATCCAATACTGATACCCTTCCGATAGCATGAGATGTGATATCCCAATGCTTCTACCAAACCTGAGACCCATACTATGGCATGAGATGTGATATCAAACTCCTTCCCATTCCAATCCTGAGACCCTTCCTATAGCTTGAGGTGTGATATCCAACTCCTTCCCATTCCAATTCTGAGACCCTTCTTATACCATGAGACTTGATATCTCAATGCTTCTAATACCAAACCTGAGACCCGTCCTATAACATGAGATGTGATATCCAAATCCTTCCCCTTCCAAACCTTAGACCCTTCCTTTATCATGAGATGTGGTATCCAACTCCTTCCCATTCCAATCCTGAGACCCTTCCGATATCATGAGATTTGTTATCTCAATGCTTCTAATATCAAACTTGAGACCCTCCCTATAGCATGAAATGTGACATCCAAGTCCTTCTCATTCCAATCCTGAGACCCTTCCTATAGCATGAGATGTGATATCTCTATGCTTCTAATACCAAACCTGAGACCCTTCCTATAACATGAGATGGGATATCCAACTCCTTCCCATTCCAATCCTGAGACCCTTCCTTTAGCATGAGATGTGATATCTCAATGCTTATACCAAATCTGAGACCCTTCCTATAGCATGAGATGTGATATCCAAATCCTTCCCATTCCAATCCTGAGACCCTTCCTATAGCATGAGATGTGATATCTCAATGCTTATACCAAACCTGAGAGCCTACCTATAGCATGAGATGTGATATCCAAGTCCATCCCATTCCAATCCTTAGACCCTTCCTACAGCATGCAATGTGATATCTCAATGATTCTAATACCAAACCAGAGACTCTTACTATAACATGAGATGGGATATCCAACTCCTTCCCATTCCAATCCTGAGCCGCTTCCGATAGCAGAGATGTGATATCTCAATGCTTATACCAAACCTGAGACCCTTCCTATAACATGAGATGTGATATCCAACTCCTTCCCGTTCCAAACCTGAGACACTAACTATAGCATATGTGATATCCAACTCCTTCCCATTCCAAACATGAGACCCTTCCTATAGCAAGAAAGTAATATCCATCTCCTACCCATTCCAATCCTGAGACCCTTCCTATAGCAAGAGATGTGATATCCAAATCCTTCTCATTCCAATCCTGAGACCCTTCCTATAACATGAGATGTGATATCCAACTCCTTCCCATTCCAACCTGAGACACTTCCTATAGCATGAGAAGGGATATCCAACTCCTTCCCAATCCAATCCTGAGACCCTTTCCTATAGCAGAGATGTGATATCTCAATGCTTATACCAAACCCGAGACCCTTCCTATGGCATGAGATGTGATATCCAACTCCTTGCCATTCAAATCCTGAGACCCTTCCTATAGCATGAGAAGGGATATCCAACTCCTTCCCAATCCAATCCTGAGACCCTTCCGATAGCAGAGACGTGATATCTCAATGCTTCTACCAAACCTGAGACCTTTCCTTTAGCATGAGATGTGATATCCAAATCCTTCACATTCCAATCCTGAGACCCTTCCTATAGCATGAGATGTGATATCTCAATGCTTCTAATACCAAACCTGAGATCCTTCCTATAACATGAGATGTGATATCCAATTCCTTCCCATTCCAAACCTGAGACCCTTCCTATTGGATGAGATGTGATATCCAACTCCTTCCCATTCCAACCCTGAGACCCTTCCTATAGCATGAGATGTGATGTCTCAATGCTTCTAATACCAAACCTGAGATCCTTCCTATAACATGAGATGTGATATCCAACTCCTTCCATTCCAATCCTGAGACCCGTCCTATAGCATGAGATGTGATATCTCAATGCTTATACCAAACCTGAGACCCTTCCTATAGCATGAGATGTGATATCCAACTACTTCCCATTCCAATCCTGAGACCCTTCCTATAGCATGAGATATGATATCTCAATACTTCTAATACCAAACGTGAGATCCTTCCGATAACATGAGATGTGATATCCAAATCCTTCCCCTTCTAAACCTGAGACCCTCCCTTTAGCATGAGATGTGATATCCAACTCCTTCCCATTCCAATCCTGAGACCCTTCTGATAGCATGAGATGTGATATCTCAATGCTTCTAATACCAAACCTGAGATCCTTCCGATAGCATGAGATGTGATATCTCAATGCTTCTAATACCAAACCTGAGATCCTTCCTATAACATGAGATGTGATATCCAAATCCTTCCCCTTCCAAACCTGAGACCCTCCCTTTAGCATGAGATGTGATATCCAACTCCTTCCCATTCCATTCCTGAGACCCTTCTGATAGCATGAGATGTGATATCTCAATGCCTCTAATACCAAACCTGAGATCCTACCTCTAACATGAAATGTGATATCCAACTCTTTCCCCTTCCAAACCTGAGAGCCTTCCTATAGCATGAGATGTGATATCCAAGTCCTTCCCATTCCAATCCCGAGACCCTTCCTATAGCTTGAGATGTGATATCCAACTCCTTCCCATTCCAATTCTGAGACCCTTCCTATACTCTGAGACTTGATATCTCAATGCTTCTAATACCAAACCTGAGACCCGTAATATAACATGAGATGTGATATCCAAATCCTTCCCCTTCCAAACCTTAGACCCTTCCTTTATCATGAGATGTGATATCCAACTCCTTCCCATTCCAATCCTGAGACCCTTCCGATATCATGAGATGTGATATCTCAAAGCTTCTAATATCAAACTTGAGACCCTCCCTATAGCATGAGATGTGATATCCAAGTCATTCCCATTCCAATCCTGAGACCCTTCCTATAGCATGAGATGTGATATCTCAATGCTTCTAATACCAAACCTGAGACCCTTCCTATAACATGAGATGGGAATATCCAACTCCTTCCCATTCCAATCCTGAGACCCTTCCGATAGCAGAGATGTGATATCTCAATGCTTATACCAAACCTGAGACCCTTCCTATGGCATGAGATGTGATATCCAACTCCTTGCCATTCAAATCCTGAGACCCTTCCTATAGCATGAGAAGGGATATCCAACTCCTTCCCAATCCAATTTTGAGACTCTTCCGATAGCAGAGACGTGATATCTCAATACTTCTACCAAACCTGAGAACCTTCCTTTAGCATGAGATGTGATATCCAAATCCTTCACATTCCAATCCTGAGACCCTTCCTATAGCATGAGATGTGATATCTCAATGCTTCTAATACCAAACCTGAGATCCTTCCTATAACATGAGATGTGATATCCAATTCCTTCCCATTCCAAACCTGAGACCCTTCCTATTGGATGAGATGTGATATCCAACTCCTTCCCATTCCAACCCTGAGACCCTTCCTATAGCATGAGATGTGATGTCTCAATGCTTCTAATACCAAACCTGAGATCCTTCCTATAACATGAGATGTGATATCCAACTCCTTCCATTCCAATCCTGAGACCCGTCCTATAGCATGAGATGTGATATCTCAATGCTTATACCAAACCTGAGACCCTTCCTATAGCATGAGATGTGATATTTCAATGCTTCTAATACCAAACCTGAGATCCTTCCTCTAACATGAAATGTGATATCCAACTCCTTCCCTTTCCAAACCTAAGAGCCTATCTATAGCATGAGATGTGATATCCAAGTCCTTCCCATTCCAATCCTTAGACCCTTCCTACAGCATGCAATATGATATCTCAATGATTCTAATAACAAACCTGAGACCCGTCCTATAGCATGAGATATGATATCCAAGTCCTTCCCATTCCAATCCTGAGACCCTTCCTATAACATGAAATGTGATATCCAACTCCTTCCCATTCCAACCTGAGACCCTTCCTATAGCATGAGATGGGATATCCAACTTCTTCCAAATCCAATACTGATACCCTTCCGATAGCATGAGATGTGATATCCCAATGCTTCTACCAAACCTGAGACCCATACTATGGCATGAGATGTGATATCAAACTCCTTCCCATTCCAATCCTGAGACCCTTCCTATAGCTTGAGGTGTGATATCCAACTCCTTCCCATTCCAATTCTGAGACCCTTCTTATACCATGAGACTTGATATCTCAATGCTTCTAATACCAAACCTGAGACCCGTCCTATAACATGAGATGTGATATCCAAATCCTTCCCCTTCCAAACCTTAGACCCTTCCTTTATCATGAGATGTGGTATCCAACTCCTTCCCATTCCAATCCTGAGACCCTTCCGATATCATGAGATTTGTTATCTCAATGCTTCTAATATCAAACTTGAGACCCTCCCTATAGCATGAAATGTGACATCCAAGTCCTTCTCATTCCAATCCTGAGACCCTTCCTATAGCATGAGATGTGATATCCAACTCCTTCCCATTCCAATCCTGAGACCCTTCCTTTAGCATGAGATGTGATATCTCAATGCTTATACCAAATCTGAGACCCTTCCTATAGCATGAGATGTGATATCCAAATCCTTCCCATTCCAATCCTGAGACCCTTCCTATAGCATGAGATGTGATATCTCAATGCTTATACCAAACCTGAGAGCCTACCTATAGCATGAGATGTGATATCCAAGTCCATCCCATTCCAATCCTTAGACCCTTCCTACAGCATGCAATGTGATATCTCAATGATTCTAATACCAAACCAGAGACTCTTACTATAACATGAGATGGGATATCCAACTCCTTCCCATTCCAATCCTGAGCCGCTTCCGATAGCAGAGATGTGATATCTCAATGCTTATACCAAACCTGAGACCCTTCCTATAACATGAGATGTGATATCCAACTCCTTCCCGTTCCAAACCTGAGACACTAACTATAGCATATGTGATATCCAACTCCTTCCCATTCCAAACATGAGACCCTTCCTATAGCAAGAAAGTAATATCCAACTCCTACCCATTCCAATCCTGAGACCCTTCCTATAGCAAGAGATGTGATATCCAAATCCTTCCCATTCCAATCCTGAGACCCTTCCTATAACATGAGATGTGATATCCAACTCCTTCCCATTCCAACCTGAGACACTTCCTATAGCATGAGAAGGGATATCCAACTCCTTCCCAATCCAATCCTGAGACCCTTTCCGATAGCAGAGATGTGATATCTCAATGCTTATACCAAACCCGAGACCCTTCCTATGGCATGAGATGTGATATCCAACTCCTTGCCATTCAAATCCTGAGACCCTTCCTATAGCATGAGAAGGGATATCCAACTCCTTCCCAATCCAATCCTGAGACCCTTCCGATAGCAGAGACGTGATATCTCAATGCTTCTACCAAACCTGAGACCCTTCCTTTAGCATGAGATGTGATATCCAAATCCTTCACATTCCAATCCTGAGACCCTTCCTATAGCATGAGATGTGATATCTCAATGCTTCTAATACCAAACCTGAGATCCTTCCTATAACATGAGATGGGAATATCCAACTCCTTCCCATTCCAATCCTGAGACCCTTCCGATAGCAGAGATGTGATATCTCAATGCTTATACCAAACCTGAGACCCTTCCTATGTCATGAGATGTGATATCCAACTCCTTGCCATTCAAATCCTGAGACCCTTCCTATAGCATGAGAAGGGATATCCAACTCCTTCCCAATCAAATCCTGAGACCCTTCCGATAGCAGAGACGTGATATCTCAATGCTTCTACCAAACCTGAGACCCTTCCTTTAGCATGAGATGTGATATCCAAATCCTTCACATTCCAATCCTGAGACCCTTCCTATAGCATGAGATGTGATATCTCAATGCTTCTAATACCAAACCTGAGATCCTTCCTGTAACATGAGATGTGATATCCAATTCCTTCCCATTCCAAACCTGAGACCCTTCCTATAGCATGAGATGTGATATCTCAATGCTTATACCAAACCTGAGACCCTTCCTATAGCATGAGATGTGATATCCAACTACTTCCCATTCCAATCCTGAGACCCTTCCTATAGCATGAGATGTGATATCTCAATGCTTCTAATACCAAACCTGAGATCCTTCCTCTAACATGAAATGTGATATCCAACTCCTTCCCTTTCCAAACCTAAGAGCCTATCTATAGCATGAGATGTGATATCCAAGTCCTTCCCATTCCAATCCTGAGACCCTTCCTATAACATGAAATGTGATATCCAACTCCTTCCCATTCCAACCTGAGACCCTTCCTATAGCATGAGATGGGATATCCAACTTCTTCCAAATCCAATACTGATACCCTTCCGATAGCATGAGATGTGATATCCCAATGCTTCTACCAAACCTGAGACCCATACTATGGCATGAGATGTGATATCAAACTCCTTCCCATTCCAATCCTGAGACCCTTCCTATAGCTTGAGGTGTGATATCCAACTCCTTCCCATTCCAATTCTGAGACCCTTCTTATACCATGAGACTTGATATCTCAATGCTTCTAATACCAAACCTGAGACCCATACTATGGCATGAGATGTGATATCAAACTCCTTCCCATTACAATCCTGAGACCCTTCCTATAGCATGAGATGTGATATCCAACTACTTCCCATTCCAATCCTGAGACCCTTCCTATAGCATGAGATGTGATATCTCAATGCTTCTAATACCAAACCTGAGATCCTTCCTCTAACATGAAATGTGATATCCAACTCCTTCCCTTTCCAAACCTAAGAGCCTATCTATAGCATGAGATGTGATATCCAAGTCCTTCCCATTCCAATCCTTAGACCCTTCCTACAGCATGCAATATGATATCTCAATGATTCTAATAACAAACCTGAGACCCATCCTATAGCATGAGATATGATATCCAAGTCCTTCCCATTCCAATCCTGAGACCCTTCCTATAACATGAAATGTGATATCCAACCTCTTCCCATTCCAACCTGAGACCCTTCCTATAGCATGAGATGGGATATCCAACTTCTTCCAAATCCAATACTGATACCCTTCCGATAGCATGAGATGTGATATCCCAATGCTTCTTCCAAACCTTAGACCCTTCCTTTATCATGAGATGTGGTATCCAACTCCTTCCCATTCCAATCCTGAGACCCTTCCGATATCATGAGATTTGTTATCTCAATGCTTCTAATATCAAACTTGAGACCCTCCCTATAGCATGAGATGTGACATCCAAGTCCTTCCCATTCCAATCCTGAGAACCTTCCTATAGCATGAGATGTGATATCTCTATGCTTCTAATACCAAACCTGAGACCCTTCCTATAACATGAGATGGGATATCCAACGCCTTCCCATTCCAATCCTGAGACCCTTCCGATAGCAGAGATGTGATATCTCAATGCTTATACCAAACCTGAGACCCTTCCTATGGCCTGAGATGTCATATACAACTCCTTCCCATTCCAATCCTGAGACCCTTCCTTTAGCATGAGATGTGATATCTCAATGCCTCTAATACCAAACCTGAGATCCTACCTCTAACATGAAATGTGATATCCAACTCTTTCCCCTTCCAAACCTGAGAGCCTTCCTATAGCATGAGATGTGATATCCAAGTCCTTCCCATTCCAATCCTGAGACCCTTCCTATAGCTTGAGATGTGATATCCAACTCCTTCCCATTCCAATTCTGAGACCCTTCCTATACTCTGAGACTTGATATCTCAATGCTTCTAATACCAAACCTGAGACCCGTAATATAACATGAGTTGTGATATCCAAATCCTACCCCTTCCAAACCTTAGACCCTTCCTTTATCATGAGATGTGATATCCAACTCCCGACCCATTCCAATCCTGAGACACTTCCGATATCATGAGATGTGATATCTCAAAGCTTCTAATATCAAACTTGAGACCCTCCCTATAGCATGAGATGTGATATCCAAGTCCTTCCCATTCCAATCCTGAGACCCTTCCTATAGCATGAGATGTGATATCTCAATGCTTCTAATACCAAACCTGAGACCCTTCCTATAACATGAGATGGGAATATCCAACTCCTTCCCATTCCAATCCTGAGACCCTTCCGATAGCAGAGATGTGATATCTCAATGCTTATACCAAACCTGAGACCCTTCCTATGTCATGAGATGTGATATCCAACTCCTTGCCATTCAAATCCTGAGACCCTTCCTATAGCATGAGAAGGGATATCCAACTCCTTCCCAATCAAATCCTGAGACCCTTCCGATAGCAGAGACGTGATATCTCAATGCTTCTACCAAACCTGAGACCCTTCCTTTAGCATGAGATGTGATATCCAAATCCTTCACATTCCAATCCTGAGACCCTTCCTATAGCATGAGATGTGATATCTCAATGCTTCTAATACCAAACCTGAGATCCTTCCTGTAACATGAGATGTGATATCCAATTCCTTCCCATTCCAAACCTGAGACCCTTCCTATAGCATGAGATGTGATATCTCAATGCTTATACCAAACCTGAGACCCTTCCTATAGCATGAGATGTGATATCCAACTACTTCCCATTCCAATCCTGAGACCCTTCCTATAGCATGAGATGTGATATCTCAATGCTTCTAATACCAAACCTGAGATCCTTCCTCTAACATGAAATGTGATATCCAACTCCTTCCCTTTCCAAACCTAAGAGCCTATCTATAGCATGAGATGTGATATCCAAGTCCTTCCCATTCCAATCCTGAGACCCTTCCTATAACATGAAATGTGATATCCAACTCCTTCCCATTCCAACCTGAGACCCTTCCTATAGCATGAGATGGGATATCCAACTTCTTCCAAATCCAATACTGATACCCTTCCGATAGCATGAGATGTGATATCCCAATGCTTCTACCAAACCTGAGACCCATACTATGGCATGAGATGTGATATCAAACTCCTTCCCATTCCAATCCTGAGACCCTTCCTATAGCTTGAGGTGTGATATCCAACTCCTTCCCATTCCAATTCTGAGACCCTTCTTATACCATGAGACTTGATATCTCAATGCTTCTAATACCAAACCTGAGACCCATACTATGGCATGAGATGTGATATCAAACTCCTTCCCATTACAATCCTGAGACCCTTCCTATAGCATGAGATGTGATATCCAACTACTTCCCATTCCAATCCTGACACCCTTCCTATAGCATGAGATGTGATATCTCAATGCTTCTAATACCAAACCTGAGATCCTTCCTCTAACATGAAATGTGATATCCAACTCCTTCCCTTTCCAAACCTAAGAGCCTATCTATAGCATGAGATGTGATATCCAAGTCCTTCCCATTCCAATCCTTAGACCCTTCCTACAGCATGCAATATGATATCTCAATGATTCTAATAACAAACCTGAGACCCATCCTATAGCATGAGATATGATATCCAAGTCCTTCCCATTCCAATCCTGAGACCCTTCCTATAACATGAAATGTGATATCCAACCTCTTCCCATTCCAACCTGAGACCCTTCCTATAGCATGAGATGGGATATCCAACTTCTTCCAAATCCAATACTGATACCCTTCCGATAGCATGAGATGTGATATCCCAATGCTTCTTCCAAACCTTAGACCCTTCCTTTATCATGAGATGTGGTATCCAACTCCTTCCCATTCCAATCCTGAGACCCTTCCGATATCATGAGATTTGTTATCTCAATGCTTCTAATATCAAACTTGAGACCCTCCCTATAGCATGAGATGTGACATCCAAGTCCTTCCCATTCCAATCCTGAGAACCTTCCTATAGCATGAGATGTGATATCTCTATGCTTCTAATACCAAACCTGAGACCCTTCCTATAACATGAGATGGGATATCCAACGCCTTCCCATTCCAATCCTGAGACCCTTCCGATAGCAGAGATGTGATATCTCAATGCTTATACCAAACCTGAGACCCTTCCTATGGCCTGAGATGTCATATACAACTCCTTCCCATTCCAATCCTGAGACCCTTCCTTTAGCATGAGATGTGATATCTCAATGCTTATACCAAATCTGAGACCCTTCCTATAGCATGAGATGTGATATCCAAATCCTTCCCATTCCAAACCTGAGACCCTTCCTATAGCATGAGATGTGATATCTCAATGCTTATACCAAACCTGAGAGCCTACCTATAGCATGAGATGTGATATCCAAGTCCATCCCATTCCAATCCTTAGACCCTTCCTACAGCATGCAATGTGATATCTCAATGATTCTAATACCAAACCAGAGACTCTTACTATAACATGAGATGGGATATCCAACTCCTTCCCATTCCAATCCTGAGCCGCTTCCTATAGCAGAGATGTGATATCTCAATGCTTATACCAAACCTGAGACCCTTCCTATATCATGAGATGTGATATCCAACTCCTTCCCGTTCCAAACCTGAGACACTAACTATAGCATATGTGATATCCAACTCCTTCCCATTCCAAACATGAGACCCTTCCTATAGCAAGAAAGTAATATCCAACTCCTACCCATTCCAATCCTGAGACCCTTCCTATAGCAAGAGATGTGATATCCAAATCCTTCCCATTCCAATCCTGAGACCCTTCCTATAACATGAGATGTCATATCCAACTCCTTCCCATTCCAACCTGAGACACTTCCTATAGCATGAGAAGGGATATCCAACTCCTTCCCAATCCAATCCTGAGACCCTTCCGATAGCAGAGATGTGATATCTCAATGCTTATACCAAACCTGAGACCCTTCCTATGGCATGAGATGTGATATCCAACTCCTTGCCATTCAAATCCTGAGACCCTTCCTATAGCATGAGAAGGGATATCCAACTCCTTCCCAATCCAATCCTGAGACCCTTCCGATAGCAGAGACGTGATATCTCAATGCTTCTACCAAACCTGAGACCCTTCCTTTAGCATGAGATGTGATATCCAAATCCTTCACATTCCAATCCTGAGACCCTTCCTATAGCATGAGATGTGATATCTCAATGCTTCTAATACCAAACCTGAGATCCTTCCTATAACATGAGATGTGATATCCAATTCCTTCCCATTCCAAACCTGAGACCCTTCCTTTTGGATGAGATGTGATATCCAACTCCTTCCCATTCCAACCCTGAGACCCTTCCTATAGCATGAGATGTGATGTCTCAATGCTTCTAATACCAAACCTGAGATCCTTCCTATAACATGAGATGTGATATCCAACTCCTTCCATTCCAATCCTGAGACCCGTCCTATAGCATGAGATGTGATATCTCAATGCTTCTAATACCAAACCTGAGATCCTTCCTCTAACATGAAATGTGATATCCAACTCCTTCCCTTTCCAAACCTAAGAGCCTATCTATAGCATGAGATTTAATATCCAAGTCCTTCCCATTCCAACCCTTAGACCCTTCCTACAGCATGCAATATGATATCTCAATGATTCTAATAACAAACCTGAGACCCGTCCTATAACATGAGATGGGATATCCAACTCCTTCCCATTCCAATCCTGAGACACTTCCGATAGCAGAGATGTGATATCTCAATGCTTATACCAAACCTGAGACCCTTCCTATAACATGAGATGTGATATCCAAATCCTTCCCGTTCCAAACCTGAGACCCTTCCTTTAGCATGAGATGTGATATCCAAATCCTTCCTGTTCCAAACCTGAGACCCTTCCTTTAGCATGAGATGTGATATCCAGCTCCTTCCCATTCCAATCCTGAGACACTTCCGATAGCATGAGATGTGATATCTCAATGCTTCTAATATCAAAACTGAGACCCTCCCTATAGCATGATATGTGATATCTAAGTCCTTCCCATTCCAATCCTGAGACACTCCCTATAGCATGAGATGTGATATCCAACTCTTTCCCATTCCAATCCTGAGACCCTTCCTATAGCATGAGATATGATATCTCAATACTTCTAATACCAAACGTGAGATCCTTCCGATAACATGAGATGTGATATCCAAATCCTTCCCCTTCCAAACCTGAGACCCTCCCTTTAGCATGAGATGTGATATCCAACTCCTTCCCATTCCAATCCTGAGACCCTTCTGATAGCATCAGATGTGATATCTCAATGCTTCTAATACCAAAAATGAGATCCTTCCGATAGCATGAGATGTGATATCTCAATGCTTCTATTACCAAACCTGAGATCCTTCCTATAACATGAGATGTGATATCCAAATCCTTCCCCTTCCAAACCTGAGACCCTCCCTTTAGCATGAGATGTGATATCCAACTCCTTCCCATTCCATTCCTGAGACCCTTCTGATAGCATGAGATGTGATATCTCAATGCCTCTAATACCAAACCTGAGATCCTACCTCTAACATGAAATGTGATATCCAACTCTTTCCCCTTCCAAACCTGAGAGCCTTCCTATAGCATGAGATGTGATATCCAAGTCCTTCCCATTCCAATCCTGAGACCCTTCCTATAGCTTGAGATGTGATATCCAACTCCTTCCCATTCCAATTCTGAGACCCTTCCTATACTCTGAGACTTGATATCTCAATGCTTCTAATACCAAACCTGAGACCCGTAATATAACATGAGATGTGATATCCATCCAAATCCTTCCCCTTCCAAACCTTAGACCATTCCTTTATCATGAGATGTGATATCCAACTCCTTCCCATTCCAATCCTGAGACCCTTCCGATATCATGAGATGTGATATCTCAAAGCTTCTAATATCAAACTTGAGACCCTCCCTATAGCATGAGATGTGATATCCAAGTCCTTCCCATTCCAATCCTGAGACCCTTCCTATAGCATGAGATGTGATATCTCAATGCTTCTAATACCAAACCTGAAACCCTTCCTATAACATGAGATGGGAATATCCAACTCCTTCCCATTCCAATCCTGAGACCCTTCCGATAGCAGAGATGTGATATCTCAATGCTTATACCAAACCTGAGACCCTTCCTATGGCATGAGATGTGATATCCAACTCCTTGCCATTCAAATCCTGAGACCCTTCCTATAGCATGAGAAGGGATATCCAACTCCTTCCCAATCCAATCCTGAGACCCTTCCGATAGCAGAGACGTGATATCTCAATGCTTCTACCAAACCTGAGACCCTTCCTATAGCATGAGATGGGATATCCAACTTCTTCCAAATCCAATACTGATACCCTTCCGATAGCATGAGATGTGATATCCCAATGCTTCTTCCAAACCTTAGACCCTTCCTTTATCATGAGATGTGGTATCCAACTCCTTCCCATTCCAATCCTGAGACCCTTCCGATATCATGAGATTTGTTATCTCAATGCTTCTAATATCAAACTTGAGACCCTCCCTATAGCATGAGATGTGACATCCAAGTCCTTCCCATTCCAATCCTGAGAACCTTCCTATAGCATGAGATGTGATATCTCTATGCTTCTAATACCAAACCTGAGACCCTTCCTATAACATGAGATGGGATATCCAACGCCTTCCCATTCCAATCCTGAGACCCTTCCGATAGCAGAGATGTGATATCTCAATGCTTATACCAAACCTGAGACCCTTCCTATGGCCTGAGATGTCATATACAACTCCTTCCCATTCCAATCCTGAGACCCTTCCTTTAGCATGAGATGTGATATCTCAATGCTTATACCAAATCTGAGACCCTTCCTATAGCATGAGATGTGATATCCAAATCCTTCCCATTCCAAAACTGAGACCCTTCCTATAGCATGAGATGTGATATCTCAATGCTTATACCAAACCTGAGAGCCTACCTATAGCATGAGATGTGATATCCAAGTCCATCCCATTCCAATCCTTAGACCCTTCCTACAGCATGCAATGTGATATCTCAATGATTCTAATACCAAACCAGAGACTCTTACTATAACATGAGATGGGATATCCAACTCCTTCCCATTCCAATCCTGAGCCGCTTCCTATAGCAGAGATGTGATATCTCAATGCTTATACCAAACCTGAGACCCTTCCTATATCATGAGATGTGATATCCAACTCCTTCCCGTTCCAAACCTGAGACACTAACTATAGCATATGTGATATCCAACTCCTTCCCATTCCAAACATGAGACCCTTCCTATAGCAAGAAAGTAATATCCAACTCCTACCCATTCCAATCCTGAGACCCTTCCTACAGCAAGAGATGTGATATCCAAATCCTTCCCATTCCAATCCTGAGACCCTTCCTATAACATGAGATGTCATATCCAACTCCTTCCCATTCCAACCTGAGACACTTCCTATAGCATGAGAAGGGATATCCAACTCCTTCCCAATCCAATCCTGAGACCCTTCCGATAGCAGAGATGTGATATCTCAATGCTTATACCAAACCTGAGACCCTTCCTATGGCATGAGATGTGATATCCAACTCCTTGCCATTCAAATCCTGAGACCCTTCCTATAGCATTAGAAGGGATATCCAACTCCTTCCCAATCCAATCCTGAGACCATTCCGATAGCAGAGACGTGATATCTCAATGCTTCTACCAAACCTGAGACCCTTCCTTTAGCATGAGATGTGATATCCAAATCCTTCACATTCCAATCCTGAGACCCTTCCTATAGCATGAGATGTGATATCTCAATGCTTCTAATACCAAACCTGAGATCCTTCCTATAACATGAGATGTGATATCCAATTCCTTCCCATTCCAAACCTGAGACCCTTCCTTTTGGATGAGATGTGATATCCAACTCCTTCCCATTCCAACCCTGAGACCCTTCCTATAGCATGAGATGTGATGTCTCAATGCTTCTAATACCAAACCTGAGATCCTTCCTATAACATGAGATGTGATATCCAACTCCTTCCATTCCAATCCTGAGACCCGTCCTATAGCATGAGATGTGATATCTCAATGCTTCTAATACCAAACCTGAGATCCTTCCTCTAACATGAAATGTGATATCCAACTCCTTCCCTTTCCAAACCTAAGAGCCTATCTATAGCATGAGATGTAATATCCAAGTCCTTCCCATTCCAACCCTTAGACCCTTCCTACAGCATGCAATATGATATCTCAATGATTCTAATAACAAACCTGAGACCCGTCCTATAACATGAGATGGGATATCCAACTCCTTCCCATTCCAATCCTGAGACACTTCCGATAGCAGAGATGTGATATCTCAATGCTTATACCAAACCTGAGACCCTTCCTATAACATGAGATGTGATATCCAAATCCTTCCCGTTCCAAACCTGAGACCCTTCCTTTAGCATGAGATGTGATATCCAAATCCTTCCTGTTCCAAACCTGAGACCCTTCCTTTAGCATGAGATGTGATATCCAGCTCCTTCCCATTCCAATCCTGAGACACTTCCGATAGCATGAGATGTGATATCTCAATGCTTCTAATATCAAAACTGAGACCCTCCCTATAGCATGATATGTGATATCTAAGTCCTTCCCATTCCAATCCTGAGACACTCCCTATAGCATGAGATGTGATATCCAACTCTTTCCCATTCCAATCCTGAGACCCTTCCTATAGCATGAGATATGATATCTCAATACTTCTAATACCAAACGTGAGATCCTTCCGATAACATGAGATGTGATATCCAAATCCTTCCCCTTCCAAACCTGAGACCCTCCCTTTAGCATGAGATGTGATATCCAACTCCTTCCCATTCCAATCCTGAGACCCTTCTGATAGCATGAGATGTGATATCTCAATGCTTCTAATACCAAACCTGAGATCCTTCCGATAGCATGAGATGTGATATCTCAATGCTTCTATTACCAAACCTGAGATCCTTCCTATAACATGAGATGTGATATCCAAATCCTTCCCCTTCCAAACCTGAGACCCTCCCTTTAGCATGAGATGTGATATCCAACTCCTTCCCATTCCATTCCTGAGACCCTTCTGATAGCATGAGATGTGATATCTCAATGCCTCTAATACCAAACCTGAGATCCTACCTCTAACATGAAATGTGATATCCAACTCTTTCCCCTTCCAAACCTGAGAGCCTTCCTATAGCATGAGATGTGATATCCAAGTCCTTCCCATTCCAATCCTGAGACCCTTCCTATAGCTTGAGATGTGATATCCAACTCCTTCCCATTCCAATTCTGAGACCCTTCCTATACTCTGAGACTTGATATCTCAATGCTTCTAATACCAAACCTGAGACCCGTAATATAACATGAGATGTGATATCCATCCAAATCCTTCCCCTTCCAAACCTTAGACCATTCCTTTATCATGAGATGTGATATCCAACTCCTTCCGATTCCAATCCTGAGACCCTTCCGATATCATGAGATGTGATATCTCAAAGCTTCTAATATCAAACTTGAGACCCTCCCTATAGCATGAGATGTGATATCCAAGTCCTTCCCATTCCAATCCTGAGACCCTTCCTATAGCATGAGATGTGATATCTCAATGCTTCTAATACCAAACCTGAAACCCTTCCTATAACATGAGATGGGAATATCCAACTCCTTCCCATTCCAATCCTGAGACCCTTCCGATAGCAGAGATGTGATATCTCAATGCTTATACCAAACCTGAGACCCTTCCTATGGCATGAGATGTGATATCCAACTCCTTGCCATTCAAATCCTGAGACCCTTCCTATAGCATGAGAAGGGATATCCAACTCCTTCCCAATCCAATCCTGAGACCCTTCCGATAGCAGAGACGTGATATCTCAATGCTTCTACCAAACCTGAGACCTTCCTTTAGCATGAGATGTGATATCCAAATCCTTCACATTCCAATCCTGAGACCCTTCCTATAGCATGAGATGTGATATCTCAATGCTTCTAATACCAAACCTGAGATCCTTCCTATAACATGAGATGTGATATCCAATTCCTTCCCATTCCAAACCTGAGACCCTTCCTATTGGATGAGATGTGATATCCAACTCCTTCCCATTCCAACCCTGAGACCCTTCCTATAGCATGAGATGTGATGTCTCAATGCTTCTAATACCAAACCTGAGATCCTTCCTATAACATGAGATGTGATATCCAACTCCTTCCATTCCAATCCTGAGACCCGTCCTATAGCATGAGATGTGATATCTCAATGCTTATACCAAACCTGAGACCCTTCCTATAGCATGAGATGTGATATCCAACTACTTCCCATTCCAATCCTGAGACCCTTCCTATAGCATGAGATGTGATATCTCAATGCTTCTAATACCAAACCTGAGATCCTTCCTCTAACATGAAATGTGATATCCAACTCCTTCCCTTTCCAAACCTAAGAGCCTATCTATAGCATGAGATGTGATATCCAAGTCCTTCCCATTCCAATCCTTAGACCCTTCCTACAGCATGCAATATGATATCTCAATGATTCTAATAACAAACCTGAGACCCGTCCTATAGCATGAGATATGATATCCAAGTCCTTCCCATTCCAATCCTGAGACCCTTCCTATAACATGAAATGTGATATCCAACTCCTTCTCATTCCAACCTGAGACCCTTCCTATAGCATGAGATGGGATATCCAACTTCTTCCAAATCCAATACTGATACCCTTCCGATAGCATGAGATGTGATATCCCAATGCTTCTACCAAACCTGAGACCCATACTATGGCATGAGATGTGATATCAAACTCCTTCCCATTCCAATCCTGAGACCCTTCCTATAGCTTGAGGTGTGATATCCAACTCCTTCCCATTCCAATTCTGAGACCCTTCTTATACCATGAGACTTGATATCTCAATGCTTCTAATACCAAACCTGAGACCCGTCCTATAACATGAGATGTGATATCCAAATCCTTCCCCTTCCAAACCTTAGACCCTTCCTTTATCATGAGATGTGATATCCAACTCCTTCCCATTCCAATCCTGAGACCCTTCCGATATCATGAGATTTGTTATCTCAATGATTCTAATATCAAACTTGAGACCCTCCCTATAGCATGAGATGTGACATCCAAGTCCTTCCCATTCCAATCCTGAGACCCTTCCTATAGCATGAGATGTGATATCTCTATGTTTCTAATACCAAACCTGAGACCCTTCCTATAACATGAGATGGGATATCCAACTCCTTCCCATTCCAATCCTGAGACCCTTCCGATAGCAGAGTTGTGATATCTCAATGCTTATACCAAACCTGAGAACCTTCCTATGGCCTGAGATGTCATATACAACTCCTTCCCATTCCAATCCTGAGACCCTTCCTTTAGCATGAGATGTGATATCTCAATGCTTATACCAAATCTGAGACCCTTCCTATAGCATGAGATGTGATATCCAATTCCTTCCCATTCCAATCCTGAGCCGCTTCCGATAGCAGAGATGTGATATCTCAATGCTTATACCAAACCTGAGACCCTTCCTATAACATGAGATGTGATATCCAACTCGTTCCCGTTCCAAACCTGAGACACTAACTATAGTATATGTGATATCCAACTCCTTCCCATTCCAAATATGAGACCCTTCCTATAGCAAGAAAGTAATATCCAACTCCTACCCATTCCAACCTGAGACACTTCCTATAGCATGAGAAGGGATATCCAACTCCTTCCCAATCCAATCCTGAGACCCTTCCGATAGCAAGAGATGTGATATCCAAATCCTTCCCATTCCAATCCCGAGACCCTTCCTGTAACATGAGATGTGATATCCAACTCCTTCCCATTCCAACCTGAGACACTTCCTATAGCATGAGAAGGGATATCCAACTCCTTCCCAATCCAATCCTGAGACCCTTCCGATAGCAGAGATGTGATATCTCAATGCTTATACCAAACCTGAGACCCTTCCTATGGCATGAGATGTGATATCCAACTCCTTACCATTCAAATCCTGAGACCCTTCCTATAGCATGAGATGTGATATCTCTATGCTTCTAATACCAAACCTGAGACCCTTCCTATAACATGAGATGTGATATCCAACTCCTTCCCATTCCAATCCTGAGACCCTTCCGATAGCAGAGATGTGATATCTCAATGCTTATACCAAACCTGAGAACCTTCATATGGCCTGAGATGTCAAATACAACTCCTTCCCATTCCAATCCTGAGACCCTTCCTTTAGCATGAGATGTGATATCTCAATGCTTATACCAAATCTGAGACCCTTCCTATAGCATGAGATGTGATATCCAATTCCTTCCCATTCCAATCCTGAGACCCTTCCTATAGCATGAGATGTGATATCTCAATGCTTATACCAAACCTGAGAGCCTACCTATAGCATGAGATGTGATATCCAAGTCCATTCCATTCCAATCCTTAGACCCTTCCTACAGCATGCGATGTGATATCTCAATGATTCTAATACCAAACCAGAGACTCTTCCTATAACATGAGATGTGATATCCAATTCCTTCCCATCCCAAACCTGAGACCCTTCCTATTGGATGAGATGTGATATCCAACTCCTTCCCATTCCAACCCTGAGACCCTTCCTATAGCATGAGATGTGATGTCTCAATGCTTCTAATACCAAACCTGAGATCCTTCCTATAACATGAGATGTGATATCCAACTCCTTCCATTCCAATCCTGAGACCCGTCCTATAGCATGAGATGTGATATCTCAATGCTTATACCAAACCTGAGACCCTTCCTATAGCATGAGATGTGACATCCAAGTCCTTCCCATTCCAATCCTGAGACCCTTCCTATAACATGAGATGTGATATCCAACTCCTTCCCATTCCAACCTGAGACACTTCCTATAGCATGAGAAGGGATATCTCACTGCTTATACCAAACCTGAGACCCTTCCCATAGCATGAGATGTGATATCCAACTGCTTCCCATTCCAATCCTGAGACCCTTCCTATAGCATGAGATGTGATATCTCAATGCTTCTAATATCAAACCTGAGATCTTTCCTCTAACATGAAATGTGATATCCAACTCCTTCCCTTTCCAAACCTAAGAGCCTATCTATAGCATGAGATGTGATATCCAAGTCCTTCCCATTTCAACCCTTAGACCCTTCCTACAGCATGCAATATGATATCTCAATGATTCTAATAACAAACCTGAGACCCGTCCTATAACATGAGATGGGATATCCAACTCCTTCCCATTCCAATCCTGAGACACTTCCGATAGCAGAGATGTGATATCTCAATGCTTATACCAAACCTTAGACCCTTCCTATAACATGAGATGTGATATCCAAATCCTTCCCGTTCCAAACCTGAGACCCTTCCTTTAGCATGAGATGTGATATCCAGCACCTTCCCATTCCAATCCTGAGACACTTCCAATAGCATGAGATGTGATATCTCAATGCTTCTAATATCAAAACTGAGACCCTCCCTATAGCATGATATGTGATATCTAAGTCCTTCCCATTCCAATCCTGAGACCCTCCCTATAGCATGAGATGTGATATCTCACTGCTTATACCAAACCTGAGACCCTTCCCATAGCATGAGATGTGATATCCAACTCCTTCCCATTCCAATCCTCAGACCCTTCCTATAGCATGAGATGTGTATCTCAATGCTTCTAATATCAAAATTGAGATATCAAGTCTCAGAGTATAGGAAGGGTCTCAGAATTGGAATGGGAAGGAGTTGGATATCACATCTCAAGCTATAGGAAGGGTCTCAGGATTGGAATGGGAAGGACTTGGATATCACATCTCATGCTATAGGAAGGCTCTCAGGTTTGGAAGGGGACAGAGTTGGATATCACATTTCATGTTAGAGGTAGGATCTCAGGTTTGGTATTAGAGGTATTGAGATATCACATCTCATGCTATCAGAAGGGTCTCAGGAATGGAATGGGAAGGAGTTGGATATCACATCTCAAGCTAAAGGGAGGGTCTCAGGTTTGGAAGGGGAAGGATTTGGATATCACATCTCATGTTATAGGAAGGATCTCGGGTTTGGTATTAGAAGCATTGAGATATCACATCTCATGCTATCGGAAGGATCTCAGGTTTGGTATTAGAAGCATTGAGATATCACATCTCATGCTATCAGAAGGGTCTCAGGATTGGAATGGGAAGGAGTTGGATATCACATCTCATGCTAAAGGGAGGGTCTCAGGTTTGTAAGGGGAAGGATTTGGATATCACATCTCATGTTTTCGGAAGGATCTCATGTTTGGTATTAGAAGTATTGAGATATCATATCTCATGCTATAGGAAGAGTCTCAGCTTTGGAATGGGAAGGAGTTGGATATCACATCTCATGCTATAGGAAGTGTCTCAGGATTGTAATGGGAAGGACTTGGATATCACATCTCATGCTATAGGTAGGGTCTCAAGTTTGATATTAGAAGCATTGAGATATCACATCTCATGCTATAGGAAGGGTCTGAGGATTGGAATGGGAAGGAGTTGGATATCACATCTCATGCTATGGGAAGGGTCTCAGGTTTGGTATAAGCAGTGAGATATCACATCTCATGCTATAGGAAGTATCTCAGGATTGGAATGGGAAGGAGTTGGATATCACATCTCATGTTATAGGAAGGATCTCAGGTTTGGTATAAGCATTGAGATATCACATCTCTGCTATCGGAAGGGTCTCAGGATTGGAATGGGAAGGAGTTGGATATTCCCATCTCATGTTATAGGAAGGGTCTCAGGTTTGGTATTAGAAGCATTGAGATATCACATCTCATGCTATAGGAAGGGTCTCAGGATTGGAACGGGAAGGACTTGGATATCACATCTCATGCTATAGGGAGGGTCTCAAGTTTGATATTAGAAGCTTTGAGATATCACATCTCATGATATCGGAAGGGTCTCAGGATTGGAATGGGAAGGAGTTGGATATCACATCTCATGATAAAGGAAGGGTCTAAGGTTTGGAAGGGGAAGGATTTGGATATCACATCTCATGTTATATTACGGGTCTCAGGTTTGGTATTAGAAGCATTGAGATATCAAGTCTCATAGTATAGGAAGGGTCTCAGAATTGGAATGTGAAGGAGTTGGATATCACATCTCAAGCTATAGGAAGGGTCTCAGGATTGGAATGGGAAGGACTTGGATATCACATCTCATGCTATAGGAAGGCTCTCAGGTTTGGAAGGGGAAAGAGTTGGATATCACATTTCATGTTAGAGGTAGGATCTCAGGTTTGGTATTAGAGGCTTTGAGATATCACATTTCATGCTATCAGAAGGGTCTCAGGAATGGAATGGGAAGGAGTTGGATATCACATCTCATGCTAAAGGGAGGGTCTCAGGATTGGAAGGGGAAGGATTTGGATATCACATCTCATGTTATAGGAAGGATCTCAGGTTTGGTATTAGAAGCATTGAGATATCACATCTCATGCTATCGGAAGGATCTCAGGTTTGGTATTAGAAGCATTGAGATATCACATCTCATGCTATCAGAAGAGTCTCAGGATTGGAATAGGAAGGAGTTGGATATCACATCTCATGCTAAAGGGAGGGTCTCAGGTTTGGAAGGGGAAGGATTTGGATATCACATCTCATGTTATCGGAAGGATCTCACGTTTGGTATTAGAAGTATTGAGATATCATATCTCATGCTATAGGAAGGGTCTCAGGATTGGAATGGGAAGGAGTTGGATATCACATCTCATGCTATAGGGAGGGTCTCAGGATTGGAATGGGAAGGACTTAGATATCACATATCATGCTATAGGGAGGGTCTCAGTTTTGATATTAGAAGCATTGAGATATCACATCTCATGCTATCGGAAGTGTCTCAGGATTGGAATGGGAAGGTGCTGGATATCACATCTCATGCTAAAGGAAGGGTCTCAGGTTTGGAACGGGAAGGATTTGGATATCACATCTCATGTTATAGGAAGGGTCTCAGGTTTGGTATAAGCATTGAGATATCACATCTCTGCTATAGGAAGTGTCTCAGGATTGGAATGGGAAGGAGTTGGATATCCCATCTCATGTTATAGGACGGGTCTCAGGTTTGTTATTAGAATCATTGAGATATCATATTGCATGCTGTAGGAAGGGTCTAAGGGTTGGAATGGGAAGGACTTGGATATCACATCTCATGCTATAGATAGGCTCTTAGGTTTGGAAAGGGAAGGAGTTGGATATCACATTTCATGTTAGAGGAAGGATCTCAGGTTTGGTATTAGAAGCATTGAGATATCACATCTCATGCTATAGGAAGGGTCTCAGGATTGGAATGGGAAGCAGTTGGATATCACATCTCATGCTATAGGAAGGGTCTCAGATTTGGTATAAGCATTGAGATATCACATCTCATGCTATAGGACGGGTCTCAGGATTGGAATGGAAGGAGTTGGATATCACATCTCATGTTATAGGAAGGATCTCAGGTTTGGTATTAGAAGCATTGAGACATCACATCTCATGCTATAGGAAGGGTCTCAGGGTTGGAATGGGAAGGAGTTGGACATCACATCTCATCCAATAGGAAGGGTCTCAGGTTTGGAATGGGAAGGAATTGGATATCACATCTCATGTTATAGGAAGGATCTCAGGTTTGGTATTAGAAGCATTGAGATATCACATCTCATGCTATAGGAAGGGTCTCAGGATTGGAATGTGAAGGATTTGGATATCACATCTCATGCTAAAGGAAGGGTCTCAGGTTTGGTAGAAGCATTGAGATATCACGTCTCTGCTATCGGAAGGGTCTCAGGATTGGATTGGGAAGGAGTTGGATATCACATCTCATGCCATAGGAAGGGTCTCAGGTTTGGTATAAGCATTGAGATATCACATCTCTGCTATCGGAAGGGTCTCAGGACTGGATTGGGAAGGAGTTGGATATCCCTTCTCATGCTATAGGAAGTGTCTCAGGTTGGAATGGGAAGGAGTTGGATATCACATCTCATGTTATAGGAAGGGTCTCAGGATTGGAATGGGAAGGATTTGGATATCACATCTCTTGCTATAGGAAGGGTCTCAGGATTGGAATGGGTAGGACTTGGATATTACTTTCTTGCTATAGGAAGGGTCTCATGTTTGGAATGGGAAGGAGTTGGATATCACATATGCTATAGTTAGTGTCTCAGGTTTGGAACGGGAAGGAGTTGGATATCACATCTCATGTTATAGGAAGGGTCTCAGGTTTGTTATAAGTATTGAGATATCACATCTCTGCTATTGGAAGCGGCTCAGGATTGGAATGGGAAGGAGTTGGATATCCCATCTCATGTTATAGGAAGAGTCTCTGGTTTGGTATTAGAATCATTGAGATATCACATTGCATGTTGTAGGAAGGGTCTAAGGATTGGAATGGGATGGACTTGGATATCACATCTCATGCTATAGGTAGGCTCTCAGGTTTGGTATAAGCATTGAGATATCACATCTCATGATATAGGAAGGGTCTCAGGATTGGAATGGGAAGGAATTGGATATCACATCTCATGCTATAGGAAGGGTCTCAGATTTGGTATAAGCATTGAGATATCACATCACATGCTAAAGGGAGGGTCTCAGGATTGGAATGGGAAGGAGTTGTATATGACATCTCAGGCCATAGGAAGGTTCTCAGGTTTGGTATAAGCATTGAGATATCACATCTCTGCTATCGGAAGGGTCTCAGGATTGGAATGGGAAGGAGTTGGATATCCCATCTCATGTTATAGGAAGGGTCTCAGGTTTGGTATTAGAAGCATAGAGATATCACATCTCATGCTATAGGAAGGGTCTCAGGATCTGAATGGCAAGGAGTTGGATATCACATCTCATGCCATAGGAAGGGTCTCAGGTTTGGTATAAGCATTGAGATATCACATCTCTGCTATCGGAAGGGTCTCAGGATTGGATTGGGAAGGAGTTGGATATCCCTTCTCATGCTATAGGAAGGGTCTCAGGTTGGAATGGGAAGGAGTTGGATATCACATCTCATGTTATAGGAAGGGTCTCAGGATTGGAATGGGAAGGATTTGGATATCACATCTCTTGCTATGGGAAGGGTCTCAGGATTGGAATGGGTAGGAGTTGGATATTACTTTCTTGCTATAGGAAGGGTCTCATGTTTGGAATGGGAAGGATTTGGATATCACATATGCTATAGTTAGTGTCTCAGGTTTGGAACGGGAAGGAGTTGGATATCACATCTCATGTTATAGGAAGGGTCTCAGGTTTGGTATAAGCATTGAGATATCACATCTCTGCTATCGGAAGCGGCTCAGGATTGGAATGGGAAGGAGTTGGATATCCCATCTCATGTTATAGGAAGAGTCTCTGGTTTGGTATTAGAATCACTGAGATATCACATCTCATGCTATAGGAAGGGTCTCAGGATTGGAATGGGAAGGACTTGGATGTCACATCTCATGCTATAGGGAGGGTCTCAAGTTTGATATTAGAAGCATTGAGATAACAAATCTCATGATATCGGAAGGGTCTCAGGATTGGAATGGGAAGGAGTTGGATATCACATCTCATGCTATAGGAAGGGTCTCAGGTTTGGTATAAGCATTGAGATATCACATCTCATGCTATAGGACGGGTCTCAGGATTGGAATGGAAGGAGTTGGATATCACATCTCATGTTATAGGAAGGATCTCAGGTTTGGTATTAGAAGCATTGAGACATCACATCTCATGTCATAGGAAGGGTCTCAGGGTTGGAATGGGAAGGAGTTGGATATCACATCTCATCCAATAGGAAGGGTCTCAGGTTTGGAATGGGAAGGAATTGGATATCACATCTCATGTTATAGGAAGGATCTCAGGTTTGGTATTAGAAGCATTGAGATATCACATCTCATGCTATACGAAGGGTCTCAGGATTGGAATGTGAAGGATTTGGATATCACATCTCATGCTAAAGGAAGGGTCTCAGGTTTGGTAGAAGCATTGAGATATCACGTCTCTGCTATCGGAAGGGTCTCAGGATTGGATTGGGAAGGAGTTGGATATCCCTTCTCATGCTATAGGAAGGGTCTCAGGATTTGAATGGCAAGGAGTTGGATATCACATCTCATGCCATAGGAAGGGTCTCAGGTTTGGTATAAGCATTGAGATATCACATCTCTGCTATCGGAAGGGTCTCAGGATTGGAATGGGAAGGAGTTGGATATTCCCATCTCATGTTATAGGAAGGGTCTCAGGTTTGGTATTAGAAGCATTGAGATATCACATCTCATGCTATAGGAAGGGTCTCAGGATTGGAATGGGAAGGACTTGGATATCACATCTCATGCTATAGGGAGGGTCTCAAGTTTGATATTAGAAGCTTTGAGATATCACATCTCATGATATCGGAAGGGTCTCAGGATTGGAATGGGAAGGAGTTGGATATCACATCTCATGATAAAGGAAGGGTCTAAGGTTTGGAAGGGGAAGGACTTGGATATCACATCTCATGCTATAGGAAGGCTCTCAGGTTTGGAGGGGGAAAGAGTTGGATATCACATTTCATGTTAGAGGTAGGATCTCAGGTTTGGTATTAGAGGCATTGAGATATCACATCTCATGCTATCAGAAGGGTCTCAGGAATGGAATGGGAAGGAGTTGGATATCACATCTCATGCTAAAGGGAGGGTCTCAGGTTTGGAAGGGGAAGGATTTGGATATCACATCTCATGTTATAGGAAGGATCTCAGGTTTGGTATTAGAAGCATTGAGATATCACATCTCATGCTATCGGAAGGATCTCAGGTTTGGTATTAGAAGCATTGAGATATCACATCTCATGCTATCAGAAGGGTCTCAGGATTGGAATGGGAAGGAGTTGGATATCACATCTCATGCTAAAGGGAGGGTCTCAGGTTTGGAAGGGGAAGGATTTGGATATCACATCTCATGTTATCGGAAGGATCTCACGTTTGGTATTAGAAGTATTGAGATATCATATCTCATGCTATAGGAAGGGTCTCAGGATTGGAATGGGAAAGAGTTGGATATCACATCTCATGCTATAGGGAGTGTCTCAGGATTGGAATGGGAAGGACTTAGATATCACATATCATGCTATAGGGAGGGTCTCAGTTTTGATATTAGAAGCATTGAGATATCACATCTCATGCTATCGGAAGTGTCTCAGGATTGGAATGGGAAGGAGCTGGATATCACATCTCATGCTAAAGGAAGGGTCTCAGGTTTGGAACGGGAAGGATTTGGATATCACATCTCATGTTATAGGAAGGGTCTCAGGTTTGGTATAAGCATTGAGATATCACATCTCTGCTATCGGCAGTGCTCAGGATTGGAATGGGAAGGAGTTGGATATCCCATCTCATGTTATAGGACGGGTCTCAGGTTTGTTATTAGAATCATTGAGATATCATATTGCATAGGGAGGGTCTCAAGGATTGTAATGGGAAGGACTTGGATGTCACATCTCATGCTATAGGGAGGGTCTCAAGTTTGATATTAGAAACATTGAGATATCATATTGCATGCTGTAGGAAGGGTCTAAGGGTTGGAAAGAGAAGGAGTTGGATATCACATTTCATGTTAGAGGAAGGATCTCAGGTTTGGTATTAGAAGCATTGAGATATCACATCTCATGCTATAGGAAGGGTCTCAGGATTGGAATGGGAAGTAGTTGGATATCACATCTCATGCTATAGGAAGGGTCTCAGGTTTGGTATAAGCATTGAGATATCACATCTCATGCTATAAAACGGGTCTCAGGATTGGAATGGAAGGAGTTGGATATCACATCTCATGTTATAGGAAGGATCTCAGGTTTGGTATTAGAAGCATTGAGACATCACATCTCATGCTATAGGAAGGGTCTCAGGGTTGGAATGGGAAGGAGTTGGATATCACATCTCATCCAATAGGAAGGGTCTCAGGTTTGGAATGGGAAGGAATTGGATATCACATCTCATGTTATAGGAAGGATCTCAGGTTTGGTATTAGAAGCATTGAGATATCACATCTCATGCTATAGGAAGGGTCTCAGGATTGGAATGTGAAGGATTTGGATATCACATCTCATGCTAAAGGAAGGGTCTCAGGTTTGGTAGAAGCATTGAGATATCACGTCTCTGCTATCGGAAGGGTCTCAGGATTGGATTGGGAAGGAGTTGGATATCCCTTCTCATGCTATAGGAAGGGTCTCAGGATTTGAATGGCAAGGAGTTGGATATCACATCTCATGCCATAGGAAGGGTCTCAGGTTTGGTATAAGCATTGAGATATCACATCTCTGCTATCGGAAGGGTCTCAGGATTGGATTGGGAAGGAGTTGGATATCCCTTCTCATGCTATAGGAAGTGTCTCAGGTTGGAATGGGAAGGAGTTGGATATCACATCTCATGTTATAGGAAGGGTCTCAGGATTGGAATGGGAAGGATTTGGATATCACATCTCTTGCTATAGGAAGGGTCTCAGGATTGGAATGGGTAGGAGTTGGATATTACTTTCTTGCTATAGGAAGGGTCTCATGTTTGGAATGGGAAGGAGTTGGATATCACATATGCTATAGTTAGTGTCTCAGGTTTGGAACGGGAAGGAGTTGGATATCACATCTCATGTTATAGGAAGGGTCTCAGGTTTGGTATAAGCATTGAGATATCACATCTCTGCTATCGGAAGCGGCTCAGGATTGGAATGGGAAGGAGTTGGATATCCCATCTCATGTTATAGTAAGAGTCTCTGGTTTGGTATTAGAATCATTGAGATATCACATCGCATGCTGTAGGAAGGGTCTAAGGATTGGAATGGGATGGACTTGGATATCACATCTCATGCTATAGGTAGGCTCTCAGGTTTGGTATAAGCATTGAGATATCACATCTCATGCTATAGGAAGGGTCTCAGGATTGGAATGGGAAGGATTTGGATATCACATCTCATGCTATAGGAAGGGTCTCAGATTTGGTATAGGCATTGAGATATCACATCTCATGCTAAAGGAAGGGTCTCAGGATTGGAATGTTAAGGAGTTGTATATGACATCTCAGGCCATAGGAAGGGTCTCAGGTTTGGTATAAGCATTGAGATATCACATCTCTGCTATCGGAAGGGTCTCAGGATTGGAATGGGAAGGAGTTGGATATCCCATCTCATGTTATAGGAAGGGTCTCAGGTTTGGTATTAGAAGCATAGAGATATCACATCTCATGCTATAGGAAGGGTCTCAGGATTGTAATGGGAAGGACTTGGATGTCACATCTCATGCTATAGGGAGGGTCTCAAGTTTGATATTAGAAGCATTGAGATAACAAATCTCATGATATCGGTAGGGTCTCAGGATTGGAATGGGAAGGAGTTGGATACCACATCTCACGATAAAGGAAGGGTCTAACGTTTGGAAGGGGAAGGATTTGGATATCACATCTCATGTTATAGGACGGGTCTCAGGTTTGGTATTAGAAGCATTGAGATATCAAGTCTCATGGTATAAGAAGGGTCTCAGAATTGGAATGGGAAGGAGTTGGATATCACACCTCAAGCTATAGGAAGGGTCTCAGGATTGGAATGGGAAGGAGTTTGATATCACATCTCATGCGATAGTATGGGTCTCAGGTTTGGTAGAAGCATTGGGATATCACATCTCATGCTATCGGAAGGGTATCAGTATTGGATTTGGAAGAAGTTGGATATCCCATCTCATGCTATAGGAAGGGTCTCAGGTTGGAATGGGAAGGAGTTGGATGTCACATTTCATGTTATAGGAAGGGTCTCAGGATTGGAATGGGAAGGACTTGGATATCATATCTCATGCTATAGGACGGGTCTCAGGTTTGTTATTAGAATCATTAAGATATCATATTGCATGCTGTAGGAAGGGTCTAAGGATTGGAATGGGAAGGACCTGGATATCACATCTCATGCTATAGATAGGCTCTTAGGTTTGGAAAGGGAAGGAGTTGGATATCACATTTCATGTTAGAGGATGGATCTCAGGTTTGGTATTAGAAGCATTGAGATATCACATCTCATGCTATAGGAAGGGTCTCAGGATTGGAATGGGAAGTAGTTGGATATCACATCTCATGCTATAGGAAGGGTCTCAGGTTTGGTATAAGCATTGAGATATCACATCTCATGCTATAGGACGGGTCTCAGGATTGGAATGGAAGGAGTTGGATATCACATTTCATGTTAGAGGAAGGATCTCAGGTTTGGTATTAGGGGCATTGAGATATCACATCTCAGGCTATAGGAAGGGTCTCAGGATTGGAATGGGAAGGAGTTGGATATCACATCTCATGCTATAGGAAGTGTCTCAGGTTTGGTAGAAGCATTGAGATATCACATCTCATGCTATAGGAAGGGTCTCAGGATTGGAATGGAAGGAGTTGGATATCACATCTCATGCTAAAGGGAGGGTCTCAGGTTTGGAAGGGGAAGGAGTTGGATATTCCCATCTCATTTTATAGGAAGGGTCTCAGGTTTGGTATTAGAAGCATTGAGATATCACATCTCATGCTATAGGAAGGGTCTCAGGATTGGAATGGGAAGGACTTGGATATCACATCTCATGCTATAGGGAGGGTCTCAAGTTTGATATTAGAAGCTTTGAGATATCACATCTCATGATATCGGAAGGGTCTCAGGATTGGAATGGGAAGGAGTTGGATATCACATCTCATGATAAAGGAAGTGTTAGGAAAGATTTCGTAATTGTAGGCAATTTTCCTTCCATGTGGCAACCCCTAAACTTTTTGCTGTCGTTTTTCACCTTGTTCTTGACTTTGCCAGAAAAGTGCAGCCTTCTGCTGCACTCCTCTGGGCTTTCGCTCCTTTTCTTATGGGGAAACTGACATGCCCTTAAGACAGTCAGTACCGGGGAACGCTGTTTCCCGTAGTTTCTTTTATCGTGTTGCGGCTTTAGTGCAACATGACACAAGAGGGCACTGTAAGCTAAGTTACAGCTCTCTTGGGTCTCTAGCCTTCTACAGGCCCTAGATACTCGTTTAGGATTGTATTTGATCGGTGCAAGTCATTCAGGGACTGGAATGGTGGCAGCAATCGTTTTGTGTATTTTGAGCTCCTTTTGGCGTTCTGAGCGCATTTTTCGCGCTGAACCCAAAATGGTGGCCTGGCTCCCAAAATGGCCAGACCACGAGGCTCCTTTGTCCTGTCCACTGACCGTCTTGCTCCCTTCACCTTCCCCAGGTCGAGCGACCCGGGGCCTTCCTTATTTGGGCATGTACTTTCCAGCGAAACACGGATGCTTTCGCAGGCTTCTACATGTCTTTTGTGTGCCTCCAGGGTGTGGGCTGGGATGTCTGGTCCCAATACACATCCTGGGTGCCAGAGAGTCTAGGGTAGTGTGAATGCCTGGGACCACCGTGGTCCGTGATTGGTCCACGTATGGTATGTGTGTTGATGAGCGGATCTCCCATTGGCTCCCCTCCGTTTTGGCACGAAGGGAACCGTGGATAAGAGGGGGCTGGAAACACCACTACCATGTCGATCTCCTGAGTTCTCACGAACGAAGGAATACAGGAGCCAAGTATCCTGCAACCAAGAGGCTGGACCGAGGAATCGATGGTGACCCGCTGAAGGACTCCTCCTTTGCACTGCTGTCTTCCTGTGAAACCCTTTCCTCCTTTGATCGAACCAGAAGGCCTGTACGGGTGCTTCGACCTTTGGAATAGCAGGAACAGCTATTCCCGGCGACTTCATCATCTCCTGCCAAGTAAGCCTTCGAAAGTGTCTCTGGGCCATCCAGTTGACTGACCAGCTTACAAGGGAGTCCTGCTCTGTAACCGCCGCCAGGTTGTGTTGTATCCCGAGTCCTTGCCACTCTCCCACGCTTCGTGCACTTGGCGTTCCCAGGTCTGAAGGGAGGAGTGTACATTTGGCTCGGATACACACGGCCGCTCCGTTGCCCTGCGGTGGTGACAAAACTGTGCAGGTTTCTTCGATTGGGACGTCTTTTTGCTCTACACGACGACGAGGCATTTCCCGACTCTTCTGAACCTGCCAGCTGCTGAAACTGACGTGGAGAAGCCTGGGTCTGCTTCCATCGGGGACCGGTGAGTAGTTTAGCTAGGATCTGGTCGCCCTCCTGCAGTAGCCCATTGCTTTTCCCCGCTGTGTAAAAACAGCACCCTTTTGTCCGTACTCACGCTCTGCTTCTGCTCGCTGTGGAGGCTGCGTTTGAGTCGCGGAACCTGTTCTTCTTCTGTGGTGCACTAACCCGAACTGCCTGACTTCCTCCGAAGAGCTTCTCCTTTTGCCCGTTGGCACCAGCGTGGGCAGGTACTTTGAGCACAAGGCTCCACTCTTCGCAGGGCTCGGACTTCCATCTAGTTAGGTGCCTCTGAAGGCGAACTGAGTCTAAAGCATTATCGCACTGCCTGTTTTCCTTCCCTTGCAGGTGGACTACACATTTCGTGCCTCTAATGCTTGAGACTGTCGTGTTTGTATATATATTGTGTTGATATGGTATGTGTTGGCTTAATATTGTGATATTGTGATTTTCTCGCTACGGTCGTTGTTTTAAAGGCCTTAAAATAAATGTGTTTATATTTTTGATGTAACACCTGTTTGGAGTAGTTTGTAAGCGCTCTTGCTTTGTGTGCTCATTGCGGGCTTTCAGTCACCCTCACCCCTCTTGAGACCTAGTCTTGACCGCCGCGATCGCTACCTTGATTGGTCTGGCTCGTCCAGAGGTTACCCTGTTCCAAGTAATTAGGTTGGCCTTCTGAACTTCTGCGCCACCAGGACAGAGTTCAGAAATCCGTCTTAACAAATTGGTGTACAGCGGTGGGATACGACTGAAGGTATCCAGTGTTGCGCACGAACTAAGGCATTTCAGGTTATTCCAACCAGGACACGTAGTGAATTGTTGTAGTATAACTTTAAAAAGGCCATAGTCCTATCTAACAGTATGGAAACAAATACCTTCTTAACTTTAAATGCTTCCAAATCAGAAACATTGAAGAAGATGTGTGCGGAGAGAGGTGTTTCCTCTCAAGGCACGAAATTGGAAATGATCCAAAGAATCGTGGCGTGGCAAGAAGCGCAGCTTGACGCTATAACTTCTGAGGACAGTGCGGAAGGTGGTGGGGCTGCTCTCACTGGTAGAACCGACGGTTCTGCCGCCGCACTGATCCATCGCGACCACGAGGACAGGGAGGACCAGATGTCTAATGTTTCCTCTGCCAGTGCTGATGGGGAGGCTATGCTTGAATTCAAGAAGCAAGAGCTGCGGTTTAGGCAGCAGGAGCTTGAATTCAGCATAGCCAAACTAAAAATCGAACAGGCAGAAAAACAAAAAGACAGGGATCACCAGTTGGAACTGGCCAAGCTTCAGTTTGCAAATGGGTCCAAGGGTCCTGGACATGGGTCTGGGGCCTCCTCTCATCCATGATTTCCGAAAGATCTGCTCAGTGTGTATGAAGAAAGGAATTGTTTGTTTATTTTTATTTGATAATGCGCACAAAACCCAGGGGTAGCCGGGCGCAGCAGGTACAAGGTTACTTAAGCTTGGGTTACATACAGAGTATAGGCGAGAAACAACATAACAGTACAGTAAGACATATCAATACTTGCAGTGTGGCAGAAGAAAAAGAAAAATTAGCATATTGTAGTTTTGAAAGAGTGTGCAGGTCTGAGAACAGACGTCATTTTGGACAACGGTGTTATGGACATTGGGTGTCTCAGGAGTTAGTTGTCGTTTGTCCAGAGCCAATTTTTTACCTTGCGTCTAAAATTGGAGTAGGGTAAGTTGGCTCTTAGTGCAGTGGGTAATGCGTTCCAGGCCTGGGCAGCTTTGACAGGGAAGCTTACTCCGCCTGCTTTGGAGCGTCTGAATCTAGGGGTTTCGAGTAGGTAGTGGTTAGTAGCCCTGGTATGGTGCCTAGATGATTTTCTCGTTAGTCTGGCTGAGATGTAGGGGGGAGCAGTGTTGTTGAGCCCTTTATGGAATGACATTATGGACTGGCTGAATGCGTTTGAGTATGCATGCGAAGTTCAAGAAGTTGACAATGCTGATAAGATTGCGTGGTTGCTCAGTAGACTGCCCCATTCTGGCTGTAGTGCCATCATGGAAATGTCGAAGGCTGAGCGAGCTGATTTCGTAATGTTAAAGCAAACTCTCATTTTAAAGTTTGGGAAGACTCCGGCCCAATATTTAAAGCGTTTTCGAGAGTATAAGAAAAAGGAAGGTGGTACTTGGGTATCTTATGTCGCTGAATCCTTGAAAAACTTAACTGGCTGGGTCGAAGGTTATAAGGTTTCTACCTTCGAAGGCATGATAAATCTTGTCATGCTGGAACACAGTTTTGCTTCTTCTTCCCCGGAGCTTAAGCAGCATTTGGCCGATTCGAAGGAGATAGATCCTAAGAAGCTGGCCATTGCAGCAGATTTATGGGTGTCACATCGAGTGTCCCATAAGGACAAAACTCATCCTGGTAAGCAGGAGGAAGGGAAAAAGTCCAAAGATATGGAGGGTGGAGAATCTGCTAAATCTTCTTCCCATAAGGGCCACAAAAAGAAAAACAAGGGTAAGACACAAGAGAACTCACAGGGTAGTGGAGGTAAGCCTCCGAAACAGAACTCTGGTTACAATAAGCCTCCCTACGTAAACAGACCCACTGGGGCTTGTTTTTCTTGTGGAGCAACTGACCACGTGAAGGGGGATCCCCGTTGTAAGGTTAGACCTTTGGGGGTCCACTCCGCTAATCTGGCCTTCTCCTCCTACGAGGAAGAAGAGATTACAGGAGCATCCTTCTCCTCGGACTCATTTCCCAGCGGGATAGAGGCTGAGGTAGTTTTAGTGTCCCTGGGTTCCTGGGAGCCTAAAGTCGCAGAGGCTTATGCTAGGATTCCGGATAATACCAAGCACTACTTTAAAGACAGTGTGCTGATCAATGGAGTGGATACTCCAGCTCTTAGGGATAGTGGGTGCAGTCGCACTGTAGTGGATTCTACCTTGGTAGACTCAGAGGAAGTTGCCAGAGCTACTCTGATGCCCACTAAGTTGGCTGACGGCCCCCTCCGTATGTTTCCCGTAATACCTGTAAATCTTACTTTAAATGGTACAGCAGTCAGGATTCCAGTGAGCATTCAGAGAAACGTCCCGGGAAAGGTCTGGTTAGGTAATGATCTCAGAGCTTTAGGGCTCGTAGGAGACACTGCCGAAAGACCCTACACACAGTCTCAAGCACGGGCAGCATTGGCCAAGTCCAATACGCCGCCCCAGCCAAAGGGGAAACCCAAGGCGAAAGGAGTCAACAAGTCACGACGAGGGAAAGAGAATATTCCCCCGAGCTCGCCTACCACTGCGGTGGAGGAAGTTGGTCAATCGCCCGGGCCTGACGAGGAGGTGGCGATGCCTGAAGTATTCGACCCCAACGATCATCCTGAACTAAAAGACTTGTTAGTTGAAGGAGGTCCTGATAGGGACGAATTCAGTAAAGGCCAAACTGAGTGCCCATCTCTGGAAGGCCTAAGGAGACAGGCCTGCTCCCAGCTTGAGGGTGAACCTCCTGGGAAGCATAGAATTTATTGGGAAGGTGGACTCCTGTATAGTGAGCCCACAGAGTCTACAGAAGGAGACCATAGGAGGTTGGTGGTTCCCCTTGCTGTTAGGCCCTTCCTCCTGCAGTTGGCGCATGACGTTCCCCTTGCTGGTCACCTTGGTATGAGGAGGACCAAGCAAAGGTTATCCATGCACTTCTACTGGCCCAAGATGGGGGAGCAAGTAGAAAGTCACTGCAGGAGTTGTGCCGCCTGCCAGTTGTCTGGTAAGGTTGGCGCGACAATCCAAGCTCCGTTGGTACCGCTCCCAGTTGTGGGGGTACCATTTGAAAGGGTAGGGATCGACATCGTTGGTCCCCTTGACCCGCAAACATCCTCGGGCAATAGGTTTATCCTGGTGCTGGTCGACCATGCAACCCGGTATCCTGAGGCCATCCCATTGAAAACTGTAACTGCCAAGTCAGTTGCAGAAGCTTTACTTGGCATATTTACTAGGGTTGGCTTCCCTAAAGAAGTTGTGTCGGATCATGGCAGCAACTTTATGTCGAAGTATAGGCAGGCTATGTGGAAAGAATGTGGGGTCACCTACAGGTTCTCTTCTGCATACCACCCTCAGACCAATGGGCTGGGGGGGCGTTTCAACAGGACGTTAAAGAGCGTGATTGGGGCTCTGGAGGAGCCTCAGAGAAGAAAATGGGATCTTCTTGTTTCATGCTTACTGTTTGCCTACCGAGAGGTACCACAGGAGGGTGTTGGCTTCAGCCCCTTCGAACTTCTGTTCGGTCATCTCGTACGGGGACCCTTAGCCATCGTCAAAGAGGGATGGGAGATGCCCACTCCCCCTGTTACTACCAATGTAGTTGATTATGTGCTAGGGCTCAGAAAACGGATGGTACTTCTGATGGGCTTGGCTAGTGATAAATTGAAGGCAGGACAAGCGCTGGTGAAACCTTGGTACGACCAGAAAGCTTCCCTCATCAACTTTACACTTGGTCAGCAAGTCCTGATCATGAATCCCATAAGGCCTCGAGCTTTACCGGACAAATGGTCAGGCCCTTACCCAGTGGTGGAGCCCCTGGGTGAGGTTAACTATTCAGTGGACCTTGGAAGGCCTGGACAGGCTCCAAAAGTGTTTCACGTGAATAGGCTGAAGGCTTTCGGCCCAAGCGTCGAAATCGCAGCACTGCTACTGGCTTCAGACGTTGCGGGAGAGGAGTCTGAACCTCTCCCCGACCTGTTCCCAAGCAGTCCTTCAGATAGCTCTTTTGAGGGTGTCCGAGTGGCCCCTCACCAAAATGGACAAGGCTCAGTGGTTTACCTTGGACATGAAGTAGGTGGAGGGAGGAGACAGCCTCTACCCAGTAAAGTACAAGCAGTACAAGACTGGCCTACCCCCACTACGCAAACCCAAGTGAGAGCCTTCTTAGGACTCACGGGGTATTACCGCAATTTTGTGGCAGACTATGGCACCATAGCTGCTCCTCTGACTGCCCTCACAACTCCGAAGAAACCCAAGAAGGTAACTTGGACCGACGAGTGTGAGAAGGCCTTCAATGGCTTAAAAGACTCCTTGTGCCAGGCCCCTGTCCTTAGGGCACCTGATTATCAAAGACCTTTTATCGTGCAGACGGACGCCTCTGACACTGGGATAGGAGCTGTACTATCACAAGTAGATGAGAAGGGTAAGGAACACCCTATCGGTTTTATTAGTCGCCAGCTTAAGGACAGAGAGCTCAGATGGTCCACGGTAGAGAAAGAATGTTTCTCTGTTGTGTGGGCCCTAAGGAAGCTGAGGCCCTACCTCTATGGGACCCACTTCTCTGTGCAAACTGACCATAAGCCGTTAAAGTGGCTAATGAACATGAAGGGGAGAATCCAAAGTTGCTTAGGTGGTCCATAAGTCTACAAGGCTTCGACTTCACTATTGAGCATAGGCCAGGTGTCCAACATAGCAATGCTGATGGGTTGTCCAGAATGTTTAACCGACCTGAACAAGAGACTCATCCAGGGGTGGATTAGTTCCCCCTGTCCATAGTCTGGGAGGGGCGAGTGTTAGGAAAGATTTCGTAATTGTAGGCAATTTTCCTTCCATGTGGCAACCCCTAAACTTTTTGCTGTTGTTTTTCACCTTGTTCTTGACTTTGCCAGAGAAGTGCAGGCTTCTGCTGCACTCCTCTGGGCTTTCGCTCCTTTTCTTATGGGGAAACTGACATGCCCTTAAGACAGTCAGTACCGGGGAACGCTGTTTCCCGTAGTTTCTTTTATCGTGTTGCGGCTTTAGTGCAACATGACACAAGAGGGCACTGTAAGCTAAGTTACAGCTCTCTTGGGTCTCTAGCCTTCTACAGGCCCTAGATACTCGTTTAGGATTGTATTTGATCGGTGCAAGTCATTCAGGGACTGGAATGGTGGCAGCGATCGTTTTGTGTATTTTGAGCTCCTTTTGGCGTTCTGAGCACATTTTTCGCGCTGAACCCAAAATGGTGGCCTGGCTCCCAAAATGGCCAGACCACGAGGCTCCTTTGTCCTGTCCACTGACCGTCTTGCTCCCTTCACCTTCCCCAGGTCGAGCGACCCGGGGCCTTCCTTATTTGGGCATGTACTTTCCCGCGAAACACGGATGCTTTCGCAGGCTTCTACATGTCTTTTGTGTGCCTCCAGGGTGTGGGCTGGGATGTCTGGTCCCAATACACATCCTGGGTGCCAGAGAGTCTAGGGTAGTGTGAATGCCTGGGACCACCGTGGTCCGTGATTGGTCCACGTATGGTATGTGTGTTGATGAGCGGATCTCCCATTGGCTCCCCTCCGTTTTGGCGCGAAGGGAACCGTGGATAAGAGGGGGCTGGAAACACCACTACCATGTCGATCTCCTGAGTTCTCACGAACGAAGGAATACAGGAGCCAAGTATCCTGCAACCAAGAGGCTGGACCGAGGAATCGCTGGTGACCCGCTGAAGGACTCCTCCTTTGCACTGCTGTCGTCCTGTGAAACCCTTTCCTCCTTTTATCGAACCAGAAGGCCTGTACTGGTGCTTCGACCTTTGGAATAGCAGGAACAGCTATTCCCGGCGACTTCATCATCTCCTGCCAAGTAAGCCTTCGGAAGTGTCTCTGGGCCATTAAGTTGACTGACCAGCTTACAAGGGAGTCCTGCTCTGTAACCGCCGCCAGGTTGTGTTGTATCCCGAGTCCTTGCCACTCTCCCACGCTTCGTGCACTTGGCGTTCCCAGGTCTGAAGGGAGGAGTGTACATTTGGCTCGGATACACACGGCCGCTCCGTTGCCCTGCGGTGGTGACAAAACTGTGCAGGTTTCTTCGATTGGGACGTCTTTTTGCTCTACACGACGACGAGGCATTTCCCGACTCTTCTGAACCTGCCAGCTGCTGAAACTAACGTGGAGAAGCCTGGGTCTGCTTGCATCGGGGACCGGTGAGTAGTTTAGCTAGGATCTGGTCGCCCTCCTGCAGTATCCCATTGCTTTTCCCCGCTGTGTAAAAACAGCACCCTTTTGTCCGTACTCGCGCTCTGCTTCTGCTCGCTGTGGAGGCTGTGCTTGAGTCGCGGAACCTGTTCTTCTTCTGTGGTGCACTAACCCGAACTGCCTGACTTCCTCCGAAGAGCTTCTCCTTTTGCCCGTTGGCACCAGCGTGGGCAGGTACTTTGAGCACAAGGCTCCACTCTTCGCAGGGCTCGGACTTCCATCTAGTTAGGTGCCTCTGAAGGCGAACTGAGTCTAAAGCATTATTGCACTGCCTGTTTTCCTTCCCTTGCAGGTGGACTACACATTTCGTGCCTCTAATGCTTGAGACTGTCGTGTTTGTATATATATTGTGTTGATATGGTATGTGTTGGCTTAATATTGTGATATTGTGATTTTCTTGCTACGGTCGTTGTTTTAAAGGCCTTAAAATAAATGTGTTTATATTTTTGATATAACACCTGTTTGGAGTAGTTTGTAAGCGCTCTTGCTTTGTGTGCTCATTGCGGGCTTTCAGTCACCCTCACCCCTCTTGAGACCTAGTCTTGACCGCCGCGATCGCTACCTTGATTGGTCTGGCTCGTCCAGAGGTTACCCTGTTCCAAGTAATTAGGTTGGCCTTCTGAACTTCTGCGCCACCAGGACAGAGCTCAGAAATCCGTCCTAACAGGAAGGGTCTAAGGTTTGGAAGGGGAAGGATTTGGATATCACATCTCATGTTATATTACGGGTCTCAGGTTTGGTATTAGAAGCATTGAGACATCGGGTCTCAGAATTGGAATGGGAAGGAGTTGGTTATCACATCTCAAGCTATAGGAAGGGTCTCAGGATTGGAATGGGAAGGACTTGGATATCACATCTCATGCTATAGGAAGGCTCTCAGGTTTGGAAGGGGAAAGAGTTGGATATCACATTTCATGTTAGAGGTAGGATCTCAGGTTTGGTATTAGAGGCATTGATATATCACATCTCATGCTATCAGAAGGGTCTCAGGAATGGAATGGGAAGGAGTTGGATATCACATCTCATGCTAAAGGGAGGGTCTCAGGTTTGGAAGGGGAAGGATTTGGATATCAATCTCATGTTATAGGAAGGATCTCAGGTTTGGTATTAGAAGCATTGAGATATCACATCTCATGCTATCGGAAGGATCTCAGGTTTGGTATTAGAAGCATTGAGATATCACATCTCATGCTATCAGAAGGGTCTCAGGATTGGAATGGGAAGGAGTTGGATATCACATCTCATGCTAAAGGGAGGGTCTCAGGTTTGGAAGGGGAAGGATTTGGATATCACATCTCATGTTATCGGAAGGATCTCACGTTTGGTATTAGAAGTATTGAGATATCATATATCATGCTATAGGAAGGGTCTCAGGATTGGAATGGGAAAGAGTTGGATATCACATCTCATGCTATAGGGAGTGTCTCAGGATTGGAATGGGAAGGACTTAGATATCACATATCATGCTATAGGGAGGGTCTCAGTTTTGATATTAGAAGCATTGAGATATCACATCTCATGCTATCGGAAGTGTCTCGGGATTGGAATGGGAAGGAGCTGGATATCACATCTCATGCTATCGGAAGTGTCTCAGGATTGGAATGGGAAGGAGCTGGATATCACATCTCATGCTAAAGGAACGGTCTCAGGTTTGGAACGGGAAGGATTTGGATATCACATCTCATGTTATAGGAAGGGTCTCAGGTTTGGTATAAGCATTGAGATATCACATCTCTGCTATCGGAAGTGTCTCAGGATTGGAATGGGAAGGAGTTGGATATCCCATCTCATGTTATAGGACGGGTCTCAGGTTTGTTATTAGAATCATTGAGATATCATATTGCATGCTGTAGGAAGGGTCTAAGGGTTGGAATGGGAAGGACTTGGATATCACATCTCATGCTATAGATAGGCTCTTAGGTTTGGAAAGGGAAGGAGTTGGATATCACATTTCATGTTAGAGGAAGGATCTCAGGTTTGGTATTAGAAGCATTGAGATATCACATCTCATGCTATAGGAAGGGTCTCAGGATTGGAATGGGAAGTAGTTGGATATCACATCTCATGCTATAGGAAGGATCTCAGGTTTGGTATTAGAGGCATTGATATATCACATCTCATGCTATCAGAAGGGTCTCAGGAATGGAATGGGAAGGAGTTGGATATCACATCTCATGCTAAAGGGAGGGTCTCAGGTTTGGAAGGGGAAGGATTTGGATATCACATCTCATGTTATAGGAAGGATCTCAGGTTTGGTATTAGAAGCATTGAGATATCACATCTCATGCTATCGGAAGGATCTCAGGTTTGGTATTAGAAGCATTGAGATATCACATCTCATGCTATCAGAAGGGTCTCAGGATTGGAATGGGAAGGAGTTGGATATCACATCTCATGCTAAAGGGAGGGTCTCAGGTTTGGAAGGGGAAGGATTTGGATATCACATCTCATGTTATCGGAAGGATCTCACGTTTGGTATTAGAAGTATTGAGATATCATATATCATGCTATAGGAAGGGTCTCAGGATTGGAATGGGAAAGAGTTGGATATCACATCTCATGCTATAGGGAGTGTCTCAGGATTGGAATGGGAAGGACTTAGATATCACATATCATGCTATAGGGAGGGTCTCAGTTTTGATATTAGAAGCATTGAGATATCACATCTCATGCTATCGGAAGTGTCTCAGGATTGGAATGGGAAGGAGCTGGATATCACATCTCATGCTATCGGAAGTGTCTCAGGATTGGAATGGGAAGGAGCTGGATATCACATCTCATGCTAAAGGAACGGTCTCAGGTTTGGAACGGGAAGGATTTGGATATCACATCTCATGTTATAGGAAGAGTCTCAGGTTTGGTATAAGCATTGAGATATCACATCTCTGCTATCGGAAGTGTCTCAGGATTGGAATGGGAAGGAGTTGGATATCCCATCTCATGTTATAGGACGGGTCTCAGGTTTGTTATTAGAATCATTGAGATATCATATTGCATGCTGTAGGAAGGGTCTAAGGGTTGGAATGGGAAGGACTTGGATATCACATCTCATGCTATAGATAGGCTCTTAGGTTTGGAAAGGGAAGGAGTTGGATATCACATTTCATGTTAGAGGAAGGATCTCAGGTTTGGTATTAGAAGCATTGAGATATCACATCTCATGCTATAGGAAGGGTCTCAGGATTGGAATGGGAAGTAGTTGGATATCACATCTCATGCTATAGGAAGGGTCTCAGATTTGGTATAAGCATTGAGATATCACATCTCATGCTATAGGACGGGTCTCAGGATTGGAATGGAAGGAGTTGGATATCACATCTCATGTTATAGGAAGGATCTCAGGTTTGGTATTAGAAGCATTGAGACATCACATCTCATGCTATAGGAAGGGTCTCAGGGTTGGAATGGGAAGGAGTTGGATATCACATCTCATCCAATAGGAAGGGTCTCAGGTTTGGAATGGGAAGGAATTGGATATCACATCTCATGTTATAGGAAGGATCTCAGGTTTGGTATTAGAAGCATTGAGATATCACATCTCATGCTATAGGAAGGGTCTCAGGATTGGAATGTGAAGGATTTGGATATCACATCTCATGCTAAAGGAAGGGTCTCAGGTTTGGTAGAAGCATTGAGATATCACGTCTCTGCTATCGGAAGGGTCTCAGGATTGGATTGGGAAGGAGTTGGATATCCCTTCTCATGCTATAGGAAGGGTCTCAGGATTTGAATGGCAAGGAGTTGGATATCACATCTCATGCCATAGGAAGGGTCTCAGGTTTGGTATAAGCATTGAGATATCACATCTCTGCTATCGGAAGGGTCTCAGGATTGGATTGGGAAGGAGTTGGATATTACTTTCTTGCTATAGGAAGGGTCTCATGTTTGGAATGGGAAGGAGTTGGATATCACATATGCTATAGTTAGTGTCTCAGGATTGGAACGGGAAGGATTTGGATATCACATCTCATGCTATAGGAAGGGTCTCAGATTTGGTATAAGCATTGAGATATCACATCTCATGCTAAAGGAAGGGTCTCAGGATTGGAATGGGAAGGAGTTGTATATGACATCTCAGGCCATAGGAAGGGTCTCAGGTTTGGTATAAGCATTGAGATATCACATCTCTGCTATCGGAAGGGTCTCAGGATTGGAATGGGAAGGAGTTGGATATCCCATCTCATGTTATGGGAAGGGTCTCAGGTTTGGTATTAGAAGCATAGAGATATCACATTTCATGCTATAGGAAGGGTCTCAGGATTGGAATGGGAAGGACTTGGATGTCACATCTCATGCTATAGGGAGGGTCTCAAGTTTGATATTAGAAGCATTGAGATAAAAAATCTCATGATATCGGAAGGGTCTCAGGATTGGAATGGGAAGGAGTTGGATACCACATCTCATGATAAAGGAAGGGTCTAAGGTTTGGAAGGGGAAGGATTTGGATATCACATCTCATGTTATAGGACGGGTCTCAGGTTTGGTATTAGAAGCATTGAGATATCAAGTCTCATGGTATAAGAAGGGTCTCAGAATTGGAATGGGAAGAAGTTGGATATCACACCTCAAGCTATAGGAAGGGTCTCAGGATTGGAATGGGAAGGAGTTTGATATCACATCTCATGCCATAGTATGGGTCTCAGGTTTGGTAGAAGCATTGGGATATCACATCTCATGCTATCGGAAGGGTATCAGTATTGGATTTGGAAGAAGTTGGATATCCCATCTCATGCTATAGGAAGGGTCTCAGGTTGGAATGGGAAGGAGTTGGATATCACATTTCATGTTATAGGAAGGGTCTCAGGATTGGAATGGGAAGGACATGGATATCATATCTCATGCTATAGGACGGGTCTCAGGTTTGTTATTAGAATCATTGAGATATCATATTGCATGCTGTAGGAAGGGTCTAAGGATTGGAATGGGAAGGACTTGGATATCACATCTCATGCTATAGATAGGCTCTTAGGTTTGGAAAGGGAAGGAGTTGGATATCACATTTCATGTTAGAGGAAGGATCTCAGGTTTGGTATTAGAAGCATTGAGATATCACATCTCATGCTATAGGAAGGGTCTCAGGATTGGAATGGGAAGTAGTTGGATATCACATCTCATGCTATAGGAAGGGTCTCAGGTTTGGTATAAGCATTGAGATATCACATCTCATGCTATAGGACGGGTCTCAGGGTTGGAATGGAAGGAGTTGGATATCACATCTCATGTTATAGGAAGGATCTCAGGTTTGGTATTAGAAGCATTGAGACATCACATCTCATGCTATAGGAAGGGTCTCAGGGTTGAAATGGGAAGGAGTTGGATATCACATCTCATCCAATAGGAAGGGTCTCAGGTTTGGAATGGGAAGGAATTGGATATCACATCTCATGTTATAGGAAGGATCTCAGGTTTGGTATTAGAAGCATTGAGATATCACATCTCATGCTATAGGAAGGGTCTCAGGATTGGAATGTGAAGGATTTGGATATCACATCTCATGCTAAAGGAAGGGTCTCAGGTTTGGTAGAAGCATTGAGATATCACGTCTCTGCTATCGGAAGGGTCTCAGGATTGGATTGGGAAGGAGTTGGATATCCCTTCTCATGCTATAGGAAGGGTCTCAGGATTTGAATGGCAAGGAGTTGGATATCACATCTCATGCCATAGGAAGGGTCTCAGGTTTGGTACAAGCATTGAGATATCACATCTCTGCTATCGGAAGGGTCTCAGGATTGGAATGGGAAGGAGTTGGATATTCCCATCTCATGTTATAGGAAGGGTCTCAGGTTTGGTATTAGAAGCATTGAGATATCACATCTCATGCTATAGGAAGGGTCTCAGGATTGGAATGGGAAGGACTTGGATATCACATCTCATGCTATAGGGAGGGTCTCAAGTTTGATATTAGAAGCTTTGAGATATCACATCTCATGATATCGGAAGGGTCTCAGGATTGGAATGGGAAGGAGTTGGATATCACATCTCATGATAAAGGAAGGGTCTAAGGTTTGGAAGGGGAAGGATTTGGATATCACATCTCATGTTATATTACGGGTCTCAGGTTTGGTATTAGAAGCATTGAGATATCAAGTCTCAGAGTATAGGAAGGGTCTCAGAATTGGAATGGGAAGGAGTTGGATATCACATCTCAAGCTATAGGAAGGGTCTCAGGATTGGAATGGGAAGGACTTGGATATCACATCTCATGCTATAGGAAGGCTCTCAGGTTTGGACGGGGAAAGAGTTGGATATCACATTTCATATTAGAGGTAGGATCTCAGGTTTGGTATTAGAGGCATTGAGATATCACATCTCATGCTATCAGAAGGGTCTCAGGAATGGAATGGGAAGGAGTTGGATATCACATCTCATGCTAAAGGGAGGGTCTCAGGTTTGGAAGGGGAAGGATTTGGATATCACATCTCATGTTATAGGAAGGATCTCAGGTTTGGTATTAGAAGCATTGAGATATCTCATCTCATGCTATCGGAAGAATCTCAGGTTTGGTATTAGAAGCATTGAGATATCACATCTCATGCTATCAGAAGGGTCTCAGGATTGGAATGGGAAGGAGTTGGATATCACATCTCATGCTAAAGGGAGGGTCTCAGGTTTGGAAGGGGAAGGATTTGGATATCACATCTCATGTTATCGGAAGGATCTCACGTTTGGTATTAGAAGTATTGAGATATCATATCTCATGCTATAGGAAGGGTCTCAGGATTGGAATGGGAAAGAGTTGGATATCACATCTCATGCTATAGGGAGTGTCTCAGGATTGGAATGGGAAGGACTTAGATATCACATATCATGCTATAGGGAGGGTCTCAGTTTTGATATTAGAAGCATTGAGATATCACATCTCATGCTATCGGAAATGTCTCAGGATTGGAATGGGAAGGAGCTGGATATCACATCTCATGCTAAAGGAAGGGTCTCAGGTTTGGAACGGGAAGGATTTGGATATCACATCTCATGTTATAGGAAGGGTCTCAGGTTTGGTATAAGCATTGAGATATCACATCTCTGCTATCGGAAGTGTCTCAGGATTGGAATGGGAAGGAGTTGGATATCCCATCTCATGTTATAGGACGGGTCTCAGGTTTGTTATTAGAATCATTGAGATATCATATTGCATGCTGTAGGAATGGTCTAAGGGTTGGAATGGGAAGGACTTGGATATCACATCTCATGCTATAGATAGGCTCTTAGGTTTGGAAAGGGAAGGAGTTGGATATCACATTTCATGTTAGAGGAAGGATCTCAGGTTTGGTATTAGAAGCATTGAGATATCACATCTCATGCTATAGGAAGGGTCTCAGGATTGGAATGGGAAGTAGTTGAATATCACATCTCATGCTATAGGAAGGGTCTCAGGTTTGGTATAAGCATTGAGATATCACATCTCATGCTATAGGACGGGTCTCAGGATTGGAATGGAAGGAGTTGGATATCACATCTCATGTTATAGGAAGGATCTCAGGTTTGGTATTAGAAGCATTGAGACATCACATCTCATGCTATAGGAAGGGTCTCAGGGTTGGAATGGGAAGGAGTTGGATATCACATCTCATCCAATAGGAAGGGTCTCAGGTTTGGAATGGGAAGGAATTGGATATCACATTTCATGTTATAGGAAGGATCTCAGGTTTGGTATTAGAAGCATTGAGATATCACATCTCATGCTATAGGAAGGGTCTCAGGATTGGAATGTGAAGGATTTGGATATCACATCTCATGCTAAAGGAAGGGTCTCAGGTTTGGTAGAAGCATTGAAATATCACTTCTCTGCTATCAGAAGGGTCTCAGGATTGGATTGGGAAGGAGTTGGATATCCCTTCTCATGCTATAGGAAGGGTCTCAGGATTTGAATGGCAAGGAGTTGGATATCACATCTCATGCCATAGGAAGGGTCTCAGGTTTGGTATAAGCATTGAGATAGCACATCTCTACTATCGGAAGGGTCTCAGGATTGGATTGGGAAGGAGTTGGATATCCCTTCTCATGCTATAGGAAGTGTCTCAGGTTGGAATGGGAAGGAGTTGGATATCACATCTCATGTTATAGGAAGGGTCTCAGGATTGGAATGGGAAGGATTTGGATATCACATCTCTTGCTATAGGAAGGGTCTCAGGATTTGAATGGCAAGAAGTTGGATATCACATCTCATGCCATAGGAAGGGTCTCAGGTTTGGTATAAGCATTGAGATATCACATCTCTACTATCGGAAGGGTCTCAGGATTGGATTGGGAAGGAGTTGGATATCCCTTCTCATGCTATAGGAAGTGTCTCAGGTTGGAATGGGAAGGAGTTGGATATCACATCTCATGTTATAGGACGGGTCTCAGGATTGGAATGGAAGGAGTTGGATATCACATCTCATGTTATAGGAAGGATCTCAGGTTTGGTATTAGAAGCATTGAGACATCACATCTCATGCTATAGGAAGGGTCTCAGGGTTGGAATGGGAAGGAGTTGGATATCGCATCTCATCCAATAGGAAGGGTCTCAGGATTGGAATGGGAAGGAATTGGATATCACATCTCATGTTATAGGAAGGATCTCAGGTTTGGTATTAGAAGCATTGAGATATCACATCTCATGCTATAGGAAGGGTCTCAGGATTGGAATGTGAAGGATTTGGATATCACATCTCATGCTAAAGGAAGGGTCTCAGGTTTGGTAGAAGCATTGAGATATCACGTCTCTGCTATCGGAAGGGTCTCAGGATTGGATTGGGAAGGAGTTGGATATCCCTTCTCATGCTATAGGAAGGGTCTCAGGATTTGAATGGGAAGGAGTTGGATATCACATCTCTTGCTATAGGAAGGGTTTCAGGATTGGAATGGGTAGGAGTTGGATATTACTTTCTTGCTATAGGAAGGGTCTCATGTTTGGAATGGGAAGCAGTTGGATATCACATATGCTATAGTTAGTGTCTCAGGTTTGGAACGGGAAGGAGTTGGATATCACCATAGCTGCTCCTCTGACTGCCCTCACAACTCCGAAGAAACCCAAGAAGGTAACTTGGACCGACGAGTGTGAGAAGGCCTTCAATGGCTTAAAAGACTCCTTGTGCCAGGCGCCTGTGCTTAGGGCCCCTGATTATCAAAGACCTTTTATCGTGCAGACGGATGCCTCTGACACTGGGATAGGAGCTGTACTATCACAAGTAGATGAGAAGGGTAAGGAACACCCTATTGGTTTTATTAGTCGCCAGCTTAAGGACAGAGAGCTCAGATGGTCCACGGTAGAGAAAGAATGTTTCTCTGTTGTGTGGGCCCTAAGGAAGCTGAGGCCCTACCTCTATGGGACCCACTTCACTGTGCAGACTGACCATAAGCCGTTAAAGTGGCTAATGAACATGAAGGGGGAGAATCCAAAGTTGCTTAGGTGGTCCATAAGTCTACAAGGCTTCGACTTCACTATTGAGCATAGGCCAGGTGTCCAACATAGCAATGCTGATGGGTTGTCCAGAATGTTTAACCGACCTGAACAAGAGACTCATCCAGGGGTGGATTAGTTCCCCCTGTCCATAGTCTGGGAGGGGCGAGTGTTAGGAAAGATTTCATGATTGCAGGTAATTTTCCTTCCATGTGACAACCCCTAAACTTTTTGCTGTTGTTTTCACCTTGTTATTGACTTTGCCAGAGAAGTGCAGCCTTCTGCCGCACTCCTCTGGGCTTTCGCTCTTTTCTTACGGGGAAACTGACATGCCCTTAAGACAGTCAGTACCGGGGAACGCTGTTTCCCGTAGTTTCTTCTATCGTGTTGCGGCTTTAGTGCAACATGACACAAGAGGGCACTGTAAGCTAAGTTACAGCTCTCTTGGGTCTCTAGCCTTCTACAGACCCTAGATACTCTTTTAGGATGGTATTTGATCGGTGCAAGTCATTCAGGGACTCGAATGGTGGCAGCGATCGTTTTGTTTATTTTGAGCTCCTTTTGGCGTTCTGAGCACGTTTTTCGCACTGAACCCAAAATGGTGGCCTGGCTCCCAAAATGGCCAGACCACGAGGCTCCTTTGTCTTGTCCACTGACCGTCTTGCTCCCTTCACCTTCCCCAGGTCGGGCGACCCGGGGCCTTCCTTATTTGGGCATGTACTTTCCCGCGAAACGTGGTTGCTTTCGCGGGCTTCTACATGTCGTTTGTGTGCCTCCAGGGTGTGGGCTGGGATGTCTGGTCCCAATACACATCCTGGGTGCCAGAGAGTCTAGGGTGGTGTGAATGCCTGGGACCACCGTGGTCCGTGATTGGTCCACGTATGGTATGTGTGTTGATGAGCGGATCTCCCATTGGCTCCCCTCCGTTTTGGCGCGAAGGGAACCGTGGATAAGAGGGAGCTGGAAACACCACTACCATGTCGATCTCCTGAGTTCTCACGAATGAAGGAATACAGGAGCCAAGTATCCTGCAACCAAGAGGCTGGACCGAGGAATCGCTGGTGACCCGCTGAAGGAATCCTCCTTTGCACTGCGGTCGTCCTGTGAAGCCCTTTCCTCCTTGGATCGAACCAGAAGGCCTGTACTGGTGCTTCGACCTTTGGAATAGCAGGAACAGCTATTCCCGGCGACTTCATCCTCTCCTGCCAAGTAAGCCTTCGGAAGTGTCTCTGGGCCATCCAGTTGACTGACCAGCTTACAAGGGAGTCCTGCTCTGTAACTGCCGCCAGGTTGTGTTGTATTTCGAGTCCTTGTCACTCTCCCACGCTTCGTACACTTGGCGTTCCCAAGTCTGAAGGGAGGAGTGTACATTTGGCTTGAATACACACGGCCGCTCCGTTGTCCTGCTGCGGCAACAAATCTGTGCTGGTTTCGTCGATTGGGACGTCTTTTTGCTCTACACGACTACGAGGCGTTCCCTGCTCTTCTGAACCTGCCAGCTGCTGAAACTAACGTGGAGAAGCCTGGGTCTGCTTGCTTCGGGGACCGGTGAGTAGTTTAGCTAGGATCTGGTCGCCCTGCTGCAGTATCCCATTGCTTTTCCCTGCTGTGTAAAAACAGCCCCCTTTTGGCCGTACTCGCGCTCTGCTTCTGCCCGCTGTGGAGGCTGCGCTTGAGTTGCGGAACCTGTTCTCCTTCTGCTGTGCACTAACCCGAACTGCCCGACTTCCTCCGAAGAGCTTCCCCTTTTGCCCGTTGGCACCGGCGTGGGCAGGTACTTTGAGCACAAGGCTCCACTCTTCGCAGGGCTCGGACTTCCATCTAGTTAGGTGCCTCTGAAGGCAAACTGAGTCTAAAGCGTTATCGCACTGCCTGTTTTCCTTTCCTTTCAGGGGGACTACATATTTCGTGCTTTAAACGCTTGCGACTGTGTATTTGTATATATATTGTGTTGATATGGTATGTGTTGGTTTAACATTGTGATATTGTGATTTTCTCGCTACGGTCATTATTTTAAAGGCCTTAAAATAAATGTGTATCTATTTTTCATATAACAACTGTTTGGAGTAGTTTGTAAGCGCTCTTGCTTTGTGTGCTCATTGCGGGCTTTCTGTCACCCTTACCCCTCTTGAGACCTAGTCTTGACCGCCGCGATCGCTACCTTGATTGGTCTGGCTTGTCCAGAGGTTACCCTGTTCCAAGTAATTAGGTTGGCCTTCTGAACTTCTGCGCCACCAGGACAGAGTTCAGAAATCTGTCTTAACAGAAGGGTCTCAGGATTGGATTGGGAAGGAGTTGGATATCCCTTCTCATGCTATAGGAAGGGTCTCAGGATTTGAATGGCAAGGAGTTGGATATCACATCTCATGCCATAGGAAGGGTCTCAGGTTTGGTATAAACATTGAGATATCACATCTCTGCTATCGGAAGGGTCTCAGGATTGGATTGGGAAGGAGTTGGATATCCCTTCTCATGCTATAGGAAGTGTCTCAGGTTGGAATGGGAAGGAGTTGGATATCACATCTCATGTTATAGGAAGGGTCTCAGGATTGGAATGGGAAGGATTTGGATATCACATCTCTTGCTATAGGAAGGGTCTCAGGATTGGAATGGGTAGGAGTTGGATATTACTTTCTTGCTATAGGAAGGGTCTCATGTTTGGAATGGGAAGGAGTTGGATATCACATATGCTATAGTTAGTGTCTCAGGTTTGGAACGGGAAGGAGTTGGATATCACATCTCATGTTATAGGAAGGGTCTCAGGTTTGGTATAAGCATTGAGATATCACATCTCTGCTATCGGAAGCGGCTCAGGATTGGAATGGGAAGGAGTTGGATATCCCATCTCATGTTATAGTAAGAGTCTCTGGTTTGGTATTAGAATCATTGAGATATCACATTGCATGCTGTAGGAAGGGTCTAAGGATTGGAATGGGATGGACTTGGATATCACATCTCATGCTATAGGTAGGCTCTCAGGTTTGGTATAAGCATTGAGATATCACATCTCATGCTATAGGAAGGGTCTCAGGATTGGAATGGGAAGGATTTGGATATCACATCTCATGCTATAGGAAGGGTCTCAGATTTGGTATAAGCATTGAGATATCACATCTCATGCTAAAGGAAGGGTCTCAGGATTGGAATGGGAAGGAGTTGTATATGACATCTCAGGCCATAGGAAGGGTCTCAGGTTTGGTATAAACATTGAGATATCACATCTCTGCTATCGGAAGGGTCTCAGGATTGGAATGGGAAGGAGTTGGATATCCCATCTCATGTTATAGGAAGGGTCTCAGGTTTGGTATTAGAAGCATAGAGATATCACATCTCATGCTATAGGAAGGGTCTCAGGATTGGAATGGGAAGGACTTGGATGTCACATCTCATGCTATAGGGAGGGTCTCAAGTTTGATATTAGAAGCATTGAGATAACAAATCTCATGATATCGGAAGGGTCTCAGGATTGGAATGGGAAGGAGTTGGATACCACATCTCATGATAAAGGAAGGGTCTAAGGTTTGGAAGGGGAAGGATTTGGATATCACATCTCATGTTATAGGACGGGTCTCAGGTTTGGTATTAGAAGCATTGAGATATCAAGTCTCATGGTATAAGAAGGGTCTCAGAATTGGAATGGGAAGGAGTTGGATATCACACCTCAAGCTAAAGGAAGGGTCTCAGGATTGGAATGGAAAGGAGTTTGATATCACATCTCATGCCATAGTATGGGTCTCAGGTTTGGTAGAAGCATTGGGATATCACATCTCATGCTATCGGAAGGGTATCAGTATTGGATTTGGAAGAAGTTGGATATCCCATCTCATGCTATAGGAAGGGTCTCAGGTTGGAATGGGAAGGAGTTGGATATCACATTTCATGTTATAGGAAGGGTCTCAGGATTGGAATGGGAAGGACTTGGATATCATATCTCATGCTATAGGACGGGTCTCAGGTCTGTTATTAGAATCATTGAGATATCATATTGCATGCTGTAGGAAGGGTCTAAGGATTGGAATGGGAAGGACTTGGATATCACATCTCATGCTATAGATAGGCTCTTAGGTTTGGAAAGGGAAGGAGTTGGATATCACATTTCATGTTAGAGGAAGGATCTCAGGTTTGGTATTAGAAGCATTGAGATATCACATCTCATGCTATAGGAAGGGTCTCAGGATTGGAATGGGAAGTAGTTGGATATCACATCTCATGCTATAGGAAGGGTCTCAGGTTTGGTATAAGCATTGAGATATCACATCTCATGCTATAGGACGGGTCTCAGGATTGGAATGGAAGGAGTTGGATATCACATCTCATGTTATAGGAAGGATCTCAGGTTTGGTATTAGAAGCATTGAGACATCACATCTCATGCTATAGGAAGGGTCTCAGGGTTGGAATGGGAAGGAGTTGGATATCACATCTCATCCAATAGGAAGGGTCTCAGGTTTGGAATGGGAAGGAATTGGATATCACATCTCATGTTATAGGAAGGATCTCAGGTTTGGTATTAGAAGCATTGAGATATCACATCTCATGCTATAGGAAGGGTCTCAGGATTGGAATGTGAAGGATTTGGATATCACATCTCATGCTAAAGGAAGGGTCTCAGGTTTGGTAGAAGCATTGAGATATCACGTCTCTGCTATCGGAAGGGTCTCAGGATTGGATTGGGAAGGAGTTGGATATCCCTTCTCATGCTATAGGAAGGGTCTCAGGATTTGAATGGCAAGGAGTTGGATATCACATCTCATGCCATAGGAAGGGTCTCAGGTTTGGTATAAGCATTGAGATATCACATCTCTGCTATCGGAAGGGTCTCAGGATTGGAATGGGAAGGAGTTGGATATTCCCATCTCATGTTAAAGGAAGGGTCTCAGGTTTGGTATTAGAAGCATTGAGATATCACATCTCATGCTATAGGAAGGGTCTCAGGATTGGAATGGGAAGGACTTGGATATCACATCTCATGCTATAGGGAGGGTCTCAAGTTTGATATTAGAAGCTTTGAGATATCACATCTCATGATATCGGAAGGGTCTCAGGATTGGAATGGGAAGGAGTTGGATATCACATCTCATGATAAAGGAAGGGTCTAAGGTTTGGAAGGGGAAGGATTTGGATATCACATCTCATGTTATATTACGGGTCTCAGGTTTGGTATTAGAAGCATTGAGATATCAAGTCTCAGAGTATAGGAAGGGTCTCAGAATTGGAATGGGAAGGAGTTGGATATCACATCTCAAGCTATAGGAAGGGTCTCTGGATTGGAATGGGAAGGACCTGGATATCACATCTCATGCTATAGGAAGGCTCTCAGGTTTGGAAGGGGAAAGAGTTGGATATCACATTTCATGTTAGAGGTAGGATCTCAGGTTTGGTGTTAGAGGCATTGAGATATCACATCTCATGCTATCAGAAGGGTCTCAGGAATGGAATGGGAAGGAGTTGGATATCACATCTCATGCTAAAGGGAGGGTCTCAGGTTTGGAAGGGGAAGGATTTGGATATCACATCTCATGTTATAGGAAGGATCTCAGGTTTGGTATTAGAAGCATTGAGATATCACATCTCATGCTATCGGAAGGATCTCAGGTTTGGTATTAGAAGCATTGAGATATCACATCTCATGCTATCAGAAGGGTCTCAGGATTGGAATGGGAAGGAGTTGGATACCACATCTCATGATAAAGGAAGGGTCTAAGGTTTGGAAGGGGAAGGATTTGGATATCACATCTCATGTTATAGGACGGGTCTCAGGTTTGGTATTAGAAGCATTGAGATATCAAGTCTCAGAGTATAGGAAGGGTCTCAGAATTGGAATGGGAAGGAGTTGGATATCACATCTCAAGCTATAGGAAGGGTCTCTGGATTGGAATGGGAAGCACCTGGATATCACATCTCATGCTATGGGAAGGCTCTCAGGTTTGGAAGGGGAAAGAGTTGGATATCACATTTCATGTTAGAGGTAGGATCTCAGGTTTGGTGTTAGAGGCATTGAGATATCACATCTCATGCTATCAGAAGGGTCTCAGGAATGGAATGGGAAGGAGTTGGATATCACATCTCATGCTATAGGAAGGGTCTCAGGGTTGGAAGGGGAAGGATTTGGATATCACATCTCATGTTATAGGAAGGATCTCAGGTTTGGTATTAGAAGCATTGAGATATCACATCTCATGCTATCGGAAGGATCTCAGGTTTGGTATTAGAAGCATTGAGATATCACATCTCATGCTATCAGAAGGGTCTCAGGATTGGAATGGGAAGGAGTTGGATACCACATCTCATGATAAAGGAAGGGTCTAAGGTTTGGAAGGGGAAGGATTTGGATATCACATCTCATGTTATAGGACGGGTCTCAGGTTTGGTATTAGAAGCATTGAGATATCAAGTCTCATGGTATAAGAAGGGTCTCAGAATTGGAATGGGAAGGAGTTGGATATCACACCTCAAGCTATAGGAAGGGTCTCAGGATTGGAATGGAAAGGAGTTTGATATCACATCTCATGCCATAGTATGGGTCTCAGGTTTGGTAGAAGCATTGGGATATCACATCTCATGCTATCGGAAGGGTATCAGTATTGGATTTGGAAGAAGTTGGATATCCCATCTCATGCTATAGGAAGGGTCTCAGGTTGGAATGGGAAGGAGTTGGATATCACATTTCATGTTATAGGAAGGGTCTCAGGATTGGAATGGGAAGGACTTGGATATCATATCTCATGCTATAGGACGGGTCTCAGGTTTGTTATTAGAATCATTGAGATATCATATTGCATGCTGTAGGAAGGGTCTAAGGATTGGAATGGGAAGGACTTGGATATCACATCTCATGCTATAGATAGGCTCTTAGGTTTGGAAAGGGAAGGAGTTGGATATCACATTTCATGTTAGAGGAAGGATCTCAGGTTTGGTATTAGAAGCATTGAGATATCACATCTCATGCTATAGGAAGGGTCTCAGGATTGGAATGGGAAGTAGTTGGATATCACATCTCATGCTATAGGAAGGGTCTCAGGTTTGGTATAAGCATTGAGATATCACATCTCATGCTATAGGACGGGTCTCAGGATTGGAATGGAAGGAGTTGGATATCACATCTCATGTTATAGGAAGGATCTCAGGTTTGGTATTAGAAGCATTGAGACATCACATCTCATGCTATAGGAAGGGTCTCAGGGTTGGAATGGGAAGGAGTTGGATATCACATCTCATCCAATAGGAAGGGTCTCAGGTTTGGAATGGGAAGGAATTGGATATCACATCTCATGTTATAGGAAGGATCTCAGGTTTGGTATTAGAAGCATTGAGATATCACATCTCATGCTATAGGAAGGGTCTCAGGATTGGAATGTGAAGGATTTGGATATCACATCTCATGCTAAAGGAAGGGTCTCAGGTTTGGTAGAAGCATTGAGATATCACGTCTCTGCTATCGGAAGGGTCTCAGGATTGGATTGGGAAGGAGTTGGATATCCCTTCTCATGCTATAGGAAGGGTCTCAGGATTTGAATGGCAAGGAGTTGGATATCACATCTCATGCCATAGGAAGGGTCTCAGGTTTGGTATAAGCATTGAGATATCACATCTCTGCTATCGGAAGGGTCTCAGGATTGGAATGGGAAGGAGTTGGATATTCCCATCTCATGTTATAGGAAGGGTCTCAGGTTTGGTATTAGAAGCATTGAGATATCACATCTCATGCTATAGGAAGTGTCTCAGGATTGGAATGGGAAGGACTTGGATATCACATCTCATGCTATAGGGAGGGTCTCAAGTTTGATATTAGAAGCTTTGAGATATCACATCTCATGATATCGGAAGGGTCTCAGGATTGGAATGGGAAGGAGTTGGATATCACATCTCATGATAAAGGAAGGGTCTAAGGTTTGGAAGGGGAAGGATTTGGATATCACATCTCATGTTATATTACGGGTCTCAGGTTTGGTATTAGAAGCATTGAGATATCAAGTCTCAGAGTATAGGAAGGGTCTCAGAATTGGAATGGGAAGGAGTTGGATATCACATCTCAAGCTATAGGAAGGGTCTCAGGATTGGAATGGGAAGGACTTGGATATCACATCTCATGCTATAGGAAGGCTCTCAGGTTTGGAAGGGGAAAGCGTTGGATATCACATTTCATGTTAGAGGTCTCAGGTTTGGTATTAGAGGCATTGAGATATCACATCTCATGCTATCAGAAGGGTCTCAGGAATGGAATGGGAAGGAGTTGGATATCACATCTCATGCTAAAGGGAGGGTCTCAGGTTTGGAAGGGGAAGGATTTGGATATCACATCTCATGTTATAGGAAGGATCTCAGGTTTGGTATTAGAAGCATTGAGATATCACATCTCATGCTATCGGAAGGATCTCAGGTTTGGTATTAGAAGCATTGAGATATCACATCTCATGCTATCAGAAGGGTCTCAGGATTGGAATGGGAAGGAGTTGGATATCACATCTCATGCTAAAGGGAGGGTCTCAGGTTTGGAAGGGGAAGGATTTGGATATCACATCTCATGTTATCGGAAGGATCTCACGTTTGGTATTAGAAGCATTGAGATATCACATCTCATGCTATCGGAAGTGTCTCAGGATTGGAATGGGAAGGAGCTGGATATCACATCTCATGCTAAAGGAAGGGTCTCAGGTTTGGAACGGGAAGGATTTGGATATCACATCTCATGTTATAGGAAGGGTCTCAGGTTTGGTATAAGCATTGAGATATCACATCTCTGCTATCGGAAGTGTCTCAGGATTGGAATGGGAAGGAGTTGGATATCCCATCTCATGTTATAGGACGGGTCTCAGGTTTGTTATTAGAATCATTGAGATATCATATTGCATGCTGTAGGAAGGGTCTAAGGGTTGGAATGGGAAGGACTTGGATATCACATCTCATGCTATAGATAGGCTCTTAGGTTTGGAAAGGGAAGGAGTTGGATATCACATTTCATGTTAGAGGAAGGATCTCAGGTTTGGTATTAGAAGCATTGAGATATCACATCTCATGCTATAGGAAGGGTCTCAGGATTGGAATGGGAAGTAGTTGGATATCACATCTCATGCTATAGGAAGGGTCTCAGGTTTGGTATAAGCATTGAGATATCACATCTAATGCTATAGGACGGGTCTCAGGATTGGAATGGAAGGAGTTGGATATCACATCTCATGTTATAGGAAGGATCTCAGGTTTGGTATTAGAAGCATTGAGACATCACATCTCATGCTATAGGAAGGGTCTCAGGGTTGGAATGGGAAGGACTTGGATATCACATCTCATGCTATAGGAAGGGTCTCAGGATTGGAATGGGAAGTAGTTGGATATCACATCTCATGCTATAGGAAGGGTCTCAGGTTTGGTATAAGCATTGAGATATCACATCTCATGCTATAGGACGGGTCTCAGGATTGGAATGGAAGGAGTTGGATATCACATCTCATGTTATAGGAAGGATCTCAGGTTTGGTATTAGAAGCATTGAGACATCACATCTCATGCTATAGGAAGGGTCTCAGGGTTGGAATGGGAAGGAGTTGGATATCACATCTCATGTTATAGGAAGGATCTCAGGTTTGGTATTAGAAGCATTGAGATATCACATCTCATGCTATAGGAAGGGTCTCAGGATTGGAATGTGAAGGATTTGGATATCACATCTCATGCTAAAGGAAGGGTCTCAGGTTTGGTAGAAGCATTGAGATATCACGTCTCTGCTATCGGAAGGGTCTCAGGATTGGATTGGGAAGGAGTTGGATATCCCTTCTCATGCTATAGGAAGGGTCTCAGGATTTGAATGGCAAGGAGTTGGATATCACATCTCATGCCATAGGAAGGGTCTCAGGTTTGGTATAAGCATTGAGATATCACATCTCTGCTATCGGAAGGGTCTCAGGATTGGAATGGGAAGGAGTTGGATATTCCCATCTCATGTTATAGGAAGGGTCTCAGGTTTGGTATTAGAAGCATTGAGATATCACATCTCATGCTATAGGAAGGGTCTCAGGATTGGAATGGGAAGGACTTGGATATCACATATCATGCTATAGGGAGGGTCTCAAGTTTGATATTAGAAGCTTTGAGCTATCACATCTCATGATATCGGAAGGGTCTCAGGATTGGAATGGGAAGGAGTTGGATATCACATCTCATGATAAAGGAAGGGTCTAAGGTTTGGAAGGGGAAGGATTTGGATATCACATCTCATGTTATATTACGGGTCTCAGGTTTGGTATTAGAAGCATTGAGATATCAAGTCTCAGAGTATAGGAAGGGTCTCAGGATTGGAATGGGAAAGAGTTGGATATCACATCTCATGCTATAGGGAGTGTCTCAGGATTCGAATGGGAAGGACTTAGATATCACATATCATGCTATAGGGAGGGTCTCAGTTTTGATATTAGAAGCATTGAGATATCACATCTCATGCTATCGGAAGTGTCTCAGGATTGGAATGGGAAGGAGCTGGATATCACATCTCATGCTAAAGGAAGGGTCTCAGGTTTGGAACGGGAAGGATTTGGATATCACATCTCATGTTATAGGAAGGGTCTCAGGTTTGGTATAAGCATTGAGATATCACATCTCTGCTATCGGAAGTGTCTCAGGATTGGAATGGGAAGGAGTTGGATATCCCATCTCATGTTATAGGACGGGTCTCAGGTTTGTTATTAGAATCATTGAGATATCATATTGCATGCTGTAGGAAGGGTCTAAGGGTTGGAATGGGAAGGACTTGGATATCACATCTCATGCTATAGATATGCTCTTAGGTTTGGAAAGGGAAGGAGTTGGATATCACATTTCATGTTAGAGGAAGGATCTCAGGTTTGGTATTAGAAGCATTGAGATATCACATCTCATGCTATAGGAAGGGTCTCAGGATTGTAATGGGAAGTAGTTGGATATCACATCTCATGCTATAGGAAGGGTCTCAGGTTTGGTATAAGCATTGAGATATCACATCTAATGCTATAGGACGGGTCTCAGGATTGGAATGGAAGGAGTTGGATATCACATCTCATGTTATAGGAAGGATCTCAGGTTTGGTATTAGAAGCATTGAGACATCACATCTCATGCTATAGGAAGGGTCTCAGGGTTGGAATGGGAAGGAGTTGGATATCACCTCTCATCCAATAGGAAGGGTCTCAGGTTTGGAATGGGAAGGGATTGGATATCACATCTTATGTTATAGGAAGGATCTCAGGTTTGGTATTAGAAGCATTGAGATATCACATCTCATGCTATAGGAAGGGTCTCAGGATTGGAATGTGAAGGATTTGGATATCACATCTCATGCTAAAGGAAGGGTCTCAGGTTTGGTAGAAGCATTGAGATATCACGTCTCTGCTATCGGAAGGGTCTCAGGATTGGATTGGGCAGGAGTTGGATATCCCTTCTCATGCTATAGGAAGGGTCTCAGGATTTGAATGGCAAGGAGTTGGATATCACATCTCATGCCATAGGAAGGGTCTCAGGTTTGGTATAAGCATTGAGATATCACATCTCTGCTATCGGAAGGGTCTCAGGATTGGATTGGGAAGGAGTTGGATATCCCTTCTCATGCTATAGGCTGTGTCTCAGGTTGGAATGGGAAGGAGTTGGATATCACATCTCATGTTATAGGAAGGGTCTCAGGATTGGAATGGGAAGGATTTGGATATCACATCTCTTGCTATAGGAAGGGTCTCAGGATTGGAATGGGTAGGAGTTGGATATTACTTTCTTGCTATAGGAAGGGTCTCATGTTTGGAATGGGAAGGAGTTGGATATCACATATGCTATAGTTAGTGTCTCAGGTTTGGAACGGGAAGGAGTTGGATATCACATCTCATGTTATAGGAAGGGTCTCAGGTTTGGTATAAGCATTGAGATATCACATCTCTGCTATCGGAAGCGGCTCAGGATTGGAATGGGAAGGAGTTGGATATCCCATCTCATGTTATAGTAAGAGTCTCTGGTTTAGCAGAGATGTGATATCTCAATGTTTATACCAAACCTGAGACCCTTCCTATAACATGAGATGTGATATCCAACTCCTTCCCGTTCCAAACCTGAGACCCTTCCTTTAGCATGAGATGTGATATCCAGCTCCTTCCCATTCCAATCCTGAGACACTTCCGATAGCATGAGATGTGATATCTCAATGCTTCTAATATCAAAACTGAGACCCTCCCTATAGCATGATATGTGATATCTAAGTCCTTCCCATTCCAATCCTGAGACCCTTCCTATAGCATGAGATGTGATATCTCAATGCTTCTACCAAACCTGAGACCCTTCCTTTAGCATGAGATGTGATATCCAACTCCTTCCCATTCCAATCCTGAGACCCTTCCTATAGCATGAGATGTGATATCTCAATACTTCTAATACCAAACCTGAGATCCTTCCGATAGCATGAGATGTGATATCGCAATGCTTCTAATACCAAACCTGAGATCCTTCCTATAACATGAGATGTGCTTCTAATATCAAACTTGAGACCCTCACTATAGCATGAGATGTGACATCCAAGTCCTCCCCATTCCAATCCTGAGACCCTTCCTATAGCATGAGATGTGATATCTCAATGCTTCTAATACCAAACCTGAGACCCTTCCTTTAACATGAGATGGGATATCCAACTCCTTCCCATTCCAATCCTGAGACCCTTCCGATAGCAGAGATGTGATATCTCAATGCTTATACCAATCCTGAGACCCTTCCTATGGCCTGAGATTTCATATACAACTCCTTCCCAATCCAATCCTGAGACCCTTCCTATAGCATGAGATGTGATATCTCAATGCTTATACCAAATCTGAGACCCTTCCTATAGCATGAGATGTGATATCCAACTCCTTCCCATTCCAATCCTGAGACCCTTCCTATAGCATGAGATGTGATGTCTCAATGCTTCTAATACCAAACCTGAGATCCTTCCTATAACATGAGATGTCATATCCAACTCCTTCCCATTCCAATCCTGAGACCCTTCCTATAGCATGAGATGTGATGTCTCAATGCTTCTAATACCAAACCTGAGAACCTTCCTACAGCATGCGATGTGATATCTCAATGCTTCTAATACCAAACCTGAGACCAGTCCTATAACATGAGATTGGATATCCAACTCCTTCCCCTTCCAAACCTGAGACCCTTCCTATAGCATGAGCTGTGATATCCAACTTCTTCCCATTCCAATCCTGAGACCCTTCCTATAACATGAGATGTGATGTCTCAATGCTTCTAATACCAAACCTGAGATCTTTCCTATAACATGAGATGTGATATCCAACTCCTTCCCATTCCAATCCTGAGACCCTTCCTATAGCATGAGATGTGCTATCTCAATGCTTATACCAAACCTGAGACCCTTCCTAAAGCTTGAGATGTGATATCCAACTCCTTCCCATTCCAATCCTGAGACCCTTCCTATAGCATGAGATGTGATATCTCAAGGCCTCTAATACCAAACCTGAGATCCGTCCTCTAACATAAAATGTGATATCCAACTCCTTCCCCTTCCAAACCTGAGAGCCTTCCTATAGCATGAGATGGGATATCCAAATCCCTCCCATTCCAATCCTGAGACCCTTCCTATAGCATGAGATGTGATATCTCAATGCTTATATCAAACCTGAGAGCCTACCTATTGCATGAGATGTGATATCCAAGTCCATCCCATTCCAATCCTTAGACCCTTCCTACAGCATGCGATGTGATATCTCAATGATTCTAATACCAAATCAGAGACTCTTACTATAACATGAGATGGGATATCCAACTCCTTCCCATTCCAATCCTGAGCCGCTTCCGATAGCAGAGATGTGATATCTCAATGCTTATAACAAACCTGAGACCCTTCCTATAACATGAGATGTGATATCCAACTCCTTCCCGTTCCAAACCTGAGACACTAACTATAGCATATGTGATATCCAACTCCTTCCCATTCCAATCCTGAGACCCTTCCTATAGCAAGAGATGTGATATCCAAATCCTTCCCATTCCAATCCTGAGACCCTTCCTATAACATGAGATGTGATATCCAACTCCTTCCCATTCCAACCTGAGACACTTCCTATAGCATGAGAAGGGATATCCAACTCCTTCCCAATCCAATCCTGAGACCCTCCCGATAGCAGAGATGTGATATCTCCATGCTTATACCAAACCTGAGACCCTTCCTATGGCATGAGATGTGATATCCAACTCCTTGCCATTCAAATCCTGAGACCCTTCCTATAGCATGAGAAGGGATATCCAACTCCTTCCCAATCCAATCCTGAGACCCTTCCGATAGCAGAGACGTGATATCTCAATGCTTCTACCAAACCTGAGACCCTTCCTTTAGCATGAGATGTGATATCCAAATCCTTCACATTCCAATCCTGAGACCCTTCCTATAGCATGAGATGTGATATCTCAATGCTTCTAATACCAAACCTGAGATCCTTCCTATAACATGAGATGTGATATCCAATTCCTTCCCATTCCAAACCTGAGACCCTTCCTATTGGATGAGATGTGATATCCAACTCCTTCCCATTCCAACCCTGAGACCCTTCCTATAGCATGAGATGTGATGTCTCAATGCTTCTAATAGCAAACCTGAGATCCTTCCTATAACATGAGATGTGATATCCAACTCCTTCCATTCCAATCCTGAGACCCGTCCTATAGCATGAGATGTGATATCTCAATGCTTATACCAAACCTGAGACACTTCCTATAGCATGAGATGTGATATCCAACTACTTCCCATTCCAATCCTGAGACCCTTCCTATAGCATGAGATGTGATATCTCAATGCTTCTAATACCAAACCTGAGATCCTTCCTCTAACATGAAATGTGATATCCAACTCCTTCCCTTTCCAAACCTAAGAGCCTATCTATAGCATGAGATGTGATATCCAAGTCCTTCCCATTCCAACCCTTAGACCCTTCCTACAGCATGCAATATGATATCTCAATGATTCTAATAACAAACCTGAGACCCGTCCTATAACATGAGATGGGATATCCAACTCCTTCCCATTCCAATCCTGAGACACTTCCGATAGCAGAGATGTGATATCTCAATGCTTATACCAAACCTGAGACCCTTCCTATAACATGAGATGTGATATCCAAATCCTTCCCGTTCCAAACCTGAGACCCTTCCTTTAGCATGAGATGTGATATCCAGCTCCTTCCCATTCCAATCCTGAGACACTTCCTATAGCATGAGATGTGATAGCTAAATGCTTCTAATACCAAACTTGAGACTCTTCCTATAACATGAGATGGGATATCCAACTCCTTCCCATTCCAATCCTTAGACCCTTCCTACAGCATGCAATATGATATCTCAATGATTCTAATAACAAACCTGAGACCCGTCCTATAACATGAGATGGGATATCCAACACCTTCCCATTCCAATGCTGAGACATTCCCGATAGCAGAGATGTGATATCTCAATGCTTATACCAAACCTGAGACCCTTCCTATAACATGAGATGTGATATCCAACTCCTTCCCGTTCCAAACCTGAGACCCTTCCTATAGCATATGTGATATCCAACACATTCCCATTCCAAACATGAGACCCTTCCTATAGCAGGAATGTAATATCCAACTCCTTCCCATTCCAATCCTGAGACCATTCCTATAGCATGAGATGTGATATCTCAATGCTTCTAATACCAAACCTGAGATCCTTCCTATGACATGAGATGTGATATCCAATTCCTCCCCATTCCAAACCTGAGAACCTTCCTACAGCATGCGATGTGATATCTCAATGCTTCTAATACCAAACCTGAGACCAGTCCAATAACATGAGATTGGATATCCAGCTCCTTCCCCTTCCAAACCTGAGACCCTTCCTATAGCATGAGATGTGATATCCAACTTTCTCCCATTCCAATCCTGAGACCCTTCCTATAACATGAGATGTGATGGCTCAATGCTTCTAATACCAAACCTGAGATCTTTCCTATAATATGAGATGTGATATCCAACTCCTTCCCATTCCAATCCTGAGACCCTTCCTATAGCATGAGATGTGCTATCTCAATGCTTATACCAAACCTGAGACCCTTCCTAAAGCTTGAGATGTGATATCAAACTCCTTCCCATTCCAATCCTGAGACTCTTCCTATAGCTTGAGATGTGATATCCAACTCCTTCCCATTCCAATTCTGAGACCCTTCCTATACCATGAGACTTGATATCTCAATGCTTCTAATACCAAACCTGAGACCCGTCCTATAACATGAGATGTGATATCCAAATCTTTCCCCTTCCAAACCTTAGACCCTTCCTTTATCATGAGATGTGATATCCAACTCCTTCCCATTCCAATCCTGAGACCCTTCCGATATCATGAGATTTGTTATCTCAATGCTTCTAATATCAAAATTGAGACCCTCCCTATAGCATGAGATGGGATATCCAACTCCTTCCCATTCCAATCCTGAGACCCTTCCGATAGCAGAGATGTGATATCTCAATGCTTATACCAAATCTGAGACCCTTCCTATAGCATGAGATGTGATATCCAACTCCTTCCCATTCCAATCCTGAGACCCTTCCTATAGCATGAGATGTGATGTCTCAATGCTTCTAATACCAAACCTGAGATCCTTCCTATAACATGAGATGTGATATCCAACTCCTTCCCATTCCAATCCTGAGACCCTTCCTATAGCATGAGATGTGCTATCTCAATGCTTATACCAAACCTGAGACCCTTCCTAAAGCTTGAGATGTGATATCCAACTCCTTCCCATTCCAATCCTGAGACCCTTCCTATAGCATGAGATGTGATATCTCAAGGCCTCTAATACCAAACCTGAGATCCTTCCTCTAACATGAAATGTGATATCCAACTCCTTCCCCTTCCAAACCTGAGAGCCTTCCTATAGCATGAGATATGATATCCAAGTCCTTCCCATTCCAATCCTGAGACCCTTCCTATAACATGAAATGTGATATCCAACTCCTTCCCATTCCAACCTGAGACCCTTCCTATAGCATGAGATGGGATATCCAACTCCTTCCAAATCCAATACTGATACCCTTCCAATAGCATGAGATGTGATATCCCAATGCTTCTACCAAACCTGAGACCCATACTATGGCATGAGATGTGAGAAACTCCTTCCCATTCCAATCCTGAGACTCTTCCTATAGCTTAAGATGTGATATCCAACTCCTTCACATTCCAATTCTGAGACCCTTCCTATGCCATGAGACTTGATATCTCAATGCTTTTAATACCAAACCTGAGACCCGTCCTATAACATGAGATGTGATATCCAAATCTTTCCCCTTCCAAACCTTAGACCCTTCCTTTATCATGAGATGTGATATCCAACTCCTTCCCATTCCAATCCTGAGACCCTTCCGATATCATGAGATTTGTTATCTCAATGCTTCTAATATCAAACTTGAGACCCTTCCTATAGCATGAGATGTGATATCTCAATGCTTCTAATACCAAACCTGAGACCCTTCCTTTAACATGAGATGGGATATCCAACTCCTTCCCATTCCAATCCTGAGACCCTTCCGATAGCAGAGATGTGATATCTCAATGCTTATACCAATCCTGAGACCCTTCCTATGGCCTGAGATGTCATATACAACTCCTTCCCAATCCAATCCTGAGACCCTTCCTATAGCATGAGATGTGATATCTCAATGCTTATACCAAATCTGAGACCCTTCCTATAGCATGAGATGTGATATCCAACTCCTTCCCATTCCAATCCTGAGACCCTTCCTATAGCATGAGATGTGATGTCTCAATGCTTCTAATACCAAACCTGAGATCCTTCCTATAACATGAGATGTCATATCCAACTCCTTCCCATTCCAATCCTGAGACCCTTCCTATAGCATGAGATGTGATGTCTCAATGCTTCTAATACCAAACCTGAGAACCTTCCTACAGCATGCGATGTGATATCTCAATGCTTCTAATACCAAACCTGAGACCAGTCCTATAACATGAGATTGGATATCCAACTCCTTCCCCTTCCAAACCTGAGACCCTTCCTATAGCATGAGATGTGATATCGAACTTCTTCCCATTCCAATCCTGAGACCCTTCCTATAACATGAGATGTGATGTCTCAATGCTTCTAATACCAAACCTGAGATCTTTCCTATAACATGAGATGTGATATCCAACTCCTTCCCATTCCAATCCTGAGACCCTTCCTATAGCATGAGATGTGCTATCTCAATGCTTATACCAAACCTGAGACCCTTCCTAAAGCTTGAGATGTGATATCCAACTCCTTCCCATTCCAATCCTGAGACCCTTCCTATAGCATGAGATGTGATATCTCAAGGCCTCTAATACCAAACCTGAGATCCGTCCTCTAACATAAAATGTGATATCCAACTCCTTCCCCTTCCAAACCTGAGAGCCTTCCTATAGCATGAGATGGGATATCCAAATCCTTCCCATTCCAATCCTGAGACCCTTCCTATAGCATGAGATGTGATATCTCAATGCTTATATCAAACCTGAGAGCCTACCTATAGCATGAGATGTGATATCCAAGTCCATCCCATTCCAATCCTTAGACCCTTCCTACAGCATGCGATGTGATATCTCAATGATTCTAATACCAAACCAGAGACTCTTACTATAACATGAGATGGGATATCCAACTCCTTCCCATTCCAATCCTGAGCCGCTTCCGATAGCAGAGATGTGATATCTCAATGCTTATACCAAACATGAGACCCTTCCTATAACATGAGATGTGATATCCAACTCCTTCCCGTTCCAAACCTGAGACACTAAATATAGCATATGTGATATCCAACTCCTTCCCATTCCAAACATGAGACCCTTCCTATAGCAAGAAAGTAATATCCAAATCCTTCCCATTCCAATCCTGAGACCCTTCCTATAACATGAGATGTGATATCCAACTCCTTCCCATTCACATCCTGAGACCCTTCCTATAGCATGAGAAGGGATATCCAACTCCTTCCCAATCCAATCCTGAGACCCTTCCGATAGCAGAGATCTGATATCTCAATGCTTCTACCAAACCTGAGACCCTTCCTTTAGCATGAGATGTGATATCCAAATCCTTCACATTCCAATCCTGAGACCCTTCCTATAGCATGAGATGTGATATCTCAATGCTTCTAATACCAAACCTGAGATCCTTCCTATAACATGAGATGTGATATCCAATTCCTTCCCATTCCAAACCTGAGACCCTTCCTATTGGATGAGATGCGATATCCAACTCCTTCCCATTCCAACCCTGAGACCCTTCCTATAGCATGAGATGTGATGTCTCAATGCTTCTAATGCCAAACCTGAGATCCTTCCTATAACATGAGATGTGATATCCAACTCCTTCCATTCCAATCCTGAGACCCGTCCTATAGCATGAGATGTGATATCTTAATGCTTATACCAAACCTGAGACCCTTCATATAGCATGAGATGTGATATCCAACTACTTCCCATTCCAATCCTGAGACCCTTCCTATAGCATGAGATGTGATATCTCAATGCTTCTAATACCAAACCTGAGATCCTTCCTCTAACATGAAATGTGATATCCAAGTCCTTCCCATTCCAAGCCTTAGACCCTTCCTACAGCATGCAATATGATATCTCAATGATTCTAATAACAAACCTGAGACCCGTCCTATAGCATGAGATATGATATCCAAGTCCTTCCCATTCCAATCCTGAGACCCTTCCTATAACATGAAATGTGATATCCAACTCCTTCCCATTCCAACCTGAGACCCTTCCTATAGCATGAGATGGGACATCCAACTTCTTCCAAATCCAATACTGATACCCTTCCGATAGCATGAGATGTGATGTCCCAATGCTTCTACCAAACCTGAGACCCATACTATGGCATGAGATGTGATATCAAACTCCTTCCCATTCCAATCCTGAGACCCTTCCTATAGCTTGAGGTGTGATATCCAACTCCTTCCCATTCCAATTCTGAGACCCTTCTTATACCATGAGACTTGATATCTCAATGCTTCTAATACCAAACCTGAGACCCGTCCTATAACATGAGATGTGATATCCAAATCTTTCCCCTTCCAAACCTTAGACCCTTCCTTTATCATGAGATGTGATATCCAACTCCTTCCCATTCCAATCCTGAGACCCTTCCGATATCATGAGATTTGTTATCTCAATGCTTCTAATATCAAACTTGAGACCCTCACTATAGCATGAGATGTGACATCCAAGTCCTCCCCATTCCAATCCTGAGACCCTTCCTATAGCATGAGATGTGATATCTCAATGCTTCTAATACCAAACCTGAGACCCTTCCTTTAACATGAGATGGGATATCCAACTCCTTCCCATTCCAATCCTGAGACCCTTCCGATAGCAGAGATGTGATATCTCAATGCTTATACCAATCCTGAGACCCTTCCTATGGCCTGAGATGTCATATACAACTCCTTCCCAATCCAATCCTGAGACCCTTCCTATAGCATGAGATGTGATATCTCAATGCTTATACCAAATCTGAGACCCTTCCTATAGCATGAGATGTGATATCCAACTCCTTCCCATTCCAATCCTGAGACCCTTCCTATAGCATGAGATGTGATGTCTCAATGCTTCTAATACCAAACCTGAGATCCTTCCTATAACATGAGATGTCATATCCAACTCCTTCCCATTCCTATCCTGAGACCCTTCCTATAGCATGAGATGTGATGTCTCAATGCTTCTAATACCAAACCTGAGAACCTTCCTACAGCATGCGATGTGATATCTCAATGCTTCTAATACCAAACCTGAGACCAGTCCTATAACATGAGATTGGATACCCAACTCCTTCCCCTTCCAAACCTGAGACCCTTCCTATAGCATGAGATGTGATATCCAACTTCTTCCCATTCCAATCCTGAGACCCTTCCTATAACATGAGATGTGATGTCTCAATGCTTCTAATACCAAACCTGAGATCTTTCCTATAACATGAGATGTGATATCCAACTCCTTCCCATTCCAATCCTGAGACCCTTCCTATAGCATGAGATGTGCTATCTCAATGCTTATACCAAGCCTGAGACCCTTCCTAAAGCTTGAGATGTGATATCCAACTCCTTCCCATTCCAATCCTGAGACCCTTCCTATAGCATGAGATGTGATATCTCAAGGCCTCTAATACCAAACCTGAGATCCGTCCTCTAACATAAAATGTGATATCCAACTCCTTCCCCTTCCAAACCTGAGAGCCTTCCTATAGCATGAGATGGGATATCCAAATCCTTCCCATTCCAATCCTGAGACCCTTCCTATAGCATGAGATGTGATATCTCAATGCTTATATCAAACCTGAGAGCCTACCTATAGCATGAGATGTGATATCCAAGTCCATCCCATTCCAATCCTTAGACCCTTCCTACAGCATGCGATGTGATATCTCAATGATTCTAATACCAAACCAGAGACTCTTACTATAACATGAGATGGGATATCCAACTCCTTCCCATTCCAATCCTGAGCCGCTTCCGATAGCAGAGATGTGATATCTCAATGCTTATACCAAACATGAGACCCTTCCTATAACATGAGATGTGATATCCAACTCCTTCCCGTTCCAAACCTGAGACACTAACTATAGCATATGTGATATCCAACTCCTTCCCATTCCAAACATGAGACCCTTCCTATAGCAAGAAAGTAATATCCAAATCCTTCCCATTCCAATCCTGAGACCCTTCCTATAACATGAGATGTGATATCCAACTCCTTCCCATTCACATCCTGAGACCCTTCCTATAGCATGAGAAGGGATATCCAACTCCTTCCCAATCCAATCCTGAGACCCTTCCGATAGCAGAGATCTGATATCTCAATGCTTCTACCAAACCTGAGACCCTTCCTTTAGCATGAGATGTGATATCCAAATCCTTCATATTCCAATCCTGAGACCCTTCCTATAGCATGAGATGTGATATCTCAATGCTTCTAATACCAAACCTGAGATCCTTCCTATAACATGAGATGTGATATCCAATTCCTTCCCATTCCAAACCTGAGACCCTTCCTATTGGATGAGATGCGATATCCAACTCCTTCCCATTCCAACCCTGAGACCCTTCCTATAGCATGAGATGTGATGTCTCAATGCTTCTAATACCAAACCTGAAATCCTTCCTATAACATGAGATGTGATATCCAACTCCTTCCATTCCAATCCTGAGACCCGTCTTATAGCATGAGATGTGATATCTCAATGCTTATACCAAACCTGAGACCCTTCCTATAGCATGAGATGTGATATCCAACTACTTCCCATTCCAATCCTGAGACCCTTCCTATAGCATGAGATGTGATATCTCAATGCTTCTAATACCAAACCTGAGATCCTTCCTCTAACATGAAATGTGATATCCAACTCCTTCCCTTTCCAAACCTAAGAGCCTATCTATAGCATGAGATGTGATATCCAAGTCCTTCCCATTCCAAGCCTTAGACCCTTCCTACAGCATGCAATATGATATCTCAATGATTCTAATAACAAACCTGAGACCCGTCCTATAGCATGAGATATGATATCCAAGTCCTTCCCATTCCAATCCTGAGACCCTTCCTATAACATGAAATGTGATATCCAACTCCTTCCCATTCCAACCTGAGACCCTTCCTATAGCATGAGATGGGATATCCAACTTCTTCCAAATCCAATACTGATACCCTTCCGATAGCATGAGATGTGATGTCCCAATGCTTCTACCAAACCTGAGACCCATACTATGGCATGAGATGTGATATCAAACTCCTTCCCATTCCAATCCTGAGACCCTTCCTATAGCTTGAGGTGTGATATCCAACTCCTTCCCATTCCAATTCTGAGACCCTTCTTATACCATGAGACTTGATATCTCAATGCTTCTAATACCAAACCTGAGACCCGTCCTATAACATGAGATGTGATATCCAAATCTTTCCCCTTCCAAACCTTAGACCCTTCCTTTATCATGAGATGTGATATCCAACTCCTTCCCATTCCAATCCTGAGACCCTTCCGATATCATGAGATTTGTTATCTCAATGCTTCTAATATCAAACTTGAGACCCTCACTATAGCATGAGATGTGACATCCAAGTCCTCCCCATTCCAATCCTGAGACCCTTCCTATAGCATGAGATGTGATATCTCAATGCTTCTAATACCAAACCTGAGACCCTTCCTTTAACATGAGATGGGATATCCAACTCCTTCCCATTCCAATCCTGAGACCCTTCCGATATCATGAGATTTGTTATCTCAATGCTTCTAATATCAAACTTGAGACCCTCACTATAGCATGAGATGTGACATCCAAGTCCTCCCCATTCCAATCCTGAGACCCTTCCGATAGCAGAGATGTGATATCTCAATGCTTATACCAATCCTGAGACCCTTCCTATGGCCTGAGATGTCATATACAACTCCTTCCCAATCCAATCCTGAGACCCTTCCTATAGCATGAGATGTGATATCTCAATGCTTATACCAAATCTGAGACCCTTCCTATAGCATGAGATGTGATATCCAACTCCTTCCCATTCCAATCCTGAGACCCTTCCTATAGCATGAGATGTGATGTCTCAATGCTTCTAATACCAAACCTGAGATCCTTCCTATAACATGAGATGTCATATCCAACTCCTTCCCATTCCAATCCTGAGACCCTTCCTATAGCATGAGATGTGATGTCTCAATGCTTCTAATACCAAACCTGAGAACCTTCCTACAGCATGCGATGTGATATCTCAATGCTTCTAATACCAAACCTGAGACCAGTCCTATAACATGAGATTGGATATCCAACTCCTTCCCCTTCCAAACCTGAGACCCTTCCTATAGCATGAGATGTGATATCCAACTTCTTCCCATTCCAATCCTGAGACCCTTCCTATAACATGAGATGTGATGTCTCAATGCTTCTAATACCAAACCTGAGATCTTTCCTATAACATGAGATGTGATATCCAACTCCTTCCCATTCCAATCCTGAGACCCTTCCTATAGCATGAGATGTGCTATCTCAATGCTTATACCAAGCCTGAGACCCTTCCTAAAGCTTGAGATGTGATATCCAACTCCTTCCCATTCCAATCCTGAGACCCTTCCTATAGCATGAGATGTGATATCTCAAGGCCTCTAATACCAAACCTGAGATCCGTCCTCTAACATAAAATGTGATATCCAACTCCTTCCCCTTCCAAACCTGAGAGCCTTCCTATAGCATGAGATGGGATATCCAAATCCTTCCCATTCCAATCCTGAGACCCTTCCTATAGCATGAGATGTGATATCTCAATGCTTATATCAAACCTGAGAGCCTACCTATAGCATGAGATGTGATATCCAAGTCCATCCCATTCCAATCCTTAGACCCTTCCTACAGCATGCGATGTGATATCTCAATGATTCTAATACCAAACCAGAGACTCTTACTATAACATGAGATGGGATATCCAACTCCTTCCCATTCCAATCCTGAGCCGCTTCCGATAGCAGAGATGTGATATCTCAATGCTTATACCAAACATGAGACCCTTCCTATACATTATAACATGAGATGTGATATCCAACTCCTTCCCGTTCCAAACCTGAGACACTAACTATAGCATATGTGATATCCAACTCCTTCCCATTCCAAACATGAGACCCTTCCTATAGCAAGAAAGTAATATCCAAATCCTTCCCATTCCAATCCTGAGACCCTTCCTATAACATGAGATGTGATATCCAACTCCTTCCCATTCACATCCTGAGACCCTTCCTATAGCATGAGAAGGGATATCCAACTCCTTCCCAATCCAATCCTGAGACCCTTCCGATAGCAGAGATCTGATATCTCAATGCTTCTACCAAACCTGAGACCCTTCCTTTAGCATGAGATGTGATATCCAAATCCTTCATATTCCAATCCTGAGACCCTTCCTATAGCATGAGATGTGATATCTCAATGCTTCTAATACCAAACCTGAGATCCTTCCTATAACATGAGATGTGATATCCAATTCCTTCCCATTCCAAACCTGAGACCCTTCCTATTGGATGAGATGCGATATCCAACTCCTTCCCATTCCAACCCTGAGACCCTTCCTATAGCATGAGATGTGATGTCTCAATGCTTCTAATACCAAACCTGAAATCCTTCCTATAACATGAGATGTGATATCCAACTCCTTCCATTCCAATCCTGAGACCCGTCTTATAGCATGAGATGTGATATCTCAATGCTTATACCAAACCTGAGACCCTTCCTATAGCATGAGATGTGATATCCAACTACTTCCCATTCCAATCCTGAGACCCTTCCTATAGCATGAGATGTGATATCTCAATGCTTCTAATACCAAACCTGAGATCCTTCCTCTAACATGAAATGTGATATCCAACTCCTTCCCTTTCCAAACCTAAGAGCCTATCTATAGCATGAGATGTGATATCCAAGTCCTTCCCATTCCAAGCCTTAGACCCTTCCTACAGCATGCAATATGATATCTCAATGATTCTAATAACAAACCTGAGACCCGTCCTATAGCATGAGATATGATATCCAAGTCCTTCCCATTCCAATCCTGAGACCCTTCCTATAACATGAAATGTGATATCCAACTCCTTCCCATTCCAACCTGAGACCCTTCCTATAGCATGAGATGGGATATCCAACTTCTTCCAAATCCAATACTGATACCCTTCCGATAGCATGAGATGTGATGTCCCAATGCTTCTACCAAACCTGAGACCCATACTATGGCATGAGATGTGATATCAAACTCCTTCCCATTCCAATCCTGAGACCCTTCCTATAGCTTGAGGTGTGATATCCAACTCCTTCCCATTCCAATTCTGAGACCCTTCTTATACCATGAGACTTGATATCTCAATGCTTCTAATACCAAACCTGAGACCCGTCCTATAACATGAGATGTGATATCCAAATCTTTCCCCTTCCAAACCTTAGACCCTTCCTTTATCATGAGATGTGATATCCAACTCCTTCCCATTCCAATCCTGAGACCCTTCCGATATCATGAGATTTGTTATCTCAATGCTTCTAATATCAAACTTGAGACCCTCACTATAGCATGAGATGTGACATCCAAGTCCTCCCCATTCCAATCCTGAGACCCTTCCTATAGCATGAGATGTGATATCTCAATGCTTCTAATACCAAACCTGAGACCCTTCCTTTAACATGAGATGGGATATCCAACTCCTTCCCATTCCAATCCTGAGACCCTTCCGATATCATGAGATTTGTTATCTCAATGCTTCTAATATCAAACTTGAGACCCTCACTATAGCATGAGATGTGACATCCAAGTCCTCCCCATTCCAATCCTGAGACCCTTCCGATAGCAGAGATGTGATATCTCAATGCTTATACCAATCCTGAGACCCTTCCTATGGCCTGAGATGTCATATACAACTCCTTCCCAATCCAATCCTGAGACCCTTCCTATAGCATGAGATGTGATATCTCAATGCTTATACCAAATCTGAGACCCTTCCTATAGCATGAGATGTGATATCCAACTCCTTCCCATTCCAATCCTGAGACCCTTCCTATAGCATGAGATGTGATGTCTCAATGCTTCTAATACCAAACCTGAGATCCTTCCTATAACATGAGATGTCATATCCAACTCCTTCCCATTCCAATCCTGAGACCCTTCCTATAGCATGAGATGTGATGTCTCAATGCTTCTAATACCAAACCTGAGAACCTTCCTACAGCATGCGATGTGATATCTCAATGCTTCTAATACCAAACCTGAGACCAGTCCTATAACATGAGATTGGATATCCAACTCCTTCCCCTTCCAAACCTGAGACCCTTCCTATAGCATGAGATGTGATATCCAACTTCTTCCCATTCCAATCCTGAGACCCTTCCTATAACATGAGATGTGATGTCTCAATGCTTCTAATACCAAACCTGAGATCTTTCCTATAACATGAGATGTGATATCCAACTCCTTCCCATTCCAATCCTGAGACCCTTCCTATAGCATGAGATGTGCTATCTCAATGCTTATACCAAACCTGAGACCCTTCCTAAAGCTTGAGATGTGATATCCAACTCCTTCCCATTCCAATCCTGAGACCCTTCCTATAGCATGAGATGTGATATCTCAAGGCCTCTAATACCAAACCTGAGATCCGTCCTCTAACATAAAATGTGATATCCAACTCCTTCCCCTTCCAAACCTGAGAGCCTTCCTATAGCATGAGATGGGATATCCAAATCCTTCCCATTCCAATCCTGAGACCCTTCCTATAGCATGAGATGTGATATCTCAATGCTTATATCAAACCTGAGAGCCTACCTATAGCATGAGATGTGATATCCAAGTCCATCCCATTCCAATCCTTAGACCCTTCCTACAGCATGCGATGTGATATCTCAATGATTCTAATACCAAACCAGAGACTCTTACTATAACATGAGATGGGATATCCAACTCCTTCCCATTCCAATCCTGAGCCGCTTCCGATAGCAGAGATGTGATATCTCAATGCTTATACCAAACATGAGACCCTTCCTATAACATGAGATGTGATATCCAACTCCTTCCCGTTCCAAACCTGAGACACTAACTATAGCATATGTGATATCCAACTCCTTCCCATTCCAAACATGAGACCCTTCCTATAGCAAGAAAGTAATATCCAAATCCTTCCCATTCCAATCCTGAGACCCTTCCTATAACATGAGATGTGATATCCAACTCCTTCCCATTCACATCCTGAGACCCTTCCTATAGCATGAGAAGGGATATCCAACTCCTTCCCAATCCAATCCTGAGACCCTTCCGATAGCAGAGATCTGATATCTCAATGCTTCTACCAAACCTGAGACCCTTCCTTTAGCATGAGATGTGATATCCAAATCCTTCATATTCCAATCCTGAGACCCTTCCTATAGCATGAGATGTGATATCTCAATGCTTCTAATACCAAACCTGAGATCCTTCCTATAACATGAGATGTGATATCCAATTCCTTCCCATTCCAAACCTGAGACCCTTCCTATTGGATGAGATGCGATATCCAACTCCTTCCCATTCCAACCCTGAGACCCTTCCTATAGCATGAGATGTGATGTCTCAATGCTTCTAATACCAAACCTGAAATCCTTCCTATAACATGAGATGTGATATCCAACTCCTTCCATTCCAATCCTGAGACCCGTCTTATAGCATGAGATGTGATATCTCAATGCTTATACCAAACCTGAGACCCTTCCTATAGCATGAGATGTGATATCCAACTACTTCCCATTCCAATCCTGAGACCCTTCCTATAGCATGAGATGTGATATCTCAATGCTTCTAATACCAAACCTGAGATCCTTCCTCTAACATGAAATGTGATATCCAACTCCTTCCCTTTCCAAACCTAAGAGCCTATCTATAGCATGAGATGTGATATCCAAGTCCTTCCCATTCCAAGCCTTAGACCCTTCCTACAGCATGCAATATGATATCTCAATGATTCTAATAACAAACCTGAGACCCGTCCTATAGCATGAGATCTGATATCCAAGTCCTTCCCATTCCAATCCTGAGACCCTTCCTATAACATGAAATGTGATATCCAACTCCTTCCCATTCCAACCTGAGACCCTTCCTATAGCATGAGATGGGATATCCAACTTCTTCCAAATCCAATACTGATACCCTTCCGATAGCATGAGATGTGAGGTCCCAATGCTTCTACCAAACCTGAGACCCATACTATGGCATGAGATGTGATATCAAACTCCTTCCCATTCCAATCCTGAGACCCTTCCTATAGCTTGAGGTGTGATATCCAACTCCTTCCCATTCCAATTCTGAGACCCTTCTTATACCATGAGACTTGATATCTCAATGCTTCTAATACCAAACCTGAGAACCGTCCTATAACATGAGATGTGATATCCAAATCCTTCCCCTTCCAAACCTTAGACCCTTCCTTTATCATGAGATGTGGTATCCAACTCCTTCCCATTCCAATCCTGAGACCCTTCCGATATCATGAGATTTGTTATCTCAATGCTTCTAATATCAAACTTGAGACCCTCCCTATAGCATGAGATGTGACATCCAAGTCCTTCCCATTCCAATCCTGATACCCTTCCTATAGCATGAGATGTGATATCTCTATGCTTCTAATACCAAACCTGAGACCCTTCCTATAACATGAGATGGGATATCCAACTCCTTCCCATTCCAATCCTGAGACCCTTCCGATAGCAGAGATGTGATATCTCAATGCATATACCAAACCTGAGACCCTTCCTATGGCCTGAGATGTCATATACAACTCCTTCCCATTCCAATCCTGAGACCCTTCCTTTAGCATGAGATGTGATATCTCAATGCTTATACCAAATCTGAGACCCTTCCTATAGCATGAGATGTGATATCTCAATGCTTATACCAAACCTGAGAGCCTACCTATAGCATGAGATGTGATATCCAAGTCCATCCCATTCCAATCCTTAGACCCTTCCTACAGCATGCGATGTGATATCTCAATGATTCTAATACCAAACCAGAGACTCTTACTATAACATGAGATGGGATATCCAACTCCTTCCCATTCCAATCCTGAGCCGCTTCCGATAGCAGAGATGTGATATCTCAATGCTTATAACAAACCTGAGACCCTTCCTATAACATGAGATGTGATATCCAACTCCTTCCCGTTCCAAACCTGAGACACTAATTATAGCATATGTGATATCCAACTCATTCCCATTCCAAACATGAGACCCTTCCTATAGCAAGAAAGTAATATCCAACTCCTACCCATTCCAATCCTGAGACCCTTCCTATAGCAAGAGATGTGATATCCAAATCCTTCCCATTCCAATCCTGAGACCCTTCCTATAACATGAGATGTGATATCCAACTCCTTCCCATTCCAACCTGAGACACTTCCTATAGCATGAGAAGGGATATCCAACTCCTTCCCAATCCAATCCTGAGACCCTTCCGATAGCAGAGATGTGATATCTCAATGCTTATACCAAACTTGAGACCCTTCCTATGGCATGAGATGTGATATCCAACTCCTTGCCATTCAAATCCTGAGACCCTTCCTATAGCATGAGAAGGGATATCCAACTCCTTCCCAATCCAATCCTGAGACCCTTCCGATAGCAGAGACGTGATATCTCAATGCTTCTACCAAACCTGAGACCCTTCCTTTAGCATGAGATGTGATATCCAAATCCTTCACATTCCAATCCTGAGACCCTTCCTATAGCATGAGATGTGATATCTCAATGCTTCTAATACCAAACCTGAGATCCTTCCTATAACATGAGATGTGATATCCAATTCCTTCCCATTCCAAACCTGAGACCCTTCCTATTGGATGAGATGTGATATCCAACTCCTTCCCATTCCAACCCTGAGACCCTTCCTATAGCATGAGATGTGATGTCTCAATGCTTCTAATAGCAAACCTGAGATCCTTCCTATAACATGAGATGTGATATCCAACTCCTTCCATTCCAATCCTGAGACCCGTCCTATAGCATGAGATGTGATATCTCAATGCTTATACCAAACCTGAGACACTTCCTATAGCATGAGATGTGATATCAAACTACTTTCCATTCCAATCCTGAGACCCTTCCTATAGCATGAGATGTGATATCTCAATGCTTCTAATACCAAACCTGAGATCCTTCCTCTAACATGAAATGTGATATCCAACTCCTTCCCTTTCCAAACCTAAGAGCCTATCTATAGCATGAGATGTGATATCCAAGTCCTTCCCATTCCAACCCTTAGACCCTTCCTACAGCATGCAATATGATATCTCAATGATTCTAATAACAAACCTGAGACCCGTCCTATAACATGAGATGGGATATCCAACTCCTTCCCATTCCAATCCTGAGACACTTCCGATAGCAGAGATGTGATATCTCAATGCTTATACCAAACCTGAGACCCTTCCTATAACATGAGATGTGATATCCAAATCCTTCCCGTTCCAAACCTGAGACCCTTCCTTTAGCATGAGATGTGATATCCAGCTCCTTCCCATTCCAATCCTGAGACACTTCCGATAGCATGAGATGTGATATTTCAATGCTTCTAATATCAAAACTGAGACCCTCCCTATAGCATGATATGTGATATCTAAGTCCTTCCCATTCCAATCCTGAGACCCTTCCTATAGCATGAGATATGATATCTCAATACTTCTAATACCAAACGTGAGATCCTTCCGATAACATGAGATGTGATATCCAAATCCTTCCCCTTCCAAACCTGAGACCCTCCCTTTAGCATGAGATGTGATATCCAACTCCTTCCCATTCCAATCCTGAGACCCTTCTGATAGCATGAGATGTGATATCTCAATGCTTCTAATACCAAACCTGAGATCCTTCCGATAGCATGAGATGTGATATCTCAATGGTTCTAATACCAAACCTGAGATCCTTCCTATAACATGAGATGTGATATCCAAATCCTTCCCCTTCCAAACCTGAGACCCTCCCTTTAGCATGAGATGTGATATCCAACTCCTTCCCATTCCAATCCTGAGACCCTTCCTATAGCATGAGATGTGATATCTCAATGCTTCTAATACCAAACCTGAGATCCTTCCTCTAACATGAAATGTGATATCCAACTCCTTCCCTTTCCAAACCTAAGAGCCTATCTATAGCATGAGATGTGATATCCAAGTCCTTCCCATTCCAACCCTTAGACCCTTCCTACAGCATGCAATATGATATCTCAATGATTCTAATAACAAACCTGAGACCCGTCCTATAACATGAGATGGGATATCCAACTCCTTCCCATTCCAATCCTGAGACACTTCCGATAGCAGAGATGTGATATCTCAATGCTTATACCAAACCTGAGACCCTTCCTATAACATGAGATGTGATATCCAAATCCTTCCCGTTCCAAACCTGAGACCCTTCCTTTAGCATGAGATGTGATATCCAGCTCCTTCCCATTCCAATCCTGAGACACTTCCGATAGCATGAGATGTGATATCTCAATGCTTCTAATATCAAAACTTAGACCCTCCCTATAGCATGATATGTGATATCTAAGTCCTTCCCATTCCAATCCTGAGACCCTTCCTATAGCATGAGATATGATATCTCAATACTTCTAATACCAAACGTGAGATCCTTCCGATAACATGAGATGTGATATCCAAATCCTTCCCCTTCCAAACCTGAGACCCTCCCTTTAGCATGAGATGTGATATCCAACTCCTTCCCATTCCAATCCCGAGACCCTTCTGATAGCATGAGATGTGATATTTCAATGCTTCTAATACCAAACCTGAGATCCTTCCGATAGCATGAGATGTGATATCTCAATGGTTCTAATACCAAACCTGAGATCCTTCCTATAACATGAGATGTGATATCCAAATCCTTCCCCTTCCAAACCTGAGACCCTCCCTTTAGCATGAGATGTGATATCCAACTCCTTCCCATTCCATTCCTGAGACCCTTCTGATAGCATGAGGTGTGATATCTCAATGCTTCTAATACCAAACCTGAGATCCTTCCGATAGCATGAGATGTGATATCTCAATGCCTCTAATACCAAACCTGAGATCCTACCTCTAACATGAAATGTGATATCCAACTCTTTCCCCTTCCAAACCTGAGAGCCTTCCTATAGCATGAGATGTGATATCCAAGTCCTTCCCATTCCAATCCTGAGACCCTTCCTATAGCTTGAGATGTGATATCCAACTCCTTCCCATTCCAATTCTGAGACCCTTCCTATACTCTGAGACTTGATATCTCAATGCTTCTAATACCAAACCTGAGACCCGTAATATAACATGAGATGTGATATCCAAATCCTTCCCCTTCCAAACCTTAGACCCTTCCTTTATCATGAGATGTGATATCCAACTCCTTCCCATTCCAATCCTGAGACCCTTCCGATATCATGAGATGTGATATCCCAAAGCTTCTAATATCAAACTTGAGACCCTCCCTATAGCATGAGATGTGATATCCAAGTCCTTCCCATTCCAATCCTGAGACCCTTCGTATAGCATGAGATGTGATATCTCAATGCTTCTAATACCAAACCTGAGACCCTTCCTATAACATGAGATGGGAATATCCAACTCCTTCCCATTCCAATCCTGAGACCCTTCCGATAGCAGAGATGTGATATCTCAATGCTTATACCAAACCTGAGACCCTTCCTATGCCATGAGATGTGATATCCAACTCCTTGCCATTCAAATCCTGAGACCCTTCCTATAGCATGAGAAGGGATATCCAACTCCTTCCCAATCCAATCCTGAGACCCGTCCTATAGCATGAGATGTGATATCTCAATGCTTATACCAAACCTGAGACACTTCCTATAGCATGAGATGTGATATCCAACTACTTCCCATTCCAATCCTGAGACCCTTCCTATAGCATGAGATGTGATATCTCAATGCTTCTAATACCAAACCTGAGATCCTTCCTCTAACATGAAATGTGATATCCAACTCCTTCCCTTTCCAAACCTAAGAGCCTATCTATAGCATGAGATGTGATATCCAAGTCCTTCCCATTCCAACCCTTAGACCCTTCCTACAGCATGCAATATGATATCTCAATGATTCTAATAACAAACCTGAGACCCGTCCTATAACATGAGATGGGATATCCAACTCCTTCCCATTCCAATCCTGAGACACTTCCGATTGCAGAGATGTGATATCTCAATGCTTATACCAAACCTGAGACCCTTCCTATAACATGAGATGTGATATCCAAATCCTTCCCGTTCCAAACCTGAGACCCTTCCTTTAGCATGAGATGTGATATCCAGCTCCTTCCCATTCCAATCCTGAGACACTTCCGATAGCATGAGATGTGATATCTCAATGCTTCTAATATCAAAACTGAGACCCTCCCTATAGCATGATATGTGATATCTAAGTCCTTCCCATTCCAATCCTGAGACCCTTCCTATAGCATGAGATAAGATATCTCAATACTTCTAATACCAAACGTGAGATCCTTCCGATAACATGAGATGTGATATCCAAATCCTTCCCCTTCCAAACCTGAGACCCTCCCTTTAGCATGAGATGTGATATCCAACTCCTTCCCATTCCAATCCTGAGACCCTTCTGATAGCATGAGATGTGATATCTCAATGCTTCTAATACCAAACCTGAGATCCTTCCGATAGCATGAGATGTGATATCTCAATGGTTCTAATACCAAACCTGAGATCCTTCCTATAACATGAGATGTGATATCCAAATCCTTCCCCTTCCAAACCTGAGACCCTCCCTTTAGCATGAGATGTGATATCCAACTCCTTCCCATTCCAATCCTGAGACCCTTCCTATAGCATGAGATGTGATATCTCAATGCTTCTAATACCAAACCTGAGATCCTTCCTCTAACATGAAATGTGATATCCAACTCCTTCCCTTTCCAAACCTAAGAGCCTATCTATAGCATGAGATGTGATATCCAAGTCCTTCCCATTCCAACCCTTAGACCCTTCCTACAGCATGCAATATGATATCTCAATGATTCTAATAACAAACCTGAGACCCGTCCCATAACATGAGATGGGATATCCAACTCCTTCCCATTCCAATCCTGAGACACTTCCGATAGCAGAGATGTGATATCTCAATGCTTATACCAAACCTGAGACCCTTCCTATAACATGAGATGTGATATCCAAATCCTTCCCGTTCCAAACCTGAGACCCTTCCTTTAGCATGAGATGTGATATCGAGATCCTTCCCATTCCAATCCTGAGACACTTCCGATAGCATGAGATGTGATATCTCAATGCTTCTAATATCAAAACTGAGACCCTCCCTATAGCATGATATGTGATATCTAAGTCCTTCCCATTCCAATCCTGAGACCCTTCCTATAGCATGAGATGTGATATCTCAATACTTCTAATACCAAACGTGAGATCCTTCCGATAACATGAGATGTGATATCCAAATCCTTCCCCTTCCAAACCTGAGACCCTCCCTTTAGCATGAGATGTGATATCCAACTCCTTCCCATTCCAATCCTGAGACCCTTCTGATAGCATGAGATGTGATATCTCAATGCTTCTAATACCAAACCTGAGATCCTTCCGATAACATGAGATGTGATATCTCAATGGTTCTAATACCAAACCTGAGATCCTTCCTATAACATGAGATGTGATATCCAAATCCTTCCCCTTCCAAACCTGAGACCCTCCCTTTAGCATGAGATGTGATATCCAACTCCTTCCCATTCCATTCCTGAGACCCTTCTGATAGCATGAGATGTGATATCTCAATGCCTCTAATACCAAACCTGAGATCCTACCTCTAACATGAAATGTGATATCCAACTCTTTCCCCTTCCAAACCTGAGAGCCTTCCTATAGCATGAGATGTGATATCCAAGTCCTTCCCATTCCAATCCTGAGACCCTTCCTATAGCTTGAGATGTGATATCCAACTCCTTCCCATTCCAATTCTGAGACCCTTCCTATACTCTGAGACTTGATATCTCAATGCTTCTAATACCAAACCTGAGACCCGTAATATAACATGAGATGTGATATCCAAATCCTTCCCCTTCCAAACCTTAGACCCTTCCTTTATCATGAGATGTGATATCCAACTCCTTCCCATTCCAATCCTGAGACCCTTCCGATATCATGAGATGTGATATCTCAAAGCTTCTAATATCAAACTTGAGACCCTCCCTATAGCATGAGATGTGATATCCAAGTCCTTCCCATTCCAATCCTGAGACCCTTCCTATAGCATGAGATGTGATATCTCAATGCTTCTAATACCAAACCTGAGACTCTTCCTATAACATGAGATGGGAATATCCAACTCCTTCCCATTCCAATCCTGAGACCCTTCCGATAGCAGAGATATGATATCTCAATGCTTATACCAAACCTGAGACCCTTCCTATGGCATGAGATGTGATATCCAACTCCTTGCCATTCAAATCCTGAGACCCTTCCTATAGCATGAGAAGGGATATCCAACTCCTTCCCAATCCAATCCTGAGACCCCTCCGATAGCAGAGACGTGATATCTCAATGCTTCTACCAATCCTGAGACCCTTCCTTTAGCATGAGATGTGATATCCAAATCCTTCACATTCCAATCCTGAGACCCTTCCTATAGCATGAGATGTGATATCTCAATGCTTCTAATACCAAACCTGAGATCCTTCCTATAACATGAGATGTGATATCCAATTCCTTCCCATTCCAAACCTGAGACCCTTCCTATTGGATGAGATGTGATATCCAACTCCTTCCCATTCCAACCCTGAGACCCTTCCTATAGCATGAGATGTGATGTCTCAATGCTTCTAATACCAAACCTGAGATCCTTCCTATAACATGAGATGTGATATCCAACTCCTTCCATTCCAATCCTGAGACCCGTCCTATAGCATGAGATGTGATATCTCAATGCTTATACCAAACCTGAGACCCTTCCTATAGCATGAGATGTGATATCCAACTACTTCCCATTCCAATCCTGAGACCCTTCCTATAGCATGAGATGTGATATCTCAATGCTTCTAATACCAAACCTGAGATCCTTCCTCTAACATGAAATGTGATATCCAACTCCTTCCCTTTCCAAACCTAAGAGCCTATCTATAGCATGAGATGTGATATCCAAGTCCTTCCCGTTCCAATCCTTAGACCCTTCCTACAGCATGCAATATGATATCTCAATGATTCTAATAACAAACCTGAGACCTGTCCTATAGCATGAGATATGATATCCCAGTCCTTCCCATTCCAATCCTGAGACCCTTCCTATAACATGAAATGTGATATCCAACTCCTTCCCATTCCAACCTGAGACCCTTCCTATAGCATGAGATGGGATATCGAACTTCTTCCAAATCCAATACTGATACCCTTCCGATAGCATGAGATGTGATATCCCAATGCTTCTACCAAACCTGAGACCCTTCCTTTATCATGAGATGTGGTATCCAACTCCTTCCCATTCCAATCCTGAGACCCTTCCGATATCATGAGATTTGTTATCTCAATGCTTCTAATATCAAACTTGAGACCCTCCCTATAGCATGAGATGTGACATCCAAGTCCTTCCCATTCCAATCCTGAGACCCTTCCTATAGCATGAGATGTGATATCTCTATGCTTCTAATACCAAACCTGAGACCCTTCCTATAACATGAGATGGGATATCCAACTCCTTCCCATTCCAATCCTGAGACCCTTCCGATAGCAGAGATGTGATATCTCAATGCTTATACCAAACATGAGACCCTTCCTATGGCCTGAGATGTCATATACAACTCCTTCCCATTCCAATCCTGAGACCCTTCCTTTAGCATGAGATGTGATATCTCAATGCTTATACCAAATCTGAGACTCTTCCTATAGCATGAGATGTGATATCCAAATCCTTCCCATTCCAATCCTGAGACCCTTCCTATAGCATGAGATGTGATATCTCAATGCTTATATCAAACCTGAGAGCCTACCTATAGCATGAGATGTGATATCCAAGTCCATCCCATTCCAATCCTTAGACCCTTCCTACAGCATGCGATGTGATATCTCAATGATTCTAATACCAAACCAGAGACTCTTACTATAACATGAGATGGGATATCCAACTCCTTCCCATTCCAATCCTGAGCCGCTTCCGATAGCAGAGATGTGATATCTCAATGCTTATACCAAACATGAGACCCTTCCTATAACATGAGATGTGATATCCAACTCCTTCCCGTTCCAAACCTGAGACACTAACTATAGCATATGTGATATCCAACTCCTTCCCATTCCAAACATGAGACCCTTCCTATAGCAAGAAAGTAATATCCAAATCCTTCCCATTCCAATCCTGAGACCCTTCCTATAACATGAGATGTGATATCCAACTCTTTCCCATTCAAATCCTGAGACCCTTCCTATAGCATGAGAAGGGATATCCAACTCCTTCCCAATCCAATCCTGAGACCCTTCCGATAGCAGAGATCTGATATCTCAATGCTTCTACCAAACCTGAGACCCTTCCTTTAGCATGAGATGTGATATCCAAATCCTTCACATTCCAAACCTGAGACCCTTCCTATAGCATGAGATGTGATATCTCAATGCTTCTAATACCAAACCTGAGATCCTTCCTATAACATGAGATGTGATATCCAATTCCTTCCCATTCCAAACCTGAGACCCTTCCTATTGGATGAGATGCGATATCCAACTCCTTCCCATTCCAACCCTGAGACCCTTCCTATAGCATGAGATGTGATGTCTCAATGCTTCTAATACCAAACCTGAGATCCTTCCTATAACATGAGATGTGATATCCAACTTCTTCCATTCCAATCCTGAGACCCGTCCTATAGCATGAGATGTGATATCTCAATGCTTATACCAAACCTGAGACCCTTCCTATAGCATGAGATGTGATATCCAACTACTTCCCATTCCAATCCTGAGGCCCTTCCTATAGCATGAGATGTGATATCTCAATGCTTCTAATACCAAACCTGAGATCCTTCCTCTAACATGAAATGTGATATCCAACTCCTTCCCTTTCCAAACCTTAGACCCTTCCTACAGCATGCAATATGATATCTCAATGATTCTAATAACAAACCTGAGACCCGTCCTATAGCATGAGATATGATATCCAAGTCCTTCCCATTCCAATCCTGAGACCCTTCCTATAACATGAAATGTGATATCCAACTCCTTCCCATTCCAACCTGAGACCCTTCCTATAGCATGAGATGGGATATCCAACTTCTTCCAAATCCAATACTGATACCCTTCCGATAGCATGAGATGTGATGTCCCAATGCTTCTACCAAACCTGAGACACATACTATGGCATGAGATGTGATATCAAACTCCTTCCCATTCCAATCCTGAGACCCTTCCTATAGCTTGAGGTGTGATATCCAACTCCTTCCCATTCCAATTCTGAGACCCTTCTTATACCATGAGACTTGATATCTCAATGCTTCTAATACCAAACCTGAGACCCGTCCTATAACATGAGATGTGATATCCAAATCCTTCCCCTTCCAAACCTTAGACCCTTCCTTTATCATGAGATGTGGTATCCAACTCCTTCCCATTCCAATCCTGAGACCCTTCCGATATCATGAGATTTGTTATCTCAATGCTTCTAATATCAAACTTGAGACCCTCCCTATAGCATGAGATGTGACATCCAAGTCCTTCCCATTCCAATCCTGAGACCCTTCCTATAGCATGAGATGTGATATCTCTATACTTCTAATACCAAACCTGAGACCCTTCCTATAACATGAGATGGGATATCCAACTCCTTCCCATTCCAATCCTGAGACCCTTCCGATAGCAGAGATGTGATATCTCAATGCGTATACCAAACCTGAGACCCTTCCTATGGCCTGAGATGTCATATACAACTCCTTCCCATTCCAATCCTGAGACCCTTCCTTTAGCATGAGATGTGATATCTCAATGCTTATACCAAATCTGAGACCCTTCCTATAGCATGAGATGTGATATCCAAATCCTTCCCATTCCAATCCTGAGACCCTTCCTATAGCATGAGATGTGATATCTCAATGCTTATACCAAACCTGAGAGCCTACAATCCTGAGACCCTTCCTTTAGCATGAAATGTGATATCTCAATGCTTATACCAAATCTGAGACCCTTCCTATAGCATGAGATGTGATATCCAAGTCCATCCCATTCCAATCCTTAGACCCTTCCTACAGCATGCGATGTGATATCTCAATGATTCTAATACCAAACCAGAGACTCTTACTATAACATGAGATGGGATATCCAACTCCTTCCCATTCCAATCCTGAGCCGCTTCCGATAGCAGAGATGTGATATCTCAATGCTTATACCAAACCTGAGACCCTTCCTATAACATGAGATGTGATATCCAACTCCTTCCCGTTCCAAACCTGAGACACTAACTATAGCATATGTGATATCCAAATCCTTCCCATTCCAAACATGAGACCCTTCCTATAGCAAGAAAGTAATATCCAACTCCTACCCATTCCAATCCTGAGACCCTTCCTATAGCAAGAGATGTGATATCCAAATCCTTCCCATTCCAATCCTGAGACCCTTCCTATAACATGAGATGTGATATCCAACTCCTTCCCATTCCAACCTGAGACACTTCCTATAGCATGAGAAGGGATATCCAACTCCTTCCCAATCCAATCCTGAGACCCTTCCGATAGCAGAGATGTGATATCTCAATGCTTATACCAAACCTGAGACCCTTCCTATGGCATGAGATGTGATATCCAACTCCTTGCCATTCAAATCCTGAGACCCTTCCTATAGCATGAGATGTGATATCTCTATGCTTCTAATACCAAACCTGAGACCCTTCCTATAACATGAGATGGGATATCCAACTCCTTCCCATTCCAATCCTGAGACCCTTCCGATAGCAGAGATGTGATATCTCAATGCTTATACCAAACCTGAGAACCTTCCTATGGCCTGAGATGTCATATACAACTCCTTCCCATTCCAATCCTGAGACCCTTCCTTTAGCATGAGATGTGATATCTCAATGCTTATACCAAATCTGAGACCCTTCCTATAGCATGAGATGTGATATCCAATTCCTTCCCATTCCAATCCTGAGACCCTTCCTATAGCATGAGATGTGATATCTCAATGCTTATACCAAACCTGAGAGCCTACCTATAGCATGAGATGTGATATCCAAGTCCATCCCATTCCAATCCTTAGACCCTTCCTACAGCATGCGATGTGATATCTCAATGATTCTAATACCAAACCAGAGACTCTTCCTATAACATGAGATGGGATATCCAACTCCTTCCCATTCCAATCCTGAGCCGCTTCTGATCGCAGAGATGTGATATCTCAATGCTTATACCAAACCTGAGACCCTTCCTATAACATGAGATGTGATATCCAACTCCTTCCCGTTCCAAACCTGAGACACTAACTATAGCATATGTGATATCCAACTCCTTCCCATTCCAAACATGAGACCCTTCCTATAGCAAGAAAGTAATATCCAACTCCTACCCATTCCAATCCTGAGACCCTTCCTATAGCAAGAGATGTGATATCCAAATCCTTCCCATTCCAATCCTGAGACCCTTCCTATAACATGAGATGTGATATCCAACTCCTTCCCATTCCAACCTGAGACACTTCCTATAGCATGAGAAGGGATATCGAACTCCTTCCCAATCCAATCCTGAGACCCTTCCGATAGCAGAGATGTGATATCTCAATGCTTATACCAAACCTGAGACCCTTCCTATGGCATGAGATGTGATATCCAACTCCTTGCCATTCAAATCCTGAGACCCTTCCTATAGCATGAGATGTGATATCTCAATGCTTATACCAAACCTGAGACCCTTCCTATAACATGAGATGGGATATCCAACTCCTTCCCATTCCAATCCTGAGACCCTTCCGATAGCAGAGATGTGATATCTCAATGCTTATACCAAACCTGAGAACCTTCCTATGGCCTGAGATGTCGTATACAACTCCTTCCCATTCCAATCCTGAGACCCTTCCTTTAGCATGAGATGTGATATCTCAATGCTTATACCAAATCTGAGACCCTTCCTATAGCATGAGATGTGATATCCAATTCCTTCCCATTCCAATCCTGAGACCCTTCCTATAGCATGAGATGTGATATCTCAATGCTTATACCAAACCACCTGAGAGCCTACCTATAGCATGAGATGTGATATCCAAGTCCATCCCATTCCAATCCTTAGACCCTTCCTACAGCATGCGATGTGATATCTCAATGATTCTAATACCAAACCAGAGACTCTTCCTATAACATGAGATGGGATATCCAACTCCTTCCCATTCCAATCCTGAGCCGCTTCCGATAGCAGAGATGTGATATCTCAATGCTTATACCAAACCTGAGACCCTTCCTATAACATGAGATGTGATATCCAACTCCTTCCCGTTGCAAACCTGAGACACTAACTATAGCATATGTGATATCCAACTCCTTCCCATTCCAAACATGAGACCCCTCCTATAGCAAGAAAGTAATATCCAACTCCTACCCATTCCAATCCTGAGACCCTTCCTATAGCAAGAGATGTGATATCCAAATCCTTCCCATTCCAATCCTGAGACCCTTCCTATAACATGAATGAGATGTGATATCCAACTCCTTCCCATTCCAACCTGAGACACTTCCTATAGCATGAGAAGGGATATCCAACTCCTTCCCAATCCAAACCTGAGACCCTTCCGATAGCAGAGATGTGATATCTCAATGCTTATACCAAACCTGAGACCCTTCCTATGGCATGAGATGTGATATCCAACTCCTTCCCAATCCAATCCTGAGATCCTTCCGATAGCAGAGGTGTGATATCTCAATGCTTCTACCAAACCTGAGACCCTTCCTTTAGCATGAGATGTGATATCCAAATCCTTCACATTCCAATCCTGAGACCCTTCCTATAGCATGAGATGTGATATCTCAATGCTTCTAATACCAAACCTGAGATCCTTCCTATAACATGAGATGTGATATCCAATTCCTTCCCATTCCAAACCTGAGGCCCTTCCTATTGGATGAGATGTGATATCCAACTCCTTCCCATTCCAACCCTGAGACCCTTCCTATAGCATGAGATGTGATGTCTCAATGCTTCTAATACCAAACCTGAGATCCTTCCTATAACATGAGATGTGATATCCAACTCCTTCCATTCCAATCCTGTGACCCGTCCTATAGCATGAGATGTGATATCTCAATGCTTATACCAAACCTGAGACCCTTCCTATAGCATGAGATGTGATATCCAATTGCTTCCCATTCCAATCCTGAGACCCTTCCTATAGCATGAGATGTGATATCTCAATGCTTCTAATACCAAACCTGAGATCCTTCCTCTAACATGAAATGTGATATCCAACTCCTTCCCTTTCCAAACCTAAGAGCCTATCTATAGCATGAGATGTGATATCCAAGTCCTTCCCATTCCAACCCTTAGACCCTTCCAACAGCATGCAATATGATATCTCAATGATTCTAATAACAAACCTGAGACCCGTCCTATAACATGAGATGGGATATCCAACTCCTTCCCATTCCAATCCTGAGACACTTCCGATAGCAGAGATGTGATATCTCAATGCTTATACCAAACCTGAGAACCTTCCTATGGCCTGAGATGTCATATACAACTCCTTCCCATTCCAATCCTGAGACCCTTCCTTTAGCATGAGATGTGATATCTCAATGCTTATACCAAATCTGAGACCCTTCCTATAGCATGATGTGATATCCAATTCCTTCCCATTCCAATCCTGAGACCCTTCCTATAGCATGAGATGTGATATCTCAATGCTTATACCAAACCTGAGAGCCTACCTATAGCATGAGATGTGATAGCCAAGTCCATCCCATTCCAATCCTTAGACCCTTCCTACAGCATGCGATGTGACATCTCAATGATTCTAATACCAAACCAGAGACTCTTCCTATAACATTAGATGGGATATCCAACTCCTTCCCATTCCAATCCTGAGCCGCTTCCGATAGCAGAGATGTGATATCTCAATGCTTATACCAAACCTGAGACCCTTCCTATAACATGAGATGTGATATCCAACTCCTTCCCGTTCCAAACCTGAGACACTAACTATAGCATATGTGATATCCAACTCCTTCCCATTCCAAACATGAGACCCTTCCAATAGCAAGAAAGTAATATCCAACTCCTACCCATTCCAATCCTGAGACCCTTCCTATAGCAAGGGATGTGATATCCAAATCCTTCCCATTCCAATCCTGAGACCCTTCCTATAACATGAGATGTGATATCCAACTCCTTCCCATTCCAACCTGAGACACTTCCTATAGCATGAGAAGGGATATCCAACTCCTTCCCAATCCAATCCTGAGACCCTTCCGATAGCAGAGATGTGATATCTCAATGCTTATAACAAACCTGAGACCCTTCCTATGGCATGAGATGTGATATCCAACTCCTTGCCATTCAAATCCTGAGACTCTTCCTATAGCATGAGAAGGGATATCCAACTCCTTCCCAATCCAATCCTGAGACCCTTCCGATAGCAGAGACGTGATATCTCAATGCTTCTACCAAACCTGAGACCCTTCCTTTAGCATGAGATGTGATATCCAAATCCTTCCCATTCCAATCCTGAGACACTTCCGATAGCAGAGATGTGATATCTCAATGCTTATACCAAACCTGAGACCCTTCCTATAACATGAGATGTGATATCCAAATCCTTCCCGTTCCAAACATGAGACCCTTCCTTTAGCATGAGATGTGATATCCAGCCCCTTCCCATTCCAATCCTGAGACACTTCCGATAGCATGAGATGTGATATCTCAATGCTTCTAATATCAAAACTGAGACCCTCCCTATAGCATGATATGTGATATCTAAGTCCTTCCCATTCCAATCCTGAGACCCTCCCTATAGCATGATGTGATATCCAACTCCTTCCCATTCCAATCTTGAGACCCTTCCTATAGCATGAGATATGATATCTCAATACTTCTAATACCAAACGTGAGATCCTTCCGATAACATGAGATGTGATATCCAAATCCTTCCCCTTCCAAACCTGAGACCCTCCCTTTAGCATGAGATGTGATATCCAACTCCTTCCTATTCCAATCCTGAGACTCTTCTGATAGCATGAGATGTGATATCTCAATGCTTCTAATACCAAACCTGAGATCCTTCCGATAGCATGAGATGTGATATCTCAATGCTTCTAATACCAAACCTGAGATCCTTCCTATAACATGAGATGTGATATCCAAATACTTCCCCTTCCAAACCTGAGACCCTCCCTTTAGCATGAGATGTGATATCCAACTCCTTCCCATTCCAATCCTGAGACCCTTCCGATATCATGAGATGTGATATCTCAAAGCTTCTAATATCAAACTTGAGACCCTCCCTATAGCGTGAGATGTGATATCCACGTCCTTCCCATTCCAATCCTGAGACCCTTCCTATAGCATGAGATGTGATATCTCAATGCTTCTAATACCAAACCTGAGACCCTTCCTATAACATGAGATGGGAATATCCAACTCCTTCCCATTCCAATCCTGAGACCCTTCCGATAGCAGAGATGTGATATCTCAATGCTTATACCAAACCTGAGATCCTTCCTATAACATGAGATGTCCTGAGACACTTCCTATAGCATGAGATGTGATATCTCACTGCTTATACCAAACCTGAGACCCTTCCCATAGCATGAGATGTGATATCCAAGTCCTTCCCATTCCAATCCTGAGACACTTCCTATAGCATGAGATGTGATATCTCAATGATTCTAATACCAAACCTGAGACTCTTCCTATAACATGAGATGGGGAATCCAACCCCTTCCCATTCCAATCCTGAGACCCTTTTGATAGCAGAGATGTGATATCTCAATGTTTATACCAAACCTGAGACCCTTCCTACGGCATGAGTTGTCATATTCAACTCCTTCCCATTCCAATCCTGAGACCCTTCCTATAGCATGAGATGTGATATCCAACTCCTTCCCATTCCAATCCTGAGACCCTTCCTATAGCATGAGATGTGATGTCTCAATGCTTCTAATACCAAACCTGATATCCTTCCTATAACATGAGATGTGATATCCAACTCCTTCCATTCCAATCCTGAGACCCTTCCTATAGCATGAGATGTGATATCTCAATGGTTCTACCAAACCTGAGACCCTTCCTATAGCATGAGATGTGATATCCAACTCCTTCCCATTCCAATCCTGAGACCCTTCCTATAGCCTGAGATGTGATATCTCAATGCCCCTAATACCAAACCTGAGATCCTTCCTCTAACATGAAATGTGATATCCAACTCCTTCACTTTCCAAACCTGAGAGCCTATCTATAGCATGAGATGTGAGATCTAAGTCCTTCCCATTCCAATCCTTAGACCCTTCCTACATCATGCAATATGATATCTCAATGATTCTAATAAAAAACCTGAGACCCGTCCTATAACATGAGATGGGATATTCAACTCCTTCCCATTCCAATCCTGAGACACTTCCGATAGCAGAGATGTGATATCTCAATGTTTATACCAAACCTGAGACCCTTCCTATAACATGAGATGTGATATCCAACTCCTTCCCGTTCCAAACCTGAGACCCTTCCTTTAGCATGAGATGTTATATCCAGCTCCTTCCCATTCCAATCCTGAGACACTTCCGATAGCATGAGATGTGATATCTCAATGCTTCTACCAAACCTGAGACCCTTCCTTTAGCATGAGATGTGATATCCAACTCCTTCCCATTCCAATCCTGAGACCCTTCCTATAGCATGAGATGTGATATCTCAATACTTCTAATACCAAACCTGAGATCCTTCCGATAACATGAGATGTGATATCTCAATACTTCTAAAACCAAACCTGAGATCCATCCTATAACATGAGATGTGATATCCAAATCCTTCCCCTTCCAAACCTGAGACCCTCCCTTTAGCATGAGATGTGATATCCAACTCCTTCCCGTTCCAAACCTGAGACCCTTCCTTTAGCATGAGATGTTATATCCAGCTCCTTCCCATTCCAATCCTGAGAGCCTTCCTATAGCATGAGATGTGATACCTCAATGCTTCTACCAAACCGGAGACCCTTCCTTTAGCATGAGATGTGATATCCAACTCCTTCCCATTCCAATCCTGAGACCCTTCCTATAGCATGAGATGTGATATCTCAATACTTCTAATACCAAACCTGAGATCCTTCCGATAACATGAGATGTGATATCTCAATACTTCTAATACCAAACCTGAGATCCATCCTATAACATGAGATGTGATATCCAAATCCTTCCCCTTCCAAACCTGAGACCCTCCCTTTAGCATGAGATGTGATATCCAACTCCTTCCCATTCCAATCCTGAGACCCTTCTGATAGCATAAGATATATCTCAATGCTTCTAACCAAACCTGAGATCCTTCCGATAGCATGAGATGTGATATCTCAATACTTCTAATACCAAACCTGAGATCCTTCCTATAACATGAGATGTGATATCCAAATCCTTATCTTCCAAACCTGAGACCCTTCCTTTACCATGAGATGTGATATCCAACTCCTTCCCATTCCAATCCTGAGACTCTTCTGATAGCATAAGATATGATATCTCAATGCTTCTATACCAAACCTGAGATCCTTCTGATAGCATGAGATGTGTTATCTCAATACTTCTAATACCAAACCTGAGATCCTACCTCTAACATGAAATGTGATATCCAACTCTTTCCCCTTGCAAACCTGAGAGCCTTCCTATAGCATGAGATGTGATATCCAAGTCCTTCCCATTCCAATCCTGAGACCCGTCCTATAACATGAGATGTGATATCCAACTCCTTCCCATTCCAACCTGAGACCCTTCCTATAGCATGAGATGGGATATCCAACTCCTTCCAAATCCAATCCTGATAACCTTCCGATAGCATGAGATGTGATATCCCAATGCTTCTACCAAACCTGAGACCCATACTATGGCATGAGATGTGATATCAAACTCCTTCCCATTCTAATCCTGAGACCCTTCCTATAGCTTGAGATGTGATATCCAACTCCTTCCCATTCCAATTCTGAGACCCTTCCTATACCATGAGACTTGATATCTCAATGCTTCTAATACCAAACCTGAGACCCGTCCTATAACATGAGATGTGATATCCAAATCCTTCCCCTTCCAAACCTTAGACCCTTCCTTTATCATGAGATGTGATATCCAACTCCTTCCCATTCCAATCTTGAGACCCTTCCGATATCATGAAATGTGATATCTCAATGCTTCTAATATCAAACTTGAGACCCTCCTTATAGCATGAGATGTGAGATCCAAGTCCTTCCCATTCCAATCCTGAGACCCTTCCTATAGCATGAGATGTGATATCTCAATGCTTCTAATACCAAACCTGAGATCCTTCCTATAACATGAGATGGGAATATCCAATGTGATATCCAACTCCTTCCCATTCCAATCCTGAGACCCTTCCTATAGCATGAGATGTGATATCCAACTCCTTCCCATTCCAATCCTGAGACCCTTCCTATAGCCTGAGATGTGATATCTCAATGTTTATACCAAACCTGAGACCCGTCCTATAACATGAGATGTGATATCCAAATCTTTCCCCTTCCAAACCTTAGACCCTTCCTTTATCATGAGATGTGGTATCCAACTCCTTCCCATTCCAATCCTGAGACCCTTCCGATATCATGAGATTTGTTATCTCAATGCTTCTAATATCAAACTTGAGACCCTCCCTATAGCATGAGATGTGACATCCAAGTCCTTCCCATTCCAATCCTGAGACCCTTCTTATAGCATGAAATGTGATATCTCTATACTTCTAATACCAAACCTGAGACCCTTCCTATAACATGAGATGGGATATCCAACTCCTTCCCATTCCAATCCTGAGACCCTTCCGATAGCAGAGATGTGATATCTCAATGCTTATACCAAACCTGAGACCCTTCCTATGGCCTGAGATGTCATATACAACTCCTTCCCATTCCAATCCTGAGACCCTTCCTTTAGCATGAGATGTGATATCTCAATGCTTATACCAAATCTGAGACCCTTCCTATAGCATGAGATGTGATATCCAAATCCTTCCCATTCCAATCCTGAGACCCTTCCTATAGCATGAAATGTGATATCTCAATGCTTATACCAAATCTGAGACCCTTCCTATAGCATGAGATGTGATATCCAAGTCCATCCCATTCCAATCCTTAGACCCTTCCTACAGCATGCGATGTGATATCTCAATGATTCTAATACCAAACCAGAGACTCTTACTATAACATGAGATGGGATATCCAACTCCTTCCCATTCCAATCCTGAGCCGCTTCCGATAGCAGAGATGTGATATCTCAATGCTTATACCAAACCTGAGACCCTTCCTATAACATGAGATGTGATATCCAACTCCTTCCCGTTCCAAACCTGAGACACTAATTATAGCATATGTGATATCCAAATCCTTCCCATTCCAAACATGAGACCCTTCCTATAGCAAGAAAGTAATATCCAACTCCTACCCATTCCAATCTTGAGACCCTTCCTATAGCAAGAGATGTGATATCCAAATCCTTCCCATTCCAATCCTGAGACCCTTCCTATAACATGAGATGTGATATCCAACTCCTTCCCATTCCAACCTGAGACACTTCCTATAGCATGAGAAGGGATATCCAACTCCTTCCCAATCCAATCCTGAGACCCTTCCGATAGCAGAGATGTGATATCTCAATGCTTATACCAAACCTGAGACCCTTCCTATGGCATGAGATGTGATATCCAACTCCTTGCCATTCAAATCCTGAGACCCTTCCTATAGCATGAGAAGGGATATCCAACTCCTTCCCAATCCAATCCTGAGACCCTTCCGATAGCAGAGACGTGATATCTCAATGCTTCTACCAAACCTGAGACCCTTCCTTTAGCATGAGATGTAATATCCAAATCCTTCACATTCCAATCCTGAGACCCTTCCTATAGCATGAGATGTGATATCTCAATGCTTCTAATACCAAACCTGAGACCCTTCCTATAACATGAGATGGGATATCCAACTCCTTCCCATTCCAATCCTGAGACCCTTCCGATAGCAGAGATGTGATATCTCAATGCTTATACCAAACCTGAGAACCTTCCTATGGCCTGAGATGTCATATACAGCTCCTTCCCATTCCAATCCTGAGACCCTTCCTTTAGCATGAGATGTGATATCTCAATGCTTATACCAAATCTGAGACCCTTCCTATAGCATGAGATGTGATATCCAAGTCCATCCCATTCCAAACCTGAGACACTAACTATAGCATATGTGATATCCAACTCCTTCCCATTCCAAACATGAGACCCTTCCTATAGCAAGAAAGTAATATCCAACTCCTACCCATTCCAATCCTGAGACCCTTCCTATAGCAAGAGATGTGATATCCAAATCCTTCCCATTCCAATCCTGAGACCCTTCCTATAACATGAGATGTGATATCCAACTCCTTCCCATTCCAACCTGAGACACTTCCTATAGCATGAGAAGGGATATCCAACTCCTTCCCAATCCAATCCTGAGACCCTTCCGATAGCAGAGATGTGATATCTCAATGCTTATACCAAACCTGAGACCCTTCCTATGGCATGAGATGTGATATCCAACTCCTTGCCATTCAAATCCTGAGACCCTTCCTATAGCATGAGATGTGATATCTCTATGCTTCTAATACCAAACCTGAGACCCTTCCTATAACATGAGATGGGATATCCAACTCCTTCCCATTCCAATCCTGAGACCCTTCCGAAAGCAGAGATGTGATATCTCAATGCTTATACCAAACCTGAGAACCTTCCTATGGCCTGAGATGTCGTATACAACTCCTTCCCATTCCAATCCTGAGACCCTTCCTTTAGCATGAGATGTGATATCTCAATGCTTATACCAAATCTGAGACCCTTCCTATAGCATGAGATGTGATATCCAATTCCTTCCCATTCCAATCCTGAGACCCTTCCTATAGCATGAGATGTGATATCTCAATGCTTATACCAAACCACCTGAGAGCCTACCTATAGCATGAGATGTGATATCCAAGTCCATCCCATTCCAATCCTTAGACCCTTCCTACAGCATGCGATGTGATATCTCAATGATTCTAATACTAAACCAGAGACTCTTCCTATAACATGAGATGGGATATCCAACTCCTTCCCATTCCAATCCTGAGCCGCTTCCGATAGCAGAGATGTGATATCTCAATGCTTATACCAAACCTGAGACCCTTCCTATAACATGAGATGTGATATCCAACTCCTTCCCGTTGCAAACCTGAGACACTAACTATAGCATATGTGATATCCAACTCCTTCCCATTCCAAACATGAGACCCCTCCTATAGCAAGAAAGTAATATCCAACTCCTACCCATTCCAATCCTGAGACCCTTCCTATAGCAAGAGATGTGATATCCAAATCCTTCCCATTCCAATCCTGAGACCCTTCCTATAACATGAATGAGATGTGATATCCAACTCCTTCCCATTCCAACCTGAGACACTTCCTATAGCATGAGAAGGGATATCCAACTCCTTCCCAATCCAAACCTGAGACCCTTCCGATAGCAGAGATGTGATATCTCAATGCTTATACCAAACCTGAGACCCTTCCTATGGCATGAGATGTGATATCCAACTCCTTCCCAATCCAATCCTGAGACCCTTCCGATAGCAGAGGCGTGATATCTCAATGCTTCTACCAAACCTGAGACCCTTCCTTTAGCATGAGATGTGATATCCAAATCCTTCACATTCCAATCCTGAGACCCTTCCTATAGCATGAGATGTGATATCTCAATGCTTCTAATACCAAACCTGAGATCCTTCCTATAACATGAGATGTGATGTCTCAATGCTTCTAATACCAAACCTGAGATCCTTCCTATAACATGAGGTGTGATATCCAACTCCTTCCAGTCCAATCCTGAGACCCGTCCTATAGCATGAGATGTGATATCTCAATGCTTATACCAAACCTGAGACCCTTCCTATAGCATGAGATGTGATATCCAAATCCTTCACATTCCAATCCTGAGACCCTTCCTATAGCATGAGATGTGATGTCTCAATGCTTCTAATACCAAACCTGAGATCCTTCCTATAACATGAGGTGTGATATCCAACTCCTTCCAGTCCAATCCTGAGACCCGTCCTATAGCATGAGATGTGATATCTCAATGCTTATACCAAACCTGAGACCCTTCCTATAGCATGAGATGTGATATCCAATTGCTTCCCATTCCAATCCTGAGACCCTTCCTATAGCATGAGATGTGATATCTCAATGATTCTAATACCAAACCTGAGATCCTTCCTCTAACATGAAATGTGATATCCAACTCCTTCCCTTTCCAAACCTAAGAGCCTATCTATAGCATGAGATGTGATATCCAAGTCCTTCCCATTCCAACCCTTAGACCCTTCCAACAGCATGCAATATGATATCTCAATGATTCTAATAACAAACCTGAGACCCGTCCTATAACATGAGATGGGATATCCAACTCCTTCCCATTCCAATCCTGAGACACTTCTGATAGCAGAGATGTGATATCTCAATGCTTATACCAAACCTGAGACCCTTCCTATAACATGAGATGTGATATCCAACTCCTTCCCGTTCCAAACCTGAGACACTAACTATAGCATATGTGATATCCAACTCCTTCCCATTCCAAACATGAGACCCTTCCAATAGCAAGAAAGTAATATCCAACTCCTACCCATTCCAATCCTGAGACCCTTCCTATAGCAAGGGATGTGATATCCAAATCCTTCCCATTCCAATCCTGAGACCCTTCCTATAACATGAGATGTGATATCCAACTCCTTCCCATTCCAACCTGAGACACTTCCTATAGCATGAGAAGGGATATCCAACTCCTTCCCAATCCAATCCTGAGACCCTTACGATAGCAGAGATGTGATATCTCAATGCTTATAACAAACCTGAGACCCTTCCTATGGCATGAGATGTGATATCCAACTCCTTGCCATTCAAATCCTGAGACTCTTCCTATAGCATGAGAAGGGATATCCAACTCCTTCCCAATCCAATCCTGAGACCCTTCCGATAGCAGAGACGTGATATCTCAATGCTTCTACCAAACCTGAGACCCTTCCTTTAGCATGAGATGTGATATCCAAATCCTTCACATTCCAATCCTGAGACCCTTCCTATAGCATGAGATGTGATATCTCAATGCTTCTAATACCAAACCTGAGATCCTTCCTATAACATGAGATGTGATATCCAATTCCTTCCCATTCCAAACCTGAGACCCTTCCTATAGCATGAGATGTGATATCCAACTCCTTCCCATTCCAACCCTGAGACCCTTCCTATAGCATGAGATGTGATGTCTCAATGCTTCTAATACCAAACCTGAGATCCTTCCTTATAACATGAGATGTGATATCCAACTCCTTCCATTCCAATCCTGAGACCCGTCCTATAGCATGAGATGTGATATCTCAATGCTTATACCAAACCTGAGACCCTTCCATTAGCATGAGATGTGATATCCAACTGCTTCCCATTCCAATCCTGAGACCCTTCCTATAGCATGAGATGTGATATCTCAATGCTTCTAATACCAAACCTGAGTTCCTTCCTCTAACATGAAATGTGATATCCAATTCCTTCCCTTTCCAAACCTAAGAGCCTATCTATAGCATGAGATGTGATATCCAAGTCCTTCACATTCCAACCCTTAAACCCTTCCTACAGCATGCAATATGATATCTCAATGATTCTAATAACAAACCTGAGACCCGTCCTATAACATGAGATGGGATATCCAACTCCTTCCCATTCCAATCCTGAGACACTTCCGATAGCAGAGATGTGATATCTCAATGCTTATACCAAACCTGAGACCCTTCCTATAACATGAGATGTGATATCCAAATCCTTCCCGTTCCAAACCTGAGACCCTTCCTTTAGCATGAGATGTGATATCCAGCTCCTTCCCATTCCAATCCTGAGACACTTCCGATAGCATGAGATGTGATATCTCAATGCTTCTAATATCAAAACTGAGACCCTCCCTATAGCATGATATGTGATATCTAAGTCCTTCCCATTCCAATCCTGAGACCCTCCCTATAGCATGAGATGTGATATCCAACTCCTTCCCATTCCAATCCTGAGACCCTTCCTATAGCATGAGATATGATATCTCAATACTTCTAATACCAAACGTGAGATCTCCGATAACATGAGATGTGATATCCAAATCCTTCCCCTTCCAAACCTGAGACCCTCCCTTTAGCATGAGATGTGATATCCAACTCCTTCCTATTCCAATCCTAAGACTCTTCTGATAGCATGAGATGTGATATCTCAATGCTTCTAATACCAAACCTGAGATCCTTCCGATAGCATGAGATGTGATATCTCAATGCTTCTAATACCAAACCTGAGATCCTTCCTATAACATGAGATGTGATATCCAAATCCTTCCCCTTCCAAACCTGAGACCCTCCCTTTAGCATGAGATGTGATATCCAACTCCTTCCCATTCCAATCCTGAGACCCTTCCGATATCATGAGATGTGATATCTCAAACCTTCTAATATCAAACTTGAGACCCTCCCTATAGCGTGAGATGTGATATCCAAGTCCTTCCCATTCCAATCCTGAGACCCTTCCTATAGCATGAGATGTGATATCTCAATGCTTCTAATACCAAACCTGAGACCCTTCCTATAACATGAGATGGGAATATCCAACTCCTTCCCATTCCAATCCTGAGACCCTTCCGATAGCAGAGATGTGATATCTCAATGCTTATACCAAACCTGAGATCCTTCCTATAACATGAGATGTCCTGAGAAACTTCCTATTGCATGAGATGTGATATCTCACTGCTTATACCAAACCTGAGACCCTTCCCATAGCATGAGATGTGATATCCAAGTCCTTCCCATTCCAATCCTGAGACACTTCCTATAGCATGAGATGTGATATCTCAATGCTTCTAATACCAAACCTGAGACTCTTCCTATAACATGAGATGGGGAATCCAACTCCTTCCCATTCCAATCCTGAGACCCTTTTGATAGCAGAGATGTGATATCTCAATGTTTATACCAAACCTGAGACCCTTCCTACGGCATGAGTTGTCATATTCAACTCCTTCCCATTCCAATCCTGAGACCCTTCCTATAGCATGAGATGTGATATCCAACTCCTTCCCATTCCAATCCTGAGACCCTTCCTATAGCATGAGATGTGATGTCTCAATGCTTCTAATACCAAACCTGATATCCTTCCTATAACATGAGATGTGATATCCAACTCCTTCCATTCCAATCCTGAGACCCTTCCTATAGCATGAGATGTGATATCTCAATGGTTCTACCAAACCTGAGACCCTTCCTATAGCATGAGATGTGATATCCAACTCCTTCCCATTCCAATCCTGAGACCCTTCCTATAGCCTGAGATGTGATATCTCAATGCCCCTAATACCAAACCTGAGATCCTTCCTCTAACATGAAATGTGATATCCAACTCCTTCACTTTCCAAACCTGAGAGCCTATCTATAGCATGAGATGTGAGATCTAAGTCCTTCCCATTCCAATCCTTAGACCCTTCCTACATCATGCAATATGATATCTCAATGATTCTAATAAAAAACCTGAGACCCGTCCTATAACATGAGATGGGATATTCAACTCCTTCCCATTCCAATCCTGAGACACTTCCGATAGCAGAGATGTGATATCTCAATGTTTATACCAAACCTGAGACCCTTCCTATAACATGAGATGTGATATCCAACTCCTTCCCGTTCCAAACCTGAGACCCTTCCTTTAGCATGATGTTATATCCAGCTCCTTCCCATTCCAATCCTGAGACACTTCCGATAGCATGAGATGTGATATCTCAATGCTTCTAATATCAAAACCGAGACCCTCCCTATAGCATGATATGTGATATCTAAGTCCTTCCCATTCCAATCCTGAGAGCCTTCCTATAGCATGAGATGTGATACCTCAATGCTTCTACCAAACCTGAGACCCTTCCTTTAGCATGAGATGTGATATCCAACTCCTTCCCATTCCAATCCTGAGACCCATCCTATAACATGAGATGTGATATCCAAATCCTTCCCCTTCCAAACCTGAGACCCTCCCTTTAGCATGAGATGTGATATCCAACTCCTTCCCATTCCAATCCTGAGACCCTTCTGATAGCATAAGATATATCTCAATGCTTCTATACCAAACCTGAGATCCTTCCGATAGCATGAGATGTGATATCTCAATACTTCTAATACCAAACCTGAGATCCTTCCTATAACATGAGATGTGATATCCAAATCCTTATCTTCCAAACCTGAGACCCTTCCTTTACCATGAGATGTGATATCCAACTCCTTCCCATTCCAATCCTGAGACTCTTCTGATAGCATAAGATATATCTCAATGCTTCTATACCAAACCTGAGATCCTACCTCTAACATGAAATGTGATATCCAACTCTTTCCCCTTGCAAACCTGAGAGCCTTCCTATAGCATGAGATGTGATATCCAAGTCCTTCCCATTCCAATCCTGAGACCCGTCCTATAACATGAGATGTGATATCCAACTCCTTCCCATTCCAACCTGAGACCCTTCCTATAGCATGAGATGGGATATCCAACTCCTTCCAAATCCAATCCTGATAACCTTCCGATAGCATGAGATGTGATATCCCAATGCTTCTACCAAACCTGAGACCCATACTATGGCATGAGATGTGATATCAAACTCCTTCCCATTCTAATCCTGAGACCCTTCCTATAGCTTGAGATGATATATCCAACTCCTTCCCATTCCAATTCTGAGACCCTTCCTATACCATGAGACTTGATATCTCAATGCTTCTAATACCAAACCTGAGACCCGTCCTATAACATGAGATGTGATATCCAAATCCTTCCCCTTCCAAACCTTAGACCCTTCCTTTATCATGAGATGTGATATCCAACTCCTTCCCATTCCAATCTTGAGACCCTTCCGATATCATGAAATGTGATATCTCAATGCTTCTAATATCAAATTTGAGACCCTCCTTATAGCATGAGATGTGAGATCCAAGTCCTTCCCATTCCAATCCTGAGACCCTTCCTATAGCATGAGATGTGATATCTCAATGCTTCTAATACCAAACCTGAGATCCTTCCTATAACATGAGATGGGAATATCCAATGTGATATCCAACTCCTTCCCATTCCAATCCTGAGACCCTTCCTATAGCATGAGATGTGATATCCAACTCCTTCCCATTCCAATCCTGAGACCCTTCCTATAGCCTGAGATGTGATATCTCAATGTTTATACCAAACCTGAGACCCTTCCTATAACATGAGTTGTGATATCCAACTCCTTCCCGTTCCAAACCTGAGACCCTTCCTTTAGCATGAGATGTGATATCCAGCTCCTTCCCATTCCAATCCTGAGACACTTCCGATAGCATGAGATGTGATATCTCAATGCTTCTAATATCTAAACTGAGACCCTCCCTATAGCATGATATGTGATATCTAAGTCCTTCCCATTCCAATCCTGAGACCCTTCCTATAGCATGAGATGTGATATCTCAATGCTTATCCTTGATTCCTGTAGTAAATTGATTTCCTTTGCAGGCCGACTCCTGTCACGAATGCCTTGTCTGCATGCATTCTCTCCTGGCCATTCTCTCACCGTGGCTATTTGCCTACCCCCTTCCTCTCTCAGTGGATGGACTTCTCCGTCCTAGCCTCCTACCACTCAACTCCGCCTACTTGGAGAATTCAACATGAACCTGTATGCTTCCTGACCTGGACTTTTACGAGATCTGCAACTCTTCATGTCGCTGGCCCTACACACTGCAGGGAATACTCAGGATTTTCTGATCTCAGACCTCCCCCTCTGTAACCCTCTCAACAATCCTCTCCCGTGGTGATCAAGTTCTCATCTTCAAAGAAGGCTAACTGCCAGCTGTTCCTCCTCAGAGGAGTTCTCCCTTTCTGTCCCTGCTCCCTGCACCGTTTCGCGTTGCAAACACTCGCTTCCCTGCTCTCTTTAGACGCTTTTCCTTCTCAGAGGCCTTCTTGCTTTCTGCCCTTTTCGCGTTGCAAGTACTCGCTTCCCAGCTCTCTGGTTTAGACGCGTGTTCCCTGCCTTCTCTCCTCTTCCCGCTGCCTTCAAATCAAAAAATGAGCTCCAAAAGATACACAGTGCTCAGAATGCTCTATAACACCCATTATTCAACATATAGCCGTAACCCGCTAGACGTATTGATACGTGCTGTAAACTAGCAAAAACAGCTAGAAAATGTACTTTCCTCGCGTTTTTGTAAATGCTAATTCTGATGGGTTCCCATGTATACTGTCCGTGCGTTTGTTGTCGAATGCTGAAGTTTTTAACCACTGTTCTCCCATACAAGGGGGGGGGGGTCAACGTCTACTGCTGTTCATAGGCTGAATGTATACGGCTGAAATCTTCAAGGCATTATCAGCTTTCCTGACTGTTTTGGAACGTGTATTTGCCATCTGTTAATGCAGTCGCCCTGTGTTCATAGTCCCTTCTACTTTACAGGCTGCACTCCCCTGGTGATCACATTCTCCTCTCCAGAGCAGGCTGACTACAAGCTGCTCCTCCTCATAGGCGTTCATCCTTTCTGTCCCTGCTCCCTGCACCGTTTCGCGTTGCATGTACTCGCTTCCCAGCTCTCTGGTTTAGATGCGTGTTCCCTGCCTTCTCTCCTCTTCCTACAGCCTTCCAATGAGCTCCACAAGATACAGTGTTCAGAATGCTTTATAACACCCATTATTCAACATATAGCTGTAACCCGCTAGACGTATTGAAACGTGCTAAAAACGAGCAGAAACAGCTAGAACATGTACTTTCCTCGCGTTTTGGTAAATGCGAATTCTGGTGGATTCCCATTTTGTACTCTGTTCGTGCGTTTGTTCAGTCGAATCCTGGTCTTTTGAACCACTCTTCTCCCATACAAGGGAGGGTCAAAATGTGTTGTTCACAGGCTGAATTTATACTGCTGAAATGCTCGCTTCCCTGCTCTCTGGTTTAGACGTGTGTACCCTGCATTTACCAAAACGCGAGGGAAGTACATTTTCTAGCTGTTTTTGCTAGTTTTTAGCACGTTTCAATACGTCTATCGGGTTACAGCTATATGTTGAATAATGGGTGTTATAAAGCATTCTGAACACTGTATCTTGTGGAGCAAATTGGAAGGCTGTAGCAAGAGGAGAGAAGGCAGGGAACACGCATCTCAACCAGAGAGCTGGGAAGCGAGTACATGCAACGCGAAACGGTGCAGGGAGCAGGGACAGAAAGGATGAACACCTATGAGGAGGAGCAGCTGGTAGTTAGCCTGCATAGGAGAGAAGAATGTGATCACTAGGGGAGTGCAGCCTGTAAACTAGAAGGAACGATGAACAAAGGGCGACTGCATTAACAGATGGCAAATACACGTTCCAAAACAGTCAGGAAAGCTGATAATGCCTTGAAGATTTCAGCCGTATACATTCAGCCTGTGAACAGCAGATGTTGACCCCCCCCTCCCTAGTATGGGAGAACAGTGGTTAAAAACGTCAGGATTCGACACAAACGCACGGACACAGTACATACAACATGGGAACCCACCAGAATTCGCATTTACAAAAACGCGAGGGAAGTACATTTTCTAGCTATTTTTGCTAGTTTTTAGCACGTTTCAATACGTCTAGCGGGTTACAGCTATATGTTGAATAATGGGGTTATAAAGCATTCTGTACACTATCTAGTGGAGCTCATTGGAAGGCTGTAGGAAGAGGAGAGAAGGCAGGGAACACGCATCTAAACCAGAGAGCAGGGAAGCGAGCATTTCAGCAGTATAAATTCAGCCTGTGAACAACACATTTTGACCCTCCTTTGTATGGGAGAAGAGTGGTTCAAAAGACCAGGATTCGACTGAACAAACGCACGAACAGAGTACAAAATGGGAATCCACCAGAATTCGCATTTACCAAAACGCGAGAAAAGTACATTTTCGAGTTGTTTCTGCTCGTTTTTAGCACGTTTCAATACGTCTAGCGGGTTACAGCTATATGTTGAATAATGGGGTTATAAAGCATTCTGAACACTATCTTGTGGAGCTCATTGGAAGGCTGTAGGAAGAGGAGAGAAGGCAGGGAACACGCATCTAAACCAGAGAGCTGGGAAGCGAGTACATGGAACGCGGAACGGTGCAGGGAGCAGGGACAGAAAGGATGAACGCCTATGAGGAGGAGCAGCTGGTAGTCAGCCTGCTCTGGAGAGGAGAATGTGATCACCAGGGGAGTGCAGCCTGTGAAGTAGAAGGGTCGATGAACACAGGGCGACTGCATTAACAGATGGCAAATACACGTTCCAAAACAGTCAGGAAAGCTGATAATGCCTTGAAGATTTCAGCCGTATACATTCAGCCTGTGAAGAGCAGTAGACGTTGACCCCCCCTTGTATGGGAGAACAGTGGTTAAAAACTTCAGGATTCGACAACAAACGCACGGACAGTACATACATGGGAACCCATCAGAATTAGCATTTACAAAAACGCGAGGAACGTACATTTTCTAGCTGTTTTTGCTAGTTTACAGCACGTTTCAATACGTCTAGCGGGTTACGGCTATATGTTGAATAATGGGTGTTATAGAGCATTCTGAGCACTGTGTATCTTTTGGAGCTCATTTTTTGATTTGAAGGCAGCGGGAAGAGGAGAGAAGGCAGGGAACACGCGTCTAAACCAGAGAGCTGGGAAGCGAGTTACTTGCAACGCGAAAAGGGCAGAAAGGAAGAAGGCCTCTGAGAAGGAAAAGCGTCTAAGCCAGAGAGCAGGAAAGCGAGTGTTTGCATCGCGAAACTGTGCAGGGCAGGGACAGAAAGGGAGAACTCCTCTGAGGAGGAATAGCTGGCAGTTAGCCTTCTTTGGAGATGAGAACTTGATCACCACGGGAGAGGATTGTTGAGAGGGTTACAGAGGGGGAGGTCTGAGATCAGAAAATCCTGAGTATTCCCTGCAGTGTGTAGGGCCAGCGACATGAAGAGTTGCAGATCTCGTAAAAGTCCAGGTCAGGAAGCATACAGGTTCATGTTGAATTCTCCAAGTAGGCGGAGTTGAGTGGTAGGAGGCTAGGATGGAGAAGTCCATCCACTGAGAGAGGAAGGGGGTAGGCAAATAGCCACGGTGAGAGAATGGCCAGGAGAGAATGCATGCAGACAAGGCATTCGTGACAGGAGTCGGCCTGCAAAGGAAATCAATTTACTACAGGAATCAAGGATAAGCATTGAGATAGCACATCTCATGCTATAGGGTCTCAGGATTGGAATGGGAAGGATTTAGATATCACATGTGCTATAGGGAGGGTCTCAGTTTTGATATTAGAAGCATTAAGATATCACATCTCATGCTATCGGAAGTTTCTCAGGATTGGAATGGGAAGGAGCTGGATATCACATCTCATGCTAAAGGAAGGGTCTCAGGTTTGGAACGGGAAGGAGTTGGATATCACATCTCATGTTATAGGAAGGGTCTCAGGTTTGGTATAAACATTGAGATATCACATCTCTGCTATCGGAAGTGTCTCAGGATTGGAATGGGAAGGAGTTGGATATCCCATCTCATGTTATAGGATGGGTCTCAGGTTTTTTATGAAAATCATTGAGATATCATATTGCATGCTGTAGGAAGGGTCTAAGGATTGGAATGGAAGGAGTTGGATATCACATCTCATGTTAAAGGAAGGATCTCAGGTTTGGTATTAGAAGCATTGAGACATCACATCTCATGCTATAGGAAGGGTCTCAGGATTGGAATGGGATGGAGTTGGATATCACATCTCATGCTATAGGAAGGGTCTCAGGATTGGAATGGGAAGGAGTTGGATATCACATCTCGTGTTATAGGAAGGGTCTCAGGTTTGGTATAAACATTGAGATATCACATCTCTGCTATCGGAAGTGTCTCAGGATTGGAATGGGAAGGAGTTGGATATCCCATCTCATGTTATAGGACGGGTCTCAGGTTTTTTATTAAAATCATTGAGATATCATTGCATGCTGTAGGAAGGGTCTAAGGATTGGAATGGAAGGAGTTGGATATCACATCTCATGTTAAAGGAAGGATCTCAGGTTTGGTATTAGAAGCATTGAGACATCACATCTCATGCTATAGGAAGGGTCTCAGGATTGGAATGGGATGGAGTTGGATATCACATCTCATGCTATAGGAAGGGTCTCAGGATTGGAATGGGAAGGATTTGGATATCACATCTCATGCTAAAGGAAGGGTCTCAGGTTTGGTAGAAGCATTGAGATATCACGTCTCTGCTATCGGAAGGGTCTCAGGATTGGATTGGGAAGGAGTTGGATATCCCTTCTCATGCTATAGGAAGGGTCTCAGGATTTGAATGGCAAGGAGTTGGATATCACATCTCATGCCATAGGAAGGGTCTCAGGTTTGGTATAAGCATTGAGATATCACATCTCTGCTATCGGAAGGGTCTCAGGATTGGAATGGGAAGGAGTTGGATATTCCCATCTCATGTTATAGGAAGGGTCTCAGGTTTGGTATTAGAAGCATTGAGATATCACATCTCATGCTATAGGAAGGGTCTCAGGATTGGAATGGGAAGGACTTGGATATCACATCTCATGCTATAGGGAGGGTCTCAAGTTTGATAGAAGCATTGAGATATCACATTTCATGATATCGGAAGGGTCTCAAGATTGGAATGGGAAGGAGTTGGATATCACATCTCATGATAAAGGAAGGGTCTAAGGTTTGGAAGGGGAAGGATTTGGATATCACATCTCATGTTATAGGACGGGTCTCAGGTTTGGTATTAGAAGCATTGAGATATCAAGTCTCATGGTATAGGAAGGGTCTCAGAATTGGAATGGGAAGGAGTTGGATATCACATTTCAAGCTATAGGAAGGGCCTCAGGATTAGAATGGGAAGGAGTTTGATATCACATCTCATGCCATAATATTGGTCTCAGGTTTGGTAGAAGCATTGGGTTATCACATCTCATGCTATCGGAAGGGTATCGGGATTGGATTTGGAAGGAGTTAGATATCCCATCTCATGCTATAGGAAGGGTCTCAGGTTGGAATGGGAAGGAGTTGGATATCACATCTCATGTTATAGGAAGGGTCTCAGGATTGGAATGGGAAGGACTTGGATATCACATCTCATGCTATAGGAAGGCTCTCAGGTTTGCAAGGGGAAAGAGTTGGATATCACATTTCATGTTAGAGGTAGGATCTCAGGTTTGGTATTAGAAGCATTGAGATATCACATCTCATGCTATCAGAAGGATCTCAGGTTTGGTATAGAAGCATTGAGATATCATATCTTATGCTATCAGAAGAGTCTCAGGATTGGAATGGGAAGGAGTTGGATATCACATCTCATGGTAAAGGGAGGGTCTCAGGTTTGGAAGATAAGGATTTGGATATCACATCTCATGTTATAGGAAGGATCTCAGGTTTGGTATTAGAAGTATTGAGATATCACATCTCATACTATCGGAAGGATCTCAGGTTTGGTATAGAAGCATTGAGATATCATATCTTATGCTATCAGAAGGGTCTCAGGATTGGAATGGGAAGGAGTTGGATATCACATCTCATGCTAAAGGGAGGGTCTCAGGTTTGGAAGGGGAAGGATTTGGATATCACATCTCATGTTATAGGATGGATCTCAGGTTTGGTATTAGAAGTATTGAGATATCACATCTCATGTTATCGGAAGGATCTCAGGTTTGGTATTAGAAGTATTTAGATATCACATCTCATGCTATAGGAAGGGTCTCAGGATTGGAATGGGAAGGAGTTGGATATCACATCTCATGCTAAAGGAAGGGTCTCAGGTTTGGTAGAAGCATTGAGATATCACATCTCATGCTATAGGAAGGGTCTCAGGATTGGAATGGGAAGGACTTAGATATCACATATCATGCTATAGGGAGGGTCTCAGTTTTGATATTAGAAGCATTGAGATATCACATCTCATGCTATCGGAAGTGTCTCAGGATTGGAATGGGAAGGAGCTGGATATCACATCTCATGCTAAAGGAAGGGTCTCAGGTTTGGAACGGGAAGGAGTTGGATATCACATCTCATGTTATAGGAAGGGTCTCAGGTTTGGTATAAACATTGAGATATCACATCTCTGCTATCGGAAGTGTCTCAGGATTGGAATGGGAAGGAGTTGGATATCCCATCTCATGTTATAGGACGGGTCTCAGGTTTTTTATTAGAATCATTGAGATATCATATTGCATGCTGTAGGAAGGGTCTAAGGATTGGAATGCGAAGGACTTGGATATCACATCTCATGCTATAGATAGGCTCTCAGGTTTGGAAAGTGAAGGAGTTGGATAACACATTTCATGTTAGAGGAAGGATCTCAGGTTTGGTATTAGAGGCATTGAGATATCACATCTCAGGCTATAGGAAGGGTCTCAGGATTGGAATGGGAAGGAGTTGGATATCACATCTCATGCTATAGGAAGGGTTTAAGTTTTGGAATTAGCATTGAGATATCACATCTCATGCTATAGGAAGGGTCTCCGGATTGGAATGGAAGGAGTTGGATATCACATCTCATGTTATAGGAAGGATCTCAGGTTTGGTATTAGAAGCATTGAGACATCACATCTCATGCTATAGGAAGGGTCTCAGGATTGGAATGGGAAGGAGTTGGATATCAAATCTCATGCTATAGGAAGGGTCTCAGGATTGGAATGGGAAGGAGTTGAATATGACATCTCGTGCCGTAGGAAGGGTCTCAGGTTTGGTATAAACATTGAGATATCACATCTCTGCTATCAAAAGGGTCTCAGGATTGGAATTGGAAGGAGTTGGATATCCCATCTCATGTTATAGGAAGAGTCTCAGGTTTGGTATTAGAAGCATTGAGATATCACATCTCATGCTATAGGAAGTGTCTCAGGATTGGAATGGGAAGGACTTGGATATCACATCTCATGCTATAGGTAGGGTCTCAAGTTTGACATTAGAAGCATTGAGATATCACATCTCATGCTATAGGAAGGGTCTGAGGATTGGAATGGGAAGGAGTTGGATATCACATCTCCTGCTATGGGAAGGGTCTCAGGTTTGGTATAAGCAGTGAGATATCACATCTCATGCTATAGGAAGTGTCTCAGGATTGGAATGGGAAGGAGTTGGATATCACATCTCATGTTATAGGAAGGATCTCAGGTGTGGTATAAGCATTGAGATATCACATCTCTGCTATCGGAAGGGTCTCAAGATTGGAATGGGAAGGAGTTGGATATTCCCATCTCATGTTATAGGAAGGGTCTCAGGTTTGGTATTAGAAGCATTGAGATATCACATCTCATGCTATAGGAAGGGTCTCAGGATTGGAATGGGAAGGACTTGGATATCACATCTCATGCTATAGGGAGGGTCTCAAGTTTGATATTAGAAGCTTTGAGATATCACATCTCATGATATCGGAAGGGTCTCAGGATTGGAATGGGAAGGAGTTGGATATCACATCTCATGATAAAGGAAGGGTCTAAGGTTTGGAAGGGGAAGGATTTGGATATCACATCTCATGTTATATTACGGGTCTCAGGTTTGGTATTAGAAGCATTGAGATATCAAGTCTCATAGTATAGGAAGGGTCTCAGAATTGGAATGGGAAGGAGTTGGATATCCCATCTCATGTTATAGGAAGAGTCTCTGGTTTGGTATTAGAATCATTGAGATATCACATCGCATGCTGTAGGAAGGGTCTAAGGATTGGAATGGGATGGACTTGGATATCACATCTCATGCTATAGGTAGGCTCTCAGGTTTGGTATAAGCATTGAGATATCACATCTCATGCTATAGGAAGGGTCTCAGAATTGGAATGGGAATGAGTTGGATATCACATCTCAAGCTGTAGGAAGGGTCTCAGTATTGGAATGGGAAGGACTTGGATATCACATCTCATGCTATAGGAAGGCTCTCAGGTTTGGAAGGCGAAAGAGTTGGATATCTCATTTCATGTTAGAGGTAGGATCTCAGGTTTGGTATTAGAGGCATTGAGATATCACATCTCATGCTATCAGAAGGGTCTCAGGAATGGAATGGGAAGGAGTTAGATATCACATCTCATGCTAAAGGGAGGGTCTCAGGTTTGGAAGGGGAAGGATTTGGATATCACATCTCATGTTATAGGAAGGATCTCAGGTTTGGTATTAGAAGCATTGAGATATCACATCTCATGCTATCGGAAGGATCTCAGGTTTGGTATTAGAAGCATTGAGATATCACATCTCATGCTATCAGAAGAGTCTCAGGATTGGAATAGGAAGGAGTTGGATATCACATTTCATGCTAAAGGGAGGGTCTCAGGTTTGGAAGGGGAAGGATTTGGATATCACATCTCATGTTATCGGAAGGATCTCACGTTTGGTATTAGAAGTATTGAGATATCATATCTCATGCTATAGGAAGGGTCTCAGGATTGGAATGGGAAGGAGTTGGATATCACATCTCATGCAATAGGGAGGGTCTCAGGATTGGAATGGGAAGGACTTAGATATCACATATCATGCTATAGGGAGGGTCTCAGTTTTGATATTAGAAGCATTGAGATATCACATCTCATGCTATCGGAAGTGTCTCAGGATTGGAATGGGAAGGAGCTGGATATCACATCTCATGCTAAAGGAAGGGTCTCAGGTTTGGAACGGGAAGGATTTGGATATCACATCTCATGTTATAGGAAGGGTCTCAGGTTTGGTATAAGCATTGAGATATCACATCTCTGCTATCGGAAGTGTCTCAGGATTGGAATGGGAAGGAGTTGGATATCCCATCTCATGTTATAGGACGGGTCTCAGGTTTGTTATTAGAATCATTGAGATATCATATTGCATGCTGTAGGAAGGGTCTAAGGGTTGGAATGTGAAGGACTTGGATATCACATCTCATGCTATAGATAGGCTCTTAGGTTTGGAAAGGGAAGGAGTTGGATATCACATTTCATGTTAGAGGAAGGATCTCAGGTTTGGTATTAGAAGCATTGAGATATCACATCTCATGCTATAGGAAGGGTCTCAGGATTGGAATGGGAAGCAGTTGGATATCACATCTCATGCTATAGGAAGGGTCTCAGGTTTGGTATAAGCATTGAGATATCACATCTCATGCTATAGGACGGGTCTCAGGATTGGAATGGAAGGAGTTGGATATCACATCTCATGTTATAGGAAGGATCTCAGGTTTGGTATTAGACGCATTGAGACATCACATCTCATGCTATAGGAAGGGTCTCAGGGTTGGAATGGGAAGGAGTTGGATATCACATCTCATCCAATAGGAAGGGTCTCAGGTTTGGAATGGGAAGGAATTGGATATCACATCTCATGTTATAGGAAGGATCTCAGGTTTGGTATTAGAAGCATTGAGATATCACATCTCATGCTATAGGAAGGGTCTCAGGATTGGAATGTGAAGGATTTGGATATCACATCTCATGCTAAAGGAAGGGTCTCAGGTTTGGTAGAAGCATTGAGATATCACGTCGCTGCTATCGGAAGGGTCTCAGGATTGGATTGGGAAGGAGTTGGATATCCCTTCTCATGCTATAGGAAGGGTCTCAGGATTTGAATGGCAAGGAGTTGGATATCACATCTCATGCCATAGGAAGGGTCTCAGGTTTGGTATAAGCATTGAGATATCACATCTCATGCTAAAGGAAGGGTCTCAGGATTGGAATGGGAAGTAGTTGTATATGACATCTCAGGCCATGACATCTCAGGCCATAGGAAGGTTCTCAGGTTTGGTATAAGCATTGAGATATCATATTGCATGCTGTAGGAAGGGTCTAAGGATTGGAATGGGAAGGACCTGGATATCACATCTCATGCTATAGAACGGCTCTCAGGTTTGGAAAGGGAAGGAGTTGGATATCACATCTCATGTTATAGGATGGATCTCAGGTTTGGTATTAGAAGTATTGAGATATCACATCTCATGTTATCGGAAGGATCTCAGGTTTGGTATTAGAAGTATTGAGATATCACATCTCATGCTATAGGAAGGGTCTCAGGATTGGAATGGGAAGGAGTTGGATATCACATCTCATGCTAAAGGAAGGGTCTCAGGTTTGGTAGAAGCATTGAGATATCACATCTCATGCTATAGGAAGGGTCTCAGGATTGGAATGGGAAGGACTTAGATATCACATATCATGCTATAGGGAGGGTCTCAGTTTTGATATTAGAAGCATTGAGATATCACATCTCATGCTATCGGAAGTGTCTCAGGATTGGAATGGGAAGGAGCTGGATATCACATCTCATGCTAAAGGAAGGGTCTCAGGTTTGGAACGGGAAGGAGTTGGATATCACATCTCATGTTATAGGAAGGGTCTCAGGTTTGGTATAAACATTGAGATATCACACCTCTGCTATCGGAAGTGTCTCAGGATTGGAATGGGAAGGAGTTGGATATCCCATCTCATGTTATAGGACGGGTCTCAGGTTTGTTATTGGAATCATTGAGATATCATATTGCATGCTGTAGGAAGGGTCTAAGGGTTGGAATGTGAAGGACTTGGATATCACATCTCATGCTATAGATAGGCTCTTAGGTTTGGAAAGGGAAGGAGTTGGATCTCACATTTCATGTTAGAGGAAGGATCTCAGGTTTGGTATTAGAAGCATTGAGATATCACATCTCATGCTATAGGAAGGGTCTCAGGATTGGAATGGGAAGGAGTTGGATATCAGATCTCATGCTATAGGAAGGGTCTCAGGTTTGGTATAAGCATTGAGATATCACATCTCATGCTATAGGAAGGGTCTCAGGATTGGAATGGAAGGAGTTGGATATCACATCTCATGTTATAGGAAGGATCTCAGGTTTGGTATTAGAAGCATTGAGACATCACATCTCATGCTATAGGAAGGGTCTCAGGATTGGAATGGGAAGGAGTTGGATATCACATCTCATGCTATAGGAAGGGTCTCAGGATTGGAATGGGAAGGAGTTGAATATGACATCTCATGCCGTAGGAAGGGTCTCAGGTTTGGTATAAACATTGAGATATCACATCTCTGCTATCAAAAGGGTCTCAGGATTGGAATGGGAAGGAGTTGGATATCCCATCTCATGTTATAGGAAGAGTCTCAAGTTTGGTATTAGAAGCATTGAGATATCACATCTCATGCTATAGGAAGTGTCTTAGGATTGGAATGGGAAGGACTTGGATATCACATCTCATGCTATAGGTAGGCTCTCAGTTTTGGTATAAGCATTGAGATATCACATCTCATGCTATAGGAAGGGTCTCAGGATTGGAATGGGAAGGAATTGGATATCACATCTCATGCTATAGGAAGGGTCTCAGATTTGGTATAAGCATTGAGATATCACATCTCATGCTAAAGGAAGGGTCTCAGGATTGGAATGGGAAGGAGTTGTATATGACATCTCAGGCCATAGGAAGGTTCTCAGGTTTGGTATAAGCATTGAGATATCACATCTCTGCTATCGGAAAGGTCTCAGGATTGGAATGGGAAGGAGTTGGATATCCCATCTCATGTTATAGGAAGGGTCTCAGGTTTGGTATTAGAAGCATAGAGATATCACATCTCATGCTATAGGAAGGGTCTCAGGATTGGAATGGGAAGGACTTGGATGTCACATCTCATGCTATAGGGAGGGTCTCAAGTTTGATATTAGAAGCATTGAGATAACAAATCTCATGATATCGGAAGGGTCTCAGGATTGGAATGGGAAGGAGTTGGATATCACATCTCATGATAAAGGAAGGGTCTAAGGTTTGGAAGGGGAGGGATTTGGATATCACATCTCATGTTATAGGACGGGTCTCAGGTTTGGTATTAGAAGTATTGAGATATCAAGTCTCATGGTATACGAAGGGTCTCAGAATTGGAATGGGAAGGAGTTGGATATCACACCTCAAGCTATAGGAAGGGTCTCAGGATTGGAATGGGAAGGAGTTTGATATCACATCTCATGCCATAGTATGGGTCTCAGGTTTGGTAGAAGCATTGGGATATCACATCTCATGCTATCGGAAGGGTATCAGTATTGGATTTGGAAGAAGTTGGATATCCCATCTTATGCTATAGGAAGGGTCTCAGGTTGGAATGGGAAGGAGTTGGATATCACATTTCATGTTATAGGAAGGGTCTCAGGATTGGAATGGGAAGGACTTGGATATCATATCTCATGCTATAGGACGGGTCTCAGGTTTGTTATTAGAATCATTGAGATATCATATTGCATGCTGTAGGAAGGGTCTAAGGATTGGAATGGGAAGGACCTGGATATCACATCTCATGCTATAGATAGGCTCTTAGGTTTGGAAAGGGAAGGAGTTGGATATCACATCTCATGTTATAGGATGGATCTCAGGTTTGGTATTAGAAGTATTGAGATATCACATCTCATGTTATCGGAAGGATCTCAGGTTTGGTATTAGAAGTATTGAGATATCACATCTCATGCTATAGGAAGGGTCTCAGGATTGGAATGGGAAGGAGTTGGATATCACATCTCATGCTAAAGGAAGGGTCTCAGGTTTGGTAGAAGCATTGAGATATCACATCTCATGCTATAGGAAGGGTCTCAGGATTGGAATGGGAAGGACTTAGATATCACATATCATGCTATAGGGAGGGTCTCAGTTTTGATATTAGAAGCATTGAGATATCACATCTCATGCTATCGGAAGTGTCTCAGGATTGGAATGGGAAGGATATCACATCTCATGCTAAAGGAAGGGTCTCAGGTTTGGAACGGGAAGGAGTTAAATTTCACATCTCATGTTATAGGAAGGGTCTCAGGTTTGGTATAAACATTGAGATATCACATCTCTGCTATCGGAAGTGTCTCAGGATTGGCATGGGAAGGAGTTGGATATCCCATCTCATGTTATAGGACGGGTCTCAGGTTTGTTATTAGAATCATTGAGATATCATATTGCATGCTGTAGGAAGGGTCTAAGGGTTGGAATGTGAAGGACTTGGATATCACATCTCATGCTATAGATAGGCTCTTAGGTTTGGAAAGGGAAGGAGTTGGATATCACATTTCATGTTAGAGGAAGGATCTCAGGTTTGGTATTAGAAGCATTGAGATATCACATCTCATGCTATAGGAAGGGTCTCAGGATTGGAATGGGAAGGAGTTGGATATCACATCTCATGCTATAGGAAGGGTCTCAGGTTTGGTATAAGCATTGAGATATCACATCTCATGCTATAGGACGGGTCTCAGGATTGGAATGGAAGGAGTTGGATATCACATCTCATGTTATAGGAAGGATCTCAGGTTTGGTATTAGAAGCATTGAGACATCACATCTCATGATATAGGAAGGGTCTCAGGGTTGGAATGGGAAGGAGTTGGATATCACATCTCATCCAATAGGAAGGGTCTCAGGTTTGGAATGGGAAGTAATTGGATATCACATCTCATGTTATAGGAAGGATCTCAGGTTTGGTATTAGAAGCATTGAGATATCAAATCTCATGCTATAGGAAGGGTCTCAGGATTGGAATGTGAAGGATTTGGATATCACATCTCATGCTAAAGGAAGGGTCTCAGGTTTGGTAGAAGCATTGAGATATCACGTCTCTGCTATCGGAAGGGTCTCAGGATTGGATTGGAAAGGAGTTGGATATCCCTTTTCATGCTATAGGAAGGGTCTCAGGTTTGGTATAAGCATTGAGATATCACATCTCTGCTATCGGAAGGGTCTCAGGATTGGATTGGGAAGGAGTTGGATATCCCTTCTCATGCTATAGGAAGTGTCTCAGGTTGGAATGGGAAGGAGTTGGATATCACATCTCATGTTATAGGAAGGGTCTCAGGATTGGAATGGGAAGGATTTGGATATCACATCGCTTGCTATAGGAAGGGTCTCAGGATTGGAATGGGTAGGAGTTGGATATTACTTTCTTGCTATAGGAAGGGTCTCATGTTTGGAATGGGAAGGAGTTGGATATCACATATGCTATAGTTAGTGTCTCAGGTTTGGAACGGGAAGGAGTTGGATATCACATCTCATGTTATAGGAAGGGTCTCAGGTTTGGTATAAGCATTGAGATATCACATCTCTGCTATCGGAAGCGGCTCAGGATTGGAATGGGAAGGAGTTGGATATCCCATCTCATGTTATAGGAAGAGTCTCTGGTTTGGTATTAGAATAATTGAGATATCACATTGCATGTTGTAGGAAGGGTCTAAGGATTGGAATGGGATGGACTTGGATATCACATCTCAGGCTATAGGTAGGCTCTCAGGTTTGGTATAAGCATTGAGATATCACATCTCATGCTATAGGAAGGGTCTCAGGATTGGAATGGGAAGGAATTGGATATCACATCTCATGCTATAGGAAGGGTCTCAGATTTGGTATAAGCATTGAGATATCACATATCATGCTAAAGGAAGGGTCTCAGGATTGGAATGGGAAGGAGTTGTATATGACATCTCAGGCCATAGGAAGGTTCTCAGGTTTGGTATAAGCATTGAGATATCACATCTCTGCTATCGGAAAGGTCTCAGGATTGGAATGGGAAGGAGTTGGATATCCCATCTCATGTTATAGGAAGGATCTCAGGTTTGGTATTAGAAGCATAGAGATATCACATCTCATGCTATAGGAAGGGTCTCAGGATTGGAATGGGAAGGACTTGGATGTCACATCTCATGCTATAGGGAGGGTCTCAAGTTTGATATTAGAAGCATTGAGATAACAAATCTCATGATATCGGAAGGGTCTCAGGATTGGAATGGGAAGGAGTTGGATATCACATCTCATCATAAAGGAAGGGTCTAAGGTTTGGAAGGGGAAGGATTTGGATATCACATCTCATGTTATAGGACGGGTCTCAGGTTTGGTATTAGAAGCATTGAGATATCAAGTCTCATGGTATAAGAAGGGTCTCAGAATTGGAATGGGAAGGAGTTGGATATCACACCTCAAGCTATAGGAAGGGTCTCAGGATTGGAATGGGAAGGAGTTTGATATCACATCTCATGCCATAGTATGGGTCTCAGGTTTGGTAGAAGCATTGGGATATCACATCTCATGCTATCGGAAGGGTATCAGTATTGGATTTCGAAGAAGTTGGATATCCCATCTCATGCTATAGGAAGGGTCTCAGGTTGGAATGGGAAGGAGTTGGATATCACATTTCATGTTATAGGAAGGGTCTCAGGATTGGAATGGGAAGGACTTGGATATCATATCTCATGCTATAGGACGGGTCTCAGGTTTGTTATTAGAATCATTGAGATATCATATTGCATGCTGTAGGAAGGGTCTAAGGATTGGAATAGGAAGGACCTGGATATCACATCTCATGCTATAGATAGGCTCTTAGGTTTGGAAAGGGAAGGAGTTGGATATCACATTTCATGTTAGAGGAAGGATCTCAGGTTTGGTATTAGAAGCACTGAGATATCACATCTCATGCTATAGGAAGGGTCTCAGGATTGGAATGGGAAGTAGTTGGATATCACATCTCATGCTATAGGAAGGGTCTCAGGTTTGGTATAAGCATTGAGATATCACATCTCATGCTATAGGACGGGTCTCAGGATTGGAATGGAAGGAGTTGGATATCACATCTCATGTTAAAGGAAGGATCTCAGGTTTGGTATTAGAATCATTGAGACATCACATCTCATGCTATAGCAAGGGTCTCAGGGTTGGAATGGGAAGGAGTTGGATATCACAACTCATCCAATAGGAAGGGTCTCAGGTTTGGAATGGGAAGGAATTGGATATCACATCTCATGTTATAGGAAGGATCTCAGGTTTGGTATTAGAAGCATTGAGATATCACATCTCATGCTATAGGAAGGGTCTCAGGATTGGAATGTGAAGGATTTGGATATCACATCTCATGCTAAAGGAAGGGTCTCAGGTTTGGTAGAAGCATTGAGATATCACGTCTCTGCTATCGGAAGGGTCTCAGGATTGGATTGGGAAGGAGTTGGATATCCCTTCTCATGCTATAGGAAGGGTCTCAGGATTTGAATGGCAAGGAGTTGGATATCACATCTCATGCCATACGAAGGGTCTCAGGTTTGGTATAAGCATTGAGATATCACATCTCTGCTATCGGAAGGGTCTCAGGATTGGAATGGGAAGGAGTTGGATATTCCCATCTCATGTAATAGGAAGGGTCTCAGGTTTGGTATTAGAAGCATTGAGATATCACATCTCATGCTATAGGAAGGGTCTCAGGATTGGAATGGGAAGGACTTGGATATCACATCTCATGCTATAGGGAGGGTCTCAAGTTTGATATTAGAAGCTTTGAGATATCACATCTCATGATATCGGAAGGGTCTAAGGTTTGGAAGGGGAAGGATTTGGATATCACATCTCATGTTATATTACGGGTCTCAGGTTTGGTATTAGAAGCATTGAGATATCAAGTCTCAGAGTATAGGAAGGGTCTCAGAATTGGAATGGGAAGGAGTTGGATATCACATCTCAAGCTATAGGAAGGGTCTCAGGATTGGAATGGGAAGGACTTGGATATCACATCTCATGCTATAGGAAGGCTCTCAGGTTTGGAAGGGGAAAGAGTTGGATATCACATTTCATGGTAGAGGTAGGATCTCAGGTTTGGTATTAGAGGCATTGAGATATCACATCTCATGCTATCAGAAGGGTCTCGGGAATGGAATGGGAAGGAGTTGGATATCACATCTCATGCTAAAGGGAGGGTCTCAGGTTTGGAAGGGAAAGGATTTGGATATCACATCTCATGTTATAGGAAGGATCTCACGTTTGGTATTAGAAGCATTGAGATATCACATCTCATGCTATCAGAAGGGTCTCAGGATTGGAATGGGAAGGAGTTGGATATCACATCTCATGCTAAAGGGAGGGTCTCAGGTTTGGAAGGGGAAGGATTTGGATATCACATCTCATGTTATCGGAAGGATCTCACGTTTGGTAGTAGAAGTATTGAGATATCATATCTCATGCTATAGGAAGGGTCTCAGGATTGGAATGGGAAGGAGTTGGATATCACATCTCATGTTATAGGAAGTGTCTCAGGATTGTAATGGGAAGGACTTGGATATCACATCTCATGCTATAGGTAGGGTCTCAAGTTTGATATTAGAAGCATTGAGATATCACATCTCATGCTATAGGAAGGGTCTGAGGATTGGAATGGGAAGGAGTTGGATATCACATCTCATGTTATAGGAAGGATCTCAGGTTTGGTATAAGCATTAGATATCACATCTCTGCTACCGGAAGGGTCTCAGGATTGGAATGGGAAGGAGTTGGATATTCCCATCTCATGTTATAGGAAGGGTCTCAGGTTTGGTATTAGAAGCATTGAGATATCACATCTCATGCTATAGGAAGGGTCTCAGGATTGGAATGGGAAGGACTTGGATATCACATCTCATGCTATAGGGAGGGTCTCAAGTTTGATATTAGAAGCTTTGAGATATCACATCTCATGATATCGGAAGGGTCTCAGGATTGGAATGGGAAGGAGTTGGATATCACATCTCATGATAAAGGAAGGGTCTAAGGTTTGGAAGGGGAAGGATTTGGATATCACATCTCATGTTATATTACGGGTCTCACGTTTGTATTAGAAGCATTGAGATATCAAGTCTCATAGTATAGGAAGGGTCTCAGAATTGGAATGGGAAGGAGTTGGATATCACATCTCAAGCTATAGGAAGGGTCTCAGGATTGGAATGGGAAGGACTTGGATATCACATCTCATGCTATAGGAAGGCTCTCAGGTTTGGAAGGGGAAAGAGTTGGATATCACATTTCATGTTAGAGGTAGGATCTCAGGTTTGGTATTAGAGGCATTGAGATATCACATCTCATGCTATCAGAAGGGTCTCAGGAATGGAATGGGAAGGAGTTGGATATCACATCTCATGCTAAAGGGAGGGTCTCAGGTTTGGAAGGGGAAGGATTTGGATATCACATCTCATGTTATAGGAAGGATCTCAGGTTTGGTATTAGAAGCATTGAGATATCACATCTCATGCTATCGGAAGGATCTCAGGTTTGGTATTAGAAGCATTGAGATATCACATCTCATGCTATCAGAAGAGTCTCAGGATTGGAATAGGAAGGAGTTGGATATCACATCTCATGCTAAAGGGAGGGTCTCAGGATTGGAAGGGGAAGGATTTGGATATCACATCTCATGTTATCGGAAGGATCTCACGTTTGGTATTAGAAGTATTGAGATATCATATCTCATGCTATAGGAAGGGTCTCAGGATTGGAATGGGAAGGAGTTGGATATCACATCTCATGCTATAGGGAGGGTCTCAGGATTGGAATGGGAAGGACTTAGATATCACATATCATGCTATCGGGAGGGTCTCAGTTTTGATATTAGAAGCATTGAGATATCACATCTCATGCTATAGGAAGTGTCTCAGGATTGGAATGGGAAGGTGCTGGATATCACATCTCATGCTAAAGGAAGGGTCTCAGGTTTGGAACGGGAAGGATTTGGATATCACATCTCATGTTATAGGAAGGGTCTCAGGTTTGGTATAAGCATTGAGATATCACATCTCTGCTATCGGAAGTGTCTCAGGATTGGAATGGGAAGGAGTTGGATATCCCATCTCATGTTATAGGACGGGTCTCAGGTTTGTTATTAGAATCATTGAGATATCATATTGCATGCTGTAGGAAGGGTCTAAGGGTTGGAATGGGAAGGACTTGGATATCACATCTCATGGTATAGATAGGCTCTTAGGTTTGGAAAGGGAAGGAGTTGGATATCACATTTCATGTTAGAGGAAGGATCTCAGGTTTGGTATTAGAAGCATTGAGATATCACATCTCATGCTATAGGAAGGGTCTCAGGATTGGAATGGGAAGCAGTTGTATATCACATCTCATGCTAAAGGGAGGGTCTCAGGTTTGGTATTAGAAGCATTGAGATATCACATCTCATGCTATCGGAAGGATCTCAGGTTTGGTATTAGAAGCATTGAGATATCACATCTCATGCTATCAGAAGAGTCTCAGGATTGGAATAGGAAGGAGTTGGATATCCCATCTCATGTTATAGGACGGGTCTCAGGTTTGTTATTGGAATCATTGAGATATCATATTGCATGCTGTAGGAAGGGTCTAAGGGTTGGAATATGAAGGACTTGGATATCACATCTCATGCTATAGATAGGCTCTTAGGTTTGGAAAGGGAAGGAGTTGGATCTCACATTTCATGTTAGAGGAAGGATCTCAGGTTTGGTATTAGAAGCATTGAGATATAACATCTCATGCTATAGGAAGGGTCTCAGGTTTGGTATAAGCATTGATATATCACATCTCATGCTATAGGAAGGGTCTCAGGATTGGAATGGAAGGAGTTGGATATCAGATCTCATGTTATAGGAAGGATCTCAGGTTTGGTATTAGAAGCATTGAGATATCACATCTCATGCTATAGGAAGGGTCTCAGGATTGGAATGTGAAGGATTTGGATATCACATCTCATGCTAAAGGAAGGGTCTCAGGTTTGGTAGAAGCATTGAGATATCACGTCGCTGCTATCGGAAGGGTCTCAGGATTGGATTGGGAAGGAGTTGGATATCCCTTCTCATGCTATAGGAAGGGTCTCAGGATTTGAATGGCAAGGAGTTGGATATCACATCTCATGCCATAGGAAGGGTCTCAGGTTTGGTATAAGCATTGAGATATCACATCTCTGCTATCGGAAGGGTCTCAGGATTGGATTGGGAATGAGTTGGATATCCCTTCTCATGCTATAGGAAGTGTCTCAGGTTGGAATGGGAAGGAGTTGGATATCACATCTCATGTTATAGGAAGGGTCTCAGGATTGGAATGGGAAGGATTTGGATATCACATCTCTTGCTATAGGAAGGGTCTCAGGATTGGAATGGGTAGGAGTTGGATATTACTTTCTTGCTATAGGAAGGGTCTCATGTTTGGAATGGGAAGGAGTTGGATATCACATATGCTATAGTTAGTGTCTCAGGTTTGGAACGGGAAGGAGTTGGATATCACATCTCATGTTATAGGAAGGGTCTCAGGTTTGGTATAAGCATTGAGATATCACATCTCTGCTATCGGAAGCGGCTCAGGATTGGAATGGGAAGGAGTTGGATATCCCATCTCATGTTATAGGAAGAGTCTCTGGTTTGGTATTAGAATAATTGAGATATCACATTGCATGTTGTAGGAAGGGTCTAAGGATTGGAATGGGATGGACCTGGATATCACATCTCATGCTATAGGTAGGCTCTCAGGTTTGGTATAAGCATTGAGATATCACATCTCATGCTATAGGAAGGGTCTCAGGATTGGAATGGGAAGGAATTGGATATCACATCTCATGCTATAGGAAGGGTCTCAGATTTGGTATAAGCATTGAGATATCACATATCATGCTAAAGGAAGGGTCTCAGGATTGGAATGGGAAGGAGTTGTATATGACATCTCAGGCCATAGGAAGGTTCTCAGGTTTGGTATAAGCATTGAGATATCACATCTCTGCTATCGGAAAGGTCTCAGGATTGGAATGGGAAGGAGTTGGATATCCCATCTCATGTTATAGGAAGGATCTCAGGTTTGGTATTAGAAGCATAGAGATATCACATCTCATGCTATAGGAAGGGTCTCAGGATTGGAATGGGAAGGACTTGGATGTCACATCTCATGCTATAGGGAGGGTCTCAAGTTTGATATTAGAAGCATTGAGATAACAAATCTCATGATATCGGAAGGGTCTCAGGATTGGAATGGGAAGGAGTTGGATATCACATCTCATGATAAAGGAAGGGTCTAAGGTTTGGAAGGGGAAGGATTTGGATATCACATCTCATGTTATAGGACGGGTCTCAGGTTTGGTATTAGAAGCATTGAGATATCAAGTCTCATGGTATAAGAAGGGTCTCAGAATTGGAATGGGAAGGAGTTGGATATCACACCTCAAGCTATAGGAAGGGTCTCAGGATTGGAATGGGAAGGAGTTTGATATCACATCTCATGCCATAGTATGGGTCTCAGGTTTGGTAGAAGCATTGGGATATCACATCTCATGCTATCGGAAGGGTATCAGTATTGGATTTTGAAGAAGTTGGATATCCCATCTCATGCTATAGGAAGGGTCTCAGGTTGGAATGGGAAGGAGTTGGATATCACATTTCATGTTATAGGAAGGGTCTCAGGATTGGAATGGGAAGGACTTGGATATCATATCTCATGCTATAGGACGGGTCTCAGGTTTGTTATTAGAATCATTGAGATATCATATTGCATGCTGTAGGAAGGGTCTAAGGATTGGAATAGGAAGGACCTGGATATCACATCTCATGCTATAGATAGGCTCTTAGGTTTGGAAAGGGAAGGAGTTGGATATCACATTTCATGTTAGAGGAAGGATCTCAGGTTTGGTATTAGAAGCACTGAGATATCACATCTCATGCTATAGGAAGGGTCTCAGGATTGGAATGGGAAGTAGTTGGATATCACATCTCATGCTATAGGAAGGGTCTCAGGTTTGGTATAAGCATTGAGATATCACATCTCATGCTATAGGACGGGTCTCAGGATTGGAATGGAAGGAGTTGGATATCACATCTCATGTTATAGGAAGGATCTCAGGTTTGGTATTAGAATCATTGAGACATCACATCTCATGCTATAGGAAGGGTCTCAGGGTTGGAATGGGAAGGAGTTGGATATCACAACTCATCCAATAGGAAGGGTCTCAGGTTTGGAATGGGAAGGAATTGGATATCACATCTCATGTTATAGGAAGGATCTCAGGTTTGGTATTAGAAGCATTGAGATATACCATCTCATGCTATAGGAAGGGTCTCAGGATTGGAATGTGAAGGATTTGGATATCACATCTCATGCTAAAGGAAGGGTCTCAGGTTTGGTAGAAGCATTGAGATATCACGTCTCTGCTATCGGAAGGGTCTCAGGATTGGATTGGGAAGGAGTTGGATATCCCTTCTCATGCTATAGGAAGGGTCTCAGGATTGGAATGGGAAGGAGTTGGATATTCCCATCTCATGTAATAGGAAGGGTCTCAGGTTTGGTATTAGAAGCATTGAGATATCACATCTCATGCTATAGGAAGGGTCTCAGGATTGGAATGGGAAGGACTTGGATATCACATCTCATGCTATAGGGAGGGTCTCAAGTTTGATATTAGAAGCTTTGAGATATCACATCTCATGATATCGGAAGGGTCTCAGGATTGGATTGGGAAGGAGTTGGATATCACATCTCATGATAAAGGAAGGGTCTAAGGTTTGGAAGGGGAAGGATTTGGATATCACATCTCATGTTATATTACGGGTCTCAGGTTTGGTATTAGAAGCATTGAGATATCAAGTCTCAGAGTATAGGAAGGGTCTCAGAATTGGAATGGGAAGGAGTTGGATATCACATCTCAAGCTATAGGAAGGGTCTCAGGATTGGAATGGGAAGGACTTGGATATCACATCTCATGCTATCGGAAGGCTCTCAGGTTTGGAAGGGGAAAGAGTTGGATATCACATTTTATGTTAGAGGTAGGATCTCAGGTTCGGTATTAGAGGCATTGAGATATCACATCTCATGCTATCAGAAGGGTCTCGGGAATGGAATGGGAAGGAGTTGGATATCACATCTCATGCTAAAGGGAGGGTCTCAGGTTTGGAAGGGAAAGGATTTGGATATCACATCTCATGTTATAGGAAGGATCTCAGGTTTGGTATTAGAAGCATTGAGATATCACATCTCATGCTATCAGAAGGGTCTCAGGATTGGAATGGGAAGGAGTTGGATATCACATCTCATGCTAAAGGGAGGGTCTCAGGTTTGGAAGGGGAAGGATTTGGATATCACATCTCATGTTATCGGAAGGATCTCACGTTTGGTATTAGAAGTATTGAGATATCATATCTCATGCTATAGGAAGGGTCTCAGGATTGGAATGGGAAGGAGTTGGATATCACATCTCATGTTATAGGAAGTGTCTCAGGATTGTAATGGGAAGGACTTGGATATCACATCTCATGCTATAGGTAGGGTCTCAAGTTTGATATTAGAAGCATTGAGATATCACATCTCATGCTATAGGAAGGGTCTGAGGATTGGAATGGGAAGGAGTTGGATATCACATCTCATGCTATGGGAAGGGTCTCAGGTTTGGTATAAGCAGTGAGATATCGTATCTCATGCTATAGGAAGTGTCTCAGGATTGGAATGGGAAGGAGTTGGATATCACATCTCATGTTATAGGAAGGATCTCAGGTTTGGTATAAGCATTGAGATATCACATCTCTGCTACCGGAAGGGTCTCAGGATTGGAATGGGAAGGAGTTGGATATTCCCATCTCATGTTATAGGAAGGGTCTCAGGTTTGGTATTAGAAGCATTGAGATATCACATCTCATGCTATAGGAAGGGTCTCAGGATTGGAATGGGAAGGACTTGGATATCACATCTCATGCTATAGGGAAGGTCTCAAGTTTGATATTAGAAGCTTTGAGATATCACATCTCATGATATCGGAAGGGTCTCAGGATTGGAATGGGAAGGAGTTGGATATCACATCTCATGATAAAGGAAGGGTCTAAGGTTTGGAAGGGGAAGGATTTGGATATCACATCTCATGTTATATTACGGGTCTCACGTTTGTATTAGAAGCATTGAGATATCAAGTCTCATAGTATAGGAAGGGTCTCAGAATTGGAATGGGAAGGAGTTGGATATCACATCTCAAGCTATAGGAAGGGTCTCAGGATTGGAATGGGAAGGACTTGGATATCACATCTCATGCTATAGGAAGGCTCTCAGGTTTGGAAGGGGAAAGAGTTGGATATCACATTTCATGTTAGAGGTAGGATCTCAGGTTTGGTATTAGAGGCATTGAGATATCACATCTCATGCTATCAGAAGGGTCTCAGGAATGGAATGGGAAGGAGTTGGATATCACATCTCATGCTATAGGAAGGGTCTCAGGTTTGGTATAAGCATTGAGATATCACATCTCATGCTATAGGACGGGTCTCAGGATTGGAATGGAAGGAGTTGGATATCACATCTCATGTTATAGGAAGGATCTCAGGTTTGGTATTAGAAGCATTGAGACATCACATCTCATGCTATAGGAAGGGTCTCAGGGTTGGAATGGGAAGGAGTTGGATATCACATCTCATCCAATAGGAAGGGTCTCAGGTTTGGAATGGGAAGGAATTGGATATCACATCTCATGTTATAGGAAGCATCTCAGGTTTGGTATTAGAAGCATTGAGATATCACATCTCATGCTATAGGAAGGGTCTCAGGATTGGAATGTGAAGGATTTGGATATCACATCTCATGCTAAAGGAAGGGTCTCAGGTTTGGTAGAAGCATTGAGATATCACGTCTCTGCTATCGGAAGAGTCTCAGGATTGGATTGGGAAGGAGTTGGATATCACATCTCATGCCATAGGAAGGGTCTCAGGTTTGGTATAAGCATTGAGATATCACATCTCTGCTATCGGAAGGGTCTCAGGATTGGATTGGGAAGGAGTTGGATATCCCTTCTCATGCTATAGGAAGTGTCTCAGGTTGGAATGGGAAGGAGTTGGATATCACATCTCATGTTATAGGAAGGGTCTCAGGATTGGAATGGGAAGGATTTGGATATCACATCTCTTGCTATAGGAAGGGTCTCAGGATTGGAATGGGTAGGAGTTGGATATTACTTTCTTGCTATAGGAAGGGTCTCATGTTTGGAATGGGAAGGTGTTGGATATCACATATGCTATAGTTAGTGTCTCAGGTTTGGAACGGGAAGGAGTTGGATATCACATCTCATGTTATAGGAAGGGTCTCAGGTTTGGTATAAGCATTGAGATATCACATCTCTGCTATCGGAAGCGGCTCAGGATTGGAATGGGAAGGAGTTGGATATCCCATCTCATGTTATAGGAAGAGTCTCTGGTTTGGTATTAGAATCATTGAGATATCACATCGCATGCTGTAGGAAAGGTCTAAGGATTGGAATGGGATGGACTTGGATATCACATCTCATGCTATAGGTAGGCTCTCAGGTTTGGTATAAGCATTGAGATATCACATCTCATGCTATAGGAAGGGTCTCAGGATTGGAATGGGAAGGAATTGGATATCACATCTCATGCTATAGGAAGGGTCTCAGATTTGGTATAAGCATTGAGATATCACATCTCATGCTAAAGGAAGGGTCTCAGGATTGGAATGGGAAGGAGTTGTATATGACATCTCAGGCCATAGGAAGGTTCTCAGGTTTGGTATAAGCATTGAGATATCACATCTCTGCTATCGGAAGGGTCTCAGGATTGGAATGGGAAGCAGTTGGATATCCCATCTCATGTTATAGGAAGGGTCTCAGGTTTGGTATTAGAAGCATAGAGATATCACATCTCATGCTATAGGAAGGATCTCAGGATTTGAATGGCAAGGAGTTGGATATCACATCTCATGCCATAGGAAGGGTCTCAGGTTTGGTATAAGCATTGAGATATCACATCTCTGCTATCGGAAGGGTCTCAGGATTGGATTGGGAAGGAGTTAGATATCCCTTCTCATGCTATAGGAAGTGTCTCAGGTTGGAATGGGAAGGAGTTGGATATCACATCTCATGTTATAGGAAGGGTCTCAGGATTGGAATGGGAAGGACTTGGATGTCACATCTCATGCTATAGGGAGGGTCTCAAGTTTGATATTAGAAGCATTGAGATAACAAATCTCATGATATCGGAAGGGTCTCAGGATTGGAATGGGAAGGAGTTGGATATCACATCTCATGATAAAGGAAGGGTCTAAGGTTTGGAAGGGGAAGGATTTGGATATCACATCTCATGTTATAGGACGGGTCTCAGGTTTGGTATTAGATGCATTGAGATATCAAGTCTCATGGTATAAGAAGGGTCTCAGAATTGGAATGGGAAGGAGTTGGATATCACACCTCAAGCTATAGGAAGGGTCTCAGGATTGGAATGGGAAGGAGTTTGATATCACATCTCATGCCATAGTATGGGTCTCAGGTTTGGTAGAAGCATTGGGATATCACATCTCATGCTATCGGAAGGGTATCAGTATTGGATTTGGAAGAAGTTGGATATCCCATCTCATGCTATAGGAAGGGTCTCAGGTTGGAATGGGAAGGAGTTGGATATCACATTTCATGATATAGGAAGGGTCTCAGGATTGGAATGGGAAGGACTTGGATATCATATCTCATGCTATAGGACGGGTCTCAGGTTTGTTATTAAAATCATTGAGATATCATATTGCATGCTGTAGGAAGGGTCTAAGGATTGGAATGGGAAGGACTTGGATATCACATCTCATGCTATAGATAGGCTCTTAGGTTTGGAAAGGGAAGGAGTTGGATATCACATTTCATGTTAGAGGAAGGATCTCAGGTTTGGTATTAGAAGCATTGAGATATCACATCTCATGCTATATGAAGGGTCTCAGGATTGGAATGGGAAGTAGTTGGATATCACATCTCATGCTATAGGAAGAGTCTCAGGTTTGGTATAAGCATTGAGATATCACATCTCATGCTATAGGACAGGTCTCAGGATTGGAATGGAAGGAGTTGGATATCACATATCCTGTTATAGGAAGGATCTCAGGTTTGGTATTGGAAGCATTGAGACATCACATCTCATGCTATAGGAAGGGTCTCAGGGTTGGAATGGGAAGGAGTTGGATATCACATCTCATCCAATAGGAAGGGTCTCAGGTTTGGAATGGGAAGGAATTGGATATCACATCTCATGTTATAGGAAAGATCTCAGGTTTGGTATTAGAAGCATTGAGATATCACATCTCATGCTATAGGAAGGGTCTCAGGATTGGAATGTGAAGGATTTGGATATCACATCTCATGCTAAAGGAAGGGTCTCAGGTTTGGTAGAAGCATTGAGATATCACGTCTCTGCTATCGGAAGGGTCTCAGGATTGGATTGGGAAGGAGTTGGATATCCCTTCTCATGCTATAGGAAGGGTCTCAGGATTTGAATGGCAAGGAGTTGGATATCACATCTCATGCCATAGGAAGGGTCTCAGGTTTGGTATAAGCATTGAGATATCACATCTCTGCTATCGGAAGGGTCTCAGGATTGGAATGGGAAGGAGTTGGATATTCCCATCTCATGTTATAGGAAGGGTCATTGGTTTGGTATTAGAAGCATTGAGATATCACATCTCATGCTATAGGAAGGGTCTCAGGATTGGAATGGGAAGGACTTGGATATCACATCCCCTGCTATAGGGAGGGTCTCAAGTTTGATATTAGAAGCTTTGAGATATCACATCTCATGATATCGGAAGGGTCTCAGGATTGGAATGGGAAGGAGTTGGATATCACATCTCATGATAAAGGAAGGGTCTAAGGTTTGGAAGGGGAAGGATTTGGATATCACATCTCATGTTATATTACGGGTCTCAGGTTTGGTATTAGAAGCATTGAGATATCAAGTCTCAGAGTATAGGAAGGGTCTCAGAATTGGAATGGGAAGGAGTTGGATATCACATCTCAAGCTATAGGAAGGGTCTCAGGATTGGAATGGGAAGGACTTGGATATCACATCTCATGCTATAGGAAGGCTCTCAGGTTTGGAAGGGGAAAGAGTTGGATATCACATTTCATGTTAGAGGTAGGATCTCAGGTTTGGTATTAGAGGCATTGAGATATCACATCTCATGCTATCAGAAGGGTCTCAGGAATGGAATGGGAAGGAGTTGGATATCACATCTCATGCTAAAGGGAGGGTCTCAGGTTTGGAAGGGGAATGATTTGGATATCACATCTCATGTTATAGGAAGGATCTCAGGTTTGGTATTAGAAGCATTGAGATATCACATCTCATGCTATCGGAAGGATCTCAGGTTTGGTATTAGAAGCATTGAGATATCACATCTCATGCTATCAGAAGGGTCTCAGGATTGGAATGGGAAGGAGTTGGATATCACATCTCATGCTAAAGGGAGGGTCTCAGGTTTGGAAGGGGAAGGATTTGGATATCACATCTCATGTTATCGGAAGGATCTCACGTTTGGTATTAGAAATATTGAGATATCATATCTCATGCTATAGGAAGGGTCTCAGGAGTGGAATGGGAAAGAGTTGGATATCACATCTCATGCTATAGGGAGTGTCTCAGGATTGGAATGGGAAGGACTTAGATATCACATATCATGCTATAGGGAGGGTCTCAGTTTTGATATTAGAAGCATTGAGATATCACATCTCATGCTATCGGAAGTGTCTCAGGATTGGAATGGGAAGGAGCTGGATATCACATCTCATGCTAAAGGAAGGGTCTCAGGTTTGGAACGGGAAGGATTTGGATATCACATCTCATGTTATAGGAAGGGTCTCAGGTTTGGTATAAGCATTGAGATATCACATCTCTGCTATCGGAAGTGTCTCAGGATTGGAATGGGAAGGAGTTGGATATCACATCTCATGTTATAGGACGGGTCTCAGGTTTGTTATTAGAATCATTGAGATATCATATTGCATGCTGTAGGAAGGGTCTAAGGGTTGGAATGGGAAGGACTTGGATATCACATCTCATGCTATAGATAGGCTCTTAGGTTTGGAAAGGGAAGGAGTTGGATATCACATTTCATGTTAGAGGAAGGATCTCAGGTTTGGTATTAGAAGCATTGAGATATCACATCTCATGCTATAGGAAGGGTCTCAGGATTGGAATGGGAAGTAGTTGGATATCACATCTCATGCTATAGGAAGGGTCTCAGGTTTAGTATAAGCATTGAGATATCACATCTCATGCTATAGGACGGGTCTCAGGATTGGAATGGAAGGAGTTGGATATCACATCTCATGTTATAGGAAGGATCTCAGGTTTGGTATTAGAAGCATTGAGACATCACATCTCATGCTATAGGAAGGGTCTCAGGGTTGGAACGGGAAGGAGTTGGATATCACATCTCATCCAATAGGAAGGGTCTCAGGTTTGGAATGGGAAGGAATTGGATATCACATCTCATGTTATAGGAAGGATCTCAGGTTTGGTATTAGAAGCATTGAGATATCACATCTCATGCTATAGGAAGGGTCTCAGGATTGGAATGTGAAGGATTTGGATATCACATCTCATGCTAAAGGAAGGGTCTCAGGTTTGGTAGAAGCATTGAGATATCACGTCTCTGCTATCGGAAGGGTCGCAGGATTGGATTGGGAAGGAGTTGGATATCCCTTCTCATGCTATAGGAAGGGTCTCAGGATTTGAATGGCAAGGAGTTGGATATCACATCTCATGCCATAGGAAGGGTCTCAGGTTTGGTATAAGCATTGAGATATCACATCTCTGCTATCGGAAGGGTCTCAGGATTGGATTGGGAAGGAGTTGGATATCCCTTCTCATGCTATAGGAAGTGTCTCAGGTTGGAATGGGAAGGAGTTGGATATCACATCTCATGTTATAGGAAGGGTCTCAGGATTGGAATGGGAAGGATTTGGATATCACATCTCTTGCTATAGGAAGGGTCTCAGGATTGGAATGGGTAGGAGTTGGATATTACTTTCTTGCTATAGGAAGGGTCTCATGTTTGGAATGGGAAGGAGTTGGATATCACATATGTTATAGTTAGTGTCTCAGGTTTGGAACGGGAAGGAGTTGGATATCACATCTCATGTTATAGGAAGGGTCTCAGGTTTGGTATAAGCATTGAGATATCACATCTCTGCTATCGGAAGCGGCTCAGGATTGGAATGGGAAGGAGTTGGATATCACATCTCATGTTATAGTAAGAGTCTCTGGTTTGGTATTAGAATCATTGAGATATCACATCGCATGCTGTAGGAAGGGTCTAAGGATTGGAATGGGATGGACTTGGATATCACATCTCATGCTATAGGTAGGCTCTCAGGTTTGGTATAAGCATTGAGATATCACATCTCATGCTATAGGAAGGGTCTCAGGATTGGAATGGGAAGGATTTGGATATCACATCTCATGCTATAGGAAGGGTCTCAGATTTGGTATAAGCATTGAGATATCACATCTCATGCTAAAGGAAGGGTCTCAGGATTGGAATGGGAAGGAGTTGTGTATGACATCTCAGGCCATAGGAAGGGTCTCAGGTTTGGTATAAGCATTGAGATATCACATCTCTGCTATCGGAAGGGTCTCAGGATTGGAATGGGAAGGAGTTGGATATCCCATCTCATGTTATAGGAAGGGTCTCAGGTTTGGTATTAGAAGCATAGAGATATCACATCTCATGCTATAGGAAGGGTCTCAGGATTGGAATGGGAAGGACTTGGATGTCACATCTCATGCTATAGGGAGGATCTCAAGTTTGATATTAGAAGCATTGAGATAACAAATCTCATGATATCAGAAGGGTCTCAGGATTGGAATGGGAAGGAGTTGGATACCACATCTCATGATAAAGGAAGGGTCTAAGGTTTGGAAGGGGAAGGATTTGGATATCACATCTCATGTTATAGGACGGGTCTCAGGTTTGGTATTAGAAGCATTGAGATATCAAGTCTCATGGTATAAGGAGGGTCTCAGAATTGGAATGGGAAGGAGTTGGATATCACACCTCAAGCTATAGGAAGGGTCTCAGGATTGGAATGGGAAGGAGTTTGATATCACATCTCATGCCATAGTATGGGTCTCAGGTTTGGTAGAAGCATTGGGATATCACATCTCATGCTATCGGAAGGGTATCAGTATTGGATTTTGAAGAAGTTGGATATCCCATCTCATGCTATAGGAAGGGTTTCAGGTTGGAATGGGAAGGAGTTGGATATCACATTTCATGTTATAGGAAGGGTCTCAGGATTGGAATGGGAAGGACTTGGATATCATATCTCATGCTATAGGACGGGTCTCAGGTTTGTTATTAGAATCATTGAGATATCATATTGCATGCTGTAGGAAGGGTCTAAGGATTGGAATAGGAAGGACCTGGATATCACATCTCATGCTATAGATAGGCTCTTAGGTTTGGAAAGGGAAGGAGTTGGATATCACATTTCATGTTAGAGGAAGGATCTCAGGTTTGGTATTAGAAGCATTGAGATATCACATCTCATGCTATAGGAAGGGTCTCAGGATTGGAATGGGAAGTAGTTGGATATCACATCTCATGCTATAGGAAGGGTCTCAGGTTTCGTATAAGCATTGCGATATCACATCTCATGCTATAGGACGGGTCTCAGGATTGGAATGGAAGGAGTTGGATATCACATCTCATGTTATAGGAAGGATCTCAGGTTTGGTATTAGAATCATTGAGACATCACATCTCATGCTATAGGAAGGGTCTCAGGGTTGGAATGGGAAGGAGTTGGATATCACAACTCATCCAATAGGAAGGGTCTCAGGTTTGGAATGGGAAGGAATTGGATATCACATCTCATGTTATAGGAAGGATCTCAGGTTTGGTATTAGAAGCATTGAGATATCACATCTCATGCTATAGGAAGGGTCTCAGGATTGGAATGTGAAGGATTTGGATATCACATCTCATGCTAAAGGAAGGGTCTCAGGTTTGGTAGAAGCATTGAGATATCACGTCTCTGCTATCGGAAGGGTCTCAGGATTGGATTGGGAAGGAGTTGGATATCCCTTCTCATGCTATAGGAAGGGTCTCAGGATTTGAATGGCAAGGAGTTGGATATCACATCTCATGCCATACGAAGGGTCTCAGGTTTGGTATAAGCATTGAGATATCACATCTCTGCTATCGGAAGGGTCTCAGGATTGGAATGGGAAGGAGTTGGATATTCCCATCTCATGTAATAGGAAGGGTCTCAGGTTTGGTATTAGAAGCATTGAGATATCACATCTCATGCTATAGGAAGGGTCTCAGGATTGGAATGGGAAGGACTTGGATATCACATCTCATGCTATAGGGAGGGTCTCAAGTTTGATATTAGAAGCTTTGAGATATCACATCTCATGATATCGGAAGGGTCTCAGGATTGGAATGGGAAGGAGTTGGATATCACATCTCATGATAAAGGAAGGGTCTAAGGTTTGGAAGGGGAAGGATTTGGATATCACATCTCATGTTATATTACGGGTCTCAGGTTTGGTATTAGAAGCATTGAGATATCAAGTCTCAGAGTATAGGAAGGGTCTCAGAATTGGAATGGGAAGGAGTTGGATATCACATCTCAAGCAATAGGAAGGGTATCAGGATTGGAATGGGAAGGACTTGGATATCAGATCTCATGCTATAGGAAGGCTCTCAGGTTTGGAAGGGGAAAGAGTTGGATATCACATTTCATGTTAGAGGTAGGATCTCAGGTTTGGTATTAGAGGCATTGAGATATCACATCTCATGCTATCAGAAGGGTCTCGGGAATGGAATGGGAAGGAGTTGGATATCACATCTCATGCTAAAGGGAGGGTCTCAGGTTTGGAAGGGGAAGGATTTGGATATCACATCTCATGTTATAGGAAGGATCTCAGGTTTGGTATTAGAAGCATTGAGATATCACATCTCATGCTATCGGAAGGATCTCAGGTTTGGTATTAGAAGCATTGAGATATCACATCTCATGCTATCAGAAGGGTCTCAGGATTGGAAGGGGAAGGATTTGGATATCACATCTCATGTTATCGGAAGGATCTCACGTTTGGTATTAGAAGTATTGAGATATCATATCTCATGCTATAGGTAGGGTCTCAGGATTGGAATGGGAAGGAGTTGGATATCACATCTCATGCTATAGGAAGTGTCTCAGGATTGTAATGGGAAGGACTTGGATATCACATCTCATGCTATAGGTAGGGTCTCAAGTTTGATATTAGAAGCATTGAGATATCACATCTCATGCTATAGGAAGGGTCTGAGGATTGGAATGGGAAGGAGTTGGATATCACATCTCATGCTATGGGAAGGGTCTCAGGTTTGGTATAAGCAGTGATATATCACATCTCATGCTATAGGAAGTGTCTCAGGATTGGAATGGGAAGGAGTTGGATATCACATCTCATGTTATAGGAAGGATCTCAGGTTTGGTATAAGCATTGAGATATCACATCTCTGCTATCGGAAGGGTCTCAGGATTGGAATGGGAAGGAGTTGGATATTCCCATCTCATGTTATAGGAAGGGTCTCAGGTTTGGTATTAGAAGCATTGAGATATCACATCTCATGCTATAGGAAGGGTCTCAGGATTGGAATGGGAAGGACTTGGATATCACATCTCATGCTAAAGGAAGGGTCTCAGGTTTGGAATGGGAAGGACTTGGATGTCACATCTCATGCTATAGGGAGGATCTCAAGTTTGATATTAGAAGCATTGAGATAACAAATCTCATGATATCAGAAGGGTCTCAGGATTGGAATGGGAAGGAGTTGGATACCACATCTCATGATAAAGGAAGGGTCTAAGGTTTGGAAGGGGAAGGATTTGGATATCACATCTCATGTTATAGGACGGGTCTCAGGTTTGGTATTAGAAGCATTGAGATATCAAGTCTCATGGTATAAGAAGGGTCTCAGAATTGGAATGGGAAGGAGTTGGATATCACACCTCAAGCTATAGGAAGGGTCTCAGGATTGGAATGGGAAGGAGTTTGATATCACATCTCATGCCATAGTATGGGTCTCAGGTTTGGTAGAAGCATTGGGATATCACATCTCATGCTATCGGAAGGGTATCAGTATTGGATTTTGAAGAAGTTGGATATCCCATCTCATGCTATAGGAAGGGTTTCAGGTTGGAATGGGAAGGAGTTGGATATCACATTTCATGTTATAGGAAGGGTCTCAGGATTGGAATGGGAAGGACTTGGATATCATATCTCATGCTATAGGACGGGTCTCAGGTTTGTTATTAGAATCATTGAGATATCATATTGCATGCTGTAGGAAGGGTCTAAGGATTGGAATAGGAAGGACCTGGATATCACATCTCATGCTATAGATAGGCTCTTAGGTTTGGAAAGGGAAGGAGTTGGATATCACATTTCATGTTAGAGGAAGGATCTCAGGTTTGGTATTAGAAGCATTGAGATATCACATCTCATGCTATAGGAAGGGTCTCAGGATTGGAATGGGAAGTAGTTGGATATCACATCTCATGCTATAGGAAGGGTCTCAGGTTTCGTATAAGCATTGCGATATCACATCTCATGCTATAGGACGGGTCTCAGGATTGGAATGGAAGGAGTTGGATATCACATCTCATGTTATAGGAAGGATCTCAGGTTTGGTATTAGAATCATTGAGACATCACATCTCATGCTATAGGAAGGGTCTCAGGGTTGGAATGGGAAGGAGTTGGATATCACAACTCATCCAATAGGAAGGGTCTCAGGTTTGGAATGGGAAGGAATTGGATATCACATCTCATGTTATAGGAAGGATCTCAGGTTTGGTATTAGAAGCATTGAGATATCACATCTCATGCTATAGGAAGGGTCTCAGGATTGGAATGTGAAGGATTTGGATATCACATCTCATGCTAAAGGAAGGGTCTCAGGTTTGGTAGAAGCATTGAGATATCACGTCTCTGCTATCGGAAGGGTCTCAGGATTGGATTGGGAAGGAGTTGGATATCCCTTCTCATGCTATAGGAAGGGTCTCAGGATTTGAATGGCAAGGAGTTGGATATCACATCTCATGCCATACGAAGGGTCTCAGGTTTGGTATAAGCATTGAGATATCACATCTCTGCTATCGGAAGGGTCTCAGGATTGGAATGGGAAGGAGTTGGATATTCCCATCTCATGTAATAGGAAGGGTCTCAGGTTTGGTATTAGAAGCATTGAGATATCACATCTCATGCTATAGGAAGGGTCTCAGGATTGGAATGGGAAGGACTTGGATATCACATCTCATGCTATAGGGAGGGTCTCAAGTTTGATATTAGAAGCTTTGAGATATCACATCTCATGATATCGGAAGGGTCTCAGGATTGGAATGGGAAGGAGTTGGATATCACATCTCATGATAAAGGAAGGGTCTAAGGTTTGGAAGGGGAAGGATTTGGATATCACATCTCATGTTATATTACGGGTCTCAGGTTTGGTATTAGAAGCATTGAGATATCAAGTCTCAGAGTATAGGAAGGGTCTCAGAATTGGAATGGGAAGGAGTTGGATATCACATCTCAAGCAATAGGAAGGGTATCAGGATTGGAATGGGAAGGACTTGGATATCAGATCTCATGCTATAGGAAGGCTCTCAGGTTTGGAAGGGGAAAGAGTTGGATATCACATTTCATGTTAGAGGTAGGATCTCAGGTTTGGTATTAGAGGCATTGAGATATCACATCTCATGCTATCAGAAGGGTCTCGGGAATGGAATGGGAAGGAGTTGGATATCACATCTCATGCTATCAGAAGGGTCTCAGGATTGGAATGGGAAGGAGTTGGATATCACATCTCATGCTAAAGGGAGGGTCTCAGGTTTGGAAGGGGAAGGATTTGGATATCACATCTCATGTTATCGGAAGGATCTCACGTTTGGTATTAGAAGTATTGAGATATCATATCTCATGCTATAGGTAGGGTCTCAGGATTGGAATGGGAAGGAGTTGGATATCACATCTCATGCTATAGGAAGTGTCTCAGGATTGTAATGGGAAGGACTTGGATATCACATCTCATGCTATAGGTAGGGTCTCAAGTTTGATATTAGAAGCATTGAGATATCACATCTCATGCTATAGGAAGGGTCTGAGGATTGGAATGGGAAGGAGTTGGATATCACATCTCATGCTATGGGAAGGGTCTCAGGTTTGGTATAAGCAGTGAGATATCACATCTCATGCTATAGGAAGTGTCTCAGGATTGGAATGGGAAGGAGTTGGATATCACATCTCATGTTATAGGAAGGATCTCAGGTTTGGTATAAGCATTGAGATATCACATCTCTGCTATCGGAAGGGTCTCAGGATTGGAATGGGAAGGAGTTGGATATTCCCATCTCATGTTATAGGAAGGGTCTCAGGTTTGGTATTAGAAGCATTGAGATATCACATCTCATGCTATAGGAAGGGTCTCAGGATTGGAATGGGAAGGACTTGGATATCACATCTCATGCTATAGGGAGGGTCTCAAGTTTGATATTAGAAGCTTTGAGATATCACATCTCATGATATCGGAAGGGTCTCAGGATTGGAATGGGAAGGAGTTGGATATCACATCTCATGATAAAGGAAGGGTCTAAGGTTTGGAAGGGGAAGGATTTGGATATCACATCTCATGTTATATTACGGGTCTCACGTTTGTATTAGAAGCATTGAGATATCAAGTCTCATAGTATAGGAAGGGTCTCAGAATTGGAATGGGAAGGAGTTGGATATCACATCTCAAGTTATAGGAAGGGTCTCAGGATTGGAATGGGAAGGACTTGGATATCACATCTCATGCTATAGGAAGGCTCTCAGGTTTGGAAGGGGAAAGAGTTGGATATCACATTTCATGTTAGAGGTAGGATCTCAGGTTTGGTATTAGAGGCATTGAGATATCACATCTCATGCTATCTGAAGGGTCTCAGGAATGGAATGGGAAGGAGTTGGATATCACATCTCATGCTAAAGGTAGGGTCTCAGGTTTGGAAGGGGAAGGATTTGGATATCACATCTCATGTTATAGGAAGGATCTCAGGTTTGGTATTAGAAGCATTGAGATATCACATCTCATGCTATCGGAAGGATCTCAGGTTTGGTATTAGAAGCATTGAGATATCACATCTCATGCTATCAGAAGAGTCTCAGGATTGGAATAGGAAGGAGTTGGATATCACATCTCATGCTAAAGGGAGGGTCTCAGGATTGGAAGGGGAAGGATTTGGATATCACATCTCATGTTATCGGAAGGATCGCACGTTTGGTATTAGAAGTATTGAGATATCATATCTCATGCTATAGGAAGGGTCTCAGGATTGGAATGGGAAGGAGTTGGATATCACATCTCATGCTATAGGGAGGGTCTCAGGATTGGAATGGGAAGGACTTAGATATCACATATCATGCTATAGGGAGGGTCTCAGTTTTGATATTAGAAGCATTGAGATATCACATCTCATGCTATAGGAAGTGTCTCAGGATTGGAATGGGAAGGTGCTGGATATCACATCTCATGCTAAAGGAAGGGTCTCAGGTTTGGAACGGGAAGGATTTGGATATCATATCTCATGTTATAGGAAGGGTCTCAGGTTTGGTATAAGCATTGAGATATCACATCTCTGCTATCGGAAGTGTCTCAGGATTGGAATGGGAAGGAGTTGGATATCCCATCTCATGTTATAGGACGGGTCTCAGGTTTGTTATTAGAATAATTGAGATATCATATTGCATGCTGTAGGAAGGGTCTAAGGGTTGGAATGGGAAGGAGTTGGATATCCCATCTCATGTTATAGGACGGGTCTCAGGTTTGTTATTAGAATCATTGAGATATCACATCTCATGCTATAGGAAGGGTCTCAGGATTGGAATGGGAAGCAGTTGGATATCACATCTCATGCTATAGGACGGGTCTCAGGATTGGAATGGAAGGAGTTGGATATTACATCTCATGTTATAGGAAGGATCTCAGGTTTGGTATTAGAAGCATTGAGACATCACATCTCATGCTATAGGAAGGGTCTCAGGGTTGGAATGGGAAGGAGTTGGATATCACATCGCATCCAATAGGAAGGGTCTCAGGTTTGGAATGGGAAGGAATTGGATATCACATCTCATGTTATAGGAAGGATCTCAGGTTTGGTATTAGAAGCATTGAGATATCACATCTCATGCTATAGGAAGGGTCTCAGGATTGGAATGTGAAGGATTTGAATATCACATCTCATGCTAAAGGAAGGGTCTCAGGTTTGGTAGAAGCATTGAGATATCACGTCTCTGCTATCGGAAGGGTCTCAGGATTGGATTGGGAAGGAGTTGGATATCACATCTCATGCCATAGGAAGGGTCTCAGGTTTGGTATAAGCATTGAGATATCACATCTCTGCTATCGGAAGGGTCTCAGGATTGGATTGGGAAGGAGTTGGATATCCCTTCTCATGCTATAGGAAGTGTCTCAGGTTGGAATGGGAAGGAGTTGGATATCACATCTCATGTTATAGGAAGGGTCTCAGGATTGGAATGGGAAGGATTTGGATATCACATCTCTTGCTATAGGAAGGGTCTCAGGATTGGAATGGGTAGGAGTTGGATATTACTTTCTTGCTATAGGAAGTGTCTCATGTTTGGAATGGGAAGGAGTTGGATATCACATATGCTATAGTTAGTGTCTCAGGTTTGGAACGGGAAGGAGTTGGATATCACATCTCATGTTATAGGAAGGGTCTCAGGTTTGGTATAAGCATTGAGATATCACATCTCTGCTATCGGAAGCGGCTCAGGATTGGAATGGGAAGGAGTTGGATATCCCATCTCATGTTATAGGAAGAGTCTCTGGTTTGGTATTAGAATCATTGAGATATCACATTGCATGCTGTAGGAAGGGTCTAAGGATTGGAATGGGATGGACTTGGATATCACATCTCATGCTATAGGTAGGCTCTCAGGTTTGGTATAAGCATTGAGATATCACATCTCATGCTATAGGAAGGGTCTCAGGATTGGAATGGGAAGGAATTGGATATCACATCTCATGCTATAGGAAGGGTCTCAGATTTGGTATAAGCATTGAGATATCACATCTCATGCTAAAGGAAGGGTCTCAGGATTGGAATGGGAAGGAGTTGTATATGACATCTCAGGCCATAGGAAGGTTCTCAGGTTTGGTATAAGCATTGAGATATCACATCTCTGCTATCGGAAGGGTCTCAGGATTGGAATGGGAAGGAGTTGGATTTCCCATCTCATGTTATAGGAAGGGTCTCAGGTTTGGTATTAGAAGCATAGAGATATCACATCTCATGCTATAGGAAGGGTCTCAGGATTTGAATGGCAAGGAGTTGGATATCACATCTCATGCCATAGGAAGGGTCTCAGGTTTGGTATAAGCATTCAGATATCACATCTCTGCTATCGGAAGGGTCTCAGGATTGGATTGGGAAGGAGTTAGATATCCCTTCTCATGCTATAGGAAGTGTCTCAGGTTGGAATGGGAAGGAGTTGGATATCACATCTCATGTTATAGGAAGGGTCTCAGGATTGGAATGGGAAGGACTTGGATGTCACATCTCATGCTATAGGGAGGGTCTCAAGTTTGATATTAGAAGCATTGAGATAACAAATCTCATGATATCGGAAGGGTCTCAGGATTGGAATGGGAAGGAGTTGGATATCACATCTCATGATAAAGGAAGGGTCTAAGGTTTGGAAGGGGAAGGATTTGGATATCACATCTCATGTTATAGGACGGGTCTCAGGTTTGGTATTAGAAGCATTGAGATATCAAGTCTCATGGTATAAGAAGGGTCTCAGAATTGGAATGGGAAGGAGTTGGATATCACACCTCAAGCTATAGGAAGGGTCTCAGGATTGGAATGGGAAGGACTTGGATATCACATCTCATGCTATAGGGAGGGTCTCAAGTTTGATATTAGAAGCTTTGAGATATCACATCTCATGATATCGGAAGGGTCTCAGGATTGGAATGGGAAGGAGTTGGATATCACATCTCATGATAAAGGAAGGGTCTAAGGTTTGGAAGCGGAAGCATTTGGATATCACATCTCATGTTATATTACGGGTCTCACGTTTGTATTAGAAGCATTGAGATATCAAGTCTCATAGTATAGGAAGGGTCTCAGAATTGGAATGGGAAGGAGTTGGATATCACATCTCAAGCTATAGGAAGGGTCTCAGGATTGGAATGGGGAGGACTTGGATATCACATCTCATGCTATAGGAAGGCTCTCAGGTTTGGAAGGGGAAATAGTTGGATATCACATTTCATGTTAGAGGTAGGATCTCAGGTTTGGTATTAGAGGCATTGAGATATCACATCTCATGCTATCAGAAGGGTCTCAGGAATGGAATGGGAAGGAGTTGGATATCACATCTCATGCTAAAGGGAGGGTCTCAGGTTTGGAAGGGGAAGGATTTGGATATCACATCTCATGTTATAGGAAGGATCTCAGGTTTGGTATTAGAAGCATTGAGATATCACATCTCATGCTATCGGAAGGATCTCAGGTTTGGTATTAGAAGCATTGAGATATCACATCTCATGCTATCAGAAGAGTCTCAGGATTGGAATAGGAAGGAGTTGGATATCACATCTCATGCTAAAGGGAGGGTCTCAGGATTGGAAGGGGAAGGATTTGGATATCACATCTCATGTTATCGGAAGGATCTCACGTTTGGTATTAGAAGTATTGAGATATCATATCTCATGCTATAGGAAGGGTCTCAGGATTGGAATGGGAAGGAGTTGGATATCACATCTCATGCTATAGGGAGGGTCTCAGGATTGGAATGGGAAGGACTTAGATATCACATATCATGCTATAGGGAGGGTCTCAGTTTTGATATTAGAAGCATTGAGATATCACATCTCATGCTATAGGAAGTGTCTCAGGATTGGAATGGGAAGGTGCTGGATATCACATCTCATGCTAAAGGAAGGGTCTCAGGTTTGGAACGGGAAGGATTTAGATATCACATCTCATGTTATAGGAAGGGTCTCAGGTTTGGTATAAGCATTGAGATATCACATCTCTGCTATCGGAAGTGTCTCAGGATTGGAATGGGAAGGAGTTGGATATCCCATCTCATGTTATAGGACGGGTCTCAGGTTTGTTATTAGAATCATTGAGATATCATATTACATGCTGTAGGAAGGGTCTAAGGGTTGGAATGGGAAGGAGTTGGATATCCCATCTCATGTTATAGGACGGGTCTCAGGTTTGTTATTAGAATCATTGAGATATCACATCTCATGCTATAGGAAGGGTCTCAGGATTGGAATGGGAAGCAGTTGGATATCACATCTCATGCTATAGGAAGGGTCTCAGGTTTGGTATAAGCATTGAGATATCACATCTCATGCTATAGGACGGGTCTCAGGATTGGAATGGAAGGAGTTGGATATTACATCTCATGTTATAGGAAGGATCTCAGGTTTGGTATTAGAAGCATTGAGACATCACATCTCATGCTATAGGAAGGGTCTCTGGGTTGGAATGGGAAGGAGTTGGATATCACATCGCATCCAATAGGAAGGGTCTCAGGTTTGGAATGGGAAGGAATTGGATATCACATCTCATGTTATAGGAAGGATCTCAGGTTTGGTATTAGAAGCATTGAGATATCACATCTCATGCTATAGGAAGGGTCTCAGGATTGGAATGTGAAGGATTTGAATATCACATCTCATGCTAAAGGAAGGGTCTCAGGTTTGGTAGAAGCATTGAGATATCACGTCTCTGCTATCGGAAGGGTCTCAGGATTGGATTGGGAAGGAGTTGGATATCACATCTCATGCCATAGGAAGGGTCTCAGGTTTGGTATAAGCATTGAGATATCACATCTCTGCTATCGGAAGGGTCTCAGGATTGGATTGGGAAGGAGTTGGATATCCCTTCTCATGCTATAGGAAGTGTCTCAGGTTGGAATGGGAAGGAGTTGGATATCACATCTCATGTTATAGGAAGGGTCTCAGGATTGGAATGGGAAGGATTTGGATATCACATCTCTTGCTATAGGAAGGGTCTCAGGATTGGAATGGGTAGGAGTTGGATATTACTTTCTTGCTATAGGAAGTGTCTCATGTTTGGAATGGGAAGGAGTTGGATATCACATATGCTATAGTTAGTGTCTCAGGTTTGGAACGGGAAGGAGTTGGATATCACATCTCATGTTATAGGAAGGGTCTCAGGTTTGGTATAAGCATTGAGATATCACATCTCTGCTATCGGAAGCGGCTCAGGATTGGAATGGGAAGGAGTTGGATATCCCATCTCATGTTATAGGAAGAGTCTCTGGTTTGGTATTAGAATCATTGAGATATCACATTGCATGCTGTAGGAAGGGTCTAAGGATTGGAATGGGATGGACTTGGATATCACATCTCATGCTATAGGTAGGCTCTCAGGTTTGGTATAAGCATTGAGATATCACATCTCATGCTATAGGAAGGGTCTCAGGATTGGAATGGGAAGGAATTGGATATCACATCTCATGCTATAGGAAGGGTCTCAGATTTGGTATAAGCATTGAGATATCACATCTCATGCTAAAGGAAGGGTCTCAGGATTGGAATGGGAAGGAGTTGTATATGACATCTCAGGCCATAGGAAGGTTCTCAGGTTTGGTATAAGCATTGAGATATCACATCTCTGCTATCGGAAGGGTCTCAGGATTGGAATGGGAAGGAGTTGGATTTCCCATCTCATGTTATAGGAAGGGTCTCAGGTTTGGTATTAGAAGCATAGAGATATCACATCTCATGCTATAGGAAGGGTCTCAGGATTTGAATGGCAAGGAGTTGGATATCACATCTCATGCCATAGGAAGGGTCTCAGGTTTGGTATAAGCATTCAGATATCACATCTCTGCTATCGGAAGGGTCTCAGGATTGGATTGGGAAGGAGTTAGATATCCCTTCTCATGCTATAGGAAGTGTCTCAGGTTGGAATGGGAAGGAGTTGGATATCACATCTCATGTTATAGGAAGGGTCTCAGGATTGGAATGGGAAGGACTTGGATGTCACATCTCATGCTATAGGGAGGGTCTCAAGTTTGATATTAGAAGCATTGAGATAACAAATCTCATGATATCGGAAGGGTCTCAGGATTGGAATGGGAAGGAGTTGGATATCACATCTCATGATAAAGGAAGGGTCTAAGGTTTGGAAGGGGAAGGATTTGGATATCACATCTCATGTTATAGGACGGGTCTCAGGTTTGGTATTAGAAGCATTGAGATATCAAGTCTCATGGTATAAGAAGGGTCTCAGAATTGGAATGGGAAGGAGTTGGATATCACACCTCAAGCTATAGGAAGGGTCTCAGGATTGGAATGGGAAGGACTTGGATATCACATCTCATGCTATAGGGAGGGTCTCAAGTTTGATATTAGAAGCTTTGAGATATCACATCTCATGATATCGGAAGGGTCTCAGGATTGGAATGGGAAGGAGTTGGATATCACATCTCATGATAAAGGAAGGGTCTAAGGTTTGGAAGCGGAAGCATTTGGATATCACATCTCATGTTATATTACGGGTCTCACGTTTGTATTAGAATCATTGAGATATCAAGTCTCATAGTATAGGAAGGGTCTCAGAATTGGAATGGGAAGGAGTTGGATATCACATCTCAAGCTATAGGAAGGGTCTCAGGATTGGAATGGGGAGGACTTGGATATCACATCTCATGCTATAGGAAGGCTCTCAGGTTTGGAAGGGGAAATAGTTGGATATCACATTTCATGTTAGAGGTAGGATCTCAGGTTTGGTATTAGAGGCATTGAGATATCACATCTCATGCTATCAGAAGGGTCTCAGGAATGGAATGGGAAGGAGTTGGATATCACATCTCATGCTAAAGGGAGGGTCTCAGGTTTGGAAGGGGAAGGATTTGGATATCACATCTCATGTTATAGGAAGGATCTCAGGTTTGGTATTAGAAGCATTGAGATATCACATCTCATGCTATCGGAAGGATCTCAGGTTTGGTATTAGAAGCATTGAGATATCACATCTCATGCTATCAGAAGAGTCTCAGGATTGGAATAGGAAGGAGTTGGATATCACATCTCATGCTAAAGGGAGGGTCTCAGGATTGGAAGGGGAAGGATTTGGATATCACATCTCATGTTATCGGAAGGATCTCACGTTTGGTATTAGAAGTATTGAGATATCATATCTCATGCTATAGGAAGGGTCTCAGGATTGGAATGGGAAGGAGTTGGATATCACATCTCATGCTATAGGGAGGGTCTCAGGATTGGAATGGGAAGGACTTAGATATCACATATCATGCTATAGGGAGGGTCTCAGTTTTGATATTAGAAGCATTGAGATATCACATCTCATGCTATAGGAAGTGTCTCAGGATTGGAATGGGAAGGTGCTGGATATCACATCTCATGCTAAAGGAAGGGTCTCAGGTTTGGAACGGGAAGGATTTGGATATCACATCTCATGTTATAGGAAGGGTCTCAGGTTTGGTATAAGCATTGAGATATCACATCTCTGCTATCGGAAGTGTCTCAGGATTGGAATGGGAAGGAGTTGGATATCCCATCTCATGTTATAGGACGGGTCTCAGGTTTGTTATTAGAATCATTGAGATATCATATTGCATGCTGTAGGAAGGGTCTAAGGGTTGGAATGGGAAGGACTTGGATATCACATCTCATGCTATAGATAGGCTCTTAGGTTTGGAAAGGGAAGGAGTTGGATATCACATTTCATGTTAGAGGAAGGATCTTAGGTTTGGTATTAGAAGCATTGAGATGTCACATCTCATGCTATAGGAAGGGTCTCAGGATTGGAAAGGGAAGCAGTTGGATATCACATCTCATGCTATAGGAAGGGTCTCAGGTTTGGTATAAGCATTGAGATATCACATCTCATGCTATAGGACGGGTCTCAGGATTGGAATGGAAGGAGTTGGATATCACATCTCATGTTATAGGAAGGATCTCAGGTTTGGTATTAGAAGCATTGAGACATCACATCTCATGCTATAGGAAGGGTCTCAGGGTTGGAATGGGAAGGAGTTGGATATCACATCTCATCCAATAGGAAGGGTCTCAGGTTTGGAATGGGAAGGAATTGGATATCACATCTCATGTTATAGGAAGGATCTCAGGTTTGGTATTAGAAGCTTTGAGATATCACATCTCATGCTATAGGAAGGGTCTCAGGATTGGAATGTGAAGGATTTGGATATCACATCTCATGCTAAAGGAAGGGTCTCAGGTTTGGTAGAAGCATTGAGATATCACGTCTCTGCTATCGGAAGGGTCTCAGGATTGGATTGGGAAGGAGTTGGATATCACATCTCATGCCATAGGAAGGGTCTCAGGTTTGGTATAAGCATTGAGATATCACATCTCTGCTATCGGAAGGGTCTCAGGATTGGATTGGGAAGGAGTTGGATATCCCTTCTTATGCTATAGGAAGTGTCTCAGGTTGGAATGGGAAGGAGTTGGATATCAAATCTCATGTTATAGGAAGGGTCTCAGGATTGGAATGGGAAGGATTTGGATATCACATCTCTTGCTATAGGAAGGGTCTCAGGATTGGAATGGGTAGGAGTTGGATATTACTTTCTTGCTATAGGAAGGGTCTCATGTTTGGAATGGGAAGGAGTTGGATATCACATATGCTATAGTTAGTGTCTCAGGTTTGGAACGGGAAGGAGTTGGATATCACATCTCATGTTATAGGAAGGGTCTCAGGTTTGGTATAAGCATTGAGATATCACATCTCTGCTATCGGAAGCGGCTCAGGATTGGAATGGGAAGGAGTTGGATATCCCATCTCATGTTATAGGAAGAGTCTCTGGTTTGGTAGAATCATTGAGATATCACATCGCATGCTGTAGGAAGGGTCAAAGGATTGGAATGGGATGGACTTGGATATCACATCTCATGCTATAGGTAGGCTCTCAGGTTTGGTATAAGCATTGAGATATCACATCTCATGCTATAGGAAGGGTCTCAGGATTGGAATGGGAAGGAATTGGATATCACATCTCATGCTATAGGAAGGGTCTCAGATTTGGTATAAGCATTGAGATATCACATCTCATGCTAAAGGAAGGGTCTCAGGATTGGAATGTGAAGGATTTGGATATCACATCTCATGCTAAAGGAAGGGTCTCAGGTTTGGTAGAAGCATTGAGATATCACGTCGCTGCTATCGGAAGGGTCTCAGGATTGGATTGGGAAGGAGTTGGATATCCCTTCTCATGCTATAGGAAGGGTCTCAGGATTTGAATGGCAAGGAGTTGGATATCACATCTCATGCCATAGGAAGGGTCTCAGGTTTGGTATAAGCATTGAGATATCACATCTCTGCTATCGGAAGGGTCTCAGGATTGGATTGGGAAGGAGTTGAATATCCCTTCTCATGCTATAGGAAGTGTCTCAGGTTGGAATGGGAAGGAGTTGGATATCACATCTCATGTTATAGGAAGGGTCTCAGGATTGGAATGGGAAGGATTTGGATATCACATCTCTTGCTATAGGAAGGGTCTCAGGATTGGAATGGGTAGGAGTTGGATATTACTTTCTTGCTATAGGAAGGGTCTCATGTTTGGAATGGGAAGGAGTTGGATATCACATATGCTATAGTTAGTGTCTCAGGTTTGGAACGGGAAGGAGTTGGATATCACATCTCATGTTATAGGAAGGGTCTCAGGTTTGGTATAAGCATTTAGATATCACATCTCTACTATCGGAAGCGGCTCAGGATTGGAATGGGAAGGAGTTGGATATCCCATCTCATGTTATAGGAAGAGTCTCTGGTTTGGTATTAGAATCATTGAGATATCACATCGCATGCTGTAGGAAGGGTCTAAGGATTGGAATGGGATGGACTTGGATATCACATCTCATGTTATAGGTAGGCTCTCAGGTTTGGTATAAGCATTGAGATATCACATCTCATGCTATAGGAAGGGTCTCAGGATTGGATTGGGAAGGAATTGGATATCACATCTCATGCTATAGGAAGGGTCTCAGATTTGGTATAAGCATTGAGATATCACATCTCATGCTAAAGGAAGGGTCTCAGGATTGGAATGGGAAGGAGTTGTATATGACATCTCAGGCCATAGGAAGGTTCTCAGGTTTGGTATAAGCATTGAGATATCACATCTCTGCTATCGGAAAGGTCTCAGGATTGGAATGGGAAGGAGTTGGATATCCCATCTCATGTTATAGGAAGGGTCTCAGGTTTGGTATTAGAAGCATAGAGATATCACATCTCATGCTATAGGAAGGGTCTCAGGATTGGAATGGGAAGGACTTGGATGTCACATCTCATGCTATAGGGAGGGTCTCAAGTTTGATATTAGAAGCATTGAGATAACAAATCTCATGATATCGGAAGGGTCTCAGGATTGGAATGGGAAGGAGTTGGATATCACATCTCATGATAAAGGAAGGGTCTAAGGTTTGGAAGGGGAAGGATTTGGATATCACATCTCATGTTATAGGACGGGTCTCAGGTTTGGTATTAGAAGCATTGAGATATCAAGTCTCATGGTATAAGAAGGGTCTCAGAATTGGAATGGGAAGGAGTTGGATATCACACCTCAAGCTATAGGAAGGGTCTCAGGATTGGAATGGGAAGGAGTTTGATATCACATCTCATGCCATAGTATGGGTCTCAGGTTTGGTAGAAGCATTGGGATATCACATCTCATGCTATCGGAAGGGTATCAGTATTGGATTTGGAAGAAGTTGGATATCCCATCTCATGCTATAGGAAGGGTCTCAAGTTGGAATGGGAAGGAGTTGGATATCACATTTCATGTTATAGGAAGGGTCTCAGGATTGGAATGGGAAGGACTTGGATATCATATCTCATGCTATAGGACGGGTCTCAGGTTTGTTATTAGAATCATTGAGATATCATATTGCATGCTGTAGGAAGGGTCTAAGGATTGGAATGGGAAGGACCTGGATATCACATCTCATGCTATAGATAGGCTCTCGGGTTTGGAAAGGGAAGGAGTTGGATATCACATCTCATGTTATAGGATGGATCTCAGGTTTGGTATTAGAAGTATTGAGATATCACATCTCATGTTATCGGAAGGATCTCAGGTTTGGTATTAGAAGTATTGAGATATCACATCTCATGCTATAGGAAGGGTCTCAGGATTGGAATGGGAAGGAGTTGGATATCACATCTCATGCTAAAGGAAGGGTCGCAGGTTTGGTAGAAGCATTGAGATATCACATCTCATGCTATAGGAAGGGTCTCAGGATTGGAATGGGAAGGACTTAGATATCACATATCATGCTATAGGGAGGGTCTCAGTTTTGATATTAGAAGCATTGAGATATCACATCTCATGCTATCGGAAGTGTCTCAGGATTGGAATGGGAAGGAGCTGGATATCACATCTCATGCTAAAGGAAGGGTCTCAGGTTTGGAACGGGAAGGAGTTGGATATCACATCTCATGTTATAGGAAGGGTCTCAGGTTTGGTATAAACATTGAGATATCACATCTCTGCTATCGGAAGTGTCTCAGGATTGGAATGGGAAGGAGTTGGATATCCCATCTCATGTTATAGGACGGGTCTCAGGTTTGTTATTAGAATCATTGAGATATCATATTGCATGCTGTAGGAAGGGTCTAAGGGTTGGAATGTGAAGGACTTGGATATCACATCTCATGCTATAGATAGGCTCTTAGGTTTGGAAAGGGAAGGAGTTGGATATCACATTTCATGTTAGAGGAAGAATCTCAGGTTTGGTATTAGAAGCATTGAGATATCACATCTCATGCTAGTGGAAGGGTCTCAGGATTGGAATGGGGAGGAGTTGGATATCACATCTCATGCTATAGGAAGGGTCTCAGGTTTGGTATAAGCAATGAGATATCACATCTCATGCTATAGGACGGGTCTCAGGATTGGAATGGAAGGAGTTGGATATCACATCTCATGTTATAGGAAGGATCTCAGGTTTGGTATTAGAAGCATTGAGACATCACATCTCATGCTATAGGAAGGGTCTCAGGGTTGGAATGGGAAGGAGTTGGATATCACATCTCATCCAATAGGAAGGGTCTCAGGTTTGGAATGGGAAGGAATTGGATATCACATCTCATGTTATAGGAAGGATCTCAGGTTTGGTATTAGAAGCATTGAGATATCACATCTCATGCTATAGGAAGGGTCTCAGGATTGGAATGTGAAGGATTTGGATATCACATCTCATGCTAAAGGAAGGGTCTCAGGTTTGGTAGAAGCATTGAGATATCACGTCTCTGCTATCGGAAGGGTCTCAGGATTGGATTGGGAAGGAGTTGGATATCCCTTTTCATGCTATACGAAGGGTCTCAGGATTTGAATGGCAAGGAGTTGGATATCACATCTCATGCCATAGGAAGGGTCTCAGGTTTGGTATAAGCATTGAGATATCACATCTCTGCTATCGGAAGGGTCTCAGGATTGGATTGGGAAGGAGTTGGATATCCCTTCTCATGCTATAGGAAGTGTCTCAGGTTGGAATGGGAAGGAGTTGGATATCACATCTCATGTTATAGGAAGGGTCTCAGGATTCGAATGGGAAGGAGTTGGATACCACATCTCATGATAAAGGAAGGGTCTAAGGTTTGGAAGGGGAAGGATTTGGATATCACATCTCATGTTATAGGACGGTCTCAGGTTTTGTATTAGAAGCATTGAGATATCAAGTCTCATGGTATAAGAAGGGTCTCAGAATTGGAATGGGAAGGAGTTGGATATCACACCTCAAGCTATAGGAAGGGTCTCAGGATTGGAATGGGAAGGAGTTTGATATCATATCTCATGCCATAGTATGGGTCTCAGGTTTGGTAGAAGCATTGGGATATCACATGTCATGCTATCGGAAGGGTATCAGTATTGGATTTGGACGAAGTTGGATATCCCATCTCATGCTATAGGAAGGGTCTCAGGTTGGAATGGGAAGGAGTTGGATATCACATTTCATGTTATAGGAAGGGTCTCAGGATTGGAATGGGAAGGACTTGGATATCATATCTCATGCTATAGGACGGGTCTCAGGTTTGTTATTAGAATCATTGAGATATCATATTGCATGCTGTAGGAAGGGTCTAAGGATTGGAATGGGAAGGACTTGGATATCACATCTCATGCTATAGGTAGGCTCTCAGGTTTGGAAAGGGAAGGAGTTCGATATCACATTTCATGTTAGAGGAAGGATCTCAGGTTTGGTATTAGAAGCATTGAGATATCACATCTCATGCTATAGGAAGGGTCTCAGGGTTGGAATGGGAAGTAGTTGGATATCACATCTCATGCTATAGGAAGGGTCTCAGGTTTGGTATAAGCATTGAGATATCACATCTCATGCTATAGGACGGGTCTCAGGATTGGAATGGAAGGAGTTGGATATCACATCTCATGTTATAGGAAGGATCTCAGGTTTGGTATTAGAAGCATTGAGACATCACATCTCATGCTATAGGAAGGGTCTCAGGGTTGGAATGGGAAGGAGTTGGATATCACATCTCATCCAATAGGAAGGGTCTCAGGTTTGGAATGGGAAGGAATTGGATATCACATCTCATGTTATAGGAAGGATCTCAGGTTTGGTATTAGAAGCATTGAGATATCACATCTCATGCTATAGGAAGGGTCTCAGGATTGGAATGTGAAGGATTTGGATATCACATCTCATGCTAAAGGAAGGGTCTCAGGTTTGGTAGAAGCATTGAGATATCACGTCTCTGCTATCGGAAGGGTCTCAATACTTCTAATACCAAACCTGAGATCCTTCCGATAACATGAGATGTGATATCTCAATACTTCTAATACCAAACCTGAGATCCATCCTATAACATGAGATGTGATATCCAACTCCTTCCCTTTCCAAACCTAAGAGCCTATCTATAGCATGAGATGTGATATCCAGGTCCTTCCCATTCCAATCCTTAGACCCTTCCTACAGCATGCAATATGATATCTCAATGATTCTAATAACAAACCTGAGACCCGTCCTATTGCATGAGATATGATATCCAAGTACTTCCCATTCCAATCCTGAGACCCTTCCTATAACATGAAATGTGATATCCAACTCCTTCCCATTCCAACCTGAGACCCTTCCTATAGCATGAGATGGGATATCCAACTTCTTCCAAATCCAATACTGATACCCTTCCGATAGCATGAGATGTGATATCCCAATGCTTCTACCAAACCTGAGACCCATACTCTGGCATGAGATGTGATATCAAACTGCTTCCCATTCCAATCCTGAGACCCTTCGTATAGCTTGAGGTGTGATATCCAACTCCTTCCCATTCCAATTCTGAGACCCTTCTTATACCATGAGACTTGATATCTCAATGCTTCTAATACCAAACCTGAGACCCGTCCTATAACATGAGATGTGATATCCAAATCCTTCCCCTTCCAAACCTTAGACCCTTCCTTTATCATGAGATGTGATATCCAACTCCTTCCCATTCCAATCCTGAGACCCTTCCGATATCATGAGATTTGTTATCTCAATGCTTCTAATATCAAACTTGAGACCCTCCCTATAGCATGAGATGTGACATCCAAGTCCTTCCCATTCGAATCCTGAGACCCTTCGTATAGCATGAGATGTGATATGTCTATGCTTCTAATACCAAACCTGAGACCCTTCCTATAACATGAGATGGGATATCCAACTCCTTCCCATTCCAATCCTGAGACCTTTCCGATAGCAGAGATGTGATAACTCAATGCTTTTACCAAACCTGAGAACCTTCCTATGGCCTGAGATGTCATATACAACTCCTTCCCATTCCAATCCTGAGACCCTTCCTTTAGCATGAGATGTGATATCTCAATGCTTATACCAAATCTGAGACCCTTCCTAAAGCATGAGATGTGATATCTCAATGCTTATACCAGACCTGAGAGCCTACCTATAACATGAGATGTGATATCCAAGTCCATCCCATTCCAATCCTTAGACCCTTCCTACAGCATGCGATGTGATATCTCAATGATTCTAATACCAAACCAGAGACTCTTCCTATAACATGAGATGGGATATCCAACTCCTTCCCATTCCAATCCTGAGCCGCTTCCGATAGCAGAGATGTGATATCTCAATGCTTATACCAAACCTGAGACCCTTCCTATAACATGAGATGTGATATCCAACTCCTTCCCGTTCCAAACCTGAGACACTAACTATAGCATATGTGATACCCACCTCCTTCCCATTCCAAACATGAGACCCTTCCTATAGCAAGAAAGTAATATCCAACTCCTACCCATTCCAATCCTGAGACCCTTCCTATAGCAAGAGATGTGATATCCAAATCCTTCCCATTCCAATCCTGAGACCCTTCCTATAACATGAGATGTGATATCCAACTCTTTCCCATTCCAACCTGAGACACTTCCTATAGCATGAGAAGGGATATCCAACTCCTTCCCAATCCAATCCTGAGACCGTTCTGATAGCAGAGATGTGATATCTCAATGCTTATACCAAACCTGAGACCCTTCCTATGGCATGAGATGTGATATCCAACTCCTTGCCATTCAAATCCTGAGACCCTTCCTATAGCATGAGAAGGGATATCCAACTCCTTCCCAATCCAATCCTGAGACCCTTCCGAAAGCAGAGACGTGATATCTCAATGCTTCTACCAAACCTGAGACCCTTCCTTTAGCATGAGATGTGATATCCAAATCCTTCACATTCCAATCCTGAGACCCTTCCTATAGCATGAGATGTGATATCTCAATGCTTCTAATACGAAACCTGAGATCCTTCCTATAACATGAGATGTGATATCCAATTCCTTCCCATTCCAAACCTGAGACCCTTCCTATTGGATGAGATGTGATATCCAACTCCTTCCCATTCCAACCCTGAGACCCTTCCTATAGCATGAGATGTGATGTCTCAATGCTTCTAATACCAAACCTGAGATCCTTCCTATAACATGAGATGTGATATCCAACTCCTTCCATTCCAATCCTGAGACCCGTCCTATAGCATGAGATGTGATATCTCAATGCTTATACCAAACCTGAGACCCTTCCTATAGCATGAGATGTGATATCCAACTGCTTCCCATTCCAATCCTGAGACCCTTCCTATAGCATGAGATGTGATATCTCAATGCTTCTAATACCAAACCTGAGATCCTTCCTCTATTATGAAATGTGATATCCAACTCCTTCCCTTTCCAAACCTAAGAGCCTATCTATAGCATAAGATGTGATATCCAAGTCCTTCACATTCCAACCCTTAGACCCTTCCTACAGCATGCAATATGATATCTCAATGATTCTAATAACAAACCTGAGACCCGTCCTATAACATGAGATGGGATATCCAACTCCTTCCCATTCCAATCCTGAGACACTTCCGATAGCAGAGATGTGATATCTCAATGCTTATACCAAACCTGAGACCCTTCCTATAACATGAGATGTGATATCCAAATCCTTCCCGTTCCAAACCTGAGACCCTTCCTTTAGCATGAGATGTGATATCTCAATGCTTCTAATATCAAAACTGAGACCCTCCCTATAGCATGATATGTGATATCTAAGTCCTTCCCATTCCAATCCTAGACCCTCCCTATAGCATGAGATGTGATATCCAACTCCTTCCCATTCCAATCCTGAGACCCTTCCTATAGCATGAGATATGATATCTCAATACTTCTAATACCAAACGTGAGATCCTTCCGATAACATGAGATGTGATATCCAAATCCTTCCCCTTCCAAACCTGAGACCCTCCCTTTAGCATGGGATGTGATATCCAACTCCTGCCCATTCCATTCCTGAGACCCTTCTGATAGCATGAGATGTGATATCTCAATGCCTCTAATACCAAACCTGAGATCCTACCTCTAACATGAAATGTGATATCCAACTCTTTCCCCTTCCAAACCTGAGAGCCTTCCTATAGCATGAGATGTGATATCCAAGTCCTTCCCATTCCAATCCTGAGACCCTTCCTATAGCTTGAGATGTGATATCCAACTCCTTCCCATTCCAATTCTGAGACCCTTCCTATACTATGAGACTTGATATCTCAATGCTTCTAATACCAAAGGTGAGACCCGTAATATAACATGAGATGTGATATCCAAATCCTTCCCCTTCCAAACCTTAGACCCTTCCTTTATCATGAGATGTGATATCCAACTCCTTCCCATTCCAATCCTGAGACCCTTCCGATATCATGAGATGTGATATCTCAAAGCTTCTAATATCAAACTTGAGACCCTCCCTATAGCATGAGATGTGATATCCAAGTTCTTCCCATTCCAATCCTGAGACCCTTCCTATAGCATGAGATGTGATATCTCAATGCTTCTAATACCAAACCTGAGACCCTTCCTATAACATGAGATGGGAATATCCAACTCCTTCCCATTCCAATCCTGAGACCCTTCCGATAGCAGAGATGTGATATCTCAATGCTTATACCAAACCTGAGATCCTTCCTATAACATGAGATGTGATATCCAACTCCTTCCCATTCCAATCCTGAGACACTTCCTATAGCATGAGATGTGATATCTCACTGCTTATACCAAACCTGAGACCCTTCCCATAGCATGATATGTGATATCCAACTCCTTCCCATTCCAATCCTCAGACCCTTCCTATAGCATGAGATGTGATATCTCAATGCTTCTAATATCAAACTTGAGACCCTACCTATAGCATGAGATGTGATATCCGAGTCCTTCCCATTACAATCCTGAGACACTTCCTATAGCATGAGATGTGATATCCAACTCCTTCCCATTCCAATCCTGAGACCCTTCCTATAGCATGAGATATGATATCTCAATACTTCTAATACCAAACGTGAGATCCTTCCGATAACATGAGATGTGATATCCAAATCCTTCCCCTTCCAAACCTGAGACCCTCCTCCCAGGGAAACTAAAACTACCTCAGCCTCTATCCCGCTGGGAAATGAGTCTGAGGAGAAGGATGCTCCTGTAATCTCTTCTTCCTCGTAGGAGGAGAAGGCCAGATTAGCGGAGTGGACCCCCAAAGGTCTAACCTTACACCGGGGATCCCCCTTCACGTGGTCAGTTGCTCCACAAGCAAAACAAGATCCATTGGGTCTGTTTACATAGGGAGGCTTATTGTAAGACAGTGTGCTGATCAATGGAGTAGATACTCCAGCTCTTAGGGATAGTGGGTGCAGTCGAACTGTAGTGGATTCTACCTTGGTAGACTCAGAGGAAGTTGCCAGAGCTACTCTGATGCCCACTAAGTTGGCTGACGGCCCACTCCGTATGTTCCCAGTAATACCTGTAAATCTTACTTTAAATGGTACAGCAGTCAGGATTCCAGTGAGCATTCAGAGAAACGTCCCGGGAAAGGTCTTGTTAGGTAATGATCTCAGAGCTTTAGGGCTCATAGGAGACACTGCCGAAAGACCCTACACACGGTCTCAAGCACGGGCAGCATTGGCCAAGACCAATACGCCGCCCCAGCCGAAGGGGAAACCCAAGGCGAAAGGAGTCAACAAGTCAAGACGAGGGAAAGAGAATATTCCCCCGAGCTCGACTACCACTGCGGTGGAGGAAGTTGGTCAATCGCCCGGGCCTGAGGAGGAGGTGGCGATGCCTGAAGTATTTGACCCCAACGACCATCCTGAACTAAAAGACTTGTTAGTTGAAGGAGGTCCTGATAGGGACGAATTCAGTAAAGGCCAACGTGAGTGCCCATCTCTGGAAGGCCTAAGGAGACAGGCCTGCTCCCAGCTTGAGGGTGAACCTCCTGGGACGCATAGGATTTATTGGGAAGGTGGACTCCTGTATAGTGAGCCCACAGAGTCTACAGAAGGAGACCATAGGAGGTTGGTGGTTCCCCTTGCTGTTAGGCCCTTCCTCCTGCAGTTGGCGCATGAAGTGCTCCTTGCTGGTCACCTTGGTATTAAGAGGACCAAGCAAAGGTTATCCATGCACTTCTACTGGCCCAAGATGGGGGTGCAAGTAGAAAGTCACTGCAGGAGTTGTGCCTCCTGCCAGTTATCTGGTAAGGTTGGCTCGACAATCCAAGCTCCGTTGGTACCGCTCCCAGTTGTGGGGGTACCATTTGAAAGGGTAGGGATCGACATCGTTGGTCCCCTTGACCCGCAAACATCCTCGGGCAATAGGTTTATCCTGGTGCTGGTCGACCATGCAACCAGATATCCTGAGGCCATCCCATTGAAAACTGTAACTGCCAAGTCAGTTGCAAAAGCTTTACTTGGCATATTTACTAGGGTTGGCTTCCCTAAAGAAGTTGTGTCAGATCGTGGCAGCAACTTTATGTCGAAGTATATGCAGGCTATGTGGAAAGAATGTGGGGTCACCTACAAGTTCTCTTCTGCATACCACCCCCAGACCAATGGTCTGGTGGAACGTTTCAACAGAACGTTAAAAAGCATGATTGGGGCTCTGGAGAAGCTTCAGAGAAGACAATGGGATCTTCTTTTACCATGCTTACTGTTTGCCTACCGAGAGGTACCACAGGAGGGTGTTGGCTTCAGCCCCTTCAAACTTCTGTTTGGTCATCCTGTACGGGGACCCTTAGCCATAGTCAAAGAGGGATGGGAGATGCCCACTCCCCCTGTTACTACCAACGTAGTTGATTATGTGCTAGGGCTCAGAAAACGGATGGTACTTCTGATGGGCTTGGCTAGTGATAAATTGAAGGCAGTACAAGCGCTGGTGAAACATTGGTACGACCAGAAAGCTTCCCTCATCAACTTTACACCTGGTCAGCAAGTCCTGATCATGAATCCCATAAGGCCTTGAGCTTTACAGGACAAATGGTCAGGCCCTTACACAGTGGTGGAGCCCCTGGGTGAGGTTAACTATTTAGTGGACCTTGGAAGGCCTGGACAGGCTCCAAAAGTGTTTCACGTGAATAGGCTGAAGGCTTTCGTCCCAAGAGTCGAAATCGCAGCACTGTTACTGGCTTCAGATGTTGAGGAAGAGGAGTCTGAACCTCTCCCCGACCTGTTCCAAAGCGGTCCTTCAGATAGCTCCTTTGAGGGTGTCCGAGTGGCCCCTCACCTGACTTCTGATCAGCAGGCTGAGGTGAAATGTTTGCTTAGGCAGTTTTCCCCTGTTTTCACAGTCGCCTGGTTTGACACCTTGGTGCAAACATAACATAGACACAGGAGACAGTGTACCTACCAAAAGTAGGGGATACAGGATGTCAGACAAAGTACGGTCTTATATTAAGACCGAGGTCAACAAGATGTTAGACCTTGGGGTGATTGAACCCTCTAGTAGTCCTTGGTCCAGCCCTGTGGTTTTCGTTCCAAAGGCAGGCACTTCTGAATTGAGGTTCTGTGTGGATTACAGGGCTCTGAATGCTGTCACCAAGACAGATGCACACCCCTTGCCTCGAACAGATGAGCTGGTGGATACTCTGGGTGCCTCCAAGTACCTCAGCACGTTTGACCTCACTGCTGGCTATTGGCAAATAGCTTTAGCAGAACATGCCAAGGAGAAGACAGCGTTTTCTACTCTAGACGGCCTTTACCAATTCCGGGTAATGCCGTTCGGGTTGAAGAATGCACCTGCCACTTTCCAGAGGCTTGTGCATCATGTTTTGAATGGGTTGGACGAATTCTGTCTTGCATATCTGGACGATATAGCAGTTTTCAGTGCCACCTGACCATGTGAAACACCTCGGGATTGTGCTCCAGGCTCTTCAGAAAGCACACTTGACCATAAAGGCTAGTAAATGCCAGATTGGACAAGGCTCAGTGGTTTACCTTGGACATGAAGTAGGTGGAGGGAGGATACAGCCTCTACCCAGTAAAGTACAAGCAGTACAAGACTGGCCTACCCCCACTACACAAACCCAAGTGAGAGCCTTCTTAGGACTCACGGGGTATTACCGCAATTTTGTGGCAGACTATGGCACCATAGCTGCCCCTCTGACTGCCCTCACAACTCTGAAGAAACCCAAGAAGGTAACTTGGACCGACGAGTGTGAGAAGGCCTTCAATGGCTTAAAAGACTCCTTGTGCCAGGCCCCTGTCCTCAGGGCCCCTGATTATCAAAGACCTTTTATCGTGCAGACGGACGCCTCTGACACTGGGATAGGAGCTGTACTATCGCAAGTAGATGAAAAGGGTAAGGAACACCCTATTGGTTTTATTAGTCGCCAGTTTAAGGACAGAGAGCTCAGATGGTCCACGGTAGAGAAAGAATGTTTCTCTGTTGTGTGGGCCCTAAGGAAGCTGAGGCCCTACCTCTATGGGACCCACTTCACTGTGCAAACTGACCATAAGCCCTTAAAGTGGCTAATAAACATGAAGGGGGAGAATCCAAAGTTGCTTAGGTGGTCCATAAGTCTACAAGGCTTCGACTTCACTATTGAGCATAGGCCAGGTGTCCAACATAGCAATGCTGATGGGTTGTGGAGAATGTTTAACCGACCTGAACAAGAGACTCATCCAGGGGTGGATTAGTTCCCCCTGTCCATAGTCTGGGAGGGGCGAGTGTTAGGAAAGATTTCGTAATTGTAGGTAATTTTCCTTCCATGTGGCAACCCCTAAACTTTTTGCTGTTGTTTTTCACCTTGTTCTCGACTTTGCCCGAGAAGTGCAGCCTTCTGCCGCACTCCTCTGGGCTTTCGCTCCTTTCTTAAGGGGAAACTGTCATGCCCTTAAGACAGTCAGTACCAGGAAACGCTGGTTTCCGTAGTTTCTTGTATCATGTTGCAGCTTTCGTGCAACATGACACAAGAGGGCACTGTAAGCTAAGTTACTGCTCTCTTGGGTCTCTAGCCTTCTACAGGCCCTAGATACTCTTTCAGGATTGTAACTGATCGGTGCAAGTGATTCACGGACGGGAATGGTGGCAGCGATCGTTTCTTGTGTTTTGAGATCCTTTTGGCGTGCTAAGCACGTTTCTCGCGCTTAACCCAAAATGGTGGCCTAGATCCCAAAATGGCCAGACCACGAGGCTCCTTTGTCCTGTCCGCTGACCGTCTTGCTCCCTTCACCTTCCCCAGGTCGAGCTGACCTGGGGCCTTCCTTATTTGGGCATGTGCTTTCCCGCGAAACACAGATGCTTTCGCAGGCTTCTACATGTCTTGTGTGTGCCTCCAGGATGTGGGCTGGGATGTCTGGTCCCAATACACATCCTGGGTGCCAGAGAGTCTAGGGTGGTGTGAATGCCTGGGACCACTGTGGTCCGTGATAGGTCCACGAATGGTGTGAGTGTTGATGAGCGGATTTCCCATTGGGTCCCCTCCGTTTTGGCGCGAAGGGAACCGTGGATAAGAGGGGGCTGGAAACACCACTACCATGTCGATCTCCTGAGTTCTCACGAACGAAGGAATACAGGAGCCAAGTATCCTGCAACCAAGAGGCTGAACCGAGGAATCGCTGGTGACCCGCTGAAGGACTGCTCCTCTGCACTGCTGTCGCCTTGTGAAACCCTTTTCACCTTTGATCGAACCAGAAGGCCTGTACTGGTACTTCGACCCTTGGAATAGCGGGGACAGCTATTCTCGGCATTTTCACCATCTCCTGCTAGTAAGCCTTCGGAAGCGTCTCTGGGCCATCCAGCAGACTGACCAGCCTACACAGGAGTCTTGCTCTGTAACCGCCGCCAGGTTGTGTAGTATATCGAGTCCTTGTCACTCTCACATGATTCGTACACTTGGCGTTCCCAGGTCTGAAGTGAGTAGTGTTATTGCATGCTGTAGGAAGGGTCTAAGGATTGGAATGGGAAGGACTTGGATATCACATCTCATGCTATGGATAGGCTCTCAGGTTTGGAAAGGGAAGGAGTTGGATATCACATTTCATGTTAGAGGAAGGATCTCAGGTTTGGTATTAGAGGCATTGAGATATCACATCTCATGCTATAGGAAGGGTCTCAGGATTGGAATGGGAAGGAGTTGGATATCACATCTCATGCTAAAGGAAGGGTCTCAGGTTTAGTATAAGCATTGAGATATCACATCTCATGCTATAGGAAGGGTCTCAGGATTGGAATGGAAGGAGTTGGATTTCACATCTCATGTTATAGGAAGGATCTCAGGTTTGGTATTAGAAGCATTGAGACATCACATCTCATGCTATAGGAAGGGTCTCAGGATTGGAATGGGAAGGAGTTGGATATCACATCTCATGCTATAGGAAGGGTCTCAGGTTTGGTATAAGCATTGAGATATCACATCTCATGCTATAGGAAGGGTCTCAGGATTGGAATGGGAAGGAGTTGTATATGACATCTCATGCCGTAGGAAGGGTCTCATGTTTGGTATAAGCATTGAGATATCACATCTCTGCTATCGGAAGGGTCTCAGGATTGCAATGGGAAGGAGTTGGATATCCCATCTCATGTTATAGGAAGAGTCTCAGGTTTGGTATTAGAAGCATTGAGATATCACATCTCATGCTATAGGAAGTGTCTCAAGATTGGAATGGGAAGTACTTGGATATCACATATCATGCTATAGGGAGGGTCTCAAGTTTGATATTAGAATCATTGAGATATCACATCTCATGCTATAGGAAGGGTCTCAGGATTGGAATGGGAAGGAGTTGGATATCACATCTCATGCTATAGGAAGGGTCTCAGGTTTGGTATAAGCAGTGAGATATCACATCTCATGCTATAGGAAGTGTCTCAGGATTGGAATGGGAAGGAGTTGGATATCACGTCTCATGTTATAGGAAGGATCTCAGGTTTGGTATAAGCATTGAGATATCACATGTTTGCTATCGGAAGGGTCTCAGGATTGGAATGGGAAGGAGTTGGATATTCCCATCTCATGTTATAGGAAGGGTCTCAGGTTTGGTATTAGAAGCATTGAGACATCACATCTCATGCTATAGGAAGGGTCTCAGGATTGGAATGGGAAGGACTTGGATATCACATCTCATGCTATAGGGAGGGTCTCGAGTTTGATATTAGAAGCATTGAGATATCACATCTCATGATATCGGAAGGGTCTCAGGATTGGAATGGGAAGGAGTTGGATATCACATCTCATGATAAAGGAAGGGTCTAAGGTTTGGAAGGGGAAGGATTTGGATATCACATCTCATGTTATAGGACGGGTCTCAGGTTTGGTATTAGAAGCATTGAGATATCAAGTCTCATGGTATAGGAAGGGTCTCAGAATTGGAATGGGAAGGAGTTGGATATCACATCTCAAGCTATAGGAAGGGTCTCAGGATTGGAATGGGAAGGAGTTTGATATCACATCTCATGCCATAGTATGGGTCTCAGGTTTGGTATAAGCATTGGGATATCAAATCTCATGCTATCGGAAGGGTATCAGGATTGGAATTCCAAGGAGTTGGATATCCCATCTCATGCTATAGGAAGGGTCTCAGGTTGGAATGGGAAGGAGTTGGATATCACATCTCATGTTATAGGAAGGGTCTCAGGATTGGAATGGGAAGGACTTGGATATCACATCTCATTCTATACGAAGACTCTCTGGGTTGGAAGGGGAAGGAGTTGGATATCAAATCTCATGCTAAAGGTATGGTCTAAGGTTTGGAAGGGGAGGGATTTGGACATCATATCTCATGTTATTGGAAGGATCTCAGGTTTGGTATTAGAAGCATTGAGATATCACATCTCATGCTATCGGAAGGGTCTCAGGATTGGAATGGGAAGGATTTGGACATCACAATTCATGTTATAGGAAGGGTCTCAGGTTTGGTATTAGAAGCATTGAGATATCACATCTCATGCTATAGGAAGGGTCTCAGGATTGGAATGGGAAGGACTTGGATATCACATCTCATGTTATAGGAAGGGTCTCAGGTTTGGTATTAGAAGCATTGAGATATCACATCTCATGCTATAGGAAGGGTCTCAGGATTGGAATGGGAAGGACTTGGATATCACATCTCATGCTATAGGAAGGGTCTCAGGAATGGAATGGAAAGGACTTGGATATCACATCTCATGATAAAGGAAGGGTCTAAGGTTTGGAAGGGGAAGGATTTGGATATCACATCTCATGTTATTGGACCGGTCTCAGGTTTGGTATTAGAAGCATTGAGATATCAAGTCTCATGGTATAGGACGGGAGTTTGATATCACATCTCATGCCATGGTATGGGTGTCAGGTTTTGTAGAAGCATTGGGATATCACATCTCATGCTATCGGAAGGGTATCAGGATTGGATTTGGAAGGAGTTGGATATCCCATCTCATGCTATAGGAAGGGTCTCAGGTTGGAATAGAAGGAGTTGGATATCACATCTCATGTTATAGGAAGGGTCTCAGGATTGGAATGGGAAGGACTTGGATATCACATCTTGTTAGGAAAGATTTCGTAATTGTAGGGAATTTTCCTTCCATGTGGCAACCCCTAAACTTTTTGCTATTGTTTTTAACCTTGTTCTTGACTTTGCCAGAGAAGTACAGCCTTCTGCCGCACTTCTCTGGGCTTTCGCTCCTTTTCTTACGGGGAAACTGACATGCCCTTAAGACAGTCAGTACCGGGGAACGCTGTTTCCCGTAGTTTCGTTTATCATGTTGCGGCTTTAGTGCAACATGACACAAGAGGGCACTGTAAGCTAAGTTACAGCTCTCTTGGGTCTCTAGCCTTCTACGGGCCCTAGATACTCTTTTAGGATGGTATTTGATCGGTGCAAGTCATTCAGGGACTGGAATGGTGGCAGCGATCGTTTTGTTTATTTTGAGCTCCTTTTGGCGTTCTGAGCACGTTTTTCGCACTGAACCCAAAATGGTGGCCTGGCTCCCAAAATGGCCAGTCCACGAGGCTCCTTTGTCCTGTCCACTGACCGTCTTGCTCCCTTCACCTTCCCCAGGTCGGGCGACCCGGGGCCTTCCTTATTTGGGCATGTACTTTCCCGCGAAACGTGGTTGCTTTCGCGGGCTTCTACATGTCGTTTGTGTGCCTCCAGGGTGTGGGCTGGGATGTCTGGTCCCAATACACATCCTGGGTGCCAGAGAGTCTGGGGTGGTGTGAATGCCTGGGACCACCGTGGTCCGTGATTGGTCCACGTATGGTATGTGTGTTGATGTGCGGATCTCCCATTGGCTCCCCTCCGTTTTGGCGCGAAGGGAACCGTGGATAAGAGGGAGCTGGAAACACCACTACCATGTCGATCTCCTGAGTTCTCACGAACGAAGGAATACAGGAGCCAAGTATCCTGCAACCAAGAGGCTGGACCGAGGAATCGCTGGTGACCCGCTGAAGGAATCCTCCTTTTTCACTGCTGTCGTCCTGTGAAACCCTTTCCTCCTTGGATCGAACCAGAAGGCCTGTACTGGTGCTTCGACCTTTGGAATAGCAGGAACAGCTATTCCCGGCGACTTCATCATCTCCTGCCAAGTAAGCCTTCGGAAGTGTCTCTGGGCCATCCAGTTGACTGACCAGCTTACAAGGGAGTCCTGCTCTGTAACTGCCGCCAGGTTGTGTTGTATTTCGAGTCCTTGTCACTCTCCCACGCTTCGTACACTTGGCGTTCCCAAGTCTGAAGGGAGGAGTGTACATTTGGCTTGAATACACACGGCCGCTCCGTTGTCCTGCTGCGGCAACAAACTGTGCTGGTTTCGTCGATTGGGACGTCTTTTTGCTCTACACGACTTCGAGGCGTTCCCTGCTCTTCTGAACCTGCCAGCTGCTGAAACTAACGTGGAGAAGCCTGGGTCTGCTTGCTTCGGGGACCGGTGAGTAGTTTAGCTAGGATCTGGTCGCCCTCCTGCAGTATCCCATTGCTTTCCCTGCTGTGTAAAAACAGCACCCTTTTGGCCGTACTCGCGCTCTGCTTCTGCCCGCTGTGGAGGCTGCGCTTGAGTTGCGGAACCTGTTCTCCTTCTGCTGTGCACTAACCCGAACTGCCTGACTTCCTCCGAAGAGCTTCCCCTTTTGCCCGTTGGCACCGGCGTGGCAGGTACTTTGAGCACAAGGCTCCACTCTTCGCAGGGCTCGGACTTCCATCTAGTTAGGTGCCTCTGAAGGCGAACTGAGTCTAAAGCGTTATCGCACTGCCTGTTTTCCTTTCCTTTCAGGTGGACTACATATTTCGTGCTTTAAACGCTTGCGACTGTGTATTTGTATATATATTGTGTTGATATGGTATGTGTTGGTTTAATATTGTGATATTGTGATTTTCTCGCTACGGTCATTATTTTAAAGGCCTTAAAATAAATGTGTATCTATTTTTGATATAACAACTGTTTGGAGTAGTTTGTAAGCGCTCTTGCTTTGTGTGCTCATTGCAGGCTTTCAGTCACCCTCACCCCTCTTGAGACCTAGTCTTGACCGCCGCGATCGCAACCTTGATTGGTCTGGCTCGTCCAGAGGTTACCCTGTTCCAAGTAATTAGGTTGGCCTTCTGAACTTCTGCGCCACCAGGACAGAGTTCAGAAATCCGTCTTAACACATCTCATGCTGTAGGAAGGGTCTCAGGTTTGGAAAAGGAAGGAGTTGGATATCACATTTCATGTTAGAGGTAGGATCTCAGGTTTGGTATTAGAGGCATTGAGATATCACATCTCATGCTATCAGAAGGGTATCAGGATTTGAATGGGAAGGAGTTGGATATCACATCTCATGCTAAAGGGAGGGTCTCAGGTTTGGAATGGGAAGGATTTGGATATCACATCTCATGTTATAGGAAGGACCTTAGGTTTGGTATTAGAAGCATTGAGATATCACATCTCATGCTATAGGAAGGGTCTCGGGATTGGAATGGGAAGGAGTTGGATATCACATCTCATGTTATAGGAAGGATCTCAGGTTTGGTATTAGAAACATTGAGATATAACATCTCATGCTATAGGAAGGGTCTCAGGATTGGAATGGGAAGGAGTTGGATATCACATCTCATGCTATGGGAAGGGTCTCAGGTTTGGTATTAGAAGCATTGTGATATCACATCTCATGCTATAGGAAGGGTTTCAGGTTTGGTAGAAGCATTGAGATATCACATCTCATGCTATAGGAAGAGTCTCAGGTTTGGGAAGGGAAGGATTTGGATTTCACATCTCATGTTATAGGATGGTTCTCATGTTTGGTTTTTGAAGCATTGAGATATCACATCTCATGCTATCGGAAGGGTCTCAGGTTTGGAATGGGAAGGAGTTGGATATCACATCTCATGTTATAGGAAGGGTCTCAGGTTTGGAATGGGAAGGAGTTGGATATGACATGTCTTGTTATAGGGAGGGTCTCAGGATTTGAATGGTAAGGAGTTGGATATCACTTCTCATGCTATAGGAAGGGTTTCAGGCTGGAATGGGAAGGAGTTGGATATCACATTTCATGTTATATACAGGAAGGGTCTCAGGATTGGAATGGGAAGGATTTGGATATCACATCTCTTGCTATAGGAAGGGTCTCAGGTTTTTTATTAGAAACATTGAGATATCACATCTCATGCTATAGGAAGGGTTTTAGGATTGGAATGGGAAGTATTTGGATATCACATCTCATGCTAAAGGAAGGGTCTCAGGTCTGGAATGGGAAGGAATTGGATATCACATCTCATGTTATAGGAAGGGTCTCAGGTTTTTTATTAGAAACATTGAGATATCACATCTCATGTTATAGGACGGTTCCCAGGTTTGGTATTAGAAGCATTGAGATATCACATCTCATGGTATAGGAAGGGTCTCAGGGTTGGAATGGGAAGGAGTTGGATATCACATCTCATCCAATAGGAAGGGTCTCAGGTTTGGAATGGGAAGGAATTGGATATCACTTCTCATGGTATAGGAAGTATCTCAGGTTTGGTATTAGAAGCATTGAGATATCACATCTCATGCTATAGAAAGGGTCTCAGGATTGGAATGTGAAGGATTTGGATATCACATCTCATGCTAAAGGAAGGGTCTCAGGTTTGGTAGAAGCCTTGAGATATCACATCTCATGCTATAGGAAGGGTCTCAGGATTTGAATGGCAAGGAGTTGGATATCACATCTCATGCCATAGGAAGGGTCTCAGGTTTGGTATAAGCATTGAGATATCACATCTCTGCTATCGGAAGGTTCTCAGGATTGGATTGGGAAGGAGTTGGATATCCCTTCTCATGCTATAGGAAGTGTCTCAGGTTGGAATGGGAAGGAGTTGAATATCACATCTCATGGTATAGGAAGGGTCTCAGGATTGGAATGGGAAGGATTTGGATATCACATCTCTTGCTATAGGAAGGGTCTCAGGATTGGAATGGGAAGGATTTGGATATTTCCCATTCCAATCCTGAGACCCTTCCTATAACATGAGATGTGATATCCAACTCCTTCCCATTCCAACCTGAGACACTTCCTATAGCATGAGAAGGGGTATCTAACTCCTTCCCAATCCAATCCTGAGACCCTTCCGATAGCAGAGATGTGATATCTCAATGCTTATACCAAACCTGAGACCCTTCCTATGGCATGAGATGTGATATCCAACTCCTTGCCATTCAAATCCTGAGACCCTTCCTATAGCATGAAAAGGGATATCCAACTCCTTCCCAATCCAATCCTGAGACCCTTCCGATAGCAGAGACATGAAATCTCAATGCTTCTACCAAACCTGAGACCCTTCCTTTAGCATGAGATGTGATATCCAAATCCTTCACATTCCAATCCTGAGACCCTTCCTATAGCATGAGATTTTATATCTCAATGCTTCTAATACCAAACGTGAGATCCTTCCTATAACATGAGATGTGATATCCAAATCCTCCCCTTCCAAACCTGAGACCCTCCCTTTAGCATGAAATGTGATATCCAACTCCTTCCTATTCCAATCCTGAGACTCTTCTGATAGCATGAGATGTGATATCTCAATGCTTCTAATACCAAACCTGAGATCCTTCCGATAGCATGAGATGTGATATCTCAATGCTTCTAATACCAAACCTGAGATCCTTCCTATAACATGAGATGTGATATCCAAATCCTTCCCCTTCCAAACCTGAGACCCTCCCTTTAGCATGAGATGTGATATCTAACTCCTTCCCATTCCATTCCTGAGACCCTTCTGATAGCATGAGATGTGATATCTCAATGCCTCTAATACCAAACCTGAGATCCTACCTCTAACATGAAATGAGATATCCAACTCTTTCCCCTTCCAAACCTGAGAGCCTTCCTATAGCATGAGATGTGATATCCAAGTCCTTCCCATTTCAATACTGAGACCCTTCCTATAGCTTGAGATGTGATATCCAACTCCTTCCCATTCCAATTCTGAGACCCTTCCTATAGCATGAGATGTGATATCTCAATGCTTATACCAAACCTGAGAGCCTACCTATAACATGAGATGTGATATCCAAGTCCATCCCATTCCAATCCTTAGACCCTTCCTACAGCATGCGATGTGATATCTCAATGATTTTAATACCAAACCAGAGACTCTTCCTATAACATGAGATGGGATATCCAACTCCTTCCCATTCCAATTCTGAGACCCTTCCTATACTATGAGACTTGATATCTCAATGCTTCTAATACCAAACCTGAGACCCGTAATATAACATGAGATGTGATATCCAAATCCTTCCCCTTCCAAACCTTAGACCCTTCCTTTATCATTAGATGTGATATCCAACTCATTCCCATTCCAATCCTGAGACCCTTCCGATATCATGAGATGTGATATCTCAAAGCTTCTAATATCAAACTTGAGACCCTCCCTATAGCATGAGATGTGATATCCAAGTCCTTCCCATTCCAATCCTGAGACCCTTCCTATAGCATGAGATGTGATATCTCAATGCTTCTAATACCAAACCTGAGACCCTTCCTATAACATGAGATGGGAATATCCAACTCCTTCCCATTCCAATCTTGAGACCCTTCCGATAGCAGAGATGTGATATCTCAATGCTTATACCAAACCTGAGATCCTTCCTATAACATGAGATGTGATATCTAACTCCTTCCCATTCCAATCCTGAGACACTTCCTATAGCATGAGATGTGATATCTCACTGCTTATACCAAACCTGAGACCCTTCCCATAGCAGGAGATGTGATATCCAACTCATTCCCATTCCAATCCTCAGACCCTTCCTATAGCATGAGATGTGATATCTCAATGCTTCTAATGTCAAACTTGAGACCCTACCTATAGCATGAGATGTGATATCCAAGTCCTTCCCATTCCAATCCTGAGACACTTCCTATAGCATGAGATGTGATATCTCAATGCTTCTAATACCAAACCTGAGACTCTTCCTATAACATGAGATGGGATATCCAACTCCTTCCCATTCCAATCCTGGGACCCTTTTGATAGCAGAGATGTGATATCTCAATGTTTATACCAAACCTGAGACCCTTCCTACGGCATGAGATGTCATATTCAACTCCTTCCCATTCCAATCCTGAGACCCTTCCTATAGCATGAGATTTGATATCCAACTCCTTCCCATTCCAATCCTGAGACCCTTCCTATAGCATGAGATGTGATGTCTCAATGCTTCTAATACCAAACCTGAGATCCTTCCTATAACATGAGATGTGATATCCAACTCCTTCCATTCCAATCCTGAGACCCTTCCTATAGCATGAGATGTGATATCTCAATGCTTATACCAAACCTGAGACCCTTCCTATAGCATGAGATGTGATATCCAACTCCTTCCCATTCCAATCATGAGACCCTTCCTATAGCATGAGATGTGATATCTCAATGCTTCTAATACCAAACCTGAGATCCTTCCTCTAACATGAAATGTGAGATCCAACTCCTTCCCTTTCCAAACCTAAGAGCCTATCTATAGCATGAGATGTGATATCCAAGTCCTTCACATTCCAACCCTTAGACCCTTCCTACAGCATGCAATATGATATCTCAATGATTCTAATAACAAACCTGAGACCCGTCCTATAACATGAGATGGGATATCCAACTCCTTCCCATTCCAATCCTGAGACACTTCCGATAGCAGAGATGTGATATCTCAATGTTTATACCAAACCTGAGACCCTTCCTATAACATGAGATGTGATATCCAACTCCTTCCCGTTCCAAACCTGAGACCCTTCCTTTAGCATGAGATGTGATATCCAGCTCCTTCCCATTCCAATCCTGAGACACTTCCGATAGCATGAGATGTGATATCTCAATGCTTCTAATATCAAAACTGAGACCCTCCCTATAGCATGATATGTGATATCTAAGTCCTTCCCATTCCAATCCTGAGACCCTTCCTATAGCATGAGATGTGATATCTCAATGCTTCTACCAAACCTGAGACCCTTCCTTTAGCATGAGATGTGATATCCAACTCCTTCCCTTTCCAAACCTGAGAGCCGTTCTATAGCATGAGATGTGATATCCAGGTCCTTCCCATTCCAATCCTTAGACCCTTCCTACAGCATGCAATATGATATCTCAATGATTCTAATAACAAACCTGAGACCCGTCCTATAGCATGAGATATGATATCCAAGTCCTTCCCATTCCAATCCTGAGACCCTTCCTATAACATGAAATGTGATATCCAACTCCTTCCCATTCCAACCTGAGACCCTTCCTATAGCATGAGATGGGATATCCAACTTCTTCCAAATCCAATACTGATACCCTTCCGATAGCATGAGATGTGATATCCCAATGCTTCTACCAAACCTGAGACCCATACTATGGCATGAGATGTGATATCAAACTCCTTCCCATTCCAATCCTGAGACCCTTCCTATAGCTTGAGGTGTGATATCCAACTCCTTCCCATTCCAATTCTGAGACCCTTCTTATACCATGAGACTTGATATCTCAATGCTTCTAATATTAAACCTGAGACCCGTCCTATAACATGAGATGTGATATCCAAATCCTTCCCCTTCCAAACCTTAGACCCTTCCTTTATCATGAGATGTGATATCCAACTCCTTCCCATTCCAATCCTAAGACCCTTCCGATATCATGAGATTTGTTATCTCAATGCTTCTAATATCAAACTTGAGACCCTCCCTATAGCATGAGATGTGACATCCAAGTCCTTCCCATTCCAATCCTGAGACCCTTCCTATAGCATGAGATGTGATATTTCTATGCTTCTAATACCAAACCTGAGACCCTTCCTATAACATGAGATGGGATATCCAACTCCTTCCCATTCCAATCCTGAGACCTTTCCGATAGCAGAGATGTGATATCTCAATGCTTATACCAAACCTGAGAACCTTCCTATGGCCTGAGATGTCATATACAACTCCTTCCCATTCCAATCCTGAGACCCTTCCTTTAGCATGAGATGTGATATCTCAATGCTTATACCAAATCTGAGACCCTTCCTATAGCATGAGATGTGATATCCAATTCCTTCCCATTCCAATCCTGAGACCCTTCCTATAGCATGAGATGTGATATCTCAATGCTTATACCAAACCTGAGAGCCTACCTATAACATGAGATGTGATATCCAAGTCCATCCCATTCCAATCCTTAGACCCTTCCTACAGCATGCGATGTGATATCTCAATGATTCTAATACCAAACCAGAGACTCTTCCTATAACATGAGATGGGATATCCAACTCCTTCCCATTCCAATCCTGAGCCGCTTCCGATAGCAGAGCTGTGATATCTCAATGCTTATACCAAACCTGAGACCCTTCCTATAACATGAGATGTGATATCCAACTCCTTCCCGTTCCAAACCTGAGACACTAACTATAGCATATGTGATATCCAACTCCTTCCCATTCCAAACATGAGACCCTTCCTATAGCAAGAAAGTAATATCCAACTCCTACCCATTCCAATCCTGAGACCCTTCCTATAGCAAGAGATGTGATATCCAAATCCTTCCCATTCCAATCCTGAGACCCTTCCTATAACATGAGATGTGATATCCAACTCCTTCCCATTCCAATCCTGAGACACTTCCTATAGCATGAGATGTGATATCTCAATGCTTCTAATACCAAACCTGAGACTCTTCCTATAACATGAGATGGGATATCCAACTCCTTCCCATTCCAATCCTGAGACCCTTTTGATAGCAGAGATGTGATATCTCAATGTTTATACCAAACCTGAGACCCTTCCTACGGCATGAGATGTCATATTCAACTCCTTCCCATTCCAATCCTGAGACGCTTCCTATAGCATGAGATTTGATATCCAACTCCTTCCCATTCCAATCCTGAGACCCTTCCTATAGCATGAGATGTGATGTCTCAATGCTTCTAATACCAAACCTGAGATCCTTCCTATAACATGAGATGTGATATCCAACTCCTTCCATTCCAATCCTGAGACCCTTCCTATAGCATGAGATGTGATATCTCAATGCTTATACCAAACCTGAGACCCTTCCTATAGCATGAGATGTGATATCCAACTCCTTCCCATTCCAATCCTGAGACCCTTCCTATAGCATGAGATGTAATATCTCAATGCTTCTAATACCAAACCTGAGATCCTTCCTCTAACATGAAATGTGAGATCCAACTCCTTCCCTTTCCAAACCTAAGAGCCTATCTATAGCATGAGATGTGATATCCAAGTCCTTCACATTCCAACCCTTAGACCCTTCCTACAGCATGCAATATGATATCTCAATGATTCTAATAACAAACCTGAGACCCGTCCTATAACATGAGATGGGATATCCAACTCCTTCCCATTCCAATCCTGAGACACTTCCGATAGCAGAGATGTGATATCTCAATGTTTATACCAAACCTGAGACCCTTCCTATAACATGAGATGTGATATCCAACTCCTTCCCGTTCCAAACCTGACACCCTTCCTTTAGCATGAGATGTGATATCCAGCTCCTTCCCATTCCAATCCTGAGACACTTCCGATAGCATGAGATGTGATATCTCAATGCTTCTAATATCAAAACTGAGACCCTCCCTATAGCATGATATGTGATATCTAAGTCCTTCCCATTCCAATCCTGAGACCCTTCCTATAGCATGAGATGTGATATCTCAATGCTTCTACCAAACCTGAGACCCTTCCTTTAGCATGAGATGTGATATCCAACTCCTTCCCATTCCAATCCTGAAACCCTTCCTATAGCATGAGATGTGATATCTCAATACTTCTAATACCAAACCTGAGATCCTTCCGATAACATGAGATGTGATATCTCAATACTTCTAATACCAAACCTGAGATCCATCCTATAACATGAGATGTGATATCCAACTCCTTCCCTTTCCAAACCTGAGAGCCGTTCTATAGCATGAGATGTGATATCCAGGTCCTTCCCATTCCAATCTTTAACCCTTCCTACAGCATGCAATATGATATCTCAATGATTCTAATAACAAACCTGAGACCCGTCCTATAGCATGAGATATGATATCCAAGTCCTTCCCATTCCAATCCTGAGACCCTTCCTATAACATGAAATGTGATATCCAACTCCTTCCCATTCCAACCTGAGACCCTTCCTATAGCATGAGATGGGATATCCAACTTCTTCCAAATCCAATACTGATACCCTTCCGATAGCATGAGATGTGATATCCCAATGCTTCTACCAAACCTGAGACCCATACTATGGCATGAGATGTGATATCAAACTCCTTCCCATTCCAATCCTGAGACCCTTCCTATAGCTTGAGGTGTGATATCCAACTCCTTCCCATTCCAATTCTGAGACCCTTCTTATACCATGAGACTTGATATCTCAATGCTTCTAATATTAAACCTGAGACCCGTCCTATAACATGAGATGTGATATCCAAATCCTTCCCCTTCCAAACCTTAGACCCTTCCTTTATCATGAGATGTGATATCCAACTCCTTCCCATTCCAATCCTGAGACCCTTCCGATATCATGAGATTTGTTATCTCAATGCTTCTAATATCAAACTTGAGACCCTCCCTATAGCATGAGATGTGACATCCAAGTCCTTCCCATTCCAATCCTGAGACCCTTCCTATAGCATGAGATGTGATATCTCTATGCTTCTAATACCAAACCTGAGACCCTTCCTATAACATGAGATGGGATATCCAACTCCTTCCCATTCCAATCCTGAGACCTTTCCGATAGCAGAGATGTGATATCTCAATGCTTATACCAAACCTGAGAACCTTCCTATGGTCTGAGATGTCATATACAACTCCTTCCCATTCCAATCCTGAGACCCTTCCTTTAGCATGAGATGTGATATCTCAATGCTTATACCAAATCTGAGACCCTTCCTATAGCATGAGATGTGATATCCAATTCCTTCCCATTCCAATCCTGAGACCCTTCCTATAGCATGAGATGTGATATCTCAATGCTTATACCAAACCTGAGAGCCTACCTATAACATGAGATGTGATATCCAAGTCTATCCCATTCCAATCCTTAGACCCTTCCTACAGCATGCGATGTGATATCTCAATAATTCTAATACCAAACCAGAGACTCTTCCTATAACATGAGATGGGATATCCAACTCCTTCCCATTCCAATCCTGAGCCGCTTCCGATAGCAGAGATGTGATATCTCAATGCTTATACCAAACCTGAGACCCTTCCTATAACATGAGATGTGATATCCAACTCCTTCCCGTTCCAAACCTGAGACACTAACTATAGCATATGTGATATCCAACTCCTTCCCATTCCAAACATGAGACCCTTCCTATAGCAAGAAAGTAATATCCAACTCCTACCCATTCCAATCCTGAGACCCTTCCTATAGCAAGAGATGTGATATCCAAATCCTTCCCATTCCAATCCTGAGACCCTTCCTATAACATGAGATGTGATATCCAACTCCTTCCCATTCCAACCTGAGACACTTCCTATAGCATGAGAAGGGATATCCAACTCCTTCCCAATCCAATCCTGAGACCCTTCTGATAGCAGAGATGTGATATCTCAATGCTTATACCAAACCTGAGACCCTTCCTATGGCATGAGATGTGATATCCAACTCCTTGCCATTCAAATCCTGAGACCCTTCCTATAGCATGAGAAGGGATATCCAACTCCTTCCCAATCCAATCCTGAGACCCTTCCGATAGCAGCGACGTGATATCTCAATGCTTCTACCAAACCTGAGACCCTTCCTTTAGCATGAGATGTGATATCCAAATCCTTCACATTCCAATCCTGAGACCCTTCCTATAGCATGAGATGTGATATCTCAATGCTTCTAATACCAAACCTGAGATCCTTCCTATAACATGAGATGTGATATCCAATTCCTTCCCATTCCAAACCTGAGACCCTTCCTATTGGATGAGATGTGATATCCAACTCCTTCCCATTCCAACCTTGAGACCCTTCCTATAGCATGAGATGTGATGTCTCAATGCTTCTAATACCAAACCTGAGATCCTTCCTATAACATGAGATGTGATATCCAACTCCTTCTATTCCAATCCTGAGACCCGTCCTATAGCATGAGATGTGATATCTCAAGGCTTATACCAAACCTGAGACCCTTCCTATAGCATGAGATGTGATATCCAACTGCTTCCCATTCCAATCCTGAGACCCTTCCTATAGCATGCAATATGATATTTCAATGATTCTAATAACAAACCTGAGACCCGTCCTATAGCATGAGATATGATATCCAAGTCCTTCGCATTCCAATCCTGAGACCCTTCCTATAACATGAAATGTGATATCCAACTCCTTCCCATTCCAACCTGAGACCATTCCTATAGCATGAGATGGGATATCCAACTTCTTCCAAATCCAATACTGATACACTTCCGATAGCATGAGATGTGATATCCCAATGCTTCTACCAAACCTGAGACCCATACTATGGCATGAGATGTGATATCAAACTCCTTCTCATTCCAATCCTGAGACCCTTCCTATAGCTTGAGGTGTGATATCCAACTCCTTCCCATTCCAATTCTGAGACCCTTCTTATACCATGAGACTTGATATCTCAATGCTTCTAATATTAAACCTGAGACCCGTCCTATAACATGAGATGTGATATCCAAATCCTTCCCCTTCCAAACCTTAGACCCTTCCTTTATCATGAGATGTGATATCCAACTCCTTCCCATTCCAATCCTGAGACCCTTCCGATATCATGAGATTTGTTATCTCAATGCTTCTAATATCAAACTTGAGACCCTCCCTATAGCATGAGATGTGACATCCAAGTCCTTCCCATTCCAATCCTGAGACCCTTCCTATAGCATGAGATGTGATATCTCTATGCTTCTAATACCAAACCTGAGACCCTTCCTATAACATGAGATGGGATATCCAACTCCTTCCCATTCCAATCCTGAGACCTTTCCGATAGCAGAGATGTGATATCTCAATGCTTATACCAAACCTGAGAACCTTCCTATGGCCTGAGATGTCATATACAACTCCTTCCCATTCCAATCCTGAGACCCTTCCTTTAGCATGAGATGTGATATCTCAATGCTTATACCAAATCTGAGACCCTTCCTATAGCATGAGATGTGATATCCAATTCCTTCCCATTCCAATCCTGAGACCCTTCCTATAGCATGAGATGTGATATCTCAATGCTTATACCAAACCTGAGAGCCTACCTATAACATGAGATGTGATATCCAAGTCTATCCCATTCCAATCCTTAGACCCTTCCTACAGCATGCGATGTGATATCTCAATAATTCTAATACCAAACCAGAGACTCTTCCTATAACATGAGATGGGATATCCAACTCCTTCCCATTCCAATCCTGAGCCGCTTCCGATAGCAGAGATGTGATATCTCAATGCTTATACCAAACCTGAGACCCTTCCTATAACATGAGATGTGATATCCAACTCCTTCCCGTTCCAAACCTGAGACACTAACTATAGCATATGTGATATCCAACTCCTTCCCATTCCAACCTGAGACACTTCCTATAGCATGAGAAGGGATATCCAACTCCTTCCCAATCCAATCCTGAGACCCTTCCGATAGCAGAGATGTGATATCTCAATGCTTATACCAAACCTGAGTCCCTTCCTATGGCATGAGATGTGATATCCAACTCCTTGCCATTCAAATCCTGAGACCCTTCCTATAGCATGAGAAGGGATATCCAACTCCTTCCCAATCCAATCCTGAGACCCTTCCGATAGCAGCGACGTGATATCTCAATGCTTCTACCAAACCTGAGACCCTTCCTTTAGCATGAGATGTGATATCCAAATCCTTCACATTCCAATCCTGAGACCCTTCCTATAGCATGAGATGTGATATCTCAATGCTTCTAATACCAAACCTGAGATCCTTCCTATAACATGAGATGTGATATCCAATTCCTTCCCATTCCAAACCTGAGACCCTTCCTATTGGATGAGATGTGATATCCAACTCCTTCCCATTCCAACCTTGAGACCCTTCCTATAGCATGAGATGTGATGTCTCAATGCTTCTAATACCAAACCTGAGATCCTTCCTATAACATGAGATGTGATATCCAACTCCTTCCATTCCAATCCTGAGACCCGTCCTATAGCATGAGATGTGATATCTCAAGGTTTATACCAAACCTGAGACCCTTCCTATAGCATGAGATGTGATATCCAACTGCTTCCCATTCCAATCCTGAAACCCTCCCTATAGCATGAGATGTGATATCTCAATGCTTCTAATACCAAACCTGAGATCCTTCCTCTAACATGAAATGTGATATCCAACTCCTTCCCTTTCCAAACCTAAGAGCCTATCTATAGCATGAGATGTGATATCCAAGTCCTTCACATTCCAACCTAGACCCTTCCTACAGCATGCAATATGATATCTCAATGATTCTAATAACAAACCTGAGACCCGTCCTATAACATGAGATGGGATATCCAACTCCTTCCCATTCCAATCCTGAGACACTTCCGATAGCAGAGATGTGATATCTCAATGCTTATACCAAACCTGAGACCCTTCCTATAACATGAGATGTGATATCCAAATCCTTCCCGTTCCAAACCTGAGACCCTTCCTTTAGCATGAGATGTGATATCCAGCTCCTTCCCATTCCAATCCTGAGACACTTCCGATAGCATGAGATGTGATATCTCAATGCTTCTAATATCAAAACTGAGACCCTCCCTATAGCATGATATGTGATATCTAAGTCCTTCCCATTCCAATCCTGAGACCCTCCCTATAGCATGAGATGTGATATCCAACTCCTTCCCATTCCAATCCTGAGACCCTTCCTATAGCATGAGATATGATATCTCAATACTTCTAATACCAAACGTGAGATCCTTCCGATAACATGAGATGTGATATCCAAATGCTTCCCCTTCCAAACCTGAGACCCTCCCTTTAGCATGAAATGTGATATCCAACTCCTTCCTATTCCAATCCTGAGACTCTTCTGATAGCATGAGATGTGATATCTCAATGCTTCTAATACCAAACCTGAGATCCTTCCGATAGCATGAGATGTGATATCTCAATGCTTCTAATACCAAACCTGAGATCCTTCCTATAACATGAGATGTGATATCCAAATCCTTCCCCTTCCAAACCTGAGACCCTCCCTTTAGCATGAGATGTGATATCTAACTCCTTCCCATTCCATTCCTGAGACCCTTCTGATAGCATGAGATGTGATATCTCAATGCCTCTAATACCAAACCTGAGATCCTACCTCTAACATGAAATGAGATATCCAACTCTTTCCCCTTCCAAACCTGAGAGCCTTCCTATAGCATGAGATGTGATATCCAAGTCCTTCCCATTCCAATACTGAGACCCTTCCTATAGCTTGAGATGTGATATCCAACTCCTTCCCATTCCAATTCTGAGACCCTTCCTATAGCATGAGATGTGATATCTCAATGCTTATACCAAACCTGAGAGCCTACCTATAACATGAGATGTGATATCCAAGTCCATCCCATTCCAATCCTTAGACCCTTCCTATTGGATGAGATGTGATATCCAACTCCTTCCCATTCCAACCTTGAGACCCTTCCTATAGCATGAGATGTGATGTCTCAATGCTTCTAATACCAAACCTGAGATCCTTCCTATAACATGAGATGTGATATCCAACTCCTTCCATTCCAATCCTGAGACCCGTCCTATAGCATGAGATGTGATATCTCAAGGCTTATACCAAACCTGAGACCCTTCCTATAGCATGAGATGTGATATCCAACTGCTTCCCATTCCAATCCTGAGACCCTTCCTATAGCATGAGATGTGATATCTCAATGCTTCTAATACCAAACCTGAGATCCTTCCTCTAACATGAAATGTGATATCCAACTCCTTCCCTTTCCAAACCTAAGAGCCTATCTATAGCATGAGATGTGATATCCAAGTCCTTCACATTCCAACCCTTAGACCCTTCCTACAGCATGCAATATGATATCTCAATGATTCTAATAACAAACCTGAGACCCGTCCTATAACATGAGATGGGATATCCAACTCCTTCCCATTCCAATCCTGAGACACTTCCGATAGCAGAGATGTGATATCTCAATGCTTATACCAAACCTGAGACCCTTCCTATAACATGAGATGTGATATCCAAATCCTTCCCGTTCCAAACCTGAGACCCTTCCTTTAGCATGAGATGTGATATCCAGCTCCTTCCCATTCCAATCCTGAGACACTTCCGATAGCATGAGATGTGATATCTCAATGCTTCTAATATCAAAACTGAGACCCTCCCTATAGCATGATATGTGATATCTAAGTCCTTCCCATTCCAATCCTGAGACCCTCCCTATAGCATGAGATGTGATATCCAACTCCTTCCCATTCCAATCCTGAGACCCTTCCTATAGCATGAGATATGATATCTCAATACTTCTAATACCAAACGTGAGATCCTTCCGATAACATGAGATGTGATATCCAAATCCTTCCCCTTCCAAACCTGAGACCCTTCCTTTAGCATGAAATGTGATATCCAACTCCTTCCTATTCCAATCCTGAGACTCTTCTGATAGCATGAGATGTGATATCTCAATGCTTCTAATACCAAACCTGAGATCCTTCCGATAGCATGAGATGTGATATCTCAATGCTTCTAATACCAAACCTGAGATCCTTCCTATAACATGAGATGTGATATCCAAATCCTTCCCCTTCCAAACCTGAGACCCTCCCTTTAGCATGAGATGTGATATCTAACTCCTTCCCATTCCATTCCTGAGACCCTTCTGATAGCATGAGATGTGATATCTCAATGCCTCTAATACCAAACCTGAGATCCTACCTCTAACATGAAATGAGATATCCAACTCTTTCCCCTTCCAAACCTGAGAGCCTTCCTATAGCATGAGATGTGATATCCAAGTCCTTCCCATTCCAATACTGAGACCCTTCCTATAGCTTGAGATGTGATATCCAACTCCTTCCCATTCCAATTCTGAGACCCTTCCTATAGCATGAGATGTGATATCTCAATGCTTATACCAAACCTGAGAGCCTACCTATAACATGAGATGTGATATCCAAGTCCATCCCATTCCAATCCTTAGACCCTTCCTACAGCATGCGATGTGATATCTCAATGATTCTAATACCAAACCAGAGACTCTTCCTATAACATGAGATGGGATATCCAACTCCTTCCCATTCCAATTCTGAGACCCTTCCTATACTATGAGACTTGATATCTCAATGCTTCTAATACCAAACCTGAGACCCGTAATATAACATGAGATGTGATATCCAAATCCTTCCCCTTCCAAACCTTAGACCCTTCCTTTATCATGAGATGTGATATCCAACTCCTTCCCATTCCAATCCTGAGACCCTTCCGATATCATGAGATGTGATATCTCAAAGCTTCTAATATCAAACTTGAGACCCTCCCTATAGCATGAGATGTGATATCCAAGTCCTTCCCATTCCAATCCTGAGACCCTTCCTATAGCATGAGATGTGATATCTCAATGCTTCTAATACCAAACCTGAGACCCTTCCTATAACATGAGATGGGAATATCCAACTCCTTCCCATTCCAATCTTGAGACCCTTCCGATAGCAGAGATGTGATATCTCAATGCTTATACCAAACCTGAGATCCTTCCTATAACATGAGATGTGATATCCAACTCCTTCCCATTCCAATCCTGAGACACTTCCTATAGCATGAGATGTGATATCTCACTGCTTATACCAAACCTGAGACCCTTCCCATAGCAGGAGATGTGATATCCAACTCCTTCCCATTCCAATCCTCAGACCCTTCCTATAGCATGAGATGTGATATCTCAATGCTTCTAATGTCAAACTTGAGACCCTACCTATAGCATGAGATGTGATATCCAAGTCCTTCCCATTCCAATCCTGAGACACTTCCTATAGCATGAGATGTGATATCTCAATGCTTCTAATACCAAACTTGAGACTCTTCCTATAACATGAGATGGGATATCCAACTCCTTCCCATTCCAATCCTGAGACCCTTTTGATAGCAGAGATGTGATATCTCAATGTTTATACCAAACCTGAGACCCTTCCTACGGCATGAGATGTCATATTCAACTCCTTCCCATTCCAATCCTGAGACCCTTCCTATAGCATGAGATTTGATATCCAACTCCTTCCCATTCCAATCCTGAGACCCTTCCTATAGCATGAGATGTGATGTCTCAATGCTTCTAATACCAAACCTGAGATCCTTCCTATAACATGAGATCTGATATCCAACTCCTTCCATTCCAATCCTGAGACCCTTCCTATAGCATGAGATGTGATATCTCAATGCTTATACCAAACCTGAGACCCTTCCTATAGCATGAGATGTGATATCCAACTCCTTCCCATTCCAATCCTGAGACCCTTCCTATAGCATGAGATGTGATATCTCAATGCTTCTAATACCAAACCTGAGATCCTTCCTCTAACATGAAATGTGAGATCCAACTCCTTCCCTTTCCAAACCTAAGAGCCTATCTATAGCATGAGATGTGATATCCAAGTCCTTCACATTCCAACCCTTAGACCCTTCCTACAGCATGCAATATGATATCTCAATGATTCCAATAACAAACCTGAGACCCGTCCTATAACATGAGATGGGATATCCAACTCCTTCCCATTCCAATCCTGAGACACTTCCGATAGCAGAGATGTGATATCTCAATGTTTATACCAAACCTGAGACCCTTCCTATAACATGAGATGTGATATCCAACTCCTTCCCGTTCCAAACCTGAGACCCTTCCTTTAGCATGAGATGTGATATCCAGCTCCTTCCCATTCCAATCCTGAGACACTTCCGATAGCATGAGATGTGATATCTCAATGCTTCTAATATCAAAACTGAGACCCTCCCTATAGCATGATATGTGATATCTAAGTCCTTCCCATTCCAATCCTGAGACCCTTCCTATAGCATGAGATGTGATATCTCAATGCTTCTACCAAACCTGAGACCCTTCCTTTAGCATGAGATGTGATATCCAACTCCTTCCCATTCCAATCCTGAGACCCTTCCTATAGCATGAGATGTGATATCTCAATACTTCTAATACCAAACCTGAGATCCTTCCGATAACATGAGATGTGATATCTCAATACTTCTAATACCAAACCTGAGATCCATCCTATAACATGAGATGTGATATCCAACTCCTTCCCTTTCCAAACCTGAGAGCCGTTCTATAGCATGAGATGTGATAACCAGGTCCTTCCCATTCCAATCCTTAGACCCTTCCTACAGCATGCAATATGATATCTCAATGATTCTAATAACAAACCTGAGACCCGTCCTATAGCATGAGATATGATATCCAAGTCCTTCCCATTCCAATCCTGAGACCCTTCCTATAACACGAAATGTGATATCCAACTCCTTCCCATTCCAACCTGAGACCCTTCCTATAGCATGAGATGGGATATCCAACTTCTTCCAAATCCAATACTGATACCCTTCCGATAGCATGAGATGTGATATCCCAATGCTTCTACCAAACCTGAGACCCATACTATGGCATGAGATGTGATATCAAACTCCTTCCCATTCCAATCCTGAGACCCTTCCTATAGCTTGAGGTGTGATATCCAACTCCTTCCCATTCCAATTCTGAGACCCTTCTTATACCATGAGACTTGATATCTCAATGCTTCTAATATTAAACCTGAGACCCGTCCTATAACATGAGATGTGATATCCAAATCCTTCCCCTTCCAAACCTTAGACCCTTCCTTTATCATGAGATGTGATATCCAACTCCTTCCCATTCCAATCCTGAGACCCTTCCGATATCATGAGATTTGTTATCTCAATGCTTCTAATATCAAACTTGAGACCCTACCTATAGCATGAGATGTGATATCCAAGTCCTTCCCATTCCAATCCTGAGACCCTTCCTATAGCATGAGATGTGATATCTCTATGCTTCTAATACCAAACCTGAGACCCTTCCTATAACATGAGATGGGATATCCAACTCCTTCCCATTCCAATCCTGAGACCTTTCCGATAGCAGAGATGTGATATCTCAATGCTTATACCAAACCTGAGAACCTTCCTATGGCCTGAGATGTCATATACAACTCCTTCCCATTCCAATCCTGAGACCCTTCCTTTAGCATGAGATGTGATATCTCAATGCTTATACCAAATCTGAGACCCTTCCTATAGCATGAGATGTGATATCCAATTCCTTCCCATTCCAATCCTGTGACCCTTCCTATAGCATGAGATGTGATATCTCAATGCTTATAGCAAACCTGAGAGCCTACCTATAACATGAGATGTGATATCCAAGTCCATCCCATTCCAATCCTTAGACCCTTCCTACAGCATGCTATGTGATATCTCAATGATTCTAATACCAAACCAGAGACTCTTCCTATAACATGAGATGGGATATCCAACTCCTTCCCATTCCAATCCTGAGCCGCTTCCGATAGCAGAGATGTGATATCTCAATGCTTATACCAAACCTGAGACCCTTCCTATAACATGAGATGTGATATCCAACTCCTTCCCGTTCCAAACCTGAGACACTAACTATAGCATATGTGATATCCAACTCCTTCCCATTCCAAACATGAGACCCTTCCTATAGCAAGAAAGTAATATCCAACTCCTACCCATTCCAATCCTGAGACCCTTCCTATAACATGAGATGTGATATCCAACTCCTTCCCATTCCAACCTGAGACACTTCCTATAGCATGAGAAGGGATATCCAACTCCTTCCCAATCCAATCCTGAGACCCTTCCGATAGCAGAGATGTGATATCTCAATGCTTATACCAAACCTGAGACCCTTCCTATGGCATGAGATGTGATATCCAACTCCTTGCCATTCAAATCCTGAGACCCTTCCTATAGCATGAGAAGGGATATCCAACTCCTTCCCAATCCAATCCTGAGACCCTTCCGATAGCAGCGACGTGATATCTCAATGCTTCTACCAAACCTGAGACCCTTCCTTTAGCATGAGATGTGATATACAAATCCTTCACATTCCAATCCTGAGACCCTTCCTATAGCATGAGATGTGATATCTCAATGCTTCTAATACCAAACCTGAGATCCTTCCTATAACATGAGATGTGATATCCAATTCCTTCCCATTCCAAACCTGAGACCCTTCCTATTGGATGAGATGTGATATCCAACTCCTTCCCATTCCAACCCTGAGACCCTTCCTATAGCATGAGATGTGATGTCTCAATGCTTCTAATACCAAACCTGAGATCCTTCCTATAACATGAGATGTGATATCCAACTCCTTCCATTCCAATCCTGAGACCCGTCCTATAGCATGAGATGTGATATCTCAATGCTTATACCAAACCTGAGACCCTTCCTATAGCATGAGATGTGATATCCAACTGCTTCCCATTCCAATCCTGAGACCCTTCCTATAGCATGAGATGTGATATCTCAATGCTTCTAATACCAAACCTGAGATCCTTCCTCTAACATGAAATGTGATATCCAACTCCTTCCCTTTCCAAACCTAAGAGCCTATCTATAGCATGAGATGTGATATCCAAGTCCTTCACATTCCAACCCTTAGACCCTTCCTACAGCATGCAATATGATATCTCAATGATTCTAATAACAAACCTGAGACCCGTCCTATAACATGAGATGGGATATCCAACTCCTTCCCATTCCAATCCTGAGACACTTCCGATAGCAGAGATGTGATATCTCAATGCTTATACCAAACCTGAGACCCTTCCTATAACATGAGATGTGATATCCAAATCCTTCCCGTTCCAAACCTGAGACCCTTCCTTTAGCATGAGATGTGATATCCAGCTCCTTCCCATTCCAATCCTGAGACACTTCCGATAGCATGAGATGTGATATCTCAATGCTTCTAATATCAAAACTGAGACCCTCCCTATAGCATGATATGTGATATCTAAGTCCTTCCCATTCCAATCCTGAGACCCTCCCTATAGCATGAGATGTGATATCCAACTCCTTCCCATTCCAATCCTGAGACCCTTCCTATAGCATGAGATATGATATCTCAATACTTCTAATACCAAACGTGAGATCCTTCCGATAACATGAGATGTGATATCCAAATCCTTCCCCTTCCAAACCTGAGACCCTCCCTTTAGCATGAAATGTGATATCCAACTCCTTCCTATTCCAATCCTGAGACTCTTCTGATAGCATGAGATGTGATATCTCAATGCTTCTAATACCAAACCTGAGATCCTTCCGATAGCATGAGATGTGATATCTCAATGCTTCTAATACCAAACCTGAGATCCTTCCTATAACATGAGATGTGATATCCAAATCCTTCCCCTTCCAAACCTGAGACCCTCCCTTTAGCATGAGATGTGATATCTAACTCCTTCCCATTCCATTCCTGAGACCCTTCTGATAGCATGAGATGTGATATCTCAATGCCTCTAATACCAAACCTGAGATCCTACCTCTAACATGAAATGAGATATCCAACTCTTTCCCATTCCAAACCTGAGAGCCTTCCTATAGCACGAGATGTGATATCCAAGTCCTTCCCATTCCAATACTGAGACCCTTCCTATAGCTTGAGATGTGATATCCAACTCCTTCCCATTCCAATTCTGAGACCCTTCCTATAGCATGAGATGTGATATCTCAATGCTTATACCAAACCTGAGAGCCTACCTATAGCATGAGATGTGATATCCAAGTCCATCCCATTCCAATCCTTAGACCCTTCCTACAGCATGCGATGTGATATCTCAATGATTCTAATACCAAACCAGAGACTCTTCCTATAACATGAGATGGGATATCCAACTCCTTCCCATTCCAATTCTGAGACCCTACCTATACTATGAGACTTGATATCTCAATGCTTCTAATACCAAACCTGAGACCCGTGATATAACATGAGATGTGATATCCAAATCCTTCCCCTTCCAAACCTTAGACCCTTCCTTTATCATGAGATGTGATATCCAACTCCTTCCCATTCCAATCCTGAGACCCTTCCGATATCATGAGATATGATATCTCAATACTTCTAATACCAAACGTGAGATCCTTCCGATAACATGAGATGTGATATCCAAATCCTTCCCCTTCCAAACCTGAGACCCTCCCTTTAGCATGAAATGTGATATCCAACTCCTTCCTATTCCAATCCTGAGACTCTTCTGATAGCATGAGATGTGATATCTCAATGCTTCTAATACCAAACCTGAGATCCTTCCGATAGCATGAGATGTGATATCTCAGTGCTTCTAATACCAAACCTGAGATCCTTCCTATAACATGAGATGTGATATCCAAATCCTTCCCCTTCCAAACCTGAGACCCTCCCTTTAGCATGAGATGTGATATCTAACTCCTTCCCATTCCATTCCTGAGACCCTTCTGATAGCATGAGATGTGATATCTCAATGCCTCTAATACCAAACCTGAGATCCTACCTCTAACATGAAATGAGATATCCAACTCTTTCCCATTCCAAACCTGAGAGCCTTCCTATAGCACGAGATGTGATATCCAAGTCCTTCCCATTCCAATACTGAGACCCTTCCTATAGCTTGAGATGTGATATCCAACTCCTTCCCATTCCAATTCTGAGACCCTTCCTATAGCATGAGATGTGATATCTCAATGCTTATACCAAACCTGAGAGCCTACCTATAGCATGAGATGTGATATCCAAGTCCATCCCATTCCAATCCTTAGACCCTTCCTACAGCATGCGATGTGATATCTCAATGATTCTAATACCAAACCAGAGACTCTTCCTATAACATGAGATGGGATATCCAACTCCTTCCCATTCCAATTCTGAGACCCTTCCTATACTATGAGACTTGATATCTCAATGCTTCTAATACCAAACCTGAGACCCGTGATATAACATGAGATGTGATATCCAAATCCTTCCCCTTCCAAACCTTAGACCCTTCCTTTATCATGAGATGTGATATCCAACTCCTTCCCATTCCAATCCTGAGACCCTTCCGATATCATGAGATGTGATATCTCAAAGCTTCTAATATCAAACTTGAGACCCTCCCTATAGCATGATATGTGATATCCAAGTCCTTCCCATTCCAATCCTGAGACCCTTCCTATAGCATGAGATGTGATATCTCAATGCTTCTAATACCAAACCTGAGACCCTTCCTATACCATTAGATGGGAATATCCAACTCCTTCCCATTCCAATCTTCAGACCCTTCCGATAGCAGAGATGTGATATCTCAATGCTTATACCACACCTGAGATCCTTCCTATAACATGAGATGTGATATCCAACTCCTTCCCATTCCAATCCTGAGACACTTCCTATAGCATGAGATGTGATATCTCACTGCTTATACCAAACCTGAGACCCTTCCCATAGCAGATGTGATATCCAACTCCTTCCCATTCCAATCCTCAGACCCTTCCTATAGCATGAGATGTGATATCTCAATGCTTCTAATGTCAAACTTGAGACCCTACCTATAGCATGAGATGTGATATCCAAGTCCTTCCCATTCCAATCCTGAGACACTTCCTATAGCATGAGATGTGATATCTCAATGCTTCTAATACCAAACCTGAGACTCTTCCTATAACATGAGATGGGATATCCAACTCCTTCCAATTCCAATCCTGAGACCCTTTTGATAGCAGAGATGTGATATCTCAATGTTTATACCAAACCTGAGACCCTTCCTACGGCATGAGATGTCATATTCAACTCCTTCCCATTCCAATCCTGAGACCCTTCCTATAGCATGAGATTTGATATCCAACTTCTTCCCATTCCAATCCTGAGACCCTTCCTATAGCATGAGATGTGATGTCTCAATGCTTCTAATACCAAACCTGAGATCCTTCCTATAACATGAGATGTGATATCCAACTCCTTCCATTCCAATCCTGAGACCCTTCCTATAGCATGAGATGTGATATATCAATGCTTATACCAAACCTGAGACCCTTCCTATAGCATGAGATGTGATATCCAACTCCTTCCCATTCCAATCCTGAGACCCTTCCTATAGCCTGAGATGTGATATCCAATTCCTTCCCATTCCAATCCTGAGACCCTTCCTATAGCATGAGATGTGATATCTCAATGCTTATACCAAACCTGAGAGCCTACCTATAACATGAGATGTGATATCCAAGTCCATCCCATTCCAATCCTTAGACCCTTCCTACAGCATGCGATGTGATATCTCAATGATTCTAATACCAAACCAGAGACTCTTCCTATAACATGAGATGGGATATCCAACTCCTTCCCATTCCAATCCTGAGCCGCTTCCGATAGCAGAGATGTGATATCTCAATGCTTATACCAAACCTGAGACCCTTCCTATAACATGAGATGTGATATCCAACTCCTTCCCGTTCCAAACCTGAGACACTAACTATAGCATATGTGATATCCAACTCCTTCCCATTCCAAACATGAGACCCTTCCTATAGCAAGAAAGTAATATCCAACTCCTACCCATTCCAATCCTGAGACCCTTCCTATAGCAAGAGATGTGATATCCAAATCCTTCCCATTCCAATCCTGAGACCCTTCCTATAACATGAGATGTGATATCCAACTCCTTCCCATTCCAACCTGAGACACTTCCTATAGCATGAGAAGGGATATCCAACTCCTTCCCAATCCAATCCTGAGACCCTTCCGATAGCAGAGATGTGATATCTCAATGCTTATACCAAACCTGAGACCCTTCCTATGGCATGAGATGTGATATCCAACTCCTTGCCATTCAAATCCTGAGACCCTTCCTATAGCATGAGAAGGGATATCCAACTCCTTCCCTATCCAATCCTGAGACCCTTCCGATAGCAGCGACGTGATATCTCAATGCTTCTACCAAACCTGAGACCCTTCCTTTAGCATGAGATGTGATATCCAAATCCTTCACATTCCAATCCTGAGACCCTTCCTATAGCATGAGATGTGATATCTCAATGCTTCTAATACCAAACCTGAGATCCTTCCTATAACATGAGATGTGATATCCAATTCCTTCCCATTCCAAACCTGAGACCCTTCCTATTGGATGAGATGTGATATCCAACTCCTTCCCATTCCAACCCTGAGACCCTTCCTATAGCATGAGATGTGATGTCTCAATGCTTCTAATACCAAACCTGAGATCCTTCCTATAACATGAGATGTGATATCCAACTCCTTCCATTCCAATCCTGAGACCCGTCCTATAGCATGAGATGAGATATCTCAATGCTTATACCAAACCTGAGACCCTTCCTATAGCATGAGATGTGATATCCAACTGCTTCCCATTCCAATCCTGAGACCCTTCCTATAGCATGAGATGTGATATCTCAATGCTTCTAATACCAAACCTGAGATCCTTCCTCTAACATGAAATGTGATATCCAACTCCTTCCCTTTCCAAACCTAAGAGCCTATCTATAGCATGAGATGTGATATCCAAGTCCTTCACATTCCAACCCTTAGACCCTTCCTACAGCATGCAATATGATATCTCAATGATTCTAATAACAAACCTGAGAGCCGTCCTATAACATGAGATGGGATATCCAACTCCTTCCCATTCCAATCCTGAGACACTTCCGATAGCAGAGATGTGATATCTCAATGCTTATACCAAACCTGAGACCCTTCCTATAACATGAGATGTGATATCCAAATCCTTCTCGTTCCAAACCTGAGACCCTTCCTTTAGCATGAGATGTGATATCCAGCTCCTTCCCATTCCAATCCTGAGACACTTCCGATAGCATGAGATGTGATATCTCAATGCTTCTAATATCAAAACTGAGACCCTCCCTATAGCATGATATGTGATATCTAAGTCCTTCCCATTCCAATCCTGAGACCCTCCCTATATCATGAGATGTGATATCCAACTCCTTCCCATTCCAATCCTGAGACCCTTCCTATAGCATGAGATATGATATCTCAATACTTCTAATACCAAACGTGAGATCCTTCCGATAACATGAGATGTGATATCCAAATCCTTCCCCTTCCAAACCTGAGACCCTCCCTTTAGCATGAAATGTGATATCCAACTCCTTCCTATTCCAATCCTGAGACTCTTCTGATAGCATGAGATGTGATATCTCAATGCTTCTAATACCAAACCTGAGATCCTTCCGATAGCATGCGATGTGATATCTCAATGATTCTAATACCAAACCAGAGACTCTTCCTATAACATGAGATGGGATATCCAACTCCTTCCCATTCCAATCCTGAGCCGCTTCCGATAGCAGAGATGTGATATCTCAATGCTTATACCAAACCTGAGACCCTTCCTATAACATGAGATGTGATATCCAACTCCTTCCCGTTCCAAACCTGAGACACTAACTATAGCATATGTGATATCCAACTCCTTCCCATTCCAAACATGAGACCCTTCCTATAGCAAGAAAGTAATATCCAACTCCTACCCATTCCAATCCTGAGACCCTTCCTATAGCAAGAGATGTGATATCCAAATCCTTCCCATTCCAATCCTGAGACCCTTCCTATAACATGAGATGTGATATCCAACTCCTTCCCATTCCAACCTGAGACACTTCCTATAGCATGAGAAGGGATATCCAACTCCTTCCCAATCCAATCCTGAGACCCTTCCGATAGCAGAGATGTGATATCTCAATGCTTATACCAAACCTGAGACCCTTCCTATGGCATGAGATGTGATATCCAACTCCTTGCCATTCAAATCCTGAGACCCTTCCTATAGCATGAGAAGGGATATCCAACTCCTTCCCTATCCAATCCTGAGACCCTTCCGATAGCAGCGACGTGATATCTCAATGCTTCTACCAAACCTGAGACCCTTCCTTTAGCATGAGATGTGATATCCAAATCCTTCACATTCCAATCCTGAGACCCTTCCTATAGCATGAGATGTGATATCTCAATGCTTCTAATACCAAACCTGAGATCCTTCCTATAACATGAGATGTGATATCCAATTCCTTCCCATTCCAAACCTGAGACCCTTCCTATTGGATGAGATGTGATATCCAACTCCTTCCCATTCCAACCCTGAGACCCTTCCTATAGCATGAGATGTGATGTCTCAATGCTTCTAATACCAAACCTGAGATCCTTCCTATAACATGAGATGTGATATCCAACTCCTTCCATTCCAATCCTGAGACCCGTCCTATAGCATGAGATGAGATATCTCAATGCTTATACCAAACCTGAGACCCTTCCTATAGCATGAGATGTGATATCCAACTGCTTCCCATTCCAATCCTGAGACCCTTCCTATAGCATGAGATGTGATATCTCAATGCTTCTAATACCAAACCTGAGATCCTTCCTCTAACATGAAATGTGATATCCAACTCCTTCCCTTTCCAAACCTAAGAGCCTATCTATAGCATGAGATGTGATATCCAAGTCCTTCACATTCCAACCCTTAGACCCTTCCTACAGCATGCAATATGATATCTCAATGATTCTAATAACAAACCTGAGACCCGTCCTATAACATGAGATGGGATATCCAACTCCTTCCCATTCCAATCCTGAGACACTTTCGATAGCAGAGATGTGATATCTCAATGCTTATACCAAACCTGAGACCCTTCCTATAACATGAGATGTGATATCCAAATCCTTCTCGTTCCAAACCTGAGACCCTTCCTTTAGCATGAGATGTGATATCCAGCTCCTTCCCATTCCAATCCTGAGACACTTCCGATAGCATGAGATGTGATATCTCAATGCTTCTAATATCAAAACTGAGACCCTCCCTATAGCATGATATGTGATATCTAAGTCCTTCCCATTCCAATCCTGAGACCCTCCCTATATCATGAGATGTGATATCCAACTCCTTCCCATTCCAATCCTGAGACCCTTCCTATAGCATGAGATATGATATCTCAATACTTCTAATACCAAACGTGAGATCCTTCCGATAACATGAGATGTGATATCCAAATCCTTCCCCTTCCAAACCTGAGACCCTCCCTTTAGCATGAAATGTGATATCCAACTCCTTCCTATTCCAATCCTGAGACTCTTCTGATAGCATGAGATGTGATATCTCAATGCTTCTAATACCAAACCTGAGATCCTTCCGATAGCATGAGATGTGATATCTCAATGCTTCTAATACCAAACCTGAGATCCTTCCTATAACATGAGATGTGATATCCAAATCCTTCCCATTCCATTCCTGAGACCCTTCTGATAGCATGAGATGTGATATCTCAATGCCTCTAATACCAAACCTGAGATCCTACCTCTAACATGAAATGAGATATCCAACTCTTTCCCCTTCCAAACCTGAGAGCCTTCCTATAGCATGAGATGTGATATCCAAGTCCTTCCCATTCCAATACTGAGACCCTTCCTATAGCTTGAGATGTGATATCCAACTCCTTCCCATTCCAATTCTGAGACCCTTCCTATAGCATGAGATGTGATATCTCAATGCTTATACCAAACCTGAGAGCCTACCTATAGCATGAGATGTGATATCCAAGTCCATCCCATTCCAATCCTTAGACCCTTCCTACAGCATGCGATGTGAATATCTCAATGATTCTAATACCAAACCAGAGACTCTTCCTATAACATGAGATGGGATATCCAACTCCTTCCCATTCCAATTCTGAGACCCTTCCTATACTATGAGACTTGATATCTCAATGCTTCTAATACCAAACCTGAGACCCGTAATATAACATGAGATGTGATATCCAAATCCTTCCCCTTCCAAACCTTAGACCCGTTCTTTATCATGAGATGTGATATCCAACTCCTTCCCATTCCAATCCTGAGACCCTTCCGATATCATGAGATGTGATATCTCAAAGCTTCTAATATCAAACTTGAGACCCTCCCTATAGCATGAGATGTGATATCCAAGTCCTTCCCATTCCAATCCTGAGACCCTTCCTATAGCATGAGATGTGATATCTCAATGCTTCTAATACCAAACCTGAGACCCTTCCTATAACATGAGATGGGAATATCCAACTCCTTCCCATTCCAATCTTGAGACCCTTCCGATAGCAGAGATGTGATATCTCAATGCTTATACCACACCTGAGATCCTTCCTATAACATGAGATGTGATATCCAACTCCTTCCAATCCTGAGACACTTCCTATAGCATGAGATGTGATATCTCACTGCTTATACCAAACCTGAGACCCTTCCCATAGCAGGAGATGTGATATCCAACTCCTTCCCATTCCAATCCTCAGACCCTTCCTATAGCATGAGATGTGATATCTCAATGCTTCTAATGTCAAACTTGAGACCCTACCTATAGCATGAGATGTGATATCCAAGTCCTTCCCATTCCAATCCTGAGACACTTCCTATAGCATGAGATGTGATATCTCAATGCTTCTAATACCAAACCTGAGACTCTTCCTATAACATGAGATGGGATATCCAACTCCTTCCAATTCCAATCCTGAGACCCTTTTGATAGCAGAGATGTGATATCTCAATGTTTATACCAAACCTGAGACCCTTCCTACGACATGAGATGTCATATTCAACTCCTTCCCATTCCAATCCTGAGACCCTTCCTATAGCATGAGATTTGATATCCAACTCCTTCCCATTCCAATCCTGAGACCCTTCCTATAGCATGAGATGTGATGTCTCAATGCTTCTAATACCAAACCTGAGATCCTTCCTATAACATGAGATGTGATATCCAACTCCTTCCATTCCAATCCTGAGACCCTTCCTATAGCATGAGATGTGATATCTAAATGCTTATACCAAGCCTGAGACCCTTCCTATAGCATGAGATGTGATATCCAACTCCTTCCCATTCCAATCCTGAGACCCTTCCTATAGCCTGAGATGTGATATCCAATTCCTTCCCATTCCAATCCTGAGACCCTTCCTACAGCATGCGATGTGATATCTCAATGATTCTAATACCAAACCAGAGACTCTTCCTATAACATGAGATGGGATATCCAACTCCTTCCCATTCCAATCCTGAGCCGCTTCCGATAGCAGAGATGTGATATCTCAATGCTTATACCAAACCTGAGACCCTTCCTATAACATGAGATGTGATATCCAACTCCTTCCCGTTCCAAACCTGAGACACTAACTATAGCATATGTGATATCCAACTCCTTCCCATTCCAAACATGAGACCCTTCCTATAGCAAGAAAGTAATATCCAACTCCTACCCATTCCAATCCTGAGACCCTTCCTATAGCAAGAGATGTGATATCCAAATCCTTCCCATTCCAATCCTGAGACCCTTCCTATAACATGAGATGTGATATCCAACTCCTTCCCATTCCAACCTGAGACACTTCCTATAGCATGAGAAGGGATATCCAACTCCTTCCCAATCCAATCCTGAGACCCTTCCGATAGCAGAGATGTGATATCTCAATGCTTATACCAAACCTGAGACCCTTCCTATGGCATGAGATGTGATATCCAACTCCTTGCCATTCAAATCCTGAGACCCTTCCTATAGCATGAGAAGGGATATCCAACTCCTTCCCAATCCAATCCTGAGACCCTTCCGATAGCAGCGACGTGATATCTCAATGCTTCTACCAAACCTGAGACCCTTCCTTTAGCATGAGATGTGATATCCAAATCCTTCACATTCCAATCCTGAGACCCTTCCTATAGCATGAGATGTGATATCTCAATGCTTCTAATACCAAACCTGAGATCCTTCCTATAACATGAGATGTGATATCCAATTCCTTCCCATTCCAAACCTGAGACCCTTCCTATTGGATGAGATGTGATATCCAACTCCTTCCCATTCCAACCCTGAGACCCTTCCTATAGCATGAGATGTGATGTCTCAATGCTTCTAATACCAAACCTGAGATCCTTCCTATAACATGAGATGTGATATCCAACTCCTTCCATTCCAATCCTGAGACCCGTCCTATAGCATGAGATGTGATATCTCAATGCTTATACCAAACCTGAGACCCTTCCTATAGCATGAGATGTCATATCCAACTGCTTCCCATTCCAATCCTGAGACCCTTCCTATAGCATGAGATGTGATATCTCAATGCTTCTAATACCAAACCTGAGATCCTTCCTCTAACATGAAATGTGATATCCAACTCCTTCCCTTTCCAAACCTAAGAGCCTATCTATAGCATGAGATGTGATATCCAAGTCCTTCACATTCCAACCCTTAGACCCTTCCTACAGCATGCAATATGATATCTCAATGATTCTAATAACAAACCTGAGACCCGTCCTATAACATGAGATGGGATATCCAACTCCTTCCCATTCCAATCCTGAGACACTTCCGATAGCAGAGATGTGATATCTCAATGCTTATACCAAACCTGAGACCCTTCCTATAACATGAGATGTGATATCCAAATCCTTCTCGTTCCAAACCTGAGACCCTTCCTTTAGCATGAGATGTGATATCCAGCTCCTTCCCATTCCAATCCTGAGACACTTCCGATAGCATGAGATGTGATATCTCAATGCTTCTAATATCAAAACTGAGACCCTCCCTATAGCATGATATGTGATATCTAAGTCCTTCCCATTCCAATCCTGAGACCCTCCCTATAGCATGAGATGTGATATCCAACTCCTTCCCATTCCAATCCTGAGACCCTTCCTATAGCATGAGATATGATATCTCAATACTTCTAATACCAAACGTGAGATCCTTCCGATAACATGAGATGTGATATCCAAATCCTTCCCCTTCCAAACCTGAGACCCTCCCTTTAGCATGAAATGTGATATCCAACTCCTTCCTATTCCAATCCTGAGACTCTTCTGATAGCATGAGATGTGATATCTCAATGCTTCTAATACCAAACGTGAGATCCTTCCGATAACATGAGATGTGATATCCAAATCCTTCCCCTTCCAAACCTGAGACCCTCCCTTTAGCATGAAATGTGATATCCAACTCCTTCCTATTCCAATCCTGAGACTCTTCTGATAGCATGAGATGTGATATCTCAATGCTTCTAATACCAAACCTGAGATCCTTCCTATAACATGAGATGTGATATCCAAATCCTTCCCCTTCCAAACCTGAGACCCTCCCTTTAGCATGAGATGTGATATCTAACTCCTTCTCATTCCATTCCTGAGACCCTTCTGATTGCATGAGATGTGATATCTCAATGCCTCTAATACCAAACCTGAGATCCTACCTCTAACATGAAATGAGATATCCAACTCTTTCCCCTTCCAAACCTGAGAGCCTTCCTATAGCATGAGATGTGATATCCAAGTCCTTCCCATTCCAATACTGAGACCCTTCCTATAGCTTGAGATGTGATATCCAACTCCTTCCCATTCCAATTCTGAGACCCTTCCTATAGCATGAGATGTGATATCTCAATGCTTATACCAAACCTGAGAGCCTACCTATAGCATGAGATGTGATATCCAAGTCCATCCCATTCCAATCCTTAGACCCTTCCTACAGCATGCGATGTGAATATCTCAATGATTCTAATACCAAACCAGAGACTCTTCCTATAACATGAGATGGGATATCCAACTCCTTCCCATTCCAATTCTGAGACCCTTCCTATACTATGAGACTTGATATCTCAATGCTTCTAATACCAAACCTGAGACCCGTAATATAACATGAGATGTGATATCCAAATCCTTCCCCTTCCAAACCTTAGACCCTTCCTTTATCATGAGATGTGATATCCAACTCCTTCCCATTCCAATCCTGAGACCCTTCCAAACCTGAGACCCTTCCTATGGCATGAGATGTGATATCCAACTCCTTGCCATTCAAATCCTGAGACCCTTCCTATAGCATGAGAAGGGATATCCAACTCCTTCCCAATCCAATCCTGAGACCCCTCCGATAGCAGAGACGTGATATCTCAATGCTTCTACCAATCCTGAGACCCTTCCTTTAGCATGAGATGTGATATCCAAATCCTTCACATTCCAATCCTGAGACCCTTCCTATAGCATGAGATGTGATATCTCAATGCTTCTAATACCAAACCTGAGATCCTTCCTATAACATGAGATGTGATATCCAATTCCTTCCCATTCCAAACCTGAGACCCTTCCTATTGGATGAGATGTGATATCCAACTCCTTCCCATTCCAACCCTGAGACCCTTCCTATAGCATGAGATGTGATGTCTCAATGCTTCTAATACCAAACCTGAGATCCTTCCTATAACATGAGATGTGATATCCAACTCCTTCCATTCCAATCCTGAGACCCGTCCTATAGCATGAGATGTGATATCTCAATGCTTATACCAAACCTGAGACCCTTCCTATAGCATGAGATGTGATATCCAACTACTTCCCATTCCAATCCTGAGACCCTTCCTATAGCATGAGATGTGATATCTCAATGCTTCTAATACCAAACCTGAGCTCCTTCCTCTAACATGAAATGTGATATCCAACTCCTTCCCTTTCCAAACCTAAGAGCCTATCTATAGCATGAGATGTGATATCCAGGTCCTTCCTATTCCAATCCTTAGACCCTTCCTACAGCATGCAATATGATATCTCAATGATTCTAATAACAAACCTGAGACCTGTCCTATAGCATGAGATATGATATCCAAGTCCTTCCCATTCCAATCCTGAGACCCTTCCTATAACATGAAATGTGATATCCAACTCCTTCCCATTCCAACCTGAGACCCTTCCTATAGCATGAGATGGGATATCCAACTTCTTCCAAATCCAATACTGATACCCTTCCGATAGCATGAGATGTGATATCCCAATGCTTCTACCAAACCTGAGACCCATACTATGGCATGAGATGTGATATCAAACTCCTTCCCATTCCAATCCTGAGACCCTTCCTATAGCTTGAGGTGTGATATCCAACTCCTTCCCATTCCAATTCTGAGACCCTTCTTATACCATGAGACTTGATATCTCAATGCTTCTAATACCAAACCTGAGACCCGTCCTATAACATGAGATGTGATATCCAAATCCTTCCCCTTCCAAACCTTAGACCCTTCCTTTATCATGAGATGTAGTATCCAACTCCTTCCCATTCCAATCCTGAGACCCTTCCGATATCATGAGATTTGTTATCTCAATGCTTCTAATATCAAACTTGAGACCCTCCCTATAGCATGAGATGTGACATCCAAGTCCTTCCCATTCCAATCCTGAGACCCTTCCTATAGCATGAGATGTGATATCTCTATGCTTCTAATACCAAACCTGAGACCCTTCCTATAACATGAGATGGGATATCCAACTCCTTCCCATTCCAATCCTGAGACCCTTCCGATAGCAGAGATGTGATATCTCAATGCTTATACCAAACATGAGACCCTTCCTATGGCCTGAGATGTCATATACAACTCCTTCCCATTCCAATCCTGAGACCCTTCCTTTAGCATGAGATGTGATATCTCAATGCTTATACCAAATCTGAGACCCTTCCTATAGCATGAGATGTGATATCCAAATCCTTCCCATTCCAATCCTGAGACCCTTCCTATAGCATGAGATGTGATATCTCAATGCTTATATCAAACCTGAGAGCCTACCTATAGCATGAGATGTGATATCCAAGTCCATCCCATTCCAATCCTTAGACCCTTCCTACAGCATGCGATGTGATATCTCAATGATTCTAATACCAAACCAGAGACTCTTACTATAACATGAGATGGGATATCCAACTCCTTCCCATTCCAATCCTGAGCCGCTTCCGATAGCAGAGATGTGATATCTCAATGCTTATAACAAACCTGAGACCCTTCCTATAACATGAGATGTGATATCCAACTCCTTCCCGTTCCAAACCTGAGACACTAACTATAGCATATGTGATATCCAACTCATTCCCATTCCAAACATGAGACCCTTCCTATAGCAAGAAAGTAATATCCAACTCCTACCCATTCCAATCCTGAGACCCTTCCTATAGCAAGAGATGTGATATCCATATCCTTCCCATTCCAATCCTGAGACCCTTCCTATAACATGAGATGTGATATCCAACTCCTTCCCATTCCAACCTGAGACACTTCCTATAGCATGAGAAGGGATATCCAACTCCTTCCCAATCCAATCCTGAGACCCTTCCGATAGCAGAGATGTGATATCTCAATGCTTATACCAAACCTGAGACCCTTCCTATGGCATGAGATGTGATATCCAACTCCTTGCCATTCAAATCCTGAGACCCTTCCTATAGCATGAGAAGGGATATCCAACTCCTTCCCAATCCAATCCTGAGACCCTTCCGATAGCAGAGACGTGATATCTCAATGCTTCTACCAAACCTGAGACCCTTCCTTTAGCATGAGATGTGATATCCAAATCCTTCACATTCCAATCCTGAGACCCTTCCTATAGCATGAGATGTGATATCTCAATGCTTCTAATACCAAACCTAAGATCCTTCCTATAACATGAGATGTGATATCCAATTCCTTCCCATTCCAAACCTGAGACCCTTCCTATTGGATGAGATGTGATATCCAACTCCTTCCCATTCCAACCCTGAGACCCTTCCTATAGCATGAGATGTGATGTCTCAATGCTTCTAATACCAAACCTGAGATCCTTCCTATAACATGAGATGTGATATCCAACTCCTTCCATTCCAATCCTGAGACCCGTCCTATAGCATGAGATGTGATATCTCAATGCTTATACCAAACCTGAGACACTTCCTATAGCATGAGATGTGATATCCAACTACTTCCCATTCCAATCCTGAGACCCTTCCTATAGCATGAGATGTGATGTCTCAATGCTTCTAATACCAAACCTGAGATCCTTCCTCTAACATGAAATGTGATATCCAACTCCTTCCCTTTCCAAACCTAAGAGCCTATCTATAGCATGAGATGTGATATCCAAGTCCTTCCCATTCCAACCCTTAGACCCTTCCTACAGCATGCACATGATATCTCAATGATTCTAATAACAAACCTGAGATCCGTCCTATAACATGAGATGGGATATCCAACTCCTTCCCATTCCAATCCTGAGACACTTCCGATAGCAGAGATGTGATATCTCAATGCTTATACCAAACCTGAGACCCTTCCTATAACATGAGATGTGATATCCAAATCCTTCCCGTTCCAAACCTGAGACCCTTCCTTTAGCACGAGATGTGATATCCAGCTCCTTCCCATTCCAATCCTGAGACACTTCCGATAGCATGAGATATGATATCTCAATACTTCTAATACCAAACGTGAGATCCTTCTGATAACATGAGATGTGATATCCAAATCCTTCCCCTTCCAAACCTGAGACCCTCCCTTTAGCATGAGATGTGATATCCAACTCCTTCCCATTCCAATCCTGAGACCCTTCTGATAGCATGAGATGTGATATCTCAATGCTTCTAATACCAAACCTGAGATCCTTCCGATAGCATGAGATGTGATATCTCAATGGTTCTAATACCAAACCTGAGATCCTTCCTATAACATGAGATGTGATATCCAAATCCTTCCCCTTCCAAACCTGAGACCCTCCCTTTAGCATGAGATGTGATATCCAACTCCTTCCCATTCCAAACCTGAGATCCTTCCTCTAACATGAAATGTGATATCCAACTCCTTCCCTTTCCAAACCTAAGAGCCTATCTATAGCATGAGATGTGATATCCAAGTCCTTCCCATTCCAACCCTTAGACCCTTCCTACAGCATGCAATATGATATCTCAATGATTCTAATAACAAACCTGAGACCCGTCCTATAACATGAGATGGGATATCCAACTCCTTCCCATTCCAATCCTGAGACACTTCTGATAGCAGAGATGTGATATCTCAATGCTTATACCAAACCTGAGACCCTTCCTATAACATGAGATGTGATATCCAAATCCTTCCCGTTCCAAACCTGAGACCCTTCCTTTAGCATGAGATGTGATATCCAGCTCCTTCCCATTCCAATCCTGAGACACTTCCGATAGCATGAGATGTGATATCTCAATGCTTCTAATATCAAAACTGAGACCCTCCCTATAGCATGATATGTGATATCTAAGTCCTTCCCATTCCAATCCTGAGACCCTTCCTATAGCATGAGATATGATATCTCAATGCTTCTAATACCAAACGTGAGATCCTTCCGATAACATGAGATGTGATATCCAAATCCTTCCCCTTCCAAACCTGAGACCCTCCCTTTAGCATGAGATGTGATATCCAACTCCTTCCCATTCCAATCCTGAGACCCTTCTGATAGCATGAGATGTGATATCTCAATGCTTCTAATACCAAACCTGAGATCCTTCCGATAGCATGAGATGTGATATCTCAATGGTTCTAATACCAAACCTGAGATCCTTCCTATAACATGAGATGTGATATCCAAATCCTTCCCCTTCCAAACCTGAGACCCTCCCTTTAGCATGAGATGTGATATCCAACTCCTTCCCATTCCATTCCTGAGACCCTTCTGATAGCATGAGATGTGATATCTCAATGCCTCTAATACCAAACCTGAGATCCTACCTCTAACATGAAATTTGATATCCAACTCTTTCCCCTTCCAAACCTGAGAGCCTTCCTATAGCATGAGATGTGATATCCAAGTCCTTCCCATTCCAATCCTGAGACCCTTCCTATAGCTTGAGATGTGATATCCAACTCCTTCCCATTCCAATTCTGAGACCCTTCCTATACTCTGAGACTTGATATCTCAATGCTTCTAATACCAAACCTGAGACCCGTAATATAACATGAGATGTGATATCCAAATCCTTCCCCTTCCAAACCTTAGACCCTTCCTTTATCATGAGATGTGATATCCAACTACTTCCCATTCCAATCCTGAGACCCTTCCTATAGCATGAGATGTGATATCTCAAAGCTTCTAATATCAAACTTGAGACCCTCCCTATAGCATGAGATGTGATATCCAAGTCCTTCCCATTCCAATCCTGAGACCCTTCCTATAGCATGAGATGTGATATCTCAATGCTTCTAATACCAAACCTGAGACCCTTCCTACAACATGAGATGGGAATATCCAACTCCTTCCCATTCCAATCCTGAGACCCTTCCGATAGCAGAGATGTGATATCTCAATGCTTATACCAAACCTGAGACCCTTCCTATGGCATGAGATGTGATATCCAACTCCTTGCCATTCAAATCCTGAGACCCTTCCTATAGCATGAGACGGGATATCCAACTCCTTCCCAATCCAATCCTGAGACCCCTCCGATAGCAGAGACGTGATATCTCAATGCTTCTACCAATCCTGAGACCCTTCCTTTAGCATGAGATGTGATATCCAAATCCTTCACATTCCAATCCTGAGACCCTTCCTATAGCATGAGATGTGATATCTCAATGCTTCTAATACCAAACCTGAGATCCTTCCTATAACATGAGATGTGATATCCAATTCCTTCCCATTCCAAACCTGAGACCCTTCCTATTGGATGAGATGTGATATCCAACTCCTTCCCATTCCAACCCTGAGACCCTTCCTATAGCATGAGATGTGATGTCTCAATGCTTCTAATACCAAACCTGAGATCCTTCCTATAACATGAGATGTGATATCCAACTCCTTCCATTCCAATCCTGAGACCCGTCCTATAGCATGAGATGTGATATCTCAATGCTTATACCAAACCTGAGACCCTTCCTATAGCATGAGATGTGATATCCAACTACTTCCCATTCCAATCCTGAGACCCTTCCTATAGCATGAGATGTGATATCTCAATGCTTCTAATACCAAACCTGAGATCCTTCCTCTAACATGAAATGTGATATCCAACTCCTTCCCTTTCCAAACCTAAGAGCCTATCTATAGCATGAGATGTGATATCCAAGTCCTTCCCGTTCCAATCCTTAGACCCTTCCTACAGCATGCAATATGATATCTCAATGATTCTAATAACAAACCTGAGACCTGTCCTATAGCATGAGATATGATATCCAAGTCCTTCCCATTCCAATCCTGAGACCCTTCCTATAACATGAAATGTGATATCCAACTCCTTCCCATTCCAACCTGAGACCCTTCCTATAGCATGAGATGGGATATCCAACTTCTTCCAAATCCAATACTGATACCCTTCCGATAGCATGAGATGTGATATCCCAATGCTTCTACCAAACCTGAGACCCATACTATGGCATGAGATGTGATATCAAACTCCTTCCCATTCCAATCCTGAGACCCTTCCTATAGCTTGAGGTGTGATATCCAACTCCTTCCCATTCCAATTCTGAGACCCTTCTTATACCATGAGACTTGATATCTCAATGCTTCTAATACCAAACCTGAGACCCGTCCTATAAAATGAGATGTGATATCCAAATCCTTCCCCTTCCAAACCTTAGACCCTTCCTTTATCATGAGATGTGGTATCCAACTCCTTCCCATTCCAATCCTGAGACCCTTCCGATATCATGAGATTTGTTATCTCAATGCTTCTAATATCAAACTTGAGACCCTCCCTATAGCATGAGATGTGACATCCAAGTCCTTCCCATTCCAATCCTGAGACCCTTCCTATAGCATGAGATGTGATATCTCTATGCTTCTAATACCAAACCTGAGACCCTTCCTATAACATGAGATGGGATATCCAACTCCTTCCCATTCCAATCCTGAGACCCTTCCGATAGCAGAGATGTGATATCTCAATGCTTATACCAAACATTAGACCCTTCCTATGGCCTGAGATGTCATATACAACTCCTTCCCATTCCAATCCTGAGACCCTTCCTTTAGCATGAGATGTGATATCTCAATGCTTATACCAAATCTGAGACCCTTTCTATAGCATGAGATGTGATATCCAAATCCTTCCCATTCCAATCCTGAGACCCTTCCTATAGCATGAGATGTGATATCTCAATGCTTATATCAAATCTGAGACCCTTCCTATAGCATGAGATGGGATATCCAACTCCTTCCCATTCCAATCCTGAGCCGCTTCCGATAGCAGAGATGTGATATCTCAATGCTTATACCAAACATGAGACCCTTCCTATAACATGAGATGTGATATCCAACTCCTTCCCGTTCCAAACCTGAGACACTAACTATAGCATATGTGATATCCAACTCCTTCCCATTCCAAACATGAGACCCTTCCTATAGCAAGAAAGTAATATCCAAATCCTTCCCATTCCAATCCTGAGACCCTTCCTATAACATGAGATGTGATATCCAACTCCTTCCCATTCAAATCCTGAGACCCTTCCTATAGCATGAGAAGGGATATCCAACTCCTTCCCAATCCAATCCTGAGACCCTTCCGATAGCAGAGATCTGATATCTCAATGCTTCTACCAAACCTGAGACCCTTCCTTTAGCATGAGATGTGATATCCAAATCCTTCACATTCCAATCCTGAGACCTTTCCTATAGCATGAGATGTGATATCTCAATGCTTCTAATACCAAACCTGGGATCCTTCCTATAACATGAGATGTGATATCCAATTCCTTCCCATTCCAAACCTGAGACCCTTCCTATTGGATGAGATGCGATATCCAACTCCTTCCCATTCCAACCCTGAGACCCTTCCTATAGCATGAGATGTGATGTCTCAATGCTTCTAATACCAAACCTGAGATCCTTCCTAAAACATGAGATGTGATATCCAACTCCTTCCATTCCAATCCTGAGACCCGTCCTATAGCATGAGATGTGATATCTCAATGCTTATACCAAACCTGAGACCCTTCCTATAGCATGAGATGTGATATCCAACTACTTCCCATTCCAATCCTGAGACCCTTCCTATAGCATGAGATGTGATATCTCAATGCTTCTAATACCAAACCTGAGATCCTTCCTCTAACATGAAATGTGATATCCAACTCCTTCCCTTTCCAAACCTTAGACCCTTCCTACAGCATGCAATATGATATCTCAATGATTCTAATAACAAACCTGAGACCCGTCCTATAGCATGAGATATGATATCCAAGTCCTTCCCATTCCAATCCTGAGACCCTTCCTATAACATGAAATGTGATATCCAACTCCTTCCCATTCCAACCTGAGACCCTTCCTATAGCATGAGATGGGATATCCAACTTCTTCCAAATCCAATACTGATACCCTTCCGATAGCATGAGATGTGATGTCCCAATGCTTCTACCAAACCTGAGACCCATACTATGGCATGAGATGTGATATCAAACTCCTTCCCATTCCAATCCTGAGACCCTTCCTATAGCTTGAGGTGTGATATCCAACTCCTTCCCATTCCAATTCTGAGACCCTTCTTATACCATGAGACTTGATATCTCAATGCTTCTAATACCAAACCTGAGACCCGTCCTATAACATGAGATGTGATATCCAAATCCTTCCCCTTCCAAACCTTAGACCCTTCCTTTATCATGAGATGTGGTATCCAACTCCTTCCCATTCCAATCCTGAGACCCTTCCGATATCATGAGATTTGTTATCTCAATGCTTCTAATATCAAACTTGAGACCCTCCCTATAGCATGAGATGTGACATCCAAGTCCTTCCCATTCCAATCCTGAGACCCTTCCTATAGCATGAGATGTGATATCTCTATACTTCTAATACCAAACCTGAGACCCTTCCTATAACATGAGATGGGATATCCAACTCCTTCCCATTCCAATCCTGAGACCCTTCCGATAGCAGAGATGTGATATCTCAATGCTTATACCAAACCTGAGACCCTTCCTATGGCCTGAGATGTCATATACAACTCCTTCCCATTCCAATCCTGAGACCCTTCCTTTAGCATGAGATGTGATATCTCAATGCTTATACCAAATCTGAGACCCTTCCTATAGCATGAGATGTGATATCCAAATCCTTCCCATTCCAATCCTGAGACCCTTCCTATAGCATGAGATGTGATATCTCAATGCTTATACCAAACCTGGGAGCCTACAATCCTGAGACCCTTCCTTTAGCATGAAATGTGATATCTCAATGCTTATACCAAATCTGAGACCCTTCCTATAGCATGAGATGTGATATCCAAGTCCATCCCATTCCAATCCTTAGACCCTTCCTACAGCATGCGATGTGATATCTCAATGATTCTAATACCAAACCAGAGACTCTTACTATAACATGAGATGGGATATCCAACTCCTTCCCATTCCAATCCTGAGCCGCTTCCGATAGCAGAGATGTGATATCTCAATGCTTATACCAAACCTGAGACCCTTCCTATAACATGAGATGTGATATCCAACTCCTTCCCGTTCCAAACCTGAGACACTAACTATAGCATATGTGATATCCAAATCCTTCCCATTCCAAACATGAGACCCTTCCTATAGCAAGAAAGTAATATCCAACTCCTACCCATTCCAATCCTGAGACCCTTCCTATAGCAAGAGATGTGATATCCAAATCCTTCCCATTCCAATCCTGAGACCCTTCCTATAACATGAGATGTGATATCCAACTCCTTCCCATTCCAACCTGAGACACTTCCTATAGCATGAGAAGGGATATCCAACTCCTTCCCAATCCAATCCTGAGACCCTTCCGATAGCAGAGATGTGATATCTCAATGCTTATACCAAACCTGAGACCCTTCCTATGGCATGAGATGTGATATCCAACTCCTTGCCATTCAAATCCTGAGACCCTTCCTATAGCATGAGAAGGGATATCCAACTCCTTCCCAATCCAATCCTGAGACCCTTCCGATAGCAGAGACGTGATATCTCAATGCTTCTACCAAACCTGAGGCCCTTCCTTTAGCATGAGATGTAATATCCAAATCCTTCACATTCCAATCCTGAGACCCTTCCTATAGCATGAGATGTGATATCTCAATGCTTCTAATACCAAACCTGAGACCCTTCCTATAACATGAGATGGGATATCCAACTCCTTCCCATTCCAATCCTGAGACCCTTCCGATAGCAGAGATGTGATATCTCAATGCTTATACCAAACCTGAGAACCTTCCTATGGCCTGAGATGTCATATACAACTCCTTCCCATTCCAATCCTGAGACCCTTCCTTTAGCATGAGATGTGATATCTCAATGCTTATACCAAATCTGAGACCCTTCCTATAGCATGAGATGTGATATCCAAGTCCATCCCATCCCAAACCTGAGACACTAACTATAGCATATGTGATATCCAACTCCTTCCCATTCCAAACATGAGACCCTTCCTATAGCAAGAAAGTAATATCCAACTCCTACCCATTCCAATCCTGAGACCTTTCCTATAGCAAGAGATGTGATATCCAAATCCTTCCCATTCCAATCCTGAGACCCTTCCTATAACATGAGATGTGATATCCAACTCCTTCCCATTCCAACCTGAGACACTTCCTATAGCATGAGAAGGGATATCCAACTCCTTCCCAATCCAATCCTGAGACCCTTCCGATAGCAGAGATGTGATATCTCAATGCTTATACCAAACCTGAGACCCTTCCTATGGCATGAGATGTGATATCCAACTCCTAGCCATTCAAATCCTGAGACCCTTCCTATAGCATGAGATGTGATATCTCTATGCTTCTAATACCAAACCTGAGTCCCTTCCTATAACATGAGATGGGATATCCAACTCCTTCCCATTCCAATCCTGAGACCCTTCCGATAGCAGAGATGTGATATCTCAATGCTTATACCAAACCTGAGAACCTTCCTATGGCCTGAGATGTCATATACAACTCCTTCCCATTCCAATCCTGAGACCCTTCCTTTAGCATGAGATGTGATATCTCAATGCTTATACCAAATCTGAGACCCTTCCTATAGCATGAGATGTGATATCCAATTCCTTCCCATTCCAATCCTGAGACCCTTCCTATAGCATGAGATGTGATATCTCAATGCTTATACCAAACCTGAGAGTCTACCTATAGCATGAGATGTGATATCCAAGTCCATCCCATTCCAATCCTTAGACCCTTCCTACAGCATGCGATGTGATATCTCAATGATTCTAATACCAAACCAGAGACTCTTCCTATAACATGAGATGGGATATCCAACTCCTTCCCATTCCAATGCTGAGCCGCTTCTGATAGCAGAGATGTGATATCTCAATGCTTATACCAAACCTGAGACCCTTCCTATATCATGAGATGTGATATCCAACTCCTTCCCGTTCCAAACCTGAGACACTAACTATAGCATATGTGATATCCAACTCCTTCCCATTCCAAACATGAGACCCTTCCTTTAGCAAGAAAGTAATATCCAACTCCTACCCATTCCAATCCTGAGACCCTTCCTATAGCAAGAGATGTGATATCCAAATCCTTCCCATTCCAATCCTGAGACCCTTCCTATAACATGAGATGTGATATCCAACTCCTTCCCATTCCAACCTGAGACACTTCCTATAGCATGAGAAGGGATATCCAACTCCTTCCCAATCCAATCCTGAGACCCTTCCGATAGCAGAGATGTGATATCTCAATGCTTATACCAAACCTGAGACCCTTCCTATGGCATGAGATGTGATATCCAACTCCTTGCCATTCAAATCCTGAGACCCTTCCTATAGCATGAGATGTGATATCTCTATGCTTCTAATACCAAACCTGAGACCCTTCCTATAACATGAGATGGGATATCCAACTCCTTCCCATTCCAATCCTGAGACCCTTCCGATAGCAGAGATGTGATATCTCAATGCTTATACCAAACCTGGAACCTTCCTATGGCCTGAGATGTCATATACAACTCCTTCCCATTCCAATCCTGAGACCCTTCCTTTAGCATGAGATGTGATATCTCAATGCTTATACCAAATCTGAGACCCATCCTATAGCATGAGATGTGATATCCAATTCCTTCCCATTCCAATCCTGAGACCCTTCCTATAGCATGAGATGTGATATCTCAATGCTTATACCAAACCACCTGAGAGCCTACCTGTAGCATGAGATGTGATATCCAAGTCCATCCCATTCCAATCCTTAGACCCTTCCTACAGCATGCGATGTGATATTTCAATGATTCTAATACCAAACCAGAGACTCTTCCTATAACATGAGATGGGATATCCAACTCCTTCCCATTCCAATCCTGAGCCGCTTCCGATAGCAGAGATGTGATATCTCAATGCTTATACCAAACCTGAGACCCTTCCTATAACATGAGATGTGATATCCAACTCCTTCCCGTTGCAAACCTGAGACACTAACTATAGCATATGTGATATCCAACTCCTTCCCATTCCAAACATGAGACCCCTCCTATAGCAAGAAAGTAATATCCAACTCCTACCCATTCCAATCCTGAGACCCTTCCTATAGCAAGAGATGTGATATCCAAATCCTTCCCATTCCAATCCTGAGACCCTTCCTATAACATGAATGAGATGTGATATCCAACTCCTTCCCATTCCAACCTGAGACACTTCCTATAGCATGAGAAGGGATATCCAACTCCTTCCCAATCCAAACCTGAGACCCTTCCGATAGCAGAGATGTGATATCTCAATGCTTATACCAAACCTGAGACCCTTCCTATGGCATGAGATGTGATATCCAACTCCTTCCCAATCCAATCCTGAGACCCTTCCGATAGCAGAGGCGTGATATCTCAATGCTTCTACCAAACCTGAGACCCTTCCTTTAGCATGAGATGTGATATCCAAATCCTTCACATTCCAATCCTGAGACCCTTCCTATAGCATGAGAAGGGATATCCAACTCCTTCCCAATCCAATCCTGAGACCCTTCCGATAGCAGAGATCTGATATCTCAATGCTTCTACCAAACCTGAGACCCTTCCTTTAGCATGAGATGTGATATCCAAATCCTTCACATTCCAATCCTGAGACCCTTCCTATAGCATGAGATGTGATATCTCAATGCTTCTAATACCAAACCTGAGATCCTTCCTATAACATGAGATGTGATATCCAATTCCTTCCCATTCCAAACCTGAGACCCTTCCTATTGGATGAGATGCGATATCCAACTCCTTCCCATTCCAACCCTGAGACCCTTCCTATAGCATGAGATGTGATGTCTCAATGCTTCTAATACCAAACCTGAGATCCTTCCTATAACATGAGATGTGATATCCAACTCCTTCCATTCCAATCCTGAGACCCGTCCTATAGCATGAGATGTGATATCTCAATGCTTATACCAAACCTGAGACCCTTCCTATAGCATGAGATGTGATATCCAACTACTTCCCATTCCAATCCTGAGACCCTTCCTATAGCATGAGATGTGATATCTCAATGCTTCTAATACCAAACCTGAGATCCTTCCTCTAACATGAAATGTGATATCCAACTCCTTCCCTTTCCAAACCTTAGACCCTTCCTACAGCATGCAATATGATATCTCAATGATTCTAATAACAAACCTGAGACCCGTCCTATAGCATGAGATATGATATCCAAGTCCTTCCCATTCCAATCCTGAGACCCTTCCTATAACATGAAATGTGATATCCAACTCCTTCCCATTCCAACCTGAGACCCTTCCTATAGCATGAGATGGGATATCCAACTTCTTCCAAATCCAATACTGATACCCTTCCGATAGCATGAGATGTGATGTCCCAATGCTTCTACCAAACCTGAGACCCATACTATGGCATGAGATGTGATATCAAACTCCTTCCCATTCCAATCCTGAGACCCTTCCTATAGCTTGAGGTGTGATATCCAACTCCTTCCCATTCCAATTCTGAGACCCTTCTTATACCATGAGACTTGATATCTCAATGCTTCTAATACCAAACCTGAGACCCGTCCTATAACATGAGATGTGATATCCAAATCCTTCCCCTTCCAAACCTTAGAACCTTCCTTTATCATGAGATGTGGTATCCAACTCCTTCCCATTCCAATCCTGAGACCCTTCCGATATCATGAGATTTGTTATCTCAATGCTTCTAATATCAAACTTGAGACCCTCCCTATAGCATGAGATGTGACATCCAAGTCCTTCCCATTCCAATCCTGAGACCCTTCCTATAGCATGAGATGTGATATCTCTATACTTCTAATACCAAACCTGAGACCCTTCCTATAACATGAGATGGGATATCCAACTCCTTCCCATTCCAATCCTGAGACCCTTCCGATAGCAGAGATGTGATATCTCAATGCTTATACCAAACCTGAGACCCTTCCTATGGCCTGAGATGTCATATACAACTCCTTCCCATTCCAATCCTGAGACCCTTCCTTTAGCATGAGATGTGATATCTCAATGCTTATACCAAATCTGAGACCCTTCCTATAGCATGAGATGTGATATCCAAATCCTTCCCATTCCAATCCTGAGACCCTTCCTATAGCATGAGATGTGATATCTCAATGCTTGTACCAAACCTGGGAGCCTACAATCCTGAGACCCTTCCTTTAGCATGAAATGTGATATCTCAATGCTTATACCAAATCTGAGACCCTTCCTATAGCATGAGATGTGATATCCAAGTCCATCCCATTCCAATCCTTAGACCCTTCCTACAGCATGCGATGTGATATCTCAATGATTCTAATACCAAACCAGAGACTCTTACTATAACATGAGATGGGATATCCAACTCCTTCCCATTCCAATCCTGAGCCGCTTCCGATAGCAGAGATGTGATATCTCAATGCTTATACCAAACCTGAGACCCTTCCTATAACATGAGATGTGATATCCAACTCCTTCCCGTTCCAAACCTGAGACACTAACTATAGCATATGTGATATCCAAATCCTTCCCATTCCAAACATGAGACCCTTCCTATAGCAAGAAAGTAATATCCAACTCCTACCCATTCCAATCCTGAGACCCTTCCTATAGCAAGAGATGTGATATCCAAATCCTTCCCATTCCAATCCTGAGACCCTTCCTATAACATGAGATGTGATATCCAACTCCTTCCCATTCCAACCTGAGACACTTCCTATAGCATGAGAAGGGATATCCAACTCCTTCCCAATCCAATCCTGAGACCCTTCCGATAGCAGAGATGTGATATCTCAATGCTTATACCAAACCTGAGACCCTTCCTATGGCATGAGATGTGATATCCAACTCCTTGCCATTCAAATCCTGAGACCCTTCCTATAGCATGAGAAGGGATATCCAACTCCTTCCCAATCCAATCCTGAGACCCTTCCGATAGCAGAGACGTGATATCTCAATGCTTCTACCAAACCTGAGGCCCTTCCTTTAGCATGAGATGTAATATCCAAATCCTTCACATTCCAATCCTGAGACCCTTCCTATAGCATGAGATGTGATATCTCAATGCTTCTAATACCAAACCTGAGACCCTTCCTATAACATGAGATGGGATATCCAACTCCTTCCCATTCCAATCCTGAGACCCTTCCGATAGCAGAGATGTGATATCTCAATGCTTATACCAAACCTGAGAACCTTCCTATGGCCTGAGATGTCATATACAACTCCTTCCCATTCCAATCCTGAGACCCTTCCTTTAGCATGAGATGTGATATCTCAATGCTTATACCAAATCTGAGACCCTTCCTATAGCATGAGATGTGATATCCAAGTCCATCCCATTCCAAACCTGAGACACTAACTATAGCATATGTGATATCCAACTCCTTCCCATTCCAAACATGAGACCCTTCCTATAGCAAGAAAGTAATATCCAACTCCTACCCATTCCAATCCTGAGACCCTTCCTATAGCAAGAGATGTGATATCCAAATCCTTCCCATTCCAATCCTGAGACCCTTCCTATAACATGAGATGTGATATCCAACTCCTTCCCATTCCAACCTGAGACACTTCCTATAGCATGAGAAGGGATATCCAACTCCTTCCCAATCCAATCCTGAGACCCTTCCGATAGCAGAGATGTGATATCTCAATGCTTATACCAAACCTGAGACCCTTCCTATGGCATGAGATGTGATATCCAACTCCTTGCCATTCAAATCCTGAGACCCTTCCTATAGCATGAGATGTGATATCTCTATGCTTCTAATACCAAACCTGAGACCCTTCCTATAACATGAGATGGGATATCCAACTCCTTCCCATTCCAATCCTGAGACCCTTCCGATAGCAGAGATGTGATATCTCAATGCTTATACCAAACCTGAGAACCTTCCTATGGCCTGAGATGTCATATACAACTCCTTCCCATTCCAATCCTGAGACCCTTCCTTTAGCATGAGATGTGATATCTCAATGCTTATACCAAATCTGAGACCCTTCCTATAGCATGAGATGTGATATCCAATTCCTTCCCATTCCAATCCTGAGACCCTTCCTATAGCATGAGATGTGATATCTCAATGCTTATACCAAACCTGAGAGTCTACCTATAGCATGAGATGTGATATCCAAGTCCATCCCATTCCAATCCTTAGACCCTTCCTACAGCATGCGATGTGATATCTCAATGATTCTAATACCAAACCAGAGACTCTTCCTATAACATGAGATGGGATATCCAACTCCTTCCCATTCCAATGCTGAGCCGCTTCTGATAGCAGAGATGTGATATCTCAATGCTTATACCAAACCTGAGACCCTTCCTATATCATGAGATGTGATATCCAACTCCTTCCCGTTCCAAACCTGAGACACTAACTATAGCATATGTGATATCCAACTCCTTCCCATTCCAAACATGAGACCCTTCCTATGGCAAGAAAGTAATATCCAACTCCTACCCATTCCAATCCTGAGACCCTTCCTATAGCAAGAGATGTGATATCCAAATCCTTCCCATTCCAATCCTGAGACCCTTCCTATAACATGAGATGTGATATCCAACTCCTTCCCATTCCAACCTGAGACACTTCCTATAGCATGAGAAGGGATATCCAACTCCTTCCCAATCCAATCCTGAGACCCTTCCGATAGCAGAGATGTGATATCTCAATGCTTATACCAAACCTGAGACCCTTCCTATGGCATGAGATGTGATATCCAACTCCTTGCCATTCAAATCCTGAGACCCTTCCTATAGCATGAGATGTGATATCTCTATGCTTCTAATACCAAACCTGAGACCCTTCCTATAACATGAGATGGGATATCCAACTCCTTCCCATTCCAATCCTGAGACCCTTCCGATAGCAGAGATGTGATATCTCAATGCTTATACCAAACCTGAGAACCTTCCTATGGCCTGAGATGTCATATACAACTCCTTCCCATTCCAATCCTGAGACCCTTCCTTTAGCATGAGATGTGATATCTCAATGCTTATACCAAATCTGAGACCCTTCCTATAGCATGAGATGTGATATCCAATTCCTTCCCATTCCAATCCTGAGACCCTTCCTATAGCATGAGATGTGATATCTCAATGCTTATACCAAACCACCTGAGAGCCTACCTATAGCATGAGATGTGATATCCAAGTCCATCCCATTCCAATCCTTAGACCCTTCCTACAGCATGCGATGTGATATCTCAATGATTCTAATACCAAACCAGAGACTCTTCCTATAACATGAGATGGGATATCCAACTCCTTCCCATTCCAATCCTGAGCCGCTTCCGATAGCAGAGATGTGATATCTCAATGCTTATACCAAACCTGAGACCCTTCCTATAACATGAGATGTGATATCCAACTCCTTCCCGTTGCAAACCTGAGACACTAACTATAGCATATGTGATATCCAACTCCTTCCCATTCCAAACATGAGACCCCTCCTATAGCAAGAAAGTAATATCCAACTCCTACCCATTCCAATCCTGAGACCCTTCCTATAGCAAGAGATGTGATATCCAAATCCTTCCCATTCCAATCCTGAGACCCTTCCTATAACATGAATGAGATGTGATATCCAACTCCTTCCCATTCCAACCTGAGACACTTCCTATAGCATGAGAAGGGATATCCAACTCCTTCCCAATCCAAACCTGAGACCCTTCCGATAGCAGAGATGTGATATCTCAATGCTTATACCAAACCTGAGACCCTTCCTATGGCATGAGATGTGATATCCAACTCCTTCCCAATCCAATCCTGAGACCCTTCCGATAGCAGAGGCGTGATATCTCAATGCTTCTACCAAACCTGAGACCCTTCCTTTAGCATGAGATGTGATATCCAAATCCTTCACATTCCAATCCTGAGACTCTTCCTATAGCATGAGATGTGATATCTCAATGCTTCTAATACCAAACCTGAGATCCTTCCTATAACATGAGATGTGATATCCAATTCCTTCCCATTCCAAACCTGAGGCCCTTCCTATTGGATGAGATGTGATATCCAACTCCTTCCCATTCCAACCCTGAGACCCTTCCTATAGCATGAGATGTGATGTCTCAATGCTTCTAATACCAAACCTGAGATCCTTCCTATAACATGAGATGTGATATCCAACTCCTTCCATTCCAATCCTGAGACCCGTCCTATAGCATGAGATGTGATATCTCAATGCTTATACCAAACCTGAGACCCTTCCTATAGCATGAGATGTGATATCCAATTGCTTCCCATTCCAATCCTGAGACCCTTCCTATAGCATGAGATGTGATATCTCAATGCTTCTAATACCAAACCTGAGATCCTTCCTCTAACATGAAATGTGATATCCAACTCCTTCCCTTTCCAAACCTAAGAGCCTATCTATAGCATGAGATGTGATATCCAAGTCCTTCCCATTCCAACCCTTAGACCCTTCCAACAGCATGCAATATGATATCTCAATGATTCTAATAACAAACCTGAGACCCGTCCTATAACATGAGATGGGATATCCAACTCCTTCCCATTCCAATCCTGAGACACTTCCGATAGCAGAGATGTGATATCTCAATGCTTATACCAAACCTGAGAACCTTCCTATGGCCTGAGATGTCATATACAACTCCTTCCCATTCCAATCCTGGGACCCTTCCTTTAGCATGAGATGTGATATCTCAATGCTTATACCAAATCTGAGACCCTTCCTATAGCATGATGTGATATCCAATTCCTTCCCATTCCAATCCTGAGACCCTTCCTATAGCATGAGATGTGATATCTCAATGCTTATAACAAACCTGAGAGCCTACCTATAGCATGAGATGTGATATCCAAGTCCATCCCATTCCAATCCTTAGACCCTTCCTACAGCATGCGATGTGATATCTCAATGATTCTAATACCAAACCAGAGACTCTTCCTATAACATTAGATGGGATATCCAACTCCTTCCCATTCCAATCCTGAGCCGCTTCCGATAGCAGAGATGTGATATCTCAATGCTTATACCAAACCTGAGACCCTTCCTATAACATGAGATGTGATATCCAACTCCTTCCCGTTCCAAACCTGAGACACTAACTATAGCATATGTGATATCCAACTCCTTCCCATTCCAAACATGAGACCCTTCCAATAGCAAGAAAGTAATATCCAACTCCTACCCATTCCAATCCTGAGACCCTTCCTATAGCAAGGGATGTGATATCCAAATCCTTCCCATTCCAATCCTGAGACCCTTCCTATAACATGAGATGTGATATCCAACTCCTTCCCATTCCAACCTGAGACACTTCCTATAGCATGAGAAGGGATATCCAACTCCTTCCCAATCCAATCCTGAGACCCTTCCGATAGCAGAGATGTGATATCTCAATGCTTATAACAAACCTGAGACCCTTCCTATGGCATGAGATGTGATATCCAACTCCTTGCCATTCAAATCCTGAGACTCTTCCTATAGCATGAGAAGGGATATCCAACTCCTTCCCAATCCAATCCTGAGACCCTTCCGATAGCAGAGACGTGATATCTCAATGCTTCTACCAAACCTGAGACCCTTCCTTTAGCATGAGATGTGATATCCAAATCCTTCACATTCCAATCCTGAGACCCTTCCTATAGCATGAGATGTGATATCTCAATGCTTCTAATACCAAACCTGAGATCCTTCCTATAACATGAGATGTGATATCCAATTCCTTCCCATTCCAAACCTGAGACCCTTCCTATTGGATGAGATGTGATATCCAACTCCTTCCCATTCCAACCCTGAGACCCTTCCTATAGCATGAGATGTGATGTCTCAATGCTTCTAATACCAAACCTGAGATCCTTCCTTATAACATGAGATGTGATATCCAACTCCTTCCATTCCAATCCTGAGACCCGTCCTATAGCATGAGATGTGATATCTCAATGCTTATACCAAACCTGAGACCCTTCCTATAGCATGAGATGTGATATCCAACTGCTTCCCATTCCAATCCTGAGACCCTTCCTATAGCATGAGATGTGATATCTCAATGCTTCTAATACCAAACCTGAGATCCTTCCTCTAACATGAAATGTGATATCCAATTCCTTCCCTTTCCAAACCTAAGAGCCTATCTATAGCATGAGATGTGATATCCAAGTCCTTCACATTCCAACCCTTAGACCCTTACTACAGCATGCAATATGATATCTCAATGATTCTAATAACAAACCTGAGACCCGTCCTATAACATGAGATGGGATATCCAACTCCTTCCCATTCCAATCCTGAGACACTTCCGATAGCAGAGATGTGATATCTCAATGCTTATACCAAACCTGAGACCCTTCCTATAACATGAGATGTGATATCCAAATCCTTCCCGTTCCAAACCTGAGACCCTTCCTTTAGCATGAGATGTGATATCCAACTCCTTCCCATTCCAATCCTGAGACCCTTCCTATAGCATGAGATATGATATCTCAATACTTCTAATACCAAACGTGAGATCCTTCCGATAACATGAGATGTGATATCCAAATCCTTCCCCTTCCAAACCTGAGACCCTCCCTTTAGCATGAGATGTGATATCCAACTCCTTCCTATTCCAATCCTGAGACTCTTCTGATAGCATGAGATGTGATATCTCAATGCTTCTAATACCAAACCTGAGATCCTTCCGATAGCATGAGATGTGATATCTCAATGCTTCTAATACCAAACCTGAGATCCTTCCTATAACATGAGATGTGATATCCAAATCCTTCCCCTTCCAAACCTGAGACCCTCCCTTTAGCATGAGATGTGATATCTCAAAGCTTCTAATATCAAACTTGAGACCCTCCCTATAGCGTGAGATGTGATATCCAAGTCCTTCCCATTCCAATCCTGAGACCCTTCCTATAGCATGAGATGTGATATCTCAATGCTTCTAATACCAAACCTGAGACCCTTCCTATAACATGAGATGGGAATATCCAACTCCTTCCCATTCCAATCCTGAGACCCTTCCGATAGCAGAGATGTGATATCTCAATGCTTATACCAAACCTGAGATCCTTCCTATAACATGAGATGTCCTGAGACACTTCCTATAGCATGAGATGTGATATCTCACTGCTTATACCAAACCTGAGACCCTTCCCATAGCATGAGATGTGATATCCAAGTCCTTCCCATTCCAATCCTGAGACACTTCCTATAGCATGAGATGTGATATCTCAATGCTTCTAATACCAAACCTGAGACTCTTCCTATAACATGAGATGGGGAATCTAACTCCTTCCCATTCCAATCCTGAGACCCTTTTGATAGCAGAGATGTGATATCTCAATGTTTATACCAAACCTGAGACCCTTCCTACGGCATGAGTTGTCATATTCAACTCCTTCCCATTCCAATCCTGAGACCCTTCCTATAGCATGAGATGTGATATCCAACTCCTTCCCATTCCAATCCTGAGACCCTTCCTATAGCATGAGATGTGATGTCTCAATGCTTCTAATACCAAACCTGATATCCTTCCTATAACATGAGATGTGATATCCAACTCCTTCCATTCCAATCCTGAGACCCTTCCTATAGCATGAGATGTGATATCTCAATGGTTCTACCAAACCTGAGACCCTTCCTATAGCATGAGATGTGATATCCAACTCCTTCCCATTCCAATCCTGAGACCCTTCCTATAGCCTGAGATGTGATATCTCAATGCCCCTAATACCAAACCTGAGATCCTTCCTCTAACATGAAATGTGATATCCAACTCCTTCCCATACCAACCTGAGACCCTTCCTATAGCATGAGATGGGATATCCAACTTCTTCCAAATCCAATACTGATACCCTTCCGATAGCATGAGATGTGATATCCCAATGCTTCTACCAAACCTGAGACCCATACTATGGCATGAGATGTGATATCAAACTCCTTTCCATTCCAATCCTGAGACCCTTCCTATAGCTTGAGGTGTGATATCCAACTCCTTCCCATTCCAATTCTGAGACCCTTCTTATACCATGAGACTTAATATCTCAATGCTTCTAATACCAAACCTGAGACCCGTCCTATAACATGAGATGTGATATCCAAATCCTTCCCCTTCCAAACCTTAGACCCTTCCTTTATCATGAGATGTGGTATCCAACTCCTTCCCATTCCAATCCTGAGACCCTTCCGATATCATGAGATTTGTTATCTCAATGCTTCTAATATCAAACTTGAGACCCTCCCTATAGCATGAGATGTGACATCCAAGTCCTTCCCATTCCAATCCTGAGACCCTTCCTATAGCATGAGATGTGATATCTCTATACTTCTAATACCAAACCTGAGACCCTTCCTATAACATGAGATGGGATATCCAACTCCTTCCCATTCCAATCCTGAGACCCTTCCGATAGCAGAGATGTGATATCTCAATGCTTATACCAAACCTGAGACCCTTCCTATGGCCTGAGATGTCATATACAACTCCTTCCCATTCCAATCCTGAGACCCTTCCTTTAGCATGAGATGTGATATCTCAATGCTTATACCAAATCTGAGACCCTTCCTATAGCATGAGATGTGATATCCAAATCCTTCCCATTCCAATCCTGAGACCCTTCCTATAGCATGAGATGTGATATCTCAATGCTTATACCAAACCTGGGAGCCTACAATCCTGAGACCCTTCCTTTAGCATGAAATGTGATATCTCAATGCTTATACCAAATCTGAGACCCTTCCTATAGCATGAGATGTGATATCCAAGTCCATCCCATTCCAATCCTTAGACCCTTCCTACAGCATGCGATGTGATATCTCAATGATTCTAATACCAAACCAGAGACTCTTACTATAACATGAGATGGGATATCCAACTCCTTCCCATTCCAATCCTGAGCCGCTTCCGATAGCAGAGATGTGATATCTCAATGCTTATACCAAACCTGAGACCCTTCCTATAACATGAGATGTGATATCCAACTCCTTCCCGTTCCAAACCTGAGACACTAACTATAGCATATGTGATATCCAAATCCTTCCCATTCCAAACATGAGACCCTTCCTATAGCAAGAAAGTAATATCCAACTCCTACCCATTCCAATCCTGAGACCCTTCCTATAGCAAGAGATGTGATATCCAAATCCTTCCCATTCCAATCCTGAGACCCTTCCTATAACATGAGATGTGATATCCAACTCCTTCCCATTCCAACCTGAGACACTTCCTATAGCATGAGAAGGGATATCCAACTCCTTCCCAATCCAATCCTGAGACCCTTCCGATAGCAGAGATGTGATATCTCAATGCTTATACCAAACCTGAGACCCTTCCTATGGCATGAGATGTGATATCCAACTCCTTGCCATTCAAATCCTGAGACCCTTCCTATAGCATGAGAAGGGATATCCAACTCCTTCCCAATCCAATCCTGAGACCCTTCCGATAGCAGAGACGTGATATCTCAATGCTTCTACCAAACCTGAGGCCCTTCCTTTAGCATGAGATGTAATATCCAAATCCTTCACATTCCAATCCTAAGACCCTTCCTATAGCATGAGATGTGATATCTCAATGCTTCTAATACCAAACCTGAGACCCTTCCTATAACATGAGATGGGATATCCAACTCCTTCCCATTCCAATCCTGAGACCCTTCCGATAGCAGAGATGTGATATCTCAATGCTTATACCAAACCTGAGAACCTTCCTATGGCCAGAGATGTCATATACAACTCCTTCCCATTCCAATCCTGAGACCCTTCCTTTAGCATGAGATGTGATATCTCAATGCTTATACCAAATCTGAGACCCTTCCTATAGCATGAGATGTGATATCCAAGTCCATCCCATTCCAAACCTGAGACACTAACTATAGCATATGTGATATCCAACTCCTTCCCATTCCAAACATGAGACCCTTCCTATAGCAAGAAAGTAATATCCAACTCCTACCCATTCCAATCCTGAGACCCTTCCTATAGCAAGAGATGTGATATCCAAATCCTTCCCATTCCAATCCTGAGACCCTTCCTATAACATGAGATGTGATATCCAACTCCTTCCCATTCCAACCTGAGACACTTCCTATAGCATGAGAAGGGATATCCAACTCCTTCCCAATCCAATCCTGAGACCCTTCCGATAGCAGAGATGTGATATCTCAATGCTTATACCAAACCTGAGACCCTTCCTATGGCATGAGATGTGATATCCAACTCCTTGCCATTCAAATCCTGAGACCCTTCCTATAGCATGAGATGTGATATCTCTATGCTTCTAATACCAAACCTGAGACCCTTCCTATAACATGAGATGGGATATCCAACTCCTTCCCATTCCAATCCTGAGACCCTTCCGATAGCAGAGATGTGATATCTCAATGCTTATACCAAACCTGAGAACCTTCCTATGGCCTGAGATGTCATATACAACTCCTTCCCATTCCAATCCTGAGACCCTTCCTTTAGCATGAGATGTGATATCTCAATGCTTATACCAAATCTGAGACCCTTCCTATAGCATGAGATGTGATATCCAATTCCTTCCCATTCCAATCCTGAGACCCTTCCTATAGCATGAGATGTGATATCTCAATGCTTATACCAAACCTGAGAGTCTACCTATAGCATGAGATGTGATATCCAAGTCCATCCCATTCCAATCCTTAGACCCTTCCTACAGCATGCGATGTGATATCTCAATGATTCTAATACCAAACCAGAGACTCTTCCTATAACATGAGATGGGATATCCAACTCCTTCCCATTCCAATGCTGAGCCGCTTCTGATAGCAGAGATGTGATATCTCAATGCTTATACCAAACCTGAGACCCTTCCTATATCATGAGATGTGATATCCAACTCCTTTCTGTTCCAAACCTGAGACACTAACTATAGCATATGTGATATCCAACTCCTTCCCATTCCAAACATGAGACCCTTCCTATGGCAAGAAAGTAATATCCAACTCCTACCCATTCCAATCCTGAGACCCTTCCTATAGCAAGAGATGTGATATCCAAATCCTTCCCATTCCAATCCTGAGACCCTTCCTATAACATGAGATGTGATATCCAACTCCTTCCCATTCCAACCTGAGACACTTCCTATAGCATGAGAAGGGATATCCAACTCCTTCCCAATCCAATCCTGAGACCCTTCCGATAGCAGAGATGTGATATCTCAATGCTTATACCAAACCTGAGACCCTTCCTATGGCATGAGATGTGATATCCAACTCCTTGCCATTCAAATCCTGAGACCCTTCCTATAGCATGAGGTGTGATATCTCTATGCTTCTAATACCAAACCTGAGACCCTTCCTATAACATGAGATGGGATATCCAACTCCTTCCCATTCCAATCCTGAGACCCTTCCGATAGCAGAGATGTGATATCTCAATGCTTATACCAAACCTGAGAACCTTCCTATGGCCTGAGATGTCATATACAACTCCTTCCCATTCCAATCCTGAGACCCTTCCTTTAGCATGAGATGTGATATCTCAATGCTTATACCAAATCTGAGACCCTTCCTATAGCATGAGATGTGATATCCAATTCCTTCCCATTCCAATCCTGAGACCCTTCCTATAGCATGAGATGTGATATCTCAATGCTTATACCAAACCACCTGAGAGCCTACCTATAGCATGAGATGTGATATCCAAGTCCATCCCATTCCAATCCTTAGACCCTTCCTACAGCATGCGATGTGATATCTCAATGATTCTAATACCAAACCAGAGACTCTTCCTATAACATGAGATGGGATATCCAACTCCTTCCCATTCCAATCCTGAGCCGCTTCCGATAGCAGAGATGTGATATCTCAATGCTTATACCAAACCTGAGACCCTTCCTATAACATGAGATGTGATATCCAACTCCTTCCCGTTGCAAACCTGAGACACTAACTATAGCATATGTGATATCCAACTCCTTCCCATTCCAAACATGAGACCCCTCCTATAGCAAGAAAGTAATATCCAACTCCTACCCATTCCAATCCTGAGACCCTTCCTATAGCAAGAGATGTGATATCCAAATCCTTCCCATTCCAATCCTGAGACCCTTCCTATAACATGAATGAGATGTGATATCCAACTCCTTCCCATTCCAACCTGAGACACTTCCTATAGCATGAGAAGGGATATCCAACTCCTTCCCAATCCAAACCTGAGACCCTTCCGATAGCAGAGATGTGATATCTCAATGCTTATACCAAACCTGAGACCCTTCCTATGGCATGAGATGTGATATCCAACTCCTTCCCAATCCAATCCTGAGACCCTTCCGATAGCAGAGGTGTGATATCTCAATGCTTCTACCAAACCTGAGACCCTTCCTTTAGCATGAGATGTGATATCCAAATCCTTCACATTCCAATCCTGAGACCCTTCCTATAGCATGAGATGTGATATCTCAATGCTTCTAATACCAAACCTGAGATCCTTCCTATAACATGAGATGTGATATCCAATTCCTTCCCATTCCAAACCTGAGGCCCTTCCTATTGGATGAGATGTGATATCCAACTCCTTCCCATTCCAACCCTGAGACCCTTCCTATAGCATGAGATGTGATGTCTCAATGCTTCTAATACCAAACCTGAGATCCTTCCTATAACATGAGATGTGATATCCAACTCCTTCCATTCCAATCCTGAGACCCGTCCTATAGCATGAGATGTGATATCTCAATGCTTATACCAAACCTGAGACCCTTCCTATAGCATGAGATGTGATATCCAATTGCTTCCCATTCCAATCCTGAGACCCTTCCTATAGCATGAGATGTGATATCTCAATGCTTCTAATACCAAACCTGAGATCCTTCCTCTAACATGAAATGTGATATCCAACTCCTTCCCTTTCCAAACCTAAGAGCCTATCTATAGCATGAGATGTGATATCCAAGTCCTTCCCATTCCAACCCTTAGACCCTTCCAACAGCATGCAATATGATATCTCAATGATTCTAATAACAAACCTGAGACCCGTCCTATAACATGAGATGGGATATCCAACTCCTTCCCATTCCAATCCTGAGACACTTCCGATAGCAGAGATGTGATATCTCAATGCTTATACCAAACCTGAGAACCTTCCTATGGCCTGAGATGTCATATACAACTCCTTCCCATTCCAATCCTGAGACCCTTCCTTTAGCATGAGATGTGATATCTCAATGCTTATACCAAATCTGAGACCCTTCCTATAGCATGATGTGATATCCAATTCCTTCCCATTCCAATCCTGAGACCCTTCCTATAGCATGAGATGTGATATCTCAATGCTTATAACAAACCTGAGAGCCTACCTATAGCATGAGATGTGATATCCAAGTCCATCCCATTCCAATCCTTAGACCCTTCCTACAGCATGCGATGTGATATCTCAATGATTCTAATACCAAACCAGAGACTCTTCCTATAACATGAGATGGGATATCCAACTCCTTCCCATTCCAATCCTGAGCCGCTTCCGATAGCAGAGATGTGATATCTCAATGCTTATACCAAACCTGAGACCCTTCCTATAACATGAGATGTGATATCCAACTCCTTCCCGTTGCAAACCTGAGACACTAACTATAGCATATGTGATATCCAACTCCTTCCCATTCCAAACATGAGACCCCTCCTATAGCAAGAAAGTAATATCCAACTCCTACCCATTCCAATCCTGAGACCCTTCCTATAGCAAGAGATGTGATATCCAAATCCTTCCCATTCCAATCCTGAGACCCTTCCTATAACATGAATGAGATGTGATATCCAACTCCTTCCCATTCCAACCTGAGACACTTCCTATAGCATGAGAAGGGATATCCAACTCCTTCCCAATCCAAACCTGAGACCCTTCCGATAGCAGAGATGTGATATCTCAATGCTTATACCAAACCTGAGACCCTTCCTATGGCATGAGATGTGATATCCAACTCCTTCCCAATCCAATCCTGAGACCCTTCCGATAGCAGAGGCGTGATATCTCAATGCTTCTACCAAACCTGAGACCCTTCCTTTAGCATGAGATGTGATATCCAAATCCTTCACATTCCAATCCTGAGACTCTTCCTATAGCATGAGATGTGATATCTCAATGCTTCTAATACCAAACCTGAGATCCTTCCTATAACATGAGATGTGATATCCAATTCCTTCCCATTCCAAACCTGAGGCCCTTCCTATTGGATGAGATGTGATATCCAACTCCTTCCCATTCCAACCCTGAGACCCTTCCTATAGCATGAGATGTGATGTCTCAATGCTTCTAATACCAAACCTGAGATCCTTCCTATAACATGAGATGTGATATCCAACTCCTTCCATTCCAATCCTGAGACCCGTCCTATAGCATGAGATGTGATATCTCAATGCTTATACCAAACCTGAGACCCTTCCTATAGCATGAGATGTGATATCCAATTGCTTCCCATTCCAATCCTGAGACCCTTCCTATAGCATGAGATGTGATATCTCAATGCTTCTAATACCAAACCTGAGATCCTTCCTCTAACATGAAATGTGATATCCAACTCCTTCCCTTTCCAAACCTAAGAGCCTATCTATAGCATGAGATGTGATATCCAAGTCCTTCCCATTCCAACCCTTAGACCCTTCCAACAGCATGCAATATGATATCTCAATGATTCTAATAACAAACCTGAGACCCGTCCTATAACATGAGATGGGATATCCAACTCCTTCCCATTCCAATCCTGAGACACTTCCGATAGCAGAGATGTGATATCTCAATGCTTATACCAAACCTGAGAACCTTCCTATGGCCTGAGATGTCATATACAACTCCTTCCCATTCCAATCCTGAGACCCTTCCTTTAGCATGAGATGTGATATCTCAATGCTTATACCAAATCTGAGACCCTTCCTATAGCATGATGTGATATCCAATTCCTTCCCATTCCAATCCTGAGACCCTTCCTATAGCATGAGATGTGATATCTCAATGCTTATAACAAACCTGAGAGCCTACCTATAGCATGAGATGTGATATCCAAGTCCATCCCATTCCAATCCTTAGACCCTTCCTACAGCATGCGATGTGATATCTCAATGATTCTAATACCAAACCAGAGACTCTTCCTATAACATTAGATGGGATATCCAACTCCTTCCCATTCCAATCCTGAGCCGCTTCCGATAGCAGAGATGTGATATCTCAATGCTTATACCAAACCTGAGACCCTTCCTATAACATGAGATGTGATATCCAACTCCTTCCCGTTCCAAACCTGAGACACTAACTATAGCATATGTGATATCCAACTCCTTCCCATTCCAAACATGAGACCCTTCCAATAGCAAGAAAGTAATATCCAACTCCTACCCATTCCAATCCTGAGACCCTTCCTATAGCAAGGGATGTGATATCCAAATCCTTCCCATTCCAATCCTGAGACCCTTCCTATAACATGAGATGTGATATCCAACTCCTTCCCATTCCAACCTGAGACACTTCCTATAGCATGAGAAGGGATATCCAACTCCTTCCCAATCCAATCCTGAGACCCTTCCGATAGCAGAGATGTGATATCTCAATGCTTATAACAAACCTGAGACCCTTCCTATGGCATGAGATGTGATATCCAACTCCTTGCCATTCAAATCCTGAGACTCTTCCTATAGCATGAGAAGGGATATCCAACTCCTTCCCAATCCAATCCTGAGACCCTTCCGATAGCAGAGACGTGATATCTCAATGCTTCTACCAAACCTGAGACCCTTCCTTTAGCATGAGATGTGATATCCAAATCCTTCACATTCCAATCCTGAGACCCTTCCTATAGCATGAGATGTGATATCTCAATGCTTCTAATACCAAACCTGAGATCCTTCCTATAACATGAGATGTGATATCCAATTCCTTCCCATTCCAAACCTGAGACCCTTCCTATTGGATGAGATGTGATATCCAACTCCTTCCCATTCCAACCCTGAGACCCTTCCTATAGCATGAGATGTGATGTCTCAATGCTTCTAATACCAAACCTGAGATCCTTCCTTATAACATGAGATGTGATATCCAACTCCTTCCATTCCAATCCTGAGACCCGTCCTATAGCATGAGATGTGATATCTCAATGCTTATACCAAACCTGAGACCCTTCCTATAGCATGAGATGTGATATCCAACTGCTTCCCATTCCAATCCTGAGACCCTTCCTATAGCATGAGATGTGATATCTCAATGCTTCTAATACCAAACCTGAGATCCTTCCTCTAACATGAAATGTGATATCCAATTCCTTCCCTTTCCAAACCTAAGAGCCTATCTATAGCATGAGATGTGATATCCAAGTCCTTCACATTCCAACCCTTAGACCCTTACTACAGCATGCAATATGATATCTCAATGATTCTAATAACAAACCTGAGACCCGTCCTATAACATGAGATGGGATATCCAACTCCTTCCCATTCCAATCCTGAGACACTTCCGATAGCAGAGATGTGATATCTCAATGCTTATACCAAACCTGAGACCCTTCCTATAACATGAGATGTGATATCCAAATCCTTCCCGTTCCAAACCTGAGACCCTTCCTTTAGCATGAGATGTGATATCCAACTCCTTCCCATTCCAATCCTGAGACCCTTCCTATAGCATGAGATATGATATCTCAATACTTCTAATACCAAACGTGAGATCCTTCCGATAACATGAGATGTGATATCCAAATCCTTCCCCTTCCAAACCTGAGACCCTCCCTTTAGCATGAGATGTGATATCCAACTCCTTCCTATTCCAATCCTGAGACTCTTCTGATAGCATGAGATGTGATATCTCAATGCTTCTAATACCAAACCTGAGATCCTTCCGATAGCATGAGATGTGATATCTCAATGCTTCTAATACCAAACCTGAGATCCTTCCTATAACATGAGATGTGATATCCAAATCCTTCCCCTTCCAAACCTGAGACCCTCCCTTTAGCATGAGATGTGATATCTCAAAGCTTCTAATATCAAACTTGAGACCCTCCCTATAGCGTGAGATGTGATATCCAAGTCCTTCCCATTCCAATCCTGAGACCCTTCCTATAGCATGAGATGTGATATCTCAATGCTTCTAATACCAAACCTGAGACCCTTCCTATAACATGAGATGGGAATATCCAACTCCTTCCCATTCCAATCCTGAGACCCTTCCGATAGCAGAGATGTGATATCTCAATGCTTATACCAAACCTGAGATCCTTCCTATAACATGAGATGTCCTGAGACACTTCCTATAGCATGAGATGTGATATCTCACTGCTTATACCAAACCTGAGACCCTTCCCATAGCATGAGATGTGATATCCAAGTCCTTCCCATTCCAATCCTGAGACACTTCCTATAGCATGAGATGTGATATCTCATTGCTTCTAATACCAAACCTGAGACTCTTCCTATAACATGAGATGGGGAATCTAACTCCTTCCCATTCCAATCCTGAGACCCTTTTGATAGCAGAGATGTGATATCTCAATGTTTATACCAAACCTGAGACCCTTCCTACGGCATGAGTTGTCATATTCAACTCCTTCCCATTCCAATCCTGAGACCCTTCCTATAGCATGAGATGTGATATCCAACTCCTTCCCATTCCAATCCTGAGACCCTTCCTATAGCATGAGATGTGATGTCTCAATGCTTCTAATACCAAACCTGATATCCTTCCTATAACATGAGATGTGATATCCAACTCCTTCCATTCCAATCCTGAGACCCTTCCTATAGCATGAGATGTGATATCTCAATGGTTCTACCAAACCTGAGACCCTTCCTATAGCATGAGATGTGATATCCAACTCCTTCCCATTCCAATCCTGAGACCCTTCCTATAGCCTGAGATGTGATATCTCAATGCCCCTAATACCAAACCTGAGATCCTTCCTCTAACATGAAATGTGATATCCAACTCCTTCCCATACCAACCTGAGACCCTTCCTATAGCATGAGATGGGATATCCAACTTCTTCCAAATCCAATACTGATACCCTTCCGATAGCATGAGATGTGATATCCCAATGCTTCTACCAAACCTGAGACCCATACTATGGCATGAGATGTGATATCAAACTCCTTTCCATTCCAATCCTGAGACCCTTCCTATAGCTTGAGGTGTGATATCCAACTCCTTCCCATTCCAATTCTGAGACCCTTCTTATACCATGAGACTTAATATCTCAATGCTTCTAATACCAAACCTGAGACCCGTCCTATAACATGAGATGTGATATCCAAATCCTTCCCCTTCCAAACCTTAGACCCTTCCTTTATCATGAGATGTGGTATCCAACTCCTTCCCATTCCAATCCTGAGACCCTTCCGATATCATGAGATTTGTTATCTCAATGCTTCTAATATCAAACTTGAGACCCTCCCTATAGCATGAGATGTGACATCCAAGTCCTTCCCATTCCAATCCTGAGACCCTTCCTATAGCATGAGATGTGATATCTCTATACTTCTAATACCAAACCTGAGACCCTTCCTATAACATGAGATGGGATATCCAACTCCTTCCCATTCCAATCCTGAGACCCTTCCGATAGCAGAGATGTGATATCTCAATGCTTATACCAAACCTGAGACCCTTCCTATGGCCTGAGATGTCATATACAACTCCTTCCCATTCCAATCCTGAGACCCTTCCTTTAGCATGAGATGTGATATCTCAATGCTTATACCAAATCTGAGACCCTTCCTATAGCATGAGATGTGATATCCAAATCCTTCCCATTCCAATCCTGAGACCCTTCCTATAGCATGAGATGTGATATCTCAATGCTTATACCAAACCTGGGAGCCTACAATCCTGAGACCCTTCCTTTAGCATGAAATGTGATATCTCAATGCTTATACCAAATCTGAGACCCTTCCTATAGCATGAGATGTGATATCCAAGTCCATCCCATTCCAATCCTTAGACCCTTCCTACAGCATGCGATGTGATATCTCAATGATTCTAATACCAAACCAGAGACTCTTACTATAACATGAGATGGGATATCCAACTCCTTCCCATTCCAATCCTGAGCCGCTTCCGATAGCAGAGATGTGATATCTCAATGCTTATACCAAACCTGAGACCCTTCCTATAACATGAGATGTGATATCCAACTCCTTCCCGTTCCAAACCTGAGACACTAACTATAGCATATGTGATATCCAAATCCTTCCCATTCCAAACATGAGACCCTTCCTATAGCAAGAAAGTAATATCCAACTCCTACCCATTCCAATCCTGAGACCCTTCCTATAGCAAGAGATGTGATATCCAAATCCTTCCCATTCCAATCCTGAGACCCTTCCTATAACATGAGATGTGATATCCAACTCCTTCCCATTCCAACCTGAGACACTTCCTATAGCATGAGAAGGGATATCCAACTCCTTCCCAATCCAATCCTGAGACCCTTCCGATAGCAGAGATGTGATATCTCAATGCTTATACCAAACCTGAGACCCTTCCTATGGCATGAGATGTGATATCCAACTCCTTGCCATTCAAATCCTGAGACCCTTCCTATAGCATGAGAAGGGATATCCAACTCCTTCCCAATCCAATCCTGAGACCCTTCCGATAGCAGAGACGTGATATCTCAATGCTTCTACCAAACCTGAGGCCCTTCCTTTAGCATGAGATGTAATATCCTAATCCTTCACATTCCAATCCTGAGACCCTTCCTATAGCATGAGATGTGATATCTCAATGCTTCTAATACCAAACCTGAGACCCTTCCTATAACATGAGATGGGATATCCAACTCCTTCCCATTCCAATCCTGAGACCCTTCCGATAGCAGAGATGTGATATCTCAATGCTTATACCAAACCTGAGAACCTTCCTATGGCCAGAGATGTCATATACAACTCCTTCCCATTCCAATCCTGAGACCCTTCCTTTAGCATGAGATGTGATATCTCAATGCTTATACCAAATCTGAGACCCTTCCTATAGCATGAGATGTGATATCCAAGTCCATCCCATTCCAAACCTGAGACACTAACTATAGCATATGTGATATCCAACTCCTTCCCATTCCAAACATGAGACCCTTCCTATAGCAAGAAAGTAATATCCAACTCCTACCCATTCCAATCCTGAGACCCTTCCTATAGCAAGAGATGTGATATCCAAATCCTTCCCATTCCAATCCTGAGACCCTTCCTATAACATGAGATGTGATATCCAACTCCTTCCCATTCCAACCTGAGACACTTCCTATAGCATGAGAAGGGATATCCAACTCCTTCCCAATCCAATCCTGAGACCCTTCCGATAGCAGAGATGTGATATCTCAATGCTTATACCAAACCTGAGACCCTTCCTATGGCATGAGATGTGATATCCAACTCCTTGCCATTCAAATCCTGAGACCCTTCCTATAGCATGAGATGTGATATCTCTATGCTTCTAATACCAAACCTGAGACCCTTCCTATAACATGAGATGGGATATCCAACTCCTTCCCATTCCAATCCTGAGACCCTTCCGATAGCAGAGATGTGATATCTCAATGCTTATACCAAACCTGAGAACCTTCCTATGGCCTGAGATGTCATATACAACTCCTTCCCATTCCAATCCTGAGACCCTTCCTTTAGCATGAGATGTGATATCTCAATGCTTATACCAAATCTGAGACCCTTCCTATAGCATGAGATGTGATATCCAATTCCTTCCCATTCCAATCCTGAGACCCTTCCTATAGCATGAGATGTGATATCTCAATGCTTATACCAAACCTGAGAGTCTACCTATAGCATGAGATGTGATATCCAAGTCCATCCCATTCCAATCCTTAGACCCTTCCTACAGCATGCGATGTGATATCTCAATGATTCTAATACCAAACCAGAGACTCTTCCTATAACATGAGATGGGATATCCAACTCCTTCCCATTCCAATGCTGAGCCGCTTCTGATAGCAGAGATGTGATATCTCAATGCTTATACCAAACCTGAGACCCTTCCTATATCATGAGATGTGATATCCAACTCCTTCCCGTTCCAAACCTGAGACACTAACTATAGCATATGTGATATCCAACTCCTTCCCATTCCAAACATGAGACCCTTCCTATGGCAAGAAAGTAATATCCAACTCCTACCCATTCCAATCCTGAGACCCTTCCTATAGCAAGAGATGTGATATCCAAATCCTTCCCATTCCAATCCTGAGACCCTTCCTATAACATGAGATGTGATATCCAACTCCTTCCCATTCCAACCTGAGACACTTCCTATAGCATGAGAAGGGATATCCAACTCCTTCCCAATCCAATCCTGAGACCCTTCCGATAGCAGAGATGTGATATCTCAATGCTTATACCAAACCTGAGACCCTTCCTATGGCATGAGATGTGATATCCAACTCCTTGCCATTCAAATCCTGAGACCCTTCCTATAGCATGAGGTGTGATATCTCTATGCTTCTAATACCAAACCTGAGACCCTTCCTATAACATGAGATGGGATATCCAACTCCTTCCCATTCCAATCCTGAGACCCTTCCGATAGCAGAGATGTGATATCTCAATGCTTATACCAAACCTGAGAACCTTCCTATGGCCTGAGATGTCATATACAACTCCTTCCCATTCCAATCCTGAGACCCTTCCTTTAGCATGAGATGTGATATCTCAATGCTTATACCAAATCTGAGACCCTTCCTATAGCATGAGATGTGATATCCAATTCCTTCCCATTCCAATCCTGAGACCCTTCCTATAGCATGAGATGTGATATCTCAATGCTTATACCAAACCACCTGAGAGCCTACCTATAGCATGAGATGTGATATCCAAGTCCATCCCATTCCAATCCTTAGACCCTTCCTACAGCATGCGATGTGATATCTCAATGATTCTAATACCAAACCAGAGACTCTTCCTATAACATGAGATGGGATATCCAACTCCTTCCCATTCCAATCCTGAGCCGCTTCCGATAGCAGAGATGTGATATCTCAATGCTTATACCAAACCTGAGACCCTTCCTATAACATGAGATGTGATATCCAACTCCTTCCCGTTGCAAACCTGAGACACTAACTATAGCATATGTGATATCCAACTCCTTCCCATTCCAAACATGAGACCCCTCCTATAGCAAGAAAGTAATATCCAACTCCTACCCATTCCAATCCTGAGACCCTTCCTATAGCAAGAGATGTGATATCCAAATCCTTCCCATTCCAATCCTGAGACCCTTCCTATAACATGAATGAGATGTGATATCCAACTCCTTCCCATTCCAACCTGAGACACTTCCTATAGCATGAGAAGGGATATCCAACTCCTTCCCAATCCAAACCTGAGACCCTTCCGATAGCAGAGATGTGATATCTCAATGCTTATACCAAACCTGAGACCCTTCCTATGGCATGAGATGTGATATCCAACTCCTTCCCAATCCAATCCTGAGACCCTTCCGATAGCAGAGGCGTGATATCTCAATGCTTCTACCAAACCTGAGACCCTTCCTTTAGCATGAGATGTGATATCCAAATCCTTCACATTCCAATCCTGAGACCCTTCCTATAGCATGAGATGTGATATCTCAATGCTTCTAATACCAAACCTGAGATCCTTCCTATAACATGAGATGTGATATCCAATTCCTTCCCATTCCAAACCTGAGGCCCTTCCTATTGGATGAGATGTGATATCCAACTCCTTCCCATTCCAACCCTGAGACCCTTCCTATAGCATGAGATGTGATGTCTCAATGCTTCTAATACCAAACCTGAGATCCTTCCTATAACATGAGATGTGATATCCAACTCCTTCCATTCCAATCCTGAGACCCGTCCTATAGCATGAGATGTGATATCTCAATGCTTATACCAAACCTGAGACCCTTCCTATAGCATGAGATGTGATATCCAATTGCTTCCCATTCCAATCCTGAGACCCTTCCTATAGCATGAGATGTGATATCTCAATGCTTCTAATACCAAACCTGAGATCCTTCCTCTAACATGAAATGTGATATCCAACTCCTTCCCTTTCCAAACCTAAGAGCCTATCTATAGCATGAGATGTGATATCCAAGTCCTTCCCATTCCAACCCTTAGACCCTTCCAACAGCATGCAATATGATATCTCAATGATTCTAATAACAAACCTGAGACCCGTCCTATAACATGAGATGGGATATCCAACTCCTTCCCATTCCAATCCTGAGACACTTCCGATAGCAGAGATGTGATATCTCAATGCTTATACCAAACCTGAGAACCTTCCTATGGCCTGAGATGTCATATACAACTCCTTCCCATTCCAATCCTGAGACCCTTCCTTTAGCATGAGATGTGATATCTCAATGCTTATACCAAATCTGAGACCCTTCCTATAGCATGATGTGATATCCAATTCCTTCCCATTCCAATCCTGAGACCCTTCCTATAGCATGGGATGTGATATCTCAATGCTTATAACAAACCTGAGAGCCTACCTATAGCATGAGATGTGATATCCAAGTCCATCCCATTCCAATCCTTAGACCCTTCCTACAGCATGCGATGTGATATCTCAATGATTCTAATACCAAACCAGAGACTCTTCCTATAACATTAGATGGGATATCCAACTCCTTCCCATTCCAATCCTGAGCCGCTTCCGATAGCAGAGATGTGATATCTCAATGCTTATACCAAACCTGAGACCCTTCCTATAACATGAGATGTGATATCCAACTCCTTCCCGTTCCAAACCTGAGACACTAACTATAGCATATGTGATATCCAACTCCTTCCCATTCCAAACATGAGACCCTTCCAATAGCAAGAAAGTAATATCCAACTCCTACCCATTCCAATCCTGAGACCCTTCCTATAGCAAGGGATGTGATATCCAAATCCTTCCCATTCCAATCCTGAGACCCTTCCTATAACATGAGATGTGATATCCAACTCCTTCCCATTCCAACCTGAGACACTTCCTATAGCATGAGAAGGGATATCCAACTCCTTCCCAATCCAATCCTGAGACCCTTCCGATAGCAGAGATGTGATATCTCAATGCTTATAACAAACCTGAGACCCTTCCTATGGCATGAGATGTGATATCCAACTCCTTGCCATTCAAATCCTGAGACTCTTCCTATAGCATGAGAAGGGATATCCAACTCCTTCCCAATCCAATCATGAGACCCTTCCGATAGCAGAGACGTGATATCTCAATGCTTCTACCAAACCTGAGACCCTTCCTTTAGCATGAGATGTGATATCCAAATCCTTCACATTCCAATCCTGAGACCCTTCCTATAGCATGAGATGTGATATCTCAATGCTTCTAATACCAAACCTGAGATCCTTCCTATAACATGAGATGTGATATCCAATTCCTTCCCATTCCAAACCTGAGACCCTTCCTATTGGATGAGATGTGATATCCAACTCCTTCCCATTCCAACCCTGAGACCCTTCCTATAGCATGAGATGTGATGTCTCAATGCTTCTAATACCAAACCTGAGATCCTTCCTTATAACATGAGATGTGATATCCAACTCCTTCCATTCCAATCCTGAGACCCGTCCTATAGCATGAGATGTGATATCTCAATGCTTATACCAAACCTGAGACCCTTCCTATAGCATGAGATGTGATATCCAACTGCTTCCCATTCCAATCCTGAGACCCTTCCTATAGCATGAGATGTGATATCTCAATGCTTCTAATACCAAACCTGAGATCCTTCCTCTAACATGAAATGTGATATCCAATTCCTTCCCTTTCCAAACCTAAGAGCCTATCTATAGCATGAGATGTGATATCCAAGTCCTTCACATTCCAACCCTTAGACCCTTACTACAGCATGCAATATGATATCTCAATGATTCTAATAACAAACCTGAGACCCGTCCTATAACATGAGATGGGATATCCAACTCCTTCCCATTCCAATCCTGAGACACTTCCGATAGCAGAGATGTGATATCTCAATGCTTATACCAAACCTGAGACCCTTCCTATAACATGAGATGTGATATCCAAATCCTTCCCGTTCCAAACCTGAGACCCTTCCTTTAGCATGAGATGTGATATCCAACTCCTTCCCATTCCAATCCTGAGACCCTTCCTATAGCATGAGATATGATATCTCAATACTTCTAATACCAAACGTGAGATCCTTCCGATAACATGAGATGTGATATCCAAATCCTTCCCCTTCCAAACCTGAGACCCTCCCTTTAGCATGAGATGTGATATCCAACTCCTTCCTATTCCAATCCTGAGACTCTTCTGATAGCATGAGATGTGATATCTCAATGCTTCTAATACCAAACCTGAGATCCTTCCGATAGCATGAGATGTGATATCTCAATGCTTCTAATACCAAACCTGAGATCCTTCCTATAACATGAGATGTGATATCCAAATCCTTCCCCTTCCAAACCTGAGACCCTCCCTTTAGCATGAGATGTGATATCCAACTCCTTCCCATTCCAATCCTGAGACCCTTCCGATATCATGAGATGTGATATCTCAAAGCTTCTAATATCAAACTTGAGACCCTCCCTATAGCGTGAGATGTGATATCCAAGTCCTTCCCATTCCAATCCTGAGACCCTTCCTATAGCATGAGATGTGATATCTCAATGCTTCTAATACCAAACCTGAGACCCTTCCTATAACATGAGATGGGAATATCCAACTCCTTCCCATTCCAATCCTGAGACCCTTCCGATAGCAGAGATGTGATATCTCAATGCTTATACCAAACCTGAGATCCTTCCTATAACATGAGATGTCCTGAGACACTTCCTATAGCATGAGATGTGATATCTCACTGCTTATACCAAACCTGAGACCCTTCCCATAGCATGAGATGTGATATCCAAGTCCTTCCCATTCCAATCCTGAGACACTTCCTATAGCATGAGATGTGATATCTCAATGCTTCTAATACCAAACCTGAGACTCTTCCTATAACATGAGATGGGGAATCCAACTCCTTCCCATTCCAATCCTGAGACCCTTTTGATAGCAGAGATGTGATATCTCAATGTTTATACCAAACCTGAGACCCTTCCTACGGCATGAGTTGTCATATTCAACTCCTTCCCATTCCAATCCTGAGACCCTTCCTATAGCATGAGATGTGATATCCAACTCCTTCCCATTCCAATCCTGAGACCCTTCCTATAGCATGAGATGTGATGCCTCAATGCTTCTAATACCAAACCTGATATCCTTCCTATAACATGAGATGTGATATCCAACTCCTTCCATTCCAATCCTGAGACCCTTCCTATAGCATGAGATGTGATATCTCAATGGTTCTACCAAACCTGAGACCCTTCCTATAGCATGAGATGTGATATCCAACTCCTTCCCATTCCAATCCTGAGACCCTTCCTATAGCCTGAGATGTGATATCTCAATGCCCCTAATACCAAACCTGAGATCCTTCCTCTAACATGAAATGTGATATCCAACTCCTTCACTTTCCAAACCTGAGAGCCTATCTATAGCATGAGATGTGAGATCTAAGTCCTTCCCATTCCAATCCTTAGACCCTTCCTACATCATGCAATATGATATCTCAATGATTCTAATAAAAAACCTGAGACCCGTCCTATAACATGAGATGGGATATTCAACTCCTTCCCATTCCAATCCTGAGACACTTCCGATAGCAGAGATGTGATATCTCAATGTTTATACCAAACCTGAGACCCTTCCTATAACATGAGATGTGACATCCAACTCCTTCCCGTTCCAAACCTGAGACCCTTCCTTTAGCATGAGATGTTATATCCAGCTCCTTCCCATTCCAATCCTGAGACACTTCCGATAGCATGAGATGTGATATCTCAATGCTTCTAATATCAAAACCGAGACCCTCCCTATAGCATGATATGTGATATCTAAGTCCTTCCCATTCCAATCCTGAGAGCCTTCCTATAGCATGAGATGTGATACCTCAATGCTTCTACCAAACCTGAGACCCTTCCTTTAGCATGAGATGTGATATCCAACTCCTTCCCATTCCAATCCTGAGACCCTTCCTATAGCATGAGATGTGATATCTCAATACTTCTAATACCAAACCTGAGATCCTTCCGATAACATGAGATGTGATATCTCAATACTTCTAATACCAAACCTGAGATCCATCCTATAACATGAGATGTGATATCCAAATCCTTCCCCTTCCAAACCTGAGACCCTCCCTTTAGCATGAGATGTGATATCCAACTCCTTCCCATTCCAATCCTGAGACCCTTCTGATAACATAAGATATATCTCAATGCTTCTATACCAAACCTGAGATCCTTCCGATAGCATGAGATGTGATATCTCAATACTTCTAATACCAAACCTGAGATCCTTCCTATAACATGAGATGTGATATCCAAATCCTTATCTTCCAAACCTGAGACCCTTCCTTTACCATGAGATGTGATATCCAACTCCTTCCCATTCCAATCCTGAGACTCTTCTGATAGCATAAGATATGATATCTCAATGCTTCTATACCAAACCTGAGATCCTTCTGATAGCATGAGATGTGATATCTCAATACTTCTAATACCAAACCTGAGATCCTACCTCTAACATGAAATGTGATATCCAACTCTTTCCCCTTGCAAACCTGAGAGCCTTCCTATAGCATGAGATGTGATATCCAAGTCCTTCCCATTCCAATCCTGAGACCCGTCCTATAACATGAGATGTGATATCCAACTCCTTCCCATTCCAACCTGAGACCCTTCCTATAGCATGAGATGGGATATCCAACTCCTTCCAAATCCAATCCTGATAACCTTCCGATAGCATGAGATGTGATATCCCAATGCTTCTACCAAACCTGAGACCCATACTATGGCATGAGATGTGATATCAAACTCCTTCCCATTCTAATCCTGAGACCCTTCCTATAGCTTGAGATGTGATATCCAACTCCTTCCCATTCCAATTCTGAGACCCTTCCTATACCATGAGACTTGATATCTCAATGCTTCTAATACCAAACCTGAGACCCGTCCTATAACATGAGATGTGATATCCAAATCCTTCCCCTTCCAAACCTTAGACCCTTCCTTTATCATGAGATGTGATATCCAACTCCTTCCCATTCCAATCTTGAGACCCTTCCGATATCATGAAATGTGATATCTCAATGCTTCTAATATCAAACTTGAGACCCTCCTTATAGCATGAGATGTGATATCCAAGTCCTTCCCATTCCAATCCTGAGACCCTTCCTATAGCATGAGATGTGATATCTCAATGCTTCTAATACCAAACCTGAGATCCTTCCTATAACATGAGATGGGAATATCCAATGTGATATCCAACTCCTTCCCATTCCAATCCTGAGACCCTTCCTATAGCATGAGATGTGATATCCAACTCCTTCCCATTCCAATCCTGAGATCCTGAGACCCTTCCTATAGCCTGAGATGTGATATCTCAATGTTTATACCAAACCTGAGACCCTTCCTATAACATGAGATGTGATATCCAACTCCTTCCCGTTCCAAACCTGAGACCCTTCCTTTAGCATGAGATGTGATATCCAGCTCCTTCCCATTCCAATCCTGAGACAATTCCGATAGCATGAGATGTGATATCTCAATGCTTCTAATATCTAAACTGAGACCCTCCCTATAGCATGATATGTGATATCTAAGTCCTTCCCATTCCAATCCTGAGACCCTTCCTATAGCATGAGATGTGATATCTCAATGCTTATCCTTGATTCCTGTAGTAAATTGATTTCCTTTGCAGGCCGACTCCTGTCACGAATGCCTTGTCTGCATGCATTCTCTCCTGGACATTCTCTCACCGTGGCTATTTGCCTACCCCCTTCCTCTCTCAGTGGATGGACTTCTCCGTCCTAGCCTCCTACCACTCAACTCCGCCTACTTGGAGAATTCAACATGAACCTGTATGCCTCCTGACCTGGACTTTTACGAGATCTGCAACACTTCATGTCGCTGGCCCTACACACTGCAGGGAATACTCAGGATTTTCTGATCTCAGACCTCCCCCTCTGTAACCCTCTCAACAATCCTCTCCCGTGGTGATCAAGTTCTCATCTTCAAAGAAGGCTAACTGCCAGCTGTTCCTCCTCAGAGGAGTTCTCCCTTTCTGTCCCTGCTCCCTGCACCGTTTCGCGTTGCAAACACTCGCTTCCCTGCTCTCTTGTTTAGACGCTTTTCCTTCTCAGAGGCCTTCTTGCTTTCTGCCCTTTTCGCGTTGCAAGTACTCGCTTCCCAGCTCTCTGGTTTAGACGCGTGTTCCCTGCCTTCTCTCCTCTTCCCGCTGCCTTCAAATCAAAAAATGAGCTCCAAAAGATACACAGTGCTCAGAATGCTCTATAACACCCATTATTCAACATATAGCCGTAACCCGCTAGACGTATTGATACGTGCTGTAAACTAGCAAAAACAGCTAGAAAATGTACTTTCCTCGCGTTTTTGTAAATGCTAATTCTGATGGGTTCCCATGTATACTGTCCGTGCGTTTGTTGTCGAATGCTGAAGTTTTTAACCACTGTTCTCCCATACAAGGGGGGGGGGGTCAACGTCTACTGCTGTTCATAGGCTGAATGTATACGGCTGAAATCTTCAAGGCATTATCAGCTTTCCTGACTGTTTTGGAACGTGTATTTGCCATCTGTTAATGCAGTCGCCCTGTGTTCCTAGTCCCTTCTACTTTACAGGCTGCACTCCCCTGGTGATCACATTCTCCTCTCCAGAGCAGGCTGACTACCAGCTGCTCCTCCTCATAGGCGTTCATCCTTTCTGTCCCTGCTCCCTGCACCGTTTCGCGTTGCATGTACTCGCTTCCCAGCTCTCTGGTTTAGATGCGTGTTCCCTGCCTTCTCTCCTCTTCCTACAGCCTTCCAATGAGCTCCACAAGATACAGTGTTCAGAATGCTTTATAACACCCATTATTCAACATATAGCTGTAACCCGCTAGACGTATTGAAACGTGCTAAAAACGAGCAGAAACAGCTAGAACATGTACTTTCCTCGCGTTTTGGTAAATGCGAATTCTGGTGGATTCCCATTTTGTACTCTGTTCGTGCGTTTGTTCAGTCGAATCCTGGTCTTTTGAACCACTCTTCTCCCATACAAGGGAGGGTCAAAATGTGTTGTTCACAGGCTGAATTTATACTGCTGAAATGCTCGCTTCCCTGCTCTTTGGTTTAGACGTGTGTACCCTGCATTTACCAAAACGCGAGGGAAGTACATTTTCTAGCTGTTTTTGCTAGTGTTTAGCACGTTTCAATACGTCTAGCGGGTTACAGCTATATGTTGAATAATGGGTGTTATAAAGCATTCTGAACACTGTATCTTGTGGAGCAAATTGGAAGGCTGTAGCAAGAGGAGAGAAGGCAGGGAACACGCATCTCAACGAGAGAGCTGGGAAGCGAGTACATGCAACGCGAAACGGTGCAGGGAGCAGGGACAGAAAGGATGAACACCTATGAGGAGGAGCAGCTGGTAGTTAGCCTGCATAGGAGAGAAGAATGTGATCACTAGGGGAGTGCAGCCTGTAAACTAGAAGGAACGATGAACAAAGGGCGACTGCATTAACAGATGGCAAATACACGTTCCAAAACAGTCAGGAAAGCTGATAATGCCTTGAAGATTTCAGCCGTATACATTCAGCCTGTGAACAGCAGATGTTGACCCCCCCCCCTCCCTAGTATGGCAGAACAGTGGTTAAAAACGTCAGGATTCGACACAAACGCACGGACACAGTACATACAACATGGGAACCCACCAGAATTCGCATTTACAAAAACGCGAGGGAAGTACATTTTCTAGCTATTTTTGCTAGTTTTTAGCACGTTTCAATACGTCTAGCGGGTTACAGCTATATGTTGAATAATGGGGTTATTAAGCATTCTGAACACTATCTAGTGGAGCTCATTGGAAGGCTGTAGGAAGAGGAGAGAAGGCAGGGAACACGCATCTAAACCAGAGAGCAGGGAAACGAGCATTTCAGCAGTATAAATTCAGCCTGTGAACATCACATTTTGACCCTCCTTTGTATGGGAGAAGAGTGGTTCAAAAGACCAGGATTCGACTGAACAAACGCACGAACAGAGTACAAAATGGGAATCCACCAGAATTCGCATTTACCAAAACGCGAGAAAAGTACATTTTCGAGCTGTTTCTGCTCGTTTTTAGCACGTTTCAATACGTCTAGCGGGTTACAGCTATATGTTGAATAATGGGGTTATAAAGCATTCTGAACACTATCTTGTGGAGCTCATTGGAAGGCTGTAGGAAGAGGAGAGAAGGCAGGGAACACGCATCTAAACCAGAGAGCTGGGAAGCGAGTACATGCAACGCGGAACGGTGCAGGGAGCAGGGACAGAAAGGATGAACGCCTATGAGGAGGAGCAGCTGGTAGTCAGCCTGCTCTGGAGAGGAGAATGTGATCACCAGGGGAGTGCAACCTGTGAAGTAGAAGGGACGATGAACACAGGGCGACTGCATTAACAGATGGCAAATACACGTTCCAAAACAGTCAGGAAAGCTGATAATGCCTTGAAGATTTTAGCCGTATACATTCAGCCTGTGAACAGCAGTAGACGTTGACCCCCCCTTGTATGGGAGAACAGTGGTTAAAAACTTCAGGATTCGACAACAAACGCACGGACAGTACATACATGGGAACCCATCAGAATTAGCATTTACAAAAACGCGAGGAAAGTACATGTTCTAGCTGTTTTTGCTAGTTTACAGCACGTTTCAATACGTCTAGCGGGTTACGGCTATATGTTGAATAATGGGTGTTATAGAGCATTCTGAGCACTGTGTATCTTTTGGAGCTCATTTTTTGATTTGAAGGCAGCGGGAAGAGGAGAGAAGGCAGGGAACACGCGTCTAAACCAGAGAGCTGGGAAGCGAGTACTGGCAACGCGAAAAGGGCAGAAAGGAAGAAGGCCTCTGAGAAGGAAAAGCGTCTAAGCCAGAGAGCAGGAAAGCGAGTGTTTGCATCGCGAAACTGTGCAGGGAGCAGGGACAGAAAGGGAGAACTCCTCTGAGGAGGAATAGCTGGCAGTTAGCCTTCTTTGGAGATGAGAACTTGATCACCACGGGAGAGGATTGTTGAGAGGGTTACAGAGGGGGAGGTCTGAGATCAGAAAATCCTGAGTATTCCCTGCAGTGTGTAGGGCCAGCGACATGAAGAGTTGCAGATCTCGTAAAATTCCAGGTCAGGAAGCATACAGGTTCATGTTGAATTCTCCAAGTAGGCGGAGTTGAGTGGTAGGAGGCTAGGATGTAGAAGTCCATCCACTGAGAGAGGAAGGGGGTAGGCAAATAGCCACGGTGAGCGAATGGCCAGGAGAGAATGCATGCAGACAAGGCATTCGTGACAGGAGTCGGCCTGCAAAGGAAATCAATTTACTACAGGAATCAAGGATAAGCATTGAGATAGCACATCTCATGCTATAGGGTCTCAGGATTGGAATGGGAAGGATTTAGATATCAAATATGCTATAGGGAGGGTCTCAGTTTTGATATTAGAAGCATTAAGATATCACATCTCATGCTATCGGAAGTGTCTCAGGATTGGAATGGGAAGGAGCTGGATATCACATCTCATGCTAAAGGAAGGGTCTCAGGTTTGGAACGGGAAGGAGTTGGATATCACATCTCATGTTATAGGAAGGGTCTCAGGTTTGGTATAAACATTGAGATATCACATCTCTGCTATCGGAAGTGTCTCAGGATTGGAATGGGAAGGAGTTGGATATCCCATCTCATGTTATAGGACGGGTCTCAGGTTTTTTATTAAAATCATTGAGATATCATATTGCATGCTGTAGGAAGGGTCTAAGGATTGGAATGGAAGGAGTTGGATATCACATCTCATGTTAAAGGAAGGATCTCAGGTTTGGTATTAGAAGCATTGAGACATCACATCTCATGCTATAGGAAGGGTCTCAGGATTGGAATGGGATGGAGTTGGATATCACATCTCATGCTATAGGAAGGGTCTCAGGATTGGAATGGGAAGGAGTTGGATATCACATCTCATGTTATAGGAAGGGTCTCAGGTTTGGTATAAACATTGAGATATCACATCTCTGCTATCGGAAGTGTCTCAGGATTGGAATGGGAAGGAGTTGGATATCCCATCTCATGTTATAGGACGGGTCTCAGGTTTTTTATTAAAATCATTGAGATATCATATTGCATGCTGTAAGAAGGGTCTAAGGATTGGAATGGGAAGGAGTTGGATATTCCATCTCATGTTATAGGAAGGGTCTCAGGTTTGGTATTAGAAGCATTGAGATATCACATCTCATGCTATAGGAAGGGTCTCAGGATTGGAATGGGAAGGACTTGGATATCACATCTCATGCTATAGGGAGGGTCTCAAGTTTGATAGAAGCATTGAGATATCACATTTCATGATATCGGAAGGGTCTCAAGATTGGAATGGGAAGGAGTTGGATATCACATCTCATGATAAAGGAAGGGTCTAAGGTTTGGAAGGGGAAGGATTTGGATATCACATCTCATGTTATAGGATGGGTCTCAGGTTTGGTATTAGAAGCATTGAGATATCAAGTCTCATGGTATAGGAAGGGTCTTAGAATTGGAATGGGAAGGAGTTGGATATCACATTTCAAGCTATAGGAAGGGTCTCAGGATTAGAATGGGAAGGAGTTTGATATCACATCTCATGCCATAATATGGGTCTCAGGTTTGGTAGAAGCATTGGGTTATCACATCTCATGCTATCGGAAGGGTATCGGGATTGGATTTGGAAGGAGTTGGATATCCCATCTCATGCTATAGGAAGGGTCTCAGGTTGGAATGGGAAGGAGTTGGATATCACATCTCATGTTATAGGAAGGGTCTCAGGATTGGAATGGGAAGGACTTGGATATCACATCTCATGCTATAGGAAGGCTCTCAGGTTTGCAAGGGGTAAGAGTTGGATATCACATTTCATGTTAGAGGTAGGATCTCAGGTTTGGTAGAAGCATTGAGATATCACATCTCATGCTATCAGAAGGATCTCAGGTTTGGTATAGAAGCATAGAGATATCATATCTTATGCTATCAGAAGAGTCTCAGGATTGGAATGGGAAGGAGTTGGATATCACATCTCATGGTAAAGGGAGGGTCTCAGGTTTGGAAGATAAGGATTTGGATATCACATCTCATGTTATAGGAAGGATCTCAGGTTTGGTATTAGAAGTATTGAGATATCACATCTCATGCTATCGGAAGGATCTCAGGTTTGGTATAGAAGCATTGAGATATCATATCTTATGCTATCAGAAGGGTCTCAGGATTGGAATGGGAAGGAGTTGGATATCACATCTCATGCTATAGGGAGGGTCTCAAGTTTGATAGAAGCATTGAGATATCACATTTCATGATATCGGAAGGGTCTCAAGATTGGAATGGGAAGGAGTTGGATATCACATCTCATGATAAAGGAAGGGTCTAAGGTTTGGAAGGGGAAGGATTTGGATATCACATCTCATGTTATAGGACGGGTCTCAGGTTTGGTATTAGAAGCATTGAGATATCAAGTCTCATGGTATAGGAAGGGTCTCAGAATGGGAATGGGAAGGAGTTGGATATCACATTTCAAGCTATAGGAAGGGTCTCAGGATTAGAATGGGAAGGAGTTTGATATCACATCTCATGCCATAATATGGGTCTCAGGTTTGGTAGAAGCATTGGGTTATCACATCTCATGCTATCGGAAGGGTATCGGGATTGGATTTGGAAGGAGTTAGATATCCCATCTCATGCTATAGGAAGGGTCTCAGGTTGGAATGGGAAGGAGTTGGATATCACATCTCATGTTATAGGAAGGGTCTCAGGATTGGAATGGGAAGGACTTGGATATCACATCTCATGCTATAGGAAGGCTCTCAGGTTTGCAAGGGGAAAGAGTTGGATGTCACATTTCATGTTAGAGGTAGGATCTCAGGTTTGGTATTAGAAGCATTGAGATATCACATCTCATGCTATCAGAAGGATCTCAGGTTTGGTATAGAAGCATTGAGATATCATATCTTATGCTATCAGAAGAGTCTCAGGATTGGAATGGGAAGGAGTTGGATATCACATCTCATGGTAAAGGGAGGGTCTCAGGTTTGGAAGATAAGGATTTGGATATCACATCTCATGTTATAGGAAGGATCTCAGGTTTGGTATTAGAAGTATTGAGATATCACATCTCATGCTATCGGAAGGATCTCAGGTTTGGTATAGAAGCATTGAGATATCATATCTTATGCTATCAGAAGGGTCTCAGGATTGGAATGGGAAGGAGTTGGATATCACATCTCATGCTAAAGGGAGGGTCTCAGGTTTGGAAGGGGAAGGATTTGGATATCACATCTCATGTTATAGGATGGATCTCAGGTTTGGTATTAGAAGTATTGAGATATCACATCTCATGTTATCGGAAGGATCTCAGGTTTGGTATTAGAAGTATTTAGATATCAATCTCATGCTATAGGAAGGGTCTCAGGATTGGAATGGGAAGGACTTAGATATCACATATCATGCTATAGGGAGGGTCTCAGTTTTGATATTAGAAGCATTGAGATATCACATCTCATGCTATCGGAAGTGTCTCAGGATTGGAATGGGAAGGAGCTGGATATCACATCTCATGCTAAAGGAAGGGTCTCAGGTTTGGAACGGGAAGGAGTTGGATATCACATCTCATGTTATAGGAAGGGTCTCAGGTTTGGTATAAACATTGAGATATCACATCTCTGCTATCGGAAGTGTCTCAGGATTGGAATGGGAAGGAGTTGGATATCCCATCTCATGTTATAGGACGGGTCTCAGGTTTTTTATTAGAATCATTGAGATATCATATTGCATGCTGTAGGAAGGGTCTAAGGATTGGAATGCGAAGGACTTGGATATCACATCTCATGCTATAGATAGGCTCTCAGGTTTGGAAAGTGAAGGAGTTGGATATCACATTTCATGTTAGAGGAAGGGTCTCAGGTTTGGTATTAGAGGCATTGAGATATCACATCTCAGGCTATAGGAAGGGTCTCAGGATTGGAATGGGAAGGAGTTGGATATCACATCTCATGCTATAGGAAGGGTCTCAGGTTTGGTATAAGCATTGAGATATCACATCTCATGCTATAGGAAGGGTCTCAGGATTGGAATGGAAGGAGTTGGATATCACATCTCATGTTATAGGAAGGATCTCAGGTTTGGTATTAGAAGCATTGAGACATCACATCTCATGCTATAGGAAGGGTCTCAGGATTGGAATGGGAAGGAGTTGGATATCAAATCTCATGCTATAGGAAGGGTCTCAGGATTGGAATGGGAAGGAGTTGAATATGACATCTCATGCCGTAGGAAGGGTCTCAGGTTTGGTATAAACATTGAGATATCACATCTCTGCTATCAAAAGGGTCTCAGGATTGGAATTGGAAGGAGTTGGATATCCCATCTCATGTTATAGGAAGAGTCTCAGGTTTGGTATTAGAAGCATTGAGATATCACATCTCATGCTATAGGAAGTGTCTCAGGATTGGAATAGGAAGGACTTGGATATCACATCTCATGCTATAGGTAGGGTCTCAAGTTTGACATTAGAAGCATTGAGATATCACATCTCATGCTATAGGAAGGGTCTGAGGATTGGAATGGGAAGGAGTTGGATATCACATCTCCTGCTATGGGAAGGGTCTCAGGTTTGGTATAAGCAGTGAGATATCACATCTCATGCTATAGGAAGTGTCTCAGGATTGGAATGGGAAGGAGTTGGATATCACATCTCATGTTATAGGAAGGATCTCAGGTGTGGTATAAGCATTGAGATATCACATCTCTGCTATCGGAAGGGTCTCAAGATTGGAATGGGAAGGAGTTGGGTATTCCCATCTCATGTTATAGGAAGGGTCTCAGGTTTGGTATTAGAAGCATTGAGATATCACATCTCATGCTATAGGAAGGGTCTCAGGATTGGAATGGGAAGGACTTGGATATCACATCTCATGCTATAGGGAGGGTCTCAAGTTTGATATTAGAAGCTTTGAGATATCACATCTCATGATATCGGAAGAGTCTCAGGATTGGAATGGGAAGGAGTTGGATATCACATCTCATGATAAAGGAAGGGTCTAAGGTTTGGAAGGGGAAGGATTTGGATATCACATCTCATGTTATATTACGGGTCTCAGGTTTGGTATTAGAAGCATTGAGATATCAAGTCTCATAGTATAGGAAGGGTCTCAGAATTGGAATGGGAAGGAGTTGGATATCCCATCTCATGTTATAGGAAGATTCTCTGGTTTGGTATTAGAATCATTGAGATATCACATCGCATGCTGTAGGAAGGGTCTAAGGATTGGAATGGGATGGACTTGGATATCACATCTCATGCTATAGGTAGGCTCTCAGGTTTGGTATAAGCATTGAGATATCACATCTCATGCTATAGGAAGGGTCTCAGAATTGGAATGGGAAGGAGTTGGATATCACATCTCAAGCTATAGGAAGGGTCTCAGTATTGGAATGGGAAGGACTTGGATATCACATCTCATGCTATAGGAAGGCTCTCAGGTTTGGAAGGGGAAAGAGTTGGATATCTCATTTCATGTTAGAGGTAGGATCTCAGGTTTGGTATTAGAGGCATTGAGATATCACATCTCATGCTATCAGAAGGGTCTCAGGAATGGAATGGGAAGGAGTTAGATATCACATCTCATGCTAAAGGGAGGGTCTCAGGTTTGGAAGGGGAAGGATTTGGATATCACATCTCATGTTATAGGAAGGATCTCAGGTTTGGTATTAGAAGCATTGAGATATCACATCTCATGCTATTGGAAGGATCTCAGGTTTGGTATTAGAAGCATTGAGATATCACATCTCATGCTATCAGAAGAGTCTCAGGATTGGAATAGGAAGGAGTTGGATATCACATTTCATGCTAAAGGGAGGGTCTCAGGTTTGGAAGGGGAAGGATTTGGATATCACATCTCATGTTATCGGAAGGATCTCACGTTTGGTATTAGAAGTATTGAGATATCATATCTCATGCTATAGGAAGGGTCTCAGGATTGGAATGGGAAGGAGTTGGATATCACATCTCATGCTATAGGGAGGGTCTCAGGATTGGAATGGGAAGGACTTAGATATCACATATCATGCTATAGGGAGGGTCTCAGTTTTGATATTAGAAGCATTGAGATATCACATCTCTGCTATCGGAAGTGTCTCAGGATTGGAATGGGAAGGAGTTGGATATCCCATCTCATGTTATAGGACGGGTCTCAGGTTTGTTATTAGAATCATTGAGATATCATATTGCATGCTGTAGGAAGGGTCTAAGGGTTGGAGTGTGAAGGACTTGGATATCACATCTCATGCTATAGATAGGCTCTTAGGTTTGGAAAGGGAAGGAGTTGGATATCACATTTCATGTTAGAGGAAGGATCTCAGGTTTGGTATTAGAAGCATTGAGATATCACATCTCATGCTATAGGAAGGGTCTCAGGATTGGAATGGGAAGCAGTTGGATATCACATCTCATGCTATAGGAAGGGTCTCAGGTTTGGTATAAGCATTGAGATATCACATCTCATGCTATAGGACGGGTCTCAGGATTGGAATGGAAGGAGTTGGATATCACATCTCATGTTATAGGAAGGATCTCAGGTTTGGTTTTAGACGCATTGAGACATCACATCTCATGCTATAGGAAGGGTCTCAGGGTTGGAATGGGAAGGAGTTGGATATCACATCTCATCCAATAGGAAGGGTCTCAGGTTTGGAATGGGAAGGAATTGGATATCACATCTCATGTTATAGGAAGGATCTCAGGTTTGGTATTAGAAGCATTGAGATATCACATCTCATGCTATAGGAAGGGTCTCAGGATTGGAATGTGAAGGATTTGTATTATCACATCTCATGCTAAAGGAAGGGTCTCAGGTTTGGTAGAAGCATTGAGATATCACGTCGCTGCTATCGGAAGGGTCTCAGGATTGGATTGGGAAGGAGTTGGATATCCCTTCTCATGCTATAGGAAGGGTCTCAGGATTTGAATGGCAAGGAGTTGGATATCACATCTCATGCCATAGGAAGGGTCTCAGGTTTGGTATAAGCATTGAGATATCACATCTCTGCTATCGGAAGGGTCTCAGGATTGGATTGGGAAGGAGTTGGATATCCCTTCTCATGCTATAGGAAATGTCTCAGGTTGGAATGGGAAGGAGTTGGATATCACATCTCCTGCTATGGGAAGGGTCTCAGGTTTGGTATAAGCAGTGAGATATCACATCTCATGCTATAGGAAGTGTCTCAGGATTGGAATGGGAAGGAGTTGGATATCACATCTCATGTTATAGGAAGGATCTCAGGTTTGGTATAAGCATTGAGATATCACATCTCTGCTATCGGAAGGGTCTCAAGATTGGAATGGGAAGGAGTTGGATATTCCCATCTCATGTTATAGGAAGGGTCTCAGGTTTGGTATTAGAAGCATTGAGATATCACATCTCATGCTATAGGAAGGGTCTCAGGATTGGAATGGGAAGGACTTGGATATCACATCTCATGCTATAGGGAGGGTCTCAAGTTTGATATTAGAAGCTTTGAGATATCACATCTCATGATATCGGAAGGGTCTCAGGATTGGAATGGGAAGGAGTTGGATATCACATCTCATGATAAAGGAAGGGTCTAAGGTTTGGAAGGGGAAGGATTTGGATATCACATCTCATGTTATATTACGGGTCTCAGGTTTGGTATTAGAAGCATTGAGATATCAAGTCTCATAGTATAGGAAGGGTCTCAGAATTGGAATGGGAAGGAGTTGGATATCCCATCTCATGTTATAGGAAGAGTCTCTGGTTTGGTATTAGAATCATTGAGATATCACATCGCATGCTGTAGGAAGGGTCTAAGGATTGGAATGGGATGGACTTGGATATCACATCTCATGCTATAGAACGGCTCTCAGGTTTGGAAAGGGAAGGAGTTGGATATCACATCTCATGTTATAGTATGGATCTCAGGTTTGGTGTTAGAAGTATTGAGATATCACATCTCATGCTATAGGAAGGGTCTCAGGTTTGGTAGAAGCATTGAGATATCACATCTCATGCTATAGGAAGGGTCTCAGGTTTGGTAGAAGCATTGAGATATCACATCTCATGCTATAGGAAGGGTCTCAGGATTGGAATGGGAAGGACTTAGATATCACATATCATGCTATAGGGAGGGTCTCAGTTTTGATATTAGAAGCATTGAGATATCACATCTCATGCTATCGGAAGTGTCTCAGGATTGGAATGGGAAGGAGCTGGATATCACATCTCATGCTAAAGGAAGGGTCTCAGGTTTGGAACGGGAAGGAGTTGGATATCACATCTCATGTTATAGGAAGGGTCTCAGGTTTGGTATAAACATTGAGATATCACATCTCTGCTATCGGAAGTGTCTCAGGATTGGAATGGGAAGGAGTTGGATATCCCATCTCATGTTATAGGACGGGTCTCAGGTTTGTTATTGGAATCATTGAGATATCAAATTGCATGCTGTAGGAAGGGTCTAAGGGTTGGAATGTGAAGGACTTGGATATCACATCTCATGCTATAGATAGGCTCTTAGGTTTGGAAAGGGAAGGAGTTGGATCTCACATTTCATGTTAGAGGAAGGATCTCAGGTTTGGTATTAGAAGCATTGAGATATCACATCTCATGCTATAGGAAGGGTCTCAGGATTGGAATGGGAAGGAGTTGGATATCACATCTCATGCTATAGGAAGGGTCTCAGGTTTGGTATAAGCATTGATATATCACATCTCATGCTATAGGAAGGGTCTCAGGATTGGAATGGAAGGAGTTGGATATCACATCTCATGTTATAGGAAGGATCTCAGGTTTGGTATTAGAAGCATTGAGACATCACATCTCATGCTATAGGAAGGGTCTCAGGATTGGAATGGGAAGGAGTTGGATATCAAATCTCATGCTATAGGAAGGGTCTCAGGATTGGAATGGGAAGGAGTTGAATATGACATCTCATGCCGTAGGAAGGGTCTCAGGTTTGGTATAAACATTGAGATATCACATCTCTGCTATCAAAAGGGTCTCAGGATTGGAATGGGAAGGAGTTGGATATCCCATCTCATGCTATAGGTAGGGTCTCAAGTTTGACATTAGAAGCATTGAGATATCACATCTCATGCTATAGGAAGGGTCTGAGGATTGGAATGGGAAGGAGTTGGATATCACATCTCCTGCTATGGGAAGGGTCTCAGGTTTGGTATAAGCAGTGAGATATCACATCTCATGCTATAGGAAGTGTCTCAGGATTGGAATGGGAAGGAGTTGGATATCACATCTCATGTTATAGGAAGGATCTCAGGTTTGGTATAAGCATTGAGATATCACATCTCTGCTATTGGAAGGGTCTCAAGATTGGAATGGGAAGGAGTTGGATATTCCCATCTCATGTTATAGGAAGGGTCTCAGGTTTGGTATTAGAAGCATTGAGATATCACATCTCATGCTATAGGAAGGGTCTCAGGATTGGAATGGGAAGGACTTGGATATCACATCTCATGCTATAGGGAGGGTCTCAAGTTTGATATTCGAAGCTTTGAGATATCACATCTCATGATATCGGAAGGGTCTCAGGATTGGAATGGGAAGGAGTTGGATATCACATCTCATGATAAAGGAAGGGTCTAATGTTTGGAAGGGGAAGGATTTGGATATCACATCACATGTTATATTACGGGTCTCAGGTTTGGTATTAGAAGCATTGAGATATCAAGTCTCATAGTATAGGAAGGGTCTCAGAATTGGAATGGGAAGGAGTTGGATATCCCATCTCATGTTATAGGAAGAGTCTCTGGTTTGGTATTAGAATCATTGAGATATCACATCGCATGCTGTAGGAAGGGTCTAAGGATTGGAATGGGATGGACTTGGATATCACATCTCATGTTATAGGTAGGCTCTCAGGTTTGGTATAAGCATTGAGATATCACATCTCATGCTATAGGAAGGGTCTCAGAAATGGAATGGGAAGGAGTTGGATATCACATCTCAAGCTATAGGAAGGGTCTCAGTATTGGAATGGGAAGGACTTGGATATCACATCTCATGCTATAGGAAGGCTCTCTGGTTTGGAAGGGGAAAGAGTTGGATATCTCATTTCATGTTAGAGGTAGGATCTCAGGTTTGGTATTAGAGGCATTGAGATATCACATCTCATGCTATCAGAAGGGTCTCAGGAATAAAATGGGAAGGAGTTAGATATCACATCTCATGCTAAAGGGAGGGTCTCAGGTTTGGAAGGGGAAGGATTTGGATATCACATCTCATGTTATAGGAAGGATCTCAGGTTTGGTATTAGAAGCATTGAGATATCACATCTCATGCTATCGGAAGGATCTCAGGTTTGGTATCAGAAGCATTGAGATATCACATCTCATGCTATCAGAAGAGTCTCAGGATTGGAATAGGAAGGAGTTGGATATCACATTTCATGCTAAAGGGAGGGTCTCAGGTTTGGAAGGGGAAGGATTTGGATATCACATCTCATGTTATCGGAAGGATCTCACGTTTGGTATTAGAAGTATTGAGATATCATATCTCATGCTATAGGAAGGGTCTCAGGATTGGAATGGGAAGGAGTTGGATATCACATCTCATGCTATAGGGAGGGTCTCAGGATTGGAATGGGAAGGACTTAGATATCACATATCATGCTATAGGGAGGGTCTCAGTTTTGATATTAGAAGCATTGAGATATCACATCTCATGCTATCGGAAGTGTCTCAGGATTGGAATGGGAAGGAGCTGGATATCACATCTCATGCTAAAGGAAGGGTCTCAGGTTTGGAACGGGAAGGATTTGGATATCACATCTCATGTTATAGGAAGGGTCTAAGGATTGGAATGGGATGGACTTGGATATCACATCTCATGCTATAGGTAGGCTCTCAGGTTTGGTATAAGCATTGAGATATCACATCTCATGCTATAGGAAGGGTCTCAGAATTGGAATGGGAAGGAGTTGGATATCACATCTCAAGCTATAGGAAGGGTCTCAGTATTGGAATGGGAAGGACTTGGATATCACATCTCATGCTATAGGAAGGCTCTCAGGTTTGGAAGGGGAAAGAGTTGGATATCTCATTTCATGTTAGAGGTAGGATCTCAGGTTTGGTATTAGAGGCATTGAGATATCACATCTCATGCTATCAGAAGGGTCTCAGGAATGGAATGGGAAGGATTTGGATATCACATCTCATGTTATAGGAAGGATCTCAGGTTTGGTATTAGAAGCATTGAGATATCACATCTCATGCTATCGGAAGGATCTCAGGTTTGGTATTAGAGGCATTGAGATATCACATCTCATGCTAAAGGGAGGGTCTCAGGTTTGGAAGGGGAAGGATTTGGATATCACATCTCATGTTATAGGAAGGATCTCAGGTTTGGTATTAGAAGCATTGAGATATCACATCTCATGCTATCGGAAGGATCTCAGGTTTGGTATTGGAAGCATTGAGATATCACATCTCATGCTATCAGAAGAGTCTCAGGATTGGAATAGGAATGAGTTGGATATCACATTTCATGCTAAAGGGAGGGTCTCAGGTTTGGAAGGGGAAGGATTTGGATATCACATCTCATGTTATCGGAAGGATCTCACGTTTGGTATTAGAAGTATTGAGATATCATATCTCATGCTATAGGAAGGGTCTCAGGATTGGAATGGGAAGGAGTTGGATATCACATCTCATGCTATAGGGAGGGTCTCAGGATTGGAATGGGAAGGACTTAGATATCACATATCATGCTATAGGGAGGGTCTCAGTTTTGATATTAGAAGCATTGAGATATCACATCTCATGCTATCGGAAGTGTCTCAGGATTGGAATGGGAAGGAGCTGGATATCACATCTCATGCTAAAGGAAGGGTCTCAGGTTTGGAACGGGAAGGATTTGGATATCACATCTCATGTTATAGGAAGGGTCTCAGGTTTGGTATAAGCATTGAGATATCACATCTCTGCTATCGGAAGTGTCTCAGGATTGGAATGGGAAGGAGTTGGATATCCCATCTCATGTTATAGGACGGGTTTCAGGTTTGTTATTAGAATCATTGAGATATCATATTGCATGCTGTAGGAAGGGTCTAAGGGTTGGAATGTGAAGGACTTGGATATCACATCTCATGTTATAGATAGGCTCTTAGGTTTGGAAAGGGAAGGAGTTGGATATCACATTTCATGTTAGAGGAAGGATCTCAGGTTTGGTATTAGAAGCATTGAGATATCACATCTCATGCTATAGGAAGGGTCTCAGGATTGGAATGGGAAGCAGTTGGATATCACATCTCATGCTATAGGAAGGGTCTCAGGTTTGGTATAAGCATTGAGATATCACATCTCATGCTATAGGACGGGTCTCAGGATTGGAATGGAAGGAGTTGGATATCACATCTCATGTTATAGGAAGGATCTCAGGTTTGGTATTAGACGCATTGAGACATCACATCTCATGCTATAGGAAGGGTCTCAGGGTTGGAATGGGAAGGAGTTGGATATCACATCTCATCCAATAGGAAGGGTCTCAGGTTTGGAATGGGAAGGAATTGGATATCACATCTCATGTTATAGGAAGGATCTCAGGTTTGGTATTAGAAGCATTGAGATATCACATCTCATGCTATAGGAAGGGTCTCAGGATTGGAATGTGAAGGATTTGGATATCACATCTCATGCTAAAGGAAGGGTCTCAGGTTTGGTAGAAGCATTGAGATATCACGTCGCTGCTATCGGAAGGGTCTCAGGTTTGGATGGGAAGGAGTTGGATATCCCTTCTCATGCTATAGGAAGGGACTCAGGATTTGAATGGCAAGGAGTTGGATATCACATCTCATGCCATAGGAAGGGTCTCAGGTTTGGTATAAGCATTGAGATATCACATCTCTGCTATCGGAAGGGTCTCAGGATTGGATCGGGAAGGAGTTGGATATCCCTTCTCATGCTATAGGAAGTGTCTCAGGTTGGAATGGGAAGGAGTTGGATATCACATCTCATGTTATAGGAAGGGTCTCAGGATTGGAATGGGAAGGATTTGGATATCACATCTCTTGCTATAGGAAGGGTCTCAGGATTGGAATGGGTAGGAGTTGGATATTACTTTCTTTCTATAGGAAGGGTCTCATGTTTGGAATGGGAAGGAGGTGGATATCACATATGCTATAGTTAGTGTCTCAGGTTTGGAACGGGAAGGAGTTGGATATCACATCTCATGTTATAGGAAGGGTCTCAGGTTTGGTATAAGCATTGAGATATCACATCTCTGCTATCGGAAGCGGCTCAGGATTGGAATGGGAAGGAGTTGGATATCCCATCTCATGTTATAGGAAGAGTCTCTGGTTTGGTATTAGAATCATTGAGATATCACATCGCATGCTGTAGGAAGGGTCTAAGGATTGGAATGGGATGGACTTGGATATCACATCTCATGTTATAGGTAGGCTCTCAGGTTTGGTATAAGCATTGAGATATCACATCTCATGCTATAGGAAGGGTCTCAGGATTGGAATGGGAAGGAATTGGATATCACATCTCATGCTATAGGAAGGGTCTCAGATTTGGTATAAGCATTGAGATATCACATCTCATGCTAAAGGAAGGGTCTCAGGATTGGAATGGGAAGGAGTTGTATATGACATCTCAGGCCATGACATCTCAGGCCATAGGAAGGTTCTCAGGTTTGGTATAAGCATTGAGATATCATATTGCATGCTGTAGAAAGGGTCTGAAGGAGTTGGATATCACATCTCATGTTATAGTATGGATCTCAGGTTTGGTATTAGAAGTATTGAGATATCACATCTCATGCTATAGGAAGGGTCTCAGGATTGGAATGGGAAGGAGTTGGATATCACATCTCATGCTAAAGGAAGGGTCTCAGGTTTGGTAGAAGCATTGAGATATCACATCTCATGCTATAGGAAGGGTCTCAGGATTGGAATGGGAAGGACTTAGATATCACATATCATGCTATATGGAGGGTCTCAGTTTTGATATTAGAAGCATTGAGATATCACATCTCATGCTATCGGAAGTGTCTCAGGATTGGAATGGGAAGGAGCTGGATATCACATCTCATGCTAAAGGAAGGGTCTCAGGTTTGGAACGGGAAGGAGTTGGATATCACATCTCATGTTATAGGAAGGGTCTCAGGTTTGGTATAAACATTGAGATATCACATCTCTGCTATCGGAAGTGTCTCAGGATTGGAATGGGAAGGAGTTGGATATCCCATCTCATGTTATAGGACGGGTCTCAGGTTTGTTATTGGAATCATTGAGATATCATATTGCATGCTGTAGGAAGGGTCTAAGGGTTGGAATGTGAAGGACTTGGATATCACATCTCATGCTATAGATAGGCTCTTAGGTTTGGAAAGGGAAGGAGTTGGATCTCACATTTCATGTTAGAGGAAGGATCTCAGGTTTGGTATTAGAAGCATTGAGATATCACATCTCATGCTATAGGAAGGGTCTCAGGATTGGAATGGGAAGGAGTTGGATATCACATCTCATGCTATAGGAAGGGTCTCAGGTTTGGTATAAGCATTGATATATCACATCTCATGCTATAGGAAGGGTCTCAGGATTGGAATGGAAGGAGTTGGATATCACATCTCATGTTATAGGAAGGATCTCAGGTTTGGTATTAGAAGCATTGAGACATCACATCTCATGCTATAGGAAGGGTCTCAGGATTGGAATGGGAAGGAGTTGGATATCAAATCTCATGCTATAGGAAGGGTCTCAGGATTGGAATGGGAAGGAGTTGAATATGACATCTCATGCCGTAGGAAGGGTCTCAGGTTTGGTATAAACATTGAGATATCACATCTCTGCTATCAAAAGGGTCTCAGGATTGGAATGGGAAGGAGTTGGATATCCCATCTCATGTTATAGGAAGAGTCTCAAGTTTGGTATTAGAAGCATTGAGATATCACATCTCATGCTATAGGAAGTGTCTTAGGATTGGAATGGGAAGGACTTGGATATCACATCTCATGCTATAGGTAGGGTCTCAAGTTTGACATTAGAAGCATTGAGATATCACATCTCATGCTATAGGAAGGGTCTGAGGATTGGAATGGGAAGGAGTTGGATATCACATCTCCTGCTATGGGAAGGGTCTCAGGTTTGGTATAAGCAGTGAGATATCACATCTCATGCTATAGGAAGTGTCTCAGGATTGGAATGGGAAGGAGTTGGATATCACATCTCATGTTATAGGAAGGATCTCAGGTTTGGTATAAGCATTGAGATATCACATCTCTGCTATCGGAAGGGTCTCAAGATTGGAATGGGAAGGAGTTGGATATTCCCATCTCATGTTATAGGAAGGGTCTCAGGTTTGGTATTAGAAGCATTGAGATATCACATCTCATGCTATAGGAAGGGTCTCAGGATTGGAATGGGAAGGACTTGGATATCACATCTCATGCTATAGGGAGGGTCTCAAGTTTGATATTAGAAGCTTTGAGATATCACATCTCATGATATCGGAAGGGTCTCAGGATTGGAATGGGAAGGAGTTGGATATCACATCTCATGATAAAGGAAGGGTCTAATGTTTGGAAGGGGAAGGATTTGGATATCACATCACATGTTATATTACGGGTCTCAGGTTTGGTATTAGAAGCATTGAGATATCAAGTCTCATAGTATAGGAAGGGTCTCAGAATTGGAATGGGAAGGAGTTGGATATCCCATCTCATGTTATAGGAAGAGTCTCTGGTTTGGTATTAGAATCATTGAGATACCACATCGCATGCTGTAGGAAGGGTCTAAGGATTGGAATGGGATGGACTTGGATATCACATCTCATGTTATAGGTAGGCTCTCAGGTTTGGTATAAGCATTGAGATATCACATCTCATGCTATAGGAAGGGTCTCAGAAATGGAATGGGAAGGAGTTGGATATCACATCTCAAGCTATAGGAAGGGTCTCAGTATTGGAATGGGAAGGACTTGGATATCACATCTCATGCTATAGGAAGGCTCTCTGGTTTGGAAGGGGAAAGAGTTGGATATCTCATTTCATGTTAGAGGTAGGATCTCAGGTTTGGTATTAGAGGCATTGAGATATCACATCTCATGCTATCGGAAGGATCTCAGGTTTGGTATCAGAAGCATTGAGATATCACATCTCATGCTATCAGAAGGGTCTCAGGAATAAAATGGGAAGGAGTTAGATATCACATCTCATGCTAAAGGGAGGGTCTCAGGTTTGGAAGGGGAAGGATTTGGATATCACATCTCATGTTATAGGAAGGATCTCAGGTTTGGTATTAGAAGCATTGAGATATCACATCTCATGCTATCGGAAGGATCTCAGGTTTGGTATCAGAAGCATTGAGATATCACATCTCATGCTATCAGAAGAGTCTCAGGATTGGAATAGGAAGGAGTTGGATATCACATTTCATGCTAAAGGGAGGGTCTCAGGTTTGGAAGGGGAAGGATTTGGATATCACATCTCATGTTATCGGAAGGATCTCACGTTTGGTATTAGAAGTATTGAGATATCATATCTCATGCTATAGGAAGGGTCTCAGGATTGGAATGGGAAGGAGTTGGATATCACATCTCATGCTATAGGGAGGGTCTCAGGATTGGAATGGGAAGGACTTAGATATCACATATCATGCTATAGGGAGGGTCTCAGTTTTGATATTAGAAGCATTGAGATATCACATCTCATGCTATCGGAAGTGTCTCAGGATTGGAATGGGAAGGAGCTGGATATCACATCTCATGCTAAAGGAAGGGTCTCAGGTTTGGAACGGGAAGGATTTGGATATCACATCTCATGTTATAGGAAGGGTCTCAGGTTTGGTATAAGCATTGAGATATCACATCTCTGCTATCGGAAGTGTCTCAGGATTGGAATGGGAAGGAGTTGGATATCCCATCTCATGTTATAGGACGGGTCTCAGGTTTGTTATTAGAATCATTGAGATATCATATTGCATGCTGTAGGAAGGGTCTAAGTGTTGGAATGTGAAGGACTTGGATATCACATCTCATGCTATAGATAGGCTCTTAGGTTTGGAAAGGGAAGGAGTTGGATATCACATTTCATGTTAGAGGAAGGATCTCAGGTTTGGTATTAGAAGCATTGAGATATCACATCTCATGCTATAGGAAGGGTCTCAGGATTGGAATGGGAAGCAGTTGGATATCACATCTCATGCTATAGGAAGGGTCTCAGGTTTGGTATAAGCCTTGAGATATCACATCTCATGCTATAGGACGGGTCTCAGGATTGGAATGGAAGGAGTTGGATATCACATCTCATGTTATAGGAAGGATCTCAGGTTTGGTATTAGAAGCATTGAGACATCAAATCTCATGCTATAGGAAGGGTCTCAGGGTTGGAATGGGAAGGAGTTGGATATCACATCTCATCCAATAGGAAGGGTCTCAGGTTTGGAATGGGAAGGAATTGGATATCACATCTCATGTTATAGGAAGGATCTCAGGTTTGGTATTAGAAGCATTGAGATATCACATCTCATGCTATAGGAAGGGTCTCAGGATTGGAATGTGAAGGATTTGGATATCACATCTCATGCTAAAGGAAGGGTCTCAGGTTTGGTAGAAGCATTGAGATATCACGTCGCTGCTATCGGAAGGGTCTCAGGATTGGATTGGGAAGGAGTTGGATATCCCTTCTCATGCTATAGGAAGGGTCTCAGGATTTGAATGGCAAGGAGTTGGATATCACATCTCATGCCATAGGAAGGGTCTCAGGTTTGGTATAAGCATTGAGATATCACATCTCTGCTATCGGAAGGGTCTCAGGATTGGATTGGGAAGGAGTTGGATATCCCTTCTCATGCTATAGGAAGTGTCTCAGGTTGGAATGGGAAGGAGTTGGATATCACATCTCATGTTATAGGAAGGGTCTCAGGATTGGAATGGGAAGGATTTGGATATCACATCTCTTGCTATAGGAAGGGTCTCAGGATTGGAATGGGTAGGAGTTGGATATTACTTTCTTGCTATAGGAAGGGTCTCATGTTTGGAATGGGAAGGAGTTGGATATCACATATGCTATAGTTAGTGTCTCAGGTTTGGAACGGGAAGGAGTTGGATATCACATCTCATGTTATAGGAAGGGTCTCAGGTTTGGTATAAGCATTGAGATATCACATCTCTGCTATCGGAAGCGGCTCAGGATTGGAATGGGAAGGAGTTGGATATCCCATCTCATGTTATAGGAAGAGTCTCTGGTTTGGTATTAGAATCATTGAGATATCACATCGCATGCTGTAGGAAGGGTCTAAGGATTGGAATGGGATGGACTTGGATATCACATCTCATGTTATAGGTAGGCTCTCAGGTTTGGTATAAGCATTGAGATATCACATCTCATGCTATAGGAAGGGTCTCAGGATTGGAATGGGAAGGAATTGGATATCACATCTCATGTTATAGGAAGGGTCTCAGATTTGGTATAAGCATTGAGATATCACATCTCATGCTAAAGGAAGGGTCTCAGGATTGTAATGGGAAGGAGTTGTATATGACATCTCAGGCCATGACATCTCAGGCCATAGGAAGGTTCTCAGGTTTGGTATAAGCATTGAGATATCATATTGCATGCTGTAGGAAGGGTCTAAGGATTGGAATTGGAAGGACCTGGATATCACATCTCATGCTATAGAACGGCTCTCAGGTTTGGAAAGGGAAGGAGTTGGATATCACATCTCATGTTATAGTATGGATCTCAGGTTTGGTATTAGAAGTATTGAGATATCACATCTCATGCTATAGGAAGGGTCTCAGGATTGGAATGGGAAGGAGTTGGATATCACATCTCATGCTAAAGGAAGGGTCTCAGGTTTGGTAGAAGCATTGAGATATCACATCTCATGCTATAGGAAGGGTCTCAGGATTGGAATGGGAAGGACTTAGATATCACATATGCTATAGGGAGGGTCTCAGTTTTGATATTAGAAGCATTGAGATATCACATCTCATGCTATCGGAAGTGTCTCAGGATTGGAATGGGAAGGAGCTGGATATCACATCTCATGCTAAAGGAAGGGTCTCAGGTTTGGAACGGGAAGGAGTTGGATATCACATCTCATGTTATAGGAAGGGTCTCAGGTTTGGTATAAACATTGAGATATCACATCTCTGCTATCGGAAGTGTCTCAGGATTGGAATGGGAAGGAGTTGGATATCCCATCTCATGTTATAGGACGGGTCTCAGGTTTGTTATTGGAATCATTGAGATATCATATTGCATGCTGTAGGAAGGGTCTAAGGGTTGGAATGTGAAGGACTTGGATATCACATCTCATGCTATAGATAGGCTCTTAGGTTTGGAAAGGGAAGGAGTTGGATCTCACATTTCATGTTAGAGGAAGGATCTCAGGTTTGGTATTAGAAGCATTGAGATATCACATCTCATGCTATAGGAAGGGTCTCAGGATTGGAATGGGAAGGAGTTGGATATCACATCTCATGCTATAGGAAGGGTCTCAGGTTTGGTATAAGCATTGATATATCACATCTCATGCTATAGGAAGGGTCTCAGGATTGGAATGGAAGGAGTTGGATATCACATCTCATGTTATAGGAAGGATCTCAGGTTTGGTATTAGAAGCATTGAGACATCACATCTCATGCTATAGGAAGGGTCTCAGGATTGGAATGGGAAGGAGTTGGATATCAAATCTCATGCTATAGGAAGGGTCTCAGGATTGGAATGGGAAGGAGTTGAATATGACATCTCATGCCGTAGGAAGGGTCTCAGGTTTGGTATAAACATTGAGATATCACATCTCTGCTATCAAAAGGGTCTCAGGATTGGAATGGGAAGGAGTTGGATATCCCATCTCATGTTATAGGAAGAGTCTCAAGTTTGGTATTAGAAGCATTGAGATATCACATCTCATGCTATAGGAAGTGTCTTAGGATTGGAATGGGAAGGACTTGGATATCACATCTCATGCTATAGGTAGGGTCTCAAGTTTGACATTAGAAGCATTGAGATATCACATCTCATGCTATAGGAAGGGTCTGAGGATTGGAATGGGAAGGAGTTGGATATCACATCTCCTGCTATGGGAAGGGTCTCAGGTTTGGTATAAGCAGTGAGATATCACATCTCATGCTATAGGAAGTGTCTCAGGATTGGAATGGGAAGGAGTTGGATATCACATCTCATGTTATAGGAAGGATCTCAGGTTTGGTATAAGCATTGAGATATCACATCTCTGCTATCGGAAGGGTCTCAAGATTGGAATGGGAAGGAGTTGGATATTCCCATCTCATGTTATAGGAAGGGTCTCAGGTTTGGTATTAGAAGCATTGAGATATCACATCTCATGCTATAGGAAGGGTCTCAGGATTGGAATGGGAAGGACTTGGATATCACATCTCATGCTATAGGGAGGGTCTCAAGTTTGATATTAGAAGCTTTGAGATATCACATCTCATGATATCGGAAGGGTCTCAGGATTGGAATGGGAAGGAGTTGGATATCACATCTCATGATAAAGGAAGGGTCTAATGTTTGGAAGGGGAAGGATTTGGATATCACATCACATGTTATATTACGGGTCTCAGGTTTGGTATTAGAAGCATTGAGATATCAAGTCTCATAGTATAGGAAGGGTCTCAGAATTGGAATGGGAAGGAGTTGGATATCCCATCTCATGTTATAGGAAGAGTCTCTGGTTTGGTATTAGAATCATTGAGATATCACATCGCATGCTGTAGGAAGGGTCTAAGGATTGGAATGGGATGGACTTGGATATCACATCTCATGTTATAGGTAGGCTCTCAGGTTTGGTATAAGCATTGAGATATCACATCTCATGCTATAGGAAGGGTCTCAGAAATGGAATGGGAAGGAGTTGGATATCACATCTCAAGCTATAGGAAGGGTCTCAGTATTGGAATGGGAAGGACTTGGATATCACATCTCATGCTATAGGAAGGCTCTCTGGTTTGGAAGGGGAAAGAGTTGGATATCTCATTTCATGTTAGAGGTAGGATCTCAGGTTTGGTATTAGAGGCATTGAGATATCACATCTCATGCTATCAGAAGGGTCTCAGGAATAAAATGGGAAGGAGTTAGATATCACATCTCATGCTAAAGGGAGGGTCTCAGGTTTGGAAGGGGAAGGATTTGGATATCACATCTCATGTTATAGGAAGGATCTCAGGTTTGGTATTAGAAGCATTGAGATATCACATCTCATGCTATCGGAAGGATCTCAGGTTTGGTATCAGAAGCATTGAGATATCACATCTCATGCTATCAGAAGAGTCTCAGGATTGGAATAGGAAGGAGTTGGATATCACATTTCATGCTAAAGGGAGGGTCTCAGGTTTGGAAGGGGAAGGATTTGGATATCACATCTCATGTTATCGGAAGGATCTCACGTTTGGTATTAGAAGTATTGAGATATCATATCTCATGCTATAGGAAGGGTCTCAGGATTGGAATGGGAAGGAGTTGGATATCACATCTCATGCTATAGGGAGGGTCTCAGGATTGGAATGGGAAGGACTTAGATATCACATATCATGCTATAGGGAGGGTCTCAGTTTTGATATTAGAAGCATTGAGATATCACATCTCATGCTATCGGAAGTGTCTCAGGATTGGAATGGGAAGGAGCTGGATATCACATCTCATGCTAAAGGAAGGGTCTCAGGTTTGGAACGGGAAGGATTTGGATATCACATCTCATGTTATAGGAAGGGTCTCAGGTTTGGTATAAGCATTGAGATATCACATCTCTGCTATCGGAAGTGTCTCAGGATTGGAATGGGAAGGAGTTGGATATCCCATCTCATGTTATAGGACGGGTCTCAGGTTTGTTATTAGAATCATTGAGATATCATATTGCATGCTGTAGGAAGGGTCTAAGTGTTGGAATGTGAAGGACTTGGATATCACATCTCATGCTATAGATAGGCTCTTAGGTTTGGAAAGGGAAGGAGTTGGATATCACATTTCATGTTAGAGGAAGGATCTCAGGTTTGGTATTAGAAGCATTGAGATATCACATCTCATGCTATAGGAAGGGTCTCAGGATTGGAATGGGAAGCAGTTGGATATCACATCTCATGCTATAGGAAGGGTCTCAGGTTTGGTATAAGCCTTGAGATATCACATCTCATGCTATAGGACGGGTCTCAGGATTGGAATGGAAGGAGTTGGATATCACATCTCATGTTATAGGAAGGATCTCAGGTTTGGTATTAGAAGCATTGAGACATCAAATCTCATGCTATAGGAAGGGTCTCAGGGTTGGAATGGGAAGGAGTTGGATATCACATCTCATCCAATAGGAAGGGTCTCAGGTTTGGAATGGGAAGGAATTGGATATCACATCTCATGTTATAGGAAGGATCTCAGGTTTGGTATTAGAAGCATTGAGATATCACATCTCATGCTATAGGAAGGGTCTCAGGATTGGAATGTGAAGGATTTGGATATCACATCTCATGCTAAAGGAAGGGTCTCAGGTTTGGTAGAAGCATTGAGATATCACGTCGCTGCTATCGGAAGGGTCTCAGGATTGGATTGGGAAGGAGTTGGATATCCCTTCTCATGCTATAGGAAGGGTCTCAGGATTTGAATGGCAAGGAGTTGGATATCACATCTCATGCCATAGGAAGGGTCTCAGGTTTGGTATAAGCATTGAGATATCACATCTCTGCTATCGGAAGGGTCTCAGGATTGGATTGGGAAGGACTTGGATATCCCTTCTCATGCTATAGGAAGTGTCTCAGGTTGGAATGGGAAGGAGTTGGATATCACATCTCATGTTATAGGAAGGGTCTCAGGATTGGAATGGGAAGGATTTGGATATCACATCTCTTGCTATAGGAAGGGTCTCAGGATTGGAATGGGTAGGAGTTGGATATTACTTTCTTGCTATAGGAAGGGTCTCATGTTTGGAATGGGAAGGAGTTGGATATCACATATGCTATAGTTAGTGTCTCAGGTTTGGAACGGGAAGGAGTTGGATATCACATCTCATGTTATAGGAAGGGTCTCAGGTTTGGTATAAGCATTGAGATATCACATCTCTGCTATCGGAAGCGGCTCAGGATTGGAATGGGAAGGAGTTGGATATCCCATCTCATGTTATAGGAAGAGTCTCTGGTTTGGTATTAGAATTATTGCGATATCACATCGCATGCTGTAGGAAGGGTCTAAGGATTGGAATGGGATAGACTTGGATATCACATCTCATGTTATAGGTAGGCTCTTAGGTTTGGTATAAGCATTGAGATATCACATCTCATGCTATAGGAAGGGTCTCAGGATTGGAATGGGAAGGAATTGGATATCACATCTCATGCTATAGGAAGGGTCTCAGATTTGGTATAAGCATTGAGATATCACATCTCATGCTAAAGGAAGGGTCTCAGGATTGGAATGGGAAGGAGTTGTATATGACATCTCAGGCCATAGGAAGGTTCTCAGGTTTGGTATAAGCATTGAGATATCACATCTCTGCTATCGGAAAGGTCTCAGGATTGGAATGGGAAGGAGTTGGATATCCCATCTCATGTTATAGGAAGGGTCTCAGGTTTGGTATTAGAAGCATAGAGATATCACATCTCATGCTATATGAAGGGTCTCAGGATTGGAATGGGAAGGACTTGGATGTCACATCTCATGCTATAGGGAGGGTCTCAAGTTTGATATTAGAACCATTGAGATAACAAATCTCATGATATCGGAAGGGTCTCAGGATTGGAATGGGAAGGAGTTTGATATCACATCTCATGCCATAGTATGGGTCTCAGGTTTGGTAGAAGCATTGGGATATCACATCTCATGCTATCGGAAGGGTATCAGTATTGGATTTGGAAGAAGTTGGATATCCCATCTCATGCTATAGGAAGGGTCTCAGGTTGGAATGGGAAGGAGTTGGATATCACATTTCATGTTATAGGAAGGGTCTCAGGATTGGAATGGGAAGGACTTGGATATCATATCTCATGCTATAGGACGGGTCTCAGGTTTGTTATTAGAATCATTGAGATATCATATTGCATGCTGTAGGAAGGGTCTAAGGATTGGAATGGGAAGGACCTGGATATCACATCTCATGCTATAGAACGGCTCTCAGGTTTGGAAAGGGAAGGAGTTGGATATCACATCTCATGTTATAGGATGGATCTCAGGTTTGGTATTAGAAGTATTGAGATATCACATCTCATGTTATCGGAAGGATCTCAGGTTTGGTATTAGAAGTATTGAGATATCACATCTCATGCTATAGGAAGGGTCTCAGGATTGGAATGGGAAGGAGTTGGCTATCACATCTCATGCTAAAGGAAGGGTCTCAGGTTTGGTAGAAGCATTGAGATATCACATCTCATGCTATAGGAAGGGTCTCAGGATTGGAATGGGAAGGACTTAGATATCACATATCATGCTATAGGGAGGGTCTCAGTTTTGATATTAGAAGCATTGAGATATCACATCTCATGCTATCGGAAGTGTCTCAGGATTGGAATGGGAAGGAGCTGGATATCACATCTCATGCTAAAGGAAGGGTCTCAGGTTTGGAACGGGAAGGAGTTGGATATCACATCTCATGTTATAGGAAGGGTCTCAGGTTTGTTATAAGCATTGAGATATCACATCTCTGCTATCGGAAGTGTCTCAGGATTGGAATGGGAAGGAGTTGGATATCCCATCTCATGTTATAGGACGGGTCTCAGGTTTGTTATTAGAATCATTGAGATATCATATTGCATGCTGTAGGAAGGGTCTAAGTGTTGGAATGTGAAGGACTTGGATATCACATCTCATGCTATAGATAGGCTCTTAGGTTTGGAAAGGGAAGGAGTTGGATATCACATTTCATGTTAGAGGAAGGATCTCAGGTTTGGTATTAGAAGCATTGAGATATCACATCTCATGCTATAGGAAGGGTCTCAGGATTGGAATGGGAAGCAGTTGGATATCACATCTCATGCTATAGGAAGGGTCTCAGGTTTGGTATAAGCCTTGAGATATCACATCTCATGCTATAGGACGGGTCTCAGGATTGGAATGGAAGGAGTTGGATATCACATCTCATGTTATAGGAAGGATCTCAGGTTTGGTATTAGAAGCATTGAGACATCAAATCTCATGCTATAGGAAGGGTCTCAGGGTTGGAATGGGAAGGAGTTGGATATCACATCTCATCCAATAGGAAGGGTCTCAGGTTTGGAATGGGAAGGAATTGGATATCACATCTCATGTTATAGGAAGGATCTCAGGTTTGGTATTAGAAGCATTGAGATATCACATCTCATGCTATAGGAAGGGTCTCAGGATTGGAATGTGAAGGATTTGGATATCACATCTCATGCTAAAGGAAGGGTCTCAGGTTTGGTAGAAGCATTGAGATATCACGTCGCTGCTATCGGAAGGGTCTCAGGATTGGATTGGGAAGGAGTTGGATATCCCTTCTCATGCTATAGGAAGGGTCTCAGGATTTGAATGGCAAGGAGTTGGATATCACATCTCATGCCATAGGAAGGGTCTCAGGTTTGGTATAAGCATTGAGATATCACATCTCTGCTATCGGAAGGGTCTCAGGATTGGATTGGGAAGGAGTTGGATATCCCTTCTCATGCTATAGGAAGTGTCTCAGGTTGGAATGGGAAGGAGTTGGATATCACATCTCATGTTATAGGAAGGGTCTCAGGATTGGAATGGGAAGGATTTGGATATCACATCTCTTGCTATAGGAAGGGTCTCAGGATTGGAATGGGTAGGAGTTGGATATTACTTTCTTGCTATAGGAAGGGTCTCATGTTTGGAATGGGAAGGAGTTGGATATCACATATGCTATAGTTAGTGTCTCAGGTTTGGAACGGGAAGGAGTTGGATATCACATCTCATGTTATAGGAAGGGTCTCAGGTTTGGTATAAGCATTGAGATATCACATCTCTGCTATCGGAAGCGGCTCAGGATTGGAATGGGAAGGAGTTGGATATCCCATCTCATGTTATAGGAAGAGTCTCTGGTTTGGTATTAGAATTATTGCGATATCACATCGCATGCTGTAGGAAGGGTCTAAGGATTGGAATGGGATAGACTTGGATATCACATCTCATGTTATAGGTAGGCTCTCAGGTTTGGTATAAGCATTGAGATATCACATCTCATGCTATAGGAAGGGTCTCAGGATTGGAATGGGAAGGAATTGGATATCACATCTCATGCTATAGGAAGGGTCTCAGATTTGGTATAAGCATTGAGATATCACATCTCATGCTAAAGGAAGGGTCTCAGGATTGGAATGGGAAGGAGTTGGATATCACATCTCATGCTATAGGGAGGGTCTCAGGATTGGAATGGGAAGGACTTAGATATCACATATCATGCTATAGGGAGGGTCTCAGTTTTGATATTAGAAGCATTGAGATATCACATCTCATGCTATCGGAAGTGTCTCAGGATTGGAATGGGAAGGAGCTGGATATCACATCTCATGCTAAAGGAAGGGTCTCAGGTTTGGAACGGGAAGGATTTGGATATCACATCTCATGTTATAGGAAGGGTCTCAGGTTTGGTATAAGCATTGAGATATCACATCTCTGCTATCGGAAGTGTCTCAGGATTGGAATGGGAAGGAGTTGGATATCCCATCTCATGTTATAGGACGGTCGCAGGTTTGTTATTAGAATCATTGAGATATCATATTGCATGCTGTAGGAAGGGTCTAAGTGTTGGAATGTGAAGGACTTGGATATCACATCTCATGCTATAGATAGGCTCTTAGGTTTGGAAAGGGAAGGAGTTGGATATCACATTTCATGTTAGAGGAAGGATCTCAGGTTTGGTATTAGAAGCATTGAGATATCACATCTCATGCTATAGGAAGGGTCTCAGGATTGGAATGGGAAGCAGTTGGATATCACATCTCATGCTATAGGAAGGGTCTCAGGTTTGGTATAAGCCTTGAGATATCACATCTCATGCTATAGGACGGGTCTCAGGATTGGAATGGAAGGAGTTGGATATCACATCTCATGTTATAGGAAGGATCTCAGGTTTGGTATTAGAAGCATTGAGACATCAAATCTCATGCTATAGGAAGGGTCTCAGGGTTGGAATGGGAAGGAGTTGGATATCACATCTCATCCAATAGGAAGGGTCTCAGGTTTGGAATGGGAAGGAATTGGATATCACATCTCATGTTATAGGAAGGATCTCAGGTTTGGTATTAGAAGCATTGAGATATCACATCTCATGCTATAGGAAGGGTCTCAGGATTGGAATGTGAAGGATTTGGATATCACATCTAATGCTAAAGGAAGGGTCTCAGGTTTGGTAGAAGCATTGAGATATCACGTCGCTGCTATCGGAAGGGTCTCAGGATTGGATTGGGAAGGAGTTGGATATCCCTTCTCATGCTATAGGAAGGGTCTCAGGATTTGAATGGCAAGGAGTTGGATATCACATCTCATGCCATAGGAAGGTTCTCAGGTTTGGTATAAGCATTGAGATATCACATCTCTGCTATCGGAAAGGTCTCAGGATTGGAATGGGAAGGAGTTGGATATCCCATCTCATGTTATAGGAAGGGTCTCAGGTTTGGTATTAGAAGCATAGAGATATCACATCTCATGCTATAGGAAGGGTCTCAGGATTGGAATGGGAAGGACTTGGATGTCACATCTCATGCTATAGGGAGGGTCTCAAGTTTGATATTAGAACCATTGAGATAACAAATCTCATGATATCGGAAGGGTCTCAGGATTGGAATGGGAAGGAGTTTGATATCACATCTCATGCCATAGTATGGGTCTCAGGTTTGGTAGAAGCATTGGGATATCACATCTCATGCTATCGGAAGGGTATCAGTATTGGATTTGGAAGAAGTTGGATATCCCATCTCATGCTATAGGAAGGGTCTCAGGTTGGAATGGGAAGGAGTTGGATATCACATTTCATGTTATAGGAAGGGTCTCAGGATTGGAATGGGAAGGACTTGGATATCATATCTCATGCTATAGGACGGGTCTCAGGTTTGTTATTAGAATCATTGAGATATCATATTGCATGCTGTAGGAAGGGTCTAAGGATTGGAATGGGAAGGACCTGGATATCACATCTCATGCTATAGAACGGCTCTCAGGTTTGGAAAGGGAAGGAGTTGGATATCACATCTCATGTTATAGGATGGATCTCAGGTTTGGTATTAGAAGTATTGAGATATCACATCTCATGTTATCGGAAGGATCTCAGGTTTGGTATTAGAAGTATTGAGATATCACATCTCATGCTATAGGAAGGGTCTCAGGATTGGAATGGGAAGGAGTTGGATATCACATCTCATGCTAAAGGAAGGGTCTCAGGTTTGGTAGAAGCATTGAGATATCACATCTCATGCTATAGGAAGGGTCTCAGGATTGGAATGGGAAGGACTTAGATATCACATATCATGCTATAGGGAGGGTCTCAGTTTTGATATTAGAAGCATTGAGATATCACATCTCATGCTATCGGAAGTGTCTGAGGATTGGAATGGGAAGGAGCTGGATATCACATCTCATGCTAAAGGAAGGGTCTCAGGTTTGGAACGGGAAGGAGTTGGATATCACATCTCATGTTATAGGAAGGGTCTCAGGTTTGGTATAAACATTGAGATATCACATCTCTGCTATCGGAAGTGTCTCAGGATTGGAATGGGAAGGAGTTGGATATCCCATCTCATGTTATAGGACGGGTCTCAGGTTTGTTATTAGAATCATTGAGATATCATATTGCATGCTGTAGGAAGGGTCTAAGGGTTGGAATGTGAAGGACTTGGATATCACATCTCATGCTATAGATAGGCTCTTAGGTTTGGAAAGGGAAGGAGTTGGATGTAACATTTCATGTTAGAGGAAGGATCTCAGGTTTGGTATTAGAAGCATTGAGATATCACATCTCATGCTATAGGAAGGGTCTCAGGATTGGAATGGGAAGGAGTTGGATATCACATCTCATGCTATAGGAAGGGTCTCAGGTTTGGTATAAGCATTGAGATATCACATCTCATGCTATAGGAAGGGTCTCAGGATTGGAATGGAAGGAGTTGGATATCACATCTCATGTTATAGGAAGGATCTCAGGTTTGGTATTAGAAGCATTGAGACATCACATCTCATGCTATAGGAAGGGTCTCAGGATTGGAATGGGAAGGAGTTGGATATCAAATCTCATGCTATAGGAAGCGTCTCAGGATTGGAATGGGAAGGAGTTGAATATGACATCTCATGCCGTAGGAAGGGTCTCAGGTTTGGTATAAACATTGATATATCACATCTCTGCTATCAAAAGGGTCTCAGGATTGGAATGGGAAGGAGTTGGATATCCCATCTCATGTTATAGGAAGAGTCTCAGGTTTGGTATTAGAAGCATTGAGATATCACATCTCATGCTATAGGAAGTGTCTCAGGATTGGAATGGGAAGGAGTTGGATATCACATCTCATGTTATAGGAAGGGTCTCAGGATTGGAATGGGAAGGATTTGGATATCACATCTCTTGCTATAGGAAGGGTCTCAGGATTGGAATGGGTAGGAGTTGGATATTACTTTCTTGCTATAGGAAGGGTCTCATGTTTGGAATGGGAAGGAGTTGGATATCACATATGCTATAGTTAGTGTCTCAGGTTTGGAACGGGAAGGAGTTGGATATCACATCTCATGTTATAGGAAGGGTCTCAGGTTTGGTATAAGCATTGAGATATCACATCTCTGCTATCGGAAGCGGCTCAGGATTGGAATGGGAAGGAGTTGGATATCCCATCTCATGTTATAGGAACCGTCTCTGGTTTGGTATTAGAATCATTGAGATATCACATCGCATGCTGTAGGAAGGGTCTAAGGATGGGAATGGGATGGACTTGGATATCACATCTCATGCTATAGGAAGGGTCTCAGATTTGGTATAAGCATTGAGATATCACATCTCATGCTATAGGAAGGGTCTCAGGATTGGAATGGGAAGGAATGAGATATCACATCTCATGCTATAGGAAGGGTCTCAGATTTGGTATAAGCATTGAGATATCACATCTCATGCTAAAGGAAGGGTCTCAGGATTGGAATGGGAAGGAGTTGTATATGACATCTCAGGCCATAGGAAGGTTCTCAGGTTTGGTATAAGCATTGAGATATCACATCTCTGCTATCGGAAAGGTCTCAGGATTGGAATGGGAAGGAGTTGGATATCCCATCTCATGTTATAGGAAGGGTCTCAGGTTTGGTATTAGAAGCATAGAGATATCACATCTCATGCTATAGGAAGGGTCTCAGGATTGGAATGGGAAGGACTTGGATGTCACATCTCATGCTATAGGGAGGGTCTCAAGTTTGATATTAGAAGCATTGAGATAACAAATCTCATGATATCGGAAGGGTCTCAGGATTGGAATGGGAAGGAGTTGGATATCACATCTCATGATAAAGGAAGGGTCTAAGGTTTGGAAGGGGAAGGATTTGGATATCACATCTCATGTTATAGGACGGGTCTCAGGTTTAATATTAGAAGCATTGAGATATCAAGTCTCATGGTATAAGAAGGGTCTCAGAATTGGAATGGGAAGGAGTTGGATATCACACCTCAAGCTATAGGAAGGGTCTCAGGATTGGAATGGGAAGGAGTTTGATATCACATCTCATGCCATAGTATGGGTCTCAGGTTTGGTAGAAGCATTGGGATATCACATCTCATGCTATCGGAAGGGTATCAGTATTGGATTTGGAAGAAGTTGGATATCCCATCTCATGCTATAGGAAGGGTCTCAGGTTGGAATGGGAAGGAGTTGGATATCACATTTCATGTTATAGGAAGGTTCTCAGGATTGGAATGGGAAGGACTTGGATATCATATCTCATGCTATAGGAAGGGTCTCAGGTTTGTTATTAGAATCATTGAGATATCATATTGCATGCTGTAGGAAGGGTCTAAGGATTGGAATGGGAAGGACCTGGATATCACATCTCATGCTATAGAACGGCTCTCAGGTTTGGAAAGGGAAGGAGTTGGATATCACATCTCATGTTATAGGATGGATCTCAGGTTTGGTATTAGAAGTATTGAGATATCACATCTCATGCTATAGGAAGGGTCTCAGGATTGGAATGGGAAGGAGTTGGATATCACATCTCATGCTAAAGGAAGGGTCTCAGGTTTGGTAGAAGCATTGAGATATCACATCTCATGCTATAGGAAGGGTCTCAGGATTGGAATGGGAAGGACTTAGAAATCACATATCATGCTATAGGGAGGGTCTCAGTTTTGATATTAGAAGCATTGAGATATCACATCTCATGCTATCGGAAGTGTCTCAGGATTGGAATGGGAAGGAGCTGGATATCACATCTCATGCTAAAGGAAGGGTCTCAGGTTTGGAACGGGAAGGAGTTGGATATCACATCTCATGTTATAGGAAGGGTCTCAGGTTTGGTATAAACATTGAGATATCACATCTCTGCTATCGGAAGTGTCTCAGGATTGGAATGGGAAGGAGTTGGATATCCCATCTCATGTTATAGGACGGGTCTCAGGTTTGTTATTAGAATCATTGAGATATCATATTGCATGCTGTAGGAAGGGTCTAAGGGTTGGAATGTGAAGGACTTGGATATCACATCTCATGCTATAGATAGGCTCTTAGGTTTGGAAAGGGAAGGAGTTGGATCTCACATTTCATGTTAGAGGAAGGATCTCAGGTTTGGTATTAGAAGCATTGAGATATCACATCTCATGCTATAGGAAGGGTCTCATGATTGGAATGGGAAGGAGTTGGATATCACATCTCATGCTATAGAAAGGGTCTCAGGTTTGGTATAAGCATTGAGATATCACATCTCATGCTATAGGAAGGGTCTCAGGATTGGAATGGAAGGAGTTGGATATCACATCTCATGTCATAGGAAGGATCTCAGGTTTGGTATTAGAAGCATTGAGACATCAAATCTCATGCTATAGGAAGGGTCTCAGGATTGGAATGGGAAGGAGTTGGATATCAAATCTCATGCTATAGGAAGGGTCTCAGGATTGGAATGGGAAGGAGTTGAATATGACATCTCATGCCGTAGGAAGGGTCTCAGGTTTGGTATAAACATTGAGATATCACATCTCTGCTATCAAAAGGGTCTCAGGATTGGAATGGGAAGGAGTTGGATATCCCATCTCATGTTATAGGAAGAGTCTCAGGTTTGGTATTAGAAGCATTGAGATATCACATCTCATGCTATAGGAAGTGTCTCAGGATTGGAATGGGAAGGACTTGGATATCACATCTCATGCTATAGGTAGGGTCTCAAGTTTGACATTAGAAGCATTGAGATATCACATCTCATGCTATAGGAAGTGTCTCAGGATTGGAATGGGAAGGAGTTGGATATCACATCTCATGTTATAGGAAGGATCTCAGGTTTGGTATAAGCATTGAGATATCACATTTCTGCTATCGGAAGGGTCTCAAGATTGGAATGGGAAGGAGTTGGATATTCCCATCTCATGTTATAGGAAGGGTCTCAGGTTTGGTATTAGAAGCATTGAGATATCACATCTCACGCTATAGGAAGGGTCTCAGGATTGGAATGGGAAGGACTTGGATATCACATCTCATGCTATAGGGAGGGTCTCAAGTTTGATATTAGAAGCTTTGAGATATCACATCTCATGATATCGGAAGGGTCTCAGGATTGGAATGGGAAGGAGTTGGATATCACATCTCATGATAAAGGAAGGGTCTAAGGTTTGGAAGGGGAAGGATTTGGATATCACATCTCATGTTATATTACGGGTCTCAGGTTTGGTATTAGAAGCATTGAGATATCAAGTCTCATAGTATAGGAAGGGTCTCAGAATTGGAATGGGAAGGAGTTGGATATCCCATCTCATGTTATAGGAAGAGTCTCTGGTTTGGTATTAGAATCATTGAGATATCACATCGCATGCTGTAGGAAGGGTCTAAGGATTGGAATGGGATGGACTTGGATATCACATCTCATGTTATAGGAAGGCTCTCAGGTTTGGAAGGGGAAAGAGTTGGATATCTCATTTCATGTTAGAGGTAGGATCTCAGGTTTGGTATTAGAGGCATTGAGATATCACATCTCATGCTATCAGAAGGCTCTCAGGAATGGAATGGGAAGGAGCTAGATATCACATCTAATGCTAAAGGGAGGGTCTCAGGTTTGGAAGGGGAAGGATTTGGATATCACATCTCATGTTATAGGAAGGATCTCAGGTTTGGTATTAGAAGCATTGAGATATCACATCTCATGCTATCGGAAGGATCTCAGGTTTGGTATTAGAAGCATTGAGATATCACATCTCATGCTATCAGAAGAGTCTCAGGATTGGAATAGGAAGGAGTTGGATATCACATTTCATGCTAAAGGGAGGGTCTCAGGTTTGGAAGGGGAAGGATTTGGATATCACATCTCATGTTATAGGAAGGATCTCACGTTTGGTATTAGAAGCATTGAGATATCAAATCTCATGCTATAGGAAGGGTCTCAGGATTGGAATGTGAAGGATTTGGATATCACAGCTCATGCTAAAGGAAGGGTCTCAGGTTTGGTAGAAGCATTGAGATTTCACGTCTCTGCTATCGGAAGGGTCTCAGGATTGGATTGGGAAGGAGTTGGATATTCCTTTTCATGCTATAGGAAGGGTCTCAGGATTTGAATGGCAAGGAGTTGGATATCACATCTCATGCCATAGGAAGGGTCTCAGGTTTGGTATAAGCATTGAGATATCACATCTCTGCTATCGGAAGGGTCTCAGGATTGGATTGGGAAGGAGTTGGATATCCCTTCTCATGCTATAGGAAGTGTCTCAGGTTGGAATGGGAAGGAGTTGGATATCACATCTCATGCTAAAGGAAGGGTCTCAGGATTGGAATGTGAAGGATTTGGATATCACATCTCATGCTAAAGGAAGGGTCTCAGGTTTGGTAGAAGCATTGAGATATCACGTCGCTGCTATCGGAAGGGTCTCAGGATTGGATTGGGAAGGAGTTGGATATCCCTTCTCATGCTATAGGAAGGGTCTCAGGATTTGAATGGCAAGGAGTTGGATATCACATCTCATGCCATAGGAAGGGTCTCAGGTTTGGTATAAGCATTGAGATATCACATCTCTGCTATCGGAAGGGTCTCAGGATTGGATTGGGAAGGAGTTGGATATCCCTTCTCATGCTATAGGAAGTGTCTCAGGTTGGAATGGGAAGGAGTTGGATATCACATCTCATGTTATAGGAAGGGTCTCAGGATTGGAATGGGAAGGATTTGGATATCACATCTCTTGCTATAGGAAGGGTCTCAGGATTGGAATGGGTAGGAGTTGGATATTACTTTCTTGCTATAGGAAGGGTCTCATGTTTGGAATGGGAAGGAGTTGGATATCACATATGCTATAGTTAGTGTCTCAGGTTTGGAACGGGAAGGAGTTGGATATCACATCTCATGTTATAGGAAGGGTCTCAGGTTTGGTATAAGCATTGAGATATCACATCTCTGCTATCTGAAGCGGCTCAGGATTGGAATGGGAAGGAGTTGGATATCCCATCTCATGTTATAGGAAGAGTCTCTGGTTTGGTATTAGAATCATTGAGATATCACATCGCATGCTGTAGGAAGGGTCTAAGGATTGGAATGGGGTGGACTTGGATATCACATCTCATGCTATAGGTAGGCTCTCAGGTTTGGTATAAGCATTGAGATATCACATCTCATGCTATAGGAAGGGTCTCATGATTGGAATGGGAAGGAATTGGATATCACATCTCATGCTATAGGAAGGGTCTCAGATTTGGTATAAGCATTGAGATATCACATCTCATGCTAAAGGAAGGGTCTCAGGATTGGAATGGGAAGGAGTTGTATATGACATCTCAGGCCATAGGAAGGGTCTCAGGTTTGGTATAAGCATTGAGATATCACATCTCTGCTATCGGAAAGGTCTCAGGATTGGAATGGGAAGGAGTTGGATCTCCCATCTCATGTTATAGGAAGGGTCTCAGGTTTGGTATTAGAAGCATAGAGATATCACATCTCATGCTATAGGAAGGGTCTCAGGATTGCAATGGGAAGGACTTGGATGTCACATCTCATGCTATAGGGAGGGTCTCAAGTTTGATATTAGAAGCATTGAGATAACAAATCTCATGATATCGGAAGGGTCTCAGGATTGGAATGGGAAGGAGTTGGATATCACATCTCATGATAAAGGAAGGGTCTAAGGTTTGGAAGGGGAAGGATTTGGATATCACATCTCATGTTATAGGACGGGTCTCAGGTTTGGTATTAGAAGCATTGAGATATCAATTCTCATGGTATAAGAAGGGTCTCAGAATTGGAATGGGAAGGAGTTGGATATCACACCTCAAGCTATAGGAAGGGTCTCAGGATTGGAATGGGAAGGAGTTTGATATCACATCTCATGCCATAGTATGGGTCTCAGGTTTGGTAGAAGCATTGGGATATCACATCTCATGCTATCGGAAGGGTATCAGTATTGGATTTGGAAGAAGTTGGATATCCCATCTCATGCTATAGGAAGGGTCTCAGGTTGGAATGGGAAGGAGTTGGATATCACATTTCATGTTATAGGAAGGGTCTCAGGATTGGAATGGGAAGGACTTGGATATCATATCTCATGCTATAGGACGGGTCTCAGGTTTGTTATTAGAATCATTGAGATATCATATTGCATGCTGTAGGAAGGGTCTAAGGATTGGAATGGGAAGGACCTGGATATCACATCTCATGCTATAGAACGGCTCTCAGGTTTGGAAAGGGAAGGAGTTGGATATCACATCTCATGTTATAGGATGGATCTCAGGTTTGGTATTAGAAGTATTGAGATATCACATCTCATGCTATAGGAAGGGTCTCAGGATTGGAATGGGAAGGAGTTGGATATCACATCTCATGCTAAAGGAAGGGTCTCAGGTTTGGTAGAAGCATTGAGATATCACATCTCATGCTATAGGAAGGGTCTCAGGATTGGAATGGGAAGGACTTAGATATCACATATCATGCTATAGGGAGGGTCTCAGTTTTGATATTAGAAGCATTGAGATATCACATCTCATGCTATCGGAAGTGTCTCAGGATTGGAATGGGAAGGAGCTGGATATCACATCTCATGCTAAAGGAAGGGTCTCAGGTTTGGAACGGGAAGGAGTTGGATATCATATCTCATGTTATAGGAAGGGTCTCAGGTTTGGTATAAACATTGAGATATCACATCTCTGCTATCGGAAGTGTCTCAGGATTGGAATGGGAAGGAGTTGGATATCCCATCTCATGTTATAGGACGGGTCTCAGGTTTGTTATTAGAATCATTGAGATATCATATTGCATGCTGTAGGAAGGGTCTAAGGGTTGGAATGTGAAGGACTTGGATATCACATCTCATGCTATAGATAGGCTCTTAGGTTTGGAAAGGGAAGGAGTTGGATCTCACATTTCATGTTAGAGGAAGGATCTCAGGTTTGGTATTAGAAGCATTGAGATATCACATCTCATGCTATAGGAAGGATCTCATGATTGGAATGGGAAGGAGTTGGATATCACATCTCATGCTATAGAAAGGGTCTCAGGTTTGGTATAAGCATTGAGATATCACATCTCATGCTATAGGAAGGGTCTCAGGATTGGAATGGAAGGAGTTGGATATCACATCTCATGTCATAGGAAGGATCTCAGGTTTGGTATTAGAAGCATTGAGACATCAAATCTCATGCTATAGGAAGGGTCTCAGGATTGGAATGGGAAGGAGTTGGATATCAAATCTCATGCTATAGGAAGGGTCTCAGGATTGGAATGGGAAGGAGTTGAATATGACATCTCATGCCGTAGGAAGGGTCTCAGGTTTGGTATAAACATTGAGATATCACATCTCTGCTATCAAAAGGGTCTCAGGATTGGAATGGGAAGGAGTTGGATATCCCATCTCATGTTATAGGAAGAGTCTCAGGTTTGGTATTAGAAGCATTGAGATATCACATCTCATGCTATAGGAAGTGTCTCAGGATTGGAATGGGAAGGACTTGGATATCACATCTCATGCTATAGGTAGGGTCTCAAGTTTGACATTAGAAGCATTGAGATATCACATCTCATGCTATAGGAAGTGTCTCAGGATTGGAATGGGAAGGAGTTGGATATCACATCTCATGTTATAGGAAGGATCTCAGGTTTGGTATAAGCATTGAGATATCACATTTCTGCTATCGGAAGGGTCTCAAGATTGGAATGGGAAGGAGTTGGATATTCCCATCTCATGTTATAGGAAGGGTCTCAGGTTTGGTATTAGAAGCATTGAGATATCACATCTCACGCTATAGGAAGGGTCTCAGGATTGGAATGGGAAGGACTTGGATATCACATCTCATGCTATAGGGAGGGTCTCAAGTTTGATATTAGAAGCTTTGAGATATCACATCTCATGATATCGGAAGGGTCTCAGGATTGGAATGGGAAGGAGTTGGATATCACATCTCATGATAAAGGAAGGGTCTAAGGTTTGGAAGGGGAAGGATTTGGATATCACATCTCATGTTATATTACGGGTCTCAGGTTTGGTATTAGAAGCATTGAGATATCAAGTCTCATAGTATAGGAAGGGTCTCAGAATTGGAATGGGAAGGAGTTGGATATCCCATCTCATGTTATAGGAAGAGTCTCTGGTTTGGTATTAGAATCATTGAGATATCACATCGCATGCTGTAGGAAGGGTCTAAGGATTGGAATGGGATGGACTTGGATATCACATCTCATGTTATAGGAAGGCTCTCAGGTTTGGAAGGGGAAAGAGTTGGATATCTCATTTCATGTTAGAGGTAGGATCTCAGGTTTGGTATTAGAGGCATTGAGATATCACATCTCATGCTATCAGAAGGGTCTCAGGAATGGAATGGGAAGGAGTTAGATATCACATCTAATGCTAAAGGGAGGGTCTCAGGTTTGGAAGGGGAAGGATTTGGATATCACATCTCATGTTATAGGAAGGATCTCAGGTTTGGTATTAGAAGCATTGAGATATCACATCTCATGCTATCGGAAGGATCTCAGGTTTGGTATTAGAAGCATTGAGATATCACATCTCATGCTATCAGAAGAGTCTCAGGATTGGAATAGGAAGGAGTTGGATATCACATTTCATGCTAAAGGGAGGGTCTCAGGTTTGGAAGGGGAAGGATTTGGATATCACATCTCATGTTATAGGAAGGATCTCACGTTTGGTATTAGAAGCATTGAGATATCAAATCTCATGCTATAGGAAGGGTCTCAGGATTGGAATGTGAAGGATTTGGATATCACAGCTCATGCTAAAGGAAGGGTCTCAGGTTTGGTAGAAGCATTGATATTTCACGTCTCTGCTATCGGAAGGGTCTCAGGATTGGATTGGGAAGGAGTTGGATATTCCTTTTCATGCTATAGGAAGAGTCTCAGGATTTGAATGGCAAGGAGTTGGATATCACATCTCATGCCATAGGAAGGGTCTCAGGTTTGGTATAAGCATTGAGATATCACATCTCTGCTATCGGAAGGGTCTCAGGATTGGATTGGGAAGGAGTTGGATATCCCTTCTCATGCTATAGGAAGTGTCTCAGGTTGGAATGGGAAGGAGTTGGATATCACATCTCATGCTAAAGGAAGGGTCTCAGGATTGGAATGTGAAGGATTTGGATATCACATCTCATGCTAAAGGAAGGGTCTCAGGTTTGGTAGAAGCATTGAGATATCACGTCGCTGCTATCGGAAGGGTCTCAGGATTGGATTGGGAAGGAGTTGGATATCCCTTCTCATGCTATAGGAAGGGTCTCAGGATTTGAATGGCAAGGAGTTGGATATCACATCTCATGCCATAGGAAGGGTCTCAGGTTTGGTATAAGCATTGAGATATCACATCTCTGCTATCGGAAGGGTCTCAGGATTGGATTGGGAAGGAGTTGGATATCCCTTCTCATGCTATAGGAAGTGTCTCAGGTTGGAATGGGAAGGAGTTGGATATCACATCTCATGTTATAGGAAGGGTCTCAGGATTGGAATGGGAAGGATTTGGATATCACATCTCTTGCTATAGGAAGGGTCTCAGGATTGGAATGGGTAGGAGTTGGATATTACTTTCTTGCTATAGGAAGGGTCTCATGTTTGGAATGGGAAGGAGTTGGATATCACATATGCTATAGTTAGTGTCTCAGGTTTGGAACGGGAAGGAGTTGGATATCACATCTCATGTTATAGGAAGGGTCTCAGGTTTGGTATAAGCATTGAGATATCACATCTCTGCTATCTGAAGCGGCTCAGGATTGGAATGGGAAGGAGTTGGATATCCCATCTCATGTTATAGGAAGAGTCTCTGGTTTGGTATTAGAATCATTGAGATATCACATCGCATGCTGTAGGAAGGGTCTAAGGATTGGAATGGGATGGACTTGGATATCACATCTCATGCTATAGGTAGGCTCTCAGGTTTGGTATAAGCATTGAGATATCACATCTCATGCTATAGGAAGGGTCTCATGATTGGAATGGGAAGGAATTGGATATCACATCTCATGCTATAGGAAGGGTCTCAGATTTGGTATAAGCATTGAGATATCACATCTCATGCTAAAGGAAGGGTCTCAGGATTGGAATGGGAAGGAGTTGTATATGACATCTCAGGCCATAGGAAGGGTCTCAGGTTTGGTATAAGCATTGAGATATCACATCTCTGCTATCGGAAAGGTCTCAGGATTGGAATGGGAAGGAGTTGGATCTCCCATCTCATGTTATAGGAAGGGTCTCAGGTTTGGTATTAGAAGCATAGAGATATCACATCTCATGCTATAGGAAGGGTCTCAGGATTGCAATGGGAAGGGCTTGGATGTCACATCTCATGCTATAGGGAGGGTCTCAAGTTTGATATTAGAAGCATTGAGATAACAAATCTCATGATATCGGAAGGGTCTCAGGATTGGAATGGGAAGGAGTTGGATATCACATCTCATGATAAAGGAAGGGTCTAAGGTTTGGAAGGGGAAGGATTTGGATATCACATCTCATGTTATAGGACGGGTCTCAGGTTTGGTATTAGAAGCATTGAGATATCAATTCTCATGGTATAAGAAGGGTCTCAGAATTGGAATGGGAAGGAGTTGGATATCACACCTCAAGCTATAGGAAGGGTCTCAGGATTGGAATGGGAAGGAGTTTGATATCACATCTCATGCCATAGTATGGGTCTCAGGTTTGGTAGAAGCATTGGGATATCACATCTCATGCTATCGGAAGGGTATCAGTATTGGATTTTGAAGAAGTTGGATATCCCATCTCATGCTATAGGAAGGGTCTCAGGTTGGAATGGGAAGGAGTTGGATATCACATTTCATGTTATAGGAAGGGTCTCAGGATTGGAATGGGAAGGACTTGGATATCATATCTCATGCTATAGGACGGGTCTCAGGTTTGTTATTAGAATCATTGAGATATCATATTGCATGCTGTAGGAAGGGTCTAAGGATTGGAATAGGAAGGACCTGGATATCACATCTCATGCTATTGATAGGCTCTTAGGTTTGGAAAGGGAAGGAGTTGGATATCACATTTCATTTTAGAGGAAGGATCTCAGGTTTGGTATTAGAAGCATTGAGATATCACATCTCATGCTATAGGAAGGGTCTCAGGATTGGAATGGGAAGTAGTTGGATATCACATCTCATGCTATAGGAAGGGTCTCAGGTTTGGTATAAGCATTGAGATATCACATCTCATGCTATAGGACGGGTCTCAGGATTGGAATGGAAGGAGTTGGATATCACATCTTATGTTATAGGAAGGATCTCAGGTTTGGTATTAGAATCATTGAGACATCACATCTCATGCTATAGGAAGGGTCTCAGGGTTGGAATGGGAAGGAGTTGGATATCACAACTCATCCAATAGGAAGGGTCTCAGGTTTGGAATGGGAAGGAATTGGATATCACATCTCATGTTATAGGAAGGATCTCAGGTTTGGTATTAGAAGCATTGAGATATCACATCTCATGCTATAGGAAGGGTCTCAGGATTGGAATGTGAAGGATTTGGATATCACATCTCATGCTAAAGGAAGGGTCTCAGGTTTGGTAGAAGCATTGAGATATCACGTCTCTAATATCGGAAGGGTCTCAGGATTGGATTGGGAAGGAGTTGGATATCCCTTCTCATGCTATAGGAAGGGTCTCAGGATTTGAATGGCAAGGAGTTGGATATCACATCTCATGCCATACGAAGGGTCTCAGGTTTGGTATAAGCATTGAGATATCACATCTCTGCTATCGGAAGGGTCTCAGGATTGGAATGGGAAGGAGTTGGATATTCCCATCTCATGTAATAGGAAGGGTCTCAGGTTTGGTATTAGAAGCATTGAGATATCACATCTCATGCTATAGGAAGGGTCTCAGGATTGGAATGGGAAGGACTTGGATATCACATCTCATGCTATAGGGAGGGTCTCAAGTTTGATATTAGAAGCTTTGAGATATCACATCTCATGATATCGGAAGGGTCTCAGGATTGGAATGGGAAGGAGTTGGATATCACATCTCATGATAAAGGAAGGGTCTAAGGTTTGGAAGGGGAAGGACTTGGATATCACATCTCATGCTATAGGGAGGGTCTCAAGTTTGATATTAGAAGCTTTGAGATATCACATCTCATGCTATCAGAAGGGTCTCGGGAATGGAATGGGAAGGAGTTGGATATCACATCTCATGCTAAAGGGAGGGTCTCAGGTTTGGAAGGGGAAGGATTTGGATATCACATCTCATGTTATAGGAAGGATCTCAGGTTTGGTATTAGAAGCATTGAGATATCACATCAAATGCTATCGGAAGGATCTCAGGTTTGGTATTAGAAGCATTGAGATATCACATCTCATGCTATCAGAAGGGTCTCAGGTTTGGAAGGGGAAGGACTTGGATATCACATCTCATGCTATAGGGAGGGTCTCAAGTTTGATATTAGAAGCTTTGAGATATCACATCTCATGCTATCAGAAGGGTCTCGGGAATGGAATGGGAAGGAGTTGGATATCACATCTCATGCTAAAGGGAGCGTCTCAGGTTTGGAAGGGGAAGGATTTGGATATCACATCTCATGTTATCGGAAGGATCTCACGTTTGGTATTAGAAGTATTGAGATATCATATCTCATGCTATAGGAAGGGTCTCAGGATTGGAATGAGAAGGAGTTGGATATCACATCTCATGCTATAGGAAGTGTCTCAGGATTGTAATGGGAAGGACTTGGATATCACATCTCATGCTATAGGTAGGGTCTCAAGTTTGATATTAGAAGCATTGAGATATCACATCTCATGCTATAGGAAGGGTCTGAGGATTGGAATGGGAAGGAGTTGGATATCACATCTCATGCTATGGGAAGGGTCTCAGGTTTGGTATAAGCAGTGAGATATCACATCTCATGCTATAGGAAGTGTCTCAGGATTGGAATGGGAAGGAGTTGGATATCACATCTCATGTTATAGGAAGGATCTCAGGTTTGGTATAAGCATTGAGATATCACATCTCTGCTATCGGAAGGGTCTCAGGATTGGAATGGGAAGGAGTTGGATATTCCCATCTCATGTTATAGGAAGGTTCTCAGGTTTGGTATTAGAAGCATTGAGATATCACATCTCATGCTATAGGAAGGGTCTCAGGATTGGAATGGGAAGGACTTGGATATCACATCTCATGCTATAGGGAGGGTCTCAAGTTTGATATTAGAAGCTTTGAGATATCACATCTCATGATATCCGAAGGGTCTCAGGATTGGAATGGGAAGGAGTTGGATATCACATCTCATGATAAAGGAAGGGTCTAAGGTTTGGAAGGGGAAGGATTTGGATATCACATCTCATGTTATATTACGGGTCTCACGTTTGTATTAGAAGCATTGAGATATCAAGTCTCATAGTATAGGAAGGGTCTCAGAAATGGAATGGGAAGGAGTTGGATATCACATCTCAAGCTATAGGAAGGGTCTCAGGATTGGAATGGGAAGGACTTGGATATCACATCTCATGCTATAGGAAGGCTCTCAGGTTTGGAAGGGGAAAGAGTTGGATATCACATTTCATGTTAGAGGTAGGATCTCAGGTTTGGTATTAGAGGCATTGAGATATCACATCTCATGCTATCAGAAGGGTTTCAGGAATGGAATGGGAAGGAGTTGGATATCACATCTCATGCTAAAGGGAGGGTCTCAGGTTTGGAAGGGGAAGGATTTGGATATCACATCTCATGTTATAGGAAGGATCTCAGGTTTGGTATTAGAAGCATTGAGATATCACATCTCATGCTATCGGAAGGATCTCAGGTTTGGTATTAGAAGCATTGAGATATCACATCTCATGCTATCAGAAGAGTCTCAGGATTGGAATAGGAAGGAGTTGGATATCACATCTCATGCTAAAGGGAGGGTCTCAGGATTGGAAGGGGAAGGATTTGGATATCACATCTCATGTTATCGGAAGGATCTCACGTTTGGTATTAGAAGTATTGAGATATCATATCTCATGCTATAGGAAGGGTCTCAGGATTGGAATGGGAAGGAGTTGGATATCACATCTCATGCTATAGGGAGGGACTCAGGATTGGAATGGGAAGGACTTAGATATAACATATCATGCTATAGGGAGGGTCTCAGTTTTGATATTAGAAGCATTGAGATATCACATCTCATGCTATAGGAAATGTCTCAGGATTGGAATGGGAAGGTTCTGGATATCACATCTCATGCTAAAGGAAGGGTCTCAGGTTTGGAACGGGAAGGATTTGGATATCACATCTCATGTTATAGGAAGGGTCTCAGGTTTGGTATAAGCATTGAGATATCACATCTCTGCTATCGGAAGTGTCTCAGGCTTGGAATGGGAAGGAGTTGGATATCCCATCTCATGTTATAGGACGGGTCTCAGGTTTGTTATTAGAATCATTGAGATATCATATTGCATGCTGTAGGAAGGGTCTAAGGGTTGGGATGGGAAGGACTTGGATATCACATCTCATGCTATAGATAGGCTCTTAGGTTTGGAAAGGGAAGGAGTTGGATATCACATTTCATGTTAGAGGAAGGATCTCAGGTTTGGTATTAGAAACATTGAGATATCACATCTCATGCTATAGGAAGGGTCTCAGGATTGGAATGGGAAGCAGTTGGATATCACATCTCATGCTATAGGAAGGGTCTCAGGTTTGGTATAAGCATTGAGATATCACATCTCATGCTATAGGACGGGTCTCAGGATTGGAATGGAAGGAGTTGGATATCACATCTCATGTTATAGGAAGGATCTCAGGTTTGGTATTAGAAGCATTGAGACATCACATCTCATGCTATAGGAAGGGTCTCAGGGTTGGAATGGGAAGGAGTTGGATATCACATCTCATCCAATAGGAAGGGTCTCAGGTTTGGAATGGGAAGGAATTGGATATCACATCTCATGTTATAGGAAGGATCTCAGGTTTGGTAGAAGCATTGAGATATCACGTCTCTGCTATCGGAAGGGTCTCAGGATTGGATTGGGAAGGAGTTGGATATCACATCTCATGCCATAGGAAGGGTCTCAGGATTGGTATAAGCATTGAGATATCACATCTCTACTATCGGAAGGGTCTCAGGATTGGATTGGGAAGGAGTTGGATATCCCTTCTCATGCTATAGGAAGTGTCTCAGGTTGGAATGGGAAGGAGTTGGATATCACATCTCATGTTATAGGAAGAGTCTCAGGTTTGTTATAAGCATTGAGATATCACATCTCTGCTATCGGAGGTGTCTCAGGATTGGGATGGGAAGGAATTGGATATCACATCTCATGCTATAGGAAGGGTATCAGGTTTGGAACGGGAAGGAGTTGGATATCCCATCTCATGTTATAGGACAGGTCTCAGGTTTGATATTAGAAGCATTAGATATCACATCTCTGCTATTGGAAGGGTCTCAGGATTGGAATGGGAAGGACTTGGATATCAGAATTCATGTTATAGGAAGGGTCTCAGGTTTGGTATTAGAAGCATTGAGATATCACATCTCATGCTATAGGAAGGGTCTCAGGATTAAAATGGGAAGGACTTGGATATCACATCTCATGCTATAGGAAGGGTCTCAGGTTTGGTATAAGCATTGAGATATCACATCTCATGCTATAGGAAGGGTCTCAGGATTGGAATGGGAAGGATATGTATATGACATCTCATGCCATAGGAAGGGTCTCAGGTTTGGTATAAGCATTGAGATATCACATCTCTGCTTTTGGAAGGGTCTCAGGATTGGAATCGGAAGGAGTTGGATATCCCATCTCATGTTATAGGAAGAGTCTCAGGTTTGGTATTAGAAGCATTGAGATATCACATCTCATGCTATCGGAAGTGTCTCAGGATTGGAATGGGAAGGAATTGGATATCACATCTCATGCTATAGGGAGGGTCTCAAGTTTGATATTAGAAGCATTGAGATATCACATCTCATGCTATAGGAAGGGTCTCAGGATTGGAATGGAAGGAGTTGGATATCACATCTCATGTTATAGGAAGGATCTCAGGTTTGGTATTAGAAGCATTGAGACATCACATCTCATGCTATAGGAATGGTCTCAGGATTGTAATGGGAAGGAGTTGGATATCACATCTCATGCTATATGAAGGGTCTCAGGTTTGGTATAAGCATTCAGATATCACATCTCATGCTATAGGAAGGGTCTCAGGATTGGAATGGGAAGGAGTTGTATATGACATCTCATGCCGTAGGAAGGGTCTCAGGTTTGGTATAAGCATTGAGATATCACATCTCTGCTATCGGAAGGGTCTCAGGATTGGAATGGGAAGGAGTTGGATATCCCATCTCATGTTATAGGACGGGTCTCAGGTTTGTTATTAGAATCATTGAGATATCATATTGCATGCTATAGGAAGGGTCTAAGGATTGGAATTGGAAGGACTTGGATATCACATCTCATGCTATAGGTAGGCTCTCAGGTTTGGAAAGGGAAGGAGTTGGATATCACATTTCATGTTAGAGGAAGGATCACAGGTTTGGTATTAGAGGCATTGAGATATCACATCTCATGCTATAGGAAGGGTCTCAGGATTGGAATGGGAAGGAGTTAGATATCACATCTCATGCTATAGGAAGGGTCTCAGGTTTGGTATAAGCATTGAGATATCACATCTCATGCTATAGGAAGGGTCTCAGGATTGGAATGGGAAGGATATGTATATGACATTTCATGCCATAGGAAGGGTCTCAGGTTTGGTATAAGCATTGAGATATCACATCTATGCTTTTGGAAGGGTCTCAGGATTGGAATGGGAAGGAGTTGGATATCCCATCTCATGTTATAGGAAGAGTCTCAGGTTTGGTATTAGAAGCATTGAGATATCACATCTCATGCTATAGGAAGTGTCTCAGGATTGGAATGGGAAGGACTTGGATATCACATCTCATGCTATAGGGAGGGTCTCAAGTTTGATATTAGAAGCATTGAGATATCACATCTCATGCTATAGGAAGGGTCTCAGGATTGGAATGGAAGGAGTTGGATATCACATCTCATGTTTTAGGAAGGATCTCAGGTTTGGTATTAGGAGCATTGAGACATCACATCTCATGCTATAGGAAGGGTCTCAGGATTGGAATGGGAAGGAGTTGGATATCACATCTCATGCTATATGAAGGGTCTCAGGTTTGGTATAAGCTTTGTGATATCACATCTCATGCTATAGGAAGGGTCTCAGGATTGGAATGGGAAGGAGTTGTATATGACATCTCATGCCGTAGGAAGGGTCTCAGGTTTGGTATAAGCATTGAGATATCACATCTCTGCTATCGTAAGGGTCTCAGGATTGGAATGGGAAGGAGTTGGATATCCCATCTCATGTTATAGGAAGAGTCTCAGGTTTGGTATTAGAAGCATTGAGATATCACATCTCATGCTATAGGAAGTGTCTCAGGATTGGAATGGGAAGCTGTTGGATATCACATCTCATGCTATAGGAAGGGTCTCAGGTTTGGTATAAGCATTGAGATATCACATCTCAAGCTATAGGAAGGGTCTCAGGATTGGAATGGGAAGGAGTTGGATATCACATCTCATGTTATAGGAAGGATCTCAGGTTTGGTATTAGAAGCATTGAGACATCACATCTCATGCTATAGGAAGGGTCTCAGGATTGGAATGGGAAGGAGTTGTATATGACATCTCATGCCGTAGGAAGGGTCTCAGGTTTGGTATAAGCATTGAGATATCACATCTCTGCTATCGGAAGGGTCTCAGGATTGGAATGGGAAGGAGTTGGATATCCCATCTCATGTTATAGGAAGGGTCTCATGATTGGAATGGGAAGGACTTGGATATCACATCTCATGCTATAGGAAGGCTCTTAGGTTTGGAAGGGGAAAGAGTTGAATATCACATTTCATGTTAGAGGTAGGATCTCAGGTTTGGTATTAGAGGCATTGAGATATCACATCTCATGCTATCAGAAGGGTCTCAGGATTGGAATGGGAAGGAGTTGGATATCACATCTCATGCTAAAGGGAGGGTCTCAGGTTTGGAAGGGGAAGGATTTGGATATCACATCTCATGTTATAGGAAGGATCTCAAGTTTGGTATTAGAAGCATTGAGATATCACATCTCATGCTATCAGAAGGGTCTCAGGATAGGAATGGGAAGGAGTTTGATATCACATCTCATGCTAAAGGGAGGGTCTCAGGTTTGGAAGGGGAAGGATTTGGATATCACATCTCATGTTATCGGAAGGATCTCAGGTTTGGTATTAGAAGTATTGAGATATCACATCTCATGCTATAGGAAGGGTCTCAGGATTGGAATGGGAACGAGTTGGATATCACATCTCATGCTAAAGGAAGGGTCTCAGGTTTGGTAGAAGCATTGAGATATCACATCTCATGCTATAGGAAGGGTCTCAGGATTGGAATGGGAAGGAGTTGTATATGACATCTCATGCCGTAGGAAGGGTCTCAGGTTTGGTATAAGCATTGAGATATCACATCTCTGCTATCGGAAGGGTCTCAGGATTGGAATGGGAAGGAGTTGGAAATCCCATCTCATGTTATAGGAAGGGTCTCATGATTGGAATGGGAAGGACTTGGATATCACATCTCATGCTATAGGAAGGCTCTTAGGTTTGGAAGGGGAAAGAGTTGGATATCACATTTCATGTTAGAGGTAGGATCTCAGGTTTGGTATTAGAGGCATTGAGATATCACATCTCATGCTATCAGAAGCGTCTCAGGATTGGAATGGGAAGGAGTTGGATATCACATCTCATGCTAAAGGGAGGGTCTCAGGTTTGGAAGGGGAAGGATTTGGATATCACATCTCATGTTATATGAAGGATCTCAAGTTTGGTATTAGAAGCATTGAGATATCACATCTCATGCTATCAGAAGGGTCTCAGGATAGGAATGGGAAGGAGTTGGATATCACATCTCATGCTAAAGGGAGGGTCTCAGGTTTGGAAGGGGAAGGATTTGGATATCACATCTCATGTTATCGGAAGGATCTCAGGTTTGGTATTAGAAGTATTGAGATATCACATCTCATGCTATAGGAAGGGTCTCAGGATTGGAATGGGAACGAGTTGGATATCACATCTCATGCTAAAGGAGGGGTCTCAGGTTTGGTAGAAGCATTGAGATATCACATCTCATGCTATAGGAAGGGTCTCAGGATTGGAATGGGAAGGACTTAGATATCACATATCATGCTTGTTAAGACGGATTTCTGAACTCTGTCCTGGTGGCGCAGAAGTTCAGAAGGCCAACCTAATTACTTGGAACAGGGTAACCTCTGGACAAGCCAGACCAATCAAGGTAGCGATCGCGGCGGTCAAGACTAGGTCTCAAGAGGGGTGAGGGTGACTGAAAGCCCGCAGTGAGCACACAAAGCAAGAGCGCTTACAAACTACTCCAAACAGTTGTTTATATCAAAAATAGATACACATTTATTATAAGGCCTTGAAACTAATAACCACAGTAAAAGCAGCGATATACAACGATATTAAACCAACACATACACTATCCACCCAATATATATACAGAATACACAGTTTCACAGCATTAGCAACACGAAATATGTTATCCACCTGCAGGGGAAGGAAAACAGGCAGTGCGAACCAATGCGTGTGATATGTCCGCCTTCTGAGGCCCCTAACTAGATGGTAGTCCAATCCCTACGAAGAGTGGAGCCTAGCGCTCAAAAGTACCTGCACACGCCGGTGCCAATGGGCAGAAGGTGAAGCTCTTCGGAGGACGTTGAACAGCTCTGTAGGGAGCTCTAATGAAGGAGAACACGGTCCGCGACTCTAGCGCAGCCTCCACTGTGAGGCAGAAGCAGGGCGCGAGTACGGACAAGGGGTGCTGTATTTACAGCGGGGAAAAGCAAGGGGCACTGCAGGAGGGCGACCAGATCCTAGCTAATCTACTCACCGGTCCCCGAAGCAAGCAGGCCCGAGCTTCTCCTCGATAGATGAAGCTTCTGGCAGGTTCTGAAGAGCAGGGAACGTCTCGTCGTCGTGCAGAGTAAAAAGACGTCCCGATCGAAGAAACAAGCACAGTTTTGTCGCCACAGCAGGGCAACGGAACGGCCGGGTGTATTCAAGCCAAACGAGCACCGCTCACCTCTAGCTTAGGGTTGCTAAGCAAACGAAGCGTGTGAGCGTGCCCCGGACTCAGAATACCACCCAACCTGTCGGCGATTACAGAGCAGGACTCCTTAGTAAGCTGGTCAGTCAACTGGATGGCCCAGAGACACTTCCGAAGGCTTACGGCAGGAGTTGATGAAGGTGCCGGGAATAGCTGGTCCTGCTATTCCAATAGGTCGAAGCGCCAGTACAGGCCTTCTTGTTCGATCTTAGGTGGAAAGGGCTTCACCGGACGACAGCAATGAGGAGCAGAAGTTCTTCAGGGGGTCACCAGCGATTCCTCGGTCCAGCCTCGTGTTCGCAGGATACTTGGCTCCTGTATCCCTGGGTTCGTAAGAACTCAGGAGATCGACCTGGTAGTGGTGTTTCCAGCTCCCTCTTATCCACGGTTCCCTTCGCGCCAAAACGGAGGGGAGCCAATGGGAGATCCGCTCATCAACACACATACCATACGTGGACCAATCACGGACCACAGTGGTCCCAGGCATTCACACCACCCTAGACTCTCTGGCACCCAGGATGTGTATTGGGACCAGACAGCTCAGCCCACATCCTGGGGGCACTCAAACGACATGTAGAAGCCCGCGAAAGCAACCGTGTTTCGCGGGAAACTACATGCCCAAATAAGGAAGGCCCCGGGTCGCCTGACCCGGGGGAAGGTAAAGGGAGCAAGACGGACAGTGGACGAGACAAAGGAGCCTCGTGGTCCGGCCATTTTGGGTAGCCGGGCCACCCTTTTGTGTTCGCGGCAAAAAGGTGCTCAGAACGGCAAAAGGAGCTCAAAATAAACCAAATGATCGCTGCCACCAGCCCAGTCCCTGAATGACTTGCACCGATCCAAAAACCATCCTACAAGAGTGTCTAGGGTCTGTAGAAGGCTAGAGACCCAAGAGAGCTGTAACTTAGCTTACAGTGCCCTCTTGTGTCGTGTTGCACTAAAATGGCGACACGATAAAAGAAACTACGGGAAACAGCGTTCCCCGGTACTGACTGTCTTAAGGGCATGTCAGTTTCCCCGTAAGAAAGGAGCGAAAGCCCAGAGGAGTACGGCAGAAGGCTGTACTTCTCTGGCAAAGTCAAGAAAACAGGTTGAAAACAATAGCAAAAAGTTTAGGGGTTGCCACATGGAAGGAAAGTTCCCTACAATAACGAAATCTTTCCTAACACTCGCCCCTCCCAGACTATGGACAGGGGGAACTAATCCACCCCTGGATGAGTCTCTTGTTCAGGTCGGTAAAACATTCTGGACAACCCATCAGCATTGCTATGTTGGACACCTGGCCTATGCTCAATAGTGAAGTCGAAGCCTTGTAGACTTATGGACCACCTAAGCAACTTTGGATTCTCCCCCTTCATGTTCATTAGCCACTTTAACGGCTTATGGTCAGTCTGCACAGTGAAGTGGGTCCCATAGAGGTAGGGCCGCAGCTTCCTTAGGGCCCACACAACAGAGAAACATTCTTTCTCTACCGTGGACCATCTGAGCTCTCTGTCCTTAAGCTGGCGACTAATAAAACCGATAGGGTGTTCCTTACCCTTCTCATCTACTTGTGATAGTACAGCTCCTATCCCAGTGTCAGAGGCATCCGTCTGCACGATAAAAGGTCTTTGATAATCAGGGGCCCTGAGCACAGGGGCCTGGCACAAGGAGTCTTTCAAGCCATTGAAGGCCTTCTCACACTCGTCAGTCCAAGTTACCTTCTTGGGTTTCTTCGGAGTTGTGAGGGCAGTCAGAGGAGCAGCTATGGTGCCATAGTCTGCCACAAAATTGCGGTAATAACCCGTGAGTCCTAAGAAGGCTCTCACTTGGGTTTGTGTAGTGGGGGTAGGCCAGTCTTGTACTGCTTGTACTTTACTGGGGAGAGGCTGTATCCTTCCTCCACCTACTTCATGCCCAAGGTAAACCACTGAGCCTTGTCCAATCTGGCATTTACTCGCCTTTATGGTCAAGTGGGCTTTCTGAAGAGCCTGGAGCACAATCCCGAGGTGTTTCACATGGTCTTCCCAGGTGGCACTGAAAACTGCTATATCGTCCAGATATGCAAGACAGAATTCGTCCAACCCATTCAACACATGATTCACAAGCCTCTGGAAAGTGGCAGGTGCATTCTTCAATCCGAACGGCATTACCCGGAATTGGTAAAGCCCGTCGGGAGTTGAAAATGCTGTCTTCTCCTTGGCATGTTCTGCTAAAGCTATTTGCCAATAGCCCGCAGTCAGGTCAAACGTGCTGAGGTACTTGGAGGCACCCAAGGTATCCACCAGCTCGTCAGTTCGAGGCAAGGGGTGAGCGTCTGTCTTGGTGACAGCATTCAGAGCCCTGTAATCCACGCAGAACCTCAATTCAGAAGTGCCTGCCTTTGGAACCAATACCACAGGACTGGACCAAGGACTACTAGAGGGTTCAATCACCCCAAGGTCTAACATCTTGTTGACCTCGGTCTTAATATAAGACCGTACTTTATCCGACATCCTGTATCCCCTACTTTTGGTAGGTACACTGTCTCCTGTGTCAATGTTATGTTTGCACCAAGGTGTCAAACCAGGCGACTGTGAAAACAGGGGGGAAAACTGCCTAAGCAAACTTTTCACTTCAGCCTGCTGATCAGAAGTCAGGTGAGGGGCCACTCGGACACCCTCAACGGAGCTATCTGAAGGACCGCTTTGGAACAGGTCGGGAAGAGGTTCTGACTCCTCTTCCTCAACGTCTGACGCCAGTAGCAGTGCTGCGATTTCGACTCTTGGGACGAAAGCCTTCAGCCTATTTACGTGGAACACTTTTGGAGCCTGTCCAGGCCTTCCAAGGTCCACTAAATAGTTCACCTCACCCAGGGGCTCCACCACTGTGTAAGGGCCTGACCATTTGTCCTGTAAAGCGCGAGGCCTTATAGGGTTCATGATCAGGACTTGCTGACCAGGGGTAAAGTGAATTAAGGAAGCTTTCTGGTCGTACCAATGTTTCACCAGCGCTTGTCCTGCCTTCAACTTTTCACTAGCCAAGCCCATCAGGAGTACCATCCGTTTTCTGAGCCCTAGCACATAGTCAACTACATTGGTAGTAACAGGGGGAGTGGGCATCTCCCATCCCTCTTTGACGATGGCTAAGGGTCCCCGTACGGGATGACCGAACAGAAGTTCGAAGGGGCTGAAGCCAACACCCTCCTGTGGTACCTCTCTGTAGGCAAACAGCAAGCATGGTAAAAGAAGATCCCATTTTCTTCTCTGGGGCTCCTCCAGAGCCCCAATCATGCTCTTTAGCGTTCTATTGAAACGCTCCACCAGACCATTGGTCTGGGGGTGGTATGCGGAAGAGAACTTGTAGGTGACCCCACATTCTTTCCACATAGCCTGCATATACTTCGACATAAAGTTGCTGCCACGATCTGACACAACTTCTTTAGGGAAGCCAACCCTAGTAAATATGCCGAGTAAAGCTTTTGCAACTGACTTGGCAGTTACAGTCTTTAATGGGATGGCCTCAGGATACCTGGTTGCATGGTCGACCAGCACCAGGATAAACCTATTGCCTGAGGATGTTTGCGGGTCAAGGGGACCAACGATGTCGATCCCTACCCTTTCAAATGGTACCCCCACAACTGGGAGCGGTACCAACGGAGCTTGGATTGTCGCGCCAACCTTACCAGACAACTGGCAGGAGGCACAACTCCTGCAGTGACTTTCTACTTGCACCCCCATCTTGGGCCAGTAGAAGTGCATAGATAACCTTTGCTTGGTCCTCTTCATTCCAAGGTGACCAGCAAGGGGAACTTCATGCGCCAACTGCAGGAGGAAGGGTCTAACAGAAAGGGGAACCACCAACCTCCTATGGTCTCCTTCTGTAGACTCTGTGGGCTCACTGTACAGGAGTCCACCTTCCCAATAAATCCGATGCTTCCCAGGAGGTTCACCCTCAAGCTGGGAGCAGGCCTGTCTCCTTAGGCCTTCCAGAGATGGGCACTCACGTTGGCCCTTACTGAAGTCGTCCCTATCAGGACCTCCTTCAACTAACAAGTCTTTTAGTTCAGGATGGTCGTTGGGGTCGAACACTTCAGGCATCGCCACCTCCTCGTCAGGCTCGGGCGATTGACCAACTCCCTCCACCGCAGTGGTAGGCGAGCTCGGGGGAATATTCTCTTTCCCCCGTCGGGACTTGTTGACTCCTTTCGCCTTGGGTTTCCCCTTCGGCTGGGGCGGCGTATTGGACTTGGCCAATGCTGCCCGTGCTTGAGACCGTGTTTAGGGTCTTTCGGCAGTGTCTCCTACGAGCCCTAGAGCTCTGAGATCATTGCCCAACAAGACCTTTCCCGGGACATTTCTCTGAATGCTCACTGGAATCCTAACTGCTGTACCATTTAAAGTTAGATTAACAGGGATCACGGGAAACATACGGAGGGGGCCGTCAGCCAACTTAGTGGGCATCAGAGGAGCTCTGGCAACTTCCTCTGAGTCTACCAAGGTAGAATCCACTACAGTTCGACTGCACCCACTATCCCTAAGAGCTGGAGTATCCACTCCATTGATCAGCACACTGTCTTTAAAGTAGTGCTTGGTATTATCCGGAATCCTAGCATACGCCTCTGCGACTTTAGGCTCCCAGGAACCCAGGGACACTAAAACTACCTCAGCCTCTATTCCGCTGGGAAATGAGTCTGAGGAGAAGGATGCTCCTGTAATCTCTTCTTCCTCGTAGGAGGAGAAGGCCAGATTAGCGGAGTGGACCCCCAAAGGTCTAACCTTACAACGGGGATCCCCCTTCACATGGTCAGTTGCTCCACAAGAAAAACAAGCCCCATTGGGTCTGTTTACGTAGGGAGGCTTATTATAACCAGAGTTCTGTTTCGGAGGCGAACCTCCGCTACCCTGTGAGTTCTCGTATGGCTTACCCTTATTTTTCTTTTTGTGGCCCTTATGGGAAGAAGATTTAGCAGATTCCCCACCCTCCATATCTTTGGACTTTTTCCCTTCCTCCTGCTTACCAGGATGAGTTTTGTCCTTATGGGACACTCGATGTGACACCCATAAATCTGCTGCAATGGCCAGCTTCTTAGGATCTATCTCCTTCGAATCGGCCAAATGCTGCTTAAGCTCCGGGGAAGAAGAAGCAAAAATGTGTTCCAGCATGACCAGATTGATCATGCCTTCGAAGGTAGAAACCTTATAACCTTCAACCCAGCCAGTCAAGTTTTTCAGGGACTCAGCTACATACGACACCCAAGTACCACCTTCCTTTTTCTTATACTCTCTAAACCTTTTCAAATATTGGGTCGGAGTCTTCCCAAACTTTAAAATGAGAGTCTGCTTCAACATTGCAAAATCAGCGCGCTCCGCCTTCGACATTTCCATAATGGCACTGCAACCAGAATGGGGCAGTCTGCTGAGTAACCATGCAATCTTATCCGCATTATCAACCTCTTGAACCTCGCATGCATACTCAAACGCATTTAACCAGTCCATAATGTCATTTCGTTCCTCATACACACTGAGCAGATCTTTTGGAAACCGTGGATGAGAGGAAGCCCCAGAACCATGTCCAGGACCCTTGGACCCATTTGCGAACTGAAGCTTGGCCAGTTCCAACTGGTGATCCCTGTCTTTTTGTTTTTCTGCCTGGTCGATTTTCAGTTTGGCTATGCTGAATTCAAGCTCCTGCTGCCTAAACCGCAGCTCTTGCTTCTTGAATTCAAGCATAGCCTCCCCATCAACACTGGCAGAGGAAACGTTAGACATTACATCCTCCCTGTCCTCGTGGTCGTGATGGATCAGTGCAGCGGCAGAACCGTCGGTTCTGCCAGTGAGAGCAGCCCCACCACCTTCTGCACTGTCCTCGGAAGTTATAGCGTCAAGCTGCGCTTCTTGCCACGCCACGATTCTCTGGATCATTTCCAATTTAGTGCCTTGAGAGGAAACCCCTCTCTCCGCACACATCTTCTTCAATGTTTCAGATTTCGAAGCATTTAAGGTTAATAAAGTATTCGTTTCCATACTGTTGATAGGACTATGGCCTTTTTAACGTTATATTCAATACTTTACTGCGTGTCCTGGTTGAAATAACCTGAAAACGCCTTAGCTCGTGCGCAACACTGGATACCTTCAGTCGTATCCCACCGCTGTACACCAATTTGTTAAGACGGATTTCTGAACTCTGTCCTGGTGGCGCAGAAGTTCAGAAGGCCAACCTAATTACTTGGAACAGGGTAACCTCTGGACAAGCCAGACCAATCAAGGTAGCGATCGCGGCGGTCAAGACTAGGTCTCAAGAGGGGTGAGGGTGACTGAAAGCCCGCAGTGAGCACACAAAGCAAGAGCGCTTACAAACTACTCCAAACAGTTGTTTATATCAAAAATAGATACACATTTATTATAAGGCCTTGAAACTAATAACCACAGTAAAAGCAGCGATATACAACGATATTAAACCAACACATACACTATCCACCCAATATATATACAGAATACACAGTTTCACAGCATTAGCAACACGAAATATGTTATCCACCTGCAGGGGAAGGAAAACAGGCAGTGCGAACCAATGCGTGTGATATGTCCGCCTTCTGAGGCCCCTAACTAGATGGTAGTCCAATCCCTACGAAGAGTGGAGCCTAGCGCTCAAAAGTACCTGCACACGCCGGTGCCAATGGGCAGAAGGTGAAGCTCTTCGGAGGACGTTGAACAGCTCTGTAGGGAGCTCTAATGAAGGAGAACACGGTCCGCGACTCTAGCGCAGCCTCCACTGTGAGGCAGAAGCAGGGCGCGAGTACGGACAAGGGGTGCTGTATTTACAGCGGGGAAAAGCAAGGGGCACTGCAGGAGGGCGACCAGATCCTAGCTAATCTACTCACCGGTCCCCGAAGCAAGCAGGCCCGAGCTTCTCCTCGATAGATGAAGCTTCTGGCAGGTTCTGAAGAGCAGGGAACGTCTCGTCGTCGTGCAGAGTAAAAAGACGTCCCGATCGAAGAAACAAGCACAGTTTTGTCGCCACAGCAGGGCAACGGAACGGCCGGGTGTATTCAAGCCAAACGAGCACCGCTCACCTCTAGCTTAGGGTTGCTAAGCAAACGAAGCGTGTGAGCGTGCCCCGGACTCAGAATACCACCCAACCTGTCGGCGATTACAGAGCAGGACTCCTTAGTAAGCTGGTCAGTCAACTGGATGGCCCAGAGACACTTCCGAAGGCTTACGGCAGGAGTTGATGAAGGTGCCGGGAATAGCTGGTCCTGCTATTCCAATAGGTCGAAGCGCCAGTACAGGCCTTCTTGTTCGATCTTAGGTGGAAAGGGCTTCACCGGACGACAGCAATGAGGAGCAGAAGTTCTTCAGGGGGTCACCAGCGATTCCTCGGTCCAGCCTCGTGTTCGCAGGATACTTGGCTCCTGTATCCCTGGGTTCGTAAGAACTCAGGAGATCGACCTGGTAGTGGTGTTTCCAGCTCCCTCTTATCCACGGTTCCCTTCGCGCCAAAACGGAGGGGAGCCAATGGGAGATCCGCTCATCAACACACATACCATACGTGGACCAATCACGGACCACAGTGGTCCCAGGCATTCACACCACCCTAGACTCTCTGGCACCCAGGATGTGTATTGGGACCAGACAGCCCAGCCCACATCCTGGGGGCACTCAAACGACATGTAGAAGCCCGCGAAAGCAACCGTGTTTCGCGGGAAACTACATGCCCAAATAAGGAAGGCCCCGGGTCGCCTGACCCGGGGGAAGGTAAAGGGAGCAAGACGGACAGTGGACGAGACAAAGGAGCCTCGTGGTCCGGCCATTTTGGGTAGCCGGGCCACCCTTTTGTGTTCGCGGCAAAAAGGTGCTCAGAACGGCAAAAGGAGCTCAAAATAAACCAAATGATCGCTGCCACCAGCCCAGTCCCTGAATGACTTGCACCGATCCAAAAACCATCCTACAAGAGTGTCTAGGGTCTGTAGAAGGCTAGAGACCCAAGAGAGCTGTAACTTAGCTTACAGTGCCCTCTTGTGTCGTGTTGCACTAAAATGGCGACACGATAAAAGAAACTACGGGAAACAGCGTTCCCCGGTACTGACTGTCTTAAGGGCATGTCAGTTTCCCCGTAAGAAAGGAGCGAAAGCCCAGAGGAGTACGGCAGAAGGCTGTACTTCTCTGGCAAAGTCAAGAAAACAGGTTGAAAACAATAGCAAAAAGTTTAGGGGTTGCCACATGGAAGGAAAGTTCCCTACAATAACGAAATCTTTCCTAACAATGCTATAGGGAGGGTCTCAGCTTTGATATTAGAAGCATTGAGATATCACATCTCATGCTATCGGAAGTGTCTCAGGATTGGAATGGGAAGGAGCTGGATATCACATCTCATGCTAAAGGAAGGGTCTCAGGTTTGGAACGGGAAGGAGTTGGATATCACATCTCATGTTATAGGAAGGGTCTCAGGTTGGTATAAGCATTGATATATCACATCTCTGCTATCGGAAGTGTCTCAGGATTGGAATGGGAAGGAGTTGGATATCCCATCTCATGTTATAGGACGGGTCTCAGGTTTGTTATTAGAATCATTGAGATATCATATTGCATGCTGTAGGAAGGGTCTAAGGATTGGAATGGGAAGGACTTGGATATCACATCTCATGCTATAGATAGGCTCTCAGGTTTGGAAAGGGAAGGAGTTGGATATCACATTTCATGTTAGAGGAAGGATCTCAGGTTTGGTATTAGAGGCATTGAGATATCACATCTCATGCTATAGGAAGGGTCTCAGGTTGGAATTGGAAGGAGTTGGATATCACATCTCATGTTATAGGAAGGGTCTCAGGATTGGAATGGGAAGGACTTGGATATCACATCTCATGCTATAGGAAGGCTCTCAGGTTTGGAAGGGGAAAGAGTTGGATATCACATTTCATGTTAGAGGTAGGATCTCAGGTTTGGTATTAGAGGCAATGAGATATCACATCTCATGCTATCAGAAGGGTCTCAGATTTAGAATGGGAAGGAGTTGGATATCACATCTCATGCTAAAGGGAGGGTCTCAGGTTTGGAAGGGGAAGGATTTGGATATCACATCTCATGTTATAGGAAGGATCTCAGGTTTGGTATTAGAAGCATTGAGATATCACATCTCATGCTATCGGAAGGATCTCAGGTTTGGTATTAGAAGCATTGAGATATCACATCTCATGCTATCAGAAGGTTCTCAGGATTGGAATGGGAAGGAGTTGGATATCCCATCTCATGCTAAAGGGAGGGTCTCAGGTTTGGAAGGGGAAGGATTTGGATATCACATCTCATGTTATAGGAAGGGTCTCAGGATTGGAATATGGGAAGTAGTTGGATATCACATCTCATGCTAAAGGAAGGGTCTCAGGTTTGGTAGAAGCATTGAGATATCACATCTCATGCTATAGGAAGGGTCTCAGGAGGATATCACATCTCATGCTATAGGAAGGGTCTCAGATTTGGTATAAGCATTGAGATATCACATCTCATGCTAAAGGAAGGGTCTCAGGATTGGAATGGGAAGGAGTTGTATATGACATCTCAGGCCATAGGAAGGTTCTCAGGTTTGGTATAAGCATTGAGATATCACATCTCTGCTATCGGAAGGGTCTCAGGATTGGAATGGGAAGGAGTTGGATATCCCATCTCATGTTATAGGAAGGGTCTCAGGATTGGAATGGGAAGGACTTGGATGTCACATCTCATGCTATAGGGAGGGTCTCAAGTTTGATATTAGAAGCATTGAGATAACAAATCTCATGATATCGGAAGGGTCTCAGGATTGGAATGGGAAGGAGTTGGATATCACATCTCATGATAAAGGAAGGGTCTAAGGTTTGGAAGGGGAAGGATTTGGATATCACATCTCATGTTATAGGACGGGTCTCAGGTTTGGTATTAGATGCATTGAGATATCAAGTCTCATGGTATAAGAAGGGTCTCAGAATTTGAATGGGAAGGAGTTGGATATCACACCTCAAGCTATAGGAAGGGTCTCAGGATTGGAATGGGAAGGAGTTTGATATCACATCTCATGCCATAGTATGGGTCTCAGGTTTGGTAGAAGCATTGGGATATCGCATCTCATGCTATCGGAAGGGTATCAGTATTGGATTTGGAAGAAGTTGGATATCCCATCTCATGCTATAGGAAGGGTCTCAGGTTGGAATGGGAAGGAGTTGGATATCACATTTCATGTTATAGGAAGGGTCTCAGGATTGGAATGGGAAGGACTTGGATATCATATCTCATGCTATAGGACGGGTCTCAGGTTTGTTATTAGAATCATTGAGATATCATATTGCATGCTGTAGGAAGAGTTCTAAGGATTGGAATGGGAAGGACTTGGATATCACATCTCATGCTATAGATAGGCTCTTAGGTTTGGAAAGGGAAGGAGTTGGATATCACATTTCATGTTAGAGGAAGGATCTCAGGTTTGGTATTAGAAGCATTGAGATATCACATCTCATGCTATATGAAGGGTCTCAGGATTGGAATGGGAAGTAGTTGGATATCACATCTCATGCTATAGGAAGGGTCTCAGGTTTGGTATAAGCATTGAGATATCACATCTCATGCTATAGGACAGGTCTCAGGATTGGAATGGAAGGAGTTGGATATCACATATCATGTTATAGGAGGGATCTCAGGTTTGGTATTAGAAGCATTGAGACATCACATCTCATGCTATAGGAAGGGTCTCAGGGTTGGAATGGGAAGGAGTTGGATATCACATCTCATCCAATAGGAAGGGTCTCAGGTTTGGAATGGGAAGGAATTGGATATCACATCTCATGTTATAGGAAGGATCTCAGGTTTGGTATTAGAAGCATTGAGATATCACATCTCATGCTATAGGAAGGGTCTCAGGATTGGAATGTGAAGGATTTGGATATCACATCTCATGCTAAAGGAAGGGTCTCAGGTTTGGTAGAAGCATTGAGATATCACGTCTCTGCTATCGGAAGGGTCTCAGGATTGGATTGGGAAGGAATTGGATATCCCTTCTCATGCTATAGGAAGGGTCTCAGGATTTGAATGGCAAGGAGTTGGATATCACATCTCATGCCATAGGAAGGGTCTCAGGTTTGGTATAAGCATTGAGATATCACATCTCTGCTATCGGAAGGGTCTCAGGATTGGAATGGGAAGGAGTTGGATATTCCCATCTCATGTTATAGGAAGGGTCATTGGTTTGGTATTAGAAGCATTGAGATATCACATCTCATGCTATAGGAAGGGTCTCAGGATTGGAATGGGAAGGACTTGGATATCACATCCCCTGCTATAGGGAGGGTCTCAAGTTTGATATTAGAAGCTTTGAGATATCACATCTCATGATATCGGAAGGGTCTCAGGATTGGAATGGGAAGGAGTTGGATATCACATCTCATGATAAAGGAAGGGTCTAAGGTTTGGAAGGGGAAGGATTTGGATATCACATCTCATGTTATATTACGGGTCTCAGGTTTGGTATTAGAAGCATTGAGATATCAAGTCTCAGAGTATAGGAAGGGTCTCAGAATTGGAATGGGAAGGAGTTGGATATCACATCTCAAGCTATAGGAAGGTTCTCAGGATTGGAATGGGAAGGACTTGGATATCACATCTCATGCTATAGGAAGGCTCTCAGGTTTGGAAGGGGAAAGAGTTGGATATCACATTTCATGTTAGAGGTAGGATCTCAGGTTTGGTATTAGAGGCATTGAGATATCACATCTCATGCTATCAGAAGGGTCTCAGGAATGGAATGGGAAGGAGTTGGATATCACATCTCATGCTAAAGGGAGGGTCTCAGGTTTGGAAGGGGAAGGATTTGGATATCACATCTCATGTTATAGGAAGGATCTCAGGTTTGGTATTAGAAGCATTGAGATATCACATCTCATGCTATCGGAAGGATCTCAGGTTTGTTATTAGAAGCATTGAGATATCACATCTCATGCTATCAGAAGGGTCTAAGGATTGGAATGGGAAGGAGTTGGATATCACATCTCATGCTAAAGGGAGGGTCTCAGGTTTGGAAGGGGAAGGATTTGGATATCACATCTCATGTTATCGGAAGGATCTCACGTTTGGTATTAGAAGTATTGAGATATCATATCTCATGCTATAGGAAGGGTCTCAGGATTGGAATGGGAAAGAGTTGGATATCACATCTCATGCTATAGGGAGTGTCTCAGGATTGGAATGGGAAGGACTTAGATATCACATATCATGCTATAGGGAGGGTCTCAGTTTTGATATTAGAAGCATTGAGATATCACATCTCATGCTATCGGAAGTGTCTCAGGATTGGAATGGGAAGGAGCTGGATATCACATCTCATGCTAAAGGAAGAGTCTCAGGTTTGGAACGGGAAGGATTTGGATATCACATCTCATGTTATAGGAAGGGTCTCAGGTTTGGTATAAGCATTGAGATATCACATCTCTGCTATCGGAAGTGTCTCAGGATTGGAATGGGAAGGAGTTGGATATCACATCTCATGTTATAGGACGGGTCTCAGGTTTGTTATTAGAATCATTGAGATATCATATTGCATGCTGTAGGAAGGGTCTAAGGGTTGGAATGGGAAGGACTTGGATATCACATCTCATGCTATAGATAGGCTCTTAGGTTTGGAAAGGGAAGGAGTTGGATATCACATTTCATGTTAGAGGAAGGATCTCAGGTTTGGTATTAGAAGCATTGAGATATCACATCTCATGCTATAGGAAGGGTCTCAGGATTGGAATGGGAAGTAGTTGGATATCACATCTCATGCTATAGGAAGGGTCTCAGGTTTAGTATAAGCATTGAGATATCACATCTCATGCTATAGGACGGGTCTCAGGATTGGAATGGAAGGAGTTGGATATCACATCTCATGTTATAGGAAGGATCTCAGGTTTGGTATTAGAAGCATTGAGACATCACATCTCATGCTATAGGAAGGGTCTCAGGGTTGGAATGGGAAGGAGTTGGATATCACATCTCATCCAATAGGAAGGGTCTCAGGTTTGGAATGGGAAGGAATTGGATATCACATCTCATGTTATAGGAAGGATCTCAGGTTTGGTATTAGAAGCATTGAGATATCACATCTCATGCTATAGGAAGGGTCTCAGGATTGGAATGTGAAGGATTTGGATATCACATCTCATGCTAAAGGAAGGGTCTCAGGTTTGGTAGAAGCATTGAGATATCACGTCTCTGCTATCGGAAGGGTCGCAGGATTGGATTGGGAAGGAGTTGGATATCCCTTCTCATGCTATAGGAAGGGTCTCAGGATTTGAATGGCAAGGAGTTGGATATCACATCTCATGCCATAGGAAGGGTCTCAGGTTTGGTATAAACATTGAGATATCACATCTCTGCTATCGGAAGGGTCTCAGGATTGGATTGGGAAGGAGTTGGATATCCCTTCTCATGCTATAGGAAGTGTCTCAGGTTGGAATGGGAAGGAGTTGGATATCACATCTCATGTTATAGGAAGGGTCTCAGGATTGGAATGGGAAGGATTTGGATATCACATCTCTTGCTATAGGAAGGGTCTCAGGATTGGAATGGGTAGGAGTTGGATATTACTTTCTTGCTATAGGAAGGGTCTCATGTTTGGAATGGGAAGGAGTTGGATATCACATATGCTATAGTTAGTGTCTCAGGTTTGGAACGGGAAGGAGTTGGATATCACATCTCATGTTATAGTAAGAGTCTCTGGTTTGGTATTAGAATCATTGAGATATCACATCGCATGCTGTAGGAAGGGTCTAAGGATTGGAATAGGATGGACTTGGATATCACATCTCATGCTATAGGTAGGCTCTCAGGTTTGGTATAAGCATTGAGATATCACATCTCATGCTATAGGAAGGGTCTCAGGATTGGAATGGGAAGGATTTGGATATCACATCTCATGCTATAGGAAGGGTCTCAGATTTGGTATAAGCATTGAGATATCACATCTCATGCTAAAGGAAGGGTCTCAGGATTGGAATGGGAAGGAGTTGTATATGACATCTCAGGCCATAGGAAGGGTCTCAGGTTTGGTATAAGCATTGAGATATCACATCTCTGCTATCGGAAGGGTCTCAGGATTGGAATGGGAAGGAGTTGGATATCCCATCTCATGTTATAGGAAGGGTCTCAGGTTTGGTATTAGAAGCATAGAGATATCACATCTCATGCTATAGGAAGGGTCTCAGGATTGGAATGGGAAGGACTTGGATGTCACATCTCATGCTATAGGGAGGATCTCAAGTTTGATATTAGAAGCATTGAGATAACAAATCTCATGATATCGGAAGGGTCTCAGGATTGGAATGGGAAGGAGTTGGATACCACATCTCATGATAAAGGAAGGGTCTAAGGTTTGGAAGGGGAAGGATTTGGATATCACATCTCATGTTATAGGACGGGTCTCAGGTTTGGTATTAGAAGCATTGAGATATCAAGTCTCATGGTATAAGAAGGGTCTCAGAATTGGAATGGGAAGGAGTTGGATATCACACCTCAAGCTATAGGAAGGGTCTCAGGATTGGAATGGGAAGGAGTTTGATATCACATCTCATGCCATAGTATGGGTCTCAGGTTTGGTAGAAGCATTGGGATATCACATCTCATGCTATCGGAAGGGTATCAGTATTGGATTTTGAAGAAGTTGGATATCCCATCTCATGCTATAGGAAGGGTCTCAGGTTGGAATGGGAAGGAGTTGGATATCACATTTCATGTTATAGGAAGGGTCTCAGGATTGGAATGGGAAGGACTTGGATATCATATCTCATGCTATAGGACGGGTCTCAGGTTTGTTATTAGAATCATTGAGATATCATATTGCATGCTGTAGGAAGGGTCTAAGGATTGGAATAGGAAGGACCTGGATATCACATCTCATGCTATAGATAGGCTCTTAGGTTTGGAAAGGGAAGGAGTTGGATATCACATTTCATGTTAGAGGAAGGATCTCAGGTTTGGTATTAGAAGCATTGAGATATCACATCTCATGCTATAGGAAGGGTCTCAGGATTGGAATGGGAAGTAGTTGGATATCACATCTCATGCTATAGGAAGGGTCTCAGGTTTGGTATAAGCATTGCGATATCACATCTCATGCTATAGGACGGGTCTCAGGATTGGAATGGAAGGAGTTGGATATCACATCTCATGTTATAGGAAGGATCTCAGGTTTGGTATTAGAATCATTGAGACATCACATCTCATGCTATAGGAAGGGTCTCAGGGTTGGAATGGGAAGGAGTTGGATATCACAACTCATCCAATAGGAAGGGTCTCAGGTTTGGAATGGGAAGGAATTGGATATCACATCTCATGTTATAGGAAGGATCTCAGGTTTGTATTAGAAGCATTGAGATATCACATCTCATGCTATAGGAAGGGTCTCAGGATTGGAATGTGAAGGATTTGGATATCACATCTCATGCTAAAGGAAGGGTCTCAGGTTTGGTAGAAGCATTGAGATATCACGTCTCTGCTATCGGAAGGGTCTCAGGATTGGATTGGGAAGGAGTTGGATATCCCTTCTCATGCTATAGGAAGGGTCTCAGGATTTGAATGGCAAGGAGTTGGATATCACATCTCATGCCATACGAAGGGTCTCAGGTTTGGTATAAGCATTGAGATATCACATCTCTGCTATCGGAAGGGTCTCAGGATTGGAATGGGAAGGAGTTGGATATTCCCATCTCATGTAATAGGAAGGGTCTCAGGTTTGGTATTAGAAGCATTGAGATATCACATCTCATGCTATAGGAAGGGTCTCAGGATTGGAATGGGAAAGACTTGGATATCACATCTCATGCTATAGGGAGGGTCTCAAGTTTGATATTAGAAGCTTTGAGATATCACATCTCATGATATCGGAAGGGTCTCAGGATTGGAATGGGAAGGAGTTGGATATCACATCTCATGATAAAGGAAGGGTCTAAGGTTTGGAAGGGGACGGATTTGGATATCACATCTCATGTTATATTACGGGTCTCAGGTTTGGTATTAGAAGCATTGAGATATCAAGTCTCAGAGTATAGGAAGGGTCTCAGAATTGGAATGGGAAGGAGTTGGATATCACATCTCAAGCTATAGGAAGGGTCTCAGAATTGGAATGGGAAGGACTTGGATATCACATCTCATGCTATAGGAAGGCTCTCAGGTTTGGAAGGGGAAAGAGTTGGATATCACATTTCATGTTAGAGGTAGGATCTCAGGTTTGGTATTAGAGGCATTGAGATATCACATCTCATGCTATCAGAAGGGTCTCGGGAATGGAATGGGAAGGAGTTGGATATCACATCTCATGCTAAAGGGAGGGTCTCAGGTTTGGAAGGGGAAGGATTTGGATATCACATCTCATGTTATAGGAAGGATCTCAGGTTTGGTACTAGAAGCATTGAGATATCACATCTCATGCTATCGGAAGGATCTCAGGTTTGGTATTAGAACCATTGAGATATCACATCTCATGCTATCAGAAGGGTCTCAGGATTGGAATGGGAAGGAGTTGGATATCACATCTCATGCTAAAGGGAGGGTCTCAGGTTTGGAAGGGGAAGGATTTGGATATCACATCTCATGTTATCGGAAGGATCTCACGTTTGGTATTAGAAGTATTGAGATATCATATCTCATGCTATAGGAAGGGTCTCAGGATTGGAATGGGAAGGAGTTGGATATCACATCTCATGCTATAGGAAGTGTCTCAGGATTGTAATGGGAAGGACTTGGATATCACATCTCATGCTATAGGTAGGGTCTCAAGTTTGATATTAGAAGCATTGAGATATCACATCTCATGCTATAGGAAGGGTCTGAGGATTGTAATGGGAAGGAGTTGGATATCACATCTCATGCTATGGGAAGGATCTCAGGTTTGGTATAAGCAGTGAGATATCACATCTCATGCTATAGGAAGTGTCTCAGGATTGGAATGGGAAGGAGTTGGATATCACATCTCATGTTATAGGAAGGATCTCAGGTTTGGTATAAGCATTGAGATATCACATCTCTGCTATCGGAAGGGTCTCAGGATTGGAATGGGAAGGAGTTGGATATTCCCATCTCATGTTATAGGAAGGGTCTCAGGTTTGGTATTAGAAGCATTGAGATATCACATCTCATGCTATAGGAAGGGTCTCAGGATTGGAATGGGAAGGACTTGGATATCACATCTCATGCTATAGGGAGGGTCTCAAGTTTGATATTAGAAGCTTTGAGATATCACATCTCATGATATCGGAAGGGTCTCAGGATTGGAATGGGAAGGAGTTGGATATCACATCTCATGATAAAGGAAGGGTCTAAGGTTTGGAAGGGGAAGGATTTGGATATCACATCTCATGTTATATTACGGGTCTCACGTCTGTATTAGAAGCATTGAGATATCAAGTCTCATAGTATAGGAAGGGTCTCAGAATTGGAATGGGAAGGAGTTGGATATCACATCTCAAGTTATAGGAAGGGTCTCAGGATTGGAATGGGAAGGACTTGGATATCACATCTCATGCTATAGGAAGGCTCTCAGGTTTGGAAGGGGAAAGAGTTGGATATCACATTTCATGTTAGAGGTAGGATCTCAGGTTTGGTATTAGAGGCATTGAGATATCACATCTCATGCTATCAGAAGGGTCTCAGGAATGGAATGGGAAGGAGTTGGATATCACCTCTCATGCTAAAGGGAGGGTCTCAGGTTTGGAAGGGGAAGGATTTGGATATCACATCTCATGTTATAGGAAGGATCTCAGGTTTGGTATTAGAAGCATTGAGATATCACATCTCATGCTATCGGAAGGATCTCAGGTTTGGTATTAGAAGCATTGAGATATCACATCTCATGCTATCAGAAGAGTCTCAGGATTGGAATAGGAAGGAGTTCGATATCACATCTCATGCTAAAGGGAGGGTCTCAGGATTGGAAGGGGAAGGATTTGGATATCACATCTCATGTTATCGGAAGGATCTCACGTTTGGTATTAGAAGTATTGAGATATCATATCTCATGCTATAGGAAGGGTCTCAGGATTGGAATGGGAAGGAGTTGGATATCACATCTCATGCTGTAGGGAGGGTCTCAGGATTGGAATGGGAAGGACTTAGATATCACATATCATGCTATAGGGAGGGTCTCAGTTTTGATATTAGAAGCATTGAGATATCACATCTCATGCTATAGGAAGTGTCTCAGGATTGGAATGGGAAGGTGCTGGATATCACATCTCATGCTAAAGGAAGGGTCTCAGGTTTGGAACGGGAAGGATTTGGATATCACATCTCATGTTATAGGAAGGGTCTCAGGTTTGGTATAAGCATTGAGATATCACATCTCTGCTATCGGAAGTGTCTCAGGATTGGAATGGGAAGGAGTTGGATATCACATCTCATGCTATAGGGAGTGTCTCAGGATTGGAATGGGAAGGACTTAGATATCACATATCATGCTATAGGGAGGGTCTCAGTTTTGATATTAGAAGCATTGAGATATCACATCTCATGCTATCGGAAGTGTCTCAGGATTGGAATGGGAAGGAGCTGGATATCACATCTCATGCTAAAGGAAGAGTCTCAGGTTTGGAACGGGAAGGATTTGGATATCACATCTCATGTTATAGGAAGGGTCTCAGGTTTGGTATAAGCATTGAGATATCACATCTCTGCTATCGGAAGTGTCTCAGGATTGGAATGGGAAGGAGTTGGATATCACATCTCATGTTATAGGACGGGTCTCAGGTTTGTTATTAGAATCATTGAGATATCATATTGCATGCTGTAGGAAGGGTCTAAGGGTTGGAATGGGAAGGACTTGGATATCACATCTCATGCTATAGATAGGCTCTTAGGTTTGGAAAGGGAAGGAGTTGGATATCACATTTCATGTTAGAGGAAGGATCTCAGGTTTGGTATTAGAAGCATTGAGATATCACATCTCATGCTATAGGAAGGGTCTCAGGATTGGAATGGGAAGTAGTTGGATATCACATCTCATGCTATAGGAAGGGTCTCAGGTTTAGTATAAGCATTGAGATATCACATCTCATGCTATAGGACGGGTCTCAGGATTGGAATGGAAGGAGTTGGATATCACATCTCATGTTATAGGAAGGATCTCAGGTTTGGTATTAGAAGCATTGAGACATCACATCTCATGCTATAGGAAGGGTCTCAGGGTTGGAATGGGAAGGAGTTGGATATCACATCTCATCCAATAGGAAGGGTCTCAGGTTTGGAATGGGAAGGAATTGGATATCACATCTCATGTTATAGGAAGGATCTCAGGTTTGGTATTAGAAGCATTGAGATATCACATCTCATGCTATAGGAAGGGTCTCAGGATTGGAATGTGAAGGATTTGGATATCACATCTCATGCTAAAGGAAGGGTCTCAGGTTTGGTAGAAGCATTGAGATATCACGTCTCTGCTATCGGAAGGGTCGCAGGATTGGATTGGGAAGGAGTTGGATATCCCTTCTCATGCTATAGGAAGGGTCTCAGGATTTGAATGGCAAGGAGTTGGATATCACATCTCATGCCATAGGAAGGGTCTCAGGTTTGGTATAAACATTGAGATATCACATCTCTGCTATCGGAAGGGTCTCAGGATTGGATTGGGAAGGAGTTGGATATCCCTTCTCATGCTATAGGAAGTGTCTCAGGTTGGAATGGGAAGGAGTTGGATATCACATCTCATGTTATAGGAAGGGTCTCAGGATTGGAATGGGAAGGATTTGGATATCACATCTCTTGCTATAGGAAGGGTCTCAGGATTGGAATGGGTAGGAGTTGGATATTACTTTCTTGCTATAGGAAGGGTCTCATGTTTGGAATGGGAAGGAGTTGGATATCACATATGCTATAGTTAGTGTCTCAGGTTTGGAACGGGAAGGAGTTGGATATCACATCTCATGTTATAGTAAGAGTCTCTGGTTTGGTATTAGAATCATTGAGATATCACATCGCATGCTGTAGGAAGGGTCTAAGGATTGGAATAGGATGGACTTGGATATCACATCTCATGCTATAGGTAGGCTCTCAGGTTTGGTATAAGCATTGAGATATCACATCTCATGCTATAGGAAGGGTCTCAGGATTGGAATGGGAAGGATTTGGATATCACATCTCATGCTATAGGAAGGGTCTCAGATTTGGTATAAGCATTGAGATATCACATCTCATGCTAAAGGAAGGGTCTCAGGATTGGAATGGGAAGGAGTTGTATATGAACTCTCAGGCCATAGGAAGGGTCTCAGGTTTGGTATAAGCATTGAGATATCACATCTCTGCTATCGGAAGGGTCTCAGGATTGGAATGGGAAGGAGTTGGATATCCCATCTCATGTTATAGGAAGGGTCTCAGGTTTGGTATTAGAAGCATAGAGATATCACATCTCATGCTATAGGAAGGGTCTCAGGATTGGAATGGGAAGGACTTGGATGTCACATCTCATGCTATAGGGAGGATCTCAAGTTTGATATTAGAAGCATTGAGATAACAAATCTCATGATATCGGAAGGGTCTCAGGATTGGAATGGGAAGGAGTTGGATACCACATCTCATGATAAAGGAAGGGTCTAAGGTTTGGAAGGGGAAGGATTTGGATATCACATCTCATGTTATAGGACGGGTCTCAGGTTTGGTATTAGAAGCATTGAGATATCAAGTCTCATGGTATAAGAAGGGTCTCAGAATTGGAATGGGAAGGAGTTGGATATCACACCTCAAGCTATAGGAAGGGTCTCAGGATTGGAATGGGAAGGAGTTTGATATCACATCTCATGCCATAGTATGGGTCTCAGGTTTGGTAGAAGCATTGGGATATCACATCTCATGCTATCGGAAGGGTATCAGTATTGGATTTTGAAGAAGTTGGATATCCCATCTCATGCTATAGGAAGGGTCTCAGGTTGGAATGGGAAGGAGTTGGATATCACATTTCATGTTATAGGAAGGGTCTCAGGATTGGAATGGGAAGGACTTGGATATCATATCTCATGCTATAGGACGGGTCTCAGGTTTGTTATTAGAATCATTGAGATATCATATTGCATGCTGTAGGAAGGGTCTAAGGATTGGAATAGGAAGGACCTGGATATCACATTCATGCTATAGATAGGCTCTTAGGTTTGGAAAGGGAAGGAGTTGGATATCACATTTCATGTTAGAGGAAGGATCTCAGGTTTGGTATTAGAAGCATTGAGATATCACATCTCATGCTATAGGAAGGGTCTCAGGATTGGAATGGGAAGTAGTTGGATATCACATCTCATGCTATAGGAAGGGTCTCAGGTTTGGTATAAGCATTGCGATATCACATCTCATGCTATAGGACGGGTCTCAGGATTGGAATGGAAGGAGTTGGATATCACATCTCATGTTATAGGAAGGATCTCAGATTTGGTATTAGAATCATTGAGACATCACATCTCATGCTATAGGAAGGGTCTCAGGGTTGGAATGGGAAGGAGTTGGATATCACAACTCATCCAATAGGAAGGGTCTCAGGTTTGGAATGGGAAGGAATTGGATATCACATCTCATGTTATAGGAAGGATCTCAGGTTTGGTATTAGAAGCATTGAGATATCACATCTCATGCTATAGGAAGGGTCTCAGGATTGGAATGTGAAGGATTTGGATATCACATCTCATGCTAAAGGAAGGGTCTCAGGTTTGGTAGAAGCATTGAGATATCACGTCTCTGCTATCGGAAGGGTCTCAGGATTGGATTGGGAAGGAGTTGGATATCCCTTCTCATGCTATAGGAAGGGTCTCAGGATTTGAATGGCAAGGAGTTGGATATCACATCTCATGCCATACGAAGGGTCTCAGGTTTGGTATAAGCATTGAGATATCACATCTCTGCTATCGGAAGGGTCTCAGGATTGGAATGGGAAGGAGTTGGATATTCCCATCTCATGTAATAGGAAGGGTCTCAGGTTTGGTATTAGAAGCATTGAGATATCACATCTCATGCTATAGGAAGGGTCTCAGGATTGGAATGGGAAGGACTTGGATATCACATCTCATGCTATAGGGAGGGTCTCAAGTTTGATATTAGAAGCTTTGAGATATCACATCTCATGATATCGGAAGGGTCTCAGGATTGGAATGGGAAGGAGTTGGATATCACATCTCATGATAAAGGAAGGGTCTAAGGTTTGGAAGGGGAAGGATTTGGATATCACATCTCATGTTATATTACGGGTCTCAGGTTTGGTATTAGAAGCATTGAGATATCAAGTCTCAGAGTATAGGAAGGGTCTCAGAATTGGAATGGGAAGGAGTTGGATATCACATCTCAAGCTATAGGAAGGGTCTCAGGATTGGAATGGGAAGGACTTGGATATCACATCTCATGCTATAGGAAGGCTCTCAGGTTTGGAAGGGGAAAGAGTTGGATATCACATTTCATGTTAGAGGTAGGATCTCAGGTTTGGTATTAGAGGCATTGAGATATCACATCTCATGCTATCAGAAGGGTCTCGGGAATGGAATGGGAAGGAGTTGGATATCACATCTCATGCTAAAGGGAGGGTCTCAGGTTTGGAAGGGGAAGGATTTGGATATCACATCTCATGTTATAGGAAGGATCTCAGGTTTGGTACTAGAAGCATTGAGATATCACATCTCATGCTATCGGAAGGATCTCAGGTTTGGTATTAGAACCATTGAGATATCACATCTCATGCTATCAGAAGGGTCTCAGGATTGGAATGGGAAGGAGTTGGATATCACATCTCATGCTAAAGGGAGGGTCTCAGGTTTGGAAGGGGAAGGATTTGGATATCACATCTCATGTTATCGGAAGGATCTCACGTTTGGTATTAGAAGTATTGAGATATCATATCTCATGCTATAGGAAGGGTCTCAGGATTGGAATGGGAAGGAGTTGGATATCACATCTCATGCTATAGGAAGTGTCTCAGGATTGTAATGGGAAGGACTTGGATATCACATCTCATGCTATAGGTAGGGTCTCAAGTTTGATATTAGAAGCATTGAGATATCACATCTCATGCTATAGGAAGGGTCTGAGGATTGGAATGGGAAGGAGTTGGATATCACATCTCATGCTATGGGAAGGGTCTCAGGTTTGGTATAAGCAGTGAGATATCACATCTCATGCTATAGGAAGTGTCTCAGGATTGGAATGGGAAGGAGTTGGATATCACATCTCATGTTATAGGAAGGATCTCAGGTTTGGTATAAGCATTGAGATATCACATCTCTGCTATCGGAAGGGTCTCAGGATTGGAATGGGAAGGAGTTGGATATTCCCATCTCATGTTATAGGAAGGGTCTCAGGTTTGGTATTAGAAGCATTGAGATATCACATCTCATGCTATAGGAAGGGTCTCAGGATTGGAATGGGAAGGACTTGGATATCACATCTCATGCTCTAGGGAGGGTCTCAAGTTTGATATTAGAAGCTTTGAGATATCACATCTCATGATATCGGAAGGGTCTCAGGATTGGAATGGGAAGGAGTTGGATATCACATCTCATGATAAAGGAAGGGTCTAAGGTTTGGAAGGGGAAGGATTTGGATATCACATCTCATGTTATATTACGGGTCTCACGTCTGTATTAGAAGCATTGAGATATCAAGTCTCATAGTATAGGAAGGGTCTCAGAATTGGAATGGGAAGGAGTTGGATATCACATCTCAAGTTATAGGAAGGGTCTCAGGATTGGAATGGGAAGGACTTGGATATCACATCTCATGCTATAGGAAGGCTCTCAGGTTTGGAAGGGGAAAGAGTTGGATATCACATTTCATGTTAGAGGTAGGATCTCAGGTTTGGTATTAGAGGCATTGAGATATCACATCTCATGCTATCAGAAGGGTCTCAGGAATGGAATGGGAAGGAGTTGGATATCACCTCTCATGCTAAAGGGAGGGTCTCAGGTTTGGAAGGGGAAGGATTTGGATATCACATCTCATGTTATAGGAAGGATCTCAGGTTTGGTATTAGAAGCATTGAGATATCACATCTCATGCTATCGGAAGGATCTCAGGTTTGGTATTAGAAGCATTGAGATATCACATCTCATGCTATCAGAAGAGTCTCAGGATTGGAATAGGAAGGAGTTCGATATCACATCTCATGCTAAAGGGAGGGTCTCAGGATTGGAAGGGGAAGGATTTGGATATCACATCTCATGTTATCGGAAGGATCTCACGTTTGGTATTAGAAGTATTGAGATATCATATCTCATGCTATAGGAAGGGTCTCAGGATTGGAATGGGAAGGAGTTGGATATCACATCTCATGCTGTAGGGAGGGTCTCAGGATTGGAATGGGAAGGACTTAGATATCACATATCATGCTATAGGGAGGGTCTCAGTTTTGATATTAGAAGCATTGAGATATCACATCTCATGCTATAGGAAGTGTCTCAGGATTGGAATGGGAAGGTGCTGGATATCACATCTCATGCTAAAGGAAGGGTCTCAGGTTTGGAACGGGAAGGATTTGGATATCACATCTCATGTTATAGGAAGGGTCTCAGGTTTGGTATAAGCATTGAGATATCACATCTCTGCTATCGGAAGTGTCTCAGGATTGGAATGGGAAGGAGTTGGATATCACATCTCATGCTATAGGGAGTGTCTCAGGATTGGAATGGGAAGGACTTAGATATCACATATCATGCTATAGGGAGGGTCTCAGTTTTGATATTAGAAGCATTGAGATATCACATCTCATGCTATCGGAAGTGTCTCAGGATTGGAATGGGAAGGAGCTGGATATCACATCTCATGCTAAAGGAAGAGTCTCAGGTTTGGAACGGGAAGGATTTGGATATCACATCTCATGTTATAGGAAGGGTCTCAGGTTTGGTATAAGCATTGAGATATCACATCTCTGCTATCGGAAGTGTCTCAGGATTGGAATGGGAAGGAGTTGGATATCACATCTCATGTTATAGGACGGCTCTCAGGCATATTATTAGAATCATTGAGATATCATATTGCATGCTGTAGGAAGGGTCTAAGGGTTGGAATGGGAAGGACTTGGATATCACATCTCATGCTATAGATAGGCTCTTAGGTTTGGAAAGGGAAGGAGTTGGATATCACATTTCATGTTAGAGGAAGGATCTCAGGTTTGGTATTAGAAGCATTGAGATATCACATCTCATGCTATAGGAAGGGTCTCAGGATTGGAATGGGAAGTAGTTGGATATCACATCTCATGCTATAGGAAGGGTCTCAGGTTTAGTATAAGCATTGAGATATCACATCTCATGCTATAGGACGGGTCTCAGGATTGGAATGGAAGGAGTTGGATATCACATCTCATGTTATAGGAAGGATCTCAGGTTTGGTATTAGAAGCATTGAGACATCACATCTCATGCTATAGGAAGGGTCTCAGGGTTGGAATGGGAAGGAGTTGGATATCACATCTCATCCAATAGGAAGGGTCTCAGGTTTGGAATGGGAAGGAATTGGATATCACATCTCATGTTATAGGAAGGATCTCAGGTTTGGTATTAGAAGCATTGAGATATCACATCTCATGCTATAGGAAGGGTCTCAGGATTGGAATGTGAAGGATTTGGATATCACATCTCATGCTAAAGGAAGGGTCTCAGGTTTGGTAGAAGCATTGAGATATCACGTCTCTGCTATCGGAAGGGTCGCAGGATTGGATTGGGAAGGAGTTGGATATCCCTTCTCATGCTATAGGAAGGGTCTCAGGATTTGAATGGCAAGGAGTTGGATATCACATCTCATGCCATAGGAAGGGTCTCAGGTTTGGTATAAACATTGAGATATCACATCTCTGCTATCGGAAGGGTCTCAGGATTGGATTGGGAAGGAGTTGGATATCCCTTCTCATGCTATAGGAAGTGTCTCAGGTTGGAATGGGAAGGAGTTGGATATCACATCTCATGTTATAGGAAGGGTCTCAGGATTGGAATGGGAAGGATTTGGATATCACATCTCTTGCTATAGGAAGGGTCTCAGGATTGGAATGGGTAGGAGTTGGATATTACTTTCTTGCTATAGGAAGGGTCTCATGTTTGGAATGGGAAGGAGTTGGATATCACATATGCTATAGTTAGTGTCTCAGGTTTGGAACGGGAAGGAGTTGGATATCACATCTCATGTTATAGTAAGAGTCTCTGGTTTGGTATTAGAATCATTGAGATATCACATCGCATGCTGTAGGAAGGGTCTAAGGATTGGAATAGGATGGACTTGGATATCACATCTCATGCTATAGGTAGGCTCTCAGGTTTGGTATAAGCATTGAGATATCACATCTCATGCTATAGGAAGGGTCTCAGGATTGGAATGGGAAGGATTTGGATATCACATCTCATGCTATAGGAAGGGTCTCAGATTTGGTATAAGCATTGAGATATCACATCTCATGCTAAAGGAAGGGTCTCAGGATTGGAATGGGAAGGAGTTGTATATGACATCTCAGGCCATAGGAAGGGTCTCAGGTTTGGTATAAGCATTGAGATATCACATCTCTGCTATCGGAAGGGTCTCAGGATTGGAATGGGAAGGAGTTGGATATCCCATCTCATGTTATAGGAAGGGTCTCAGGTTTGGTATTAGAAGCATAGAGATATCACATCTCATGCTATAGGAAGGGTCTCAGGATTGGAATGGGAAGGACTTGGATGTCACATCTCATGCTATAGGGAGGATCTCAAGTTTGATATTAGAAGCATTGAGATAACAAATCTCATGATATCGGAAGGGTCTCAGGATTGGAATGGGAAGGAGTTGGATACCACATCTCATGATAAAGGAAGGGTCTAAGGTTTGGAAGGGGAAGGATTTGGATATCACATCTCATGTTATAGGACGGGTCTCAGGTTTGGTATTAGAAGCATTGAGATATCAAGTCTCATGGTATAAGAAGGGTCTCAGAATTGGAATGGGAAGGAGTTGGATATCACACCTCAAGCTATAGGAAGGGTCTCAGGATTGGAATGGGAAGGAGTTTGATATCACATCTCATGCCATAGTATGGGTCTCAGGTTTGGTAGAAGCATTGGGATATCACATCTCATGCTATCGGAAGGGTATCAGTATTGGATTTTGAAGAAGTTGGATATCCCATCTCATGCTATAGGAAGGGTCTCAGGTTGGAATGGGAAGGAGTTGGATATCACATTTCATGTTATAGGAAGGGTCTCAGGATTGGAATGGGAAGGACTTGGATATCATATCTCATGCTATAGGACGGGTCTCAGGTTTGTTATTAGAATCATTGAGATATCATATTGCATGCTGTAGGAAGGGTCTAAGGATTGGAATAGGAAGGACCTGGATATCACATCTCATGCTATAGATAGGCTCTTAGGTTTGGAAAGGGAAGGAGTTGGATATCACATTTCATGTTAGAGGAAGGATCTCAGGTTTGGTATTAGAAGCATTGAGATATCACATCTCATGCTATAGGAAGGGTCTCAGGATTGGAATGGGAAGTAGTTGGATATCACATCTCATGCTATTGGAAGGGTCTCAGGTTTGGTATAAGCATTGCGATATCACATCTCATGCTATAGGACGGGTCTCAGGATTGGAATGGAAAGAGTTGGATATCACATCTCATGTTATAGGAAGGATCTCAGGTTTGGTATTAGAATCATTGAGACATCACATCTCATGCTATAGGAAGGGTCTCAGGGTTGGAATGGGAAGGAGTTGGATATCACAACTCATCCAATAGGAAGGGTCTCAGGTTTGGAATGGGAAGGAATTGGATATCACATCTCATGTTATAGGAAGGATCTCAGGTTTGGTATTAGAAGCATTGAGATATCACATCTCATGCTATAGGAAGGGTCTCAGGATTGGAATGTGAAGGATTTGGATATCACATCTCATGCTAAAGGAAGGGTCTCAGGTTTGGTAGAAGCATTGAGATATCACGTCTCTGCTATCGGAAGGGTCTCAGGATTGGATTGGGAAGGAGTTGGATATCCCTTCTCATGCTATAGGAAGGGTCTCAGGATTTGAATGGCAAGGAGTTGGATATCACATCTCATGCCATACGAAGGGTCTCAGGTTTGGTATAAGCATTGAGATATCACATCTCTGCTATCGGAAGGGTCTCAGGATTGGAATGGGAAGGAGTTGGATATTCCCATCTCATGTAATAGGAAGGGTCTCAGGTTTGGTATTAGAAGCATTGAGATATCACATCTCATGCTATAGGAAGGGTCTCAGGATTGGAATGGGAAGGACTTGGATATCACATCTCATGCTATAGGGAGGGTCTCAAGTTTGATATTAGAAGCTTTGAGATATCACATCTCATGATATCGGAAGGGTCTCAGGATTGGAATGGGAAGGAGTTGGATATCACATCTCATGATAAAGGAAGGGTCTAAGGTTTGGAAGGGGAAGGATTTGGATATCACATCTCATGTTATATTACGGGTCTCAGGTTTGGTATTAGAAGCATTGAGATATCAAGTCTCAGAGTATAGGAAGGGTCTCAGAATTGGAATGGGAAGGAGTTGGATATCACATCTCAAGCTATAGGAAGGGTCTCAGGATTGGAATGGGAAGGACTTGGATATCACATCTCATGCTATAGGAAGGCTCTCAGGTTTGGAAGGGGAAAGAGTTGGATATCACATTTCATGTTAGAGGTAGGATCTCAGGTTTGGTATTAGAGGCATTGAGATATCACATCTCATGCTATCAGAAGGGTCTCGGGAATGGAATGGGAAGGAGTTGGATATCACATCTCATGCTAAAGGGAGGGTCTCAGGTTTGGAAGGGGAAGGATTTGGATATCACATCTCATGTTATAGGAAGGATCTCAGGTTTGGTACTAGAAGCATTGAGATATCACATCTCATGCTATCGGAAGGATCTCAGGTTTGGTATTAGAACCATTGAGATATCACATCTCATGCTATCAGAAGGGTCTCAGGATTGGAATGGGAAGGAGTTGGATATCACATCTCATGCTAAAGGGAGGGTCTCAGGTTTGGAAGGGGAAGGATTTGGATATCACATCTCATGTTATCGGAAGGATCTCACGTTTGGTATTAGAAGTATTGAGATATCATATCTCATGCTATAGGAAGGGTCTCAGGATTGGAATGGGAAGGAGTTGGATATCACATCTCATGCTATAGGAAGTGTCTCAGGATTGTAATGGGAAGGACTTGGATATCACATCTCATGCTATAGGTAGGGTCTCAAGTTTGATATTAGAAGCATTGAGATATCACATCTCATGCTATAGGAAGGGTCTGAGGATTGGAATGGGAAGGAGTTGGATATCACATCTCATGCTATGGGAAGGGTCTCAGGTTTGGTATAAGCAGTGAGATATCACATCTCATGCTATAGGAAGTGTCTCAGGATTGGAATGGGAAGGAGTTGGATATCACATCTCATGTTATAGGAAGGATCTCAGGTTTGGTATAAGCATTGAGATATCACATCTCTGCTATCGGAAGGGTCTCAGGATTGGAATGGGAAGGAGTTGGATATTCCCATCTCATGTTATAGGAAGGGTCTCAGGTTTGGTATTAGAAGCATTGAGATATCACATCTCATGCTATAGGAAGGGTCTCAGGATTGGAATGGGAAGGACTTGGATATCACATCTCATGCTCTAGGGAGGGTCTCAAGTTTGATATTAGAAGCTTTGAGATATCACATCTCATGATATCGGAAGGGTCTCAGGATTGGAATGGGAAGGAGTTGGATATCACATCTCATGATAAAGGAAGGGTCTAAGGTTTGGAAGGGGAAGGATTTGGATATCACATCTCATGTTATATTACGGGTCTCACGTCTGTATTAGAAGCATTGAGATATCAAGTCTCATAGTATAGGAAGGGTCTCAGAATTGGAATGGGAAGGAGTTGGATATCACATCTCAAGTTATAGGAAGGGTCTCAGGATTGGAATGGGAAGGACTTGGATATCACATCTCATGCTATAGGAAGGCTCTCAGGTTTGGAAGGGGAAAGAGTTGGATATCACATTTCATGTTAGAGGTAGGATCTCAGGTTTGGTATTAGAGGCATTGAGATATCACATCTCATGCTATCAGAAGGGTCTCAGGAATGGAATGGGAAGGAGTTGGATATCACCTCTCATGCTAAAGGGAGGGTCTCAGGTTTGGAAGGGGAAGGATTTGGATATCACATCTCATGTTATAGGAAGGATCTCAGGTTTGGTATTAGAAGCATTGAGATATCACATCTCATGCTATCGGAAGGATCTCAGGTTTGGTATTAGAAGCATTGAGATATCACATCTCATGCTATCAGAAGAGTCTCAGGATTGGAATAGGAAGGAGTTCGATATCACATCTCATGCTAAAGGGAGGGTCTCAGGATTGGAAGGGGAAGGATTTGGATATCACATCTCATGTTATCGGAAGGATCTCACGTTTGGTATTAGAAGTATTGAGATATCATATCTCATGCTATAGGAAGGGTCTCAGGATTGGAATGGGAAGGAGTTGGATATCACATCTCATGCTGTAGGGAGGGTCTCAGGATTGGAATGGGAAGGACTTAGATATCACATATCATGCTATAGGGAGGGTCTCAGTTTTGATATTAGAAGCATTGAGATATCACATCTCATGCTATAGGAAGTGTCTCAGGATTGGAATGGGAAGGTGCTGGATATCACATCTCATGCTAAAGGAAGGGTCTCAGGTTTGGAACGGGAAGGATTTGGATATCACATCTCATGTTATAGGAAGGGTCTCAGGTTTGGTATAAGCATTGAGATATCACATCTCTGCTATCGGAAGTGTCTCAGGATTGGAATGGGAAGGAGTTGGATATCACATCTCATGCTATAGGGAGTGTCTCAGGATTGGAATGGGAAGGACTTAGATATCACATATCATGCTATAGGGAGGGTCTCAGTTTTGATATTAGAAGCATTGAGATATCACATCTCATGCTATCGGAAGTGTCTCAGGATTGGAATGGGAAGGAGCTGGATATCACATCTCATGCTAAAGGAAGAGTCTCAGGTTTGGAACGGGAAGGATTTGGATATCACATCTCATGTTATAGGAAGGGTCTCAGGTTTGGTATAAGCATTGAGATATCACATCTCTGCTATCGGAAGTGTCTCAGGATTGGAATGGGAAGGAGTTGGATATCACATCTCATGTTATAGGACGGCTCTCAGGCATATTATTAGAATCATTGAGATATCATATTGCATGCTGTAGGAAGGGTCTAAGGGTTGGAATGGGAAGGACTTGGATATCACATCTCATGCTATAGATAGGCTCTTAGGTTTGGAAAGGGAAGGAGTTGGATATCACATTTCATGTTAGAGGAAGGATCTCAGGTTTGGTATTAGAAGCATTGAGATATCACATCTCATGCTATAGGAAGGGTCTCAGGATTGGAATGGGAAGTAGTTGGATATCACATCTCATGCTATAGGAAGGGTCTCAGGTTTAGTATAAGCATTGAGATATCACATCTCATGCTATAGGACGGGTCTCAGGATTGGAATGGAAGGAGTTGGATATCACATCTCATGTTATAGGAAGGATCTCAGGTTTGGTATTAGAAGCATTGAGACATCACATCTCATGCTATAGGAAGGGTCTCAGGGTTGGAATGGGAAGGAGTTGGATATCACATCTCATCCAATAGGAAGGGTCTCAGGTTTGGAATGGGAAGGAATTGGATATCACATCTCATGTTATAGGAAGGATCTCAGGTTTGGTATTAGAAGCATTGAGATATCACATCTCATGCTATAGGAAGGGTCTCAGGATTGGAATGTGAAGGATTTGGATATCACATCTCATGCTAAAGGAAGGGTCTCAGGTTTGGTAGAAGCATTGAGATATCACGTCTCTGCTATCGGAAGGGTCGCAGGATTGGATTGGGAAGGAGTTGGATATCCCTTCTCATGCTATAGGAAGGGTCTCAGGATTTGAATGGCAAGGAGTTGGATATCACATCTCATGCCATAGGAAGGGTCTCAGGTTTGGTATAAACATTGAGATATCACATCTCTGCTATCGGAAGGGTCTCAGGATTGGATTGGGAAGGAGTTGGATATCCCTTCTCATGCTATAGGAAGTGTCTCAGGTTGGAATGGGAAGGAGTTGGATATCACATCTCATGTTATAGGAAGGGTCTCAGGATTGGAATGGGAAGGATTTGGATATCACATCTCTTGCTATAGGAAGGGTCTCAGGATTGGAATGGGTAGGAGTTGGATATTACTTTCTTGCTATAGGAAGGGTCTCATGTTTGGAATGGGAAGGAGTTGGATATCACATATGCTATAGTTAGTGTCTCAGGTTTGGAACGGGAAGGAGTTGGATATCACATCTCATGTTATAGTAAGAGTCTCTGGTTTGGTATTAGAATCATTGAGATATCACATCGCATGCTGTAGGAAGGGTCTAAGGATTGGAATAGGATGGACTTGGATATCACATCTCATGCTATAGGTAGGCTCTCAGGTTTGGTATAAGCATTGAGATATCACATCTCATGCTATAGGAAGGGTCTCAGGATTGGAATGGGAAGGATTTGGATATCACATCTCATGCTATAGGAAGGGTCTCAGATTTGGTATAAGCATTGAGATATCACATCTCATGCTAAAGGAAGGGTCTCAGGATTGGAATGGGAAGGAGTTGTATATGACATCTCAGGCCATAGGAAGGGTCTCAGGTTTGGTATAAGCATTGAGATATCACATCTCTGCTATCGGAAGGGTCTCAGGATTGGAATGGGAAGGAGTTGGATATCCCATCTCATGTTATAGGAAGGGTCTCAGGTTTGGTATTAGAAGCATAGAGATATCACATCTCATGCTATAGGAAGGGTCTCAGGATTGGAATGGGAAGGACTTGGATGTCACATCTCATGCTATAGGGAGGATCTCAAGTTTGATATTAGAAGCATTGAGATAACAAATCTCATGATATCGGAAGGGTCTCAGGATTGGAATGGGAAGGAGTTGGATACCACATCTCATGATAAAGGAAGGGTCTAAGGTTTGGAAGGGGAAGGATTTGGATATCACATCTCATGTTATAGGACGGGTCTCAGGTTTGGTATTAGAAGCATTGAGATATCAAGTCTCATGGTATAAGAAGGGTCTCAGAATTGGAATGGGAAGGAGTTGGATATCACACCTCAAGCTATAGGAAGGGTCTCAGGATTGGAATGGGAAGGAGTTTGATATCACATCTCATGCCATAGTATGGGTCTCAGGTTTGGTAGAAGCATTGGGATATCACATCTCATGCTATCGGAAGGGTATCAGTATTGGATTTTGAAGAAGTTGGATATCCCATCTCATGCTATAGGAAGGGTCTCAGGTTGGAATGGGAAGGAGTTGGATATCACATTTCATGTTATAGGAAGGGTCTCAGGATTGGAATGGGAAGGACTTGGATATCATATCTCATGCTATAGGACGGGTCTCAGGTTTGTTATTAGAATCATTGAGATATCATATTGCATGCTGTAGGAAGGGTCTAAGGATTGGAATAGGAAGGACCTGGATATCACATCTCATGCTATAGATAGGCTCTTAGGTTTGGAAAGGGAAGGAGTTGGATATCACATTTCATGTTAGAGGAAGGATCTCAGGTTTGGTATTAGAAGCATTGAGATATCACATCTCATGCTATAGGAAGGGTCTCAGGATTGGAATGGGAAGTAGTTGGATATCACATCTCATGCTATTGGAAGGGTCTCAGGTTTGGTATAAGCATTGCGATATCACATCTCATGCTATAGGACGGGTCTCAGGATTGGAATGGAAGGAGTTGGATATCACATCTCATGTTATAGGAAGGATCTCAGGTTTGGTATTAGAATCATTGAGACATCACATCTCATGCTATAGGAAGGGTCTCAGGGTTGGAATGGGAAGGAGTTGGATATCACAACTCATCCAATAGGAAGGGTCTCAGGTTTGGAATGGGAAGGAATTGGATATCACATCTCATGTTATAGGAAGGATCTCAGGTTTGGTATTAGAAGCATTGAGATATCACATCTCATGCTATAGGAAGGGTCTCAGGATTGGAATGTGAAGGATTTGGATATCACATCTCATGCTAAAGGAAGGGTCTCAGGTTTGGTAGAAGCATTGAGATATCACGTCTCTGCTATCGGAAGGGTCTCAGGATTGGATTGGGAAGGAGTTGGATATCCCTTCTCATGCTATAGGAAGGGTCTCAGGATTTGAATGGCAAGGAGTTGGATATCACATCTCATGCCATACGAAGGGTCTCAGGTTTGGTATAAGCATTGAGATATCACATCTCTGCTATCGGAAGGGTCTCAGGATTGGAATGGGAAGGAGTTGGATATTCCCATCTCATGTAATAGGAAGGGTCTCAGGTTTGGTATTAGAAGCATTGAGATATCACATCTCATGCTATAGGAAGGGTCTCAGGATTGGAATGGGAAGGACTTGGATATCACATCTCATGCTATAGGGAGGGTCTCAAGTTTGATATTAGAAGCTTTGAGATATCACATCTCATGATATCGGAAGGGTCTCAGGATTGGAATGGGAAGGAGTTGGATATCACATCTCATGATAAAGGAAGGGTCTAAGGTTTGGAAGGGGAAGGATTTGGATATCACATCTCATGTTATATTACGGGTCTCAGGTTTGGTATTAGAAGCATTGAGATATCAAGTCTCAGAGTATAGGAAGGGTCTCAGAATTGGAATGGGAAGGAGTTGGATATCACATCTCAAGCTATAGGAAGGGTCTCAGGATTGGAATGGGAAGGACTTGGATATCACATCTCATGCTATAGGAAGGCTCTCAGGTTTGGAAGGGGAAAGAGTTGGATATCACATTTCATGTTAGAGGTAGGATCTCAGGTTTGGTATTAGAGGCATTGAGATATCACATCTCATGCTATCAGAAGGGTCTCGGGAATGGAATGGGAAGGAGTTGGATATCACATCTCATGCTAAAGGGAGGGTCTCAGGTTTGGAAGGGGAAGGATTTGGATATCACATCTCATGTTATAGGAAGGATCTCAGGTTTGGTACTAGAAGCATTGAGATATCACATCTCATGCTATCGGAAGGATCTCAGGTTTGGTATTAGAACCATTGAGATATCACATCTCATGCTATCAGAAGGGTCTCAGGATTGGAATGGGAAGGAGTTGGATATCACATCTCATGCTAAAGGGAGGGTCTCAGGTTTGGAAGGGGAAGGATTTGGATATCACATCTCATGTTATCGGAAGGATCTCACGTTTGGTATTAGAAGTATTGAGATATCATATCTCATGCTATAGGAAGGGTCTCAGGATTGGAATGGGAAGGAGTTGGATATCACATCTCATGCTATAGGAAGTGTCTCAGGATTGTAATGGGAAGGACTTGGATATCACATCTCATGCTATAGGTAGGGTCTCAAGTTTGATATTAGAAGCATTGAGATATCACATCTCATGCTATAGGAAGGGTCTGAGGATTGGAATGGGAAGGAGTTGGATATCACATCTCATGCTATGGGAAGGGTCTCAGGTTTGGTATAAGCAGTGAGATATCACATCTCATGCTATAGGAAGTGTCTCAGGATTGGAATGGGAAGGAGTTGGATATCACATCTCATGTTATAGGAAGGATCTCAGGTTTGGTATAAGCATTGAGATATCACATCTCTGCTATCGGAAGGGTCTCAGGATTGGAATGGGAAGGAGTTGGATATTCCCATCTCATGTTATAGGAAGGGTCTCAGGTTTGGTATTAGAAGCATTGAGATATCACATCTCATGCTATAGGAAGGGTCTCAGGATTGGAATGGGAAGGACTTGGATATCACATCTCATGCTATAGGGAGGGTCTC